>NC_140664.1:74473411-75727161 GCF_054131305.1 Coturnix japonica
AGCAGTGTGGAAGCAACAGTCTCCATCCACAGGCCTGTCACCCTGCATTTCTCATCACAAGGCACTGCTAATATCCACAGTTAAAAGAAACCAACAGCTACAGATTCCCCTTTTGTCTTTCTTTGCTCTCTCAGCTGATCCAAGTAGAACGAAGAAGGAATTTGCCTCTCGCACGATGCTTCAGGTAGCAGCCCTGATTCAGATCAGCAGCAAATTCAGGATAGAAAGGAGCCCGAAGCTTTCTAGCCGGGTGTGCCGAAACACCACGAACCTCACACCCCCGCCCCACAAATACTTAGCTGCTGAATGAGATCCTTCTCGTTTCCTGCACTGAATCATCTGTGTCACCACAAAGATGAGATTTTTAACTGTGCTCACAGACGTTTCTGATTTGAGGGGCACGCAGGGGAGGGTGTTTCTCAAACTACCGTCAGATCATTCACAGGCAGTTTGGATTTCTTTCGTGTTTGATGTGTCACTTGAGGAAATCTCTGTTTTTCCAATGAGTACAACCTCTCAACGATTTTATCTTCTAGGAAACACGCAGGTGAACCCTGCCGCTTCTTTCTTTCACAAAACGTTATTTGACTGGAGCTAGGAGGGACAGGATACGTTGATTTGCACAATTAAAAATAACTTCAGAATTTGCCAACAGGTCAAGGGAAGCATTTCTCTTCCTCTGCTCTGCTGAGGCCACATCTGAAGTACTGGGTCCACATCTGGGCTCCTCAGTTCCAGAAAGACAGGGAATTTCTAGAAAGAGTCCAGAGGAGGGTTACCAAGATGGGGCCTGGAGCATCTTCCTTAGGAGAAAAGACTGAGAGACCCAGGGCTGTTCAGCCTGGAGAAGATTGAGGGGGCATCATATCAATGCTTATAAATAAATAAATAAAACAAAATCCAACCTCTTTAAGGGTAACAGAGCACTGGAACAGGCTGTCCACAGAGGTTGTGGAGTCCCCTCCTCTGGAGATGCTCAAGATCCACCTGGACACCTACCTACGCAATGTACTGCAGGGAACCTTCTTTTAAGCAGGACGGTTGGACTTGATCCCCCAAGTTCCCTTCCAACCCCTACAGCTCTTGATTCTGTGATCAGATGCTTCAACCAAGCTCACTGAGGTAGGTCACGTGTTCTTTTCAAAACTCTCACATCTCAGCTTCAAATCATTTAATTAACTACAGTTTTCCCCATTTTCACTGCTAAGCTGATCAACTATTTTTTCATCACTACAGCAAATCACTTTGCAACAAAATTAGCAGCGCTGCACCCCTCAGAAGCAATAACAAAACATCCAAGCCACCCATGAGAAAGAAAGGTGAGGCAAATCGCTAAACCACACAGTTTCTTAGCCAGCTCTTTCTAATCAGGATGGCTTTGTATCACTGCTTCACACGGGCAGAGAGGGGAGGAAATCACAATCTCCTGCTGCCTGTGAGCACTGCTAAAGTCAGTGCAAGCTTTGTGGATGCTGGGCAGGAGCAGGTCTATATAAGGATATGACAGTGATAGCAGAGATCATACTTTGCTCGGGACTGGTCCAGGGCATAAAGAGTTCACGTTGCCCTGAATATGAGCATGAGGAAAGCTGACAACCTGAGTATCCTACCAGAGTAGAGAAATACTGATGATGCGCATCCTCCTCACAGAACATCCAACTGCCTTCACTCAGACAAAAGTCAAAGGGCAAGAACCAGGTTTCTCACACAGACCTACTTTTTCCACCGAGTATCGTCAACCTTCTCCACCATGTACTTTAACGAAGGAAAAATCTACCATCCTTTTGACCTTGGACTTGTTCATTTTCTCTGTCCCTCTCAGTACATGCTCTTTGCTAACCATTCAGCATGCTGTGAGCCCTGATAAAAGTGGTTAATGTTTACTGAAACCTGTGTAT
Source organism: Coturnix japonica (assembly GCF_054131305.1). Taxonomy (NCBI): domain Eukaryota; kingdom Metazoa; phylum Chordata; class Aves; order Galliformes; family Phasianidae; genus Coturnix; species Coturnix japonica. Next base: position 74,475,310 of record NC_140664.1, read on the forward strand.
GAACTGTACAGAACCTGATGGGGAGGAAGGCAAAGTTCTGCTAGCAGCATCCGTGACCAATTAAAAAAAGTTGTTTTTTCTCCCCAGCTTACTCCCCCCTATACTAAGCAGGTATATCAGTAGATCAGCAGGCAGCACAGGGAGAGCACGTTAAAGTGCTCCTAATCCATCCACCTAGATGTTCAAAAGCGAGGTGCCACTCTGAGAATCATACAGGTAGAATGATGGAATGCAAGAATGCACAAAAGCAGCCACAGAACTGACTGCTGGGAGTTTCTCTCCGGGGATGTGTATTTTACTGCCAAATCATCATTTCCCAAAACAATCTGAAAATCCACAAGTTTAGCAGAACTGCTAATATTTCCTTCCAGCTTTCCTTTCAGGAAGCTGATATATCTCCACTTGAGCAACATCTTCAGCATATCCTCTGATTTAAGTAACTGAAAAAGCAGAATATTCCTACTGTAAACTGAAATGATAACTAACATCTGTCCAATATGTTTGAAAGATCCTATGTTCGCTGGCATCCTTATTATTAACAAGTGTTGTATCTGTGTACTATGTATGGATAATGTTTTGTAATATAAACCAAATGCATGCACTCCACTTCTTAGATAACTGACATTATCTTTGCCTTTTTTTCTAATAAACAGACCAGAGATCAATATTAAACCGCTCTTTCCTCCTTCCCACCATCTCCAGTGACAATGGGATGCTCTCAGGTGTTTAAAGCCATTTTAATTTTGTACTAGAGGGCAGCAACAGAGCCACAGTCACCTTGGAAACAAACATCACCCTCTGTTTGCAGAACAAACAATGGTACCTTTTCAGCCAGTATGAGGCAGGCAGGGCAAGGGGCAGCCAAGCAATTCTGGGGCTTACAGGAGCGTTAACATATTGCATTCATTCACTGCGTCAAAAAATAGTTCAGCACGAGAAGCGAGCCTTTCTCAAAGTGGGAGCCTTTGGCTGAAAACCCAGACAAGCGCATAAAGCTGAGGAGGTCAAACACATCTCCCAAGTCAGCAGTGAGGTCTTTCCTCCATTTCTTTTTTCACTTGCCCTAACCCTCACCCCTAACCTAAGTCCAGAAGACTTTTTTCCCCCCAGTTTCAAAATAAAATCAAAACAAAACCAAGCCTTTTTACCTATTATAAGCAGGAAAAAGAGCCAGATGTTTAGGGGTTCACATTTTATCAGCTGTAAAACTCTCTCATCAAGTTCTTGCTCTTTTGGTCTGTCATAAGCGGAACATTTAAAAGAAGAAAGAGCCCAGCTGCCCTGGTCATCTGTAAGGCCGCTCAGCAAAGCATTTCAAGGTACAATGCAATCACGCTGCCATTTAACTCGTGCATAGAATAGCATTCAGGTGTGCTGTGAAGGAGTGCCAGGCACAACACACCCATGTAAGAACTGCACCAAGGTGATGAGAGCTGCACAAAAGCCAAAAAGAAAAAAAAAAAAAAAGCATCTCCTGGTTTAGATCCATAGATTTCAACATCGCAAATATGAACGTTTTCCTATGGCTTTGGGGAGGGAAAAAGAAACAGAAAAGGCAGACGATCTTAAATCATCTTAACTAGGCCATTAGAAAGACTGGAGCTGGTCCTGCTAACTTAAGCAAGCTTGCCCATGTGGGCAAGATGGGTTCGCTGAGAGCTACCTCTGTGTCAGCTCAGTTGAGTCAGATTAACACTTCTAAAAACCCACCTTAATGTTCATTAAGACGCAGGTTAACACATTAGATGGTCTCACACAGCCACAAGCATGGCTTCAGACACAGCATGCTGTACCTAAGGAGCATCAAGAGGGCTCCGTGTTTTTTTTTTTTAATGCGTTCAGCTAACTCAGCTGACCTCACGCAATTGAGACACACACCCTTTCTGCCTGTCAGGACAGCGGCCTTCTCTGTCTTTTGCTGCTGGGACAGGAGAAGTTAGGTAGGCGCAGAGGTGATTCACATGCAACCCGTCCTTTGCTTACTCCTGGTGGGGGGAGGAGGAGGAGAGGAAAGCACACAGGTGAAAAGCCACAGCTGCTCCAAGGCTATTCCAGTTTTACAGCACCTGATTTATGGAAAACAAAACAAGAACAGAAAAACGGGATTTAAACACCAGCAACCTGCAGGAATCATTATAAATGCCTCCTGCTCTGCCCAAAGGCCAGCCTGGACTCCATCTGCCTTCAAGGCCAAGGAAGGAAACACTCAACTTGAACGGCAGCCAGGATTCACAGTCCACTTTCCAGCAGCTCACACGGGGGGGGCTGTCCCTGCGGCAGGACAGCAGGTAGCACTTCAGTGCAGTTTCAACACCACTATTTGGGATTTCTGTGAGCACGGCACGGGGGACAGAGGGGCTGCTCTGTTCCACAGTGTCATGTGCTTGTGCCATGTGCGCTGTGCGCGCAGCTCAGCAGGCAAGGCTGGAAGGCCCTCCCGCACTTTGTAACAGGCTGCTCTCTGAGATGCTGTGACTATTTCAACAAGCACGTTCCCTGTTGCTTGGGCACGGCTGGAAAAGCTTCCCAGCAAGGCCTGCAGCCAGGCCTCTGTCCTCTGCGCCACGGCAGGCAGGAGCAGCAATTGCTGCTTGCTGCACGACCGGCCCTTCCCTTCCCCTCCCTTCCCCCCGCACAGCCGCCCCCACCCTCCAGGAGCTATCGCAAATCCCCAGGCTGCTCCGACTGCCAGCTGACATAACTGTTTAGTCAGCAAGCAGGCAGAGCAGCGACCGGCCCCCTCCATCCTTCCCCAGCTCCTTCCCGTGGTACTTTCCACGCTGCCCGCCTGTAGAAACAATCTCCGTCCCTCCACAGTGAAGCACTCTGGAAAGTTGGTCTTGCTTCACCCACAGTCCACAAATTTGGATTTTTCCTGTTGTCTCCACCTTGGTGCTGCATGTGACCAGCATCCAGCCCCACAGTGCAAGGACATCCAGCACGAGGGCTGCTGCCAGCACCACTTCCTCCATTTGCTGCAAGAACGTGGCCAGGCTGCCCTGCACCGCGCAAGGGAAGTGCAGCCTAACAGACCTCAGGCACCAAGTGCTCATCCTTCTCCTCTTCCCAAGGTGACTTACAGACTTCATGGAGGTTGAGCAACCACCTTCAAAGTAGAGATATGTGATCCTGGCCAGCACAAGAGCAGCACAATCAGCCCATACCTGCCTACTCTGACTGAACATTTGCAGGTGGGTAGCTGTACCTCTACAAACCTAAAGGAGATCGTGTCCCAGGCAAGGCTGGATTAACAAAAAGCTACTCACAGTTCTCACCTGGACACCTTGCAGTGGGTCATCTCACCTCTCCTGTGCCATTCTGCTGTACACCTTCATACCCTGGAACACAAGTGTTCCCAGTGTCACGGCTCCTCTGTCACCAAGGGAGGTTAAAGGCATTATGATGCCATCCAGTTTGTACAGAACCAGTTTAAACACTACTGAAATGATATTACCTGCGATGACATTCCTAAACCAAAACAACATTTGGCTTATACACAAGCCTGTTTCACTGATAAAGCATTCAGCCTCCTCTTTCCTCCTCTCTTCCCCTGAAGAAATACACACATCCTCTTTTTCAGGTTTCCTCCCAGCTGGGTATCAATACAACTGACTATAATTCATCTGATTACTAAACTGTAGAATAACTGAGAAAAGAGTTAGTGACCTGTCTCAGTTTCTCATGTTTTGAGTATAAAGAATTACTGAAAGAAATAAACACCTCTGCAAACAGCCTCCAAATAATTAAGCGATGATGAAGACTGAAATCCCCCGGAGAAGAAAACCATTTTAAGTCCTGAACTCCTTAATTCGCTCTTTCATGCTTCAGCGCTGAAACATCACATTCTACACCACGCTGCCTGCTGCCAAGAGATAGACAGCTGCAACACGCAGACACAAAAAGGAGGTGTCTTTTGGCTGCAGTTCTGGCTTTCTACGGGTCGTCCTGTTTTACGTGCTGCTCCCTGGAGAAGCTGTAACTTCAGAAATCTAAAAACAAATGGACTATTGGAACTGGCGACAGCCGCTGGCGGAGCCTGTACCAAATGTGTATATGCCACAAAGCCCCTTCACAGTCCATCTTCGCTCGCAATATGGCAGCTTTCTTGGAAACGTGCTGTGGCAGCATTTAGTTGGCTTTTAATATAAATATACCCCTCTTAAGGGAAGTCTGGGCTCTCTGAGAGTCCTCACTATTAGTTCAGCTCCACTGGTACAACCTCTCTGCAGTGACTGATACTCTGCTCCCGCTACTTGCTGCAAACTGACTTCCCCCACTAAAGACACTGCACCAACGTTGGCAAGGATGTGTGAGATTTGTACCAGCTCAGCCAGAACAAAACCTGGACCACAATCTGACATGATGAAACACGACTTCCTTACACAATATCAAGCGTAATTAAGAAAGATACTCTCCTCTTAAGATGGAAATGACTGTGGAAGCAGAAAGAACAGCCGAAGACGACACCATTTACAGAAGCAACAGATTTTTTGCGCAGCTAATGCAATAAAGAGCTTTGCATCAATGCGTGGTACAGTGGGAAGAAGAGACCAGCTTCACAGCTGAAACTCTCGAGTCTATTTGTGCAAACAGCACGTTGTTTGGTGATTCCTGCATGGTGGGTAAGCACCTCCCAGAAGCTCTTCCTCTTTCCCCAGCTGCTCATTCCCATACTGGGAAAGCCTATGGTTTGCTTCCCTTTTAGCAACCAAAACAAAAGTTTGCAGGGTGTGACTGCTATAAGACAGAAAAGAATGGAAGAGGACTGTCGACTCAGACCATTTCCGTGATTTCATTCCCAGAGGAAAGCCCACAAACACTTGTATCAGCACCTCTGAAGAGGATGCAAGCTAAAGTACATGGGCAGGAACCAACAGCCAGAGGTGAGGAGATAAATGGTGGAAAACAAAAACAGAAACCCCTCCTTAAGCTGGTTTTGCTGTAGATTATAAACTGCTTCTTCATGCTGTGATGTCAAACGCACATTCGCGTTGCCAAGGAAATAATTCTGAGGTCACTAATTTGACACTAGCTTGTCACCGGCCTTTTAGTCATCCTGGCAAAGATGCACCAGAAAAGGGAAAGAGGGGAGGAAATGCCTAAATATCAAAAGAGTCCTAAGAAAAAGGCAGCTTCAAAGAGATAACAAACATCATGTGCAGATCTCTGCTGAGATTGCTCCCCTTGCATTGTTTGTAGTCACATACCTGGAAGAATACTTGCCTTGAAGTGGTGGTGGGGGGGAAGCCTTAAACACCAGTGGTGTTAAATACAATCTTTGAAGGCAAGTACCACAATGTACCTGAAAGAGGGGGCCAAGTGGGAAAAGAAAAGGGGCAAAAAAGGGGAAAGTGACTCTATTTAACATAAGCCTACCACTCTTTCAATACCTTACTGATATCATGCTACAAAGATGCCAATGAACTGATAACGACCAGTGAGTGGAAGGGTGAGTGGATGCTCACCCTTACCTTCAGTGAAACTGGAAGCCACAATGAAGGTAAGAATACACTAATATTAAAAATAAAGCACCTAAAGGACCACGCAGTTCTTTCCACATTGCAACTCCAAGCCACTAAAGATTTAAGCCCAGCAAGAGAAACAGAGCAGATGCAGTTCCTATACACCAAGGCAGATAAAACAGACACAGCTAATGACCCCCCACCCATGGAGCACAGCCTGGATTAGGCTCTGTGAGCAGGAATTAATCAACCCAGCAGCAGAGCTGCATGGATTCCAGGATCCATCCCAGCAAGAAACGATTTCTGGTTCATCCGAGGTTGGTTTGAGAACCCAGAAAAGATAAATGGGCAAAAATGAATTCTCCTTGGTCCTTCCACTTATCCTCCTGCCCCTTGCTTTGTTAGAAGATGTGGGCATTTCAATGGTTTGAGCACTGTGTTCAAGAAACATGCAGATGTGGCACTGAGAGACATGGGTTAGAGGACATGTTGGTGAAGGCTTGATGGTTGGATTAGATGATCTTAGTGGTCTTTTCCAACCTTAATGATTCTATAATTGCAAGAAAACAATTATAATCCAAGCAACACAGACGTGCTCTCCTGTTCAAACATATACAATGCCTTCACATTACCTTTTAGATTTTCCTGCTTTAACACCCAAGAGTAGAGAGGACCTTGCAAAGTACATGCCACGCTAGAGCTACATTTCTCAGTTCTTATGCAACCCTTTGGATACTATATTTAAATGCAAGATAGTAAATGCATACATCACCAGCAGAGCACTACAAGATGAGCTTCAAATTCAGCAGTCAGAGCAACAAACACAGCTTGACAGTTTAAAAGGACAGCCTTAACCTCCTTTCTCTGAACAGATATCCTAGCTACTTCCAAACACAACATAAATCACAGCGCCCACAGAGCACTGGACTAAGTGCTCAACAGCTTGTTAGAATGGTTTTATACACAGCAACGCTGAAAGATTATCATTAGAAGCCAGCAATACGTGATGAATAGGGTTTCTCACAAGACTGCTATATTTCATAAATCTTGAGATGCTTAATAGAGAGAATATGTAACCTAGACAAATTTCATTTCTGGCTGTAAGATGCTTTCTTTACTAAAGGGTTTGAAATCACCATCATCACTATTCGTATTACCTGCAATGAAGTTCCCAGTTCTGGCAAGCTGGAATAAAGTTTTTTCCCACAAACTAAACGCAAATCAAGGAGCACGCATAATTTGGTACACAGGTTAAGTAAGGTAGGGCTTTAAAAGCCGTGGTTCCCTTTCAGGCTATGTCAGTACTGAAGAATGTGCAGCACTTTACACAGAGAAAAGGGTTAGCATGACCTGATCTCAACCTCTCCTTTTATAATTTCTACTTCAGCAGTGGCTGTATTTCAGTAGTACCGATTTGCAACGTGCCCTGGGAGCGATCTAACATAAGTAAACACCAGCAGCATGGTTAGTGTTGAAGCAAAATTCTTCTGGTTGCAAGAAGTCAAAATTGTCAGGTTCAGCAACAGGCAGCAATCCTACAGGTGGACAAGTAGGTCAGGAGATCATCAAAAGAAGAGGACAGGAATATAACAGAGTTACAGCAATAAGCAATTCACTACAAGGAGCACAAAGGAATTCCTCTGACAGCTGCTGAGACCATACAGATGGATGAATCCCATCTACCACCCCGGGAAAGCAGTACAGCTACAGCATCTGGACTAGGAAAGCAGGCTAACTTTTGGTGGCAGTACCACTTGGTTTGGGCAGAGCTCAAAGAAATACCCCCACAGCTGGCAAGGACTGATGCCCCTGTCTCTGGATGGATCCCACTCACTAAACTTGCAGATGTGCAGGGTACGCTTCAGGCTGCCATCTGTAGGAATAAAAAGATACTTAGTGGAGGGATGCAGGGACACCACTCCTAGAAACCAGGAGTGTACGCGGGGAGGATGGCAGAGAGCAAAGCATGATCTAAACAAGCAGCTCTCAAGTGATCAGGATGGATGCAGCTGAGCCAGATCTTCACACACAGTCAGCATCTCCTGTCTGTAATGTGCCAGTACTGAGAAAGTTCCCCCCCAAAAAAAAAGAAACTGCTGAAGGAAAGAATCCTGGCAGCACCTGTAAATCTTCAAGCCTGTCCAAGTGTATGTCTTACAGAAGTAAATATGTGGGCAAATAGAGTACGTTTGGCATGTGTCTGTGATAGATGCTAAGAAGGCAAACCATAGCTGCTTTCACAGGTGAACAGCTTCTGCATAACCACTGACACTCAGATGGAGACTCCAGCATGAAAGGAACGCCACTGAGGTGATACAACAGAGATCCACGCAGTCCTGAAAGGCATGGAGAAGGTCAGCAGTGATGCATTACTTATTATTTCCTACAGCCATAAATGGTATCAAGCGGAAGATATCCAATGGCGGGTTTAGGAAGCTGGGTTTTTACCCCTTCTCCAACAAAGCACGTAGCTAAAGTGCAGAGCTCACCTCAACATGCCAACTGTCTGTGCAGGTTCAAAAAGCCAAGCTCAGGAAAAAAAATTCTTGAACCCAAATACTGAACTGCTCTAAAAATTCACTGGCTCAAGATTCCAGAAGCTGTGCTTGGAATACTACACCAGGAAAGCACCAACAACAGATGTCCCTTTGCCACGCTCTATCCTGATAGATCCACATCAACTGGCATCCTGAGCTAGAAGGGATTCTGGCCTGACTTGTTATTAGACACAAACAGGATTCCCTCCAGTTTTCAGTTTTGCAGGTGAATGCAGCCTGACTTACTCCACAGGACTGAAAAACCTTCAGCCAAAGATCCAGAGGCATTTCTTCCAGCAGCAGCACCAGCTCCAAGAGGCATCTCCTGCTCTGACCCCAAGTTTCAGTGGAGAAGGAGGTACCAGGAACTGCTAATTCCAGGACAGGGCAGAGCTGGCGAAACGTCGCTGGAACCGCAGCTTCAGCATGATTCAGGTCAGGACGAATTCAGAGGTTACCACACGACAGCTGTCTCCCCTGTCTGATGGCTAGAGGTTACCGTGCTTGCAGCAGGGACATGTCCAACACCAGAGCTGCCCATAACTGACGTTCAACTCAACTGAATTCAAGCACAGTGAACTCTGAAGTGCAGCACACAGGAGGAACGAGACACGCTCACCCTTCCGTCTTCTCATCTACGCTAACCAAGCCCTTCACCTGGGGCCAGAGCAAGCAGCAGGATGAGAAACCTCCAGAAACACTGAGGTCATTTCTATAGCAAACATTTGCCTAAGGCCCTCACCTATGCAGCGAGCTCAGGCGCTCTTATTTTCCAGAACTCATGTGAAGGCCTTTGGGCAGGGATAGCAGTGAGAGACACGTCTACAGACCACCTCCATCTGAAGAGTCCAGCACAAAGCCAGGCCCCTTGCTGGCATGGCCGCAGGCCATATTAACTTGTCGCCTTCAATATGCACCCAGCAGAGTTCAGGTCATGGATTTGTTGGAAGTTCATCGCTTATTCAAGCTTTTGTGCGAGGGGTCATTGCTGTCAAACCGTCTGCTTTCACAAGCACAAAAGCTCATGTTAAAATGTAAATACTTACAGGTGTTCCACCAGGCACTCAAGATGAAAGACAGAGCAAATATATTAGCCCTAGCTGTATTTTACCACGCTGTAGTACTTGAAAGTCATCTGCTTCTGAACCAGGGGTTTTATGTGGGTTCATCTGCCTAGACAGGAAGCGTGATCTAATGGTGAAGACGCAGCACTGGATACAGAGCACTTGGGTTCTTTTGCTGACTCTGTTACTGTCTATGTCACCTTCATTAAACATGTTTTTCATGCCATTGTCTGGATTGAAAAGAACACAAGCAGATGCTTATTCTGTCTCATACAACTGCTGTGACCCTGTGTCATTTCTGCTAATTACTACAAGAATACCCAAATGACATAGGAAATGTTAATCCAACCTGTAAGTTAACCTGAGTTAACAAAGAGCATCAGCCATATAAAAGAGCACCAAGTCCTTCCCAAATGCCTGCGCCTGTGCTGTTTGTTTTTCAAGACAGACTCTCTGCAACTTTATTTCGGCCTTGATGGAGACAGTGTGTTGCACATTCAGCTTTGCAACAAGCCTGGATAGGCTGGCTTACCCCTGTCACCTGTATTGGTGCACTGTGTAGTCCTTGAAAGCCATTCAGATACAACTTCTGTGCAGGGGTAACACCACAATGCGAGCACAGCCCTACTGGGAAAATCAACTCCCCAACTGTGGGAAGAAGTAAAGCCAATGGAGGCAGCAATCACCACGTCACCCTGGAATCCAGTTTCGTGTCCAGTCCAACCTTGTTCTGCGATTGAGCAGCACAGTACTTGAAAAGCTGGTATCTTCCTCCCTCAGTATTTCAAGCCACATGTTGTGACTTTGGGAAGCTGCGCGAACACTACATCTGAAGGAGTCATCTATGGCCTGACAGCAACTTGCATTCACTTCATTTTCAGGAAATTTTGCACTGTTAATCCCACATCAGAGGTCAGACAGCCCCGCAGCCCTCACTCATGGAGCCTTTCACCATCAGGGACTCTTGCTATGAACACACAAGGAAAGGCAGCTTCAGTAAACCACAGCAGTGTCATCTCTGCAACAGCACAGGGGAGCGGAAGGGAGCTGCCAACAGCAGCGTGATTGATGTGCACTCCCCTCCCCTGCTCAAGTAATGGAAGGAGGGAAAGGGAGCACACATAGGACTGCAACCTGCTGTATCTCATTCAGCATCCCGAGCTTCTCAAGCACAGTATGATGTATGAAAGTACGATCTGCCACAGTACGGCGACTTCTCAGAGACAACACGGGACAAGAGAGAAGGGAACGGTACTGATGGGTTTATCCAGCAGCACCCAACTGTTCCCAGTTGTATTTCTCTTAAAAGAAAAAAGCAGGAAAACTGACACATTGCAGACACTCACAAACCTTACGGTGTTTCTCCTTTCTACTTCTTGCTTTTGGTAACTCGCTCTACTTAAACGCATTTCTCCTAACTCTCACTCACTCATGCAAAACATTCCCATCCCTACAGAAAGCAGAGGTCTGTTTCAGAGAGCAAAAAAACAACCCCAACCCAACATAAAAGCAGTAATGTTTTTTACGCCCTGCCTTCTCCTCTTACTGCAGCTCCCAGCTGTGCCCCCCGGCCCCCCGCATGCGGTGCGGGCTTTAAGGAGCGCTGGTTCTGCTGACATCAGTGAGGCTCCGGGGGCCATCCCGGCAGCTGCTGCTGCTCCTGTTGGTGGCGGTGAGCCAAGGCGCTGCTGTGCCGTTTGGTGATGTTCCCTCCTGCTGGCTGCCCCCCCCACTCCCACCCACACGTCTGCAGGGCTGGGTGAGGTGGTCACAGGCAGCCTGAGGAGACCTAAGCAGAAAAAGAGCACCTTTCATTTCCAGACTCTGGTCTAAAAGCAGTCGGTGATGACTGACAGCCATACCATAAGGTGAAGGAATAGCAGTTCTCCTTACTGGATGGCCAAGGTCCACATTGCCCTTAGGACTTTGCCACCTAAAGGAGAGAAATGCCACTCTCTTTCTCTCCCTACTCTTCCCAGAGCCCCGCTCCGTACAGCTGTTGCCCCGTCTTAAACTAAACCCCATCCTCAGAGGCAGCTGTTCCCCAGCCAAATGCTGACAGCAGAGCAGCAGAACTCGCCCAAGAGCGCGACGTGTGTGCAAGCCATCTTCCAGCAGCAGCAGAGGGGCCACGCTGCAGCCCTTTCCCTTCACTCTGCCGCTCCCTTCTGAAGGCAGAGCAGGCTGTGCCAGGGCACCCTTTGGCCCAGCTGACCCCACAGGCACAAGATTTCAGCAGCCAACGATCCCAGCAGCGGGGAGCATCCCCACGCTGAGCCGCAGCCAGATTCAAGGAGAAGAAAGGTGGCAGCCAACTTCACGCACGCCTTCAGAGCCTGCAGCTCAGACCCCATGTCAAGATTAGGAAAGTATGCACACACAGAGAACACATGAGCTGCCCCAGCGTTCGGCTTTAACTCTTGCAGGCACTGCCCGTGGACGGAGCTGGAGCTCAGAGCCACTGCTGTCACCACATCTCCTCCAAGCCGGCCCCTCTCAGGCCACGAGAGCAGCCGTGCAGCCTCGAGCTGAGCAGGGCTTTCTCAAGTAGGTCAGAAACCGAAGCCAGCGAGACGCGCTCGGAGTTGCAGCTCACATGGGTTAAAGATTCTGGCTTGTGTCATGAATACTTTTTCTGCAAGTTAAACACAGGCCCCAGTCCTGAAACACTTCCCTTCGCTTCACCCATGCCAGTATTTTGACTTAAATGGAACAACCTCCTTAAGTAGAATTATATCTATGTTTGAAGTGTCTGCAGGATCAGCGCTTGGCATGATCCACGCTTGCCTCCGATGTACACGCACACCAGCACATTTTAAACATACCTGAAGAGCCACTAGGCTGAGCTGTGCTACGATGGAGGGAAAAAAAAGATGGTAAGTCCCTCTACAGCAAATGTTCTGTGTTTGTGTGTGGTAGGATGGTTCCTTGGGACAGAGAAGTAGGGATGTCTAAAGGCTACAGCTGGAAGCAAGAGGAGGGACCCTGACCCTTGGTTTGGCTGGGCAAAGCTGAACCTCAAAGCTAAACACACATGTACACCATCAGCTCCAGAAACAATTCTAGGTGTCACTTATGATTATTTTTTCCTAAGTTATTATTCCTTAGAAGAGGTACAATTTAGTGCAGTGGTCCTAAACTGCAAAGAAACCTCCTTTAGCCAAGAAACCAAATCATCACCTTACTCTCACGTAGCCTGAACAAACACAGCAGATACCAGCACGAGTTCCCCTGGAACAAACCAGTCAAATTCATTCAAATCTTCATGGAGAGTAGCAGGGCAAAACCCATTCCCGTTCCCAGAGCTTATTACAGTAACATGACTAAACACGCTCAGCAGCCCAATGTGATAGGATGCATCCATTTGCTGATGCCAGACGAAGATGCATGTCTCTTACACATGGCACCCGCTCTCAGAGGCTGCTTTCAAAAGATGTTTTGAAAAGCGACCTGCTGCGTACATTCTTCACAAGTCATAGTATCACCGGCTGTGCGAGCGTTTGACCTCTACTTGCTATGTGCTGCGGACAAAAATCTGACATCAGCTTATTCCAACCTTAGCAACACCAAAGTGCTCTGACAAAGCTGACAGCAACAGGCTACTGCAACGCACCCACATCGCCCAGACGGACCCCCGACGTGCTGAGAATGCAACTGGTTTAGTACGTGAGCCACATGTTTTAAATTTGGGTTGGTTTAATCCCGGTAAGTAACCTGATTAAAATGGGAGTCTTCTCTGGAGGTCTAATTTCTAGCTGTTTCCATTACTCCATATGCTTTCATGTCGTATAAACATAACAAACGATACATACATCACTGTTGGGGTGACTTAAGAATCCAGTTTAAAGCTACGATGCAAGTTACTCGAGGCAGGAGAATTAGATTACGTTCTGAGCCAGCAACCGCACTTCATTTCACTCTCGGGAACATGATGTATCAAGGGGGTGATTCCTTTCTATTCCCATTTCTGCCTTTCAGAATAGTAACACTTGCCATTTTTACATACAGGCCTATAGGTAAAATGAAAGAGAAAGACACGGTCTGATCACGATGCCTTAAGATCGGTACCATAGAATCATAGAATCACCCAGGTTGGAAAAGACCTTGAAGATCATCAAGTCCAACCGCAGCCTAACCAGTACCCTAACTCTAAAAACCCTACACTAAATCATATCCCTGAGCACCACATCCAAACGGCTCTTAAATACAACCAGGGATGGCGATTCAACCACCTCCCAGGGGAGCCTATTCCAGTACCTAACTACCCTTTCTGTAAAGAAGTTCTTCCTAATATCCAACCTAAACTTGCCCTGGCGCAACTTGAGGCCATTAACTTGTAATTTAATTGAAGAGCATTTTTGCTCCTAAATCAAGCAACACACCACCTCCTGAATATATACTTGTACTACTACCTAGGAAACAATCCTGACTCTTTGTCCCTCACGTGCAATCCAGGCATTTGTGATGAGAACATTCTGAATTCTACCTTGCAACCAAAGCTCTCCGTCCATAGGCAGACACCTCAGCAGCAGCGCAGGTTCCCAGCATGCCTCAACCTTGATATCTGGAAAGCCTCCGCTATAGCGTAAGAGGATAGTTATAATTAAACATTTATACTGAGGTAGTGCTGAGCGGGTCAGTTCCACAGTGTGTTAGGTGGCTTTTCAAAACTCGGTAATTGAATGCTGATCCCTGCCCTGAAGAGTTTATAGTGTAGGAAATCAAAGCGTAACACTTGGCATCTGTGTACTGGGAATTAAACAAAGACCACCACCCGCTCATTTTGAGGGTCTCTGGACTACACGCCTCCTATAAACATCCATTACCAGAAATAGTGGAAATTTTTAAATCAGCACACTGGACTTTCCTACTACGCATCTGTGCTACTCAGTTGTGTCTGAATTACCCACCGGGACAGCAAACACAGCGTGCAGTTTGTACAGTGTGCTGACATCTTCTTGCCCAATGTCAATCATTTTTGGCTCAAATACCTTAGCGATCATTCGGAAAAGAAAGCCAGTGAGCACACAAACAGAAGCGCTTGCTGCATGCAAGTCACACGACTGAGGCACTGCTGGCAAGAAGGGCTGCCAATGCGCCCAGTCACAAGCCAGGCATCAGCAGCTCCTCCTGCACAGGGTCACTTGAGGCTCCCAGCCGACCCCAGGCAGGCACCAGCACACGTTGGCTATTGGACCAACTACAGCCACAGGCAAGTCCATGGCATTCCCAATCTATTGGCCCACATCTTTTCCTATGGAGCTCAAGAGTTACGCAAGGGCGTAAATAAAAACTCTGCCCCCAGACACACAGGGACCATCTGCCCCACGTCCATCGTAAGGGAAAACTCCCCACACCCTTTTCCTGTGGTGAAGGACTGGCCTAGGAAGGACAAGTCTCTTCCCTCTCACCACAGAGAATGCAATCACAAAAGCTAAACCATAGCCTCTATGGTGAAGAGAAGGGATGCAGCAATGCCCATGCTGTATCGGTGACGTTCAAACCCAAGACAGAAGAGAGCTTCATCAAACAGGCCATTATAGCTCAAGGTCAGTTTGCTGTTTATCAAACCAAAGTCCTAAAATAGATGCGCTGATTTTATAAGTACACCTGTAGAAATTCTGAGCACCAGAAAAATACAAAGGCACTATCAGCACCGCTGTTTTTTAAAGTTTCCTGGTATCTTTCGTGCTATGAATGCTCAGGAGCTTTCAGCTGTGTACACCCCACATAAAACCTTCAACCAGTGAAATCTGAAAGAATGCTGATTCGAACGATGCCACATTTTCCACCTCTACATGCTATTTACACATCTGATTTATTAAACATGCCAAAGCAGCCAGAATGAGACACAACCTGTGTTCAGCTTGGCCCACTTGACAGTTCTGCCAACACCTCAACTTTCATTTGCTGACTATAGAGCATTTAAGATGAGAACCCTTACCAATTACTCCAATCTTTCTTTTCTTTTTTGCCTTGGGAACCATGGAAAATCCTCAGTCAGCTTACACGTTCCAGGAGCTTTCAAAGCAGAGACTGGGAATGGCTTGAGTTGTCTTTAATAGGACTGCTGAGCTCATGGAATCCACCAGTTTCTTCCTGCAGAGTTCACAATGGGCATGGCTTGTTCCCAGGGTAACTGGCATCCATGGGGAGGTACAGATCACCTCACCCGCCCCCAGGAAGTGGGGACAGACAAGATTTCTCCCACGAAGCGCAGGTAACACTGATACAGAAATAACTAATTCTTTATGACTTAAAGAAAAGCACAGTTCCCATCAATAACCTCCATTTACAGCAGGGAAGGAGCACGGTGATACAGCTCTCAGCCATGTCACAACACAGCAGCCAGGCTCCTGCCAATTCAAGTACTGTTAAAAGACCATCCCGAGCAGAAAAGCCACCTATCAGCTGTGAAAGCTGGATGTTGATCCAAGACCTGTTCCACAAGCTGCTTAGGACCACAGTTCTGAATCTTACTTGGAAACCAGTCAGTTGTACTGACACCTTGTTGGATCACCTGATAAGGAAGAGGAACCACTGACACCTGCAGCTGTTAGAAAAAGAAGCCAAAAGAAATACATCCTCCAGATCAACTCAATGCAAGGCATAAGGTGCATCTTCATCGAGAAGCACTTGTCATTGCACTCACACTCCTTCCCCTGGAACGTACAGACAAAGCTCATAAAGGGGAGCCTTAGTAACACAGCTACACCTCTCCCACAGCATGCAGTTCCACATGCAGTTACTGATGAAAACATCAATGCAGGATATCTTTAGGCTTTTGGAGTTAAGGAAGGGGACAAAGATGGCAAGGGCATGCACAAGATGCCACAGCCACCTGTTGTCCTCAATACACACAACTGCATCACCATCAGAAACATACAATGCACATACAGAGGAAGAACAGCACACTGGTATTCACATCCTGGTGCTTCACATCTGCTAAGAGAAAGTGAATTGAATTTGATGAAGAAAACACATTCTGTGTGGCGAACAAGGAACTTTAGCTAGGCTCTTTCCCCTACCCAAAGCTGCAAGTGATCCAACTTAAAAGGGACATTGCACCCTAAAGGAAATGAAAGAAAGCACTGCTGCTTAACGTGCAAAATACAAAGCAGTTCTTCCTTGTCCAAGCAGCAGCGATAGCAGTGTGAAGGAGCACGGCCTCAACACAGGAATGGAATTTATTGCTGTGATGCAAGTACTCGGAGCAGAACACTCCCAGGCACTGATACATCTGCACACTGACATCACCTGCTGTATGGAACGGGACTAACAGGGGCTCTCGCTCATACCAGCTAATTGCACACGATAAAAGAAAAGGCCGCCATGCTTTAATGGGAGCATTTTGTTCTTCTCATCTTGGGGGAGCAGGCATATTCCTATCTTAACAAAAAAGGAGGTTTGTCAGCGGTTGACCATCCTGTTTTCAAAGAATGGATGATGCTGACAACCCATACCTACAACACCTACAAGCAAATCTGCGATGTATCAAGAAGGCATGTGCTATTGCACCTGTTAAAATCTCCACCAGCAGATGACAACTGGAGAAGCCTTACATCCATCAGGGCCTGACACCTCCATTATTAACCACAAAATACATCTATTTTCAGAGGCAAATGAGCCAGTCACCCAGGCACAGCAGCACAGAAGACATCTCTAAGATGCTTAACTTTTTACTTACAAGTGCCTTAAAAGCCAGAATTTCATCTTTCCAAGCCAATAGCAACTGCACTGTCGAGCCCTTCAGCCAGCACTTTTTAAGGGCTCTACACAAAGTAACATCCCCAGTGCAAACAGATGTTTATAGACTCCAGATGCCAGGACCAGGGGATGCCTTCTTCAAAGGCAAAGGCGTCCATCAAGATGCTAAGATTAAATGTATGAGATTAAATGAGTAAATAAATTAAACACAAAACGTTGTGTTCTGTTTTTTTGCCGAGGAAGGTTAGATGCAGGAAAAGGATGGAATTTCAAAGTTGCATTCCAGGTGCAGCAAAGGAGATGGATCAAGGTGTTAAAGGCCCCTCTCCCTAATGGTCCTTGGAATACCTGCTTCAATCCAGGAGCCTAACAACGCCCCTGGGGGATTCTGGCAGCTTTTCTTTTCCCTGCCTCTAGCATCTCTATGGATGGCCAGGGCTCCTCAGGTGAATCCTGCTGTTAAAACAGCTGCCTTTCTCTGCATCTTTAAAGAGGCATTCAGAGTCCCTTAGCATTACTTAGTTGAATCACTCTGAATAAACAGTCTCCACCCATCAACTCCTTCTTTTGTGTAAAGCACCTATTCAAAGGCAGCCACCTTTATTGATTGCTAGGCTGGCCAACCTGAAAGCAGAAATACCACTATTAAAAAAACAAGAAGAAAAAAAAAGCACAACAGGATACAGCAGAGCACCTGTGCTTATTTCTAAAGGAAGCACAGGTCCAGGTGTTGCTCAGTTGCATTGTACAATTCATCTCTGCCTGCAGCAAGTATCTGTGAGCCCGGGATCCACAGAATCACAGAATGACCCGGGTTGGAAGGGACCTCAAGGATCATGTAGTTCCAACCCCCCAAACATACACATTTACTAGATCAGGTTGCCCAGGGCCCCATCCAACCTGGTCTTGAACACCTCCAAGGACGGGGCATCCACAACCTCCCTGGGCAGCCTGTTCCAGGGCCTAACCACTCTCCTAGTGAAGAAGCCCGTGACCAAGGATCCCACTGACTCTTCTCCCTTTGGTCCAGGCCCTTTTCCTTGTTCTGACCATCACCTACTGTTGCAAGAGAGCAGCACAAGACAAACCAGCCATCCAACAGGAGTCCGCAGCTTATGCTCCAACTGGCAATTATTGGCACTTGTAACATTTCATCACAAGACATCAGCAGGAGCACTGAGCAAATTCTGTCACCCTGCTGGGAGTGAGACATGAAGGGGAATGAGAATGGGATGCTCGGGTGCTGCTGCCCTGTGCTCACTGCTATGTCCTGGGCCCTCAGGGCTGTGATAGGGACAGCCAGAGGGGAGGGAAGGACTTTGGGTGGGAAAATGCCACAGCTGGCAGACATCAAAGATGAGCCACTAGAGCTCTTGCACCGAAAAGCACAGAGGCAACGCTCCTGAAATTCCTGTTCAGAAGTACCCCAGAGCCAGCCCAGCGCTTCCCATCTCAATCTCACCTATTTTCATTTGTAATAAAACACTGATAACCAAACCTGACCTGGCAAAGGTCTCCAAGCCCCAGGCCTTCCCAGCCCTGGTTCTGAACAACAGCTTGGCAGGTCAGTTCTCCCACCTCTCGCAGCAAGCAACTTGCTGCCTGTCATTTCAAAAGGCAACTCGTGTCACCCCCAGAGTTTACTTTTGCTCCTCCACATCCTTCTCCCAAGAGCTACAGAGTACCTGAGCACTACATCCTCAATGAAGCTGCACTCACAGGAAGGTGAAACAGCTCCCAGTTGCTTTCTAACATGCCAAAAACTCTTGAAGAAAGCGCATTTTTTAAAGGCTGTAATCCCACACTTTGCTCGGATTCGGAAAGGAAGTAAAGGAAAAAAGACATGGAGCAACAGGCGTTCCCACTGCCGCTGGGAGACCTGCACGCAGCGCTGCCATCCCCCTCCAAGGACAATTACCTCCAAGGCAGAAAGCAGCAGGTCAGCGAGGCAGCCGGCTCACGCTGCTAACACAGCCCAACAATGCGCTCGTTTTACAACAGCCTGCATTGCACTGGAAGCAGCAGGCACGATTTCACACGTTGCAAGAGTGTACACCTCAAACACACATTTCCAAACCCAGGCATCATCCATCAAAAAGCTAAAACGGGGCTTTTCTTGCACACGCATGGAGTTGAGCCTAACAGGATTTACTTGTTTTCTGCCCGTTCCTGGGGAGCCTCTGCAGTCCCTGCAGGCTGCTATCCAACATGCATCAGATGCTCCCGGAGAAGTGAGCAGCAGATAACTCGGCAAGGACATTTGCAAAGGGCAGAGAGAGCCCAATCCCGGTCACATTTAGGCATACTGGAGGAGGGTGGAATTACTTCTGTGCTTAGATAACCTGACTGCTCGACGCAGTGCTCCAGAAAGCTTTCTTCACTCTTCTAAGTCATTTCTGTCCCATGTTTTACTACTAAAAATTGGTATTTGAGGTCAATGAAAAAAAACCTAAAACAAAACATTGCAACTTAAAAAGTGAATCCCTTACAAAAACGCTCAGGTTAATTTTAGCATCCTTCTGTTTAGCTGCTTAGCAACACTTATCCTATGACCTTCTAAGCACCACCTACTTTTACAAGGGATAATGAATATAACCGAAGGGGTTTATCTATATGTTTTTAATCTATACAATGCAAGTACACAAACAGGTTAGACTTCAAGAAGAAATCCTAATGAAAACAATCCAAGCTGTATTTCTGCCTAAGAAGAAACTTTGGTTGGCTGAAGCCGAGCTATTGTTACGGTTGCAGCACAACTTCAATGCAGACAAAGCGATAACATCCTTAAGGACCGAGAGAAGCGCGATGCACGGCGGTGCCTGTTTGCCTTGGGAAACACCGCGCTTGCCTTTGGTATCGAAGAAGATTATGGATATTACTCAAAGATCATTAAGACACTCGGCTTGCCCAGTTTTGAAACATCAAGCCTCTCCTGCACCCTCAAAATCACAACACGAAGGGCAGGGGGGCAGCGCGTGTTGCAAGGTATTAAGGACGGCTGCTGCACAACCTGCAGGAGCTGAGTCAGAGCTCCTGCTCCAACATCCGCACAGCCCAGCTCTGGGTGAGGGGAAAAAAAAAAAAGCCAGCAGACACCCTGCTACTTTCTGCCTTAAAACGCTTATTTTTCAGGGCCACTACTTAGTGAAAGCAATGAGAAATAGTGGCTAGGAAAACAGTCAAACAGTTTGACAACTACCAGCTCCCAGCAAAGTAGAAGGAAAGGAAAAGTTTGTGCTGTCCTCCGCACTGTACTTAGAGGACAGTGTGTTTCCAAGCACTGTGCAAAGTGGGATGCCAGCAGCAGGAAGGTGGGGCAGCAAAGGGGCTGCATCCCACCAGCAGGTGAGGGCGGCCCCGGTCCTTGGGATGATGGGATGATGGGCTCCTGCTGTTCCTGGATTTCTAACAAACAAAAGGGCCCATTCTTCCCTGGGTGTACCTAACTCCCGTTAAGGCTAAGGGGCATTATGCAGGCACACTGAGAGCAGACTGGATACCCCCTAAATCTTCAAAGGGAAAATTAGAACCTAAAACAAATATGGCTGGCCTGACCCTGAGTCACCGCATCCCTCTCACTCACACTGACCCGGCGGAAAACAGGAACTGCGGTAACAAAACACAGGGCTCATTTCAGCCCTCGATGCGAGAGCCTCAGCCACCCTAACAGCTGTGTGCTGCAGGGTGACAAGACGGCGTTAGTTAGTTAGCAACTGCTCCTGTTGTTAATAAGCAGATATTCCTTTCTTCCCCCCCCCCAAAGCAGAGCGTTGGAATGGCAGTGCACAACAACTGTGTGCTGCCCCAGACTCGGTTGTGGGACTCCATTCTCAACGTGGCGAGGTGCTTATCTACACCAGGCGAAAAGAAGGAGCTGGGATGGCACTGCTGTTCCCCACATCGTCGTCGTCCTCCCTCCTCCCCCCTTCGAGTGCAGCTTGCCGCAGGCAGGATGCTGACGGCTCAGGGCATCAGCGGTTGGGCCTGGTGGTCTGAGGAGGGCTCGGCTCTCCCCACCAGGGTGCAGCTGAGAGGTGGGACGAGGCAAAGTTTAGAAAAGAATCCCGAGAAATGAGAAACGCTTAAGAACGGTGGAAAAAAAAAAGGAGCCGCGTGCGTGCAGAGGCGAGGAGGAGGGAGAAGCACAGGGAGAAGAAGCCAGAGGAAACTTATCTGCGACATGACAAAGTTCAATCCACCGCCCTCCCTCCTCTGCTCGACCGAAAAAAAAAACCACCACCCGGTTGCAGCATCTCGCTGCCCGAGGCCCTACTCTGCCCGACAACAGCGCGGCCCCTCCTCGCCGGGGGTCGGCATAAGACCCCCCCTCTTGTCCCACAACCCGTGGCTCCGGGGACACCATGGGAGGGAGGCTGCCCTAAAAGTTTGTCTCGGGTTGGGCTGGATGAAGGGGATCCCCCCCCACCCCTCCCTGCTCGGATGCAGCCCCGCTCCGCACAAAGACGGCGGAGGGAGGGGGGGGATACCCTCCCGTCTCAGCGTCCCTCTCCTCGGGAGGGGAAAGGACACGCACGTCCCCGCTGGGGGATGGTGGGAGGAGGGAGGAAGAGGAGGAAAGGGGGGAAAAAAGAAGAAGAAAAAAAAAGAGCGAGAGGAGGGAGAAGGGCGGCAGGAGGGAGGGAGGGGGGCAGGGAAAGGGACGGAAAGTTGTTGGGGGGGGATGCGGTACCTGCGGAGAGCCGCCTGCATCCCGGCCTCCTCGCTGCGGCCTCCGGGAGGGCCCCGGGGAGAAGTTAAAGGGCTGAGGGCCGGGGGCTGCCGGCGCCGGGCTACGAGAGGTGGCTTCCTCGCAACCCCATCCCAATTGAGGCGCTGGCCGGTTAAAAATAAACTTTGCAGCGGGAGGGGGGGATGATCTGGCCGGATTCCTGAGCTCAGACGGTTTAATATGGATGAGCATCAGGTCCCGAAGGCAGAACGCCGCGGCCGGTGCCGCTGGTTGGTAGAAAGTCTGCAACAGGGAAGGGGGAGAAAAAAAAAAGCGAGCAAAGCCAGGAGCCGCGGAGGGAGGAGAGGAGAGGGAGGAGCGGGGGAAGGGAAGAGGGAGGCTGCACGAACTCATCATCATCTCCACCGCTGGCAGCCAAACTTTTTTCCTCCCTTTTTTTTTTTTAAAAGGAAACTTTTCCTTTCTCCCCCCGACAAGCGCTTCAAATTCACACCGCCGCGAGTTGCTCGCTCCCCAACCCCCCCCCCCCCCCCCCCCCCCACACACACACACACAGCACGGTGGTGGAGAGGGGGGGAATGAAAAGCAAAACCCCACTTTATTTTCCTCCTCTCTCCTCTCTTCTCGTCTCCTCGCATCGGGCGGGGAGCGCCGCGTTGCCCGCGGTACTTACGGCGCACTTTGCTGGGGCTGGGCTGCTTGCGCCTCGACATGCCGCCGGGATGGGCGCCGGGGGGCAGCGAACCCTCCGGGTGAGCCACCAACTTGTTCCGGAAAAAGGAATCAAAATGGCGTTTCTGGGGATGTGCAAAGTTCATCAACTCCGCTCTAACTTCCCGTCCTCCGCGCCTCCCCGCAGGGGAGCGATGGGCGAGCTTCGGGACCCCGCCGAGCCGCGCTCCGCGGCCGCCCCCGCCCCCCGACCCGCCCCCGCGCTGCCCCGCGCGGCCCGATAAGGACGGCATCACGTGGCGGCCGGCTCCCTCCCGGGGACGAGCCGCCGTCGCCGCCTGGGGCGCGGAGCATCCCGGCTCCGGCCCGCGGGGTGCCCCGGCCGGGGGGGGATGTTGCCACGCGGCTCTCGGCGGGGTCTCCCCTCAGCGCGGCCCCGCGCCTCGTCAGGTGACAGCCGCCGCCTGGCAGCTCCCCGGCACGGCCCGCTGCATCCCGGCCACTTCTTCGTAACTTTTTACCTCAGGAAACGCTCATCCCGCACGTTTTTTTGGACCGGGAGTCTCTCTGAGGAAGCGAAAGTCCAAATGTGGTGTTCAAGCACTCTGTAACACCTGGTTACAGAGCTTCTCTCTGTCACTGGTACCACAGCGTGAGCTGGAGGATTCAACAGGTGATCTGTTGATGATCAGACAGGGATCTGACTGGAAAGCCAGTCCAGAGCTGTGTGCTGAATACTTCAGTCTTATGCACTCACAGTGTGTGTAAACTCTCCATCCCGAGAGCTCGATGAGAAGGAAAAAAAAAAAAAAAGGAAAAAAAAAAAAAAAGTCAAATAAAACGAGTTGAGAGGAATGCCTCAATGAGGAGCTGGCTTTCTCTTCAAGGAAATGGTTATTTATGCTATTTCTAAGCTAATAAAGCCAGGCCTCTCAGCGCTGCTATTTGGGAGGTGGGACCTGAAGTCACTGGCTGGTGCTGAGGGAGCTTAGGTGTGGCCTGGGGGCACCCGGCTTGTGCCAGAGACATGGTAGCCTAGCTTAGTCTGCAAGGGGATTCACATGGAGAGGGATTCACAGGGAAAGGGAGAGGCATCCCAGGTGCCAGCTCTTTTGCCTGTGAGGCATCGGTGTTAAGTTTGGCTTAACTCTGCCCATCCCTCACAAAGGCACGCATGTCAGGAATACGCAAAGCCCACACCAGAGACATGAGCTGTGCTTTGTGCCAGGGATAACCATCCTCCCTTTCAGACTGCAAGCAAAGCATCTGCTGTTCTGGTGATCTGGAAATGCCAAAACTGCAAACTGAAAAGGCACACAGGTGTATTCAGAACACAGAACTTCAGCTTTACCCTATGGATCTTTGCTGTAGAGGTGTCAGCAAGCTGAGCTGCTGCCTGCTGGGCCTTGTGCGCTGCTACCTGTGAGGTTTGTCTGCAACTTTCAGTGCCAACAGATCCATCAGAGCCAAACTGATGACTGACAGAACAGCTGCATGAAGCTTACCCCACCAGACAGTAGGCATTAGAAAGTGCAATTGTTCGGCTATGAGGTTCTTGCGTTATGAAAACAAGCAAACAAACAAAAACAACGAAGAGAAGTCATCAAAAATAAATACGGTGCAAAGTGCCTTCACCCTTTTCATCCCCGTCCCTATTCCAGCTGCCAACCCGCAGTGGTAAAAGCTGTCAGTAAATCTAACAGCACTGCAAGTGGTTCACATCTTTACTTCAGTTATCTTTGCTTTCAGGCATCACATTTAACCCAGAACTGAACAGTTGTCCACTGCAAGCTTGGCCCTCAGAACATTTATGTTCACACCAGAAGACTGCCATGGTTTGGTTTCAGCTCAGATGCACATTCACACAAACCAGCCGTAGGTTAGGCCCAGAGTTCACAACCTCAGGCCTTGTTTGCACAGATATTTGCATACCTTGCTGCCATTTAACCGGTGTTCTTTAGAGGCTGGCACCTCACATCTAATTCACCTGTGGCTAAAGCCTCTGGAATGCTCCTTGAGGAGCTTCTGGCCACCTCTCCATCACATTTCTGACCCACCCTCACTGTATTTCCTACCTTCAAGGTACTCAGGCAGACCCCGCACAGGAGTGCTGGCCTGAAAGGGTCTGAAGTTCTACATCTTCCACAGCTTAGGAACTGAGGCTGGGCTATCACTGGGCAAGATAAATTAAAAGGCAGTTCTCAAACCTTCCATCATTTGAACTCTTACAGAAGTCAGAACCCACTGCAGTCTAAGGCTGCATGTGAAATCTTGAGCAAATTTTCACTTTTTCATTCCAGCGAAAGGGAAAGTAGATACCACTTTTGCCTAATAGAAACCACTTTTATGAGTAAAGTGACTCCCTCAAATGTTACCGCCTTGTTTAAGTGATACAGATAACCCTTTCGTTCTGTGCTTCCTTCCATCTGCGTTCTGTGTTTCATCCCATCTCCTCCCTTTTGTACAACCCAAGTGCCAAGTCGCTGTTTCCCTAAGGGTGCATGTGGACAGCAGTTCTCAGCAGTGATGGTAAATGTGATAAGTAGCAAGAAGACTTTCTCCATCTCCTACACATCCTCACACACCTCTCTGCTCCTACACTGCGTTGTTAAATACCATTAACAACAGTGCAGACACAAGAAGTTGCCCAGTGATGGTGTTTTGTGTATTATTAGTGACATGAAGAAACACTCACTAGGTGATATAGCCATCCTGCTGGCTGAAATGTCACCTGCTGCTGTCCTAAGAGAAGGACAACTCTTCCCTTACTCACAGTTCAAATATCAGAGATGCTGATTGAAGGTGATCAAGGAAAGGAGACAAACAGGGTATGTAGCTTATGTGAAGGCCACAGCTTGAGGATAAAACAATGTCTTAAGTGAGGAGACCAAAGCAAACGTTGGCACTAAAAGAGGAGGTCAGGATAACTAGGACATCAGTTTACTTCTGCTCTTGTTAGACATTGCCAGTGTCTTCTGCTTTAGATCACAGTATTGAGACATCCTAACACAGGGAAAAGCATACTTGGAGGAGCAGAGAATGCTGCCCCGAGGGTGTCGAGAAATAAGTCTTTATAAACTTTAAGACCAAAAGAAATGCTTAGATTTCCTTGACATTTTCAATCGAGTATATCTTGAAATGAATAAACACGTCACTGTTGGGTCTCCTTGGAGTTAAGGATCTTGCTTTGGCTTTGAGGGGTTTCTTCTCCAAGTGAAATACAGGCTTGGATCAAAAACTCTTTGAGAGTAAAAGCAGAGCTGTGAAGTGTGCCCACTATACAGACAGGGTAATTATCCAGAAAAAGAAAAGAAAAAAAGTGGGAAGTTCAATGAAACTTATTTCCTACAAAGTGCTTGGGAGACCAAGCTTGATGAATGGAGGGAAACAACACAAGATGGCACACCATGTAGTACCAGCAGCAGACCCTCTCACAGCATTTGTCAGATGACATGATATCATACAACATCCCTATTTCCCATATGTGGGTGAATGTGATGTACCACTATGCTCAGCTATCCCTGCCTCTGTAAATCCTGCAGCCAGGGAGATACGGGCAGAGCGGTGAAACTTGCTTCTGCAGCCACCCCACCCATATCTCCAAGGGCAGCTTTGGATGATCTGAAAGTCAAGGCCACTCCTTCACTACCAATTTAACTTACTATGACCCTTTCTTTAGTGAAAGAAAACCTGGGGTAGAGCTGTGTTTAAGCACTTTGCCTCACATCTCAACAGGATAGCAGTTGCACGGCTGGAAATAAGACTCATCTTTCCCTCAAAATCCTAGTGTATTTTAATCAGGTACTAAGCCATCCCCACTGCTTTATGTCCTGTCCTCAGCAGACGGTATTTTACTGATAACACACAGCAAAAAGAAGAGCTCGAATGTGAAGCGTTTGCTGCCTGCTTGCTTCAAGCCATTTCGACAGCACAAAACAGACCTGCAGCTGACTCACCCATAGCCTGCTATGAACACCTCTTGCCTGAGGACTCATCTGGAAATACAAAGGCAGCATGAAACCTAGACTGCTTTTTTCCCCATGTACCATTGAGGGTAGGGCTACCAGTATGTAGGACTGGTGGGAGCCTCTGACTGCCTCAGTTACTGTCCCATCTCCTCTCCTTTCACTGTGTGAGCCTCTGGAAGATGCAGTGCAGAGCATCCCAGGGACTGGACCGGCTTGATGAACGAGTCCCTTCCCCAGCCCTGCTTTTCAAGGCACAAAAAGTGGCATAAAGTATTCAACAAAGCCATTTTAGCAATAGTCAATGTTTCTAAATCCTTTCTGGGGAAGATCAACAACTGCAACCCGTTCTCTCAGGAAACTTTAAGATTTATTTCCTATATAAAAATGGTAACTGTAGAGACAGGCTAAAGTGATACGTGAGCAACTAGCCTGTCCTTGATCCCTGTCACTGAAATAAAGCAGCAGGAGCACAAAAGAGGGTTATTACCATTTTAATAAGTGAAATTCTCAGAAGAGGATGGTTTAAAAAAAAGAGAGAGTGTTTTACATGGATAAAGCCAAGTAAAATCTATCTGTGCATACCTAATTGCCAAGCACATCTTGGGACGGCACAGCCTACTTATTGCCTAAACTGCTCCAAAATGTAGCGCGACAAACTAACAAGCAGATGTTTGACATTTATGGCCTCAAACAGTTCTCTGATCACTACTGTACAGCCTCAGAAACAAGTTGTATAGCCCACGTGCTGTGTGTAGAGACGGGGTGGGAAAAAGAACAGCGGTAAGCAAAGCCACCCACTGCAATACCTCTGCTTCGTTTAAAACTCTGCGTCGTTGCTGAGAAGTGTTTGTTGCCAGGTAATGCAAAAAACACACGCGTGGAAAAATTAAGTTAGCGTTTAATGCCCAGTTTGTGCTTTGGTACTGAGCACGACGTATTTCAGTCTTATTGACTACCCAGCCTCTCACACCTCATTGATTGTTAGTTTCAATGTGATTATTTTCCCTCGTGTAGGCAAGTAGTGAGCCAGCTGTGTGTTTCCCTATGTCCAATTTGCTACGAAGAGCTGATTCCAAAACCTCCGACAAACAAAATAAACTCCTGTTTATTCATTTTCAGTTGTTCAAAAGCCGCTCTAGCACTGGCAGAGATACCAGGAGCTGAAGGAAGGCAGCAACATCCACCCAAGGCGCTATTTACTATGTTTGTATCGTAGGTGCGTCACTGAATCATAGGGTTTGGAAAGGACCTCTAGAGATCAAGTTCAACCCACTGATAAAATGAAGGATACCTTCTGCTCATTCCATGTGGCTGCCACAGTATAGCTCTATACGACACCATCTTAGTTTAACGTATCCCCAGTTACGGAGTATGCAACAGCTTCCCTCTAGAGCTTGGTCCACACTTGCAGATGTCACCGTTAGGATGTTTTCCTTGATTGCTTCAGCCCGCATTTTTATTTTCTTAACTTCATGCCATAGCTAAATATAGCTGAAAGACTGCAAGTAGAAAACTGTGTGAGGGAAGAAGGAAACCCCAAGCAGCCCAGGGGAAATATGGTAGACAGTGCTTTGAGATGCGCCCACAAAGCAGGAGAAAACAGACAGAGAGGGCCAGGAAGCAGCAGAGAGGTGAAGAAATAGGAAGTGAGGCAGCAGTCACGAAGAAAGTATGCAAGGGGAGCAGTTACCCTGCAGGGAGGGAAAAAGCAGGACAACTTCCAAGGGCAGAGATTAATGTAACTTGGGGGAGGCTGCAGGGACAGGATTTGGGGAAGAGAAGAACAGAACCAGGGGAAAAATAGCCAGACGATGCAGTGAACAAAGAGTCAAGGGAAAGCAGAAGAAACTGTCTGGTAAATGAGCATGAAAAGGGCCCCTTGTGCTTTGTACCTACTTAAATTTGTGCTTAAATTTTTGCCTCCTTAAACCAGAGGCAAAATTGCCTCAGGCCAGGTCTCTGCCATAAAGTTGTGCAGGCCTACTTAGATGAGGCAGATGTACAAAGGGGTATGATTTGCAGCTGGTGTTCTAACTGAGCTACGCTACCAACAGCAGCTTATGTTCACAGTTATGTGCGCAGAGCTACACTTTCATCAGCATTCAGACAATGATAAGATAAGCCATATTGGCAAAAGCACAATATTGCTGATTGAAATTATAACTAGGGGAGATACACCTCTGTATCTGTGCAGCACACAAAGATGTAACTACGCTGGTACAGCTCTATGCTTGTCAAAACAGTCACCCACACACACACAATTAGACTGTCCATAGCAGAAGCAGGATTAAGACAGGCAAAAAGAATTCTTCTGCTGCTACAATGAAATTATTTTCACAGCTACCACAAGAAAAAACCTGTCAGCAGAAGGTTTCTCATAGCTGAGCAACACCAGTTTGTGGACCAGAGGGGCCTACGACAGAGAAGTGGTTTCAATCATTTCTGGTGTGTTCATATAAGAAAATACTTAGCCATGAAAAGAAGACTCAGTGCTTGCAAGTGTCTGAACATTAGGAAAATGTGGATGGTAGGATTTGCTGCCCAGGGAGGTGGTGGAGTCTCCTTCTCTGGAGATATTCAAGACCCGTCTGGACGCCTACCTGTGCGATGTGGTGTAGGGAACCTGCTTTGGCAGGGGGGTTGGACTCAATGATCTCTAGAGATCCCTTCCACCCGCTACAATTCTGTGATTCTGTGATTCTGTGATTTGAGTCCTACTATTGAAACTTTTACTTTCATTTATCATTCAGTCATCTTGATTTTTAAAGGAAGGATAATCAAGAAGAAACTATTCTCAAAACTTGTTTTGTTTTTTCCCTTCATTTTGGTCTTCAACTTGTATTATAGGTAATAAGTTCACATCCTTGTTTCCTCCAGCGAGATACAAGTAAGGTGAGATTTCTTTTAATGAGGGAGGGAAGATTTAGTAGAGGGTAGATTGGGTAGATATGCAACTCAACATCTTCCCCTCTTCCCCCTTTCAATGACTTTGGTGGTGAGATGGGACTCTGCTCTATCTAAACTGAAACTTGAAAATGAAAAAAACCCCAAACCACTATATTATTAAAATGAGCATAGCAGAGCTGTTACCTGAAATGATTCACTGAATGGAAATCTCGACTCTTGAAAGAAATGTTTTTTAAGCTTAGTGCACAGACATCTGCGCCTTCCTGAAGAGAATTCAGAGTGATTAGAAAAGGCAGAAGACATTTGAAGTCCACAGTTGCAGCTTGCAATCAATGGTCTGGGTGTCTGCAACAAAGGATTCTATTATTTGGATTTTGTGGAATGGTCCACGTGTTAGAATACCATCTGTTGAAGGACACCAGTGTCCTCCACGATTGCTTATCCCACACATACATGCATATGGTTGGGAAGTTGCATTGAAGGTCTCTCAAACTGAAAAGTATCCCTTCTTTTTTCATGATCATTTTTAATTTATATTTATCGAGGCTTTGCTATGGTTGTAGTTACACGTAATATAGAACAGATAAAGAGATGCATTCTGAACTGTGCTTTCTGCTGTAACAACAGGAATGATTCACCTCAGAACATCTAGCCTGTCGTTCTCTGGGCACAGACCTGAACAACAGAAACACTTGTTTTTGCTAAACTCTCAGTCAGCTCATCAGCCAATGGGCACAATTCACTACAGTCTGAACTTTTTTCTTGGCTTAATCTTAAGGGAAGATCTGCAGATGACGTTTCTGGTCTAGACACTCGGTTACTGACACAGCAAAGCAGAGGAAATATACACCGTGCCTACTTGTATGTGGTGATTAAACACAGCTGATATCATTGGTCCCATTCTACTATGAACACCACATTACCCAATCGTACTGGGGAATAAAAAAAGAGAGGGCTCAAGATTTCATATTTGGAAATGGACAGTTCTTTTAAAGCTTGGTACTTGGGTAATATCGTGTGTAAGCAGCTACAGCAAAACCTCGCGGCAGCAACCTGGGGCTAAACATGAAGAAAAAGAGGTGTGGAGAGCCAAGACAGCAGTGGAATGAAGGGAAAATAAGATGAGAGTGGTGTATAATAGTTCAGAATACAAAAGTTTACTAACACGGAAACGAATAGAGACAGTTCCTGGCATGATTTTGGGTTAGTGCTGACTGCAGAGAACTGGTGTACAGCTGGAGTACTCGTGTGAAAATGTTAGCAGCATATGTAATAAAAAACCACTGAACTGGAATTATACAGAAATAAGTTATTATTGAAACACAGCTGTACTTTGAACAAAGCATTGAGGAATTTAAAAGACAATGATTTGCCAAAGGGAACAGCATAAACTTATCTCAGCCAGAGAGCCACAACCAGTTCCTGTGGCTGCTCCCCACCACTGAGCACAAGCCCCATTTGCCTGCAGTAATGAAACGGGACCAAAAGATTTCATTACACGGCATCCTCCATATCAGTTTCTGTGGATTTATGTCCACTCTTCATATAAACTAAAACCATGCCAAGTGCCTTGCATTTTTTTCGCCTTTTTTATCGTTGCTACCACACTTATCATATGAAAGTTGATCACAAGGGAGCAGTAATTATTCCTCTAGCAGCTAGTGGTGATAACATCAAAGCGAGAATATGTTTTTAGGGTTAATGTATGATTATTTTAGCATCCCGAAGGCTTTAGGCTGCCATACCACCCAATTATCCCAGGGCTACGTGAGAAGAGGGAACTTTGTGTAATTAGGAGGCCCTAAAGTAAGGTTTCAGATTCAGCAAAATATGTCATGTCACAACTCATGCTGCCAACCCAACCTGTACATAACATAGCGCTGGCTTTTGTAGAATTTAGAAAATGGATCAAATATGTTGAAAATCAGCCTACAGAATTTAGTAACCACATTTCAGCTCTGAAACAGAAAGAGCATGACGTTTGCTGGACAACATATATACATAAATGTATCAGATTTATCATATCCAGAAGAGCAAGAGGTCCACTAAGTCATGTGCTCTACTTCTGGTGGGAACCAATACTTCATCCACATTTAATTAATTAGACAAAAAAAAAAGGCCAGCCAGGGTGTTTTCCAGGTAGGATAATGGCAGTTAGATATCTGATTTTACATTCACTAGGCACCTACATAGCCTAATATTCAGAGATGCTGGGTACATTCCCAACTTCTGTGGCTGCTGAGCAACCCTGAAGCAGAAGTTCACAAGCATGGTTTAGATGCAAAACTACCATCATAGAATCATAAAATCATAGAATTGTTTGAGTTGGAAGACCATCTTAAAGACCATCTAGTCCAATACCCCTGCAATGAACAGGGACACCTACAGCTACATCAGGTTGCTCAGAGGTCCAGCCTGACCCTGAATGTCTCCAAGAACGGGACACTCACCACCCCTTTGGGCAACCCTCATCACCCTTACAGTGAAAATCTTTTCCTTATATCCAATTTAAATCTATCCAGTCATTCCATTTAATAAATAAATAAATACATTGTATAGATGCCATATATATATAGAATGGTGCTCACAAGTAGTAATGAGATCTCTGATGAAAATGGAATGAAAACAAATGGAAACGCTTTTTTTTTTTGCAACCCAGGTAACTGCCCAGACTCCTGGGATATCATATGGGTCATCTTTGACTCGAGAAATCCTCTCAGTACAGTGAGAAGCAGGTAGTGGGCAGATAACAGTAAAAGAATTGTTAAAAATATTGCATATAAAAAAATGCCAGGTAACAGACATCCACTTGTAAATGTGACCTGCACACATCTTTAAACAATCCAGTAATATTAGGACATGTTTGACGAATGCTTCTGAATATCACAAAGTTCTATGAATTATTAACCTGAACATTAAATAGTTTTGTGTTTTTGTGACAGAGTCTCTACAGAACTCTGGAGATCTGCACTTAACGATGATCCGACATGCTCTCTGCCAGTCATATCTCATCCATAAACCCTTTCTACAGTCTTCAGAGGGCATACAGTTAGAAAGATAAATGTTGTCTTACTACAATGCTCTCCATTCTTTAGGGCCTATCTTTCATTTCAGCATTTTATTCATCATTTGGCATTTGCATTAACTCGCCAAAGCAAAATTCCCGGTCCCATTATACAGACACGCTGTTCCATTGTAGGAACATGCAGAATGGTAATATCACCCACACAGGGCTTTCCAGGGCATTCTTTGGAAAATGAGTGTCTGACCCAGTCCAAGGCCATTAGATATTAGAAGGAGGTTTTTCACTTAGAAGGTGGTGATGCACTGGAACAGGTTGCCCAAGGAGGTTGTTGATGCCCCATCCCTGGAGGCATTCAAGGCCAGGCTGGATGTGGCTCTGGGCAGCCTGGTCAGGAAGCTGGTGACCCTGCACACAGCAGGGGGTTTGAAACTGGATGATCTTTGAGGTCCTTTTCAACCCAGGACATTCTATGATTCTACAATATGATTCTATGACAAAGAGGATCAGTTTCAGATTAGTAAACATACAACTTACTTAGTACAGCCTGATGCTTTGGTGGAGCATTTTTTATTTTGGGCAATGGGATAAGGGTGAAGTTGCAATGCAATTGCAAGCTTTCTAGAAAAGGACCAACCGACTAAAGCTGTCAGTTAGTAAACTGAGATAACAGATTAAGAACCAGAGGCTTTGGCAGAAATGCTGCCATACCCAACTGTAAGGAATTCCTGACACAGGCAGTTCACTTTCTATCAGTTTTCTGCAAGAAAGAAAGAAAGAGAGAGAGAAAGAGAGAGAGAGAGAGAGAGAGAAAGAGAGGAAGGAAGGAAGGAAGGAAGGAAGGAAGGAAGGAAGGAAGGAAGGAAGGAAGGAAGGAAGGAAGGAAGGAAGGAAGGAAGGAAGGAAGGAAGGAAGGAAGGAAGGAAGGAAGGAAGGAAGGAAGGAAGGAAGGAAGGAAGGAAGGAAGGAAGGAAGGAAGGAAGGAAGGAAGGAAGGAAGGAAGGAAGGAAGGAAGGAAGGAAGGAAGGAAGGAAGGAAGGAAGGAAGGAAGGAAGGAAGGAAGGAAGGAAGGAAGGAATAGAGAGAGAGAGAGAGAGAGAGAGAAAGAAAGAAAGAAAGAAAGAAAGAAAGAAAGAAAGAAAGAAAGAAAGAAAGAAAGAAAGAAAGAAAGAAAGAAAGAAAGAAAGAAAGAAAGAAAGAGGCACTTTATAATAAAATATCAAGGCATAAATGATTAGAAACCACCCTGATTTCACAGATCAAGGGAAGAGATACTGTGCTTAAGGCATTTAACTACCTCCTCATAAATACAGACTCTCTTAAGGTTAATAACCGGTTAAAAGAGAAATTTCTTTTTTCTTTTCTTCCCTTATTAAAATATCTGATCCTGACTTCTGCCAGGATCCTGACAAGATCTTAAGAAGACCACAGTAATGATATCACACCACGCAAACATTTTCTTATCTGCGATGCCATTGTACCCTTGCCAGGCTGAAAAGTGGAAGATGCTAACTGTGAAAAAAGTTTTGCTGCTTTCCGTGTACTTATATAACATGGCAAAACTCCCCCATGAAGTGATAATGGTGCGTAATACTTCTGCAACGGCTACTGCTGCCTAATTTCATGTCGTGTTCTTCATGATGAATCTCAGAGTACGCTGTAACAAAAAGGACAGTTTTGTGAGCCCTGTTCTGCAGCTGAAGGAACTGAAGCAGTGAGAAGGGAACTCATCAACAAGATGTAGAAAGGCCAGGAACAAGAGCTGCCTCTCCTACCTCCCGGCTTGCTTATATCAATAGTGCTCATTTAAGCACAGGAAATAGAACAGGCTGACATTAAAGGAGGAAGAGCTGTCAGCCATGCAACCATGTTAAAAGGAAAATAATAATAATAATAATAATTAGAAATTACAGAAGTTGCATCGCTGGCTGATACACTTCTACTTTTACAGCTTTTAATGCAAACCAGACTGTAGCTGGACTCTGCACACTGGTAATAAAGAAGAATCTGCCGTGCCTTGGGCACTCAGGAATAGATAGAGAAATAAATATAGGGAATGATGGATTGATGCCTTTATGAAAGCAAGCTGAGTGTTGAGGTATACACAGGAAAAAAAGCAGGGAG
Organism: Coturnix japonica; assembly: GCF_054131305.1. Taxonomy (NCBI): domain Eukaryota; kingdom Metazoa; phylum Chordata; class Aves; order Galliformes; family Phasianidae; genus Coturnix; species Coturnix japonica. The sequence goes on from NC_140664.1 coordinate 74,509,463, forward strand.
CCAGAATTTAAAGCACAGAGTGGGAGGTGAGAGGAGGAGGGGGAGGTTTAGAGGAAAGATTTTGCCTTGTCCAGGCTTTTTTTTTCTTGAGGTAGCTCCTGACCCCGGCTCTGGGGGTGAGAAGGCCCTGTGACACAGCAGAGCTGGTGTGCGTGTGTTATGCAGAGAAATCATTTGAGGAGGGTGTACAGGTGTTTCCTGTGCTGCAGAAGTCATCCCTACAGAGACTCTTGTTTGCTATTACCTAAGACTTCAAAGAAAATACCAAGACATGTGTAAATGGTTGTGTCCATAGCGGGATCCATATAGTCTCCACTTACCAAGGCAGTTCTGAACATAGCTCCTGGGAATGCCCAGGAGGAAGCAGCAGCTCTTCAAAACATGGCCCTGAACACAGAGAATCTTCCACGTTTACCATTCCCTCCTGGGTAGCTACTCCAGGAAGCATCCCCAGCAGTTCACATACATTGCCAGTGTTTGGCCCTATACATCTTTAAACACAAGATGTGCAGTTCTCTCAATACATCCATTTTTATGTTTATTTCTTTAAACCTCATATTACTGACAATGGAAGACTTTTCCCCTTTAGCAAGTTTCCTATAGTCCCAAGTTCATATGAATCAGGCTAAATCGAACTAAGTTCCTCATGCTCTAACATGATGCTGCTACTTGTTTGCATCATGGTTTTTTTGTGTTAGGATGCATTGATCCTGAAGAATGACATCAGTGATTTCTTTGAAATCCTGTTCTACCATTTTATGCCATTCGGTTCTGATTTTTTCAGAGCAAGCCACGTACAGTGCAACTTTTTCACGAGTGCTGAATAACCCGCTCTGACCCAAAGTGCTTTGCTACATGTCAAACAAGGGGTGCTGGGAAGTACTGAGAGATCTGCCTTTGGAAAGGTGGAAGATGCTAGCATGCTTTGCAAAGACTGTATGCATCCACGGTATTCCCCCTCAAGCCTGCACAGCAGATCAAGCCCTGCCAGGTGGCTGCAGAAGAGCTGATCCTGTCAGCTGCTTGCCTTTGCTCTGGGCTGGGGCAGGAGGACTTATACTACGCAAAGCCCTGTGACCTGAAGCACAGCCCTTTTGTGGGAAAGAGTGCAACCTTGGGCAACGAAACCGTATTTCACTTCAAGGAGTTGTAGTTAATGGGACCTCAGAGAGAGGATTATAACACTCTGAGTGTTGCTGATGAAGTACAAAAAACCCTACAGTTCCTGTGGTCCAGTCACTGCAAAGCCTCTCCTGTGGGTGTCAGCTGAATTAGAGTGAATTAAGATAAGGGGAGCTGGGTGGGTGATTAAGACTTCAATATGCATGTTTTGAAACGGGATCCAGTATATTCGCTGCTAAAGGTTTGAAAAAGTAGGGTAGGTTAAGCATTTAAGTCCACCATGTTCTTACTTGTAAGATGCAAATCTTCTGCTCTCCTGAAGCACCTCACTGGAAGAGGGGCTATAAATCATGAAATGCCTGGCTTTTGTTACTTGGGACACTAGGAAAATCGTGGCAATGTGTTTAATGAACATTCTTCTTGTTCAAAGCATTTCGGTAGTTCAGCTCTGATATTGTTTCCAAACTGTTTTCTCAAGGCCCTCCAGCACATGGTGTTACGAAAAAAAAAAAAAAAAGAGTCGTCGGACTGGTTTTAACACATCTTTTCAGTGCTGATAAGCAGAAGTTCATTGAAATAAGTCTGAGTGAGATGCACGTGGAATATACCTTCCTGAAAACTTGAAGTTGAACTCAGGCTTGGAGGAGAGCTGTTGCATCGCAGGCTCTAACAGACGCTTTCAAAGGTATTAGAAAAGAACAGGGATGTGTCTCCTAGAGCTCTGAAGGGAGTCTCTGTCACATCCTGTTAGCCGTGTCTGCTTTTAAACCTGTTTTGTGAGTACAGCGAATGGCTGACAATCCTCAGCTGCAAACAGCTTTGAAACTACACGAGTGAGTTGCAGAAGAAAGGCAGACACTGCTGTTTTTTGGTAGCTAAAGGTAAAGCATTCAACAAACAGCTTTTCTTAATGAAGTAAACGGGTTGCGTCGTGAGACTACTTTGCTTAACAATGCCATCGTTAAAATGGTAATAGGCTTTGAGGTCCCTATTCAGCCTGGTGAGGGATCGTACCTTTGCTGCTACTGTTTCATCCTGTTGACGAAGAAGTTTCTGCAATTCCGTCTGGTAAAAACAAGATGTTAACCAAAGAAATAAAGTCACAAGTTTCCATACTGTCGTATTTACAAGCCTCCCATAGTGGATGAGGCTCATACACATAGTTTAGCAGTAAAGGATGAGCCTCAGATGCCGCAGTCAAATTGCTTCCAGAGGCCTAATTCTCCATTATACCTACACTATGTGCCACGTCTTGCTGTATTATCTGGTCCTTCTGGGGATCGCTAAGGCAGCAACACAGTTTTAGAGCAGTGTCAAGGTTCCTGCCATTTACCCTTGAATAGAAAAGCCTTTGCCAGAGCCAAGAATAGCTAGAAAGCAGCAACTTGCTGGCCACACCTCCATACACACACCGTGTTGTGCATCCCTCCAGAAAGGAGTGCAGGGAATGGACAGCAAAGACCGTGATCCTGCTTTGAGCACAGAAGGATTTTCTCATGGCTGTTTCCATAAGGCTCAGCACAGCCTTTGCTTGTCAAGAGGGGCATAAAAAATGACCCAGCATAACAACAAAATCAGATCCTCCTTACCAGCAAGTGAAGGAATGATTGCTAAGACAAGCACTTCTCAGACATGTTTCATTTTCCCAGCTCTCTAGGCGGCTTCAGCTCACACTGAATTTGGCTGATTATAGGCGAGACCAACAGGAAACTTTCTAACCTTTCATTTTCATCCAGTAGCGAGGGACCCTCATGGGATACACGTGTCCAGATCTGCGAGCCTCTATGGAGGCAGGGGTATGTGCAATCAGGTGGAGTGCACCCACCCAGCTGTATCCACTGCTAGGAGAGTTCATAAAAACAAGTGATGTTTGTTCACAAAAAAAAAAAAGCATAAAATACCAAAGCAATTACTGATCTTAAAACTGCGGATAAAATTGTCTAAATATTTTCCATTACTGGAGGCAATGGGCTACATTCATCTGGGATGTACCACCCAGGTTGGCCACTGGTTTTTTTTTTGTAAGAGCTTTGTGCCCCACAGCACTTGAATCATTATCCCTTCCTACTTCTTTTTTCTTTAAAGCAGGAGTAATGTTACAATAGAGTAGCTGTATTTTACCATCATTTGCTAACTTCCATGTAACCTTAATTATTACATTTAGCTTCGAGAAGCACGTGATTTGGGTAATCAACATCACAATCTCATGTTAAAAAGTGAAGCAGTGAGATTCACTTTTGAAAACTGAACAGCCTTCAGAGATGAACGAGGCTGAGGGGATGTTTGTTTTATTTATAGCAATACCTCCTTGACAAATAATTCAAAGGGGTAACAAAGGAATAGTTGTGCAGTTTACTTCAGTGACCTTGTTCCCATAGAAATGTACACTCATACCCTCCTCCATGGGCTGGATGCATACCTATCTGCTGCTGCGCTGCCAGCACTGATGCATGGTGCATCTCCTCACTCCTGATGTGGGTCTGAATGCTCAGTCCTCCCCTGCTGATGCTCAGGCTTCAAGCAGAATAGGTCCCACATACAGCAACCTGGATTTTCTTCAGACAAGTGCTTTAGGGAAAACAACTGTGGAAAAAAAGCTAAAGAAGAAAATGATGCATCACAGTATCTGCCCTCTATATTTGTTTTCAGTGCTTAATTCCCACTCTGAACAGCACTTCCCCACCCTAGTGAAGAACTGTTTCTGGTTCTCGATGAGATGGAAATCAGACAACAAAAGCTAGAGACGAACACTGTGTGACTGGGCTTCACACTGAATTATTTTTTGCTTGCTCTTTTAGTTTGTTTTCCACCTTGGAAGTATTTAGTGTGAGGATTTCCTGCAGGAGAGCTGATAATTCTCTCTGTTAGGAACAATACTGAAGGTTGTTAATGTAAAGTAGCAATACTGAAAAGAAGGTGGATGTAAAATGAAGTTTTTCAGTCAGTATTTTTCTTCCTTTGCATCTCTTCACTTTCAAAAACTAAGGCTATGAAACAAAAGTCACTTGCATCCCGTTCTGCAAAGGGGCTGTGCTGCTACAGAGCCGTGGGTGAGCTCCGCGCCTCCTGCTACAACAGTAAGGCAGTTAATTTCTATCTCCGTTTTCCTAATGGTTCACAATACGTGGGGGATAAAATCTGAGCACTTTACTGCAGCAGGAAATGTAAGCCTTGAATTTAACTAACACAGTTTGTTGGGATAGTTTTTAAATGTTTCCTGAGCTGACTGCAAAAGTTAGGCAGCCTATGCAGCTCCTGCTTTCTCCTCCTCCACAAGCGAGGCTCACCTATGATATTTACTGCATCATTGCATCCAAGCCAAACTTGGTTACTGCGGCAACTAAGTTTTTCTTCTCAAAAGGGTCACAGGGAAACACATCCTTCAGGATCCCCTAGTAACCGTCAGCCGTATGACTGTGGAACATCAACAGTGAAATGCCTGCTTTCCATCGCTAAGGCAGCGCCGCCTGTGCCTGCAACAAGGGGGGCAGAGTCTGGTTACATTCCTGACCCACTTTCACATCCCTCCCTCCTCCTCCTCCACCTCCTCCTCCTCTCTCAGAGAGCACAGCAGCAACCAGCAGAGCAGCAGGAGCCTCCCTCCATTTAGCAAGGCTCCCAGCGCCCGTAGTCACTGAGCCGTGTGCTGTCTCCTAGCAAGCGGCAGAAGTGCAGGTTTCCCCAGCATCAGGCCCTGTGTGTGCGATGATGGTGCTTCTTTCGCCCAGGCCTTTCACACACCTGCACCACACACAGCATAGGGCTGCCCCCCACCCCACCCCCCTTCACTCCTCTGCTGGTGGGTGAGTGGAAATCTGGGTGTGCACCTTGCTCCCTCCCCAACACTCATTCTCTGCCATCCCCTTGGATTAGCCTCGGTGTGCCCGTCTGACTGCCCTGCTCTCCTCACCCACCTTCTTTATGTAACTTCACCATTCCGCTCCCACTCTTATCCTCCCAGGGCTCATCCCTTTCCCCAGATATTGCAAAACCCCCTCCTACCCATGGTGGGCAGGTGGGTGAGTAAGAGGAGGAAGCCCATGACCAGCTTTGTATCCCGGCGGCTGCTCACAGCACCCATCTGTTGCTCTGCAAGCAACACTCCCTTTCCCCGCAGGCAATGCAGAGGGATTTCACTCTGTTCAGGGGCAGGTGCAAGCCTTCATGCCCCACTTTACTTGGCCCCACCACTCAGGCTCCCCATACATCCCTCCTCACAAGGCTGTGGGGCCCTGGCCAATGCAAGTGTGTACGGCCCATCCCCAGAGAGGTGCCTGTGGCCCCAAGGCTGCTGGCCTGAGACACTGTATGGGAAAGGAAAGGAAAAAAAAAAAAAGTTCTCTGCTCTTTGTGCTTATATAACTTAAAACCACCTGTTTTCAAGTTTGGACTTGATACATACTTCTGCTCTGCTCCTGTAAGTGTTTCAGCACATGGTACACACATGCTTGCATCAATGGAGAGGGGGGACTTAGTGTTTAATGCGACCCTGCATCTTCAGAGCTGGACCAAATTAACAAAAATAGTTGAGTAACAGATTAATAATGACTCAAAATAACATGACACAGAAGCAGTAGATTGTTTCCATCATCATGGCTTTCCAGATACTCTCTGTATTAATGTGCACGTAGCAGCGTTCTCAATACTGAATATGGAGTACATTCATGTTTTTAATTATTAAATTCAAACTAAATGTTCATACTTCTCATTTAAAGTCGTGTTTCACATACAGGGATGCCTTGAAATACATTTAGGTATTAACTACAATAGGGCTTAAATGACCTTGTGCTGTACTGCATATAACCAGTCAGATGAATGCGGTGGGCTTCCCTCCATCGTCTGTGACCACCACAGTGACTGTGAGTCCACATGGACAGGACACAGTCTGGGCTGAGGTGTTCAAGACCAGGATGGACAGGGCCCTGGGCAACCTGATCTAGTAAATGTGTATGTTTGGTGGCCCTGCCAGGCAGGGGGGTTGGAACTACATGATCCTTGAGGTCCCTTCCTAACCCAGGTCATTCTGTGATTCTGTGATTATCTCGGGGCAGGCCTAGAGATGGGCACAAGAGGGTCCAGCTTAAAACAGTGTTCCTCAAAATGAGAGCCATGTTGCTATTTAGGTGAGGCCTGGTGTGTCCCTGCCCAGGGAGCAGAGCTGGGAGCACCCCAAGGAGGGCCCCACGGGGTGCATGATGCCAGAGCAGCCAGGTCACAGTGGGAATCGCCCTGCTGGTCTCTCCTCCTTCCTGTGTCCTCCAGCAGAGCTACCGGCTGCTGGGGAGGATGGGGCAGTGCAGAGGAACCTAAGAAGGGAGAGGGAGAACAAGAGGCAAAAACCCAGACAAAACACCTTTTATGCCTTAAATTTCCCAACAGATGTTAGGGCCTGTCTTTCTCGCTCTCAAGGATGATTGTTTTTTAACCTTGCCGTGACTGCTGCTACTGTGGTGAAGTCTGCTCCTCCAGCAGCATACCCCAGTTGGGTTCCTGACCTTGCCTCCTTTGCCTTACAGAGAGCTGCAGCTCCTTGGCTTTGCCTCTTTTCACCTTGGGATAGGTCAGAAACATTACCCTGAGGTAAAAAAAGCTCACCTCTTTCAGCTGTGAAGGCAAGGCCCGGCTCTGCCTCAGACATCTCCCTCCGTAACTGGAATTTCAACAAGTACCTGCCCCTAAGATTAATGTTGCGCAGCATTCCCAGGCACGCCCCACCACAAACACGGCTGATCTTCTTCAGGGCCCCAGCACAGCACCAGCAGCCTTCTGCCCGCAGCAATGTGCCCCACCTCAGGAGCGAGGTTCCCTGCTCAGCCTGAGACACCAACCCACGCCACTCGCTAGTGGGCAAGTGGGGAAATATCTGCCCCATGGCAGGACCTGCAGAGCGAGCTCTTACCAAGCTGCAGTGCCTCCTTAGACAGGAGATCTTTTCCTTTCCCCGCTGACCCTGTTCTTGAAGATTTATATGACCAATTTATAATCTCCTTTTAATTGCAGAGATAATATATTTAAAACATATGTGCTTCCCGCAGCGCTGTGTGCACTTTGAGTGTTGTCTGCCTTTTGCCCCGTGTGTGCATTCACCGAAGGTACTTGTGCATATGGAAACAATCAGACTACCCAAAAGACAACACACTTGATACTGTTAATTACACGGAGTAAACACCACTGGGACTATAACCAGTCTCTAGATCTGAGTCAGTATTTTGCTGCCGAGCTAAAGACGAAAGTCCATTATGTGCACTCGTACAGCCGGCAAAGTCCCTGCTGCACACACTGCTGATTTCTGTACATGCTACGTGGCAGAGAGCCAAGGAATTATAGCACAAACAGGATTTTATAACCGGCGTTATTTAAGGATGGGCAAACTGTGAAACTGCAAAAGTCAATGGTTCTAGCGCACTTTCAATTAATTTTTATTGTCAAGTTGTATTTCAGGATACTAAAGACCTCCGTGATGACAAGAAGGAGGCTGTGGGAATAGGCAGGAATACAGCATGCACAGTTCTCCTCTCTGATTTATGGATCAGTGAAAAACCTATTTAGATGGCAAGTTATTTCTTTCCTCTTATGTTAGATGAAATTCATCTTTGTCTTGAGTTCCTGCCAGAAAACACATTTAAGCAATATAAATACAGGTATCGAGCATTATATTGTGCAAATGGTATATCTGAGTCCTTGCACTGAAGTAAATATAACTTTTTGTGCACTAAAGATGGCAGTAATAATTGTGTTGTTCAGACAATTAATCTTATCATAGTCTGATATATAAATAAGTAAATGGAGTTAACATCTCAGCAACTTCCAGAAGGAACCTCAGAGAGGATGCTGAATTTTAAAACACCAACATACACTGAAGTCAACATGCCCAAAGGTTTTAAGTCAGAATTAAAGCAGGCTAGGTGTGGTTTAGGAAATAATGGTGGTAGGTGAATGGTTGGGCTGGATGATATTGGAGGTCTTTTCCAACCTTGGCAACTCTATGGTTCAATGATTGTGTGTCCATAACCAGATCTGGCAAAAATGTGTCTCTGTGTTACATTCATTGTGGTGTTCTTAGTTTTCCCAGGTCCACAGCCATAAAGTGACCTTGCTCCTGCTTCTGTATCGGCTCTGTATGTGCTCAGCTGGCACAAACCTTGATTGTTCTCCATACATGTGGGTTGGCACCCAGGAATCCTGACCATCGTACACTGAGCCCAGCGTCAGATGTGTTGAACATCTTTCTTTGGACCCACTAGTTTTGGCAGCCCATGTCTATGCTGATTTTTGCTACTGAGGCTGTATCACACCGATTTGAGAACTCAAAAAATGGCAAAGCTAATCCTGAAGCATTTAAAATGTTAGCCAAGTTGGATGCGTTAGCAGCAGACTTATCTCCACATGAAAACCTGTGTGTGACAAGGCAAAGCATGGACACCTTGTATACTGATACTGTGCATGTAGGCAGCAGACATGCATTCAGGCTGTGGCAGTGCTGGAGGTTCCTGCTGCTTCACTTCCAGGCTGTGGGGTGAGAGCTTCCTCTCATGCATAGAGAGGGATGTTGTAAACACAAATGTTCATCTCTGCTAACCTGCCCCTGTTCAGGCTGAGAAGATGTAAGAAGCAAAGCAGATCTGAAGGGATTGCAAGCACAGGCATGGAGAATAACCTCTTCCACCAGCATATTAGCTTGGGAGGATGTGCATGTGTAGCCCAGCCCCCTGTGTGGACTTTGATAGATTATCTCTAGGGAGATGATCGCAGACGAACCTGCTGCTCATTTGTAGCGTGAAACCATGCAGCTCCTCCTCTGTCTGCCACTGTGCTCCTGCTTATGGGGGCAGCTACTCCGTTCATCTATGTCTGCCCTAAAGCAGGGGGTTGGCATAACCTTTCTTGTATACCCAGCATGAAGTGGTTTACCCCTCTGTGAAACTCGGGTGAGCTGCTTCTCTGTTGACTGCAAACCGGGAGCATCTTCACAGGGAACTTTGAAATCAAAGTGAAACTTTACCCTGGGCTTTCTTATTGCTGCCTCCAGAGTCACCACATCCTTCTCTTGTCACCACCACCTTTCAGTTAAGAAAGTGGCAATGAGACACAGCATTCAGCAGTGAGAACTGGGTCTGCGTGTGAGGAATGAATTTATAGAGGGGTTAAAATTCGCTCTTTGAAAGCAGAGAGCACCAAAAGGTCCACCTGGGGATACAGTTGTTAGCGTGCTGCAGTTTTACAGTGTTTCCCTACATTTCTTGTGGAGACAAGCCCCAAGGAATCTGAAGACTTGGCTTATTTTCCTGATCCTGCAATAGATTTCCTTTCTTGCCCAGCCGTGGGTAAGTCTTTTAGATGCACATTTTCAAGCTCAGGCTTTAATTTTAGCCCTCTGGCTCAAGATATCCAGGATCTGTCCTGCATGTGTATTAATCACTTACATCTCCAGCCAAAATTAACAGAAGCCGCCTGTACACAAAAGTACAGAAAATTAGATTCTACTTAGAAAAACAAGGCCTGCCCTGTCTTACTCAGCTTGCCTATGTGTTTAGTGGGGATGATAACACCTGTCCAGCTGCGGAGACATCAGGTTAAATTAATTAAGGTTAGCAAAGGATGTGAAGCAATTAATTAGCTTTTGCTTGCATGTGTAAAGGAGAAGAGCTCTTTGAGCACTGTTTCTCCTGTTTTGGTCTTTCTATTACATTCAAATGAGGATAAACATTACCTCCTTCACAGAAAGCTCAGCTAAATGTTATATGCCTGCGAAGAGTTTGGTTTTACTTGGAAGGAATAGGGCATGAGATTTTGGTTCCTCTCACTTGTTTATGAGCATGAATTTACTACACATAAATCACTGCAGGTCAGAACATTGCTGTTGCCTTAACGCGAAGTAAGAGAGCACAGAATCACCCTTTAATGTTGTGCAATTGGACAGGATTTGGCTTGTCCTGATTTTGTGTTTGGAGAACTCGGGCTGCCCTTTGTGCTCGATGTTCTACCTCTTTTTCTCTTGAAGGTCCAGTGGAGAAATCCGACTGGGTGCGTTTGCATCACTCACTTGCTGCCTGTTCTTTGTCTGAGTGCAGTGTTTTTCTGAAATTAAAGCACAGCTTTCTTCTCTTTGCTCACTGTGGGATTTCCCAGTGTTTCACAAGGTTGCTGTTTGATGAACATTTCAAGCTGGCACTGATGCTGAAAGAAACAGTCGTGTTTTCTTTATACCTGTTCCCTTGTATCTAGTCCAGGGTGCACGTGGCTGTAAGATGGACCAGAACAGGGAGGGAATCTGGCTCAGAAAATAGCTGTTTCTGTCTTGTAATCACATTTGTTTCATGTGGTTCCCTTTCATGACAGGGCTTAGCAGCAGGGCAAAGAAGAGCTGGGGGGAGAAGGAGGAGAAGCCGGGCTTCTCCAGGTGGGGAGCCTTTCTGCTTCCCACCCCATGTCTCTTTGTCTCTCACTCCGCTATCTCCTGGAGGTGGCAACAAGTTAATGTGACTCAGGAGCCAGAAGGTGAGGGGGTTGCTGTGGATGAAGGCCTACATTGTGTCCTTCTGAACCCAAGGCTATTCCCCTCCCCCTTTCCATTCTTTGGGTTACTCAGCAGAGCTGCTCCGATTCACATAAGCTAACAATCTGTTTGAGAAGAAACAATTAAGGCCGTAGAAGTTGTTGACATCCTATTTTCTTTTTTTTTTCTTTTTTTTTTTCCCCAGTAGCATAACTGGTACTCCAGCTTAGCTTGTCCTTTTGTGCTCTCCATCCCTTGCACTGAATCCATGAAGAAACCCATGCGGGTAGAACTTCAGCCCCCAAACAGCTGGGACCAACAGCTAAAGAAGCTCAGCTTTTCTCACAGTCCACAGTGTAGCTTTTGAGCTGGCTGGTAATTGGAAACACTGTGCACTCCACTGCTCGGTCTCTCAGGCTCCCTGGCCAGCTGTGGGCTGTTCACCACCATTGCTGAGCCCGCGGTACAGGGACGAGCCGCAGCGCCCGGTGAGGATGGGCTGTGGTTATGGGATGCCATCAGGTTGGCTTGCGTGTCTTTTTCCAGGAAGCTGAGTGCATGCTCCCTGCTTCTTCTCTTTTTCATGATCTTCAAGAGTTCAGCTTAAAGCAGCTGCAGATAAAAAACAAGCATCCTGCTGAAGAAGAGCCAATGGCCCTGGGAACAGACTGCTTTTATAAAAAGCCTTACGCGAGCCAGATGCCCCCCTACCCTGACAAAGACTGATCAGGTGGCTGCTGGTATCGCCTTTCACCGCTCTTTGGCAAGGGTGGAAACAGAACGATGGTGAGTTTTCAGGTGGAGATGCCTTTTATTTTTGCTTTGGTGATGCAGATGGAAAGAGTCGTTCTGTTCCATGCAAAGCAGTGCTGTTGTAGGGACAAAAAGGAGGACTATCGGTGTCTAGGAGCATGCATGCAATTACTGTAATTCTCACATGCAGGCTGCTGTGGATTTATGCTTTGTGAGAGGTCAGGTCAGATCATAGGCATAGAAGATAAATCCATTGGATGTATCTCTGGAGGCTGTGCTGCAAGTCTCTTGGCACGGGGTGAGTTTTGGACATGCAGTCACTTTGCAGACTGGAGAAGAGAGGAATACAGGCTGAGCTGAGCCACAAGTCTTTGCAGAACCAAAGCACTGATTCTTCCTGCAACCACTCTCGGGTTGCTTCTGAGCTGGGTGGTAAGTCAGGATGTTTCTTCAAAATGCCACGTAGGGCTTGCAGAGATTATTCAGACCGTTTGTTGCAGTGTTGCAACAAAATCTCCCTCTTTTTCCTTCCCTCTCTCATAATCTGGATCCTGCTCACATCAGTACCTAACACAAACTTTGTGAATTATTCTGGGGATGAAACAGAAACTGCTTGCTCAATCCAGCAGCCTGATGGGTTTTTATCTCAAGATGACTGTATTTTTATACTTATATATGCGACACAACTCCAACCCTAAACTTGCTCCCACTTCACTTTCAGGCGTTTCCCCAGCACTTCCCCACCCGACCGGCCTCAGCAGGTGTGAGGATGAGGAGGATGAAGCCCGGAGTGCGAGCCAGCCCCGCCGGCTGCCGAGTGCCACCAGAGGGTGCTGCTCCGTGCGGCCGGCCGGCAGGGACGGGTGGGAACGGGAGGGATGAGAGAGGAACGAGGGAGGCTGCGGCCCCCAGCCAGCTCCCTGCCTGCCAGCCCATGCTGTGGTTGCCAGGCTGCTCGGTTCGGTTGCCCCGCAGCTAGCGAGCTCCGTCTGATGAACCTCAGCTCCCTCTGGAGAAAACAAGCGTTTGTGGCCGTGTTGATGTGCAAGGAGAAAAACGTTGACGCCGCAGATAACGTGGTTGGTACATCTCATTCAAGACTCGATTGGACGCCTACCTGTGCGACGTGGTGTAGGGAGCCTGCTTTGGCAGGGGGGTTGGACTCGATGATCTCTAGAGGTCCCTTCCAACCCCTACAATTCTGTGATTCTGTGATCTCGAGGCAGCGTGTATAGAAAGCAGTGTTTGAAAGGGTCAGTTTGTTAACTTTGAGCTCCTGTGGTGTAACCAGCCGCCCTTTAGTGAGAGAGAATTAGTCTGTTTAGCAGAAGGCATCACATCCCTCTGCTTATCTCCCATGCTGCTGCTCTCCCCAGCAGCCGCACGCCTTGGTGCCTGCTGTCCCACACGTCCGGGGCTGCTGTACAGAGCACTCCTTATACAGACGTCTCTTGGCATGAAGGCGCTCCCCGGGAGCAGGACTGTAGATTGAAATGCTGCCTTCTTGGAATAAGCAAATGCCAGGGGTTTATTTCCTATTAAGCTAGCAGATAGTTTGTGCATTTAGCTGCAGTTTGCTGTCTCCAAACAGATAAGGGTGGATACTTGTTGTTTTCCTTCCTCTTTATATTTCCAGCCTGGGAAACAGCAAAAAGTTTGTGCAAAAGCAACATCTGTGGGAGAGAGAGAGAGAAAAGGATGAGGCGGGCTGGCTGGGCAGCCAGCCTCAGGAGATGGTGAGACAGAAGAGCTATTCATTGTGAGAGGCAGTTGCTCCTCACCCTGCTAGACTATAAATTGGACACCTTATTAAGAGCTGATCCTCCAACAGCCCCACCCCAGGCTGTGCTCACGCTCCAGACTAGAGGAACATAATCCCATTTCTCTCTGGGTGCCTGCTGTTGGGTGAGCACATGTGTGAGCGGGACAGAGGACACGAGGCAGAAGGAAGCAGCACATTTTTGGGTTCAACTTAGGAAAACAAGGCAAACTTTAAGGAGGGGACAGGGTGGAGGTTGGATGGCAGTGAAGTTTGGGCTCTCATACTGTGATGCTGTAGTTGCCTTACCAAATAATGAAACCAGTCTTACATTTTTTCTTTTTCTTTTTTTTAACTTGTTTTCTCAGTTGTAACTTAAAAATGCTGACTCACTGGCACTGTGTGCCAACACAAATGTTGCTGCGGAAATCAATCATCGTGAGAGCCTGGTGAGATACAACTCCACAGTGTCATGGGCTTTGAATGGGCCTCCAAGTTTCTTCTTCAGACAGTTGGCTTGGTAACTCCCATCTTGTCAGGTGAGCCCAAAGGTCTGAGCAGACTTAGGCAGATGTCATCTTGAATGGTTGCTATGGTAAAAATTCATAGGAATGTGAGGTTAACAAATGCATCAGTTGTATCATCCTTGGCGAGACTTCTGAGCTTTTCAGCCTTTGTGCACCTTTGACCATTTGAGAGGTTCTCAGGCTTGCATTTGAAGTGCGTTCCTGGATACCTTAATTTGTGTGCCTCAAGATGAATTTACATGCTTATAAAAATGAACACAAAGCATCTTCAGCATTTCACTTTTCCTCTTCTACATTCTGCTTGAGGGACTTAGTTTTGTCAATGATTCTGTCAGCTCAGGTCACCTTTTACCATGTACCAGTGAAGCTGCACTGGAGTGGGCCCTTGGAAGTCAACGGTCTTCAAAAGTCTTCAACACATCTGTCAGACATGAATTAGTTGTTAGTACTGGTGGTTTTGGTACAGTTAGAATAGAGGAGGGGAGGCTCTACCATCTTCAGCCCAGGCTCTTGCAGCTATTCAGCTTCTGCCAACCTCTCTCTTCATTCATTTGCTGATCTCAGCCAAGCCCTTGTAAAGCTGGGTAATGGTGTTATTTGCATGGGAGGTGAAGATGATGTAGAGATGGGTGTCATATGTGTACTGCTGACAAGTCAGTCCATGGTGCCACTGAATCTTCTCTACAGGCTTTATATAGATATTGAACAGGCTGGGTGAGGGGAAAGAATTTTATGTTATTCAGCAGGTGGAAAAGGTTTTGGAGGTTAAGGAAAGAGCAAGTGTTTATCATAAATCTCTTGAGCTTACTGGAGATTGATGTAAGAGATGTCTGAAGATGTATCAGCTCTGTTCCAAAGGGCTGTGGACAGGCATTTATTTTCACACAGCTGAGCTGGCTGGAGATCTTACAGCCATTCCAGATGCTTGCTACCCACCCTCTGCTGATGGTTGCCATACCCATTGCTCTGCTGTTAGAAAAGGTAGTCCAAAGTCTTCCTGATCTGTCCGGTGAAGCCCCTCAGATAGTTGTAAGTGCTGATAAAGGTGGTGTTATTTAACACAGCTGAAATTGCATTACCTTGAAAAGAGAGAATGTTCGCATTACTGTGAGTTTTGGAAAGGAGAGACAGGAGAAAAGAACTCAGCCTGTCCTACAGCCCTAGACAGCTCCTGCATTGCCTCCTGCAGGCCTGAAGATGAGCGAGGCATGTGTGTGGGGCTGGGTACATCTTTTGGAACAGGCAATGTAGCTTCTGTTTTGGGGTTTGCTTTTATGAGTGAAAATGTGCTTGGATATTTTGTATAGATTTTGTGCTTAAAATATATGTAAAGTGCTTGTTTCTTACATGAGTGACTGAAATGATGTATGTGGAGACGTGTCAGCCTCCTACAGGGTCAGGTACTTCATGTGGCCAAAGCTTAGATAACGAAGAGTTTGTTATTAGCCAGATTTTCTAACAGAGCTCTTATGAGAAATTGATATTAATTATTATATTAATACTACTATGGTTAAAGCTGAACCAGCAAGTTACAATGAAATGTCTAAATTGGGGCAAAGAAGAAAGCTCATGAACTCGAGTGTTCATTGAGAAATGGGAGAAATGGGAAGAACTGGGATGAAAACCCGTGGGTGTTTTTAAGAGATCTTGGAATTCTTGCAGGTTTTTCAGATCCAAAAACACAGAACTGCTGGAGATTCCTTGACGTGTATACAGGCAAAACAGAGCAAGAAAGAATCCCGTTCATCCTTGCTGGCCATTCTGTTTCTGAACTGGGCCAGAATGAAGCATCCTACCTTAACAACAGTCCAAAACTCTGCTGGAATTTGGACTAGCATCCAAACTCAAGGCACAGGCTCTTCTCTAAATAAAAATAACTCGATCATAAGCTATTCTGGGGTGGTGACTTTCAGACAAGAAATGTAGGGCTTATATAGGTTTTTACTTCTGTCAAATACATCTGGATGCTGTACTCCTTCCCGCCGATACTTTGAACTTGCTCTCTTCAGCTCAGAGACAAAGAACCCCAACTGGAAGCTAGAAGTGGTAGAACAACTGATGTTACTCAAGGTAAACAGCAGGGTTTTTTTGGTGGTTTATTTATTCCACAGAGGATATTCTGCTACTCTGGTTGCTGCTGATGCTGATAAAATTTCTGTCATTGCCTGTGATGAACAGCATGCAATGTTGGTTCAAGATAAGAGCCAACAGCATGTCAAAGAGTCTTCTCCAAATAGGAATCCCATAGATCTGGCTTTTTTGACAGGGTGGTACTTAACAAAACTGCCACACCTGGCACCATTGACATCACTGCCAAAACTACCCGTCACCATCCTCTCCCTTCCCACAGCACCCAGTAACAAATCTGTTTTTTCCTGTTTGCTTGGATATATCTAGTATTATGGTAGGAACAGTTCCCGTTCACGAAGAATGTGGCGGGATGTAGCTAGCTGTAAGGGACAGGAAGCAAAGGAGGAAGCAGTGTGCTGGGCTATTGTTGTTAATGGCACTAGGCAGCAAGTGCTAAAGCATGTTTTACATCAGTGTGAGCACTGCTGCGTATGATGTCCTACTGGGAGTGCCTGCACTGTGTGCAGCAGATGGGCAGCAGGAGGGTTCTGAGGTAAGAGTGCATCCCACCTCAGGAACTCCAAGCAGTCTATGAACTTCAGTTGATTTAAAGCTTTGGGCCTTCTAAATTATTATCCAGTCGTATCCTGGAGCAAGGCATATTTGCTGAAGATGTCACAGGAAGTTTTCAGCTGTGCCAAGTGTATAAACTAGATCTTGTGACTCATAGGTCTAGGGTTTAATCGAAAGAGTTTTCTTCCTCTTTACATAGCTAGCCTGCCTTCTCTTTGATATTATCCCACCCTTCCCTAATCACTGGGTGACATCTGATTCCTATGACTCTACTATAACCTTCAAGGTCTATTGTATTGGGTCCAAGATCTTGTTGTTTTATTTCTGGCTCTTCTAATTTTGAGTTCATCCCTGCAATTCCAGGGGGCTCACTCCTAGACTGGCTGCAAGCCCTTGGGAAGCAGGGTGCCCCTTGCTGGCACATCCCACTGTGGAGCAGAGATTTCCCTGAACCAGTCACTGCCCTCCCCTAAACCCTAGTGTGGAGGATGGCTATTGCCTCCCACATGCTTCCTGCAATTTCTGCTTAAGTATAGTATTCTTTGCTCTCTGCCTGCAGTTGGAATGTAAAGCTACTTTCTGTAGATTTAAAGTTGCTGCCTCCTCTGAAGTGGCTTTATTTTAGTGCTCAGTTCAATGATTCCTACACAGTACTTAACCCAACAGGTATCTGAAATCTGTATACATTATTTAGATCTAAGTTAATGCACAGCATTGCTTCTATCAATATTATTAGATTTTCTTGTGTCTTTAAACTCAGTGTTCTTGGGTCACTTTCTCTTTTTTTCCCTCTCGTCAAAGGATTTGCAATGTGCAGTTTGGGCTATGGATGTGAAGGACCAAATCCTACGCTGCTTAAAGTACAAAAGAGCAATGGAACTACGTCCATGCATATGAATACACGGAATGCTGAAATCATTCTACCATTCTGAAAAACACGTGGTCTAGAGGACTGACGCTGAGAGATGTCATTTAGGATCATCTAATTCATGAACCTGTATATCCCGATGTAAATATAGCTTTTCCCCTGGTTATATACTTTCATTGGTGAAGATATCCTTTTTTTAAAATAATAATAATAAGTAGATGTTAAATACTGTGCATCTAGAACCCCTTACTGGACTTATAACACCTTTATAACAGCATTTTACACAGCACACCACTTTTCCCATCCTATCTAGTATCAGAGGCTTCTCTCAATCAGCAGAGCTCATGGATTGAGACTGGTATTAAAATAAAGTTTAACATCTGCGCAGATGATGAAAATACAATTTCAAGTTCAGTTTTGTAGTTTGGTAGATTTTTACTTTTAAAATGTGTCCTATGTTTTTATTCCCGGCTCCTCTGTTTGCTTTGGGTCAATTGCAAGTTTTCACGTTGAGTTTTGCAGCTTACCTGATGCAATACATACACACCAAATTAAAATGACGCACAAGATTAAAAAGACAGCAGTGTTGAAGTTTAAACAAAAAACAAAAAACACACAAAAAAAGCAGCTATGTTGTGCTGGAAACATACTGAAAAGAGATGTTTCAACACTGCTGGAACTCTTTGTTTTCCTGGTTTTCTTCCTGAATGAAGTCCTGGCAAAATCAGCTGGATTTTGTGATGTGTTTTGGCTCCAGCAGAGCAGGATCCTAGCAGCATTTCTTCTGATGGCTTGAGAAGAGCAGGAGTGGAGGAGCTCCCCATGTGGAGGGTTTGGTTCCAGGAGAAGAGTCCTCCTAGCCTATGAAGAGGAGCGATTCAACGTGCCTTCCGCTCGGGGGTAGGAGGGGAAGGAGGGAGAGGGACAAGGACACTTCCTTCATAGCGCTTTGTCAGGGCTTCTGGCCAAGAACGTAAGTCTAAATACAAGTCGTCGAGCACTGTGCCAGATCCTGAGAGTTTGGGAGTCCCTTTGTCCAGAAGCTTGCAAAAGTTAAGGTAGTTGCCAAATGGGATGTGTGGCATCCATGTAATACATCTGACGCATGAAAATGGGTTCCCGTTGAGCTTACCGCGGTGCCTGGGGCAAAAGTACTTCTGATTCCCTGCATGATGCAGTAATTACTGGGCTGCTGCTGCTTCTTGCCTAAAACCCAGCTACAATGGCAGCTCAGGACAACCACCAGCCTCGGGTCAGGCTGAGGCAGGTGACACGCACTCAGGGAGGGGAGGTGGGGCTGCCTTTGGTTCTGCTCTCTCTCTGGGATGAGAGGACCTGATAGCATTTGCATTTCCCCTTTAGACTCAACCATTAAGTCTGATGACAGAAATGAGCTTTTCCCCTTGGATATGAGCCAAGAAACCTTTTTTTTCTTCTTCTTCTTCTTTTTTTTTTCTTCTCTCCTGTCTCTTTCGTAACCGTCATTTTTGTCTATCTCTCGAACTTATCACGTACTAGTGTCACGCACTGTAGGTGTGCTCCCCTTTTCCTTCAGCTGTGTTCTGCTTCCCATCTGCCAGGTGAGAGCCTCTCCTTGGCTGGCTGATGCCTGCTTGCCATAGGTGACGGAGGGGACTGAAACCATTGTTTCTGCCCCACCAGAGCCTCTGCATCTCAAAGAGAGGGAAGTCTGCTCTGGAAACCCCATGAGATGTGTCAACAGGGTCGTAGCAATTCCCGTAGGATGAGGCTGCCTGTTTTCCTGCGCCTTGCTGGAAAGTTCAGCCCGTCGTGTTTGTGCAAACCCCTGGAGGGCTCTGAGGCTGAGAAGGTGTCAGCAAGGACATAGCTGGGGTTGCAGAACTCCTATTACAGGCTGTGCTGGCCAGAGAGGTAATTTCTCTTGGTAGGAATTGTCTTTGTGTTTCATAGGGATGCCGCTGGAGGACAATAGGCAGGGGAAATCCCCCAGTGACATTTCCCAAGTCAATAATGTGGGTTTCTTGTTTATGTACTGATAGGGGCAATCTCAATCTATTAATAAATCTGTTGAGTGATGTCCTGTGCTGAGGGGTTGTTGAGGGCTGCCAGTGGAGTTGCTCTGATGCAAGATGCATCTTTGTAGAGGTATCAGTTCTGCCATGCTACTGCACTGAGAAAATAAAGCTGTAACATTTTTGAGGGCTATCACATCCTGGGTAACTGTGCTGTGTTTTGGGACACAACTCAGCTACTCCAGTGCCAAAGGCAGTAGCACTGCTTGTCCCCTGCAGTCTGTGCCAGGAGTGGGGTTTCCTATGCAAAGCAGGGCATGGTCTCTTCTGCCTGCCTTTCCCTGGCATCTCAGTAACACAGGAGCAGGGGCTGCCTGGTCTTTCACCTTCTCCATTTGCATCAGGATTGTTTTTCCCTTGGCCTCCCTGACTTCAGTGAGCCATCCTCTGCCTTTCTGCCTTGTGTTGGCTGCGAGTGAGGCTTCCTCTGTGTGCCTCCTGAGCAGCAGCCTCACTTCCAGTGCACTACAGGCAGGCCTCTATTCGGATGAACATCCCTGTTAAATATGTATGAAGCTGACTGACTGCAACTTCCTACTTGTCCAGGCTTTATTCCTTTTTTATTCATTTTCCTCCTGCTTTATTGGGGCTTTTTTACTCAGAAGAAGAACGTATTCATCTCTGTGAGTTTTGACTTATCTGAGAGACTGCCCTCAATCTGTTTGTCTTTAAAACTTCTTCCCCTCCTCCTCCACTCCATCCCTCTCTTGCTCTTTTCTTTTTTTTTTTCCCCTCTGCAGCTGCTGGACAGCTTTGTGACCACCAGTTGGGATGGCTGTTTGCCACTCTCTCATGATTGCTGCCATGTGCTGTTCCCCTTGTGCCTACTTCCTGTGTTCTTCCCCAGTCAAAGAGAGATTCTCCTCTGCAGAGCCTGGGCACAGTTGTCCCTTGTCTGAGGCAAGAGATCATGCTTAGTTCTGACTCAATGGAAAGCCAAGCATTTGTTTAATTTGGTGATTTTTGCCTTGTGCTTCACTGTACAACATGAGGTGTTCATTTGGCTTTTATCTGTTCCTTGCATTTATGTACTCTTCTGTCATGGCTTTGACTCACCTATGCTTGGCAAATGGTCGCTATCTCAACCTGGGTGTTTGTTGCCACTGTGCCACAGCCTCCAGGCAAACAAAACACATCCTTGTACCTCTATGGTGGCAAGGTGAAGTCTTTCATGAGAGCCCATGATGCAGGCAGGTTGTGGATGGTTGCTGGTTGGCTCTCCTGTGGTTAGGGAGGCTATCAGGAAGGAAAAGATCTCACCATGGCCACAGAAGCTGGATGAGCTGGAACTCGCTTGTTAGCCCTTCCATCACTGGTGGTAAACACGCATCAGGAAGCTGGGGCTTCATAAAAAGACTTTTGTTTGGACTGGGACAAATATCCTCCTGACGGCAGTGGCTGCGTAAGGGTGTACTCATCCTGTGAGCTGGAGTAACCCACCTGCGCTGTGCCTGAGGGCTGTGGCTGGGGTTTTCAGCCCAGGAAACTTCAACACCCAGTGCCTGATGAAGAAACCTTCAGGGCATTGTGATTTCCCATCTTCTCTAGTCACCAGGGAATCTCCCAAGGTTTAGTAAAAGCAAGAGAGATCTCCAAATACACATAGTGGCCTGCAAGCTGGAGTGCCACCCACTGAAATGAGGGCTGGTTAAGAGGCTGCCAGAACATGGATGCCATAGTAGCTTGGAGATTTTGAAACATATCAGCACAGTGATGAATTGCTCTGCCTGGAGGAGGTGCATCAGCCTGGAGCAGGTCAGCTCACACCCGTGCTCCTGCCTGTGTGGGCCTGGTGCTGAGCAGGGAGGCCCCTTCACAGCCTCCATGGGCAGGCCCAGAATCCATTTGGGTGACCTCCCTAGACTGCCAGGGTTGTTGTTTCTTTGCCTATCTATCTGAAGAAACAACATATCCAGGCCCATGGATGCTTATAAACATCCAGTTGCTCCAGTATTGATGCATAAATTCAAAATTACACTTGGTTGAAATCTCAGAAGGAAGAACAAAACTGTAGTCAGTGTTAACCCGAAATGCTGACTGGTACTCCTATCCATAATCACTGTGC
Source organism: Coturnix japonica (assembly GCF_054131305.1). Taxonomy (NCBI): domain Eukaryota; kingdom Metazoa; phylum Chordata; class Aves; order Galliformes; family Phasianidae; genus Coturnix; species Coturnix japonica. The sequence continues at coordinate 74,530,750 of NC_140664.1, forward strand.
ATTTGCCTTTGATACTTTATGATGAAGCCATGAAGCCTGGCATCTTTCAATTTTGTAATAGAAGCACGTTCATGACAACAAAAATATCAGTGAAGTTAATGCTGTCCAGGTCACCTGATTAAAACCCATCTATCAGTTGTTTTCCCCACTACCTCTGGCTTTTCCTGCACCTGTTTCCACAAGTGCTGGAGCATTCATGTTTCATCTGTCTTTTCTGTGGCCACATGCAATCATCTGGGAGCACAGGCATGATGATGAAAGACAAGTGTGGTGGATTTCCATCTCTGGGATAAAGGGGGAAGCTGAAGAAAGATTCCCCCATAAGCTGGCTCTTACTATCAGCGCTAACAATCTCAGACTGCCAAAGTTGCAAAGCTGTGTGCTGTCACAGCCACAACCTCTGCATCTTCCTGGTTCCCTGCAGTAAGCTAAGGATGAATCCTCCAGGATCTCCTGTTCCTCTGGTAGGAATGGCTGAGCCCAGGTCAGATCAATGTCAGGCATCTGAAGCTGAATGCATGACCCTGCTTGTCTGGAAGTTGCTGAGAAATGTCCCATTTGGATTTAACAAATAATACTAAGGCCGAGGCCTGTAGTGTGTTGAACATGCATGGACATTGACTAGAGCAGCAAGGCTACAGGAGATTCCTCATGTTTTGAACAGTCATCTCTGTGATAGACATGATACACTTAAGTGAGGTATTGCATATTTAAGTATTGTGAGTTTCCAGGAAGAAAGGATGTGCAGATACTGTGACTCACTAGAAGAAAAACTTCTCGTGACTCAAAGGCTTGCATGCTTATGTCTCTTAGTTTATCTCTGTATTCCACCATGGGCCCAAAACCATGCTTTGAGGCCTGAAGAAAGTTGGCAACCTTGAGGATCTTCCCTGGCCTTGTGAAGCACTCTGGAGAGATTAACCTCTCATTGCCTCATCAGTATAGTCTAATTCATTTCTGAGCTGTTGCAACAAATGTCTTGGCAGCCCAGGGATCTAGAAGCCTGATGGTGGCAGTTTTGCCTGAAAGAGGGAGTTTTATTGTGCCTAAAAACGAAAGATTTTTGCCTAAAAGGTAGTGGTGCAGGACACTTGAGCTCTGATAAAATTACAGCGGGATGTGAGGAGTCTCCATAAGACTCCTCAATGGTGGTGTGCATGTTTGGCATTGATCTTGTGATAGGAAGATTCTGCAGGTGTGCTTAATGGTGCCTGGGAAGAGAGAGTTCCAAATGGATTTAAAGCTGGGGAACATTTCTGCCCTGCCTATTTTTTTTTTTCCTTTCTTCCCAAAGTTTGTGATAATTTTGCACTTCATTCATACCTAAGAAACTTAATGAATCATGTTTAAAAACTGAGTTTCCTTTTTTTCCTAAAACTAGGTCTTGAAATATAACGTGCCTCAAATATCCAAGACCAAAAGGCAAGCTTTAGAAAGAGACGAAGCATGCCCTCATGTGGCAATGTTTTTTCCTTATAATACCTGTTTGTTTTGCTTTGAATTCTGAAAGAATTTGTTGCCGTGTGTTATGTCATTACATCAGAATTGGCATTCAGAACAGGACTTCTGATACAGTGCTGGTGTACACAGAAAATGCTCGGAAATAATTATATGGGCTCCAATTCCCTCATTACTTGAGTCTGTGCATGAATGCTTTTATTTTTATTCCAAAAGAAGAATAGTTCCACACAGGAATTCTAAAATAAATAAGGGTGTGAATTAGAACTTGTCCTGTCCTCTGCTATGTGGGAAAGTTGCTTTCCATGACTGAAAACAAAGTTTAAAATGATTACAAAGTCATGGATGGACAACTTGGTTTTAAACCAGAATAATTGATTTTGAAGTCAATTTTAAGCTAGACCAAAATAAACCCAAAGTGAAGTAAATGTTCACAGAGCCTGGGCTGGCCTGAGTATCTCTCTTTAAAGATCTGCCCTGTTAAATGTTTTAAGGATCAGGAAGTTTTAGTGTTTCCTAAGACCGCATCACCTGCTTTTACCACAGGTTTTCTTCCTTGATTTCCCAAATTTTAAACAGCAAGGGAGTTTTATACCAATTCCTGGGTCCTAACAATTCATCAGAACTGCCTTATAGTACTTTTGGATTGATTACAGTTTGATTGTTACCTTGCTAAAAATGGATGAAGATCACGAGGTGCCTGGTTCAGAGATGTGTGGTGGTCACCTCTCGCTCCCTCCAGTTCTGAGAGTGTTTTGCAGGAGTCAGGGAATATGAGAAGCAAGGAACAGAGCAGCTGATGATCCACTGCACTCCCCTTAGCTTGGCTGGAGAGGCTTGAACATGTGTGACTGACTGCTGTGGGTGGTCTGAGTTTTAGGTGCTTGAGTTGGAGGTTTTGGGTATCGGTGTAGATATGCAAGTTGCTTTGAAAAAGACTTCAGGTCGAATGAGAAATGAACTCCTTAAATCTCTCCCCTAGGGTCTAATTGACTTCAGTGGAAGTGAAATCCTTCCTTAAAGACATCTCAGCCGTCTTCATTCATCACATCCCAGCAATGCTCTGCTATTGAGTTTCTTTTGAAAAAGAAATTGTGCTGTACTCTGCTGGCTGGTTATTTCACTTCATACAGACCTTCTCTGCTTGTTGCGTGCCTTGTAATTTTTAAGGTTTTATTTCACCTGCTTTATAAAGTGCAGGGAAATGGATGATTTATGAAATTCCTCCCAGTGTTTTAGAAGCATTAGTAAATATTGAAGAATGGGCAATCACACTATTGTTCTCATGGGAATTTTAACAGAAAGTAAGGCTGCTAGATTAGCTACAATCCTGCTCTTACAGCCACAATTCTTGCACTGTTTTGTGTACTTTGTTAAAAAGCTTATATGTGAGAATGGGTACTTGTACCAAGCCAAATAGTTCAGCACCACAAGAATCCCACCAGCTTCATCTCCACGCTTGTAACGAACACAGGCCTGGGTACATTCAACCAATTTGTTTGCCTGCAGAAACCATCTTGTGCTGTTTACAGTCAACTATAGCAATGTCCTTCCAGTGTTGACTTTGATGCAGTAAACAGAAGTGCCAATTCTGCTTTTCTTTGTCTTCTTGCTGTGCCTTAGGCTGTTCATAGCTGTTCTCTGCTTGTTGTTACCAGGCAGGGATGCTTTGGATCTGGAAAAAGGCGAGTGGGGTGGCTCTGCTGGAGAAACTGAGTCAGCCATTCAGCAGCTGGATAAGCTATGTGCCTCACTGCACATTTGCACAGCCTCAGTCAGTGAGTTCTCAGTTGGTCCCTGAATTGGTGAGTTTCCAGCTGTGCCTGAGCAGTGCTGATGTCCTAGCAGCAGCTGCATGGAAGCTCAGAGTGTACCAGCAGCTCAGTTTAAGTGGAGATGCTTGCTGATTCAGCTGGTGAGATGAACTTGTTGCCTGGCTAAATACTGATGGCACAGCAACTTGAGAAGCTGCTCTGCAGAAATGGGTGGGCCCCAGGCACCTCCCCGCTTGCTATTGTGTTGTGCTCTCAAGCCTAGTTTCCGTTTTCTGGACACCCTTTGCTTCCTGCTCTTCTGCTTGTTTGGCAGGAGGTGCTGGCCAGTTGGCTGTGGGAGGCATTCAGAAGTGAACGGAGACCTCTGTTAGGCGAACAAAGCCTGCCCTATAACCTCACAGAAGGCATGAGATGTCCACTTATGGTCCTGTCATTAGCCTGTCAGTCTGAAAGAAAACTATAGAGAGATGAGCAGCCAGGGGAACAGCTGGCTCTTGCCCTGGCCCCACAACACATAAGAGGTTCTGGTGGGAAAGGTAGGGGGCAGGCAGGGAGTGATGCCTCAGAGAATGAGCTAGGCAATCACATTTGCTGTCCCCTGGGCCCATCTGCCCCTGCTTGTCAAAGGCTACGGCTGTATGGTTGTCAGAGGCTTTGAGGCATGTAGGCTGTAATCCAGCTGGCTCTGGTGCTTACAGACTGGGAACTGCTGCCCCAAACTTCAATCACCTGAGCGAGTCCCCACGTTGCTGCACGAGCTTGTAAAGCTCACCCTGAAAATGGTGGCACTGAAGTTTCCTTGTCCTTATCACTCCTGTTTGCAAGTATAAAGGTGATTGAGTTGGGTCTGTGTCCTGTCACAGCTGGGTTAGACAGCAGCAGGGCTGTGCATATCCTTTTCACACCACTCTGCTTTTGGTCCTCCAGACTGCTCGAGCTACTTCTGAGGTCATCTCAAGGTCCTGCTCTCTGATGGGTTCTATCTCTGACCAGCTCCATACAAGTCTAATGGACTAGAGATGACCATATACTATAATGAATCAAGCTGTCCAAAACTGCAGGAAGAGAGAAGATGACTGCAGTGCGTTCTCTGGTGGTGTGAGAACAGCATGGACAATGGCATGCAAGCTGATAAATGAATTTCCACCCACCTGATCACCACTGATGGTACATTTTGTAACCCCCAAACCCAAGAGCCGCCCCCTTTTTGAGGAGAGGTTTGATGACGTGGGTAGGAAACAGGGGAGCAAAGAGTTTGCTTAGCATTATACTCCTACAGCCTTTTCCTCTGGAAGCTCTCACAGCATTTTCCAGGGGATGTAGTTATTGTTACTGCAGCTTAACAATGGGGAAACCGAGGCACAGCTGTACAGTGACTTATCCGTGGTCATTGCAAAGCTCAGAGAAGGACCTTGGTGTCTTGGGTCCCAGCCAGGTAGTCACTACGTGTTAAGTTGTAAGTGGTGTAAAAATAGCTGTTCTGATCTCTTTAATTAGAAAGCCTAACTTCCAGAGGGAAGCAGGTAGAGGAGGAATTGATAAGCCCTGCTTGCTGGGACTACTTTTCCTTACTAGCCTTCCTGTCAGTTCCATTTTACCATTTTACATATGGTCACTTGATACCAGCAGCTGCTCTGGGACATCTGTATCTGTCACATCCTTCTTTTTCTTGTGGTGTCCAAAAGCTTCAGAGAACCACACACACACACACACACACAGAGGAAAAGGCATTAAAAAAAACCTCCTAGTAGCTGAGTTTCCTCCCAGGCTTGGTTCTAAACATGTCACTTTAATGATGTCTAAACTACGCAGTGCTTGATGAGCAAAACATTACTATCTTCTAGCCACATTTGTTTTCCCTGTCTCCCAGAGCATTATAGTCACCCGGGGAGAACTGCATGTTCTACTTTGCTGCTGTAAAGCTATTATGGGTATGAAAAGTTCCCATTAATCTGCTCCACACATGGACGTTTCTGGATAAAGTTCAGTAGCCAGATCCCTCTTTCTTTGTGTGCATCAAACGAAGCAGAAAAACGCCTCCAATTTAAAGACACCAAATGAATAACCAAATAGATGAGATTAATTTTTGTTTAATACGTGTGGGCAACGAAGCCAATGGCCAGTGTTTGTATGCGGACTTCTCTTGGGAGTTCATTACTAGCTGAGCCTGTAATAAGTTAATGCAGAGATTTCATGGAAATAGGGGGTTAATTATATGCAGAGGATGTTGGCCAATGTACAGCTCTGAACAACAAAAATAGCCCAAAGTCTTGAGCTTTGGATGTGGAATCAATTAACGAGGTCCACGGCATGTACCAAAATTTGTTAAGATAGTTGCACTATAAGGATGCTTTATTATTTTTTTCTCTAAAAAGCTAAGAAAATAAGTGGATAATAGAAGAGCAGGGATGGAAAGACATGAGCCTGATAATAAAGCACTGGACTTTGGATTGGGGCCAGAGCAAGCCTTTCAATGGGCTTGAAGTTTGGACTGCAGCGGAGTTTGAACTGCCTTTCACACACTGTCCGAAAGGTTACAGGCGCTACACAGAGTGAAGTGCTGCTGTTAGTTCACTGGCTCCCTGCATTCAGCTGGCAAGAGCCTCATGCTGCTAATACGCCGTAGCCCTCAGACTGACTGATACCAGCATGTGGCACGGCGTGCTGTAGGCTCAGCTCTAAAGACCAAGCATAAAAATCCTGCTTGATGCTGGCTGGCACAGACCTAATTTCCACCCCCCCACGCCCCTTTCCACATCTGGTCCTAATATAAAATGTGTCTTTCTGTCTATCTTTTTTTTTCCCCCTTGCCACATCTTTACAAATGGCTTCTCTCGAGAAATAGCGTGTTCTCCCCTCTCCTCTGTGTTTCTAGGTTTTAGAGCTGTGTGTATGTCTGGCAGTTTAATAACGTAGTTATTGAACAGGGTGCTTCTACAGGGATGTCGTTTCATAGAAAAGGCAAAGAAAGAAGAGTTTGCTTTTCTTTTTTTCTATTTTCAGAGGCATGAAATACTCCCACTTCTGGTTCTGCTGAGTTTTCGAGGAATCCCATGAACAGGTAGCACACAAATTAAAAAGACCTGAGCCATTTTCACCATTTTCATTTTAAAATGAGCCTGCGTGTGCTCCAGGCTCTTCTCAAAGTCCATCAGCTTCCATTGTTTTCCCCCTTGTTTTTCTCCCCCTCGCAGACTTATCCCTAAAGCCACTGGTTTGTTCCTGGACACCGTTGCTGAAGCAGTTGGATAGTGTCCCCCCCACCCCCCGGTGGAGCCTGAGGCCACGAGTCTCCATAGAAATGCCAGCAGGGAAGGGCTTTTTGAACTAATCAGCATAATCCCAAGCAGCTCTGTGGGTTGTAATCTGTGGGGTTCCCACCACGTTCTTCTGTTTGTGCTCAGCTCCTTGCCAGAAAGGTGGGCCCAAATGTTTTTTGCATGTGGGCTTCTGGGGCCACCTGGAGATCTCCGAGGGGCCCACCTGAGGCCTTCACTCCCCTGCAGGCTCCTGCCCTGCTGAGACGATGGCAGGGTTACTGCTGGGGCAGGTGTTACCGTTCTGCAACGCTGCAGCTGTAGATGGGGGGCACGCTGGAGAGCTGTGCTTGGTCAGCTGAGGCAATGCACAGGGGACCACCCTGACCTCTCCCCTGCCTGCCTGGCTGCTTGCAGTTAAAGTGTTACCAGACAAGGTACAGCAGAGCTGGTGTGTGCCTGGCCTCCCAGGGCAGCCGGGGACAAGGCTGGAGCAGCAGGAGGGAAAGGTTATTTTCGTGGCAGCTCATTAGGTAGATGGGGGGAAGAAAACATAGGGAGGTCAGGCAGGAGGAGGATGTGGTAGCCAAGCAGAGGCAACCAGCCTCAGGCGGGGCAGGTCCGTGAGGAAACACAGAAGCTATGGGGCTTGTTAGATAGGGCCTAACCTGTCATAGGAGTCATCATGGGTACTTCTGTTTTCTGAGACACTGCATGAAAATGGGCACCTCATTTTGCCTGTAATACTATGGCTGGCTTCAGGCACTGAGTTACAGGTTTGTTGCACAGACAACAAACTCTGGCGTGGTAACTCCCCCGTGCTCCCCAGTACCTAAGAGGTGTTAGAGCATCAGCAGGCTGCTTCTGCTCTCTGGCTTGCCATTTAAGATAACTAAGGTATGCCCCAAGTATCTGTATTGCCATTCAGCTGCCTCACTCATATTCTGTAACTGATTCAATTTGGATCAACACTAAGGGAAAAGTGAAAGTCCAGCCCTGCTCATGTGCTGAGCCTAAGGCAACGCCATTTTCTTGTATCATGAAGAACTGGGGATAAGGGAAGGAGTACTAACGATCTCTGGATTTGTTGGCTTAAATTCTTCCTTGTTTGGAAGTGCTTTAGGATGGGGAGGCCAGCTGCTGACAGAGCTGAATAGTACCTTGTTCCATGCCTTCAACTCAGCTGAAACTATTCACAGAGCAAGAATGGACGATGGAGTCTAATTGCTTTGTAACTAATCTGAGCGAGGAAGTATAATTATGATAGCTATCACTGGGGGACATTTCAAAGGGAACGCTCGCTAGATGCTGTGACTAAGCACTTAGTTTTTTCCATCAAATTGCTTCCAGCCCAGCAGCTAGCTCAGTGCACATAATAACTCTGTTGACTTCAGTGAGATCCTTCAGCTCAGATCAGCTGAGTACTTGCTCTGTCAGAGTGGGCCATAGAGCAGATGTGAGACACTGTGGTATCACCTCACCTCCTGCTCCCTTTCCTCCTTCCTCCAGACCCTCAGACCCCAGGATGCTTTTCAGCATTTTGCCTTGTACAGTTTTAAATGAATCTGATTTTATTCTTAAATCTGATTTTACTCTTAAATAACTTGATTATTTCCCCTTTAAAATTCAGATTTTTGTTCACACACACATAAAAATATGTATCAATATTTTATAAATATCTGTAGTGTATCCCTAGGCACAAATTATATTGTAATAATAAACTGGCTGGCTTGTTTTAATAGTTCCTGCCTTTTGGCTTTACGTAACACTGCAGGTGTGAATCTGGTAGCAAAACTGTAGGTGTGAATTATTATGTCAGCATAATAGTTTGTACTTTATTGTGCTTTATTGCTTAATTGGCTTCTTCCATAAGGATCCTGCAGTTATTACTAGGAAATAATGCCAAGCTTTTCCAGGAAAAGAGTGATACATGTTTACAAAGGTCAGTCTGATTTCAGGGCATGACGGGGTGTGGAAAGTGAATGAAAGATATTATTAAGCAAATTAAAAGAGTGCATACTGAATCCTCAAATAAAAACAAAAGTGGACTAAAAGATGCTCCAAAGCCCCAGAGAGCTGGCTAATTTTTCTGGCAAACATTTGGGGATTCCCCAGTGGTGAGTGATACCTCTGGGTGCTTACACGCTCTGTGATCTCCTCTTCCTTCTCTGCCATACTTCTGCCAAAAGATTAAAGAAAATCAAAGTTGTATTTACAGCATAGCAGAGGCCCAGATCCCATTTCAGCTGTGGCCTGTGGGAACAAACCCCTGAGCCAACCTGCACTGACTAGCCTTGAAGCAAAGGGATTCAGGCAGCACCTTGGAGTAAGGCAGGGTCTCCACCTTTGGGTTCTGATGCTATGTGGTGAATCTTGATGAGAGGATTGAGTGCACCCTCAGTAAGTTTGCAGGTGACACCAAGTTGGGAGAGAATGTTGATCTGCAAGACGGGAGAGAAAGGCACTACAGAGGGACAAGGACAGACTGAATCAATTGGCCAAGGCAAACTCTATGAGTCACTGCTTGATGGAAAGGGACCTTGGTGTGCTGATGGACAGTTGGCTGAATATGAGCCAGCAGTGTGCTCAGGTGGCCAAGAAGGCCAATGGCATCCTGGCTTGTATCAGGAATGCTGTGGTGAGCAGGACTAGGGAAGAAGTAATCCTGGCCCTATACTCAGCGCTGATGAGGCCTCACCTCAAGTACTGTGTTCATCTTTGGGCACCTCAGTACAGAAAGGACACTGAGGTGTTGGAGCAGGACCAAAAAAGGGCAACAAGGCTTGTGAAGGGCTTGGAGAATATACAGCATGAGGAGAGAGCGGAGGAGCTGGGGCTGTTTAGTCTGGGGAAAAGGAGGCTGAGGGGAGACCTTATTGCTCTCTTCCAGTACCTGAAAGGTGACTGCAGTGAGAATGGGGCTGGTCTCTTCTCATTGGAGACAGGTGACAGGATGAGGGAAAATGGTCTCAAGTTGCACCAGGGCAAGTTTAGGTTGGATATCAGAAAAAACTTATTTACAGGAAGGGCTGTTAAGCACTGGAATGGGCTCCCCAGGGAGGTGGTTGAGTCACCATCCCTGGATGTGTTTAAAAACTGTTTAGATGTGGTGCTCAGGGATATATATGATTTAGCAGAGGGTTGTTAGAGTTAGGGTAGGATGGTTAGGTTGAGGCTGGACTTGATGATCTTTACGGTCTTTTCTAAGCTGAGCAATTTTGTGACTGTATGATCAAATGAACCCATTAAGTGGATGTGATCTGACCACAGAGATCTCAGTAGGTTTCTGCTATCTGGGATCTTCCTAGGGGGTCCATAATGCTTTCTTTGAGACGAGGAAAGTTCTTACAGAGAAGACTTTGAATTAGGAGTCTTTTGTGAACTGCAAGATTTACTACCATGATTCATATATATACCTTAGCTGTATTACTGCAAATCAGGGTAAGGTGTCAAATTATCCTCCTTCTTATCTTTGAGGAAATGCAGTGTGCTCCAGCCCTGTTGGCTCTGAAAGCAAGTCCTGCACTGCTGTGGTACCCATGAATTGTAGGTATCATTGGGAAAGATCAACAAGCCTCTCCTCCTTATGCAGCTGCATGGAAACCTATGTAATTCTGAAGGTACATACCAAGCTATGAAGGAGGTAGAGACACCACCTTGAGAGCTGGAACATGATTAGTAACTGTCAAATTACAAGTAAAACTTGAACTCCCTCAAGTCTCTACCGCCTCTCTTTTTTGTTATGAGGAACTGGTACATGAGTCTTTGGCTAGTCTGTCATTCCTTGACACAGTTTGTTTGTGCTTAGGGAGCAGCTGAAGCCTTGGGCAAGTAGTTTGGACTTTAGGAAGAAGTCCTGACCTGGATGAAAAGTGGAGAATGGGTGAGCTGCAGCACCCAGGATCACATGAGGGAGTAACTGGTATATGCATGCCAATGCAAGAGTCTTCACTCTTTCATAATGAGAGCTACATCTTGGCTGCCAGATAAACTACCTCCTTTTGTACTTGAAATTGCAAAATAGCTCTGTAACAGCTCTAGCAACTGCTCAGAGAGAAAAGAAAAAGAAAAACATTTATGGCATCCTTAGCTTAACAGGTGTTTCTACAAAAAAGACTAATTGTTCATTTTAATTTGGCCCTTTGCTGTATCTCTGTTCTGTGCTGTTTCTTTGCCAGGATTAGAATAGAGCCAGCCAACTTTCTGCAGACCCCTGACAGTGTTTTTAGGCTTGTCAGTTTTAGAGTTGTTTTGTTGCATGCATTTCAGTATTGCTTTCTGTTTTAGATTGTGCTGAGTAAATTGTATTTATTGTGCCGTCATGCTGTATTTTGTAGGAAAAAAAAAGATTTTTTTTTTCTCATTCCCAATTGCCATGGTGGCCTCAATCTTGGGTTAAATTACAGGAGAAACCCAGAAACAGTTAATCAAATGTTAAACAAAACGAATGAGGCTTGCATGGTGCCCTGAAGGTCATTAGACTCAAGGTCTGAGCAGCTGCCAAGGGGAGCGAGCTCCAGCGCAGGAGCACTCATCTGAGAAATCCCTGCTGCTGGACTTGGAGGGGTCGAACGCAGCACTGGCTGCAGGCACCTCCCAGCTGATCTCAGCTGTCATGGCTGGATGAGGGGTAGAAACTCTTTTATTCTCATCCTGCTGGTTTAGAGAGCTCTGGAAGTAGATAGGAGGACTGTGACTTGCCTCTCTCCAGCCTCTTGGCTGCCTCCTTTACTAGCTGCAGAGGAGCAGATAGCTCTAAAATCATAAGGACAGACTGGAAATTAACAGTGGTGAAAGGGCCTGTGAACCACAACTAATATTTGTAAGTGGGACAGGGGTGCATCAGTCAGCACAAAGGGACCCGTGTCCCATTCTACGTCCTGTGAACCACTCTCCATCCCACCCGCATCTTTCCATCACAGTGACTGTGGAGAGGCTGCTGTTATCTTCCCCCTGCATCTTGTCCCTTTCCAGCTTTGAGGTGAGAGTGAGACCACAGGATACGGGTGCAAGATGGAAAGAGAGAGGGAGAGCGTTGTGATGTCCATTCAATTTCAGAGTATCTTCCAGTGTTTCTTTTTGGATTACAGAAGAGCTTTGCCTAAATAATTCATTAAGAGAAAACCGTTGTGAGCAAGGATGAAGATGTATCCAAGTATCCATACACTGTTACTCATTAATGTTAGTTTATTAAGCCTTCCAATAGATCTCTTAGTATATCTGTGGGATGACCTTGCTATTTTATTTCTCATTCATGCCATAATGGCAGGAATCCTTTATGCCAGTGTAAACACTGATCTCACTGCATGTCGGAATGACACAGTATATAAAACAGGGAGCTGCAATAATAAGAAAGTGTGTTCTCTGAAAAAGCAGTAGGTTTCTGAAGGAGGAGTTTACCCAAAGGGAGCTAAGTGTACAGATCTATCTCATTCAGATCTTTCTGGTTCTGAAGCTGACACACACATGCACAAACACACACGGTCCAGTATCTATTTCATGGGCACATTCTTCTCATCTCAGTGTGTAAAGGTCTTGAAAGCAATAGCTACTGGCAGTACCCCAATTCAACATATCTACTAGGTCCTTTCCAGTTACAAAATCACTACGAACACATGCTCAGATGAATGCGTGGCTTAAACTACCTTACTGTCAGAAGCAATGAGAGCAGCTGGGTGTCCTCTGGGACTTGGTTTGTGGGTTCTTTGTTTTTTCATTCTTGGTTTGCTGACTACAGCTCAACAACTGTTGCTGGAGCAAACTCCCTAGCATAACCCCTGAAAGTAATCCAGCAATCTGCAAGACTTTTTAGATCTAATAATAAACTGCAATGAGTCTTCATTAGTTTCCAGATCTTATGGATTAATGGGCTGCAGGTGGAAGGAAAAAAGGGCAGATTTGGCTTTTTGTAAATTATCTCTGATTCAGTGGATACTTCCCTACCCTGCCCACATATGGACTCACCTGTAGTACTTCCTCCACACTTGGGGCCACCAGCACAAGAAGGATGTGGACCTTAAGCAAAGTTTTTCATGTAATCTGATAGTGACAGGACATGAGGGAATGGCTTTAAACTAAAAGAGGGAAAATTTAGGTGAGATTCAGGAAATTCTTTACTCAGAGGGTGGTGAGGCACTGTCTGCTCAGAGAAGTTGTGGGTGCCCCATCCCTGGAGGCACTCAGTGGCAGGTTGGATGGGGCCCTGGGCAGTCTGAGCTGGTGTGTGGTAGCCCTGCCTACAGCAGGGGGTTGGAGCTGGATGGGCTTTGAGGTACCTTTTCAAGCCAGTCTATGATTGTATGATCTGTTGGGATTCATGAGGGCATGCTCTACCTGTATACTTACAACAGGTGTTTTGGATCAGCATCAGGAGGCCTAACCCTGCTGACTTAAACATAGCATCTCCAATTTACATCATCGGTGTTTGAACCTGGTGTTATGTGCGTAGGCATGCAATCAGTGCAGTGACACTCCCTCCCAGCAGCTCAGCATTTGACCTGTGTACTTGTGAGTATTCGTCGTGTCAGACTAGAGAAATAGAAGAAGAATAAATGCAAATTATCTGCGCTTTACTGTGTGCTTAGGTGGGAAGTCTGAGCTACAGTAACTACCTGAGAAAGCTTTTTGATGCAAACAATCAGAGTAAACAATGCCTTGAAAGCAACCCTTGTGCTTTGTACAACCTGAATCTCCAGGCTAACAGGAACAGTTGCCGTACAAGCTGACATCAACTTTCCAGGCCTAAATTTCATCTAAGAGCTTGTTTTTATATTGGCATCCCTCCTAACAATTCTCACGCTGCCTATTCATACTTCTCAGCCTAGAGGAGCCATGGCCAGGTTTTATCTTAGTGGTCTCTACCCTGATGGTCACCAAAATGCTTTAGACTTATTCTTTCACACAAAATTAATAATTGTCAGGTTATCTAGGAGTTTGGCTCAGGTGCTGTACTTCACTAATAAGCATCCAGTTGAAGAGCTTGTGTTTAAAAAGCATTGTTATCTAACGCTTACTGGCAGGTTTTGACTCTCACATCCCTGTTGAGATTGATTTCCTGTACATGTCTAATTACTGATGGCACAGTAAGATATTAGCTGAAGAGCTATCTTGCAACTGCAAAGAAAGCTTGAGGCCAAGTTCCCTTTGGCTCAAACAGAAGGAGGCCTCACTTTATTTCATTTACTAAAGTCACCATAGAAGGATCCTCCTTTGAGAACTTGCAGTGATATAGGAAGTGTGTACAAAACAAGTCCAGACATCCAACAGGGCAACTCCCCAAATGTCTCTGCATTTGTAAACAGGCTTCATATCTGCTCAGCTTTGCAGTAGGCATGAAACATAAAACTTGGGATATCTTTCTAATTCGTTTGAATGGATGCTAATTCAAGCTGTGGTTTGCTGAGATGGAGGCTGCAGCTGCAGCTGGCTTGAGAGAGTCTTTTGAGGGAAAAAACCAAAACACCCCAGAGAAGGAAAGGTATTTTCATTAAAAAAAAGAAAATTAGAAAAAGATTGGTTTCCTGATCTGATTTACAGTGCAGCCCGATTAATAGTTGTAGGACCGAGTACCTAAAGTGCACTGTAACACAGGGAAGGGCAGAGCTAAGGAAGTCGTAAGGCTTTTAGCTCTTTTCTGGGATCTGACAACAGTCTTTGATCAGAAGGATGCTCACTGATGATAAGAGAGTGGAGGGAAGGAGAAGAGCTTCTGTTTCATAGAGATATGCTAAGAGCATGTGTGAGAATGGCTGGGCAGCCTTTACTGGAGCTTATGTTAATATTCTGTATGACCATACAGGTATGGACTGGGCAAATTCAACAGGGGTACTATTCTGAATATCTTGTATAAAATCTTGCAGTGAGAGCATGAACCTGTTGGTTTATATGCTTCTATAGGGGCAAGGCTTATTCACGAGTTAGAAAGATATCATACTAAATCAGCCAAAGGCAGTTTTGTACCTGCAATAAGTACCTGCAAAGCAGAGACAATAAGAGATCACATCAATTATAAGCATATATATAGTAGCATCCACCTATATTTGGTACATAATTATAACGTGTGGAGAGTAAATGGAGGACAGGCCTAAGATGTGCACTGTAAAGAAGTACAAAGTGATGATCTTTGTCTGTGGCAAGGCACTAAATTAGACTGCTTGTTTCCAGCGTAACGTTGTAGTCACTATAATGTCGCCTGGATCCAACTGCTGGAAGAATTTTTTGCCCACAGTCGGTCATCAATGTCCTTTTTCTGCAAGTTACATCTCTAAGATGTACTGTCAGAGCAGCTGATTTGCTTTGCTTTGTGCATTTCAGTCACGATATCTACGTGTCTATCTGACCATCAGAGAGGGTGTCTGTCCATAGCCTGAGGCTTTTGGCTTGTGGCAAATCATACAGAGTACAAGAGCTTTCTGACCAAGAACAATCTGGGCTGAGTTTGAGGGTCTGAAAAGAAAAGATTTTAATAGTTGTACAAGCTTCTACACTATCTGAGTCCATAAATACAAGCATTGCTAATCATGCTGTCATTACACAACCTTCACACTTTCATTAATATAACTATTTTATCTCCCTCCTTGTGCCAATGTCTGGTCAGATCTTCCAGCCTGGAACACTCATTTCCAGGGGAAATGCTCTTTCTCTGTGCAAAGGATTTTTTGTAGATGTAGAACCAGTAAATCTGTCACCAGTTAAATGTGTTAAGCACAATTTCAGGAGTGCTGCTACCCCCATGGAAAACCTTGAGCTCCGGGCTGTAGATGTTAACTACCATGTAGGAAAACTGTATATGTTAGTGGGAGAGAAAGGGAACAAGAAAGCATCCTAACAGGTAAGGTGATGTCTGCTGCTCAAGCACTTGAAAATGTCATTTCCATCCGTGACAAAACTGCATTTCATATATGCTCTGTGTCTTGTGTCACTTGGCCCAGTCCCAACCTTAGTTCTAGCGTGGCTGCATGTCAGCTATCCAATGCATGTGTTAGTGTTGAGTTATTATTTACATATCAGCAGTATCCAGAAGCAAAAGCTCAGACTGTGCCCCATTGTGCACCATGTGCAAATACACAGCGAGAGGCATCCTCACTTTAAAGCTCTCGTGGTGTAAAAAGGCTATGAAAGAAAGGCTAGCAAGAAAGGAAAGAGAAACAGAAAGAGCTGGGAGATGCATCCAGGGTCACACAGTGTGGAAACAAGGCAATGTAGGTTTCTGCTCATGGGTGGTGGTTGTTTTCATGCATTCCCAGCAGCAAGTGTTGTGTCACTCAGTGCTGCAGAAGGTGACTGCTGGGTCAGAGCTATGCTCAGGGCCTTTCCCACTGATACAATTCAAGAGTGTTCCTCTTCCTACATGTTTGCCATGCCCCACTGCCAGAGTTACTGTCCTATTGCCTTGGTCAGTGGAAAAAGGCACGTGTACCTATGTAGTGGTCTTTTTAGTGCAAAGTCCAGCTTTCCAGTTCCAATCTGCTCATATACAGCAGATTCCTGCTATAACAGGAGGTAGGCCTCCTAATGCCCACTAGCTTGTATAGTCCTCTTTGGGCTAAAAGATGCTGTGCAAATGATAAGATACATTGTTAATACAGCCAGTTTTCCAAGGGAGCTTCATGAGAGAGATTAATTTTATTCTTTGTTGTTTTCCTAGATATCAGATATTCTCCAGAGTACAACAGACTTCAGCCATGCTGCTCCTGCCTGTTTCCATTCATCTCCTTAATTGGAGTGAGCGAGCAGTGACTGGGCATCACTCTGCAATATCACCATCCTTCCTGAACCATGTGAGTGACAAGGTGGGTAGGAGATGATGGCAGAGTGCTGATGCGATTAGCACTTCTTGATCTTCATGGAGTAAGAAATCCCCAGGACTAACTCATCCCTCAGTATTCTCAGTGACTAATAGGTGTTTTATCATCCTTCCAATTAGAAAGCATTTATCAGCAATCTTTGCTAACTCACTGCATGAATTGACCTGTCATTCACAACCTCAGCCCTTGGAACTGGTAATTAAGTTTAGCAATCTGCCTCAGCAGCTCTGATTGAGATATCCATGTGGTGTGTTTTCATGTTGTCAGGCAGACGCTTTGGGTTTTCTTTCCCAAAAGGAAAGGACTTCAGGAAAAGTGAATGAAAGCTCCTGGATGCACAGGCAGATGCAAGTCAGTACCTGCAATCATCAAATCCCTGCAAGCATCATAGGGTGAGTGGCATGGAGTGGCTCCACCAGGGCTAGGGGTTTTACTTTGGTTTAGTTGTCATAAGATAGGACCTGAGGACAGTGTTCTTTAGCTAAAGTACCCGTTTCATCCCAGTGCTTTCCAAGCTGCTTTGTCTGGGGCTGTAAAGGACATTCACGCTTCATTCTTGACCCCATCCTCAACTTCAAAGTTTCATATTTAAACCTGAGCTCACGTCAACATCTGACAGCAGAGGATATGTTTTATCCACAATGTAAACTTCTTTAAAAAAAGTACTTCAGCCTCCTGTCGAAGGAAGTTCCTTAAGGAGTTAGAACCTATAGACAGATAGCCAAACACTGTGTGAACTGCAGCGTTACCCCAGGACTTTCTGGGTTTCATCCAGCCAGTAATTTGACATGAATGAAAGCAGTGATCTGAGGTCTGTTCCCCCCACAGATGGGTAAAATATCTGCATTCTTGGGTATACAGAGATAAAGTTTTGCTAACTGCACTTCTAACTGGAAGTTTGTTTCTTATGGTGAAGCTGAACTTCTTCTTCACATCAAGATTACACTGCGCTAACTTGAGGGTGATGCTAGTAATGTCATCGGTACGGCTGGCACTGAGGCTGAATCTCTTGCTATATCTTGGCCTTTCTCTGAGGTGTCTAGCTATTATTTTATTTGTGTGATGAGAGGAAATCTGAGGGGAGGATAATCCCCTAGAGATCTGAGGCAGCGTGTTATTAGTAGAAGCTCATAGGTTATATCTACTGGTGTCTCGGGTACCTTTATGCTGAATTGTTAGCATCAGCTTGAGAACACGTAATCTTTCTCCTGAGTCTGATTATATATTCACTGTGCAGGCAACAGAATATTCATATGTATTTCATTAGTAAAAAGATTAGGTTTTAAACCCACAAAGGCAAGGTAAGAAGAAGTAAGGATGAGATGTCAAACAGCCCTCAAATTGCCCTTTTATCTCATTGTATCACTTACTGCCTGGGAGCCCCCACACCCTGGTGTGAAAAAAACATTTGAATACAAGTCATAGAAGAATTAGCCAAAGCCAGAATGAACACTTAGACTTCTGTTGTGCTAATGATCAATTGAATCATCTGCACCAGCTCATATGGAAATGGAAATGTGTAGGGTTTGTGTCTACTCAGTCCCTCAGTTGGGCAGCCTGTAATGTCTGTGATATGTTCTAACTACCCTTTGTCATTTGTAAAGCAGTTTGTTATCTGATTTAGAAATTTCTCATCTACATTTTCATATTTCAGAATACTAAAGTTCTCAAGCATCTGCGTTATAGCTCAATTAATAGCTTAACCAGAAGTTAATATTCAAATATAAATCATAAAGGCTTTGTACTTGAAAACATAATGTCATTGCTTTATCTTTCCATCTTAAGTATCCCCTTCTTCCCTTCCCTTCCCTTCCCTTCCCTTCCCTTCCCTTCCCTTCCCTTCCCTTCCCTTCCCTTCCCTTCCCTTCCCTTCCCTTCCCTTCCCTTCCCTTCCCTTCCCTTCCCTTCCCTTCCCTTCCCTTCCCTTCCCTTCCCTTCCCTTCCCTTCCCTTCCCTTCCCTTCCCTTCCTTCCCTTTTCTTCATTCATTTCCTTATTGGTGTGGTAAGTTTATGGGATCTTGCAGGTGTTTTCTGTAGTGCTGTGGTGACACAGTTGTTATATAAAGTTACAACAGTTCAGTTTTTACCACAGAACCTGTGGCTAAAGAAGAGATCTGTGGAACTGGGAAAATGGAGGCTCACATTGTGCTTCTGCCAACTCATTCATTCTGTAGCCCTGGGCAAGCTCTTTCAGATGAAATCCTCAACAGTGGTCACCTGGCTGACTATCAATAGCCCCAGAGGGGATAGAAGATCTCTGGTAGGTCAATGTGCCCTAAAGAAATGCATCTCCAGCCGGACAGGGGTATCTGGTACCTCAGCCAAAATCTGGATCAGGTCACGTTCATGCAAACTTGGCTCTGCTTTTGGTCAAGCAGTATAATGCCTTAGGCTCAGAGAAACCAAAAAGCCTCACGTAAAGCATAGGACCATCACCCATGGCTCCTCACTGAGGAGGACTCACTGTCACAAGATCCAATTCTAATGGCTCTAAGTGCAGCAGAATAGCGATTCTCAGAGTAGCCTGAAATGAACTTCTTTGTTGTGGCATTAGGGTGCAAGGGATTTACCTCTTCTTGCCTCTGTTAGGAAGAACTGCCAATGCAAGTTTGTGTTGCTGTAGCTTGACTGCTCTTCCATCTGAAAGAGTTTGTGCAAAGCTGGCTCAGTTATCACAACTATGCAGTGCAGACACAGCTTCAGAGATGCCAGGAACAGTCAGCTGACTACTCATTAACTGTAATCAGCCAACTCTACCCTCACTTTTCAACTTTTCCCACCTCCTGCACCCAGATGGGTGTTGGTTTTCTTCAGAAAGCTGTTTTAAGTGTTTCGAGATCTGAGATTGCTCTGAGTCTAAAATACAGCTGAGCTCTTCACTGCTGACTTGATCCATCTGTTGAATTGTCTATTTGCAAGATGAAAATACCAGGTAATAGGTGTCCTGATGTAAGTAAATGCTCACCTGTGCTGTCTCATTAATAGAGGAAATCTATTAAAGCCAAACTTTCTTCCCACTTATCCTCTACAGCTCTGGTCATTCAGAGATGTAATAAAGGACAGAGCTCACATCAGTGGGGCTTTTGAGGAACAGACTGTTTGTTTTCCTTTCTCTAATGGTGAGTTCACCAGGCTGTGCTATTCATGGGGCTGGAGACCTTCTGGCTTGCTGCACAGCTGGTTTTGTCCTACCTGGTGCTGGCCGGATATTGAAGAGGAAGGAGTGAGATTGTCATCAGAACTGTAAGCACAAACCTCTGGCCCTAACTGTGATTGAAAAGCTCCAGGAAAGGAAAGGTTAGCAGAAGAGCGTGTGCAACAGAGAAGTGTGGTTTCAGGAAGCTGAAGGGAATATGAAGCCATGCCCTGGTTCTTTCTGTTTCCCCATCCTCAAACAACAGCGGTTTCAAACTGAAGCTTCAGACTTTGTTTTCTGTCTGTTAAGAATGGAGGAAAAGAAAAGGTCAAGCCAGAATCTATAGTGATTTCTTAGAACCCAGTGCCCACGGCCTGGCTTTCCAAAGTCTTGAGCAAAGTTGTCTTTGCAACTCCAGAACAACGTGACTGAGCGCATCTCCAGTTTTATAGCACTATGGACTGAATTAACAGAAAACTGCTGGTGGTTCTGAGTACTTCCAGTATTTATGCCACTTACCAGATATCTAAAAATGAAAGTTTTAGAGAGCTGTTATGTTTGTTGCTGTTTTTGTTGCAGGGGTTTTAGCTTTACTTCAAGTGATGTGAAGTGTCTTCTGCATCATGCTAACAAAACTGAAGTTAAAACAGAGCAGCTCTCTCATAAAGTGAACATCTGTGAGGAAACAGAAAACAAAATTTTGTGATAAAACACACGAATAAAGACTGTGAACTGGGAGGGCTGCATTAAAGGCGAAGTGCAACCATGCAGTTTCCCATTGCTCTCTTTCACTTCACTTTTTAAACCAGTCACGAGAGCTGGAGCAGAGAGCAGCGGACTCTTCCAGCTTCATGCCATCCTCCCTGGGCAGTGTGAGTGCTGCTGGGACTTGGGGCAATATGTCTCCTCCCTGATGGATGAGGCAGGCCAAGAGCCATTCCAGACTTCTGTGAGTTGAAATGTGTCTCCCAGAGGCAGCTCTTTGTCCTGTGATTGGAGGATGAGGTAGGGAAATATCTCACAGCCTGCTTCCCACACCATAGCCTCTAGGTCTTGACCTCTGTACAAGGTTTCAAAACCCATGCCATGCGCCAAGGGATGGCTTTTCTACTCCTGCTTGCTTTCCCACTCAGGCCTGCCTATCTTTTCACCAAAGCCCATTGGACCAACCAAACGATCTGCAGTTGTGAATACAGTTCATGACTGTAACCCCAACATGGGGCTTGAGGACATCTGTGTTTATGTGAAGGTGTAGGCTTCCGTGCTTCTCATTCCTGAGTCTACTCTCAGGGGCTCTGACCAGAGCTGCTGGAGAGGAAGGACAGCTGAGGCCAGCTTGTGCCAAAGTCTGACCCAAAATCAACAGGGAAGGCATGTCCCACTTCACGCTGGCTGCTGGGAGGTAGCAGGTAGCAGATTTCTTGGGTAGCTGGTACTTGACTCAAATGAGAAAAAAAAAAAACGGGTTAGGAAAGATGGGCTGATGAGTTTCAGCTTGCTCATCCTACAGGCTTTGTGCAGGTGTGATGCTCCAAAGACCTAAAACTTAGCTAAACGTCACTGACTCCAGCTTTCTTTTTGCTGGAAACTTGGCCACTTTCCCAGGAGCAGAATTTGGCAGAGAAGCCCTGTAGGCTGCCTGTAGTCAGCATTTAAGCAGTAAGGAGTGTGGAGGCTGGGGAGGAGTGACAGGATTGACCTGGCCTGTGTAAGACTGTATCTCCCCACTTGAGTGAGTGGTACCCAGCATCTTTGTTAGCGTGAAGATGAGGGCTTCCTATTGAGAGCAGATGCAGCTGAGCCCACAGGACTCATCACCACCTCTGCCATTGCTGAGAGATGAGAGAGGAAGCCCTCCCTGGAGGAGCGCTTGTGGTTGCAGCTGCAGAAATCCCAAAGGAAAGCAGCAGGAAACCGGCTGGCTAAACATGGAAGATGCTTGGAAATAAGTGCCCCATAGAGGTGCAGGCAATCATTCTGAAACAGGTTTGAAACAGTTGGCCTCCAGCTGGGTTAGACCGAGAGGCGGCTGTCTGGCTGCAGGGGCCTGCTGGCATCTCACACGAGAAGAACCTGGGCCGTCACACGGAGGCGTGAAGTGGGGCCCCAAACAGGACTCACTGGCGGCCCAAATCCTCAACACTATAGGGGCTGGAGCAAAGCTGAGGGAGTTGTTGAGCAAGATGCAGATGGCTTGTGAAGGAGGTGGGGTGAGGACACAGTGGGGCTCTGAGACAGAGATGTCCCCTTCACATGCATGCAAACCTGCGTGTGCCGGTGCTGCAGCGCTCTTAACGCGCTAACATGTTTTACGATGCAATGCGAATGAAACAAAATAGAGGCTCCTGACTCCTCGTAACTTGTGTAAACTCCAGATGTGACAATCCTGCTGCTGGCAAAGGGAGCTGTTTATCCCCACGCTTTCCTTGCATTGAGTTAGCTCCCGCTAATAGGAGCCTGCTGAAAATATGCCTGCATGCTACCAAACGGCTCCCTAATTGTCCCTCTACCCCTTCCTGGAGCTGCACATCAGAAGTGCAATCCAAATTCCTGGGCAAACCATGCAGGGCCCTGGAGAGCAGTTTTTTTGCTTCCCCTCGCTCTCAGGACTTGAACGTCATTCCTGAAGGATAATGCAGGATTAGGGCAAGGGGAAAATGAGTGGCTTAAACGGCTCCAAAGTGCAGCAGGGTTCAGCAAAATGTGTCCCTCTATCCACCCCAGAACAGCCACCTTTATTATTATTATTATTTTCCTGCAAGGGGAAGGAGGAAAGGAAAGAGGGCCTCTGGGTTGTGAAATGGGCAGAAGTGGAACAACTGCAGTTGCCTGGAAGCCCCCAACCCCAGCAAGCTTGATGGGGCACAGGGATGGGGCACGGTGGCAGCAGCTGCGTGTGGTTCCCCCATGGCCTCTCCCAGCACACAGGCGCTGGTTGCTGGGGATTAGGGGGAACAGATGCACATAAGATGCTTACAGCCTTTTCCAGACACAAGGCTGCTTTCCAATCAGCTCAGAGGAAACAAGGTAATTAGATGGAGTCAGGGCAGGGAGCAGGAGGGAATTAGCCTGTTACCCAACCAAAGGCTGCAACCCCACCTCCCTCCATTCCTCTGCTCACTCTCATTTTAAAGATTTTTTCTTTTTTTATTTTCTTTCTTTTTTTTTTTTTTTTTCCTCTCCTTCTCCAGGAGGCAGCTGATGCCGGCTGGCTGTGGCCAAACAGGTCTGGCCTCTGCAGCTGAGACTGGTGGTGATACTTCAACAGGGTGATGAACCAGCCCTCCCCTTTAGTAAAGGTGGTCTCTTGGATGTGCTGCTGGGATACTGTGACCCCTTCCCTGTAAGTGTGCATGTGAATGCAGCTTTGGTTGCAGAAATCTGAATGGGGACAGACTGCTTCCCTTCCAGATCCCTTCAAAGCCCCAGGAGTTGGGGTTTTTGTCCACATCCCTAGAGTGCCAACACCACAAGCAAAGGATGATGACCCTGGGCTGCATCGTGCTTGGTAGATCTGTGACACAGTGCAGGATGTTTCTTTTTTAACTTCTTTAAAACATTGCCTGGGCATGAGTGTGCTCCCAGTGCGTTGTTATCTTTGGAGAGATTTTGCTGGTTAAAGTTCTTCAGGTGCAGAGGCTGGTCCTGTTGCTGCTATTCAGTGGGCAGCTGTGATAAGGAATTGTCCTCAGGCAGCACAGGCAGTGATCTCCTCCGTGATTAAAGAGCCCACTGTTGCATTAGTTAGCACGTCCCCCCTCCCAAGCTCCTGCCTCACTTGTCTAACTTCTGAGGCCAGCCTATGCTCTCATTGGGTAAGCAGAGCTCTTCTCCTAGATGTTTTCTTTCAAAAGCCATCAGAATGTCCCAGGGCTTTTGAAAGGAGCTTTGCTGTGTCACGAAAGGCAGCGTTGACCACGGAAGGATTTTTTCCTAATGACGGGTCAGCTGGGCACTAAACACATGAGAGAGGATCACCATTACAGCTGTAATCGAGCAGAGCAGAGCTGACATCAGCTTTAAGGCAAAGAAAGCAGACGGTGCCTGAACTTCTCCAAACGAATGTGCACATCCTGTGGATAATTCTCTGAGATTGACATTAACCTCTTCTCGTACATATATGCAAACAGTGAGTGTTGAAATCCACTTGAGAGCTGGATGGAAAATTTCTGACAATGGTTTGCTGTCAGGAAATGCTGGTTCAGCAAGAGGAAAAGATGTCAACTCCCACAGAAAAAAAAAAAAAAAGAATCAGAAAGAAGCAGAGGAAAAAAAAAATGATACCATTGAATATAAACTCCTGGGGGCTTTTTGAAGAAGTGTGGTTTATTTTTCAGTGCTGTGTTTTCGTTGCTCGTTGGCATGTGAAACAAGCAGAGGCTGCACCATCTTTTTCTCTTGGCTTTTTTCAGTTTGTGGCACACACCTCCTTCTGGGTGCACGCAGCATGGGGGATGCAAAGTATACAGCAAAAGAGCAGTGAGGCAGTGGCACAGGCTGCCCAGGGAGGAGGTGGAGTCCTTGTCCCTGGAGGTGTCCAAGAACTGTGTGGATGTGGCACTGAGGGACACGATTAGTGGGCACAGTGGGGATGGGTTGGCGGTCGAACCAGGTGATCTTAGAGGACTTTTCCAACCTTAATGACTCTACGATTCTATGATCTTGTGTAAGGAAAGCACCTCTGTGGAGCACAAAAATCCCACAGAGATGTGCTCTTATCCCTAGCGCTGGCTCTGTGCTGTGTGCTCCTGGCTCTGTGAGATAACCACCCACCTAGGAAAGTTGTTGGCACCCCGTGCCTCAGCACACTGCTTGTTTTTGTACCTCCAGCGCCTGAGGTCCAGTGATTCTAAAAATGGCATCTTTCCTGAACATCTGAGCCCTCGCAGGAGGACAAAAATAAATACCCAGAACAGGAACAAGACATGGGTGAGCTGGAAGGGTAAACACGTGTTGCATGTTAAATATGTGCTGCGCTGGTTACTGCTCTGCATTTTTACTCTGAGATTGAAAAGCAAACAGACAAAAAATATATGTTGAGGCAAAAACCTAAGGAAAACTGTATTCCAGTGCATTTCTGGAAACTGCTAACCAACAAGAAAAAGAAAAACAATCCTCCCAAAATACACTGCTTCAATAGAAAGGGTCGTTGTTTGGGTCAGGACCTCCCCAGTTAGCATTAAAACCAGACCTTAGTGCCACATGTGTTTTAGCGTAAATTTCTCAGTAGATTATTACTGTGAGATAGTAATAATCTCCTTCTTCAGCACTGCACCCTATAGCGGGGGATGCAGGGAGAGAACATCCCTTTTGTGATAAGGATGTGTCCTCTGCTGGCACAGGGTGTTCTGGGACCTGCCAGACATTCCCCTCTCTTTCCATGTAACAGCTGAAGTGAGTCCTACGATGCTGACACGCAGCAAGTGGTTTTCTGCTGGACAAGCTGGCAGAACCGACGTGTATTTCAGAGGTATTAAGAGTTATTATATGTTGTTTATTAGCAGGTCAAGGACCGCCCGCACTTCTCCTTATCTGTTTCTGCAGCAGCAAACGCTCGTCTCAAAAACCTGCCCATCTGCCTCCTCTCAGGCGCACCCTGCTCTGCCCCTCTGCTCCAAGCCATGCTGCCCATTAAGCATTTCCCTGAGCTAAAGGGGACAGACTGAATGTCTGGGAATGTGTGCACACCTCACATGACCCAAAACACCCTGCTGGGTTTTTTGTTGTTGTTGTTTTATTTTCCCCCCTGTTGCTCAGGTGCTCTTTTGCTTTGATTCTCCCTCTTTGTTACCTTCTGGGGTTCTTTGGACTGGCAGAGTAGACGGGGCAGCTTGACATCTGCGTAGGCAGCCCTCAGCACCGAGGTGCAGGCTGACCTGCTCACAGGCTCCATGCACGCACTGCTGCTCTGACGGCCAGGGTGGTTTTTCCAGCAAGGTGCTGGAAGAAGGAAGTAGCTGATTCTCATCAGCCATGTATTAATCCGGAGCTGGATTTCTGGGGCCTTTTTGCATCCACGTGTTCCCCTCTTAGGGATCAGGCTGTAAGTAGGACACTGTGTGGCTCAAGTTCTATCAGTCCTCATGGTGTCTGGCATTTGTCAGTCACTTGTAAGATGGGAGCTGGAGTGAGTCTTTTCCCCATTGTCATATACACCCATATGTAGAGATGCTTGTGGTCCCAGTCTCAAAAGAGCTGTTGGTTCTTGTGCCCCACAAACAGCAGGCAACAGAGCAGGGGTAGGGATGCACAGGCCTTCCAGCTTCCCCATGCCTGCCTTTCACCTCCAGCATGGGATGCAGCTGTGTTGCAGCTTCCGCGTGCAAACACTGTTCAGAACTGAAGGGGCATGGGAGAAGAGGAAGAAAAAAACTGGCTTTCTTCTTTCCCTTCCCCTGCCTGTGCTCACCATGCTGCTGATCTCCTCCTCCTGCTCCCCAGCCACTTGGCAGATTTGCTGCCATTGCAAATGTACGTGACTAATCTGTTACTTGAGGAACAGGGAAGGCAGACTCGCAGACATGAATGACCCAGCCTGTCAGGAAGCCGATGAGATTCACTGCTGGGAAAAGTTTTTGTCAGAGGGATGGTCCCCTCGTTAAGTGACGGGAGAGAGATACTCATCGGAGGAGGAGATGCTGGCAATGTGGGCTCTGCTAAGGAGGTAGCTGTTCCCCTCCCGGCTCGGGAGGCTGAGCAGGACGTCACGTCCCCCTCTCCCTCCCCAAGCACGTGGCTGCCTTTCCCTGCCATGGCAGGCTGCCATCAGCTGCAGCGTGCTCGCTCGAGGCGGGAGCACAAGGGGATTGCGGAAGGTCTGGCCTTCCAATTGCAGCAGCTCCTTGCTCATTCCTGTCTCCGTAAGCGGCTCATGTGGAGGCTGCAGGGATCTGAGTGCCCCAACCTGAAGGTGGCTGCAGCCAGCACCTACGGGTGGCTGTGCCTTGCTCTGTCTCAGCCGTGCATCCTTAAGTGATTCTGAGGCTTGAGGCCAGAGGGCTCTCTGCCTCGCAGAGCTGATCCCAGTGAGAAGGGGTGATGTGCCAGGAAGCCTGCGAGGCGAATGTCATTTCATCATTGTTCTCCTGGGAGAGGTAGAGGCATCCAGCATGGGAACGACGGGGGTGGGGGCAGGGGTTAAGCGGGAGAAATGGGATAAATTAGAGCAGGGAAGCTGTAGGCTCAGTATTGGGGAAAAACATATGTTTTATAATAAATATTACATGTTCAAATGCTTGTGAGCCAAGAATTATTTGCTCAAAAAAATAAGTAAATTCCAGAGAATGACTAAACTATTGGACACAGCCCCCAACTAGGCACCTAGGAAACGTGTTGGATTGGTCTGTCAGCACACATTGCCAGTCCAGCTCTTGAAAACACTCCAGAAAGCACCAGCTTTCCTGGCTTTCCACTGACGGAATGCCAAAGTGAAACCTCCTGAGGTGAAGGGCTCGAGCATTCACTAACTTACAGTGCCATCTAGCCCCGTTTCAGACTTAAGGCTTCTACGAGTGGTTGCTAATTTTGTTCCTGTAACTGGGAGACAGAGTCACTTGAGCTTGAAGCCACCTCTTCAGTCATGTGCTGGTGGATTTAATATATATCTTGGTGTGTATCTGGTGCCTATATATATATGTGTGTGTGTGTGTGTGTGTGTATAAATTGCCCATCAGCCGCAAGAGTAAATGCCCAAGTGGGAACCAGCCCAACTAATGTGTCACATGTGTGTTCATGGCCACTGTATGTGGGGACCAATCTTGGTGTTGCTTAAGCCAGCCTGACACTTCCCATTGATAAGGCCTTACTTTTGTCACCTGAGAAGTGTGTCAGCCTGCAGCTGCTTGGCCTAAAATCATCTTTTAGGCTGTTCCCATGTAAAAGCTATGGACCTCTGTGTGGTTTTGCCCACCCCCCCAAAAATAGACAAATGCAAAGACAACATCTACTGTTCACACTGCAAAAATATGGTGGGGGAAGGGGCTGTGGAAGCTGCTGCGCTGCCCATGTTGCAGCTGCATCCTCCCCTGAGTGCAGGGCAGGAAGGATGCTGCCAGATCCTGGTGCTGGGGTTCAGCACATTTGGGTCCTAAGGGACCCAAAGCTGCCATGCTGGTTCCTTGGGCATCCTCCATTTGCCTGTGCAGGCTCTGGAGGTGCTGCCAGGGGCTGTGGGTGTAGTTTGAGCCTTAAGCAGGTGTGAGCCTTTCTTCATTGCCAAAGACTGATGTGAGGAAACTGGCAGGTCTGCCAAAGGCAGCCAAGGAACTTTCTGCTTGAAAGGAAATCTCCCTATTCTAAGCGCATGGGGAGTAACAGAGTGTTGCTTTGCACTTTCTCCTGTACGCTCCTTTCCCCCTTGTGCAGCAATATCCACAGCCAGACTTGTGCTCACAGCTGGGAATGGAGATGACTGCAGTCACATCCTTGGAGTCACTCAGCAGGGATTCTGTGGATGCAGAGCTCAATGGAGGCTGTCACTGCTGCACGTGTGCTTTTGGACTTCAAGTGCACTCACCCTTCAGCTTTGTGTGTGTTGTGGGAACAGGGAGCAGAAGGCTCAGGAACAGGCTCAGCCTGCTGCACATCTGGAGGCAGTAACTTGAGTCAAACTAGATGCCTTCTTTAATTCAGACTTTTTTCCCCCTGCACTGGCAATTAGTGCATTGGCACTGCGACACTTCTCTTCAAATGGCACCTGCTCCACACCACGCTGCTCTATGTGGGCCTTACTTTTTGGAGTGCAAAGGAGTTTGGAGCTGGGTTTTGGGGTCAGGCCTCTCTCTTTTGCTTTGCTTCCTTTATCTCCCAAAGCAGCAAGCAGCACATGCTGTGGCAACGTAATCATTTAATCCAGGCTAGCGAAACCTGTTCTCCAGATGAACGACTGGTGTATCGCTTGCTCTGTGGCTCTGCAGCTCTGTATATGAATGCATTGTTTGTTGGGGTGGCAGGACGTCGCTGCCAGTTTTCCATCCTGTTTCCAGCCTCAGCTTGACAGCAGAACTGGTTCCAGCTCCTTTCCTTTCCTCCTGCTCCACCCTTGCTGAGGTTGCTGTGCTCTGAGGACCCCTCTGCTTGTTGTGGATGTGGTGGGTGCAGAGATGCCCACGGGGCAGAACTGTCTCTCAGAAGAGTGCAGCAGGCCGGCAGAGATCAGGACAGGAAAGTGTTTGCCTGGGGAAGCAGGTGATACCTGAAAAGGTGCAGCCAAAACTAACAAAGGTGTGTTCAGAAAGATAGGGTTTGATCTTTAGCCCCTGATACAAAACTTGCTTTGGTGGGGAGGCTGCTCTGCCAAGCCCGTCTGTCAGGGCGTATCGCTGCTGCAGATGACTGGGGGATGGACGTGCTGGCAGTGTTTTTTTGGATGGGGGACTTCTGCTGTTTGCAGGGCAGGAGAGAAATGTGTTTGCTGTTTCAGGCCACTAACATCCTCACTTCTGCATACCAGACGCAAGGAGCTGGTGGTTCATGACACACCGAGCCCATGTTCATCTCTGTTTCCTGAGCACCCAACACTGACAAACTCTCCCAAGAAATGCCGGCATTTCTCTCTGTTGGCAGATTTTCCTGCTCTGTTGCCGGAGGCTGCTAGCCCTTGTTTGCAGCTTCTCTGGTTTCAGCTTCCATCTCCCTTCCAGATTTTGTAACAGGAGCCACTTGATTGGCTAAGGAGCAGCTGCCCATCTCTCTGCTCTGGCTCAGCAGGGGGATGCCACCCCAGAAAGAACTTTGCAGCCACTGCTCCTGCAAACAGCACCAAGAACAGTGTGGGTGAATGTCACTGGCTCAAGGAACCAGGCTGAGCCTTGGGCGGAGGTTCTTCCGGGGCCACTTGATGCCCCTTGCATTGCTTGGTCTTGTTTGCATTGCCTCTGAGGAGGGAGAAAAGAAAGCTGCTGGCATTCAGACTGCAATCCAAATTTCATTAAAACATTTATTTTTTCAAGAACTGCATGTTTTCAAAGCCAGCACTGTGAGGCTGGCTCAGACACCAGACACGCTTTCCAAATCTCATTGCCCAGAATAGTGTGCTCTAAATTGCGCCTCATTCCCTGACAGGAGCTGGCCCAGTCTTTCACTGTGGCTGCACAGACGGATTTTCCCTTCAGCTCAGATGAGGGTGGTCTCATGCAGATGGCTGTAGAAGACCCCTTTGCAAAGGCAGCTCTCCTATGTTGGTTGAGACTCAAGCCTTGTTTGAACTGTGATGCAAGGAGCTTTGAGGCCTCTTGCTTGACTGTTACGGTACACCTGTTTGCCTTCTGTTTCAGCCTGCCTCTGATCATAGAATCATAGAATGGCTTCTGTTGGAAGGAACCTTAAAGCCCATCCAGTTCCAACCATCTGCTTTGGGAAGGGCTCTCCCGTTAATGCTTATAAGCTCCCATTGAGTAGTGGAAGGCTGCAATGAGGTCTCCTCAGAGCCTTCTCTTCTCCAGGCTGAACAAGATCAGCTTGTTCAGCATGTCTTCATAGGAGAGGAGCTCCAGCCCTCTGATCGTCTTTGTGGTCCTCCTCTGGGCCTGCTTCAACAGCTCCACATCTTTGTTGTGCTGAGGGTCCAAGGTTTGGACATGCTACTCCAGATGGGGCCTCACGAGGGCAGAGCAGAGGGGGACAATCCCCTCCGTCTCCCTACTGGCCACCCTTCTTTTGATGCAGCCCAGTGATACTGTTGGCCTTCTGGGCTCCAAGCACACTGCTGGCTCATGTCCAGCTTTCCATCCACTAGGGCTGCTCTCAAGGTGTTATTTTCCCAGTCTCAACTCATATATGGGATTGCCCCGACCCAAGCGCAGCACCTTGCGCTTGGCCTTGTTGAATCTCATTAGGTTCACATGAGCCTGCCTTTCCAGATTGTTCAGGTCCATTTGGGTGGCATCCCTTCCTTCTGTTGTACTACAGCACTCAGCTCAGTGTTGATCAATAGCACTAGCTGGTGCAGTTTTTCTTGGGCACCTTTTGTTGCTCACGGATGATACCAGATTGCACAATAATCAGGTCAGCGAGCAGCATTTCATGGCTTTCCCAATGTAGCTGTCCTGGCAAAGTCCCCTTTATGGGCTTATTCAGCACTCTGACCCATCAGCCAGGACTGCAGGATCCATTCCTGCTGCCACAGTATTTAACACTGTTTTTACTGTTTGCAAACAAAGCCCTGTAGAGGCTTTGGGAACCCTCTGAGTTGGAAGGTCTTAGGATCCAGCCTCTTGTTGCACACTGCAAGTAAATGTGTATGTTTGGTGGCCCTGCCAGGCAGGGGGGGTGGAACTACATGATCCTTGAGGTCCCTTCCAACCCAGGTCATTCTGTGACTCTGTGACTGCAGAGTTCAGCTTAGTTTCTTTTGCTTTCTCTCATGCTCCTCCTGGATGTTCTCCTGTGCTATAGGGCAGCCTGTGGGGTGGAGCACAGGTCTGGGTATCACAGGACTGCAATGGGAGAGGCAAGCATGTGTGCACAGCTCAGGGCAGCACATGCTTGGGGTGTGGGAGGTTAAGACGAGTCATTAACGTTTTATCTTCATATTAACAAGGCTGAGATTTGTCATCAGGACACCGCAGCCCTGGAACGTCAAGCTTGAGGAGCAGCTGGAAGGGAAATCATAAAGTTCCTGGGTCTCTGTCTGTGACTTCAGCTATGACTTCAGTCAAACACACCCCCTCCTAAAAAGCTGAGAGATGTCAGAGTGCCATGTTTGCGTTTATTACGTGAAGTCCACTTGGACTCGTTCACCTCCTGCATTTCCATAGTTTTTTCAAGGATAACTGTTAAAGAAATGAGAAGATCTTGCTTGAAGTTTTTCTTCCTGCTGCTCCAATGTCCCACCCCCATCCTCCCCACAGCAGGTGTTGCAGAAGTGAAAGCAGCACTTCTGTGGAGCAAGGCAAGGAACACCTGAAGTCACCTCCGTCCTTCTCAAGCATCTCAGAACCCAGAAGCTCCCATCTCTCTCCCATCTTGCAGCCCAGCTGTCAGAAAACACAGGCAACTTCTGCCCACTGTGCTGGGCCTGGCAATGAAAGAGACAGTGGGCACAGTTTCTTGGTGGTGCAAGTAAGAGCATAGAACCGCAGTAGAAATATGAATTCTAGCTGTGGTGGAAAGAAAAGGAAAGTCAAGCAAGGAAGCAAGCACAGACACACACAGCTCTTTGGAGTGCTGGAGGGTTTGGTGCTGCCAGCTCAAGCCTCACAGGGTGATGCATGGGGATTTCCTGGAAGGCCTCATGCCTCCCTGCCAGAGCACTGAGATAGATAGGTAGCTGGGGGATCTTGGCTTTATGTGCCAAGAGAAAGAGAAGAGAAAATAGCTAACTAAAAAATAAGAATTAGAAGATTTATGACAAATGTGTGGAACAGGATCATCTGAGTTGGAAAGGACCCTTAGATGACATTTTGTCCAACCTCCCTGCAATGAACAGGGGCTCCTACTGTGAGATGTGGCTGCTCAGTGCCTTGTCCAGCCTGACTTGAATGTCTCCAGGGATGGAGCTTTCATCACCTCTCTGGGCAACCTGTGCCAGTGCCTCACCACCCACATTGTAAAATAACTTATTCATTATATCTAATCTAGATTTCTCTGGTTTTAGTTGGAAACCATTTCCCCTTGTCCTATCACAGCACATCCCGCTGGTGAGTCTGTCCCCTTCTTTCTTATAGCACACCTTTAGATACTGAAAGGGCTTGGCTCTGGACAGGGCATGTGCTTTAACCCATCTGCCCAGCCCCACGTTGTATTTGCTCTCACCTCTGCCCCTGGATGGCAGCATTTCTGCTGGTGCTGCAAGGGAAAACTGCAGTGAGTAAAAAACACTGGGGAAGATGAAGTTTTTGGGTACTGCTGGGTTAATGTGCTTGAAGGCAGAGCGACCTTGCATGCCTTCTTGATGAGTGGCAGCGCCGCAGCCCAGCATGGCTGGGAGGAAAGGCTTACTCACAGCTGCAGCCCTCTTGCATCTGCAGGGCAAAGAGCAGCAAAAATATTTTGCTTCTTTGGATGCTAACTTATGGCAGCAGGTGGCTTCATCTATGGCGGATGACACAGTTAATGCTTCCTGCTCCTGGTTGCTCCCTTTTGCCAAAGGTTACTGCAGTACTGCTTGTGATGGCCAAGTGTACATGGGCCCTCATGGATTAACTCTTCAGCAAAGTGAACTGCTTGCTCAGTGCATGGAAATCTCTGTATTGACTTTATTTTGAATGTTAGACCCTGACTGCCAAGATGAAGCCCTTCCTGCTTTCCTCTCTTTTCAGTATTGCTGCTGTTCTTTCAGTGCGCCCTCTCCCTTGTTTTGACCACGGATACCTGCAGGTTCCCATCTTGCTCTGCACAAGAGCTGCAGATGCTGCAGATAAGCAGCCGAGAGGCAGCCCTTGCTTTCTGAATGAGACCATGTGTTTGCATGGGTAGGGCAGCAGGAGCAGGGCTTATGAGTGACGGAGCAAAAATCAGCGATTACTACTTGGCAGGAGATGCTTAAACTTTGTCAAGCCAGGCAAGTATCTCCATTGTGGTCTCTGACTCACAATCCAAATATGCTGGGAACATTTGAGGGGGCTGGGTCAGTTCTTCAAGCAGTGGGAAAAACAAGGCTCTAATACATCACGGCAGAGCATTGGGTCTATGCTTCACTGTTCTGCTTTTCTTTGAGGAAACTGGTGTGGCTGCCGGGGTGGAGAGGGAGGTGTTGTGAAACCACACACACACACACGCATAAACACATGTGCCAGGCCTGATTTTGATCCTTTCTGACAACGTTCAATTCTTCTTCTGTTGCGGTGAAGGAGCTGCAGCGCTTGTGACTTATCCTTACTGCGGTGAACTGAGGAGCAGGTCACAACCACGTCCCACATCCCGCTTCCTGGCTGAGCTGTGCCACGTGGATGGAGGGCAATGCTAAAGCACAACTGATGCTTTACCTAAAAGCAGTTTGCCAGTATAAAAGGGAAGGTGGGTGGGACTGGGCATCTTCTCTCAGATCACATTGCAGCAGTGGATCCTCTGCTGCTTGGGGATGCTCCTGGTGCACAGGGTGTGGGCGGCCAGTTGAGGGGTGGCTGCGTGGCAGGGCAGCTGCTGGCTCCATCGCTGGAATATGGGACGCTCTGCTGGGCTCAGATCACAGCCTGGCTTCCTGTGTGTTCTTTCCCACTATGGTTTTGACCAGAAATTCCTTTTTTGACCTGAAAAGAAAAAAACTTCCAGATGAAAATTTAATTAAAAAAGTGATGCATTCCCACAAGAAACTTCACTGTCAGCAAATAAAGCCTTTTTTTTTTTTTTTTTCCTGATGAAAAACTGCTCTATTCACACACCAAATAATGACATCCAAACTGGCTCCCAGTGACTCCACTGTAGAGCATTATCCGGGTAAAAGCTCTAATGTTTTGTTCAATAAACTCGCGATTAGCATCCATTAGGCAGACAGGTCGCAAAGAAATAATACTACCAGTGCTGTCATTGGGGTTCATGTAACATGCAAAAGGTCTGCTGATGACAAGACCCGCTCTTCTAATCAGTCAAGGAGAAAACCTGGTAAAGTGATAAAGGCCGATTAAAATAACCTGCAGGAAGTCAATAGAGAAAGAAGCAGAGATGGGGTGTGCATGTGTGTATTTATGCAAACGACAGAATGATCAACTGTAAACGATGAAATATCTGCCAGCTTATTAATACGTCTGCTTCTGAGTAATGCCAAGGGTATTCCTGCTGCCCAGCAGCCGAAGTGCAAACAAGGGAATGGCTGTAACTTCATGCCCAATATTTAAACACATGGGGACGATTCAGGCCACCCACGTTCCTATTAAATAGGACTTCTGTGGAGGCATTTCAGACCAAGCCGGAGGGCAGCCGGGGCAGAAGCAGCCCTTATGTGGCCATTGCAGGTATTGGGGGCCAGGCTCTGCCCTCTGCTAGCATGGGAAGCCCCTCTTAGCTCCTCAGGGCTTGCATTCACCCAGCTGCTGGCACAGCTGGCTCCTGATGCTAATCAGACTTATTTTTTTAGCTCAGTAAGTACAGTTTTGCATGTAAATATGAGCATGGAACAGATCTGGACTCGATTATCTCCCAAATCCTTGACAAAAAGCCATAATTGTTTATCCAGATGATTTTTCTTTGTCTCCCTTTTATATTCTCGGCACTTGAAAATCCAGGTTTTAATAGGGCTTGTAAAATAACGATGTGGGTGTAGAATACAGCGTTACACGAGGTGTGAGGGAAAGCCTTCCCTTTTCCTCAGCAGTCTCGATGCAGGGCTCAACTCTCCTCCCACAGCCCGGGGCTCAGTGGCAGCAGGAATGATTTCTGATACGTGAGCCCCAGGCTCCCATCGCAGATGCAATGTACCTGCCACATGTATTGCCATTCCTGGCAGGCAGGAAAATCAGTGCTGTTGTCACAATCTGGGGCAGAGGCTTGCTGGATCAAGGACAAGTGAAGGGAATATGAAGAAATGTTGTATTTATCAGGGTAATCTAGTGTAGGAGCGCAAGTACTGAAATATTTTAATCACAATCATATGGTTATGTGTCACTGCAGGGCAGAATTCAGGTTGTTTGTACTTCTTAGTTCCGCACTGCCACACTTGTACAAGTTTGGATTTATTTTAGGCATAACTTTAACTCTGGCTTCCCTGGCTTTGCAATGCTTGGACTGGAAATAAGTGTAACCTCTCCATCATGTGCTTTCCTCTTAAATTAGGCTTTCCACTTTAACGCCATTTATTTCTGTTGGCTTGGCCATAGTGAAGGCTGTCATTTCCTGCCCTGTGGATGTTGCTGTTTAGAAGGACAGGACAGCACACTGAAGCAGTGGGATACAGCAGCAAAAAAGCAGTGATGGGTAGCAAAAAACACCAAGCACTTTCAGGACTTCTGTACACACAGCTTGGTTAGCCCTCTAATTGCCCACACCTGGCCATCTCCTGCATGACTCAGTGGCTGCCTTTTAAGCACAGGTGCCTTTGTTGGGGAGACAGGAGGAGTATACACGGGATGGGAAGCTGGCATCAAGCTTTAGAGGCTGTGCCAGTTGTAAGGGCAATCCAAACAAGTATTTTGCCTATGAGAAGTTCCTGTTGTGGTGGGAAAGGCTGATGTCTTAGGGATCTTCAAGGACATCTGTAGTGCTGTTTGGGGGCAAGGCTGTTCCTTGCTAGGAGGGAAGTGGAGCCATGGCTCCTGTCTGTCTCCATTGCCTCTGCCCCCACATCCAAGCTCCTTCCTGCTTGGCTGCTTGCTGCTCAGCATCCAGTACGTGGTGCATGTGTTTTCTCTCTTGTGTGTGCTCACCCCCTCTCTCCCTCATTTTCTTTCCCACCCACCCATGCTCTACCTCCTGACTAAAGCAAAATTGCCCTTCTTTATCCTTTTGGCAGCCGGCCTTCCCAGGGGCCCAGGCTAACAGAAGCCTGAGCCCTGACTCTGTGCCACGGCCAGAGCGGAGCAGCTCCTCACTGGCAGATATGCTGCCTTAAAGGAGAAGGGATGCTTTCTTTCCCCATCCCCATTTACTTCCCAGCTCTCATTGTGCAGAAGCCACTCATCCCTGATCCTCCATCGCACCATCATCTCCCAAAGCCCCTCTCTTCTCTGCAGGCTCAACCCTGGCTGCAAAGTTCTCTCTGAGCCAAACCTCCTGCAGCTAATGCACGCCTGGCTGTTGACTTCAGCGAGCTTGGGCTGAGGCCTTTCCAGGGCTTGCAGCTCTCCTCCGGCTCGCTTCTCCAATGCCAAGTGATGAGGCTTCCAGGGCTGCTCCTGAGGGATGGCTCCAGCGCATACATCTCGCTGTCATGAAGCTTTTCCTGCTGCTCTGCAGAAATCTTCCCCTTTTTCAAATGTCATCCCAGCACTCCCACTTAGCGTGTGTGCTTTCTGCACTTCTTGCTGCCTGCAAGCACACTGGTGCCTTTTTTTTCCCCTGCTGCCAGGGCCCTTCCGGTACTTGCTGGCTGCTTCTCACTTTCCTTGTTCTTGATATTGCTTAGCCAGGCTGGGCACACTAAAATTTCCCTTTATAAATCAAACCTCACAGCCAGCTTTTCTTTTTTTCTTTGCCTGCTCTCCATGACAAAGGAGCGATTTTTGGGCGTCTGCCCCACAGTGTGGAGCATTTTTCCCCTCCCACTCAGGCTGATGGGTTTTGAGGATGAAGCCCTGCTTGACGGCCTTCACATCTGTGTTTGCTCTGGGTGGGCGACGGCCTGGTGTTCACAGGGATGGGAGCAAGGAGAAGGCAGCCTCTTTGCTACACCACTGAGGCAGGCCAAAGAAGCTGTGTGCAGGAGGAGCAAAAAGCCAAGCCCCTTCCTGCTCATCCCCCAGCACTTCTCAGGGCCTTGCTTCCAGGCAACAAGAGATCACACCGTGCGGGTTGCCATGACAGCTCCAGGGAGAAACTGGGTCAGCCCTGCAGGCCGCATGGAATGCTTCAGTATGGTGGCCTCCCTGAACCCGCAGGGAAGAGGCCTGGCTGCACCCGTGAGCTGGCAGCCTGCATCCGGCCCTGTGTGTCCCGGGAGGAAGCAGAGCAGTTGTTAACTTAGATGCTGTTTTAAGCTTAGTGCGGCTAAAATCGTTGGTTGTAACCCACACCACTGTCATAGCAACAGATCTCTCTGTCTATATATGTATATATTTAAATGTGCAAGGAGAACAGCTTTCCTGGGGCATAAGTAACTTGTTGGTGAAGACGTGGAGTTTGTACTGCTGGGAATGATGCTCTGAGGGGACTGGAGGTACAAGGCCAGGGCAGCTGAGCTCAAATCCAATTCAGCCTTGACTAAATCTGCTGGCATACGGGGTTGTGCTCATGCTGGAGCAGGCTTGGGGTCTCTCAGCTTAGGGATGGATGGAGCACCTCAGAGGATCAAAATGCACAAATCCTTCCTGCTGGCATCCTCCCTGCCCAGTTTCTCTTTCCATCTTGGCCATTATCTCCTCTCCAAGTTCATCTGGAAGCATTTCTTTTAAATGTTTCTAGAGTCCCAAAAGGACGCT
Source organism: Coturnix japonica (assembly GCF_054131305.1). Lineage (NCBI taxonomy): Eukaryota > Metazoa > Chordata > Aves > Galliformes > Phasianidae > Coturnix > Coturnix japonica. The sequence goes on from NC_140664.1 coordinate 74,568,191, forward strand.
TAATCACTTCAGCATCCATCTCATGCACAGCATACCTGGGGTGCCGGATGGCTGAATAACCTCTTATGCACTGACAACCATTAGCATTTGAATTAATGACATGAGGATAACAGGCGATTATCCCATTTAACAGCTGTTGAGTGCTGTTAAAGGGACACTGTCGAGAAATAGGAACAAAGATGTAGTTGTTTTTACTTTTTTAGTAAGGGCTTCCCTGCTCTGTATGAATAGTAGCATCCTCTTGAAACGTGGCGTAGCTTCCACAGGGTCTTTAAACTCCTCTGTGCAAAGCTGGGAACCTAAATGCAAGCAGAGTGTGCCAGCACATGAGACCGTGAAAGTGGAAGTGTCCCCCAGCAGAAAGGGAAGTGGCCCCTTGTAATTGGGAGCTAGGCTAAGGCAGGCATAAAAGGAAGCAGTCACAAACAAGCTGCAAAAAGAAGCAATGGTTTCCAGGAGCAGGAAGTGCCAGACACCAGAGAGACCCCCTGGAGCAATACAAGGGATGAACAAAACTTCCCTCCATGACGATCTGGCTACATGGAAAACACACACTTTTTACTGTTTACACAACTGAGTTTAGGCAGTGTATCACAATGCATACAATTATTATGATATCACTTGAGTCAGCGCTGTGCTGCACCCTCCCTGTGCCCTGGTTTCAGCTCAGACAGTGCTGATAGCACACCGCTGTGTGGTTGTTGTGAGCAATAAGTACATGCTGTAGGCCAGGCCAGGATGCCTGGCAGGGAAAGCCATCACCACAGTGGTGCAGGGCAAGGGGCAGCCACAGTGCAAGCTGTGCTGGGTGGCACGCTGCCTATGGGTTATGGGTTGGACGTGCCTGTGGTAGAGTTTAACTCTCCTCATCTCCCATTGAGTGTCTCAAACATGACTTGCTCTCAGACTCTCCTCTGTTCAATCTGAACAGGCTGATGCTGCTGCATTTCCAAAGGAGTTCATCCTGCATCAGATCACATTGCAATGCTCAGGGACAGCTCTTCAGCCTCTTCAGGCTATAGAAAAACTTATAAATAACAACATTCCAATTATTTCTCTTTTGATTATTTCTACCATCTGTGATGACCACTTTTGGTCTAACCAAAGAAAGCATTATTTCTATATGAAGTAGTAATAGTAACAAAGATGGAGATGCCTGTTTTTAACATTTCTGGTTCCTATGCAGACCTTTTCCATATCATCCTTACCTCTTATCTGACCAATTGTATCTTCAAACACATGCAAATGATATTTCTGTGTTGTTACATGTACCTAGAGGCAGATGGTGAGCCAGTACCAAAGCTCACATTTTGGCACCTTTATGCGACATCTTGTGAGACTGATCTTGGTTTATATTTCAGCCTTAGTTGGAGATACACTCTGCCTGCACCCAGATACTGCCAATCCTGATGGTTATTTCAGGGTATTTTCCTTCATACATTCTTAATAAAGGAATGTCAGAAACACCTTTTCTACCTCCTTGGCCCCTTCTATTCCCTTGTACTATCTCCAAAGAGTTGTGCCGAGGTTTTGAGCCATCACTGACTGCATTGAAGGTACCTCATTCATACAGGTGTCCTCCTGCTTTTTGCAGACGAGGTGGCCCGGTTTGGCTGGTGTTGCAGCATCCCTTTGAGCTGCATGTGGGCAGATGTGGGGAACTGGGGGAGCAACAGATCTGAGCCCAGGGTGGTGATTCCCCCCTTGATCACCTACATGAGTTCTTGAGCTGGAGCCAAGCTTGTGGGAAGACTCCCCGTGACCTCAAGGCATCTTGAGGGAGGCTGTTAATCTCAGTAAGGAGATCAAGCCTGACTGCCCTGTGACCAGGGATACAGCAGGCTTTATGAGAATTGAGTGACACTGAGGACACTGGAAGATATGTGTGCAGATGGGTGCTGCCAGCAGCATTGAAACCTACCTGAGAAGTTTGCTCAGGAGAGCCCTCCCTGATGATGAGCTCGGGAGTGAAGCAGTGCAGAAATCAGCTCATATTTCCTTGGGCAACACCCAAGCCTGGGGAAAATCTCCTAGGAGATCACCCTCAAACACACACACAGCCTTCATCCTACAGGTCTGCCCTTCTGAAAGGCCTTGCAGATGTCCAGGTAGATGACGTCAGATTCTATTCCTTTGTCCACTGATGCCATCACTCCATCATAGAAGGCCACCAGATTGGTCAGGCACAACCTGCCCTTGGTGAAGCTGTGCTGGCTGTCTCGGATAACCTGCTCGTCCCTCATGCATTCACATGTTTTCCAGGAGGATCTGTTCCATGATCTTCCCAGGCACAGTGGTAAGGCTCACTGACTTGTAGTTCCCTGGGTACTCCTTCCTACCTTTCTTGCAAATAGGAGCGATGTTTCCCTTTTTTCCAGTCACCATGGACTTTGCCTGACAGCCACAGCTTTTCAAATATGATGGAGAGTGGCTCAGCAACCAGGACAGCTCTCTTAGGACTCTGGGATGCATGAATCTGTCCCCATGGACTTAGACACATTCATTCTCATGAGTCAGTCTTAGTTTGCTCCCCCATTTCCCATCTAGAGGTTCAGGTTCAGGAATGTGAGGTTCAGGTATGTGAGAATCCTGACCGTCAGACTGAGGAAAAGAATTGATGGAGCACCTCAGCCTTCTCTGTATCTGTTGTAGCCAGTCATTATTTCCCATTTAGCACAGGAGGTATGTCCTCTTTGACTTGCCTTTTCTGACCTGTGTACCTGTAGAATCCCTTCTTGTTGTTTTTAACATCCATCACCAAGTTCAGTTCCATCTGTGCCTTGGCTTTCCTAATCCCATCGCTGCAAGTCCGGACAGCATCCCTGTGTTCTTCCTGGGTGATACACCCTCACTTCTACTGTCTGTACTTGCCCTTCTTTCCCCTCAGTTTGACCAACATGTCCTTACCAAGCCATGCTGATTTCCTACCTCCCCTGCTTGCTTTCTTATTCTGAGGGATGGAGAGCTCTTGCACACTCAGAAAGGGATCTTTAAAGAGTAGCTGGCTTTGTTTCACTCCTTTGTCTATAAGGTCTTTTTCCACATCTCTTTTCCACACGGTACTGCCTTGTTGTGGCTTTCCTTTTTTCCTCAATGCCCTTCCATGTCCTCTTCTCCATGGCAATGGCTTGCTGCCTCTATGCTAAGCTTGGTCCTTTGGCTGACACATACTTTCTCACTTGGGTATTTCCTGTGTTTCTCCCAAGCTCTGCCTGCACATACATGTGTGTGAGGTACCACTCATTCACTCTGGACTGTGATGCCCAATGGTGAGCTCAGCTGAGGATTTTAGCATGTTCTGAGCACTTTTTCCTTCTCTGTGGGCATCAGGGTTGTTCAGCTGGGGTTAGATCTTATTTTAGAGCAGCCCGTTGCCCTCAATTCCCAAAAGAACCCTTTCTCTTCTGCTGCTTCAGGGCCAGTGATGGGAACTGCTGGGGAGAGACTGACTAGAGGACGTGGTCTGTTTTCCCTCAGAGCTGCAGAGATGCTATGTTTATTGCTTCTTTCCCTGAGGAAATGCAATTCCCCAGGGTGACCGGACTCTGACATCAGGCCAGTGTTACAAGAGCTGACAGCAGCTCTTGGGTGGTATTCCTGCCACTTGGTGGCTTTCCATCTGCAAATAGAGATACAACAGAGTGAGGAGCCATGCAGGTGAAGGTGAGCTGCCTTGGGAGTATGCCTCAGTGTTTGGAAATGGATTGTTTCCCTGGGCGCAATTGTCATTTCAGGTTTTATCAGGGTACCACTAGTGGCACAGCTGGCTCCCCATGCCCCTACATAGGGCACCTCACTCAGAATACATGCACTTCTGCTGCTTTACCTGCAGAGCAGATGAATGGTGCTAGATATTTCTCTACAGTTCTCAGAAAAGAAGTTGAAATGAGGAGGGGGGTTGGCCTCTTCTCCCAGATAATCAGCAATAGGAGAAAAGGTCATGGCCTTAAGCTATGACAGCAGAGGCTCAGATTGGATGTGAGGAAATATTTCTTCTCAGAAAGAGCAGTGATGCAGTGGCACAGGCTGCCCAGTGAGATTTGTGGAGACACCATCCCTGGAGGTGTTCAGGAAACATGGGGATGTGGCACTGAGGGATGTGGCTTAGCCAGCATGATGGTGATGGGAAGACAGTTGGATCTGATGATCATAGAGGTCTTTTACAACCTTAATGATTCTCTGATTCTTCCATCCATCCACAAGAGGCATTGTGAAGGCCTGCAGACAGCCTCTGCTTATCCAGTGAGCATTGGTACTGTGCCTCTACATGCTGGGCTGCAGTACAGTGCTGCAGGTGGGAACATGGCTCCAAGTTACCATGATTTACAGCTGCCCTGCTCACAGGCATCTGTGAGAGATGGGAGATGATAATACTCCAGCACAGGCATCCGTGCCTTTGACCGAGGGGAGGGAGATGCAGCATCTCATGGTGATTGAGAAAGCTTGGCTGGTTTTGCACGTAGGAAGCTTCTTCAAATGTGTTTCCTCCCACCCCCTGGCCTTTTGTTTTCCAGCCATGCTTGATGCTAGTGATGGTCAGCTGAACTCCCCAAAAGTAAACTTCCTCTCCTGCTATAAACTGATCCTTTGCTGTTGCCAGGGTGGCTGCAGAGCAGCAAGTGGGCTGTGTAAATGCTTCCCATGGGTACAGAGATGGGGGTCATGCAGGCAAGCCCAGCAGTTCCTCCTCTTTCTCTCTGCACCCCCACGGGGAGGTGAAGGCAGTGGCTGTCAGCAGGCACTGACATGCCTGGCTCTGATGCTATAGGAATCAATGGCAGATGCTCACCTGGGAAGCTTGAGCAAGAGGTGGGGAGAGATGGTGCAACTGGGTCCTCTGCAACATCTCACAGACTGCTGAGCTTCTGGCTGTGCAGGAGAGATATTCTGGTGCACACACACATGTAGGGCTCATTCCCTGTCATTAATTCAGTTGGCCAACTATGAAATCCACTGCATTCAGGTCCTCTGTCATTCACTTTGATGTCAGCTCTTCCTCTCTTTTATTTTTAAGTGCATTTCAGAGTCTATAGCTGACTCTCTGAGTCACTTCCCAAATGCTGATGCTTTATGTGACTGCATCCTTCCCCATAAAACCAGGTCAGGTATTTCAGCAGTGGCAGCCTGGGCAACACACTGAAACACAACAGGGAGGTGCTGCCTGTGCATAGCAGAGCTGGTTGCGCATCGACCATAGGCACTGCAGATATTCTTCAATGGCAGATACCAGTTAGCTGGGGATGGGTCTAACTCAACTTGAGGAGGTGAGAAATACCTTCAAAAAACAGGGGCTCAGCCAGCTCTGCCCCTGATGTGGGCACCAAGAGATGTTCATCCATGAAGGTCTGGGTGTTCTTGTGCCACTCATCAGTCTGGCTTCTGCTGCAGCCAAGTGAAAGGGGGAGTCATGCAGAGCTGGAGTGATGCTTTTAAGAAACAAGGTTGCTTTCTCCCCACAACAGCAAGCAGATGACTTAAAGGTTTGCAAAACGATACCTGTGTTTCTTGCCATCTTGGCCAATGCCAAACAGCCACACTGCAAATCACCCACCTACATGAGCTGCCACTGCATGTTTTTGTTTTACAATGTCTTCCTGGCGTGAGAAAGGACAGGATTATCTCATCCCATCACTATGTACCTGGGTGTCACTGGCCCAGCTATCAATTGGTACCTTTGATCTGACACCTTGATATACAGTTGCAGGCCATCCGGAGAGTCCCTGAATTTCCATCCTTCCCAACTCGTCTGAGAGAGCACAAAACCTCCGTTAGCAACAATGCTGGCAGAGCTCGGAGAGAAGGAGGTTTCTGGGTGAGAGCTTGTCTGTAATCCTAAGCATGTCCCTGTAATCAGAGCCTCTGACTCAGAGCTGGGGGGATGCATAGGGTCGGTGAGGCCCCCTCATCCACCGCAGTGAGTCACGACACCACAAAGAGAGAAGCCTGAAAGCCTCACCCTGATCCCTATGCGCAATGGCAGTGGGACACATTGCACAAAGTACACTAAATCAAAGGCAACTCTGTTATGCAATGCATTACAATACCCAGTCCCTATAGCGCCTCAGCAAACAGATGGCAGGAGATGAGCCTGATTACACAGGGTTTTCTGAATCATTCCCAACGACAGAGGAATCAAGCAATATCCCAGCTCAGAGTGCCTTCTAGATCTCTGTGGGTTTGCATTTCTCTGTTCTTGCCATGATTGCCTTGATAGGGCATTTAAAATTAAAGTGGCTGAATTGTGAGTGGCAGATGAGTGTAGGGCTGGCACAGGGAGGCCAGATGACAAGCAGAGCAGCTCTGCTTTGGCAGCTCTGGGAGCTCCAGGGACTTATCAGTTTTCTTCACACAAAACCTTTAGCCAGGGTGGCCCCAACTGGGGCTGGGACAGCCTCAGATGACGTGACACCTGAATTTAGTCCATGGAGGCAGTGAACCTGGATGCTTGCTGGATTACTCAAACCTTTGCACACCTCGAGAGACTGCAGCTCTTCTGTGCAACTGTTGGTAATCCTGTCCAGGAGACCAAATCTGAGGGGCCCCTTGGAAAAGGGTGTAGCTGAGCTCTCCCAGCCCAGCTCCCCAGCTGCAGGGCTGCATTTCAGCTGCAACATCGGTGCAGCATGGTGTCACAAGGAGATACAAGACGTTGCGGTCCCAGTGTGAGTGCTGCATCTGGCTCAGATCCAGCTGCAAATGATCCAGGGATGCTCTTTCCAGCAGTGCACCAGCACTGTGGCTGGATGGGGAAGCTAGAAATCACTGAGGAGACAAGTGGACAGGAGGCACTGTTAGCACAGCTGAGCCTAAAAGTGGGGAGGTGTGGAAGGCTGCTGCGAGCACCAGGGCCACCCGCCCTGTAACAGGGAGCTCTTCCAGCAGCTGCACCGCAGGCGGCTGCCTCTGCCTCCAAAAGCCGCAGCAGCAGCGAGGAGCTGCAGACGTGCAGAAGGGCTCACGCCAAGGCTGCGCAGTCACAGGTGATCTTTTGGTCTGTACATTTTCCAGCAGAGCTGGCAGCCTCTTGTGCAGCGTGCATGCTTCGTTGGCTGTCCAAAGAAGGAACGGGGCGGGCGTTGATCCAGTTGAGGCGGTTTCGAGGAGCGAAGGCAGGAAGGAAAATTACCAACATTGACATATGTTGCTCCCTACAGGTCTCTCCTATTATAGCCTGGCAGGATGTCAAGGTGCACAGACACGACCCAGAGCCTAACACCCGGTGGCTGCTTTGCCTCCCGTCCCACCCCTTTCACACAGGCAGGAGTGGCAAACCCATTTCTGGCATACCAGGAAATCCTGGTTCTCGCTGTTATCACGCAGGCGTTAGACAGCCCCAAGCTGCAACCAGTAGGACCTGCGGGAAGGAGGGAGGAAGGGAGGGGGAAGAGTTCCCTTGGAAAGAGTGCGGCAGCACCAGGCAGTGGGTTGGACACGCTGGAGTGAAACTTGGCATCTGGGAACGGAGGGAATGCATTTGCCCGGTAGACGTGGCACTTGAGCGAGAGATCAAATGAAATGGCCGTGGAAATCTTGAGTGATCAGCTAGTTAGCACAGGGGATTTTTCTGCTGTTCTGAATAAGGTTCCACTGTGCTGGCTGTCAGTCACCCTCTAATAAATATTATTTTTACGGCTCTGTAACTCTTTCCTCTGGCCAGCACGCAAGCAGCCGGTTGCACACAGAGTCCTGCTTGGGGCAGGGCCTCTGGCTTGCCAACACGAAGTTTGAGATGGCAGAAATCTATTTATTCTTCCAGGAGTATTTATGCACTCCAGCACCTCAGAAAGAATGCGGAGTGGCACAGCAGAATGGTGGGAAGTATTTGTTCCAGGTACAAAATCTTCTTGCAACGTGCCCCAGTGTGCAGCATATAGCCTGTCCTGGGGCAGATGAAAGGGTTCAGGGAGTCTTCCCATAATCTTGCTCATTAGGAACTGATTCTGAAAGACTTGTGCTGGAAGAAACACACAGGTGTCAAGTGCATTAGATGTACTCTGGATCAACACCTTTCATTCTCCCTTGTCAACAAGCCCCTGCCAAGGGCTTGACTTGAAAACAAACAATGCTAAACCTTCCCCATCACATATCCTTTCTTCTGGGGGCAGGTTCCCCACTGCTCCCTGAACACTGTGCGTTCAGCCGTTGTTTTTGCAGTTTGTCAGCACAACCTTGAAAGAAAGGACTTTGGCTGAGAGCTAACCACATGGTACCAGCTGTACCAATTTCCACCTCCTGGAATGCAGCAGTGGACTTTCACACTGTCCCTTCCTCGCCTCCCTCGGTTAGGCTGAAGCCTCTGGCCAAAGTGTCAGCAGTTCTGGCTGGCTAACTCAACCTGGATGCAAGGAGCAGCGGGTTTGGGCTCCTGCTGCCAGGGTGGGAGCTGCTGGCCGGTCACAGGCAGCCACGTGGGCTGAGGGCCTGAAGGCATGGGAGGAATGCTGATCTCCCCACACGCTTTGGGGGTGAGCAGGGGAAGCTGGAATGCGAGAGCGGAGCAGGGAAGAGGCGGAAGCAAGAGGGAAAGGGAGATACTGTGTGATAGATGGGAAGGAGAGCAAGGGGGAGGTGTAAAATCACCCAGATGATGGGCAGGATGTGAAGAATAAGGGCAATAAAAGGCAAGGGAGCGTTACAAGCCTCTAACTTTCCAGGGAGCTGGTAACAAACTGGCATCTTTTCCCCACCATGCCTGAAGGGTATTGTATTTTGAGAAGACAAAACCAAAGAAGTTTAATTTAATGACTTCTTGTTGCGATAGTCAGGTTCTTGCGATTGGTTATAGCAGCAAAGCAGGCTAAAAACAAAAGCACCATCCTTTGCTGTTAGTTACAAACTTTGCTGCCCTCTCCTTTTCTCCTTTCTGTGCCTCCAGCAAGGAGAAAAGCAAAGCACAGTGCTTTCCTCCTCCTTAGCAGGGATTTTACACCGACACCACAGCACCCTCATAGTTCAGTGCTGTTACCTGGCACTTCTGATGCTCTTTATCCTCAAACAAAGGTTCATACAAAACACAGGCTCTTTGTGTGAATAGAGGGAAATAGGGTGAAGAAATTGTGTAATGCCAGAAGAGCGGTGTGCCTGGAGCAAAGGTTTGGAAGGATGATGAGAAAAGGGAATGGTTCAACCTCCTCAACAAACATTCTCAGGGCACTGGCACATGATCCAGAAAGTCCTCGCTGTCCCAACGTCATTGAGATGTGAGGTTTCTTCATCCCATCACGTGGCATTTAGATACCAGCGAGTACTGGCTCTTTTTACCTTCTTTCCCTCTGCATTCCTCAGAAAAGGAATGCAAAATGGACCACCTCCCCCTCTTGCCATTGTTTTTCCTTCACAGATGTACCAAGCACACCTATTTTCTCTAGTAGTGTATTGATGAACTTTTATCCGCTACCCCAGGGGACTTGCAGGAATTAGGGTCAACTTGACATAGAGGAGCTATGTATGGAGCTATTTACAGCTGTGCACTACTCTTGTGTTGAGTACGAGACCAGCAGCAATTAGGACCCAGGCCAGTGCTTTCAGTGAATAATGGTCTTGGTTACTTGGAAATATCGGATGGCTTCATCTTTATGTGTTGCTATGAGGAAAAAAAGGTTAAGTAAACAAAGAAAAAGAATAAGAGGAGGGAGTGGTGTTTTTCTACTGGCATAGTCAAGAAGGGCAGTCAGGAAGAGATCGGGAAACTGGAAAACAATACCCTGGGTCTTCTCCTGGAGCCCACAGCACAGAGTAGGATTTTTTTCTTCATACAGCTTGATGTGTGTCAAAATCCTTCTCTGTGAACCCTTCCCGTTCCTCAGAGACATTTTTCAGGGCTGAGTTTTGTTATTTGGGTGAACCACTGTTTCTAAGATTTGTTTCTAATGCATAACTTGAGGTTATTGCCATGCAGCCCTGAAACAACTGCATTCCTCCATCCCATGACCTCCACAGCAGCCGGTAGTCAGCACATCCCTGGGGTCCAGAACACCATAGTTCTTAAAGTTGTCCCTCTTTACCAGATCCAGTCATAGACTAACAGAATCATGGAATCATTTGATCTGGAAGATACCCTTAAATGTTTCCTAGTCCAACTCCCCAGCAATGAACAGGGACGCCTACATCTAGATTAGGTTTCTCAGAGCCCTTTCCAGCCTGACCTGAATGTCTCCAAGAATGGGGCAACCACCACTTCTCTGTGCAACCTATTCCAGTGCCTCTCTGCCTTGGCTTCCTCTAGGGGTCTGAACCCTGAGATGGGTGCCACAGCAGGGGAGCTGAAACTAAGCAATCTTTAAGGTCTCTTCCAAAGACCTTGAAAGGAACCACAGAATGATGATTATTTGATGGTTCTGTGGTTCTCTGATTCTGTGTCAGGAAGATGAGAGCGAGATTATCTCTAGGTTTTTCCAGATCTGCTACACTGCTCTTTGCCTGTTACCTGCCTGCCTTTCCTTCTTATAGATATGGGAGAAAGACTCTCACATTCCTTGTAATATTTTGACTTTTCTCAGATAAATAAGGTAATCTGAAGGAAGGACTTATGTTGTGTCAGTGCTACTGGGTGTCTAGGTGTGGATTCAACTTTTGGCCACCTGTGCCAGACTGACCTTGGAGTCTTTGACACCACTAGCAGGTATGGCCAGGTCTTGTACACCATATAGAGTTTTGGGCCCATCTCCCTCAGCTGTGCTTTGCAGAAGGAAAGTAAGCCCATTTTGCTGCCCTACAGAACACCTACTGAAGAGCGTCCATGATGGATGAGGCCAGGGTGGCAGGACATCTTGCTGCTTGCTTTCACTTGGCTTAGCTGGGGTCTCTTCCTCTTGCAGCCTTCCCTGCAGTGGCTCACAGTCCCCTCTGGAGATGCAGCCTGTAATGAGATCAAGATGGAGGGCAGCCTTGTAGCAGCCCTTCACCCTGCTTGAGCATTGGAGGAGGGCTGCCAGCATACCTGGCAGTGGGATGAGGTCTGGGTATTCTTGCCTTAAGCATCCCATGGAGCCATTTCTTCCAGGGCAGCGTACACTCACTGTGATGATGCTGAAAAGCCTTGGCTCCTTGCAGGCTGCTGGCACACACGGCTCGCTAGAGCACTGGCAAGTTTTTAAGGTTTTGTCAGATGGGAACAGTGGTGAAGAAAAGAAAAGTGAAACCAGATGTTTTTCCTTACGGTTGCTTCATATTCATATGCGAGGGAGAGGAGAGGCCATAAAAATGTCATAACCCTTGATCCCTGAGGCTCAGACTTATACCCTGTGAAAACCAGTGCCATAAATCCACGCCTCCACCTCAATAGCCCCAGGGTCCTACAGGGGTGAGAGCATTGCAATGGCTGCAGGGAGAACCTATCAGCTGTCAGCATAAACAGAGGAAAAAGATTTTGGATGTTAGCACTGATAGGCTACTTTTATGGAATCAGTTATTTTTCCAGATTTCTCTGGGGACTCATCCCAAGGCTGACCAGCAGGCTTGGAAATTTGGGATGCATCTGCACAGCAATCCATCTACCCTTCAGGCTATGCAGATGAAGCTGGGTTAACTTTATCCTCCCCAGACTGAGTGCTGCAGCATCCCCTGCACTGTCAGCTCCCAGCCTGTGCACTGCCTATCTGCCATACACCAAGCAGCCCTGCTCGGAGGGACTGTCTGGCACCAAAGGGGAGCTGCTGGGGATAAGGCTGACTCTGTCAGCTCTTTCTGTGTGTGTGTGTATCAGAAAGGCTGCTTGCTCTAGTCAGAAAATGAGGAGTGTAAGGCAGCCTGCTCCGGGGAAACTGTGTGTATGAGAGCGAGTGAGGAGGAGAGGAAATGAAAGTGATGCACACGTGCCCCCAGCCAAAGAAGGATCTGAATAGAGAGCAAGCAGAACAGAGAGCAGCCAGGCCTTTTCTGTCCTGTGCTGTAGTATCTGGATGCTTTTCTAGATAGATATATTTTTTTCTACACCTGTTTTGTGCCTATGCATTAGGTGAGACAGTAAGGAAAGGCGATTCCCAATCTGACGCAGACTGTGGGTGCTGATGTGGGATGTGACTTCAGTCACAACTAACACTCTGAATATGAATTTTCTTGCAAGGTCAAAGGGGACTAGATTTAGCATTACTTTGGGGTGATAATCTGTGTTCTATCCCATGGGATGCTGTGTTGTGCAACATATAGCCATGGTTACACTGCAACATGTACTGGAGGGTAAACAAGAGTGGGAATATGTGGCAATGGTGATGGAGAGAGCAGCAGGCTTGAACTCAAAATAATTCATTTTGATTTGACCAAAGGCTTCTTGGTTTCAGTGGTCAAATCACTTAAAGCAGCTTTTAGTGTCTTCTATCCTTCTGCAGAGCTGCTTTTCTTAGTCTCCACTAGTTCTGTGATTGCCAGCTGCCGGGTGTTACAACAGGGTAATCTGACCAATTGGCTGCATTAAGTTGTAAAAGCATTTTCATGTGTGGGTTAGTCATTCTGTTAAATAACTTCATGGCAGAACTACAGTTTTCTTTCACTTTGCAAAACGTTTTCCTGATGAAATGACTAAAAGTTTGGACAACTTGTGACAGGAATCACAGACATTTCTCCTCACTGTTTGATTTCACTTCTCAATTGCCACACAAAGAGACTGAAAGCTGGAGACGTTCTCAAACTGCCTGGCATGGTTGTTGCACATGGTTGTGTGAATGCTGGCACTCTGGGCATCCTGATAAACTGTGGCTATCAAAAATGAAGTTTTCTGTGGGTGACTGCGCATCCATCAAGTCTGTATAGATTGGGATATTCCTGGATGGATGGAGTTCTTCCAGTCCATTTTTCACTGACTGTGTTGTCTAGACCTCCTCATTTTCTCCTTCCTCTCTTCTGGACCTTATCCAGTCTGTTGGTGTTTTTGTGTCCCAAATAGGGTAGCAGTCCCCAGGGTGGAACTATTACCTCACTTGTCCTGAGGGCTATTCTCTTGTTTATAAGTCCAGCATTTTGTTTGCCTTTTTCATAATGATACTGCAATACTGGCTGACATTGAGTGCATGACCCTGATCCTGCCCTGAAGAACTTGTACCTAGCCAGTGGATTCGGTGTAAAATCATAGCATCATTTAGATTGAAAAAGACATTCAAGATCAGTAGGTCCAACCATCAACCTGAGCTACTCAGTCCCATCTCTTTAATACCACCTGAGATGAGGTCTCCATCACTACCCCAGGCAACCCATTCCAATGCTTGACCACCCTCTCCATGAAGAAATTCTTCATGATATCTAATCTAAATTTCCCCATCTTACATCTTGGGAACTTAGATATTTTCTCCCAGTGTATAGTACCTTGGTCTTGATCTTCTTAAAATGCATTGTCTTTTTCTGTGACCTTATGGTGGTCAGTTTTCCTGGTGGTGAGGCCAGTAATGGAAATAAGGTTTTATGATGGATTCAGACAGTTGTTCACTATTCATCTGGGGAAGGCTGGCTTGGGTAATGGAGTTGCTGCTACAGGTTAGAGCTCTGCAAGACAGAGGCAGATGTTAAGGGTGAGACTGAAATGTGATGGCTGATGTTATGGCACTCTGAGCAGCCTGATGTTGCTGCAGATGTCCTTGTTTGTTGCAGGCGAGTTGGACTAGATGTCCTTTAAAGGTCCCTTCCAACTCAAAAGATTCTATGATGATGATTCTATGATGTTACAATTCTCCATTGTGAAAATACTAGTTAGCTCTGTCAAGCGATGGGTTTTGCTGTCAGGCTTCACAAGTACTTACAAAAGACTGCCTGCTTGTAGGAATGAACATAAGAATAGTTCTACATCTCTCGCTGAGTGAGTGAGTTAGTAATTGCCAGAGGGTGAGGATTTAACGTGCATAACTCCTGGCATTTTGCAAAAAGACTGAAAACTTCGGCCAGTTTGCGAAACGACTGGTTTCACAATGTGAGATCTTGTGTGCCTTAAAAGGCTGCTCTAACTGAAATGGAGCCGTAACTCAGCAGCAGGTCTGACTGTGCAGAGAGAGATGAGATTCTTCTGCAGAGAGCAGAGGCTGCTCTTGCCCGTCATGCATTCTCCTGACCATCATAAGGGCAGAGCACTTGGAAGCCATTACAAAGGCAAAGCTGGTCTTTAGATTTCTGATATCCTGGAAACTCCCCTTGTGCTGCAGGTTTTTTTTGCTGCTGCGAATAACCTCTCCCCCCACGCACTTGTCCCTGCTCCTTTTGCTTCCATTGAGCACAGCAGAACTTCTGGGGGATTAAGAACCACTCTTTCTGCCATGCAAGTGTTAGGAGAGCAGAGTGATTGCCGGGCAACTGATGAGCTGGGGCGAAACAGCTTTAGGAAAGAGCACAATGTTCCTTTCTTTTTATGGAAAGTGATATATTACTATAGACTACAGTAATCCAAGGTCTGCTCTTAGCTACTTCACGATTAGCGAACAGGCTCCACTTGTGCAGTACCGACCATTTGTGCAGCTGTGGTAGACATGAGGATGTCAATTAATCTTGATTTGTGCTATAGGATTACTTCATGTGAGAGGAAATGTATCGCTGGGTTTGGTTTCAGTGCAAGTCAATGGATGCTATATTTGCAGGGAACGCGCAGGCCTCTGCCATGCCAGGCAAGCCCTTGGTCCCTGCTGGAACTACCCCAGCAAATTCCCTCTCTCCTCAGGAGTCCTCTCTTTTCTTAGGAGCTTAGGGCTAAAAGATGGAGGAATCAGCACTCAGCACCAAGTGTTCTGCAAACTTTGCCCGGTCTGTCCCTGTCTCATACCCATTGTAGAGAAAAGAAAAATGAGGCATTTCTCAGCCATAAAAATCATTGTAATTATTATTTGCGTGGCAGATTAAACTCTGTGAGGTGCAGGGTAAACACAGGAGCAGGTGAAGTCCTGTTTCTGCATCAGAGAGCACAAAGTCTGCATAGATAAAGCAAATAAAAAAGACAAAAAAGATGTAGGCAAGCACACCCTCTGTGAACAGACAAGCGTTGTGTCCTAATATCCCTTCTACCACCCTCCTGAATCAGAGAAAAATGAGTTTATCTCCAAAACCACAAAGCTCGGGGAAATAAACAGACAGCAAACCACAAACATGGCATTCTTCTTACTTGCTTCTTTTGTAAGACAGTATTGAGGTGTGATGAAAAAATACAGATTAGTGGGTCTTGGAACAAAATCATGAGAGCTGCCAAACTGTTTCTCAGCCCAGTGCCCACATGTACCTGCTCTTTTTTACCTGAGGTACCTGCCCCTGCTGCATGAATCCACCCTCCCAAAGGACCAGGCTGCTTAGCACTGGGTGCAGGGCAGCACGTGCTGACTGATGGAATCAGCACAGGTCAAAGCAGGGGAGAGGGAGCAGCACAAGGTTCAGCAGAAGCTGCTCAGGAGCTTGGGGGAGCTGGGGCTGCAATCCTTGCTGCTGTGCATATGTGGTGATTGCTCCCTGCCTGACCTCGCGAGACTGCAGCTAGCTCAAGTATGCCAGCCATGCTGATTGTAATGTGGAGCTCACTGTACATGAGCCAGAGGAGAAAATAGCTGGGCAGATGGTGCTATATTAAGGAGAGTGTCTCAGAATTGTCTGCTGGGACGCTCTGGGGGCAAGGGCCTGTCTTAGCCTCACTTGCTCTCTGCTTTTCCCAGCACCTCCTCCTTTTTTGCCTTTTACTCTCTTCCTGGTGGATCCTCCCTTTCTGAAGGCCCTGAGGCTGACACCTCCACCTGCAGTTTGGGGAAACGACATCTGGATGTACAATAGTCGTGCCCTACCTGTGTTCAAGCACATCCAAAGACCCTCCATTCCCACACCCTCGGTCCACCTTTCTGCTCTGCCGAGGGTCTCACGGCAGAACCAAGGGTGCAGTTTTCTGCAGGGATGGGCTGGCGTGGGTAAGGGAGGGCCTCCTAATCTTCCTCGTCAGCAGTCAGCTTTCTTCTCTTCTGTTGTCATGGGGGGAGGACTTGCAGCAGCATGTTCCGCTCCCAGCCTCAGCTCCCCTCCTTCCTCATCCTCCCACCATCGCAGTCAGCACCAGCCCTGCTCCTTTTCCCTGCCAGCTGCCTCCCTTCCAGCTCTCCCCTTCGGTTCCCAGCTCAGCTCCAGTGAGCAGGGCAACAGGCAGGGCAGGGAGGGGAGGATGGTGAAAAGACACAGCCGCTGGCTGCTCCTTGACAGCACTGCAAGTGGCCCCTAGTGACCAGCAGCAGGGCAGGCTGGGCATGGATGACTGCATGGCACTCGGCATCCTCTTGGCAGGTCAACACGCACTCCCCCAGGTCACCTTCTGCAAACAAACAAGATCCGTCCAGCATGGAAAACAAATGGAACAAGAAAAAATGCCTGGGCTGATGCAACTGAAAGACTTGAAGATTTGTGGCTCTGTATTATTACTCTTAAACGGTTTGGTTTCTTTCTTTCTTTCTTTCCTTCTTTCCTTCTTTCCTTCTTTCTTTCTTTCTTTCTTTCTTTCTTTCTTTGGTGACATGAGGATCATTTCCTGGAGCAAGGAGGTCTTAAGGAAGCTGGCCTGAAGTTCCTTTCCCCATATCCTCCCCAGTGCTGTACAGGGTGTACACATTGAAGGGCTTTTCCAGCCTTTTGAAACATCCTAGTGGATCTTAAAAAGAGAGCAGCTGAAAGTATGTGGAACAGCCATCCTCCTTTATCAGTGCAGGCATCTGGTGTTTGGGGGCTCTGAAAGGAATGAAGCTGTCTGGACAGATGTGATATGAGCTCCAGTGCTGTATATCTGGGCTGTGGCTGCATCGCATCACTGGTCACTGTGGAGAACAGGAGTGTGGAGAAACCCTGGAGTTGCTGTAAGAAACAGTGTTTACATGTTCAGATTCTGATGCGTGCAGAGAGAAAACAGGCTGCTTTCACCAGTCCATGAGAGGATCAGAGATGGCAAAACTGGGAGCAGTCATGGTTGGTGTTGGAAGGGATGCTGGAAGATAAAGAAACACAGCAGCAACCCTGGAACGCATACAGAGGCACACAGGGACACTGCAAAAGGCATGTGGGACAATGGCCATCGTTTGCTCTTCACAGCACACATCTTATTTAGCTCTGCCACTGGGAGAATAATTCTACCATCTGTGAATGGTTTTCATGACACTCCTTTTCCACACAGCCCTTCCACAATTATTTTTTCCATATTCAGTTTGACAGGTTTTCAAGTCTTAAGATTGTCACAGAGAAAGAATTTCGTGTTCTTTCTTCCTTTTTTTTCCCCCTTTTTTTCTGGCTTTTGAACATATAAAAGTCTCATCCGCCGCATTCCTCCCCACTAATTGTTGTGGCTGTGCGAATACGATGCTTCTCAGCTTATCTCCTGTGTTACATTACCACTGTGTAAGGAAAGAGGCAAGGGAGATCCCTGGCTGCCCGATGCAGAGGGTCTGTGCTCGGGAGAGGGAAAATACTAATTCTGTTGTAAAAAGCAATGTGACATGCCATGCACACAATGCTGGGCAGTTATGGTCATTCACTTTCAAAAAAGATTGATTCACACTGGAACAGGTGCAAAGAAAAGGCTGCGGGAGGATTAGGGCGTTTGGAGAGCTGGTGTTATAAAAGTAGACTGAAAGAGCTCGGCTTATTTAGTCCAGCACCGGGAAAGCTGGAAGAGGGATATGATTGCTCTCTATAAATACATCCTGGAGGTTAGCGCTGAGGAGGAAGAGGAGCTATTTAAGTTAAAGGACAATGCTGACACAAAAGTGAGCAGGCAGAGTAAACTTGTCCCCTGTAAATCATAGGATTACAGAATGGTTTGGGCTGGAAGGGACCCAAAAAGATCACCTAAAAAGATCACCTAAGTCCAACTCCCCTGCAACCTCCCACCAGAGGATGCACAGGGCCTCATCACACCCAGTTTTTTGATCAGTTCCAATGGTGGGGAATCCACAACTTCTTTGGGCGATCTGCTCCAGTGCTTCACCCAGTCCTGCAGGGCTGTGGGGCAGGCAGGGCCCTGCCTGCTGCTATGTTGTCTCCAAGCATGTCCAGGCTTTCCTGAGAAGGATGGGTGGGTGCCTGCTGGGCTTGAGCTGACCTCCTCACAGGGCTTCCAGCAGCCCACTGGCTGCAGGCATAACAGCCTCAGTTCTGGCTGGAGAGGGAAGAAGAACCTGGCGTGGGTGGCTGGGTTTATTCTGTGCCTGGGGATGGAGAGATTTTGGAAGGATTTCCCTTTGGACTTGGAGGTTCAGGCTGTGGAAGGAGATGGCCGTCTGGACCAGGGGGGCTGGGCTGAGGAGCACTGGTGGCATTGTGGCAGCAGCATATGGCTGTGGCCAGCTGACCAGCATGTCCCTATGAAACTGTGAACATGAACTTGGTACACAACATGGCTGGCCCCTGGATTCAACCCCGAGAAGATCCTCTAGGGCATATGTTGCTAGAAATCACTCCCGTTGTGTTGTTCTTTGAGCCCCCAACTTCCCCTCAGACCTTGCTGCCTAAAAATGTTGGCGGCGTGAGCCTAAGTTGCTCTTGGTGATGGGAGCTGAATCACTAGTGGCTTGCCAGCTTTATTTCCACGTTGGGTCATATGCTCACAGTGTGAGGAGACTTCACCTCCGCGTGAGCGGGATGGAGAGGCACTGCCTGTCCTGCATCACTGTGAGGCTTTGTCTCCAGCAGAAGTGCTGGCAGGGATGGGAGCAGCTGAACGTCTCTTCCCCCAAGGAAAACATTGCTGCTTGCTTTCAGGACACTGTGCCAGCACAGCTCTGAGCACATTGCTGCTCAGCAGCTGGGCCATACGCCTGGGGACCGGGTCACACAGAGCCACGAGGACCATGCTGAGGTGGCAAGGCTGGCTTTCATGGCTCTGCGTTGCAGTCACGAGTATCCTGGCTTGTGTGCTTCAGTGCTTTTTCCCCCCCTTCTTTTCTATTTTCATTACGTGAGGATAAGGGCAAGCCATGGAATGCATATTTCACAAAGGACTTCCATTCAGCTGTTAAGTCAGGAAGTTTGCCAGAAATATAATTCTTTCATATATCTCCAGGATAAAAGCTGGGCAGGATGGCGGATGGCTCATTCAGGATGAGACATTAAAACACTTTTCTTCCTGGCATAGGATGGTATGTGGCTGCACTGCCTGTGGGTAGGTGCCTGCCTAAAAGTCCTTTTTGAAGGGGAGAGTTCATATATATTTTAAAATACATCTTCTCTTGCTTTGCCCAGTAAGTTATGCCTGTCTGGACAGCCAGCGTCAGAAAGGGACCCTTTGCTGTATGTGTTGGATTCTTGCTGCCCTCTTATGGCTGGCTGGCTGTGAAGTCTGTGAGAGCGCCGGTTTTGTGCATTCTTTGAAAGAAACTGGCTTAGCTCAGAGCTCTAATCCAGCAGTTTTGTAGCAGGGGACAAATTGCTGTGGAGAGAGACTGAAGAAATCTTTTTACAGCTCCTCGTGGCATAACACATCTCTTCCTTTTCCTCACTCGGTGTAAAACCCATCCTTGAAACAACTTGCTTCTGCCACATTGTGTCCCACTTAATTCCTCTTAGGGAAGTACTTTACTATCCCAACTGATTTAGCTGTTACTCAGAGGGTGGACAGAGAAGGAAACAACAGTGCATCCCTTGAACTCCAGCAGCTTTCTGCAGATCACAAGAGACCCTGAGAACGTCACTGGAGAGACACTGGACATGCCAAACACTTGGAGAGGATTCAGACGGCTGTATTGTGGAAGGCTTTACTGTGGTAATGGAGACATGTACTGTTAAATTCTGTTGCTTTACTACCAGAGGTGTAATAATGTCTGTTTTGTTCTGAGAAAGCTATCGGTGCCCTGCCTGCCTTGTTGACTTAGAGGGATTACATTTCTTACCGAGTGGAGACCATGAGGTTCACTGTGGAACTGCTCGCCACTGCTTATCTATGGGCAAGGTACAGCCTGCTGCTTCAAGAGCATTTCCTTGAACAGCACGAGTTCTCTGGGAAGCCCGGTGCTCATCACAGGTTTTGAAGTTCCTATGCCTTTCTCCAGAAAAAGAAAATCCTAAAGACAGCCTGTTACAGCATTGCAGCAACAGAAGGGAAGATGTAAGATATCTGGAAGGAAATTTGCAGATGAGTTAATGATCAGTGGAGTGTGAAGAATGGTACGGATGCAGTCTGCATCTCTATGCCAAGGAATCTAGCATCCTATTGAGGACTGGAAGCCGTAAGCGACAGGGGAAAAGGAAAGATGAATTGTAGTTAAGGAGACAAACAAGCAGTATTGGAGGAAAGTTCCAGCAGCTGGAGCTGAACTTCATTCACAGCTTTCTCACTCATCTGACTTAACTGCTTTTGCTAATTTTGATAACAATCTCAATGAGAACACAGGATCGCGACTGTTGTTGTTTCATCACAGTTAGCCAAACTTGGTGAAAGTTTAATGAAAACAGCAAGGTTGCACTCTTTGATGTTCCTTTTTTTTTTTCTATCCAGCCCTGGAAAGAACATTTTAAAGCTGTATTTGTAAAATGTATTTAAAATCTGAGTGTGTACATTTTGGAAGGTGGGGGTGAGTGTTTGGCTTCATTCAGATCAGTGGGAGTTTTGCCATGATTTTCACGGGCCAGAATTTCGTCCTTGTTTATGTAGTTTTGCAGCCAGGCTGAAGAACTACTAGGATGCCTGGGCCAGAAAAAAGAAATCTTGAATCTCATCATTTATTTATTTATTTATTTCACTATCGCAAACAGTTGGGGTAAAAAATGCTGGGAAAATCCCAAAGAAACTGAACTGGCATAGAAGTCATATGTTTAGCTGGCTGTTTTCTAGATGCTCTTGTGTGCTCTCAATCTCCTCTGTTGCTTCCTGAGCTGAGAACGATGTGCTGCAGACCTACCCCATCTGCAGAAAGCTGCTATCCCATCACAGAGACATTTGCATTGCCTTCACTGGCAGGGGAATGCTGGGTAGCTCTTTAAGATCAGATAACAGCTAGGTGCAAGACAACCAGAAATCTGAACATACTTAGTAAGCAATGTTCCCGACTAATGTAGGCAGCAGTTGGTTTAATAGCAATTCACATCTGGTAGCCAAGGTGCTATGGGATGTGCTTGGATCAGGTTTGGGCATGCACCAGGTGAAAAACTGCTGTTAGACGATGAGTTGCTTTTTGTAAGCTTCCATTATAGGTGCGTGCAACATACAGAGCCACGTACGAGGAGGATTTCCAGGTCACATCTTTGTAACTGTGAACTGGCACCTATGGGGTTTTCAGGTGGTCTTTCTATATCTAGTAGCACTCATCAGCTTCCACATTCCCCAGTGTGTGTCTGTGCAAAAAAAAGAGTACGTGCAGCTGTTCATTTCATCTGACAAATCCCGCACCTCATATTCCAGAATAAAAGTCAACATACCTAAAGCTTCTATTTTGGGGTGAAACCAGCAAACGGCAGTGTAGCTTTTACCCCTAAAGTTGCACTGGTTGCAAAATATGGTTATATCTATGCAGCTTCTTCCCCTAAAACATCCCTTAAAATACAGTGTGCCAGACAAACTGGTCTGAACACACACACACACACACAGTTCTGTGACATTTTCAAGCTGTTGAGTGATTTCAACTGTGTTCTGTTTAACAGTCTGAGCATAGCACCTTGTGCAGACAGAGTTTTGCTGGTACCACCAAGGCTGTACTGGATGGATTATTAAAACTGGCATCACTTAAGGTAGAGGTTTGAGCTAAAAATAAGCCACTCAGTCCAAGTGGCCACATAAGGCTGTGCTATGCTACACAGCTTATCTGGTAGCAGTGACTTCAGAGGAACTACGCTGAAGAACACAAGGAGAAAATTTGGTCCCAGGCTCTGATCTCACGTAGGCCCCGGCTCTGATCTCAGAAGCTCATGTAGGCCCCAAATGCAAACAGAGAAAGCATTTGTGCTTGTTTGGTGCAGTGCTGTCCCCTTCTTTCTGCAGAATGTGCCTCAGAAGAATGAGAAACCGGTCAAGTACAGACTAATCCCTGAACGTGATGGTTGAAGAGTTGCTGGACTGGATCCTACGGGCCTAGTTAAAGAAAAAAAAAAAGAAAGAAAGAAATGACAAACCCAACAGCCCTGCTGACACAGGTTGGATTTTTGCCTGAGGGAGACCTACAGAGTTTGACAGGAGGTGAATGAAAAGTGAAATTGTTGGGTTGAGTTTCCTATTTTCTTAAAATAAACATGCCAGAAACTCCCATCAAAAATGGCACTCTGAACAGAACCAGTTTGTCTTCCTATCTTAGTCAGGACCCACTGGAGGGAACTTTGTTGAATCCTGCCAAGAGGCTGGTGGCTTTAATAAACTGGATATAAACAGGGCAGAGGGATGGCCCACAGGCCTCCCCTTGCCCCTACCAGAGGAAAAGGGCTGGGTGAGGTTTCCCTGCTGTTCAGCTGCTGGTTAACAGAAGCTGTTTTCTATTTGGGCTTGCACTGGTTGAGCAGCCCTGTCTGCAGCTGTATCGTGTTACACACTGTTATGCAACCCCATCTTTTCTTGCAAACAATGACAGGAGCAACCTAAATCACAAAACATAAAGACTATAATTAAAGAGGGGAAAGTGCTTATTTTGCATTCGGATACCCGCAGCAAATTCAGATTAGCTGAACCAGCAAATCGCATGGCAGAGGCTTAATGAGGATAACACTGGACTAAATGATGGTTGTTGTACCCCACAGTCAGCCAAGACAGTAGTGTGACCTGACTCATGCTGTCATGGCTTGGGCAGTTCTCTCTGTTCTTGACAGACTGTGAGATTTACACCAGAAACAGGCGCCTTGCAGCCAAAGGCTCTGCCTCAGCTTTCCGGACCACCAGAACTCAAGGATCCAGAATGATGCTTCAAGTCCATTTCTTACAAGTGGAAGTTTGCAGGTCCACAAATCAGACAGTAGCAACTAAGGCTGTGCCCAGAGGCTCCATGCTAGGTTTACCCCTGCCCCCTTGCAGGGAGATTCTTTCATCCATGCAGCTTGCTGCTGCGGTTAACTGTGCAAAGTGGATGCCCCCACCCAGGAATTCTGAATTTGAAGATTGTGTGACTGTGTAAAGTTCCTTAAAGCTTTGGAAAAGAAAGCACTCCTGACTCCCCTTCTTCTTCCCTCCCACCTTCTAAGGGAAAAAGAGCCATAGATTTTAAGATCTGATATTTCTTTTAGATTTTTCTTGCTGGAGGTCTTCCTTTGGGAGCTCATATTAATAGCTTACTCAGGCACTAATGGAACAGCAGCTGTTTAATGTTAAACAAAGAGAGATTTTCATCCAACTGATTGCTAGATATTTGAGTTAAATAAGAATTAATTAAGAGTAAAGGCCCTGCTTCCCTTTCAGCATGCAACTTTTACCCTGGTGAGCATCTCCATGGGAATCAGTTGAGTTTTCTGTTTTGTGCCACAGTTATTGGAGTTACTGGGACTCCAGAAGTTCTAAGCAAGATGAAAAAGAAGTGAATGTGTTGATATTGCTGCTTTGGTGACATATAAAACTATAGACCTGAGGGATCTTAGTTGACCCTAAGGATATCTAGTAGTGGGGGGGGGGGGGGGGGGGGGGGGGGGGAAAGAGCCTAAGCTTAAAGAGTAAAATATAGGGAGGATGATTCAGCACAACTGTGATGCTGTCAGCTCCACCCATCTGTTTTAATCATCCATCTTCCCCTTTTTCCTGCTGTAATAATTCTGTACACGTAGCTAGAATTGTTTTACAGATCACTGAATGCCAGAAATGATGCAAGTTAGACTATCCCAGTATCAGTGGCACGCACATCTTGCTAATTTATATTGGATATGAAGATAATTACCCATGACTTTGGGCAAGTAGGAAAACAGTTTACTTTATAGAGAGTTCTGCAAAATGCTGGTGATAAAACGTTGCAGCATCTGTTCCACTGGTTGCCCTGTGAGCACCTTCTTGTCCCACTGCTGTTGAAAACCCTGCATTATCCCTTCCCACAGCCAAGAGCTTATCTAGCTCAAGAGTCAGGCAGCTCCTCAAATAGGAAGATGTTGTATGATATTGAATAACAGCTCAATTTCTGCATACTTGTGCATTTTTTCACAGTTAATCCCTCATTCCTTCACCTTACTCTCTGAGAGGAGAAGTTCAGGCATCTTAGCCTTGAGAACAGCTCTTTTGTTACCCAGACAGTTAGCTGTATTTGAGATGCAACAGGTTATTCTACGGAGGCATCAAATAGGCTGGGGGCTGTCTTTAAGAGGAGGGTGCAGTATCACATTTTGCTGACAGCATTATCAGTCAGACATGAGATACTGCGTGTGCCAGCACAGCAGTTCTCCAGCCCAGATGTACCTATATCCAGGCTTCCTCTCTGGGCCCTACAACAAGGGATGATTCTTCACCTCACCCTGGGTTTTGGGTCCTCCATTTTTGTGCACATCCTGGAACAAAAACCACAGTACCCGTGGACCAGTCTAGTCCTGCTCAGCTTTGCCATAGGCTCTGGGAGGGAATCATGATGATTTTGTATGCTAACAAGCCCTTAATTACATTTGCTTTTAGAAGCCTCCTCCCCTTAGCTTGGCTGAATTCACAGCATTCAGTTCATCCTGTGCCTGAACATACAGCAAGTGACTCGTCTTACATACTGATGGAGGAAAGGGATCATTTCAAAGCCATAAGGCAGAGACTGGGCAGGCAGTCAGCTTGAGGAGGCAGGGGGCTTTGCAAAGTGGAGCTAATGAGGTCAGCTCAGCAGTGTATTGCCTTTGGGGCTGTCCTGAGTCGTTCGCCTGCTTTCAGTCAAATGATAAAGCAGCAGCTGGTACAAACCACCATTTTCATTACTGTTATATTTGACCCTAGAGCAGGAAAGAAACACAGTTTGAGCGGGTTTTTTTAATTTCTTTAGGAATTATGGAGGCAGAGCCAAGATGGCTGGAAGTACTGCCCCTAGTGCCCTCCCATTGAGTCAAGCTGAGCTGGCATTCCCTTTGTCTACAGGAGTTTCTTTGCACCCCTTGATGCTTTCCTGACCATGAAAGTACTGTTGCCAGGCAATTTCTATTTACTTATTTATTTATTTATTTATTACAAGTCACTGGTGTCTCCCTCACAAAGATCCAAGGAAAATTTCCCTAGGATGAGGCACCGGGATTTCCCTGGTTCCCAGTACCTCATTGGATGGAGGAACTGATGTGTATTTGATACTTCTTCAGAAGTCACATATTTACAAAGTCAGATGCTGACATCAAATACTTGGTAACTTAAGAAGATGGAATGTTACACCGGTGTATTCTTCTTTTTCCTCCACGTCTTCCCTTCCTCTAGCTCAAAAGTCTTTAACTCTCTTTTACTTTACTGCTTACAACCATTTGAAGCAGGCTCTTCTCTTTTTCAGCTTTCAGTGACTCCAGTCAAAGAGTTAATCTCTTCTAAGTATGTTAAATACAAAAGTTCTCTTCTGGCTCTCCACCGCTTTGCTAAAGTCTGTCCTTCCCTTCCTTCCCACTGCCCTCCTCCTCCCCCCCCCTTTTTTTTTGGGAATCAAATTTATGGTTGCCTCTCCGCAGAGTATGAAAGTTTCTTTTATTATTATTTTAAGTCCAAAATATAGCTGCCGTGGTGTCCCACTTCCTGGATGACATTGGCAACCTTTTGTGTGGCTACTGACATTTCAAGAGAACCATCTCTACAGGCAGTCTGTGTTTGGCTAAATTTAGCCAGCCACGGATCAAGTGGCAAGTATGTTCCACCCTGAAACCTATTTTAGGTAGGGACTCGGCATAGGCACCAAGAGGTTAAAAAGTTGTGTGGGGGAGAAAGAGAAGGGAAAAAAAAAAAAAGACAAGAAGCAAAATATTTTGCAAGAATTGTTGCTATGTTCTAAGCTTCAGCTTGTGAACGCTGAGGCTCTGAATCACGTTCACTGGGGAAACAGCTGCAGCTGTTTAAGATGCTACTGCTCCTCAGCTGTTTGTTACCTACTTTTTGCAAGCTGGGCCCTTAGGACAAACTTTCCCAGCAGCTAAAACTCAGTGCACCAGCTTCTAACCTGAAGGAAAAAAAGACAGGCGTATGTGCCTCTCTCACCAGCATTGCTGTTGGGTGCAGTAGTCCCCCTAGGGAGCTCTGTGGAGGGCATGGATATAGAAAGCAACCACAGCAAGTTTCTGCAAGGGGTTATAGAAAACCATATTTACGTGTACAGCGTGCCCGAGTCCTCCTGACTGTACTCTGGTGTCCCAGATCAGAAAATGCATTTCTACAGTTCAGCTGTGCCTGGGTTAGTTGAAATTGTTTTGGAAAATTGGCTTGGCTAAATCACAGAGAAACCATGGTGTGGACATGCTGGTCTGTAATTAATTGATGAGCGCTAACCAGATAAAAACCAGTTGTCAACTCGCCTAAGTGCATTCAAATGGGCTTGTGCCTGCTTAGCTAAGCAGTTCAAACCCTGTTTTGATTCTAGACCCAGTTTATTCCCTTGTATAAAAGCACAGGCTAGCTAAAAGAAGATGTGAGGCTCCCCTGGCACAGGATAGACAGTTGCATGCCCCCATCTTCCCTCTGCCTGGAGACGGAGGATCCCAGGAGGCCTGCCAGCACCTGACTCAGGGCAAAGCATCGCAGGGACTGACTGTAATGGATGAGAGCCACACCCGGGCCAGCTAAATAGCACACCTGGGTGCTGTCTGCTCCAGCAACGATTGGGAAAGATGCCGGTGTTTCCTGGCAGGGCCCCCTGACAGCATGCCCGTGGCTCACCTGGGCCCAGCCGTGAGCAGCCCTGCGAGCTCACACAGCTCTGAGGCCTGGTGCTGCCCCAGCCTGCGCGGGTGGGAGCTGGCACGGCTGCTCCTGCCTTGCCTGGGGAGGGATCTGGGTGAAACTCTGCTGGGGCAGCTGAGTCACCCACAGATGTGAGAAACAGGGACGCGACAGCTGCTTTCTGCAGGGATGCTGGGCATCCAGAAATGTAAGAAATTCCCGGCTGTGCTGCTGGCCTCAACTTCCCTTAGAAACAAAGCAGTAATTACTCTATCGCAAAGTTCAAGCTCTGGAATACCAAATGCTACTTAAGGGAGTGTTCATACAACTGTCGCTTGTTCTGTGTTTTATTATCAGCTCTAGCACTTACTCAAATGGAAGCAAGCTGTGGAGCTAGCGGTTTGCTCATCATGCAGCTTGTGTTTCACTGAGCTCAATAGGTAAAATAGTTTGAGGTCTTCCGTGCTGTTAAGTGCAGTGTGCAAATGAGCACTGTACAAATGTTTAAATGCTTTAGTATCATAGTCACTGGAAAAAGAAGAGGGTGTGCCTCTCTCCTTTTGTTAGGATGCGCAGAGCAGACCCTTATTGTTAAATGTTAACACAGGTTTTGACCAGCCTGAAAGGCATCTTGGCTTTGAGATGGGGAAACCACTGTGCTCCGTGTTTAGGAGAGACGTTTTCTAAGTATTCAGCACAAAAAGCATGAGAGCATTTAGTACTCAGCCCTCAAATATTTTTAATCCTCTAGAAAAACTGGCTATGTTCAGCCATCTTGGCATTCCTAAAACCAGCGGGAGAAACAACCCTTGAGCAGATGTAGAAAAGGCTGGTTCAGAAGAAAGCAATACTTCAAGGCTGCTTGGAAAAAGAAAGAATTTAATTCCCACCTTAATTGGTGAAATGGGCTCTTTTCTATTGATTTCAGTAAGTGCTGCAGCAGGCACTAATGGACTGAAGTCTATCACAGATAGACTGAACCTCACTGAAAGTGGTGGTGGAAAGGGAATCTCCATGTTGGGAGTAAAAAATAAAAGTCCCTAATGTGAATTTGATGATGGAAACGGTTGAACCCCAGGCCCAGACACACACTCCTGACAGGTGACGTGTGTTTCTGCTGACTGTTGACTGTTCAGATACACAAGGACTAAGAAGAATCAGTAAAGATCAGTAAAGATCTCTCTTAATGATGGAGAAAGGCCGTCCTAGTGCTTAATTGCTTCTGAACACATGATCCATCTCTCCCCATGCCTCTGTTCCTTCTCTCTAACTCTGAGATGAGCCACAGAGGAAACAAAATTGATCCCCACACCCTTTGCACTCTCAACAGCAAATCTTCCCCCCTCAAGTAGGATCACCTTGCTGAACCCATTTTCTTTGGGATGGCAGGTATTGCCATCCTGGCCTGAGGGAGAAACACAGCTCTGAATGGGAACTGTGAGAAAGTAAGGGGCTGCAAACTAAGGGTGATTCTCAGGAAGAAGTCTTCTGAGTCTTGTGTTGGCAGCTGAAGCTGTTAATGAACAGGCTGTGGATCCACTGTGGGGGATAGGCAGCTGCATCAATATCTGGCACTGACAATTCTTCTGGTGCACCAGGTTGGGGGAGCAGGTGTGTGCCATGTCCAGCTTCTCTCTGCAGGGCAGCAGTCCTTGGCTGAGAAGGGTCAATCACCCAAAGCTGGTAGCACCCTTGAGTCCCACAGACGGAGCAGCCAGAGCTGTTGTCACGCTCTGAAGAGACCTTTAAACAGGGTATGAATTTCAAAAAAGGACGTGAGAATGTGAGCAAATACATTGCTTTGTGTTGTTTGATCTTTGCTGCGCTCACAGTGGGTAGAAAGAAGGAATTTATGCATTCTTTGTAAGGGATGGAGGGAACACCTTATTTAGCTACCAAATCAGCTTGTAACGGAAACTTGCCGCTCCCTACATTTTTGGCTGGCTGCTGAGGTCAGATGGGATAATGCCAGAGTTAGCATTTGTCCTAGTTACTGAGGAAAGAGCTCTGTCTTGTCAACGTAGGTTGAAATCACCTCATACTGTGGATGTACGTCTCTAACGTGCAAGGAGATTTTTATCACTGAAATCTTAAAGCGCTAGGAAAGCGGTTTTGATACAAATCAAGATGATTGCTTAACTGGAAGCTTTCTATTTTCATGCCGTTTGCCCTGTGTTGGTGCGTGACACTCGGTACGTGCCAAAAAGCAAGGGCCCAGCAGGATAGTTCAAGAGTTCTTAAAGTCTGTGGCTGGATCCTCACTGCTTTTCGCAATTACTGGTATTACTTCAGAGGGGCCTGCTTTGAAGGGCCGCTGGTGATGGCAGAGGTAGTAGCAGCTGGGGCACTGCAACCCTTCTGTGTTTCATGACAGCCTTTCCTGTGTCAAGAGCCCAGGTGCAAGCCCTTGTTATGAGAGAGGAGGGGCTGCCAGCTCCTTGGGAAAGCTGTTAATGGGGTTGGTGGCCAGAAAATCAGTGCTTCTGGGTAGTTCTCTTACCAAATTTGAGGAGTTCCTGGAGAAACATAAGATCATAGAGATTGGAAAAAGACCATGGAGATCATCTAGTTTAGATGATGAGATCATAGATTTAGGTTGATGAGATCATCATCAACCCATCACCACCATGTCTATTCTTCTTGCTAGCCTTGGTGGGAAGCAGGGTAGCTACAGGCTTGCATGCTTGCCTGCAGCAAAGGTGAGTGTTCTGAGAGATTTTGAGTCTACTGAGAGACTTTGTGCATGTACATGGAGTAGCTCTTCCACCTGGATGTACTGCATCATGTTCAGGAGAGGATGAGAACTTCTGGCCTGTCTGGTTAGAAGTTTGGGCACTGCTTTCCTGAATCATATAATTTGCAGAGCCTCGCTTTCTGTTGGTAGTTTCTACAGTTGTGGTAGAGAAGGGCCAAGTTTCAGGGAGGAAAACATGGCTGTGAGAACTTTCAAATCACTAAAAAAAGACACAGTCACTGCAATCTTTACTATGACTCATCTAAGCTGTTACTTGAAGAAGACAGGCTGGTGAGCAGTTGTGGACCTTTTTGCTCAAGGGGAGTAGCACTTATCTGTGAACTTGTTGAAGTCCTGAAAGCAGAATTGGTGTAGGTGAGTGGTTCCCATGCTGAGCCTCTGACCACTGATTTCCTTCCAGCCACTGCCAGATGTAGCTTAGGGAGGGCTAGCAGGTCATGGCTGGCTAGTTTCTCCACTGCTACTGCACAAGTCTAAGGAATTAAAATCCAGCACGTGTTTTTTCATGATTATCTTTCTCCTGCAAACATTGAAATAGTTGCATGTATATCAATGATTCCTGCATGCAGAGGCTTTATGCTGCAGTGAGTGTAGCTAAAGAGGCTGGGGAGGGCCTGCAAGGAAACCTGCTGTCTGTATTACTGATGGGAGTGGTGATTTCAGGATGTTTTAGCAATGCTCTTCCCAGTTAATGCTTAATTTGAAGTTCACAAAGAATAAAAGCACTGCTGTGAATCAGTACGCAGTAGCTTGTTCAGACGCCTTCCTGCAGTGAGCAAGCCACGCTCCTGCAGGGCCTTGCTGGGACATCAAGGTGCCACTAGAAGAGTCTTGGCAAGTCTTGCAGCATGGCTTCCTCATCCATGGAGATTATAGACCTGTTGAGTCCCAGCAGGAATGAGTGCTCAGCCAGTCCTGGTGCAAACTGCTTGCAGAATGGTAGGCTTGCACCATTCCCCTGCCTGGGAGCTGGAGTGGCTGTCCCCTGCACACTGTTTGCTCAGGGAGAGGGAGCTGGGGTGCTGAGCAGCGATAACGTGTCTGTCCTGATAAAGTGCTTTTGTTGTTTGCCTGCTAGGTCAGCACCAGGTAGGTGTACTGCATTACAGCGCATTAAGGGTGTAGGCTGCCTGGAAAAAGAAAGAAAAAAAAAAGTTAAAAGGGACTTTGGATGGGCTGGGTCCAGGTGTCAGAGGGTTAAAACAGAACAGTTCCGGTAGTTGCTGGAGGGTGAAAGTTGTATAACATCACCTTGTGCAGAGTAAACATCTCTATCTCAGCTAGCCAGCCCGCTGAAGTTCTGATGTGAGAGAGCACGAGAGAAACACTCCCGCAATCATAAAGCCATCGTCTGCTTTACGGAGGTTTAGTTTGTTGGGTTGTTATTTTTCAGCCAAGCTTTTTGTAATGCTGCATCGCCATCCTCAAGGCAGGAAAAAAGATTACGGGGGAGGAGGTGGGAGGGGAAACAAAAACCAACCACCGTTTCGTGGCAAACCTCAGCAGTTTAACAGTGCCACCTCCTGGATGTCCCCGGCCTGGCGACAGCTCTGCACTGACGTGTCCTATGCTTACTTGTCCCCACGAGGTCCCATACAATGACTCTGGTCTCCTGCAGCATCTCGGTGAGGGCACGGGGTTGCAGGGGGAAAAATCAGCTGCAAGTTACACCTAGTCGACACAGCGGCCAGATACAGCATGATATACAAGGGCCGGTCAGGGCAGGTTATCTCCACTTCATGCAAAACCCACAAGTTTTCCAATATGTTTTTGTCTGCAGGGGATGAAAAGAAGGGATGTTGTGCTCAGACTATCAAACAGTTTTGTTTCAAGGAGGGGGCAGGGGTGATCTTCTTTGGGAAGGTCAGACCCATTGTTCAGGTGCTTGATATTTAAACTTCTCCAAATGTTAATTAAATGCAATTGGTAGGAAGCTATTTGAAAATGAGAAGCCTTGTTCCTATAGCGTGACCCAGGAAGTCTTGAGAACAAAGTCTTTTATGCAGTCTTTATATATTTCTCATGGGGAGGAAAGCCCCTCTGAAGTCTTTGTTTCTGCAGAGCATCACTTTCTGACAGGCTTTTTCCACACAGCTGCAGGGAGAAATCAGACCTGCAGTTAAGGAAAAGGCGTAAGGCTTTCTCCTTGGGAACAGAACAGGATTTACTGGGGTTCCTTGCTGCCCTGTCCTTTAGGCCCTTGGTTCCTTACTCACATCAACTGACCCAGGACATGGCTGCTGCACAGGGCATGTGGCTGTAGCTGGGCAGTCACATGGGGGCTGAGTGGTGTTTCAAATGACTCCTGATACAGGATGGTGTGGTTCCTCATTGAGATGGGGCATTAGATGGAAAGCAAGGACCTGCCTATGTCTGGCACTGAGAAGACAGGGGTTGGTATAGTGAAGAAAAAGCCATCCCTGGGAAGCCCGTGCCATTTGGCTCCAGATAAAACCTCAGTATTGGTGCTCTGCAATACCACAGGTGCTGTGCTTCTGATGGCCACTAGAGCAGCCAAGGCAGACATTTGGGCTCAGGGTGGATTTCCTGAGGTATGCCAGCTGCTTCAGTGCACTCTTAAGAACACCTATAGATGGTTAGGGCCTTATGGGCAGTCTCTTCCTGCTCTAACAAAGTAATCCATCTTTACAGAGGTTCCAGTAACAGTATGGTAGTTTTTTTTGTGTTGTTTTCCCCTCTAGATGGTACAACAAATGCATTCACTTATGCAGCAGTAGAGCAGCTTCCTAATTCCATCTCTGTAATACCATTTAGGCCCTGTCTTCTGATTTATGTCTGTATTTCCTGTGCTCCCCCCTCCTTTTCACTTTTTTTCCCCCCATCCTATAGTGTTTTCTGTGGGCAGGAAGCAAGAATGAGTTGCTAGAAGTGGCAGAAACTTCTTGAGATGAATTTGTTGGAAAGAAATGATAGTGTGGTCGTGCCTCCTGAATGGCACTTCAGCCTGTGGTGTGGCAATACAGGAGTCTCAGTGGTACTTCAGGCTTAAAGCAGCAGTCAGTCTCATCTTTATCTCTGGGAACATGGTGGAACAACTTATTTTGGATGTAATCTCCAAGCAAGTGGAAGAGAAGGTTATCAAGAGTAGTCATTGTAGATTCGCCAAGGGGAAGTCATTCTTGACTAACCTGGTAGCCTTCTATGAAGTCTTGACTGGCTGGATAGAGGTGGGGAGAACAGTGGATGTTATGTACCTTGACTTCATTAAGGTCTTGTTTAACATCTACATCAGTGACCTGAATGAAGGGATAGAGTCCACCCTTGGCAAGTCTGGTGACAATATGAAGCTGGGAGGAGTGGACGAGACATGAGAAGGATGAGAAAGCTGTGCTGCCATTCAGCAAGACATGAACAGGGTGGAGACTTGGGTGGAGAGGAACTTAATAAGTTTCAACAAGGGCAAGTGTACAGCCCTACACCTGGGGAGAAATAACTGCATGCATCAGTACAAGTGAGGGGCTGACCTGCTGGAAATTACCTCTGTGGAGAAGGACCTGGGTGTCCTGAATGACAACAGGCTGGCCATAAGCCAGCAGTGTACCCTTATGGCCTGGAAAGCCAATGGTATCCTGGGGTACATTAAAAACAGGGTGGCCAGTAGGTTGAGGGAGGTGATCCTCCTCCTCTATTCTGCCCTGTTGAGGCCACATCTAAAGTGCTATGTCCAGTTCAAGAAAGACAGGAGACTACTGGAGAGAATCCAGTGGAAGGCCACAGAGGTGATGAGGGGCATGGAGCATCTGCTGTAAGAGGAAAGGCTGAGAGACCTGGTGCTGTTAAACCTGGAGTAAAGAAAACTAAGGGTGGGTCTTATCAATGCTTATGAATTCAATGGGGTCAGGCTCAGTGGTGCCCAGAAATAGGACAAAAGACACAAACTGGAACACAGGAAGTTCCATCTGAACATGAGGAATAGCATACTTACTTTGAGGGTGACAGAGCACTGGAACAGGCTACACAGAGAGGCAATGGAGTCTTCTTATCTGGAGATACTCAAAGCCCCTCTGGACACTTTCCTGTGCAACCTGCTGTAGGGAACCTGCTTTAGCTGAGGGTTGTACTGGGTGATGTCCAGAGAGTCCTTTTCAACCCCTACAATTCTGTGATAAGGAACACTACATCTGGGACCTCAACCCCCCAGCACAGATGAAGAATATGTGGTTTGCACCAGGCCAATGAACTGACCGAGCATAAGATAACCACATAAAGCTACAGTGCAGCTCCTGTGTGTTGAAACAACTTAGGAGTTCTTCCAGCCAATTCATCTGTTGGAGGTCCCACAGCATCGAGACACCATTTAATAGTTTTTTGGATTTCCTTCAAAAGGGATCACGAGTGAGCCTTCTTCCTACCAGCTCTGTCTGCTGTGGAACACCTGCCTGTGTCTAGGAGTCTCTTTTGCTTGTTTCATCTGTTAGCCAGCACCCTTTCCAAACTAACTACTTTCCTTGGCCTGGCTGCTTCCTCTGGGCTTGAGCAGATGAGGATCATGTCTTCATATTCTACTGTTAACTCTGTCTTACAAATGTTTGGGATTTCATCTTAAGTGGGAGGTAAAAAAAAGAAAACATGACACAGAAACAACAAACGAAACAAAACCAAAACCAGACAGCAAAAACAACACAAGATTTGTAGAGAAAATATCTCATAACCCTGATGGAGGTCTTAAATGTGTGAAGATCTGCCCAGAAAGATCGTGACTGCAGATAAGTCAGTACAGACAAATTTCCTTGAACTCTCATGAGTGGACAAGGACTCAGCTTTATTTTGCTGTGTGTGTGCTACAGAATACTCAGCTGTGGTTAAACCCTGAGATGCTTCAGAATCTGCTTGAAGTTTCTCACCTTGGTTGTGCTTGGCGTTTGCACCTGTGTTTCTCTTTCCTGCTTGCTAGTGTCAGAGCAGTTTGCATTACTGACAGGAGTATACAAGAGGTTTGTGTGAGCAAGCAGTAGCAGCTTGGAGGTGCAGAAAACCTGCAGTGTTTCCCTGCCACATTCTGCAATTGCAAGATTGAAACTCATCTTAGCTGCGGCTTTAGGCCTGCTTGGTTATTTGTACTCATCATTCAGAAAGTTCTGATATGTTTGTAAATTGTCTTCTGCCACGTGTTTACCCTTGGAGATGTTGACACAGGAATTAGGGATGGAAAAGCATTGTGCGTTCCTGATCTGCAGTTACCTAACATCCAGGGAGACCTTGAATTTGTTGCTACATTCCTGTTTTTTAGGGAACAAACCAAGCTATGAATAATGAATATGAGCTCTGGGGCAAAACTATTTTCCATTCATAAAATTCAACACTAAAACCTTGGTAGTAATTTCTCAGCCTGCTACAAAAGCAGTAGGAACTCCATCTTGGCACCAGAAAACTACTGAGCACTTCTAGTTTTTGCTGTGCCACATTTAATAGGTAAATTGGTTCAACTCTGATTTTTAACTGGAGAAAACAAAGATTTCTCCATGTAATTGGTGCATACTGGTAGGGTTCCTAATCTGATCAGTTTGAACTTGGAAAAAATAATGAAGGCAAAACAAAACCCATTTTCCTTCTCTTGGCATTCAGAATGGGAAATAGCTGGGGCATAGCTTGAATAAATCAATTAGAAGGAACAGATGAAAGTTGTAGCATTGTGTTTTCAGCTGCATTAGAAGCTTCTGCGCAGACAGTGAAGTTTCTGCTTCATATGAGGGAGCGAGAAAGAACTACCAGCATCCTATGATCAGTTACAGTCTCAGCTCTGCAGTTGTTTCAGGGATCCTGTGGGGGCTCAGGCAGAGTAGTGCTTGGAGGGAGGCAAATAACCATCAATGCATCATGCAAAGGTTAAAAGAGATATTTGATTTGGGTGCTCTAGGAAAGAGTACCTCAAGACTTCCAGGAAAGCCTGGTTATGACTCACTCTTCTTCTGCCCTGGAACAGCCCATTGCTTTTCTAACTGCTTGTTAAGTGATAAAGGAAGTGAAGTTTTGCAAGGGTCAGCAGAGCACCCTGAATCAAAGAATCTGCTTTTTTCAAGGTAAGGCTGCACCAAATTGGGGGCAGGCAAATGAGCATGGTGGAGAATAATCTGTGCTTTTTATCACTCTGACCCCAGCTGTAAAACTTACCATAAGAAAGCTATTAAAATGGAATCTACACAAGCAAACAAAGGGCACGGGATTATCAGCAAACATTTGTTTTGGCTCTGGTGAAGCTACTCTCCTGATCAAAGCAGCTGGAGTTTGAACCTCTTTTAAATTTTCCATACCCTGCTTGGTTTGGGAGTGCCATGCTCCTCCACTGATGGCATCGGTGTCCTCTGAGCAGCCAAGTGGAAGAAGGAAGGTATCAGTAGGGAGAAAGAAAGTATGTGTGAGGCTGTTATGCTGCAGTGTGAGACAAGAGTAGCTTATTTTAGCTTTGCCAGCCTCTGCCTGTGTAAGGAAAACAACCTAAGGCTTATTGTATAACTAGATAGTACAGACATTATCACTGGGCCAACAGGGAATGTCTTACCCTCTTGCAGGCTCATGCCTGGGAGGCTGAGAAGCTCTGCAACCCTTATCAACAAAATACCCCGCTGGCAGAAACCCCCCTGAGCTGCAGGCTGGGCCCTTTGAGAGCTGATTCTCTGTCTGATCTCTTTGTTCAGGGTTTTCCCCCATCTGGAGATGCATGAATCCCTCTTTGCAATTTGTCTCCTGGCTGATACTAATTGATCCTCTGTGATCCTTTCAGGCTCCTTGGTCAGTGTCCTATGTCTGTGGGGTGACAGTCACTTGGTGAACGTGAACTCTTAGGCTCACCTGTAGGGGAAACGCTTCTGGGAGCAGCTGATGTGGGTGTGGAACACAGTAATGGTATGAAAGCAGAGGGAGGAGAAGGTTTTAAGGCCCCATGAGCAGGATCTTTCTATGCAAACATCTCTCATTTCAGTGCATAGGTTAAGAGCAGAACAAAGGCAGCTTTATTTCTGATTTATTTATTTATTTATTGTCTGCTCTTTAATTTCTCACGGTTTTAATTCCCTCTTGAATGCTGCTGGTAAGATTGCTGTAAACACTGATGTGTTTGAGATCAGGTTCAGTTCTAGGGCCAGGCTGGGTGAATTACATCGGCTAACACAGTGTCTTTCCTCACTGGTTTGTGGCAGTGCTGAATGGCCATATTGTCACTGAGGGGAAACTACAGCAGTGTCAGACACTGGCAGAGCAAGATTTTCCCCCTCCTTGTCTCAGGAGATCATATGTGACTTTCTGTCCTCCTGTCTTTCATAACCAGCTCTTGTGCTGCACGAGGAAGGTGCTGCATCCAGTGTGTGAAGCACAGGAAGGTTTTCCTGTTCTAGGCTGGTTGAACACTGATGAGTGCCATGTCTCTGGCAGAGGGCAGTCTTTTAGAGCTGCAGAGGGGGATGTAATGTGATGGAATTGGGTGGTCGAGATCTAGAAGCTGGGGGCAGAGCTTGTGGGCCTCCTGGCATGTAAATGCATGGAAGCTCTGTTTGTGTCTGATATCTTGAACCTTGTCTGCTGAGATGCTCTGGTATGTACAGTAACCATGGCTCAAGTCTCCAACAGGGTTGCAGGAGTGCTGTAGTAACAGTTTCATATTCACTTTACCTGATCTGAGTGTATTTTTAGTGAGCTGATCATTGGCCATGAAGATGTTCAGAGGGGCTGGGGCTTGTTTAGCCCGGAAAAGAGAAGGCTCTGGGGAGACCTCATTGCAGCTTTCCAGTACTTAATGGGAGATTATAAGCAGGAAGAGGAGAAACATTTTACACAGTTAGATAGTGATAGGATAAGGGGGACTGGCTTTAAACTAAAAGAGGGGAAATTAAAGTGAGACGTTAGGGAGAAATGTTGTGTTCTAAGAGTGGTGAGGCACTGCCATAGGCTGCCCAGAGGAGCTCTGGGTGCCCCATCCCTGGAGGTGTTCAAGGCCAGATTGGATAAGGCCCAAGGCAGCCTGAGTTGCTAAAGTAGGTGATTGAAACTGACTGGCTATAAATTTCCTTCCAACCTAAGCCATTCTATTATTGTGTTTGCCTGAGACCTGTGGGAGGTCCTGGGGAGCAGGATCCTGCTCCATCCATCCCACTGAGGCACTTGTGAGTCCTGGGAGGAAGGTTAATTCAGAAGAATCTACTAAAAAGCCTGAGGTCCATCTTCTGTGCAGATCCTCCATTGTAGTCTGTTGTGTGAGAACTGTGGGCTGCTTTACCTTCCCTGTGTCCTTGAGGAGAACTGGCTAGAAATGCTCAGGTCCCTGTTTTTGCCAAATGCAGCCACCTCTTTGCTCAGGCTGCAAAGCCCTGCAGGATATTGCTCTCATCCTTGCATGGCTAAGCTATATTCAGAGCCCGAGTGTTTCTATAGTGGCCTTATTAAGCTTTTTGAGGCTATTCTAGAAAGGCAGCTGCAGTAACTGTCAAGTGCATTTGAGTTCAGGTGCGACAGACTACAGCACAAACCTTCTGGGAGAGCATAGAAATCATTAGCTGCTCTGGGACTGAGGAAGATGAGGTTTTTGTTGCTTGACTATGCAGGATGTTGCCTGATGAGAAACAGGAATTCAAGGAAAAAGCTAAGGCCAAAGGGGCAGAGATCTTTTTAATTTAGAGAGCAGTTGAGGCCTTGAGCTGCTGAGCCCTGAATGCAGTTTAAGACAAGGAATCTCTGTGTCAAGGCAAGCTGTCCTGCTCTGACAAAAGCCTTGGAGTGTGGATTTAAAATCTAGTCTTAGTTCTTCAGCCTAATTCCAAGTGAAAAATGGCAAGCAACAGGTTTGATAGAAAGCCAAATGCTAAACGTTTTTCAGCACGGCCAACAGTGAGGCTCTGTAATATGTTTGAGTTAGATAGGTAGCAAAGGGTCGGAGATGGAAGATCCTGAGGGGAAGATTCTGATGCTTTCTACATGGTATTCCTATGTTTTTCAGCAGCTGAGACCTCCTGCTAGAGTTGTTCCAGGGGAGCACCATATGGATAGTGAAGGCTGCTGTGGTGGGGGTCCATCCAGTCCGGATCCAGCATGTACGGAGCCTGACAGATTTGACTGAGAGGAACTTGGCGATTATGGGATTGATTTCAAGTAGAAGCATTTAAATAAGTAGAAGATTTGTTTTTCATTGAGTCAATTTTTCATCAGATAAAAGACCAAGATGGGCATTTGGATTCTAGTTATGCTTTTGCTCCACAGTTGCTATAGAACAGGGATGAGAAAGTGGACTCCTGTGTGAATGGTAGAGCTAAATGAAGTTTTGTTTGTTTCTTCTCAAGATGCCTTTTCTGATATGGCAGTTATGGAGAGAAGGGGATCAAGAGAACTTCTTGAAGTACTGTAAGTTCTTTCTTCTAGATGAAGAAAGAAAACTGAGCTTGTATCTGTTTTGCGATACCCCTTTTTTATTAGTTTTGAAGATCTAAAACATAGCAAGTAACTGTGGTGACATGGGCAAACTGCTTCCAGAGCAGCGTCATAATGTTAGAACCGAGTCCTGATTTGGAGAGTGGTGGCCAAAGCTATGATGGGGATCTTCAGAAGCTTTTTTTCTTCTTTTCCTTTTCCCTCCCCCAGATTGCTTTTTAATAAAATATACAGGAGGCACAGTGTGTTAATTATGCTCCCTCCCCATTTCGTGGTGCTTACTGCAAGTTAGACATCAAGGATGCTCACATTTGGGATGGTGGGCAAGAATTTCACTGTGCAGAAGTGGGAATCAAGGGACTATCCCTTGCCTTCTCTCTGCTGGCTGCACTACAGTGTTGGTCATCTGTGTGGCAGGGATGCTCTTGCTGCTCAGGAATTTGTGCCATAGGCATGTGGGTGTTTGGGGCAGAGACTGCGTGCCAGAGCTCCTGTGTGGCCAGCTGTGAGCCACAGCCCCAGCTGCCCTTGTTGAGCCTCTCCAAGATGAGGCATGCAACACAGTTCTTGCTGATTTGTGGAGCTGTGCTCAGTTCCATCACCTTTCTATAGCTTTAATTCAAGCCCCTACCTCTCCAAATCGGCACTCAAATACACTCCTGATCCTTCCCCTGTGGTTCCAGTTCTCCAAATGGATCTCCGTGCTCATGATCCTGAACCCAAGTATCTCTGTGCTTGGTTACCTATTATTACCCATCAGCTGCGCCAGATGCAGAGGTTACTGGAATGAGAGGTTTGGGGATGTGCTGCACCTGGGAGCTTAAGTTGTGTTTACTTCTCATGGAGCTCCTTGCTCAAAGCAAAGAACAATTTGTCCTCTGTTAACATAAGATGTGCATCAATGCGACTGATGTTTCTTAAGCAACGAATACCAACTAGCTCATTTAATTTATTTCCCTCTACCTCCCCCCTCTACTACTCCCCCCATCTGTTTGTGGATGCTTTTTTTTTTCCCCCATGCTAAGGTTTGGTCCTAGAATCATGAGAAATATGCAGAAAACATTTAATTTTTTCTTGCAAATTTATTGACAAGCGAGAGCAGCATATAGCTTAAACAAAATGATTCTCATATCACTGTAAATGTTAATGAATTAAAAAATATATATACAAGAAGAATCCTGAAAGCTTAAGTGGTATGAATAGAGTGAGTGAACATGGAGCACTGAAAAGAGTCGTGCTCATCCTATTTGGTCTTTTTTCTATGGTTAAAGCAGAATTTATACCAATGGAGGCTCCAAACAAGCCTTGTGAAAAACTGAGAATGTGGAGGGCTGTAACTGCATAATACAAATGGCAGTCATCTTTAGCTTGTGTTAGAAATGGATACCTCCATAGCTTACTGCAAAAATCTGTTTTGGCTCTCGCCTCTTCTGCCTTGTACTATTTTCATCCAGAGATGAGAATGTTGGTATCAAATACTTTCTATTTGCAGCTGTATATATTAAAAGCAAAAAGTGGGCTACAGAGTGCATTTGGAGATAAAATTACCACTAGAGGGTAGGGTCTAGTGACTTCTCCAAAAAAGTGAACTATAAAGAGGAACAGCATCAGAACCACCACGTGGGAAATCTTTCCTTTGGAATCACTGAAGCATGCAAGCATCTCGCTGGGCTTGAATAGTTTTAGGAATCTGTAGTTTTGAGGAAGTTGGACTGAGTACATTGTTTTAGTTAATAATCTAAATAATTTTTCACAGTGAAATCAGCACAAGCAACAGTGACGTGATCTTCATTAGTCAGCTTTGCCATAATAGTGTAATCTCCCTGTATGAGGCAAACACAAAGCAAGAGATTAGCCCACGAGTAGTAAATAATTGCTTCTGTTTCTAATGAGGGAGTCCTCTTTCTAGAAACAAAATAATCCTTTTCCCATCATGTTCCTCCCAAGTATTTTCTGTCGGAATGTGTTTCAGAACTGGTAAAAGAGTTGCCTGTATTTTCTGCCAAAATATTCTTGTCAGAGATATCGATGCTGACAGCACGAGTTCAAAATTAAAACAGTGCACGGGGAACAAAATGTTTTGATGCATAAAAATTCCTTTCAAATCTATGTAGCTTGTCATGTTTCTTGTGAGCAAGCACAGTTCGGGAACAGGAATGGGAAGAGGTGCACGGTTGTCTGGCACTCCTTTCTTGGATCTTGTTGTTCAGCATGTATGTTTTTATAAGAAATGGCATCTTGGAGATGTGTGTATAATTGAGTCAATCCGTGACTAATTATTATGTAGTAAAAACAAGAGTTAGTTTAGCATCAAATTGTGCAGTTAAAAATACTAATAGTTTCTTTCTTTAGGAGGGGAGGTTGAATGTGTGTAATTACAGTGCAAAAATTTTAACCTTAAAGGTATCGTGGCTTTTTTGTATTGGTCAAAACCACCCTCTCCAGGTGCCTGGAGAAGGAGAATTGTGGCAGGGAGGTGACAAAGCTCATCTAACAGAGTGAGAGAAAGATGTGAACTAGATTTCATCCCTTTTGGACTGCTGGCATTGTGGCATTTTTCAGTGTTCTCTGGAGTTTGGAAGAGAACTAGTAGGGGTAGGCATGCCAGCTGCAGGGCTTGGCAGCAGTGGCCTCCTGGCCTTGAATTACAGAAAGCTCTTACCCTGCTCAGGGCGTTTCTGGTTGTGAATCAGGGGATAGCACAGCTAGAATGAGTTGGGCTTCTCTCCATTTGCCTTTTATCGAGGGATTTTTAAGGCAGTAACTGGCCTGTTTCCTCACAGAGAGGTTCAAACTAAGCGTAACATCCAAATTTAGAAAGAGGCCCAATGGCAACACACTCATGAGAATATAGCCTTGTTATAATTGCTGTGAAGATTGTGTAAATGTCCCCTAGGCTGGTCAGATGAGACTGCTTTGGAATGAGCAGAAGCTGATTGCTGCATGGAAGGATAATGTTACTTGCCTGATTGATTAATTAACAGTGAAGGCTTCCTACTCCTTTCCTCACAAGCATGTTAATTCTCCAGAAGTTTATTGTTTCATTGATGGAAGTGAGTTTTTAGTAACTCATTTTCATAGCTCGTTAGTGACTAAGTTTTCTCATCCTTCAGAATAATATTTTCCTCTTGGGTGAAAATTGTTATTAAAAGAAGATGGAGAACAGTCTTAGACTTTCTGACTCCAAATTCAGCTAATTTTCTGGGAATTGGAGTTCTGTTGTTCTGTGTGCATGTTTTCAAAGTTTCTTTTGATATGATGACCTATGCCTACGTTTCTATAGAGCTTTTACTACAGAAGTGCCATCAGTATTTAGCAAAGCTGCTCCTGAAAAAGGATGCTGGCTGATACAAGCTTGGATGTTCCTATGTGAGGGGCTGAAGGGGAGAAAGTGTTATTTGACATGGTGTCTCTAGGTATGACATTAAGGAAAATACATTTGTGAGAGCGGGACAACAGCCTGTTTAAAGGAGCCCAACTCCCTGTGCACGTGCCTGGAAAGTGAAGGTTATGGTTGCTGCTATCACCAAGGGAAGACTGAGATGTATGAGATAGCAACTGTCATTACAGAGGCTTGATCCTCCCAAAATTCAACTGTCTTCATTCCTAACTGTGCAGGTCTTGGCAAACTCAGCTCTCCAGGACTTATGTTCTTGCTCTGTATCGCTGTTACAATCCCATCTTCTCCTTTTCTTGTGTTTGAATGATTCCAGTGCTGATCAGGCCCTAGACTCTCATCCTTGTGGCTGTAACATAGGTTTTATGCCA
This sequence comes from Coturnix japonica, assembly GCF_054131305.1. Classification (NCBI taxonomy): domain Eukaryota; kingdom Metazoa; phylum Chordata; class Aves; order Galliformes; family Phasianidae; genus Coturnix; species Coturnix japonica. The sequence goes on from NC_140664.1 coordinate 74,610,775, forward strand.
TGTGCTGAAGAAGTGGGCATTCTTGCTATACTCCTCCGTGTGAGCAAGTCTAAAGAGTGTCTGAATGACCAACTGAACTGTGTGCTTCCATGTTACGTGACTGGAAATCATTTCTTATAGGCTGGTCAAATACAGCTTGAAGTTGTTCCCAGTTAAGAGGGATCATGGTGCTTTCAGCATTTGAGACCTATTTTGCTTTCAGTGTAATTGGGTTGAGATTTAGGAAGGAGACTTAGCTGAATGTGACATCTATAATGGACAAACTAAGCAACTTGATCAGAGTAGTGCCAAGAGCACTTCCTGCTTTCTCGCCTTGCTAACAAATTCATCTTATCCTAAGGTTCCATGAGTCCAAATTGTTCTTGTCCCCACAGCTTCTACTTACATTTACAGCTTAGAGGATGTCCGTCTCCGTATGTAACACCACATATGCACAGTGGATCAGGTACAGTTGCAGTAATTACCTAAATTGCCTTTATAGCTTGTGAAGGTGAATGAGCATCTCCAAACTGTTCAGGCCACTAAGGGGTGAGTTGAACCACAGCCTTGGTCTCTCAGAAGTCCCTTCAGGGATCTGCTTCATTTGTTGTCAGTTTCAGAGTAATAGATGGGGAGTCAGTTAAAGAACTGTATGGCTGCATGACTGGTAGAGGAGATCTGCTATCTGAAGAAAACCTGCCTGTGGGGATAATGATGGCTCTCTATGCTTTAAGCATAGCCTCTTATTTTTGTACTGAAAAGACCAGCCATGCTGCAGTGTGCCAGCTGGGGGAGCTTGGAATATGCTGGCAATCATTGCTGATAGTCTTCTGATTGTAAAAAAAACCTTCCTCCAAAAAACCCTTTTGCTTCAGAGCACAGTGGTGATGAACTTACCTGTGGGATTTCTTTGATTCCCAGAGTGACTGGTCCCTCATAGTAGAGATGTTCTGAAAGCAGAAATGATGATGGATGGTTAGAAATCATACAGCACATTTCAGAAACAAGCAGCTGAAAGTAGATGCTTTTTTGTAAAAGAACTTAAATGTGCTCCAGTTACAAGTGATACAGAACTGCAAAGTGCTCAATATGTAGTCTTGCAACAGCCATCCCCAGACAAATGTCAGGACATGTACTGCCTTATGTGGAAGGCAGAGCCTGAGCACAAGGAGATGGAGAAGGGAGCCCTGGCATTGCACAACCAGGTGGTTGTTCCTGTGTCAGTATGCCCCTGCAAATGGGGAAATGGAAGGGGAGCTGGAAGTTGCTAGACATGTGTCCTTTAGCATGATCTGTTCAACACCTGGAGATGCAATAGTTGAACTATGCTTTTTTCTTCAAATTGTCAAGATGATGATCTGAGCTGAGTGTTTCTGTAGGTGTAGAGTTCTGACTGCTTGCTGAACACGACCTTAAAGTAATAACATTTATCTTGCTATTGAGGGAGCGTTCACCAAGTTATGTGGTGTGCTAAAGCCATCGCAGAATTGTGTTGGTGACTGGAACAGAGCCTGGGAGTTGCACCTTCTGATCTTTACCTCCCTAAATGTGAGACACATTTGCTTTGCGCTGTGGAAGAAAGAACAACTTTAGCATTAATGGACAGAATTCACAGACTGTTCTGCAATTCCTCCTACTTTTTCATAGCTTACTGGGCCAAACTGTGTAGACTTGACTGAAAATAAAATTCATAGATGTTTCGGTACAGAATTTCTTACACAACTTGCCCTATACGAGTCATGGGGAATGAAGAACTGTTTAAAGATTCTCTTTCGTAAGTGTCATGAAATATTCTTTACTTTGACAGTGACAGAGGAATAAGCGTTACGTCATATTTAAGTATGTGCTGGCATCTTGATCCTCATCACTTCTAGAGAGTTGCTTTAGTCCAGCATCTCTGTGTTACTTTAGTCTGTTTCTTGCTAAGGAATGGACAAAAGTTTTGTCATGTATTTGTCATGTGGTCCATCCCACCATACAATAGGTGTCTGAAATGGAAGTCAGTCCACAGAACATCTTCCCCATACATCGTGAAATATTAGTCAATGCCTTAATTTAACCAACTTAAATAAAAGAATAATGACTGTAATATGCACCAGAGAAAGAAGAGAAATGAGAGACATCATCAATGTCATATACCTTTGTATTAATATGAAGTTTATTAAAGGTGATGCTTTGGTGACTGTGGAAGGTAGAGAAGTTGTGTCCCTGAAAAACCTAATATCAAAACTGAGAATACAGTCAGTGTGTGCTGATTTCTCACTCTCAAACTGTTTAACTGTATTACAGTGCTCCTTTTTCTCTGCTTCCCTAGCCACTTCACCTGAGCCCCAAGGAGTCTTTTTCTTTTCAAAGAGCAATTGCCATCACTAGTTGCTGCTGTGCATGAAGAAAGAGCCCTGTAGTCTGACACATCTCTGCTGCAGAGAGTGGTGACTCAAGAATCTTAAAAATACAACACAGCCCACTTAGTTCACAACTTACTAGAACCTAAATAGGAGTTTAAAGACACTGCATACTGCGTGATGTATGTGGTGAGTGACTTGCCTGGGACTTGGGCCATGTATGTGTTGAGGTGAGCTAAGGCTTATTGTGGGTAGTGCTTTATTTTGTGCTTTGTGTACACTTGCTTTCAGTATAAAGCCTAAAATAAGATTTGTCTTTCTCTTCTTCAATCAGTTTTGAGCTTAACAAATCTTAGATAATATCTAAGAGGAGGGTAGAGAAGAAACTGGGCCAGGGATTATAACCTCTCCCTGAAATCCTTCTTCTCTGGGATATGGAAATTCCTCTTGGATCATGTAGCTCATTAGAGTCTACCTAGACTGCTGGAAAGCTGTCCACAATCAAAGTGTAGAGAAACAGCATCCAAGTTCTGCAAAGCCTATATTTTAAATGAAATAAGAGGCATCAGGCTATTTGTTTCTGAAAGAATGGCAATGCTCAGCTCTTTCTGGTGGTGCCCAGTGACAAGCCAAGAGGCAATGGACACAAGCTGGAACAGAGGAGATGTTATCTGAACATCAGGAAACAGTTCTTTGAGAGTGATCAAACAGTAGCACAGGCTGCCCAGAGAGACTGTGGAGTTTCCATCCTGGGGGATAGTCAAAGGCTGTCTGCGTATAGTCCTGCACAACCTGCTCTGTGTGGAGCAGGAAGGCTAGACCAGATGTGAGGTCCCATCCCCACTTTACTATGTGGTTGTGTGACTCTTGTGACCCTCCTTGCTTCTATCATCATGTAAAAGGACCGTGCATCTTTGCAAGTATATTCTGACTGGAAAGCAAAAGCAGTTTTGAGACTTGCCAGGAAATAATACAGAGCTGAATTTTCTTGTTCGTACTCATTTCTGACTACAGCAGCCTTCTCAGTGCCTACGCTGGCTGGATTAAGCTTCTCCAAGTCCATTCAGTGTTTCTCTTGCATGGAGATTTGTTATAATTCCAGTAATGTAAACATCCTCAGAGGCTTTAAGGACTGTAGTTTATCACAGCATCCTTCATATTGTCATACACACTTTTGCATTCTTCCATTGAAAGAGGATGTATGCATCTGTTGCAGTAACTGTAACTGTCACAAACGCTGAGCCGAGCTCATTGACGAAATTCTGTGGTCTTTATAGTGAAAGCCCGGATGCTTTTATATTTGCATAATGCATGTCTATTTGTTATTGATATGACTGGGAGAAGTATAAATTATGGCTACGTTTTTCTCATTAAAATTTCGCCCAGTTTTTTTGTTAGTCTGTTGATACATGATAGCATGTCAAGTGTGCTGTCATTAGTGATATGCTTTTACCTTTCCCTCCGTGTTCAGCCCTTTTTCCCAGAGACTGAACTACAGGTGATTTCTGTAGAGGATGCTGGAACACTTCTCTAATGTACCATTGAATCAAGGTGGTATTATTATATTTGCAATATTACTTTAACCAAAAGTAACTTAGTCCTTTTCCCTGTAAGCGAAGAGGCCCTTAGTGTCTTCCAGTCTCATGCAGAGCTTTCAAGTGCATAAGAACTTCATGAGAGCTACTTCAAGTTACCAGTTATCATTTATCATGAAGATGCTTCTCATTCCTGACAAAACACCTATAATGAAATTCTCACTCCTCTTTCTCAAATCCTCCTTGCACTGAAAATCTTAAACGTTCTCACACTCTTGTACTATATAAAGGCCCTGTACATCTGCACCCACCTCTTCTTCTTCTATGTTTTATATCTTTTTAGAGCTTAAATGCTCCACGCTGAAGCTCTTCTAGGACACGATCTTGCACCCATGCAATTGACATAAAACTTTTGAGAATTTTAGGGATGCAGGAATGAACTGAATAACTGCCAGCTATAGACATGCAGTTGAGTGAGAAAAATGTATATAAATACATAGCTTGGTGAGAAACATCCACTCTCTTTACTGGGGAGGAAAATGTGAGATGAAGGGGCTAAGCAAGATGGCATTGTATATATCAATATAAGACCCAGCTTTGTCAGAAACACGTACCTAAACTCCAAGTGATACTCAGCTCTGGATCTCATGCCTTACTCTCTGTTTTTATTCCTAAGTACTATTTTAGAACATGCTCACTGTAAAAGCTACTGAAAAAGTCAATGAAATATAGAGAGGGCTGTATTGTTTCGGAGTGTGAACTCGCAGAGTTATGTTTAAGCCTGCAAGTTGTGGTTGGCACTCTACAAAATATTATCATTCTAAGTCTTTTTCTCTGAGTTTAGTGATTGCATTAGGAAATCTGTTAAATATTACATAACTGTTTTCTTTGGAGGAAATAGAGAATAACCAGCACTTTCTAATGAAAAAGAGGAAGAGCTGAGCTCATGTTATAAAACAAAGAATTTAACAGGTCGGGTTGTTACTGTTGCTCTTAAGTGAACAATGGCCTATTTCCTTGAAACCTTTGAGTCTGCAACTTCACAAGAGGAATACAGCTCCAAAAATTACTTAGGAGTCCCAGTGATCTGTGCCAGATGTGGGGTTTGCTTAACATAAATACTAAATACCATGATTTTGATGAAGATGAAAACTCCAGCTATGCTAGGTCTCTTAAAGTATTTCCAGTCATGGGAAAGTGGTAGTAATATAGGACAAAAAAGGTGGTGGTAAGGGAAACCCCCAAACTTTGACAAATCCATCTTATATAATCTCTTTCAATCATAATTTTCTCTGTGCTTGATCCACACTAATGAACCAACAGAGTCATCAGCAGAGCTATGCTCTGTGTCATTTTAGGAAAGGGAAGCACAGGTAATATTTGTCCTCTTTGTGGTGGGTAAATGCATTTGGTGTAGAGCAGCTTTAAACTCAGGTCACAGGTTCATCAGGTGAACAGATGTTGGAAATACTGTTTGTAGACAACAGTGAAAATAGGGCTCCAAAATAGCTATCTACCCATTCACAATGTTGTCTTTCTGTGTAGGTATTAGGTCAGGTTTATATCTGTGCTAATATGGTCAAAATACAACTATGCTGAATTCCTCAAAGAGGTAATGTGTTTTAAAGAATGTCCTGGCCCAAACTTAGAGATGCTTCTAAATGAAGATATATAATATTCAAACAACCAACAGTGGTATTATATCATAGTGCACTTCAGTAGTAGAAACAATCACCTGTCACTCCAAGATTAAGGGACTTGGAAACCCCAGGAGGTTTTGGCTTTGTAGTTTAATGTGTGAAAGAACAGTTTGTGCTTTGCTCTGGACTGACTCCACTACTTAATGTGTTCCCCAAAGGATGTTATTGTTACTCATCAGAGTAAGATAGATTTTCACTAGGTATATGGTGTTTATTTATTTATTTTTCCTTATAATTCAATGAGCAACTGAAAAAAACTCTAATATTTTTTTTCCTGTCTGGCTTACAGGATTTACATAATGGGTTGCTCATGCAGCATTTCTCTATTATTCTTTGTCATATTTTTATGGGGTGTGAAATGTTTTAGTAATTTTCCGGGGGTTGTCTTAGCATTAGTGGTTGTCAAACTCATAGCCCATGCCAGTACAGTGTTATCGTGATAGAGATGAAGGTGAACGGAAAAAAAGCAGAGCTCCTGAAACTTTCTCTGTGCCAAAACTCTCTGAACTTTTACTCTTTATTTTAAAATTGGCCAACAAAAATGATTGTGACACAGAAGTGACTTCAAAATAATGGCAGTAGCTCTTCTGGACCTGCTGTGGCTATCTATGCCCTACCTGGCCCGAGGCATGGCAGAAGAGACCCTGAAGTGCCCAGGCTCACTTGAGACCAAGGAGTGGTCTGTGCACAGCTAATGCTGCTGAAAACCAACTATTGCACTGGTTGGCAGTTTGACTGACACGAACTATAAATCATCTGACAGTAGCATAGACACACGATGAGCAGAAACAAGATGAAAAGCATAGCTGGTACCACATCCTATGCTGATCCAAATATCTTTTTCATCGTAGTTCTTGTTAATGTGTGTTAGGAACTGCCTTTAAGAACGGGAAGTGTTATTTGCTTAGTAGTAAAGAATGTGTTCAGAACGCCTTGTTTGTTTGCTCAGCCCTTCCTCAGACAAAAATAAAGGCCAGTTCTGAAATGCTTTTTGCTCGCATGACAACCATGTGCCTATAAATAGGGCTTATGAACCCCTCTGCTGTTGGATGTGGTCACATTACCAAAGTTATTTTTTTATGGACTTGAAATCCCATATGTGTGCAATATTCTGTGATTAAAAGAAAGGCGAGCAAACAGGTTAGAGGAAAAGCATGCTGTCCTACTGTGATTTTGCCACCCGTTAATGTGCTGTTGAAGTAAACATAACATTACAATATATTGGTACATTCAGTAGCACAGCGGGTGCATCCTGCTTGGAGTACTCAGTAGCCATCGAACATTTTAGAGCGCTACTTAAATTACCTCCTTTCTTCTTTCCACAGAAAATTAGTTTAGAAAGGCCTGGTCCACAAAGTGTCTCTGAGTAGCTTAAGACAGTCTTCCCATTTATGATCAAGTCGAGCTTGGCATACAGTTCCTTGATGCTTTGTCCTGTACAGAAAGTAGGAGTGCTCAGAGAAAATGCAAGGGTAAACAGGCTTATAAATCCATGTTTTATGAAAGTTTCTGTTTCCTTTCCCCCTCCCCCACGTTCAAGCCATTATACATCGTTTCTTCACAAAGAATTCCTGAAACATAGAAATCTCTGCTGATTTCTATGAGAGAACTGTTCTCCAAGCCCCTCAAGAGATGTAAAGAGGGACGTAGTAGCTTACATTTGTATTTTAAACTGGGTCCATAACCATTCTCTGGTACAGGAAAGGTTGTGTCCATAAACCTAATCTTTCTTTCTTCCTGCCCCTAGCAGTGTGACCAAATCTAGTGAGCTCCTGGGAGCAGCCCCTGGGCTGTACCTGCTGCTTGGAGAAATGTCCCAAGCCAGATTTATGCGATAGACCAGCAAATCATCTAAATATTGCTGGGAGTTTGATTGTTTGGGCCTTTTCAGCTGGCTACCATAGACAAGCTAGTGAGGCTGCCAGATCTAGAGGGAGGTCCTGTAATCTGAGTTGTTGGAAAGGTATTTGCCAGTGCTTGTAATGTGGTGTGTGGGCTTGTTTAACTTTGCAGCCACCTGACAGCAGATGCTCCCCAGGCAAAAGGGCAGCATATCCATTGGAAGGATGACCTTTGCATGTAAGAGGGCATTCCAAAGTGCTAAAAGATGCTTGGCTTACAGACTCATGTTTAGTACCAGGAGTATGCAGCAGTGCACTCTCAAAGGGTGGTAAGAAATTGGCTTGTCCATGGAACAGTCAAAAGTCAAGCTGTAACTAATATTAACTTGTGCACCCAGACCCTTAGCTTAAAAGCAGTACTGATTTTGACCTTCTGTTGCTGCTCAGACAAGTGCTGGAGGATATAATTTTGTGGTGCTTGCACAGGGCTGTGGGGCCTGAAGCCATCTCATTCAGCAAGACTCTCCCCAGATGACTTAGCTGTAAAGACAAACTCTAAAGCAGCCCCCAGCTTGGCTATCCTCACTTAGAGATGAAGGGTAGGAGAGGAATGAGAACTGACAACTCTATGACTTGCTCCGAGTTACATATACAGTTTGAGGCAGAGCTGGTAACACACCTGACGCACTTCAAGCCTCACACCAGTTTTGATATGTCTCAGAAATGAAGTATTGTTTTTATTTTATAGGGGGTTGTTACCCTTGCTTACTTAATACCAGTGCTTAAACATACCTGCTTACGGTACAAAGAAATAGGAACTCACTTACTTAGGACCATGGCAGCTCTGATATCAAAGGTGTGGGTTGCGACATCTGAACAACGGTCAATGCTGAAAGCAAAGTCTTGCTGGGGATCTGTCAGGAAAAAGAAAGCAGTGAGAAGTAACAAGTTACTTTTTTTTTACAATGAGATACTGACTGTATAGAAAACAACAGTAAAAGTGTGGAAGTGTTGTAAAAAACAAATTAGATGTTTCCTCAATATTTTCCATGATAGACAGCTCCATTGCTGTTGGCACTGCTGCAGCCAACAGCACAAAAAAGAAATTTCCAGAGGTGGAAGATGTGGCTAATTTGGCTGTCTGTCACCTAACCTATAGATATATGCTGTAACAGAGCCCCAAGATCCTCTTTAGGCACGTATTTGGCCCTGCTGGATCTTCACGACCTTCCTATGCATCTTTCTCTCTGTGGAAACTGAAGAAGCTCTGGGGATGGGCCCAAGTGCAATTGTGGCATGCACAGAAGCAGCCGTAGGCTCCACACTTTAAAGGGAGCTGTTGGTGACAAATTATAGACTTGGAAAATGTTTTTAAGTTATTATGGTTTGTGCTTTGAGGTGATCATCTTACTGAATGGAAAATACTGGCTTGGGAGAATTTTGCTTTGATGCTGTGGTGTAACTTGAGTCAGTGTCTTCTGTGTGGTTGAGTTAGTGTGTCTGTAGTGCTTCAGCTCCCTGCTTGGCCCTGTTTTTGCAGCAGTGCCTCTACAGTTGTAATAGCTGTCAGGGACCAAGCCCTGCATGACCAAAGCCTGCTTGCCTAGAGGGAAGCACCAAAAGAATGAAAGCACCAGGAGGACTTGGCAATGTTAGCCAGACTTTGCAGGCTGTCAATTGTCAGCATGATCCAAGAGGAGCTCCCAAGTCCTAGCTCCTGTCAACTTTAAGTAACTGCTCAAAAGAGAGAGGTAAAAATCTCTAGCATTTCTTTTAGCTCTGAAACTGTGCTGTATTTCTTCTTCCATGCCACTAAAATTACCCAAACTGCTTGGGATAAGAAGCTGTTGCCTGGAGTTGATCATGAGCTGCTCAAACGTGGCAGGAGTTAGAGGGGTGTCTGTCCTCCCCTTCCATATTCCTGACAGTTCTTGCACTGTTATTGCAGCTTCAGAAGTTCCCATAATTGAGTTTCCTGCTCTAGCTGGAAAGAACACCAAACTTCTCTTTTTTTTCCCAGGGCCGTTATACCTGCTTCCTCTCTGGTCTCTACCACCTCTCAGGGCTTGGTTTCCGCTTTGCTCTGGACTTCTGCAAGAGCCCTTTTCATTTCTGTTTTTGCTGTGTGGTGCAAGGATAATGTTCAGGAAACAGCTGCTCAGATCCTGAGCAACTTGGGTATTGGTGCCTACATACAGCACTGGTTGTCAAATGACAACAGTTGTTGGTTCTGTAACATCCAGAATGGAACAATGGTCAAAGACGACACTGCAACATAGATGGTGTTTGATGGAAAGGGGATTTTCATGAAACCAGGCTTTGCTGGAAAGAATGTGTTTCTTGTTAAGAACCTGACCTCGGGATTAATTTAGTCTAGATGTCTCCTATCTGTCTTTTTTTTCTTATGGGTCAAGCTCTTTTGCCAGGTGACTGGTTTGATTGTATAATGTAACCGCGGTGTTTCCTCCTCCATCATCAGAGATGCAGTACAGAGAGACACTGATGTGTCCAGACAAGGGTTACCTGTTCCCCAGAGAAGAGGAAACGTGTGTAAAAGAACCAACATGAGATATTCCAGAAATACTTGTGAATTAGAGCACTTGGATTTTATGTTGTTGCTCTGTTGCTGTGAAGCCAAGTTTTCAACTGGCAAAATCAAACAAACCAAAACCAAAAACAACAAAATCAAACAACAAAACCAAACAACAGAAACACCCAGCAAAATAACCAATAATTAATCTTATGACCATCTTCCTGTGGAAATTCAGGCTACCCAGCATCCTTGATACTGTTGTGTACATGGTAGACTCCTGCTGAAATCAATTGAAAGGAAGGCTGTTTTGCTTAAGTCGTGGTGCCAGGGAGTCTGGATTCCAAAAAACATAGGCAGAAAGGGTGCTGCTAAAAGGAAATTAAAGGAAATAGTATTAATTTTCTTAACCATTTCATATGCGAAGATGCTTATAGGTTCAGCTGTGAGCTGTGACCAAAGGTATCATGTCTCACTCCTCTTTCTTTAAATATTGAGGAGTGCCTCGTGTGACAAAAGCAACTCGAGGCCATTGCCATTTTTTTATGTTGCACAACTGTGAGTCACTGTTTCTCTCTTATGGAGGTTTAATACTTACTCTTCCTTCTTGCTTCAATCTGAAGCGAGCTGGTTAGACTGAAAAAAAAATGCATGTTATGTCTTTCACATGTGCGGAGCAATAACATTTACCGTTAAATCTCTCAAACACGTGGGGCTGCCCTTCAGCCTTCCATTTCCCTGCAACATTTCATAGTGCACAGTACTGTATGTTCCCAGACTTCCCTCCACCCACTCCCTTCAATCTGCTCTCTCTTCCATAATTAAAGTAAAAACTCTTCAACTGGTTGCAGAGTTTTGCTTTTCCAGTTCAGCTCTGAGATATTACCAACACTCAAAAACGTTGATGGAAATTTTACAAACATGTTGAGGTTTATTAATGAAAATCTGCTTACTGGGAGGGGGAAAAGGGCATTTATAGTGTCTCGTTATATTCGTGTAAGAAAAGCTTGGGTTGTAACATTTGCAGTTTCATAAAGGTGGGCAGGAGCAGGATTTTGACTGAATATTCTCTCTGCTATTGCTATGTCCTTCAGCTCCAGAGCTGCCAGACCACTAACAGCATTACAGAAACTGCATGGCTGAATCTGAAGCACTTCTTATTGGAATTTTGCTGGGCTACTCTGGAACAATTTGTCTTTTCTTCTCCCTCCCTCTCCCTTATCTTGTTAACTATTCTCTACTGGCTTTACTGTCATCAGAATCTGCTCTTAAATACCACTGTTTCCATATGAGCATTAGATCAGTTGTTACTATTGAACTAAGAGCAAGTAGGCGAGCTTTGCTTGCAGAAGACCACATCCATAAGCCTTGCAGTGGCAAGAAAACTCTTTAAGTTGGTAAGCTTTGTGTCTTTCAAATTCACCGTTAGGAGAAACTGGGTGAAACTTGTGGGGTTATGTTTCTGGGCTTGGTTAGGGTCGAACAAGGACAAACTGGTGCTAGAAGAGATGTAAACAAATACAAGGAAGAAACCTACTTTAGTAATTACCCATCAGTCTTCATCTTCAAAGCTCTTAATAAAATTAAATCATTAGTTCTTATGTCCTTACAATATTCAAGGTGATAGAAGGGAAGGAAAGAATGAGGAACTATTTGGGATCTCAGCTTCTGTATTCATTTGACATTTTCCCTTTAATGCCTATTTAAATAAACTAACCTGAATGCTCAGGGTTAAATTTGACACTGTGGAAGTTATTTACTAGGCACTGAGGAAGAAGGTCCAGCTGAATTAACAAGTTTCCAGTTTCACATCTAGATTTCCCTGAGTATCTTCAGTTTAATGAACTTCTCATTTGGGTCTTGTCTTCCGTGAATGCTGCAGCCATATTCAGACATGGGAAGTGCAGAGAGCCTCCTTACTGAAAAGAGTGGAATAAAGTGTGACTCAGGTCAGCTGGAGCTAGTTAATCAAGATAAGGATGCATCATCCCAAAGCACTCACATCAGAGACAGGATTAATCTTGGCCTCTCCTTAGTTTTGGAGCACTTTTGGAAGCACGCTGGCTTCCTCTGTAAAATCTGATTTATGCCTCCTGTATCTTTCTGACTTGCTTAGGCAAAGTGAATGTTATGGAACAGGAAAGTCATTGTTAATGTATCCTTAGCATACCGGGGTCTATAAACTGTGAGTTAATAGTTCTGCTTCCTTTCTGATAAAACTTACGTGACTTTAGAGAGAAGCCTGAAGATTTAGTCTCAGTATAATCTATAAGCTAAAAACCCCTAGAACACTATCAAGAGAAATTTAAGTTATGGCTTATAAAAAAAACAACAAGTTTCAGTTTTTAAATCCCTCTATCTCAAGAACACTGAACACCAGTACAATACAAATAGCAATTATGTGCAATTACATACGGGTGTTACTGGCCACGTAGGCCTTAGTTTTGGAACTGAGTGATTCCAGCATCTTCTGAAACAATTTATGTCAAGGATTAAGTCTCTATCTCTTACTACATCAAATAAAGGTCATTGCTGAGTGTACCAAAAATTGCAAATATTCAGAAATGGTAACCCAAAAGGCTGGTAGCTTCTCCAGACTTGCTACTGGGGCAGTGACTCTAGAAGTAGCATCTGGGGTGTCAGGACCAGATGCAGGATAGGAAGCTGAACCCATGTGCAAAGATATGTGTCAGACGGAGACAAAGGAAGAGATTTCCCTGGTCCCAAGACAAGCAGCTGGTAGTGAGCTTCAGGGAAGCCTCTCTAAAGGCATCAGAGATGAGGGACTGTGTTTGGGGGTGAGGATGTGTGAGGGTGTGAGGCCTTGTGCAAAGTAGGCCTTCTAAAAACCTGACTCGAGTCTCCCTGCTTTTTCTTGCCCAAACCACCTTTACTGATAGCAGGTTTGTAAGAGCTGTTGTAAGGGCTTAAGCCCTTATACTCAGCCTCAATACTCAGTGTCTAAGTGTTCATGGAGACTTTTGCCTCTGGTTATATTTGGAGAGACTGTGTGCATTGCTGTGCTTTGTGTGGTATGACAAAGCTTTGTTTAAGAAGACAAAACTGAGAGGTACTGGCTTTGAGTGATAGCACATACAGATCTGCATTTGTATTTGATAATCCTGATCTGTCCTAGTTAGCTTGAGAGAGAGGGAGGCAGGACAGGCTTCAGCTACAGCAGTCTAACAAGAAAATACTGCATTAATTTAGGCCCAGCAGGGAATGTATTAGTGGGAAAGTCTTTGTTCTTCTGTTCTGTTGGTAAGAAAATACCATGCGCTGCGTGAGCAAGATGCATACAGTAACTGCTTGTGTCCTAATCAGTTCTGTCTCTCCCCTGTTCATGTGTTTCTTTATCCTTCTTCATATTGTCCTACTTGAGACAGACTTTGAGCATCAGAGCTTGCCACTAGGCCTGGGGATTCACAACAGACTTATGTCAGAAATAGAACCAAACATTACTAGAAACTGCCCTGCTGTTAGACACATGCCATGCTCTGGGATAGCAGGCGCTACTGCTGGTTATACAGAACAGTAATCAGCAGAATATAAATGGTCTAAATGTTCCCATTTTCCTAGGATGGGTTGAAATCCACCACAGGAGTGTGGCAGTAAGCTATAATTGGAATAGCATGCTCCCTCAGCTAAGGAAAGTAGCTGGGTTCCTGCCTGCCCAATCACCGCTGGATCATTTGACAGCAGCCATCCATCTTCAGGTGAAGAGGAAACTGGTGCATTGAATTATTTTCTGATAGCTTTCAAGATCCTAGTTCTCGGCGAGCGGCAGCTCTCCTGAGTCTAAAATCAGCACCTGGGATGGAACAGAGATTTGGGGTTTGGCATGTAGTGGTTCTTTGCAGGGTATTTGGACATCTTCTCCCTGATGGCTACTGCTCTTCTAAAGTTTTAGGTCATCTCCTTGGAGTTACTGCAATCATATAGCAGAAATCATTTTGCTATACGTGGGCTGTGTTTTCATTTTTCTTGGATTACATTTGCTGGTGGATATAAAATTGCTGCAAGAACCCGATCTTCTACCTCCCATTTTCTCTGGTAAACTATAAACACTGTAGGGCCCAGAGGTTTTTTAGGGGCATTCATTACAGCTCTAGGTGAGAAGATGTAACAACTTTAAGAAAACCTAGTGATATTACATTTGAATAAGGAAGGAGTCAGAAGTTCAGCTGAGGTTAATTCTCTCCACAACTTCACTGAAAGCATTAATATTGATTTTTGCTAAGTGGTTCAAAGACTAGATGCTGAACATGATGTTTATTGCCAAAGTACCATAGAGATGTGAAGTTGTCTTGTGTTCTTCCTCACCATTTACATTTTACTAAATACTCTCCTCTCTCTGAAATGAGGTAAAACCAAGCCAGAACAACCTCAGAGTTCACACAGAGAAAGAAAGTTTTAACCCACTCTAATGGAGCGGAGAGTAAAACAGATTCATGGATTTTAGTTCATAAAGGGACCAAACTTTTTACAAGTTTTATATGCGCAGAACAAAAGCAAATTTACATATGCGCTCACATCCGTGCTACCTTGATTCTGATGATAGCTTCACTTTATTAGGAACTGCAGCTAGAAATATGCCTGTCAACATCTGGCCTTCCCCCTGGAGTAAGCAAGCTACACCAGATGAGTACAGCAGCCAGGCTATGACACTAAGATTGCTTGGACAGAGCAAATAAAACATGTTTTCAAGTCAAATTCTTGAGTTCTTTGATTGTTTGCCCATTAGCAATTTATGCAACAAAAGATCAGAGGGGAGCTGGTGTCATGTGGCTTTAAATAATTTAGAAGTAGAAGCAATTGCTGGAGACTGCTTGAGGGAAATAAATAAATAAGTCAAAGAGAAGCATCTGGCTCAATCTGTCTGCCAAAAAAACAAAGAATAATAGAAAAATAGCCTCCTTTTATGAAGTGTCTAGCAGAACATTTGCCCTGAAGATGCGTGAGCTGAGAATTTTTGCACTCTTCTTTGCCAGCTGAAGCTATCAGATTACTTATGTCCTTCATCTAGTGGATATGCAATGGATATGGCTAGCGAGGAAAAGAGACCAGTAACTTTGGTTGATGCAGAAAGCAGAAAGCAATGTGCTGTGAGATGAGTGCTGCAACAATGACAAATTAGCAGGATTGTTTGCAAGTTCGTATCCCTGATTTATCAGGGACGGGTGTTACATGTCTATTTAAAACAGCAGCAGCAACAACAACAGAAGGGGAAAAGGGCTGTAAGAGAAATAGTGCATCTGATCTCTTGGTGTATAAGAGAAAGGATGTGATGGGCTGAATGTGTGAGGGGAATACCAGTAAGACTGAAACTATTCAGCAGGGACAGACAGTCAGGAAACAGTAATCTAACAAGTTTATCAGTCTTCACTTTTTCATTTTTAAGCACTGAGAAATTCCCTCAATGTGGAATTTATTGGGAAGGTTAACAGCTATACTGTGCTATCCAGACAGAGAAGAGTTTACACTAAAATAACCCTGTTGGCTTCAAGGTATTTTTTTGCCAGGGTCCAAATCTGAGCTCATGAGTATAAAAAGCAATGCAAATGAGATTGTCTCTGTTAGCAAATGCAATCCAGTGCAAGTTCATACTGAAGTGGACGGTGCTGCTCACTCGTACTTAATCAGCATAGGGTAGGGAAGATCTTCTTGGTGAACATATGCAGTTTAACCTTGTTCTCTTTAGAAGAAAAATAATTCTCTCAGGGGTGCAGAGGGGCCTGCTACTGTATCTAGCAGAAGACGTTAATTAAAGCAAATAGTTGCCTATATTGCTAAATGTTGTTATTCATTTGGTTTTAAACCTGTAGGTAGATATAACTGTAAAGAAGAGTACAGTTGGTTTCCTGTGGAGGTTCTGCAGTATGAAATGAATGCTGATTGATTCCTCCTCTTCCTGGAATTTTAGCTAGTGGCTGTTAGCTGAGCTTTGGATGGAAATAAAAGGACACACACACAAAAAAGCCCAAGGTCAAATGTTATTTGGGAAATCTGTTTGTCTCTGCCTGACAGTCAAACATCCCTTGTGCCCTGAACACGTTTTTTAAAGCCTGAAGAATATACTTCACGATTTAACTTTGGAGGTCCTGAAGCTTTCCCTGAAATTCCATGTTATTTACTCCTGTGCATAGAAAACAAAGTCCTTAATGGTAGATGCTCTCCAGACCCTTTCTAGGAACCTTATGGTCTTTTCTGCTTTGTCAAGAAACCTCCATTTTCAGGCAGCAGGCAGCTCTGAAACCCTTGAGGTCCTAACCTGAGCATAGAGCTTTCTTATTCACTAAGAATACTGGTCTGCTCATCCTGCCTGAAACAAAAGCAGATATCCTGTCCTAGCTAAAATTGTGAGATGGAGCTGTAAAAACACTTGTCATATATTTTTGATGCACTATAAATGCAAATAAAGCAATCACCTGCTTTATTTGTGCCATTTGAACATTACCTTGTAGAAATGTTTTCATGGTGAATTAACACAAGCTTAGATGAATGGTCCAGAGGCAGGGGCCAGCAGCTGCACTGAGAAGTTTCATTTTGTAGTCTCTGACTTAGCTGCACTTCGCACTTTCAGGTAGAAGCCTGACAATCAGAAATCATTACAATCTGCTCAGGGCACTTGCTATCGCTGCCTTCCCATCTTTCCCTTCCCACAGAATTGCCTTTTAAGATGTAGCAGGAAAGATCTAAAGTATTTTTATTGTAAAAATCACGGTAAAATTAAAAAGGATAGGAATAAGCCATTTGTGTAGCAGCTTCTTTCCATGTCTCTGCATAGACTTGCCAATTACAGCTCTCTTTTCTCAGTCAGAGATGTTAACCTGTGCTGCTTTTATCTTAGGATCCCTGCTCAGGCTTCTAAAGTGATTTCTGGCCATTTGAGTTCTTCCTTTGTTTTTGTCACTTGTTCCTGGGAGGAAGAATGGCACTAATGGGAAACATCTTGCTATTTATAGACCGTCTCGGTGTTATGTCTCCTGTGGTTATGTAGAGGAGGCAGCATAGAGTCTATTTACTTACAGACCATTCATCTCCTAGCCTATATTTCTTGCTATGGACTTACTGCTGTTTTCTTTTAGATTATAATTCCCCACTCCTCCCAAAGTGTGTGACTTTGATGACTGTGGTCTTGTCCATCTCATTTTTGATGCATGCCATAAGGGCCTGGTCCCTAAAGGCTTGGTCTGATATACCTGGGTGATATTGAAGATCCCTTCCATAGGATCCAGAATATGGGGTGAGCCTAAGAGCTTGATGCATGCCTGTAACATACCCCATTATAGAGGCAGGTTGCAGCTAGGGCAACAGCTTTCAGGAACTGGGACTTGCTTTTGAAAGACTGCTATTCTTTCTGTATCTATTGTCATTTATCCATCTAAACCTCTCTGCTACATTTATCACAGTTATATTAACTGATATTTTTAGCTTCAGTCAGATTTTTACTGCCTTATAGAAGAGGATCTGATAAATTGCAAAGCAGAAATGAACACATGGCTCCATTTTAAATACTCAGACTGAACTCTATTATCAATCTGCTAATAGAGGGCATCCAGTTCCAGAAATAAAGTTGTGAAGTGCTTGGCTAGAATTCCCCCAACCTTCTTAAATTTTACTTGATTCAGCCTTGGTGCACTGATAATGTCCAAGAATTTATAGTAACAATAGGGGTGAAATTCTGATCCTCTTTAGGCCATCTGGGAATTTTTTCCCCAAGTTTTGTTTTTTTGTACTGGCAACCTCACTGTAGATACTTTATCCCCAAATATGTCATTCACTGGCATCATTAGTGGAGCAGGAGATACCATGAGGATCCCTCAGACTGAAGGGACATACAGGTTGAATAGTTTCACCGAAACATAATGTCATTTATTTTGGGGTCGGTTGCATTCAGTGAGGTTTAGTTTTGCAGCTTAACATTATTGTTCTTCAGTAGTTTGTCAGGATCACTTCTGGGGCTGCTGGAATTTGTTATCACAGTTCCTTTTCCCCACCTCTGGCCTTTGAGCCAGGAAGGTGCTCCAGCTTTGTTTAGTTCCATATCAACACCTTGAAGAATGAGCAGCACTGTGTTTTTGAGACAGTCTTTCTTTTGAAATATCTGAAGTGTGTGGGCACCTGCCCAGCATTTATGTTGTGCTTGCTGCTGTTACAGAGTTTTCATGAGGTTTGTTAGGAAAGGGTCTTATCAAAACTAGGCATATGACTTTTCCCTCCTGGGTAAGAATAGCCAATGGGACATAGATAAAGAAAACAAAAGCTACATTCATCACATCTAATTATGGTTGAGAGTGAAATGAGGTGGGGAGAAACTCTCCTCTTCTTGAAAATCTGATCACTGTCTTTGTTACAGTTGTGAGCCAGCCAATGAGCTCAGCATATTTCCCATCTAGGAGGCGTTCTGGGCCCAACCTCCTTATATTTTTTGCTTTATGTGAGGTAAAACATTATGTGCTGAGATGGCGCTTCCTGTTCTGAAGATACAGGTAGGGTAACCTCTGGAAAAGGCAGGACAGAACACTGTGACAGCAGCTGTGAGTGTTGCCACTCACTGCCAGAGCTTCAAGGAGAAAAGGAATCAAGCTTCGAATGAGGGATCTGATTTAATTCTTGTATTGTTTCCATGTCTGTGTAATCCTCTCATCTCCCATAGCTGTGTCTAAGAGAACAGAGACCATTCTTGTGTTGGGACCTGACTTGAGATCTCTGACTTGTGCTTCTCAAGCTGTGATCCCCTCCTGAATGAATGTACCTGTTAGCTTTGTGTGCATGGCAAACCAAAAGAGTGATGTGCAAGCTCTAAACAAACGCATTTTGTTAGTCCAGTGGTGTGCATAGTAAGAAGCAATGCTTGACTGACACATGCCCTGCAGACAAGTTTCATCATCGTTTGAATTGACACAAATTGTAGCCTAAGCCCCTATGTTAAGACATCTCATGCTGAGACCTGTAGAGGGAACAGAATTGGTTTATACAATGAATTCTTACTAAAATAAAGGTAATACCAAAGGTCACACTCACTAGCTAATTAAATATTTTCCTAAAGTGGCATACCCATTTATAATATGTAAAGCCTGACTTTGTTCTCCTTGGAGCAGGCCTGGAAAGAATTGCATTGCAAATATTTATTTACCTCTCTTGTCCCTCACTGGCTTTATTTTAATGGGTGTGCAAAACTGCATGAATGCTACAAGGGAGAAAAAGCCCCCCGGGAAAGCCTTTGTATCTGGATGAATTGGAAAAACAAACTCTAGGGTGCTCATTTGCCACGAATCGCTTTTCACATCACGTGCGGAAAATGAATGAAGCGTCTGTGAATCTAATTCCCTTTGTCCCAGTTGTAAAGCAGATCAGCACAATAGGAGAGGCACAAGGCCAGCAAAGCAAGAGGTGGAAAGCAGGCACCACTCAGTGAATTCATTTTCAGTCATCCCGTTGCTGCCTGCTCCTTTTCTTCTCTACAGATTTAAAGAACAAACAAACCTGACGGTTCTTGGGAAATGCCTCTGTTTAGTGCTGCTGCTGAAGCCTTGCTGAGCATGGCGGCAGCAGCTGAGAACACGATTCCTTCCCGCTGTCACGCCTGGTCCCTTGTCACTCCAAGTGGGAGGACAGAAAGCACATCACCACAGCCCAGCTGTGCAGTAGGAAACCAGTAGATCAGGGCATTGAAGAGTCTGTTGTCTCAGAAGTAAAAGAAAGAAAGACTGAAGCTCTTTCTGTTGTGGGTTTTTGTTTCGTTGTTGTTGTAATAACTGAATTTTGAGATAAAAATCCTAACCAGCTGCACTGATTTTTTGACAGCTGTTTAATAATCTGAATTAGGTTACGTTATTTCCTCCCTATTATATTCCATCTAAATACATTTAGATGCGTGCATGTCAACCAAACCAGCTACATGTGAAAGACAAAACATTCCAGCTGCAAAACTCAGTGCCAGCTTGGGAATGTAACCCTTCCATTCATTGCCTGGTTTATAAGCTCCACTTGCTGTATAAGAACAATTCTGTTGTCTAGCTAAAAGGAAATGGAAAATGGAAATTTTAAGAATCTCACCACAGCTTTTGTAATATATCTCCAAGTTTTCCTCCTTGCAGACTGTGTGTGTAGGCCATTCTGTGCTGGCACTGACGCAAAGCAGGGCTAAGACGAGAGCGAGAACATTCCATGTCTTCATGGTTGCAGTGGCAGTTTGCAGGATTGATTCTTCCCGTCTCTTGCTACTCTTCTGTGGGTTAGCTGCTCCTTCCTTCCTCCAAGAGAGAAACAGGAGTTTCTACATTCACGCCTGAAGAATGGTTAAGTGAGCCTATGCAGCCTCCAGATTGCCGCAACGTGGTGCAAACAAGAGGCTAATCAGAATTGGAGGGTGCTGTTTCCGTGTGCTCAGACTTCTGCTTTCTGCTTCGTGTTAGTTTAAACTAATGACAAATGAGATAATAACACCTACTCGCCACGCTGCACAGCCCTGTCTTGGTGCCTGCTGGAACAGTACAGCAAACTGTTTATTTTTTCTCTCGCTGCCAGTTTCTTCTCTTGAAGTCAAAGCATTTAGGTCAGGACTTCAGACAGGCTTATTTAGCCCTGCTGGCTGCAAAATGTAATCCAAATCATCCCATTTTAATCATGCAAAGTTGGGACCAAATGTTGCAAGGTGGCCAGTTTGGTTTGTGCATTTTTCTTGGTGAAAAATCAGTGTGCTGGAGGGAAGGAAGATTTGTCTGAAAAAAAGCTGGCGCACCAGAGAACCAATTCTTGAAACTTTCAGGAATGAATCCTTTCTGCTTGACTCTGCTAGAGGCAGCAATCTCATTCATTTTGGTCAGTGGTTCTTAGGAATGTACTATTTAAGAGTAAACCCAGTCAAGTAAACGTTTCTTTCCTTCTGTTTTCCTAGTTATTTAACTGCCCAATTCTGACACTGCATTGGTCATTCATGCTATTTTTTTCTAAAGCAGTACTTCATGCATGAATTGGTGGCTGATGCATATGGCAAAGAATTATCAGTAAAGAAAGCAGGGAGGCTTGCCTCATCCCTTGTAAAATTCTCTTCTTTACTTTACGACCCTGGGTTTGGAATAGGATTTCAAAAGGCAGTTGCCAAAAAGGACTTTTCTGGACAAAGTATTAAATGGAAAAAACCTACAGGCTAAACTCAGCCCTAAAGCCAATGTCTGCAGTAGTGTTCTCTGAGCTGCAGACAGGAGAAATTGGCTCTGTAGCGTGACAGAGTTGGATAAAAGATTTCTTTGGCCACCTCACTCTTTCTTGCTTGAGATCTGCAAGTATCATTTGCTCTGTCACTGAGTGAAGTTGAAGAAGAGAAAGCTGATGTACTTTAGCAAACAGGAAGGCATCTAACAAGATAATTATAAAATAATACTAAACAGTAGAGTTCTTTCTGAGGCAAAATCCTTGCCTGAATTAAGACAATAAAAGTAATCCCAAAGATTAGAGAGGAGGCCAAGATTTCAGCCACGATGTACTATATTTAAAAGCTTATTCAGGGCAGTCCAAGAAATCTTGTTTTGGATAACGAGATTCAGGGCTATTTCATGTTTTGGATACTATCATAATGGTAAGTTACATGTCCAGGGCCAGGGTGAGAATTCAGGCAACTGTCTTTAGACACAGTGCATGTGTGATAGTCACGTAACGGGATTTGGGTTAGGATCTGTCTGATTTGACCAGACTTCTGGTGATATCCAGCTAAGAGCTGACAGGAGCAATGCAACTGCATAGAGACTATTAAACAGAGACAATGTCCAGGATAACTGTAATGAACTTAAATTTGAATGGTATAAAGTAAAAGTCCCTTCCCACTGAAGTCTGTGAAGGGAATCAGAACTGGATATAATTACTTCTTACAAAATGTGCTGTAGGTCAGAGCTGTGAGAACTTAACCACTATATTTTATTCTTTTCTTAAGGTATGATACAATGGCATTTCCTTAAAACATCAGTTTAACGCTCATTGAACTGAGAAAAACAGAAGACAGGGCAAATGTTTGAAAGAGACATCCAGTGGGACTGAGGGTATCACTAATAAGCAAAATTAAGCTCAGGACCACTCTTGAGATTAAAATAATTGTAAACTGGGAAAATACATGTAAGTAGTACTGTATATGCTTACCCCACTCTTACTCATCCCTGCATGCCTGTTCATAAACAATACTGAGACAGATTACTGGGCAAAATGGAGCCCAGGTCTGGATGGGAATGGCTTACCTGGACATTGGTCTTGGTTTTGTCTCACTTTGCCTATCCCCACCCTATCCAGATGGCACTTCCTCCTGATATCTAAGCTAAACCTCCCCTGTCTCACTTTAAAACCATTCCCTCTTGTCCTATTACTATCCACCCCTCTAAACAGCTGCCCTCCCCTCCTGTTTATATGCTCCGTTCAAGTACTGGAAGGCCACAATGAGGTCTCCCTGGAGCCTTCTCCAAGCCAAACAAGCCCAGTTCCCTCAATCTTCCCTCGCAGGAGAGGTGCTCCAGCCCTCTGATCATCTCAGTGGCCCTCCTCTGGACCCACTCCATGAGCTCCACATCCTTCCTGTACTGGGAGCCCCAGTCCTGGACGCAGTACTGCAGATGGGGCCTCACAAGAGCTGAGAAGAGGGGGAAAAAAGTAGAAGCCTGAAAGTAGAACAACGCTAGGCTGTCTGAATATGGGCCTTCCTACTTAAATGGAAGCAGGATGGCTGGTGTAGCAGAAATCCAATGTGATTTTGTAGATGAGCTCAGAAGCACCATTATACGTAGGCAAGTGCCTGCACCATTTTCCTGTCTGTTGCATAGACTCTCTCTTGCTCTTTTGAGACAGCTACTTCATTCTTTTTTTTGGCAGTGCTCCTGACACTGACTCAAAATGACAAGTCACAAGATTTCTTTGTGGGTGCGAGGTTGGAACGTGTCTCAATAGTTTCAGTAGCCAGTGTTCTGAGGGGAAACAGCCATGATGGTTCACATTTTGGAAAGCTGTTACCTTCCAGTTTGCCCCACCATGTTGTTTTCAGCGGGAAGGAAATTCAGAAGGTTTAAGTTTACAATGTGCACTCCAGACGCTGTTTCGCCATTTTATTCCCTGTGTAATCCTTGTATCTCCTAGAAAGTGCGTTATTACCAACTCCATCTGTTCTGAGAACGCTTTCCCTTCAAACAGCCGAAGCCTGTGGGATGAGAAACTGCATTTAAACGAAGTGGTATCAGCGCTGGCAGTGGGAATTCTGCTTAGCAGGTTGCTTAGCTGGCCAACAAGCATGTTTCTTTATCTGATTGAAGGCTCTGACCGTGGAAATAAGCAGATCAAAATGCCTGTAAAGAAAGTTAATTACTTGAAGAGAGAAGTAGCTTCATGTATCTATATCACTCTTCACCTTGTTTTGATGCTTCTGTATTAAAGGGTGAAAATGCCACTTTCTACTTATCAAGATTTTTACATCTGTAATATATATGGCAAGAGAAAAAGACACAAACTAGTAAGCAGACAAAGGTTCATCAACATCTGTAACTTCTTGGACTTGCAGATAAAAGATTGCTAATATATTTACAGGAGCAAATCCTCCCCAAACAGTAGCTTATACCACCAGCCTCTCCCTTCTATAGCTTTTCTTAACAACAGTCAGTACCAGCCCCATGGTACTGGTACTACTACATGGTACAGAAGCATAGCAATAAAGAAGGTTTGTTTTGTTTGTTCCTTCTTACTTCAGGGCCCATCTCTCCCCTTTTAAATTGCAAGCTTGAGTCATAACTGTTTAAACAGACAGAGTTGTTTATTGGTTAATCAACATACTATTAAGTAGCCTAGCGATAGATACTATTAATAGAGAAACTGTTTGTAGGTGCTTCATTTATTCCTTACCTGATTTGATGTCTTATTCCCCCGTTCTTATTTTGTAGAACCCACCTTTTTGCTGTCTTTAACACCTGCATTTCTTTACCTGAACTCCTTGCAAAAATGCAATTCACCTCAAAGTTTTCAGCAATGGTCTTATTTCTTCTACATCCATTCTCAAATTTTTGTTTTGTTTCTAGTGTCATTATTCAGGCTGTCTTGGCCATATGTAGCTTTACTGATATGGTCGCCATGGTACAGATAGTCTCCTAAGATCCTAAGACTACATCCCTAAACTCCCCTGCAATTACCTTATTAATACTGGCAATGCTAACTTTGATTCCTCTACTTGCCTCCAATTAGTGCCAGTAGTTTCATATCTGAAGCACAGCCTGCATACCAGAGCAACAAAGCTACATATTTTTCATGTTCTGTGTTATACAGCATCCTTCCCTTGAATTGTTCTAATTACTCTCTGGGCTCCCTGCAGAGGCTTTAGCTAGTCATGAGACTGGTGGGGCTTTTTACGGGCATTCATACAGCTGTGATTTTTGCCAAAATGTTTCTGGGTATGTTTTTTTCTATACTCCTGGCCAAGTAGTTGTATCTGCAAAACTTTTCCAAATGTACACCTGGACAACACTTCACCTCATTTTTGCAATAGGATTTTCTCTTGAGTTTCTTTCATGGAATCATAGAATGGTTTGCATTGAAAGGACTTTAAGATCATCTGGTTTGATCTCCCTTGCTACAGGCAGGGACACCTCCCAATAGATCAGGTTGCTCAGAGCCCCATCCAGCCTGGCCTTGAATGGAAGCAAGGGGCATCTACAGGTGGGACTGCTGTTCCATGCTTTCTCTGCATATCATATAGTTGAGCATTGCCCAGCCCTGGCAGGCTCTCAGTACAGGCCCTTTGCAGTTGTCTGGGATTGAGCTGCTTCTCAGCAATACCTGCTCCTTGTACAACACTGTTGGTGTATGACATAAGCCCATGCAGTTTTGTTATCAGCCAGGTCTCAGTCACTTTGATACACTTTCAAGTAGTAGTGGACTACTATGTCAGGCACCTTGCTAACTTTAGTTGATCTCTTTTTGTTGTTCTTTTTCTTTTCTTTCATTTTTAATTGAAGCTTTCAGGAAAAGGGAATACTTGGTGGTATGGGGAAAAGGAAGAACATACTCATTTGGTATGGGGAAAAGGAAGAACATACTCATTCTTTTGGCATTTATATTAGAAATTCAGGAAAATGTTTAAGTTTGTACACTGTTGTGACTATTCAGGGTCCATCCAGAGTCTACACTCTATGAGATAGATTAAAGGTTTCAGGTTTGTCTGCTACAAAGTGGAAGAGTGTGTTTTTGCATCAATCTACAGTAAAAGCCTTGCATCTGTACTAGGTATGTACAAAAGCAAAGCCTTTCACAGCTTCCTTCTGGTTAAAACTTAAGCTTTTCCAGGAGGAAAGTGTTGTAGTCATGAAGAAAGGGCAAAATGTATCTGGTATCATGAAGCAAACGTGCTAAATACTTTTAGATGTTAATATTTGAATCCCTATATTTACAGTGTCCGGTGTATCGAAGATGCATGCTGTGATTATTTGGTGTTTTCATATAAGAACACAGAATATTTCCTAAACCTGTATTTAACCCCTTTTTTATAGCACTGGAAGATAAGATGAATAGATTTGAGGTTTTTCGAGCTTATAGACTTCTGGCAACACAATAGAGGCATTTGAAAATTAGGAATGAAGCCAACAGGTGGTATTTAGATGTGAGCAGTTGTCTGGTTTTCAGCTTTCATATGTCATTATATTATTTTACTGCCTTTGTTTTTGTGCTGCTGTAGCAGGGTCCTTTCTCTAGTGGTGAAAACTTTGTGCTCAGCCCCAAGGAAAGAACTAGGTTGTCTCCTGCATGGACCTTTCTCATTGTCACCTTCCTTCCAGATATAGTAGGAGAACAGTAAAAAAAACACTTGGTTGTGGTAGGACTGGGGCAAGAAGATGGTACTGATACGCTGTCCTTTTGTTTGCATGCAGGAAGGAAATGTAAGACAAGCTTGTTCTGGTGCTCTCTGAATTGGAGAGCTATACTTGTCATTTGGCTATGGTGACGCATATCCAAACTTGGAGTTAGTGCTTGAGAATGAATCTCGGATGAGTGCTGCTGGGTGTGCTTTGGAAAAAGGGAACAGGAAGGAGAGAAGAAGACTTAGTAGCACCCAGAGCAGAAGCAGTGGTCTATCCATATATTTACTGGTGGTTTGCATTACATGTTTCTGATGCAAATGCACATGAGCCTAAGACTGAAAAGAAATTCTGGCCTTTGAGTCATGTGGTCTCACAAAATGTAGGAGGGGTGGAAGCAACAGAAACAGCTTTGATGCAAAGAGAAAAGCTTTTATCCGCTTCTGCATCTCCCTCCTCGGTTCCACCAGTCCCTGTCAGGGGCTGCATGGAGCTGTTACCGTGGCAGGCAGGTTTTGTGTAGGGTGGGAATTTCATAGTGAATGCTTTTCTTTTCAGAAAATACCACTTTACTGAGTCCAATGAGAATGCTAGTACAGTTTGGGAATGTGCACGCTAGCAGGATAATTTTTTCAGCAGCAGGAAAAAGCTCTGTGGTTAGAGAAAAACTTCCCTTCCAATACAGCTTTTATAGCTGATGAACTTTTTTTTGATGTACTATGAAGCTAGAGTTCAAAGCAGGGACCTATATCCATTAGGTAATGGCCTTAAGTTGCTCCAGGGGAGATTCAGGTTGGGTATTAGGAAAAATTTCTTTGCAGAAAGAGTGGCAATGCTTTGGAACAGGCTGCCCAGGGAAGTGGTAGAGCCACCATCCCTGGAGGTGTTCAAGAAATGTGTAAACGTGGCACTGACGAACATGGTTTATTAGGCCTGGTGGAGGTGGTTTGATGGTTGGATTAGATGAGAAGATCTTAGAGGTGTTTTTCAACCTCAGTGATTCTATGATTCACCTGGGCAAGCAGAGTCTGAACTACCACAGGTTGTTCTCCATTTGTTCAGATGATTTTCAGAGTGGGAGAAGCTTTGAAACATCATATTTCAAAGGAAAGAAAGAAGGTGTTTTGCGCTGCTGTGCTGTAAATTCTGTCTACTGCCTCTCAGTGCATGGCGGCAACAGCAATGTGATGAGAAACTGCTTTGATGGGCAACCTTATTTACCTGAGAAAACAGCCTATGGTTTTGTATGAGCTTGGATCAAGAGTCACTCTTCTGTTCTGCTTCACAACTGCACTTGTGAGCAGCAATTCAGCCAGGCAACGTGTTTACATTGGTGCTGCAATCAGGATCACAGTGGATCAGTGCTCTGTACCAAACCCCTGTGCCCTCCTGGATGGAGTGAGTTTGATTGCCAGCACTGCAGTGCCAGTGTACCACTTTGGATCGATGCAGATTGGTGCTGGTTAGGCAATAAGGAACAGCAGCTACCCATGCCTAGGACAGATGGACTGGGGTGTGGTGCTGGCTGTCATAAGTCTGCTGGAAATGAGCATTTTTCCGTGTTGGCTAATGGAGTTTCCTCTGTGTTCACGGCGAAGTGGCTCTGTGGAATAAGCTCTTTTCAGTGCCTGGGAAGTGCTCAGCCATACAGCACGGGGACTTCTGACAAAGCAGACTCAGCAGAGCACTGGTTAATAGTTGAGGTTTAGGTTTGTGGCCTTACAGACAGATTGTGTTTGTATGTGATTCTGTGAAATATGGGCACAGGAAAGCTATATCCATAGATATCATACACCTAGAGAAAAAAAAGATGCACACAGTGGAAGTGTATGAAATTTTGTAGACACACAAGTACTGGAAATTCAGATTGGTTTTGGCTCATATAATGGTCCACAAGCAGGGAAGAATGAACAAGCAAGATGCCCTTGTGCTTCTGGGTCACCTTTCATGGATAATTTCTCTCTCCTTAAAAGATCAAATTGACTTCCACTCAGGCCTGGCATGAAACCTTAAAAAATATTCTTTCAATCAAATGCTGGCAGATATGGAAAGAAGCTTGTGCAAAAGGGAGCAACTGAAAGGCAGAGGTCTCTTGCCAGCAAGAGATATTGAGATCAACCATCTCAACTCTTTCAGGCAAGAAAGGAGGACTTAAATTAGGCAAGATTTCATCAACCTTCTTTCAAACTCTCCATTTTGGTACCCAAGACCTCCAGACCTGACTGATAGATGATGAGATGGGATTTGTTTGAATGCACGGAAAACAAGGGCAAAGGAATGAGAGCTGAAGGAGGATTAAGTTTAAACCGGATTCTAATGGATTTTGAGACTGAATTTCAGATTGGTCAGCCTACTGCCAAAAAAGCTGCGGTTTTGATGCAAATGAATTTGATAGCTGCTGCTGACGTTCTTCCAGCTACGTTCTTCCAGCCGAAGCGTTGTCTGGTAAGGGAGTTTGCAGATGCTCCCCGTGATACTATTCCTGAGTTAATTCAACCATTCTCAGGCTTGTAGAAACATGGGGGGTTTGAAACTTGTCTTCAGCGTGATGCCAATTATAGAGAATGTGTGGAGGTCAGTTTCTTGGAAGCTTGTTCTGTTTCAAATACTACTTCAATGGAAGATACGCCTCCCTCTGTATTAAATATTGCTGATTGTGCAGGGGAAGCTCCACTGCTGCAGCCAAATCTAAATCTGATGGGAGGGAGCACAGCCTAGTACCATCTTCTTGCTCCTAGCTGTGGGGAAGGATGTGCTACATCACTTTCTCAGGCGAGCACGGCAAAGAATTGGTGCAGAGATGGCTTCAGTCAAGGGGAATTTTACAGGCTTGCTGAAATCTTTTCTCTGCTCAGCCTCCTGGGTGTGCAACTGCAGTGAGCTCTTCTCCACCCAACTACCTCAGGCAGGCACTCTGACAGGCACAGGTTGGTGTGGATTGCATCTGATGTGAGGGTGGGATGGAGCTGAGTGCAATCTGTGACAGGGCTTTGCCAACAAGGCAGCAATTATAGATATGGGTTTATACATGTGAAGGGCTATTTCCACTTCTCTAACATTTCCAGAGGGAATGACAGAAGCCATTTTAGGATGAGAAAGCTAGTCCCTGCTCTGTGTTACAGGTTGGACTACAGGGATATTTCTTTAGCAGTACAAGATTAAGAATCTGTACATTACCTCCGGCTGCTGCTGCGGAAAAATATAGTGAGAAAAGCACTGGTCCAGATCCTCACCTAATACTACCTTACATTGCTGGAAGTGTCACTGAGCCTATTGAGGAAGCTAAACTTTCCTTCTTTAATAAGAGTTTCTTAGGGATGGAACAGAGTAGTGTATTAGGGTAGGCTGCTTTTTCTCAATGGATATTCAGAGAGCATCATCCGGGAGAGCTTCCAGCTCATTTTAGTTTCTTTCCTTAATAGAAGTCAGTATGGATCAGAGCCACAAGTTATTTCCAGTGTATGGATTGCCAGAGATCTAAAATTAATACATGGATCTTCTTGTCCCAAGAGATCAGTGTGGCTGTGGATAGCTTTCTTCAGAAAATCCTGATGGCTTTCCTTCCCTGGTAAGAGGTAAATACAGCCTTCGAGTTAGCAAGGACTTGACAGTTTGCACAAGCTAAGCCCGATTTGGATGTCGCTGAGATGGAAAAGTGGGATTTCTTTAGTTTCCTCTGGCAGAGAAAAGTTTCACTTGCAGTCTTGGTCAAAGCCTGTTTGAATCTGTCTCCCAGAAACGTGCTTGTCTTTCCTCCCACTTCTGTCGCAATCTCTTCCAGAGGATAGGTGGTGGTGAGAAGAAACATTTGCATTGGTTTTTAGGACTTGGTTTGATGTGTGCACCTCAGCCCGAGCTCTGTGCTGGCTGGAAAGAATGACGTGAGGAAATAGGATCGCAGAGCCTGGGGAGAAGCTTTGCAGACCACCTGGCCTTCAAATTCCTGGCACTGCTCAAACTTGTCTCTGTAGGAAATCCACGTTCCAAGTCAAGATCAGGTCACATGAGAAAATGAATTTGGCAGCAATATGATGAGTCCCTACTGATCTGCCAGCAAATCCACCCCAAGCATCTTGCTCCATGTCTCTATGCTCAGAATAGAGCAGCACAACTGACAGCCCTGCATAGAAATGTACTCGCAGAAGTGCCTGGAGGTGGTTTCTGCAGGCTTTCCCATGAACCAATGCTGCTGCAAGCTGACTTCCCTTAGTGCCACAATCTCTTTTTACAGTAACATCAAAGGCAAGGGCTGAGGAGGGGCTTCCAAGCAAAGAGATTTGAGATGGAAGTAAATAAGGCACTCCTCCTCCTTAGCTTTCTGTGTCCCTACTGTCCTAGGAAGGCTACAGTTCTCCTAGGTATTGTCTGGTCACACAAAAAACATACAAACATAGGGATAATTCATACTTCTGTGCCCACCTGACCTCCTCTGACATCATTAGCAGCAACTAGTGAGACTCTGCCATATGCATTTAAGCGCCATTCTGTGCATTCTTGTTCCCCAAGTATATCAGCTTTAGGGAAAGGTGCATAAAGAAAACGAAATCCAGAATGACTCTGGCACAATTATAGTAGAAACAAGCTGCTATTAAGCTTTAATGCAGATGCCATGATGGGGAATAAAATCTCATTTCCTTTTTTTTTTCTTTTTTTTTCATTCATCTTTTGTATTAGGTGCTCCATTCTCATCTTCATGTGGGATGCTCAGAAACTTTGTAGCATGAGCATAGGTGGGAATTGGGAGGTCTCTGTTACAAAAGGCTGAGTTGTTTTGTTGTTTTTTACCTGTCAAAGCTTTGAGCACTTTGGTATCCCTTTGAGGATGATGCACTTCTTACAGATACTGTAATCTTACAGATACTCTAATCTTACAGATTCTTCTTCAAAAGCAGAAGAGTTATAGGTCTTGTTTGGCTTCTTAGTTGATTTTATTTTTTATTTTTTTAAATTCTTACAGATACTGGAATAGGTTGTCCAGAGAGGTGGTGGATACTCCATCCCTGGAGACACCCAAGGTCAGGCTGGATGGGGCTCTGAGCAACCTGATGTAGCCGTAGGTGTCCCTGTTCACTGCAGGGGAGTTGGACTAGGTGATCTTTAAAGGAGCTTCCAACTTAAAGCGCCGGGTGGTGCTGTTTGCCCAAGTTGCGGCCGTCTCTGCCCGCAGGGCTCTGCTAAGGGAGCTCAGCCTGAGCGCAGCGCGGTTAATTAATAACTAAATACCGCGGGCGGGGCAGCAGCTCCATCCCGGCTCTGACGGTGGGAGAGCACCTTGCTGCGAAGCCCCGGGGCAACACATTGGTGGGGGGGTTTATTCGATTACAAGAAAGAGCTCTGGAGAAGGTGTGGAGGAGGCAAACCCCGGGCGCCTCCGCATTTTGCGTGGGCTTGTGGCAGCGTGTTAGGTTTTCCTAATTTATTTAGCATTCTTGTCACAGCTTCCATTGTGGAGCTTTCCCGTACGAGGATTAACCACCACCACAAGCGGTGCAGTGCAACGCTGGCAACCTCCTTGGAAATCACGCAGCCTGAATAACGATGAGAGAGGAAAGCAGGGAGGAAAATCCACTGTTCTGCTCCCAAAAGCATCGCTGTGCTGTACCCACAGACTGAGAGCAGGCACGGCCCCATCACACAGCCTGCTCTGTCCCCTGTCCATAAGGGATGTCATAATGCAAGGTGGGACATGCAAACTGTGGGGCTTCTGCCCAGCGTGCTCTGAGGGTGAGGGCTTGTATTCGCCATCTTAGGGGCTGGCTCCCTTGGCCTAGGTCTGGAGGCATGGCTGATGGCCAGCCAAGAGCAACGCATGTGGGGTGAACGTTCAGCTTAGGTGATCGTAGCACCTCCTGCCACATCAAGCATGTTATGATGGAGCAGGATGCTCAGGGAGGTGGCAGAGTCACTGCTCCTGAAGGTGTTCATGAAAATGACAAGCGTGGCACTGAGGAATGTGGTTTAGAGCAGTGACAGGCGTGGGTTGCTATGGCTGGACTACGTGATCTCAGTGATCTTTCAGCCTTTATGATTCTGTGATAAGCGCTGCTGGTGAGTCTCTCTGAAGCAAACGGGCTGGCTCCTCATTTGTTTCTCCCTGTCAGGATGATGAGCCCAACTAGATTTCTCTCTGTTTGTGTTTGCTGCTTGTCTGTGCTGACAAAACATGCGTAGTTTGTAGCTCCCTCGCTTCAGCTGGCTGCTGTTCCATTTTAATGCGAGGCGCTTCATCGGAGGTCATTTACTCAGTGTGCTGCTGGGCCATTTACAAATATGAGCTGATGAATATTTCATCGCTGTTCACCAGGAATTCTGTCGAAGGCTGGAGCTTTGTGGCAGCGACTCAGTACGTGATGGGCTTAACCTGAAATTGTTTCCTTGCTGCATCTTTCACCAGACGTTCTAATTGCTGACGTTGGAGAGGGGGAAACGATGGGAGAAGGAATATGTATTAATATAATAATACTCTTGATCGCCCCTCGATTCTCCTTAAATATCGATGGAATCAGTGCTGCTTGAGAAAGAGACTCTTCTAATGGAAATACAGGAGCAGACATCCCTTCCTATTTGCTCTAAGAGCAATACCAGGCTGCTTTCCTTCCCGCAGTGCCACACCTCCAGGAGGGAGGCTCTACTGCACTCAGAGTGCTCTTCTGAAGTGCCAGTAAGAGTGAGTACTTGCAGCAGAGTAGGTGGTGAGACTAATTTATCTTGCTGCAAAACATCTTAGAGGAAGCAGGGCACTGTGTGCAGGGAACACGTGCTGGTCCTAATGCCTGCTTGAGACTGCAAAGAGCCTCGAGCAATAGTTATGCGGAGGAAGACCCAGACCATTTATCTGAGTCCAGTGATGATTCAGGCATCAACATCATTAGGTATTTTATTGCTGAGCCAGCTGAAGAAAATAGACTTATATAGAGTACTGAGGTTGAAAGCAGGGGCTTGTAAA
The DNA here is from genome assembly GCF_054131305.1 of Coturnix japonica. NCBI lineage: Eukaryota > Metazoa > Chordata > Aves > Galliformes > Phasianidae > Coturnix > Coturnix japonica. Next base: position 74,643,469 of record NC_140664.1, read on the forward strand.
GGTAGTTTTCTAAAGGTAGATGATGTTATCCCATGGCAGATGAATGGCAGCAGAAAGTCACAAAGTCACAATGGGTTTGTGCAGATGTGCTGATGGCAGTGCCTCACCCACTGGCAGGGGAAGCAGAAGGTGTTTTCATGTTACCATGTTGCGTGCCACCATAAAATGTTCTCCTGGATTTTTTGGATTGTGTGGTGAAAGATGTCTCACCTCTGACATCTTTTTGACTAGTTATAGTGCTATGGGGAGCAGAAAGGCACTCTGTTTTACCACCCAAAAAAAAAAAAAATAAAAAAATCCAGCCTAAGAGCTTCTGTAGTGGTCTGAGCTTCTCCTACTTTTCCCTGGTGCTGTTGAAGTTGAGCTATTGGGATGTGAATGAAGACTCAAGCACAGGAGATGGACAAGAAGCCACATGTACCTGGAAGTCTCCTAGTTCCCTCTATATTCAGAAGCTTCTTTCTGTTGCCCAGATGGGAGGAATGGGCTGCAAAATGTGCTGGCTTTTTTTGCTTATTGCTGCTAGCTGGTCATCTGGTGCTTCAGAGCTAGAGCAAAAATGGGAAGCTGTAAATGTATTGAATTTGGTAAGCTCTGTGGGAAGCAGCAGGTCATCTTATCAAGTCAGAGGAGAAGGCTTGGTATCTTCAAAAGCAGAAGAGTTATAGGTCTTGTTTGGCTTCTTAGTTGATTCTAATTTTTTTTTTTTTAAACATATACAATTCAATTTTTATTTGACCAGTTGCAGTGAGAGAATGAAACTGGTTCTATAACCAGCTCTTCCAAAACAGCTCAGTAAATCTCTAGGTCTTTAAAATATAATTAATAACTTTGTGTAGAGTGAGACTTCTGTGGGGGTGCAGGCGTATGTGGGTGGCTACTGAGAATACATGGTAATCTAACCACATCTTGCTGTCTCTCTCTCACTCTTTCTGATACATGCAGATATAGTGGGCCAAAATTTGCCACTTCTGTCAAACCAGAAATAAACAGGGCTAGTCATAGGGCAGATCATGACTTTCTATGAATATAGGTGATAGAAACAGCACCTGAAGAAGGAGCAAAAGTAGTAATTTTTGTTAACACTTGGTTAGTTTTCAAAGGGAAGAGTGAGTGAACAAATGCATTACACTCTCTGAGAAGAAAGAAAGATTATTACCAGTCTAGAGGAACTTGGTGAAGGCTGGACGGTTTCGATGAAAATTGCTATTTGAAGCAGTGTCCACATTTTGATTCAGTGTAGGTTTTCTAAGCTGCATAGCTGACATTTCCAAGTTTTTCACACTACAACTTTACAGTACTCCGGCCACGAATTAAGCAAGTTCAGATACTGCACAAAAGAGTAAATACAACAACATTTATTTTTTTTTGCTGTATTCCATTAGTCACAGTTCTCACCAGACATGGATGCTGCATGCTATGTCAGCCCATCTGTTGACTGATGTCTTTGCTTGCCCACCTCCTAAGTAAGGTGGGACTGTGAGAGTTATAAAATATATTTTGGACCTTGGTGTAAACTATTTTGAGTCCTCCAGTTTTTCAGTTGTTTCCAGGGCTTTGGCTGGGCAGGCAGGGATGCTGATAGGAAGCCCAGAGAAACAAGGAGAGAAAAGGGAAAAAGAAATCCCTCTTTCTCTTCCTATCGGAAGCACTTAGTGGTATTACATGGAGGTACTTGGCTACTCCTGTGTCTGGCAACCCTGCACTTGATAACTCAAGTCCAGCTGCAGACTAAGCTGTTAGCACTAGGACAGGTAGGGGTGTGGGGTCATATGTCATACAAGAAGAAGCAGGAGGTGGTATTTTTTTCATCCCAGAAAAGGTATGGAATGAAGGGTCTAATGATGCCTGCAACTGAACAATAGGAAATTACTGAAGAGATGCAGCCAAATGTCCAGAGCACATGGATGAGAGGCAACACCCACAAGCTGCAGCATAAAAATGTCCACTCAGATGTTATGAGGATTTTTGCAGGTGTGGCAATCGAGCATTGGAAGGTGTTGACCAGAAAGGCTGTGGATCTCCACGGTTGGAGGTATTCAGCTTTGGAAGTTGGACTAGAGGTCCCTAGCTGAAAACATCTGCTTTAATGAAGAGCCTGAAATAGTACAAACCACACTTGGAGATCAAGCATACATCGGCCTAGAGCTTTCTAGGTGTCTCCCTGTGGTTCTTGACAAATTCTTATGGAAAGCTCTGGCCAAGTCTCACTGAGGGACTTGAGGGAGGGTGGGAGGGTTCTTCTCTCTTCATCAGCAGATGTTATTGATTAACTCCCTGCTTTCCCACTCCCCTGGGACCCCTCTCGAATCCCTCAGAATTGCTCAGAGTTGTGCAGGTGATGATTTTAGACCACATTGTTCAGAACTTCATCCAGTTGGGTTCTTAAAGCTCTCGTGGACAAAAACTCTGCAATCTCTTTGGGCTGCGACTGTTCCAAAGAGGTCAGTTGTTCCCATGTTTTCTAGAAAGATGTCAGTAAGATGAAGCCCTGGTTCAAAGGAACACGTTGCATTGTCAGCAGAGACCTGTGTGCAACCTGACTATGGCTTGAATAAATCATTAAAATGTCCTCCAGCTTTCCCTTTGCTGTGTGGATCCAGTAGCCTTGAAGGTGCCAGAAAGACTGTATCCTAGTTCGAATTGCAGCTCAGCTCCAGTGCAGTTGCAAGTTCTGGCTCTCTCCTTCAGCCCTGGAACTCACCCAGTTCTGGACAAAGTCATGCTGGTGTTATAATCCACAGCTGAACTCTGAGGCAATGCATTGTTTCTTTGGTGATTTGGAGTGAATAAGAGAATCATTTCTGTGGTGTCAATGTTAGGGCCACATTCACAAATAAATGAATGGATCTGTGATGTGTTACAGGAGAGTAGTGTGGTGACTGACCTATTACTGGTTGTAGGAAGTTTTTTGAAGCATCTTCTCTGATCTCTGACAAAGACTTGATTGATTTAGGGTTTGTTTGTTTTTATTATTCTTATTTTATTTACTTTATTTTATCTTTTTATTTTTGGAAGTTTTTTTGCTTCTTTGTCCCTGTCTCCTTTTCTATTCACTAGAACTTGATAAAGCACCTTTTCCGGGTGAGCTTCAACAGGATAGATGAATTTCTGGCATTTATCTTGATGCTCAATGCCAGGAGAGAAAAGAAATCAATATTTAATAATTCCTTCTTAATACAGCCCTCCTCTGTCCCTGCTCAGAATATTCAAGGTCACCAGGTGCTATTCCAAGGTATGGGAACAGTAAAAGCTGTGCTCTGAATGCTATCATATACTGTATGTTGTTAAGCTCATAGGTTACTTTCAAGGACACCTCATGACAGCATATAATAGTAATTTTAATCTGATGTACTCAGATGGATTCTCTGTTAACCAAGTGAGTAAAAGAAACAACTTTCTAACTGAAGCACATGTTTCCTTCTGATAATGTTACCCTCCATCACCCTATTAATAGTAGAGGCAAAGTTTAATTAACAGTTTTCCTACAGCCCCAGTCGCCTCCGGTCTGACTCCGAGCTCAGTCATGGTGGTTTTCTCTCCTTTGTCCATAGATGTAGACATCTGTCTTTATTCTTCTGGAAATGGATGGTGAGCCACTATTTGTATTTTGGGATCACTGCAGGAAATAAACATGTAAGACAGTCCCCAGCCCACTGAATTTATGGTTTTACTCAAACGTAACATATATGAGATGCAGGCTCCAAATTTACAGTAACTGGGCGATCTAGAAGCCCAAATTTCACTGATAGTTAATGTTGCCTTCCAGGCTTTTTTGGGATGTGGTACCCAAGTGTAGGCATTTCTCCCATACTCTTGTTGTAGGACAGTGCAGCCAAGATTGGACCTGCCTTCCATAAAGCACAAAGCCCTTTTCAGCAGTAGCTTCACTCCCTATTATAAATTAGACTTTGTGTTTATTTTTACAGGTTTGTGGTGGTTTTTTTTGGTTTTTTTTTTCAATTTTTTCAAATTGTGATGTTATATATTCTTTATGGTTGTGGGTGATGTTCCAGATAGGGGACAAATCATTATGAAAGGAACTTCTCCATGGACCCTGTCACTCTTCCTTGGCTAACTCCCTGTAGAATTCATGCAACCTAGTGCATACATTGTCATATCATGTCACCTGTTTTGTCACCATTTGATCTACTTTTTACTTTCTAAAATGAGCTCCAAGTTTTAGGGATATTGGATACTGATCCATTTTATTTTTTTAGTTACCTATTCCAGATAGCCTGTTAGTGAGGTTGCACTTGATAATGAGCAGATGAAACTTATTCTGCTTAGTAACCATAGGCCTGAATTTATGAGCTCACTTACAGGGAACTGTCTTCTAGAACTGCTCCTTTCCATAAGGGGCATTTTTTTCTACATAGATACTGCAAGCAAAAGTTGAAAAAGTTTGTAGATCTCATCTTTGCCTATACACACACACCCAGTGAATCTTTGTTAGCCTCTTCTGAGGTCTTCCAACATAAAATACTTGGCAAAAGCCATCCACTGATCCACTGAGAACTTATGAAGTTTGGGTAATAGTAATTTATTGACTTCAGTGTTCTTGCTCATGTAGAAGGCGGTCTGCTGAAGGGGAAGCATTCATGCTTTATTACATTTCCTTGAGCACTGACATTTTTATTTCTGAAGCGTTGTTTTTCTTTTAATTTAAAGGCAAAACGCAATTTTCCTCATTTCGACGCGTAACAGAAGATTGGCCTGAGATTCTTTGAATTCCTGTTTAATAATGACCAAATTCACTGTCCAGCTTTTCTTTCTAATAATTGTCAGTTTCAGTGTTGAAAAATAGAATGCTCAAGAATAAAAGTAATCATTGAGATGTCACCATTGCTCTTTTTATAAAGTAGATATTTTTGTCTGTACCTTCACAAATCATCCTAGGTTTCAGTAGATGCTCTCTACTACTACCCATCAAAACTGTTATGAGAACAACAGAACTTACTAAGCCTGGGCATCTGTGAGTTTGTGTCCCAACCTATACACCAGTATGAACTGATCGTTCATCTCTGTGGCCTTCTTAACAACTCTGTTGGACAGGAAAGAACACTTGTGATGCCAGTCTACAGCTGTATGTGTATGGGTTCGTTGACTATCTCAGGCTTGCTGGTGTATATATAGCAGCTAAGTTTTGCCTGCCTTTTCCTTAATGGAAAGCTCTAATTTTGGTCTTTCTTCTCTCTCCAGCTGCCAGATCCCTGAAACTTATAAAAATATAATTATCTGTGAGACTACAGCCCTTCTTTCAAAATTGGTTAAAATTAGCTAGAGAGAAAATTCACTAAAGGGAGCTGACAGACAGGAAATCAGGCCAGAAATACATCAGCCATCATGTCAGTTCTGGGTGTCATGGGTAGCTGTTAATTTAATACCATGTTTCTCCCAGGCTGGCCTGTGGAGATAGCCATGCTGGTGTCCAGGAGGTGTGATTACTCTGTACCTGTTTCAGTGATGAGCTCCTTAAAAGCACTCAAAGCACCCCTCAGCTCTGAGCATCCCTGAACACTCTCAGAGGGTATTCAGCAACCTAGAGTTGTCTGTTCCTTGTGAATCTGGGGACACATCATCCCGCCTGTTCAAGACAGATGGGGTTTGCTTGGGGCCAAGAGCTTTAGGTAAGAGCAGAAAGGATGCTGTATATGTGTGGGACTCCTTTCTGGAAAAAGATTTAGGACCTCCTCACCCACTGTCTGTGCACAAACTGGTGTTGCTGTTATGGGTGAAATAAACTTTCTGTCTAGACCAGAGTTAACTCATTAAGGCCTCTCCCTTTTCCAGCTATATTTATTTTCTAAGATGCAGTCCAATGCTCTTAAGTTCTTGGTATGATACCCCTGTGTGTCTAACTCTGCCACCCATATCGTGTAATGTCTTGCACAGGCTTATTGCAGAGATAGCTTTCTATGCATGGGGGGATTATCAATATTAGGCCTTACTGCTGCAGAGGACCCATATGCCCAGGTTTAATTTGCTTGGGAGCACTTTTGTTAAGATCAGTCCTACTTGAAATCAGTAGGCATCTTCACCTATACAGTATCAGGCTGAATAGGTTGGTCTGCTGGTTGGGGCTTTCTGCAAAGTTTGTTCAGCACACTGTGCCTGTAAAGACACCACAGCTGCTCTTCCAATGGTGTAAAGGAGATACTGGTGTTACTTGCCTTTTCAAGTAGTTCTGCACTGCTGAAGACTGAAAATAATTATGTATTTCTCTACTGCGTAGTGCAATTTGTTGAAGAGATTTCATAGAGAGCTCTAAACTACTTAGCTGTGAGTATTATAAACAATATAGATGCATTAGCACAGAGCTCAGCTGGGTAAATTAGCATTGTGCAGCATAGACATACCCTAAATTTCTAGTATGGTTTCCTCGGTGACACTTTTTCAAACCACAGCTTGACAACAAAAGATATTTTTTGCCCCTCCAAAACACTGTGCTAGGAAAGCTTGCATACATTTTTCTTTTTCATTATCTCACTACCTTCTCTTTTAAAATAAATTCTAGGCTTACTGCCTCAGATTATTTCTTTCTCCTTTTTTTTAATGGAGGTATCTTCCCATTTATCTGAGCCCAGAAACCCAGTAACCAAACTGTTTCTATTGGAGCATAGAAAATATACCTCTACATTTATATAAACTATTGTTTCAGTTTCCTCATGATGAAAGAGTAGAATCATAGAACCATAGAATTACTCAGGTTGGACAAGACCTCAAAGATCATCAAGTCCAACCACAGCCTAACCATAGTACCCTAACTCTAACAACCCTCTGCTAAATCATATCTCTGAGTAGATACGTTTGGGAAAGAAATGGAGATCAAACATTGTGTCTCTAAATAAATGTATGCAATGCTGATTACACCATCTAATCCAGAAAGGAGTAGGACAGGAAAATGCTCAGAAAATGGCAAGGAATATGACAGATGCTGTAGTTTTTATGGCAGGAGAATAAGTAGCAGTTTAGGGGGAAGAAAAGTAGCTGGAGGGACATGTGAGAGGTACCACAGAGGTTTTCTGTGAATCACGTGGAGAAAGTAAGTAAAGAGTTGCTATGGGCAGCCACAATCCAGGAATATCCAGTGAGATTCACTGTGAAGCAAACTTACAGGTCTTCAAGGAAGAACCTTCCTTACAGTGATTGATAAGTAGTGAAAATTATTGCTGCAGCATGTAGGTGAGACCAAATATTTAAAAGGCATCAGAATAGAATTAGATGGCATGGATTAAGAAAATTGCCTTGGTGGCAGTTCAGCAATGATTAAGGAGTTTAGTGGGTGAAAGTCAGGAGGGCAAGGACGCCTTCTTGTCCTCAACGGGAAAATAAATAATCCCCCTTCACCATTCTATGTACTAGAATGACTCTAGCTGTGATGGCAAATGTAGTATTTTACACAATGTAGGTTCTTAAGCTAAAATGCTGAAAAGCAAGGGAGAAAGATGTAAAACATGACTGTCAAAGGTGTATTTTCTCAGTCTCCCAGAGGAAGAGTAACATAACTGTACCAATTTTGGGAAGCCTGTAGGAAAATGATAACTGCTACAGTGTGTCAGAGGCTGATCCCTATCCTGACATGCCTCCCTGCATCCTACTGTCAGGTGCTCAGGGAACTCCTGAGATGAAAGTTACATCAAGATTGCTTTGTCTAATGTACTACAGTTGTTATTTTAGACCTTTGTAAGGGCAGGGAAAAAAAAATGACAGACAGTGAAGATCATAGGAATGTATATGTCTTCAGTTCTGCAGCTGTTTAAATCCATTAAGGTTCTCTTTGGAGCCACTTGCAAAGGAGAAGGTGTTTTGGTAAAGAGGTTCTGGATTCAGTACAAAAATGGACTACACTCAGTACCTGTTGAAGTCTTACATAACTGCCTTTCCTTTACAGGTAGTTTGCTGTGACATTTCATGGTTATATGGTGAATTTTTTCTTCCTGGCTGCACCATCCCGAGAATTTGCTGAATGCATTGAGCACAAATCCCGTGTAGTCAGCATTTCCCAGTCAAGTGGTGTGAGATGAATTTTCAAGCTTATGATCGATAAGTGGGTTTTGGAGTTGCTGCATGTTTGGGAGAATAAATACAATAGTTCTGGGATCAGATAATTTCTGCTCATCTGAATGGTCATTCTGGGACAGAACTATTATCAGGAATTATACTGCAGACAGTGAAAATTAGATGTGCTGCTGCAATACACAGGGCTTGTAGTTGGCTAAAAAGATGACTGGCATAAGAAATCTGATCCCTGATCTTAGTTATGTGTGAACAGTCAAGAATAGTGTTATTTTTGCTAGAAGAGTTTGTTCTAGTCTTTATACCTGGCAGCGAGGCAGTAACTCTCAGACACAAATCAAAAACACCCACACACAGCCCTTGATTGCTTCTTTTTCAACTCACCATGCAATTGCCATATGTGAATCTAGCAAGTGACACTTTCTAATGTAAAGCACTATCACTTTCCTAAAAGTATAAGCTTAAATAGACTGTATGATTGTGTAAATGAAACCAATAGCAAGTCCAGAATGTGAAGAAGGATGGATTTCTAATAGAACAATGTTCTCTACTAATAACAAATGATAGTTATTGGTAGCAAAAGGCCAAGAATTTAGATGTCAAAGAAGCCTGGCTTCCTGCATGCATGCAAAATAAAACCTAGTGAAGGAAGGACATGCTGAAACTCCCTGCTTTATGAAAGGCAAGTTGTCTTCGTCATTTTCTGATTTCATCCCCTGCTTGTTCTGCTTCTGAGATGGTCAACATACAGAGCAGGGCAGAACGGTGTAATCCTATCTGATCCTTCACTTAGAGCTTTTTTTTTTCCCATTTTCTTGAGACTCATTTTTCGGAGATCCTTTGAGCATCCCAGCCATATGTGTACAACAAACTGAGTCTGCTTGTAGAGGGAATAAAAAATGAGGAGGCCTGGGGAATGTCTATCTTAGCCTCATCCACACTAAAACAACAACAGCTCTTCAGAAATGATCCAGAGTGAGCATGTGCAGGCAGTGCAGTGCTGAATGAGATGGATTTGGGTCTGGATCTCCAAATCACTGACAGGTAAATTACAAAGGGCAGCATCTTCATTACTGGTGATTTAGGAGGCATAAAGATACACAACTTGATTTGTGGATCCCAAGTGGAGTTTTCAAGGCTGACAATTAATAATATGAAATCGACTTGTAAACTGAATGAACCTGACACAGGGTCATGGAGAGAAAATTAAATTTGGAGGAACTGGTGCCATTTTTTTAGTCACCTGTGAGAGCTGTGGAGTGCTGGCAGATTCCTTTCTACCTCTCTCTTTCTTCTGTCTACCTTTCTTCCACCTTCCCACCCCCCAAATTCCAGCCTTTATCTGCGGATTTAAGTCTTTAACTTCTTAATCTCATAATCTGAAGTAACTAGACAGTTGGCTGACATTTTACAAGATGAAAACCATTGAGTCGCCCTCTCGTAACTTCACAACTGTTAAAGTACCCATATGACTAAACTGTAATTCCCAGCAGTCTACTGCAAATAAAATCATATATTGAACTGTACTACTCTAATATCCCAAATAAAGCTCCCACATGACTTCTGGTTCAACTCAGAGCTCAGTTATCCTAATACCATGGTAATGTTTATGCAGATCACAGACTGCTTTAAATGAAATGCTCCCATAAAAGTTTGTGGGAGATTATATTAAGACAAACTGTCCATAAATTCTCTTTAAAAAACAAACAAACAAACAAACAAAAAAAACCAAAACAGGATGCCTGGCCTCCAGCAATATGATATTTAGCAAGATTAAGCCACAATAATACTTCTGAAAGTGTATCTTAATTCATGAAGATTCTTTTGCCTATGCTGATTTTCCAACACATCCTTTCCATGTTACAAGCAAAGAGCCCTTTGGGAAGCACCTTTCTGGTTTGTTCACCAGACTCAGGTTCCCGGGCCCAGGAGATCTCATTTGCTCTGATTCTTTTCTAACTAGCAGATGCTATGAGGAGATAAATGACATTTGTGCTCTTGCACAGTTTCTCCATTAGGTTGCAAAGTGATGGGATGATTTCTGAGTTGCAGGGAAATGAAAAGATCATAGAATCATAGAATTGTTTGAGTTGGAAGGGACCCTTAATGGCTATCCAGTCCAGCTATGAACAAGGACACCTACAGCAACATCAGGTTGCTTAGAGCCCCTTCCAGCTTCAGCTTGAATGTCTCCAAGGATGGGGTTTCCACCACATATTTGGGCAACCTGTTCCAGAGCCTGACCACCATTCTTCCTTATGTCGAATCTGAATCTCACCACTTTTAGTATGAAACCGTTTCCCCTTGTGCTATCATAACAGACTCTGCTAAAGAGTCTGTCCCTTTCATTCTTGTAGCCCTCCTTGAAAAGTCTCCCTGGAACCTTCTCTTCTCTGGGCTGAACAGCCCCAGCTCTCTCAGCCTGTCCACTCAGAAAGACCCTGCTGAAGAGTCTGTCCCCTTCTTTCATGTAGCTCCTCTTTAGATATTGAAAGGCTGCTATCAGGTCACCTTCTCTTCTTCAGGCTGAATAGCTCCAGCTCTTTCAACCCGTCCTCACAGGAGAGGTGTTCCATCCCTTAGGTAATTTTTGTGTCTCTCCTCTAGATGCACTTCAGTAGCTCTGCGTCTCTCCTGTACTGAGGACTCCATATCTGGACACAGAACTCTAGTTGAGACTGAGGCAAACAAGTTGTTAAGTATCTCAGCCTTCTTCTTGTCTCTTGTGACCAGCCTGCCTATGTCACTCATTATGTGGAATACACTCTCTTGGACTTTCCTTTTCTAGTTGAGGTGCCTGTAGAAGCCTTTGTTGTTCTTCTTGGCATCCCTAGCCAAGTTCAGTTCAAGGTTAGCCTTGGTTTTCTTGACCCCATCCCTACACAACCTAACAGGTTATAGTCTATCTACAGTACCTGCTCCTGTTTCTACTGCCTATACATTTTCTTCTTGCTCTTCAGTTTGACCAGCAGGTCCTGGTTCAGCCTCCAGTCTCTTGCCTTCCTTTTCTGACTTGCTGCACCTGGAGTTAGGAAGCTGTTACTCACTAAGGAAAGCTTCTTTAAAGATCTGCCAGCTCTGCTCTGCACCCTTGCCTTGAGGGCAGTTTCCCAGGCTGTTTTGTTGACTAACTCCTTGGAGAGCTGGAGTTTAGCTTTCCTTAAATTTAGCACCCCAGTTTTACTCTTTGCCTGTCTCATATTCCTCCAGAGCATGAACTCAACCATAGCATGGTCACTACAAGTCCAGGCAGCCTACAGTGCTAATGTCACCAATCAGTTCATTTACATTGGTGAGCAACAGGTCCAATATTGCATCCCTCCTGGTGGCGCCCGCCAATACAATTGATGGGGTTGCACATGCACAAAGAAGGAAGGGCCATGACCCATAATTATTTTTTTATTGCATCTGATGCTGAGGTGGTCATGAAGCTGTTTCTGTGCTTTGTGAGGATGGTGAATCATTGAAGTACAGCTGTTCTGCATAGCACAGGAGCTTCCTTCTTTGTGAGAGAGCAAAGTATGGCTCCTCTGCCTGCTTTTGGAGGGAATGTCAGCCCCCACACATAGGTGAAAACTGTGGCAGAGCTGGGGTTCTCCAGACCCTCAGGTCCATGGAGGTTTGGGAACAGATGCGGTGGGTGAACAGTTGGCTGATGAACTGGGCTTTTATTTAGCGGTATGTTCCATTACATGTGGTGAGGAAGGGACATGAAAATGTTCAAGCCCTGGGAAGGGTTCTGAGCAGCCTGAATTGGAGGGGACAGGCTGCTGCTGCTAGTTGGAGAGCATCCAGATCAAATGCAAGACTTTCCTCTTCTTGCACAGGGAGAAGACAATCTGCCTTCTAACTTTCTGATTGTTTGTACAAATTCATGGTGCCTTCTTACCAGCTGTTGACATAAAGGAATGGGGAGACCCTGCCTGCTGGGGAGACCCTGCATAAAATTAATTCAACCTGGCACCTTGCCGCAGAGAAGCCAAAAAGGCACCAACTGCACATTCAGCTCCCTCTCTGCTCCCCACCGAGGTCCCTTTACACCAGGCTGGTATAGGGGCCCAGCAGCTGTCATGCCTTTGCATGGATGCTGACTTCTGTAAGGGGAGGAAAGATGCCAGGGATTTTGTGTGTGTGACCTGCCCCTGCTGTGCAGATCAGACTCACGTACGGTGCAGAAATGCAAGTAAGATGATGCAAATCAGCACACAGACACACGCAAGCACTTTCCTTAGTTTTAGTTACAAGGAGGAAATTTATTTTTCAGGACATAAGCTGATTTCTGCTGACTACTACTCATGCCTGCTGACATTGGGCTTTCAGCTCCTTGTGACAGACACAACCCCTATCCATTGTAGCCGCAGGGTTTTCATTCACTCCTCTGCTTTGGGCTACTACTTCAGTATTTTCATCTTGGCACCCACCTGATTACATTCCCTGGCGGTGATTGCTTTGCAGCTTGCAAGCTGTCTTGCCACAGTTGTGTAGATTACAAGGCAAGCAGCAGGAATACAGCCTGGTTTCTGTTACAGCTGTAGAATGGTGCATCCGCTCAAATGATTTGGAGCGGATATATTCTTAGAAGAACAGCATCCCGAGGTTTTCTAAGATCAGAAAATACACTGTACGTGCTGGAAATTTTTTACTTGTGCATTTAGTATATTTTGTGGGATATCAAGGTTTAGGCCCATGTGATTCCAGTACCAGCGTAAAGGAAGCAATCAAAACCAGAAGCTCTCAAGGCCAGGTTGGATGGTGACCTGGGCAGTCTAATCTAGTGGGTGGCAATAGGGAAGATGGAACTGGGTGGTCCTTAGGGTGCCTTCCAATCCAAGCCATTCTGACTCTGCGGAAATCTTGGCTTTCATTTAGAGAAATACTTCTAGCTATAGCGGTTGAACCAGCAGCTGTGCACAGGTCTGAACAGGCATTTCTGAGCTTGTTTAGCAGATGCAACTATTCATGCAGTGCTGCATCTGTACAAAACAACAAAAAAAAATGATACAAAATTGCTGGAACACAAGTTAATTTGTAAAAATGAAGAATTCTGAGTTAGAAAAGCAGAGAACATCTCTGGAGGTGTTCAAGGCCAGGCTGGATGGAGCCCTGGTCAACCTGGTCTAGTATTAAAGGTGGAGGTTGGTGGCCCTTCCTGTGGTGGGGGGTAGGGGGTGGGGATGGGTTGGAGATTCATGATCCTTGAGGTCCCTTATAGACAAATATATAAACATGATACACAAAGCTACTAAACTCCATACATTTATTTTGACTGATTGATCTTTGATTTCTGGAGTCATACCATTTCACGTCACACATCTGTTTTTAAAAAGCAACGTTCTAATGCTGGTGGCCACAAAAGCAGTCTGATGAGGAAATGATTCATTAATTTTGAATGCTAATGGCTGGCAAATATTGTTGAGAAGGCTGGGTATGCACTGCAATGAATCAGACACGGCTGAGTTTAATACAGATCAAATGATATTCCTATATTTGCATACTTATTTGATGTATATTATACCTATATTTTTATGCATATATTTGCGTATGATATATATGTTTAATGCTATCAGAATTAAAATGTTAAGAAAACTGCTGTAGATTTGGGTTTTATTGTAGAAAGTGCTGCTTTTAGGCCACTGAGAAGCACTTCAGCTAGCAAAGAATGTAGAGCATCTGCACAATGTTTAGACAAAGTTGTAAAGTACTGTGTGAGAGAGGTAAAGATGGAGGAGGAATTAGTCTTGTACCTACATTTCTAAGGGCAGCTAAATCACGAGACATCTTGCCTGTGACTGTACCTAGTCTAAAGCATGTATTTATACAGCTCAGTTTCTGGCGGGTTTGGTTTGGTGTTTTTGTTTTTTTTTTTTAATTGTTTTTACATTTTTGCAAATGCTTTTACCTTATACTTTACAAGCACATGGAGCTTCAAACACATGTAAACTAAAGCTTCTTCAAGATTTTCTTGTTTTTCTTCATCTTTTTTCAAAATAGCAGTAGAAAATACCGCAAGGAAATCCCATCCTGTGAAGTCTTTGCTTCAGCCCATTTGCTGTTTCCTGATATAGCTGGTGAAGAGCTACTATGAAGCATCTGATCACATCAAAGAGTGTTTTCCAGGAATATTCATGCGAAATATCTTGCACAGAGAGAAACGTGCCTGATTTTTGTGCTAAGATTAACAGTGTGGAATATCAGGTTTTTCACAATAAAAGTCTCTTTTGCATTTTTCTCACGTTTTCCTACACTTCTTTTGCTTCTGAAAAAAACTGAGAACCAACAGATACCGAACTGAGATGTTTGTGATAAGTGTTGTTTGAAGCAGTAAGTACTGGGCTGTCAGTGGCGTGTGTCCTGTACAATACAAGTTACACACACAAGTCTATCCTTAATTTTAGAGTAAATTTTGTAGTGTAGACACACCGTTGTAAGCAATTCATGGAAGATTCATTCTTCTGCCTGATGGACTTTTTACTCCCTTTATCCTACTATCTGGAACAGGATGTTGGCTGAGGGCCTCAAGGATTTGCTGACATACAAAGACCTGATCAATCATGGTGCTGAGATGCAGAGACCCTGGATGGATCTCCACTGTGGTAAGTCTGACAGGGAAAGAACAGATGTATTTTTTTAATTATTTATTTATTTATTTTTAATCAGGTGCTTCTAAGCCATGAGGTGGGGAGCTAAACAGATATTATCCCACCAGAGGCTCCTAGGCAGAAGACTTGAGTGCGCAATACTTGCAATCACTTCTGTTCAAGAATGGTCATGGCAGAGTAGCCATATGTACAGTGTTATATTAAAAGTAGGTTTCATTATTTATTGTGTCAATAGAGTGGTAAGGGAAAAAGACGAATGCAAATAGAAGCTCAACTCAGTGAATTGCTCCTTTTCCACTGCCGCTACTGGAAGAGAGGTGGCTGAAAGATAACACAGATGGCAGAGCAGCCTGTCAGTTACCTTTCTTCATTAACTTAGGCTGCAATAAAACACAGCTTTTTAAAACAAAGTTCAAGTAGCCAGAGCCTCTCTGCGGAAATTAATTTCCTCTGGAAACTAGTTTCACGTAACTCTTCACCTACTTCACTGAACATTATTCAGCCCTGTCAGTAGTGACAGAAGTGCTCTACAGAGCTACTGAAAACTAGGTCGTGTGGTGGATAAAACATAGCACGCTTCCCTGTGTTGCTTTTAGCATGGACCTCTTGAGACTGCAGTAAATAATAGATACCTACAGGCCAGGCTGGGCATTTGGTGCAATGTCGCAGAACGCATCTTTGTTCCATGAGGAAAGGAGGCCCTTTAATGATATAAGCCTATGAGGTAGGTTTTTGTAGGGAAATTATTGGCTACCTGTTTCTGTAACTCTGAGCTGCTACTGTGCTGACTTTTTTTGTGATTACATGTAGCTGTTTACTCTTGGACAATACAATTTCTACCCTTTGGGTCCGCTTCCCAGCTTAGGGGCTTACTTGAGGGCTTTGCTGATGTGGCAGTAGTAGCTGTTGGTTGTCAACACCTCACTAATCTCCCTAGCAAAAGGAACAGTCCTATGGTGTGGACACTGCTCTGTTATAAGCACCCAGCTATGCATGCTTACAGTAGGGATGGCGGGCTGTGAATTATTGGTTTGTATCAATTCTTAGAAGCTCCCAACAAGCAGTGGAGCTGGTGCAATGTAAGCAAGAGTGCATGTGCAGGAGTGGTACTGGGGGTGCAGGATACAGCAGTAGCAGTGAGATGTCAGATGGACCCAGCTGAACAATGCTGTTTCTCCATTGAGGCTGAGTCACTCATCACTTGAGCCATAGTAGCTCACCACACGTGAACTCTCAGGAATAAAAAGTAGATGTGCTTGCATCGAAACACTTTACTGAAGGCTCAGGCAAGACAAATGTTCTTGCTGTCTCTTAAGCTGTATTTCAACAGGATGAGGGATGCTCTAACAGTAATTGCTCTCTTGTAGTGGTGGATCTGCTTGGTGTGGATGGGAGTATTGCCTTCAGGGGATTTATGCAAGTAAACAGAAATGTGCATTTGGCCCTTAAACTATGATTCAGAAAAAAATCTGAACCCTGTCTTCCAGGCTTTGAGATTTTTTTATAACAATTGCTTTATGCTTAGCTTTGAGGTAACATTATTTAGAGAAAAAATGAAAAGAACTGCCTGCATTGAAAGAGGAAGGCTGGATTTACTAATTCAAATTGCAGAGGTCTGCACAGATGTGAAAGATAACACTAGTGGATAAGATCACAGTCATCTTTCCCTGCTATCAGCATTTCATCCCCATTGCCTAGCTGTTATATCCAGGTGTCTCTGAATTCCCTCAGTACAAGCAAGCAAAGAAGAAAATCCACACAGGAAAGAGAAATGGAGATCCCTCCTGTGAAACAACACCTTTGTTAGATTTCCATCTTGGCTGGTGCTACGTGCGAAAGAAAAAAAGCAGGAAGAAACTTAGCAGTAAAATAGAGAGCCCCTGCAGTCTGAGCAGTATGAACGTTATGTTGGGAGATGGGCACTGCTGCCTTTAATAGGTTATCTTTTTCCATTAGAGAACTGTTTAAATTTTTAAGTGGTGCAGAAGATCATAAGGGCTTTTACCGTGTGGGTTCTGATTTTCATGTGGGTTTAGAATGTGTGGGAGATGCTAATGCATTAAGAACTGGTCATGAATCTCCTCTATTTATTTCCAGTCTTTCCCCTGGGAAGTATTGATGGTCATTTCATCTTTCTTATGTGACTTTTAAGATCATCAGAAAAAAAAAAAAAAAAGGAATGATTTTCTGGTTACTTCCCAGTGGGATGTCTCAGAAAGAAATACCAGGATTGGAAATGAGAAGTAGAACATAAATTCCAAGGGGCTTAGATTCAACTAAACTCACAGTCAGGTTCCTCAACATTTATTTTGATGATAAGTTCCAAATAAAGTTAAAGCACTGGAAAAGAAAAGGTAGCAGAAGTAAATGACAATTTTTACAGCAGAATTTGAATTATAAGTGATTAAATAATTATGCTGATGCAGCAGTAATGTCTTTCTTCCAGATGGGAAGGGGGGAACCTGCATTTATTAGGTATGGGACTAATAAGAGGTCTTTTTCTTCCCCATTGTGTAGACTTTATGTCCATCAGAGTGTTTCATGTGCTTTTTATTCTAATCACAATGATGAATATTCCAAAATTTCTTCCCTTTGGTATTTTGCAGTTAAAATAATTTCTAGTCTGCTTTAAGACCTGTAGATATGAAGAAAGGCTGAGTTGTATAGAGAAAATGTATTTCACTTTGAGGGTCTCTTTGAAAGAGCTGATGCATAAATGCCTTGAAATTTAAGGTATTTTTAGGTGCAGAGAACAAAACAGAGAAGCACACAGACCTGAGAAAGTTAACCTATTGGAGCAATTGCCTTGAAGTGAGCGGAATTATTTCCCTAGAGAGAATTTGGTCTTAGGAGTCAAATTGCCACTGAACAAGAATCCGAATGAAGGGCAGCAAATTGATTTTGCTTCCCGTGTCTTTCTTCAATATTTCCCCTAATTAAAAAGTGAAGAAGGATGTGATAAATTCAGCCTTTATTTCCCCCTCACTGTTGCACTCTGCCCTGAATCAACCTCTCTTTGTATCCATTTTATTGGTAAGGTTGGGAGGTGAAATAAAGGCCCATTGGTAACATTTCCAAAAGTGTGTACCCACATGCAGTATAACTGTGGAAAAGCAATGTTTTTACAGCCAGTGAACATCTTCATTTCTGCATATGCTTGGCAAAAGTTGTGTTCACCCTCTGTGAGAAAGTGGTCACTTGCATGGATATGTGAGGTGTAAGACCTCAGGTCTGCTTTCCTGTGTGACCTAGGCAAACACATACAGGAGTTGTGGAGGGGAAGGAAGTGAGAAGCTACAAGAAAAGAAAAAATAATCTGTAGTTCAATTTCTTGACAAAATTTTGCATATATATGTCTTTTGCAGTCATCTGTTTCCTCTCCTGCTAATGCACATATAAAGACTACGAGTTTCTTCCTGATTTTTGATCTGTCTTGCACAACCTGCCTTTGCTGCTCCTAACTGTGCGTAGCACTGTGCACAATACTTCCTTTTTGGTTTCTCGTTTTACCCTATCTAACAGAGAATTTTCTCACTAGGTTCCTTCTCCTCGTTACTCATTTGTTAAATGGACACTTTCTCCCAAAGTTTCTTTTTTAATTTTATTTAACCCAGAGGATGAATGACAGGGTGCACGAAACCAATCCAAGTGTTGCTTGTATGTTTGGATAAAGGAAAACAAGGTTCCAGCTCTAGGGAAAGCTCAGGGTTTATGCTGTGTAATTTATGTTTAATGCAGCAGCAGAATCTTTCTTCATGTCTGGCTCTTCAAAGATGTAACTTCTGTGACATGTTTTGCAGCTTCTCTTGTGCGTGAGAGAGTAAAGGACACTGGCTCATTTGAGATCCCTAGACATGTTAAAAAAATAGTGGAAGAAAAAAGTACAAGCAAACACACTCATGAAACTGCTGAGGTGACGTAACCAGGTATCTTTTGATGTGTTTGCTTTGTTTTCTCTTCTATCTCCTGAAGTTTAAACAAGCTAATGCTATAAAGGATTAAAGCTGTAATGTTTCTACACCATCTTTCAGGGTCTGAGGTTTTTCTCATGGGCTACCACTTAAGCTGTAGTGAGCTTTGAGGTTTGGTAGAGTCAAAGGGGGCAACTACATTGTATTTATACGTGAAATGCCAGAAAGTTGTGCCTATTCCTCAGTAGAAACATTCCATTCTTACCTTTAGTAAGAAGGAAATCCCTTCAGTCAATCATATGGTCCTTTAAACCTTCTTGGAAGTTGGATATTTAACTTAGACTTGCTGAGACCTCACAACATTTCTCTGCTTACAGCAGCGATTGTTTGGCCCACAGTCCCTCCATGAAGCCCTTTGCATTCCAACGTGACTTCCTTGGAGTAACGTCCTACTGTGGCTAATGGTTCAAAGGAATAAAACTGGGCCCATTTGTGTCCTTCATCTCATACTGTTGAGTTTACTGTGGGTTGAGACTGTCCCATGTGTAAATGGAAGTTTGTTCTATGGAGTCTGAATGCCTCTCCATAATTATAGGGTCTGGCATGGATGACTCAATATAGTTAAAGTTTCCCACAGGGAAATCTTGGAACTGAAAACTTGTCTTCCTGCAAGTGCATAGCATGGGACCTGCCATCACAGACTACCTAACTGGGGAATAGGAGAAACCTGTAAGAAGTGGCAGGGAGTTCTAAACATAATGCATCTGTATGTCTATTGTGGAAAAGGCTGGTCCCTGAAACTGGCTTTTACAGGACTAACTGATCTGACCTTCCAAGTTATTTGCAAGCACAGCCTGACATCTGGATAATTAAGCACAAAATTTATGGCTGAAAAGGGAAGACAGGTGGAAAAAAAATAGATACAAGGAAAAAATATTTCCTCGTATCTGACCCAAGATGTAGCTGGGTCATGATAATGGGGGTTCTTGTATTTCTTCACTGACTTCAGTAAACCAGCCCTGAGTAAGGCTATAAAATACATGTAAGTCTCAGCTCTGAGGAATGCCATGTATGAACAATCTCTAATGAAGTGAGTTGGTACTGTTGTACTAGCCTGCTTCAGGATACCCTCAAAGGGATCCCCGCTATCCTTTCTTCTTTATGAAGATATTGCTTGTATTAAATATGGGAGGAAATATTTTCTTTGTGGTTAGAGCTGTGGTTGTATTATAGCAAGATACCCATGCAGTTCCTGTGCAACCACTGGCCTATCTGACTGAAACAATATCCGCTGGGATGAATAATAAGAACGATCTGAATCTGAAATGGCTTGACAGGCCTTACTTTATTGCTTGTGGCATAAGCACGCGAGCAGGATCGAGAGGGATCATTTTAGCATGCAATGGGTGCACAACAGCACAAGCAGTCGCCTCAGTCATTACAAGAAGCTGAATGTCTGGAGCTGTCCTTTTGCAGCAAGCCATACATTACAGATGTTTCTACATTTACTGTACATTCCACACATATACACGTGCGAAGAGTAAATGGTCCCTGATAGAGCTCCACAGGATGAGAGGGTACTTTGAAAGAATCTAAGTCTCCATATTGGCTCATGGCTAATGAGCAACACTAACACTGGGCTACAGGATGTATACACAAAAATATTCATGCTATGATTTTTTTTTAATCTGAATGGTAAAAACCCCTAATGCAGAAAGCTCCCACACCAGCTGAAAGAAAATTAGGATCTTGTTCTCTATAGTGCTTGTAATTCCAATCCTTGCTTGGGTACACTTAGTGCCTTTTTGAGCCAGTTTTTCCAAACAATCATGTCGATTGCGTAAGAAGGTGTAGGTGCTTACTTAATCATCTGGGCAGTTTCTGTCTGCAGCTCAAAAGCATATTTTTGTCACCACTTTAAATACAGAAGTTATATACATTTTCTTTTCCTGATATATTTCCAGCAAGGAGGTCTAAGAGAATTTACTTGTTTAAGGTGGTATAAATAGCCCATGAGCTTCAATGCTCTGTTTCGTTCCACACCTTTAGGCTGCTGCTATTTCTTGTTTCTAGAGGTGCAACTGGTTTCCCTTTCTGTGTGATCTTATAACATTTGCCAATGTGGTTTGTGTTTTCTCACTAGGGATCATTTCAGGCTAGACAGAAATGGACTAAAAATGAGTCGGTTTAGAAGCATAGGGTTCCCTGACACTCTAGAGGCAAAAGTTGTTCCTGCCATTCATAAGTGAATGTTTTGTAGCTGGTCTGAAGCCTGCTCTTTCTTGGCTGCCTGTCCATGAGGGCTGAAACAAACAGAAAAAATGACAAGAAACAACCTTTTTGGTAATAGCTATTAAAAATACAGCCTTGACCTTTTCCCACTGTCTTTTAATTTTTATGCAATAATAATAATAATAACCAAACAACAAACCACATATATTTTATACATCTATATATATCTCTATATAATACATATGTAGTCTTTATAGGGCCTAAGCACTTGTTGACCCACTGAACAGAGATGATCTTGTCACATGAAAATTAGGCTGTAGCTTTTCAATGAGGCATTTGTTTTGCAGGGATACTTGAGTATCCTGCTCTCACCTGAAAGCTATTTTGAAGCACTCTGGTCTGGAGGAAGGACAACAGTTTCTCTCTTCTGTTTGGTGCATGTTTTTCAGTTGGATTTCTCATCATTTGAAAAACATGCAACCAGTTGAATGGTACTGAATGTTTTTTAGCCTTGAGAACTGAAAACACTTTCTGTAACTGATGGTTTGTTTTAAAACCACAGGAAACTACTTGTCACTGCCCATTAATGAGCACTTTGCTAGCTGCTTGCCATCTTAAAAATAATAGGTGATGAAGCAGAAAACTCCACCATCAACAGTCTGCTATTTCATCCCTCAGTCAAGCTAATACTGAACTAACTCTCCACACAAAACACCATTTTCATTATCTATGCTCACTATTTTTTCCCCTCATTAGAACTGCCAAAATAAGGAAAAAATGAGTTTGCTCTGACTCAGGAGCAAAGAGGCTCTTGCTTTGTCCCAGTGAAGGCTGGGACTGTGGCCGAGCTGTGGCTGGACCTTTTTTGGTGCAGTAGTTAAATCAGTGGGTATCTGCATTGCAGGTTGGGCTATTTGTCCTGGCTCGTGTGGGGACAAAGTGCAGGAGTGGGCAGAAGGGCAGAGACACTGACCCATGTTCACAATCCCAGTGTGCAAATAGCATGGCAGCACTCATCTCTGCCCAAGGGGCTCATCTGGCTGCATCAGCAGTATAAATAATTTAGCAATGAGATTTATGGGCTTCTTTTCAGTGGTGTCTTAGGCTGTATTTGGTCACAAGCACCAAGATAATTGCCTTGAACTCATGTGCTAATGCTGTATTAATGTGCAAGAGCAACGCTCTCATCTTTAGATCACTGTTTAAAAAGGCTCTCTTCTCTTGAAAAATAATTGTGAAAGACTATTTTTCCCTCCTTCCCCTCTCCTTTTTGTGTGTGTGTGTGGTAGCTTTTCAAAGGCACAGTTGAATATCCTCTATGGGTTGAATTGGCATCTGTTAGAAGTCAAGGCTCTTTGTAAAAGTTCCATGTTTTGCTCATTCTTGCAGTAATCAACCCAATGTTTCAGATTTGGTACACACGCTTCATATAGTGGAAGATATAGCAAATGCTTTATGAGTGGAAAATAATGGACTCATTGCTTGATGATAACCTATTTCTTTTCAGAAATTAGGAAAATTTCACTTTTGTTTATTCACTGTTCTGAATAATTTATGTTTTCCTATTTCCTACAGCCATTTTCTGACATGCAAATAGCAATTTACTTTTATATGGTATAAATACTTCCTGTATGCATCTCCCTCTATGAAATGGGGTTGGGATGCTTTTGCCCATCTTTACCAGTGAGGTGTATTTCCGTCTCCAACACAGTCAATTCTTTAGAGCCCCCAGTCACTCCAAGAATACAAATCCATTGTGTCCATTTGTGACTAAAGGGTGTTAGAGCACACTGTGCACCGCTGTCTACCTGTACCCTATATTTCAGTGGTTCTGATGTGCCATGCTCCTCATGTCTGCCAGGACCCTGATCCAGGAGGTAAGGATGAGAGGGTTGGATTCCATCCCACTGTAACAGTGCAACAAGCCTGAGACCTCCTTGTGAAATTGAATGTTGATAAGTCTGCGGGATGGGATGATATGCGTCCCAGGCTTCTGACAGAGATGGCTGATATGTTTGCCGAGATGCATTCCATCCTATTTGAGAAATGGGTGCCAGTTGGGTGAAACTCCCAGTGACTGGAAAAAGGGAAATCTCTCTCTCCTGTTTTTAAGAAAGGAAGAAAGGAAGACCCAGGGAAGACACAATGGTCTGACCAGTTTATTACAAATCCTAGTTGTTCAGGGAGATGGGGAGGGGGAGGACAGCAACTATTACAAATTAGGGTGGTGGGGAAGGGAAAGCAGGTGAGAGGAAAGATAGGAAAGAAGCAGGAATTACATAAAGTGGGGATAGTCATCACTGTGGCATCTTACCAGCAGCATCTTACTGCATGCCATTCCGAAGGTCCGAGGCAAAAGTGCAGGGTGAGAGCAGCAGCAGAGTGCAGGATGTTGTGAGGCATCTGATGTCAGACACCTACCTTCTTGGTTGTTGGTCCCTTTTTTATCCTTCTTCTGCTAACATGGCATTCATGAGTGCTTGGGTAAGAGTCATAGGAGTACTACCTGAAATGGCTATCTTCCTCGAGATAAGCCTACACAAAGGACTGTTTCCCAGACATTACACTGCTGCTTATCTCTCTCTGGTTGTTCCTGTCCTGCAAATCTTCAGACAAAAGATTCTGACCAGGACTTGCCTGGATTTGTGTCCTTCTGTGTTCTTTAGACAGAGGGTTTTATAGCCCATGACCAGGACATGTCCATCATTGTTTCTCAGCAAGCTCTGAGACAATGGTGCAAAAGAATAATCTCTTACAGGCAGACAAGGAGCCACGGTGTTAAGTGGACTCTGCTTGCCTCATCACCTTCCTTGGTACCATGACCATAGCTTGGGTATTTTCATTGTCAGAGAGTCATCCATTGTCAGGAATGACCTCTTTCTCCTCCTCTGCACTTCCAAATGTTTTGTTTTCACTTAGGTTTCCTTGGCTGTTTCTCACACTCAGCCTGTTTCTGCAGCAGAGATTCCAGTTGGAAGCTCTCCTCTTTGCCTGTGTTCAGGCCTTCTGTCTTGCAGCTTTCTTTAGTGTTGTGCTGCTTGGCAGCTGATCTCAGGTCTGGAGCACAGCTGGCTTTTTATGTGCAGAAACTCTTAGAATACCTCTTCTTTGCCTTTGGTATAAATTCATCCTGCAGTTTGCATGCAAAGTTCTCACCCTGGCTGCCACTGTTTTGCACTTTCTCACCATAGTGCTTATGCCTCCTGTCCAGAGGTGGACATGGATGTTGGCTGATATATTCTGGTGGCCAATCTGCTTTTTTCTATACAGAACATCTCTTTAAAGAGCATTTCTCTTTGGAGTGATCTTTTCTCCCTGGAGTTTCAAGGATGTGAGCATGGTTGGTTTCCTGACAAGCAACTTTACATCTGCAATTGCCATTTGGTTTTGCAATGGCATTTTCCTTGGCTACTTTCACTGCTTCTTTTCAGACTTTCCTAGCATGCCTGGCTGAATGTCCTGTAGCCCAGCTCTGCCTAACAGGAGGCTCATGATTCCCTTGGTTAAATCCCTTCCCATTTAGTTTTAGTTACTCTGTGGTCATTCAGACTTCAACTGCAATGTGAAGTCCCTGCTTCCAGTCCATCCTCTTATTACAGCTACCTTTTTATGTTTCTGTGTCATGTTTTCCTTGTGTCACAGAGTTATCTGGATCAATCTGTGTCCCTGACAGGGTGCAGCAGGCCCAAGAAGGGAAAGTGGGAGGGTAGGGAGATGGGAGCTGGGCCCAAAGACAGAATAACAGCAATGCTCTCATGAGAAAAGTTAATTTTACTAAATATGATATCATCCCCAGTGACTGGAAAAAGGGAAATCTTGCTCCTGTTTTTAAGAAAGGGAAAATGGAAGTCCTGGGGAAGTACAGGCTGGTGAGCCTCACCTCTGTGCTTGGGAAGATCATGGAGCAGATCCTACCAGTTGCCATGTTATGGCAAATTCATGATAAAGAGGTGATCTGAGACGGCTTCACCAAGGGCGGATCTTGCCTGATGGATCTGGTGGCCTTCTATGATGGAGTGACAACTGTGGTAGACTGGGGAATGATGTCAGATGTCATCTAGCTGGACTTCTGCAAAGCCTTTGACATGGTACCTCCCCATGTCCTTCTCTCTAAATTGGAGAGGTATGGATTTGAAGGATGGACCTTTTTGTGTGACATCGAGTTACTCTGTTAATAGCGTCCTTGTATCATTCAAGCAATGTAGGATGATATTTATTTCAACAAATTAAGAGTAAATGAATGCCTGTAGAAGCATTTCATCTGATGTATAGTAAATACTTTCAGTTTTATCTCAGTGTGCTGCTTCTGGAAGAATGCAGTGGTTTCATCAAAAATTCAGAAGTACTTTGTAGGATTGCTGGCATTTTCCTGGGGGAGAGAGACCTGTGTACCAAGAACATGAGAGAAACCTGCTGGTCTCTGAGCTCAGCTGTATGTATGGGGATAGGTTGTGACATGCTACATACATGTGTGTGTGTGAAAGGCCATCTGGATGTTGTGAGTCAGCTTAAAAGCTTATGGGGATCAGCCTGACAACACTTATGGCCTGGGTATGGAAGCCTAACCTGAATCCAGCCACATTTTCTCCCATCCCTTGTATGTCAGGGTATGTATGCAATTCCTTGTGTTCCTTATGTACAGGCATGCTTCAATGTGACTAATATATTCAGTATTTAACATACAGCTTTCTATGAGTGTTCTGTGAGTTTCTGAAAAGATCTCTCTTGTGTGGGTCTCGCCCTCATTCCTATCAAAAGCAATGCAGAGAGGAGAGCTGCTGCAGCTGCTTGTGCAGCTTCTGCTCATAGGGTTTGGCAGACAAGGAGCTGCGGTGCAAAGTGGGCTCTGCTTGCCTCATCACTTTCCTTGGCACCACCCATAGCTTGGGTACTTTCATTGTCAAAGGGGTCATCCATTGTCAGGAATGTAGTTAGTTGTGGTTATTCTCATTTAGTTTTAGTTATTCTCCTATTTAGCTATTCTCCTATTAATATTATCAAAGTTGTTGCAGTTGTGTGGGCTTTAATGTTTCTGGATGGTACTTGCCATTAGTCCAAACATTCATGAGTCAAGGTAACTGTTAAAATCTCCCTGAACCTTAGGTAGGGCCCAAACTACTTATTTTGTGCTGCTAATAGAGTCATTTGAACTCATAACAGAGAACTGGCTGCAAAGCAGAGCCAGTGGGGAAAACAGGTGATGTAGGTTGTTGCCCTGAGCAGCAGCAGCAGCCTGCCAAGGGCACAGCAGAGTGGTCATGTCTTCATCACTTGCTCTCTCTATGCCAGTGCCTAGGGAAATCAGGTCTGTTGCTGCTGCCAGGGCAGGGTTTGGTTTGTGTGACACTGGGGCCAGCTGCTTGCTGCAGTCCCTGCTCCTGTCTGGCAATTTCTTTTCTGGCAGCAGGCATTACCTGAGATGATGCACAACCATGATTTAAAGAACTACTTTTTCCCTAGTAAACACTGAGATATTCCTTTCCATCAGTGGTGATCTGTTCAAATCCTGCACCACCCAAAAACCAGATCCTATGCTTATGACCATTGTGCAGACACTTCTTGAGGTCCAGCAGTGTGGGGCCACAGGGAACCTGTTCCAGGGTCTAACAACCCTCTAGGGGAGAACTTTTTCTTAATATCAAACCTAATGAAGCTCCATGTTATTCCTTTGGGTCCTGTCATTGTCACCAGAAAGAGAAGATCAGACCCTGCCCCTCTGTTCCCCCTCAAGAGAAAGCCATAAGCTGCCATGAGGTCTCCCTTCAGTTTCCTCTTCTGTAGTCCTCTAGGAGGGGCTTCTGCTGTTCCTCATACGTCTTCCCTTCTAGACCCTTCACCATCTTTGAACACTCTCTTAATAGTCTTATGTCCTTTCTGTACTGTGGTGCCTAATACCAAACACAGGGTTCAAGGTGAGGCCACACCAATGCACTGTAGAGGGGAACAGTCACTTCCCTTGGCTAATTAGTAATCAGAAGATTTCTTCTTTGCTGTTCTAAAAAGATAGCATTGTTTTTAGCCACTATATGCATCTCTTTTTATTTGCACGTTAATCTCTGCTTTGATTTTGCTTTTATTTCTGTGCAGGTGCAAACGATCAACTAATTGTGGCTGACCAAGTGAGCTACCATCAGTCAGCTGAGTGTGTGCTTTTGCAATAACCTATCCCAATTGCTAAAGCAAACACGTGTGAACTGCTCCCTATCTCCACTATAATAACCTTTGTGTAGCACTTCATCTTTGAAGAGAAAAATCCAAGCCACAGGAATTCTGCTGTTGAGGTGCAACTGCTTCAAGTTTGTTGTTTTTAGGCATGTAAGTAAGACTTTGTTCAGTTTTACTCCACTGAATTTAGCTACTTTTGTGTTATACATGCTCCGGAGGGAAAAAATAAATAAGTAAGGAGGTATGGAAAAATTCTTCCTGTATTATAAATAAAACTTGGAAAAAATGTTTACAGGATCTCCAGCTACATAGTTAGCTCCAAGTCCAGCACAAAAGTTGTATCTTCCACTAGAATCATGTGGAATTTACTGTTAATTCAGTATGTAGTGAGGCAGTGAAAGTTTTTATCCATGCATGTTTTCATTTTTACAGGAAAAGAAGAATATTTGATTTGTTACTCTTCAGAATTTCACATTAAGATACACAAGGTAGCGTTATGCTTATTATGCAAGTGTTTTAAGGTAGGGTGTCGATATCTGGGCCAAGATGGCTTCTTGAGAGTGGGGATGCCTCCTCTGGAAAAGCCTGTGTATTACTGGTGGATGTGTCCCATGCCCACAAACACTTTGGAGTGCAATGGAATGGAAACCTGGATGGTCCTGTTAGTGAACGGGATGGCTATAGCAGGAAAGAGGCTTTGGTATCTGATAGCCAAACTTTAAGTTAAAGTGAAAACACTGCTCAAAACAGAAATCAAGTGTTTTTTAAAATGCATATTCTTGGAAAATAAGTTGCAATTTATTGCCTTATTGCAGAGCAAGGCATTCACAGTGATTCTAAGGCAGTTATCATTAGCATTTCAGCATTGTTACTGCTATTCTGTTGCCTTCTTATTGCAACTGGAACAAACCATCGAATGATGAATACTTAATGTAAAAGTTGACGTACATCTACTGTGAATCATTTGCTACAGAACTGTAAATAAAACAGTATTTTTAATTTGCTGCCTAGGGCTATTTGAGTATACCATGTATGAGTTATGTCCACAAGGGAGAGAAGGTTAGAGTAACCTGGGCTGCAAGCTTGGAAATATGTAATTATATTTTTTTTCTGGTGTGACAGCAGGAGGTGGCTGGGTCAATATTCAGCATAGTAACCATTTGAATGTCTATGAACTGAAAGCTAAATGTTTAGAGGTGTCTGATCTAAATTTGTCTGTTCAAACATCTAATTTGTTCCCCTATGCTTTTATGCTGCTCTGTGCACGTTTGCATTAAGACATTTGTCAAAGTAGGTGATCACACTGTATTTTCCTGCTTTGGACTTCTCATCTTAGTTGAGATGAATGGTGCCTTTTCATTTCCTTTCTGCTCCCTCTGCTCCTTTACATTACTCAATATGTATCCTCTGAACCCAGCACTGAATAGAGACTTTCATCAAGGATCTGGTCTATCTTATAGGGAGAGAACTAGGCTCTGCAGACTTCCTGAAAATCAGTTTTTGTTTCAGTTATTTGCTCCCCGTGGTTATGGGATTTCTTTAGACCAACTTTAATTCTGAACTGAGTAGCATCTTCCTTGACAAGTTGCCTCACAAGTCCAAAGCAACACGTACTACAAACTAGCACTGGTATGGAGATCAGTATCTGGCAAGACTGGCTAAGGCTGTAGAAAAATAGCTAGAAAAGTGTATGCACAACCAGAAGGCCATTTATCCTGCTAGCAGTTCTCCTATGAGCTCACTCAAGCTTATTGTGACATGCCCTGGGGTCTCAGCCTAATAGCAGAAACGTTAAACCTTGGCATTAAGGGAATGGGCTGTGTATCTTGGTTGGAAGGGTACCCAAGTGATTTTATTATTTTTCCTCATGATATTTATGGTGAAGCAGCTGTAGGTTTCAAGGAATACATCTTATTTCATTTTCTTCTGAGAATTCTCTGTTATGAGAAGTGCTGATTTAAAGAAGCCGTGCAGAAAGAAGCAAACAGTAAATTTCTCTGAAATGTTTCCATTCTGTTCTTTTTTTCCAAATGTTATAGGCATCTACTATCTCACACTGTTATGGGAAATAGGGTGAAAACAAAGTTGAAGATGGGTTTTGTCTTTCGGCAAGTAATACATATGCATGGCACTGAAGTGTCTAAGCAGAACTCAATATTATATCAGTTAGGGGTCTTAGTGGGAAACAGATATACTTGCTTTAAATACGTTAGGAGAAGAGGAACAGCCAGGAGATGTTCATAAAGTTCCTTCAGAATATTATAGTAGGTGTGAAATTCTCTTAAGAGGATCAAGTCTTGCTCCTGTTTTATTAGAAAGAGGAAAAACCTGGTCTTCAGTGTTCCAAATGAGTACTTCCCTTGCTGGAACTAGTAGTGAAAAGTCAAAGGCTTCCCTTCCATCCCTTCTGATGTGGTGTGAAATACGCATGCGAAAAGTTCTCCTTTCTCATTTTTGGATTCCTACTGCTTGGATTCAAATGTAAAGTCTCATCCCAAATTGATTCTGTCTGCATTTCTCCTGAAATTCAAAGTCTATTTGAAGGGGATCTTTCCCAGTTTGAACATTGCTTCCTCAAGCAGCTGACACAATACATTTCAATACAGTTCCTTGCAGGGAAGCTGAGCCCTGAGGGGGTGACAGTGGGGGAGTGTGCCAGAGATGCCTTAGAAAACTGTAGTTCTGCACTACTGCCACATCAGCTCTGAGCTTTACAAAGAAACAAAATGGAAATGAATTGGAACATGAATCGAAGTTAAGATGTTCCTGATGCTGGTGGAAGAGGCAAAGCCTTTGGCAGTGGACTGGTTATATCAGCTTTTGTGTTTCATTGATGTCCATCTATGCTTTCTAAGCATTCATAACAGATCTTTTTCACCTGGTTGTGTAACTCTTTCCAAATACTAATTTCAGGTACTACATCTATATGGGCTTTTGCAAATCTGTAAGAACTCTTTCTGTTTCTCTGGAGAGAAGCCAGCTTTGGCCCAGCAGCTGTTTCGTAACATTAGCCTGTTGAAAACCTGGCCTGATCTCTCTGGCAGGATTTAAAAGCTCATGCTCAGATTTTGCTAGCTAGGTTTCCATTAGAAGATTGGGTTCATATGAAGATGGATCAAAATAGAGGCAGACGGAGCTTGCAGTTACTTGCAAAGTAAGGCTGACTTTATCCTATGAATTTGCAGTATGAAACCCAACAAACTTAAATAGCATGTCATCCTTCATTGCTTATTCTGTTCTGGGGAGCCACTACCTTTTCAGAATATGAAGCAAAAGGAGAAAACACCAGAGGGGAAACCAAGCAACATGCATGGTGTTTTCATATTCGTTTTTGTGCTGGAACATGGAACTGTTCCCTGTGCTATCATGTGCAAAAGATCATATGGTTGTGTACAATTTTAATTTGAACTATCTCATTGCCAGTTGTGTTATGTCAGTGTTTCAGCACTCTGCTGAGTCGGCACTGCCGGAAGCACCTTGTTCCTTATCGCCTACTGGCAGGAAACGTTGCATCAGAAGGGTGGACCCCGCTGCTGCTGGCCACTTGCAATGGGAGATAGTGTCCCAAGGGGCACGAAACAACATGGTTTGCTCAGCATGTAAAAAGCCCAAGTCTCATGGCATTTTCCTCTGATTGCCAAGCCCACTGCAGAAGAGTAAAACATGTGACATTAAAAATAGGATATACCCTGAACTACTGTAAATACCATCTGTTCTCAAAGAAACAACTGGTAGAAAAAAATAACCTTGGGTTGAAACCTTGAATGATGTTGCTATTTAAAATAAGCAGAGTTGGCTTTGCTCTTTATTTCTTTATTTTTTTTGGTGGAGTAGAGAGAGTGTTGTTTGATGGCAACTGAAAGAGAACAGAGATGTGGAACCAGAGTGTATGTGTAACAGACATGCGGAGAAGTCATGCTGTGAAGACCTGTTAAGTAGCAAATCTGAAATCACAGTGACACTGGAAGGGACCCACGTACATCTTAAAATCAGCTCATGCAAATGACTGCAGTAAGGAGTCTGCTCATCACCAGAAGATGTTTTCTATGGAGAATGTCGGTATTACTAGTAAGAAACAGATAAATCAGAGGAAAATTGCATCTTTAAAGAAGACTAAATTGGGCTCAGTACTCTGGTAAATGATATGGCTTTCTCACCCTTTCTGACTGGTGAAGATCAACCTAGCCTCACAGTGAAAAGTGAACCAGCAGCCCAGGGAACTGTGACCCCATCTCATATGCTGCTCCCAAACCACATGCATAGCTGCTGGCTGTGGAAGCTCGAGAAATGTCTCTTTGGGCTTTGGCTGTTCCCAACTTCAGCACTGTTTCTCCTGGCACTGTTAGCTAAGTTGAGGTGTGAGGCCACAATAGTGCAATAAAGCCTATATGTTGGCAGTCTTATATTGGCCAGAGAACTGAAAGTGGGACACCTGCATTCCAGTGAGCTTACTCCTGCTCTGCACTGGTGTGAAAAACAGCTGACTTGTATCCAAGATACATGCCAAGAAACTGCATAAGGGAATGAATCTCTTAGTGTTTTCTCTAACAGGGTAGTCATGTTCCAAGTGAGTGTCCTAATCCTGTCATGCTCACTGTTTGTGCTAATCCCAAGTGGAACGGCATTGGTGAGGTAGGAAAAGGGCATGTTAATGAATAGACTTGATGGTGATATTTCTAGCTCTTTTTACATCTCCCAGCCCAGGAATAGCTGCAGTGATGTAATGCTGCTATTTAGATTTTTTTTCAAAGCATGTTTTGAGTTTAGAGTCTGTGGGGTTGATAATCTTGCTTGCAAATGAGTGCACCTAAGGTAAAATCTGTATGAGTGCATTTTCAGCCTCTGACAGTTGATCTGAATTTGGCTTCCAAACTTCTGATCTTCTTATTTCAGTCTGAACAGCAGGGGATTGGAATAGCACTAGTTTGTGTGCAGGCTTTGTAACAAGATGCTTAGGGATGGGACAAATTTTCTGTAGTGCAGGAGAGCAAAGCAACAACCTACTTGCCACTGTTTTTGTCCTAGTCCCCCTGAGGTTAAGGTGTTTCGGTAATTGCCCCAGGGAATGAGTAATTATTCTATGATGTTGACACAGCTACGCCACGTTCTGACACTATGGATATGTGTCTTAATTGTACTACAGCAAATGATCGTGCATTGCCTTACCATAGAGTGACAAAACACTGTGACCTCAAGGGGAAATCTACCTGGAAGCATGAAAAGTGATGTGGGTGACATAGCTCGCAGTGGGTGAGAGAACAAACTTCTAATTTCAAAAGTGACAACAAGAACAAAAAAACTCTATGGGAATTTTTTATTTATTTATTTTTTTGGTCATAAGTGGTTTTATACTAGAACAGTGCGGTCAATTTACCTGCCCCAAGAGAGAGGTAATGTTGAGCCCTGTTTTAATGCAAGAAACACTATTCTTGCAAGTTTATAACCTAGAAATATGAGCTGTGTTGCATATGGATCAATTTTACTTAAGATTTTAATAATCTATCAATATTTCAAAAACAACCTGCTTTTGTCTACCAGATTTTCTGTCTCTTGACAGTGATGGTCTTGATCTCCCATGACAGAAGTTTTCTATCTCTGTAAAGTTGAAGTAAAATCTTCTGTATTCTGATATGTCAGATCAACTTCATTTCTTTCCAGCTGTCAAACTTAATGCATTTGTAAGGCATGCTCCTACTTTAACATGTAGCTGAAGTTGTGAGAAATGAATATGTAGAAGTACATATATGTTTACTGTACACATAATCTGTTCTTGAAAGACCTGGACTGGAAACTAAAGTCTGCCATCTCCTTAATTTGGTAGAAGTTCAGCTCTGTTCCCAGGTTAGATCTAACTGTAGAATGCATAGCTTTATGGATCTTTCTAAGGAGTTAAAAGAGAACTCTGATTTTAGGCAACACTAATTTTTGGACTAAAATGTATGAGTCGGCTCAGAATACATTCCCATCGTGAGTTTACATTTTGTATCCTATCACTTTCTTCTCTGTGACTTCCACTTCATGTTTGCTATGCTGCCTAATATTTAAGCAAGTTCATTAGTAACATCCATGCTTTAAAAATATAAACTGCATTTTTCAGGCTATGGACCAACATGTTTTAAAACCATCTGTGATACCAGTTGCTCAACTTATGCTCTCAGAAGAGCCTGTTTTCTCAAGGCGACTGCTCTGCACTTACAAAAATAATTAAGATGGTCATTAAGTACCTCAATTCACTTTTGGATATTCCAGTAAGACTCCATTGTTACATCTTTTATTGTACCTAAACCTATAGGCTCTTTCTGAAAGTGTGGCAGGGTTATGCACTTCCGTCATTCCTTCCAGTTATTCATGTGCCCTTGTGTGGAGTCAGGTAACTTCAAACGCATAACATTGAAAGCAGGCGATGAAAATGGTGAGTAAAAATTAAATGAAATTCCATAATCTGAGGCTCAGGCAAAATGTCCCGTTGGCTGTTCAGGTTAATATGATTGCCCAGGGAGGGTTTCTTTTTCTTGAGTCTACTTCAGACATGCTTCTCCAGCTCTCGGCTCTGCTTGGCTGACCATTTTCATCCCATCCTTGCTGTTCTATACATAAATAAGTTAAATTGTTAGATATCAAATTAGGAATTTTCTTCTGCTATCAGAATGGTCTCTAAAGAGAGCAGGAATACTTTCGAGAAGAAAAATTATGTCTTTCTGGGTTGAATTTTGTAAACCACGCTGAAATTGCCATGCTGGGGGTTAACTAAAATTGTTGCTCTGTAAAATTCAGCACAGCTTATATAAAAGTGACCTTCTGTACTGCAGGAACACTTTAAATTGGAACGTTAAAGGTGATAAATCTTAGTTATGGAGCTTTTCTCAATTTAAGTCTTTTTAAACATATTTGTTGAGTATCCCAGGCCATGCAGGAACAACAAAGGACTCCATAAAGCAGCAACACTGAATACTGGCAATTTGAGGCCAAAATTCTTTAATGTTTTCTCATTCCTTGCTCAGCATGTGTGTCGTCTCCCATCAGCCACTCTGAGTGGTGGGTAAATAGATATGTTTTCTGCAGAGAGGAGGAAAAAAACAGTGCAGCTGGGCTGTGAGCTCTTTAGAGTAATTTGCGAATGTGCCCCTTGGCTAATGCAGCCCTCCACTCCGGTTCTTTAGTTGTGTTATTTGTAGTGCTCAGAATGTGAGGACTTTGGATTTGTTCAGGAAATCCAAGCAGTTTTGTAACCTGGTTGTAGAAAAAGCAAGTGAAACAGTACAAATATGCTGCAGTAGTTCTGACAATACTGCGGACTGTGTAGAAACCTGGAAACATGCTCCCTGCAGATGTGCAGAGCCACTGTATGACACCTGTGCTGCTTCTTGCAGTTCTGCCTGTGGGTGTAGCACTCACAGTGTATGCCCCACATTCTTTATAGACAGATACTTCTGGGACAGCTTTTATCCTCTGTCCAGGCTTCTGAGTATGTGAGCATGAATAGCCACAGTCATCTATTATCAGTTTGTTTTCTTATATTTTAACTGCTGCGATAAAATTTAGTCAGTTACCACTGATCATGAACTGACTGACCATAAAGACCTGCAATCTTAATTCTTATCTGAACACTTTTCTATTCATTTGATGTGTTCTCATCAACTTTGTAAGAATGCTACAATTGGTTTTGACATGCATAAGAATAAGAAGCTGACTGTCAGAGTACTGAATCATTTATGACCATAAATTTAATTACTGAACAGATGACCACAGGACTCACCATTTCTTTAATGCACATTGAGCAAAACAGTGTCTGAGAGTACAACCATGTAAATGAGAGCTGACAGCCTCAGTTTTGCTGGCCACACTCTGAGTGCTATGTAAGTTTTCCAGTTCTTGTGTTCAACCCATATAGAGCATGGGCAGTAAGAAGTTTGAGTCTGTAGCAGTCTGTGTACATGAGTCCTTTCGCATCTCCCTGTTAGCATCCTAGTCTGTGTCTCTTGCAAAGCTGCTGTCAGTTACTCAGAAAAGGCTTATTCTACCAGCGAAGCTTCCAGCTTCCTAGAACATGTCTTCTGTTAAACTTACCTTCTTGTAATTGTGGAAAATTCCAGTATCTTCATGCAAGACTGTACTGACCATTGCAGCTTGTGTAAGATGTGTTGAAACATATGGTACAAACTGTCTGGTCACGTCCATGTTTTGCTGCTCACTGAACTTTTCTCAACCATCTACTTACATCAGTTACTTTCTCAGAAGTCCTTATAAAATTGTATCAGTCAAGCAAGACTCTAGGCTCACTTCCGTACTTCCTACT
Organism: Coturnix japonica; assembly: GCF_054131305.1. NCBI lineage: Eukaryota > Metazoa > Chordata > Aves > Galliformes > Phasianidae > Coturnix > Coturnix japonica. Next base: position 74,678,691 of record NC_140664.1, read on the forward strand.
TTTCAAAGAAGTACCGATTTTCATGTTAAATTAATTTGTGTTTTAGGCTGTGGCTTATGTTCTCTGATTCTTTCTTAACTTTTTTTTACTCAATTAGTGTTTTTTACTCAATCCTCTCTCACTGGTAGAACACAAAACTTAACACACTGATGTGAAACTGCTCTGTGCCAGGAATGGGATGGTCACTCTCTTCAGATTAGTATTTGTATACTGTATTAGTTTTTGTAGAAGTATAGTTGAAAAATGTGTGAGCCTTACATCTTTCATTTCTTAAGATGTAAGTTGCACCAAAAGTGTTGCCTCCTACTTATTTCCTTTGAAACTATAATAGCTACAAAGAGCACAAAGACACAGTTTTTTTCATCTATAGCGTATATTAGAAAAGCAGATGGTGGATAAAAAATATTAATTTTTCAATCCAAACTTTTTTTTCTAGTAAAAATCAATGTCCTTGAAATCTAGATTTTTGATACAAATATATTTTATTAAAATAATAACAATAATAATAATAAAGTGTACAAAATACTCTTTCTTAAGTCATTTCTGACCATCTTTGTTCCCTTCCAAATCTGAATGAGGGAAATTATGTGCTTTGATGAAAAGTTGTGAATAGGACACTAGGATGTGATTGAATATGGTGTGGAAGCCCATTTCAGCATAAGTGTAAGAAAAAATATATTACACTCAGCTCTTAGCCAGAAAATAATGTCTTTGTGTCTCTGCAGAGAACCCCTTTTTCAGCCTGTAGCCTACAGTTTCAGATGTTAATAATGACTCTTTCATATTTCTGGCCAAGAAGAGGAAACATTAATTTTCTTACAGAGAGCTCACAGCAGTGACTGTAAATTACATGACACGCTGGAAACACAGCAGGAGGTGTTTCCTTCCTTGGACAGTTTAGTACTGGGCCTTCATCCCATAACATATTACCCATATTTAATTTGCATTTTGAGTAATATCATTGTGTCAAATAACAGTGGTGTGGTAGGTGTAGTAGAGCTGCTCCTGGACAGAGGGCTGGCAGGAGCTCAGGTCTGTGCTGGTGAGCCATACACTTTGGGCTGTTGCTTATTCTCTGTAAGAGCAATGAGATCTAATATCCAGGCTGGATTTTTCCAAGTCTTTCTAGGGATTAACCCAATGTTTTTTAATGGGGTTTACGAGGATGAAATCCCTCTCAGACCTGAAAATATTTACTTGTCTTTACTCAAGGCTATGTCAGAAATTTTGAGAAATTTCCTTTGCTTAACCTGAGGCTATTGTTTAGTGTGAGACGTTATGATTAGCAGTTCAGTGCTTGTTCTAAATAATCATAGTACCAGATCAAACACTCTGATGAGGCCTTTGACCAGACCTCCTGGCTTTCATCTAGGGAGAGAATGGCATGTTCAGCTGTAGTGTCTGTTTGATTGGATATTCTCTTAGCAGTTCACCTAAGAGTAGTGAATGACAATGGCTCTTACTTAATTGGGACAAATTAAGATAGTTGCATAATGAGGATACACTCAACTGGATCCATGTCATTAATTGGTGCTTAAGCTCATATTATGATGAATATGCTGCTTGAAAATTAATGCCTCCTATTTTGTGTTTGCCCATGACATCAGAGGCAGATGGTGGTGGAATGGCAGTAGAAGTTGAACCTTTCCACCAATATTTCATCACATTTTGTTGCTATGCAACAGATGGTAATGGAGAGGTAGTCGTACAAAATGGCGTCTGACGTGGAAGTGTTCATGAAGCAAAGGGGTAGAATTGTTTTCTTCCATGCAGCAAAAATAGCAACCGCTGACATTTGTTGATGCTTGCTGAATGTTTATGGAGACTGAACAGTGGATAAGCCCTTAGAGAGTAAAGAGATGTGTGCTCTTTTGGGGGTAGGAAAGCGGTGATTCTTTTGGATTTCCTGGTATCCTGACATACTATCAACTCTGACCAGTACATAGTGATGCTAACTACACTGAAGGCTCAAACTTCTAGAGTCAGGCCAGAGAAGAAAACAACTTTTCTCCTGCAACATAACACCAGCCCTATACCACTGTGAAAACCATGGGGCACACTGCCAGTCTTGGCTGGACTGTCCTATCACACCCACTGTATAGTGTGGATTTGGTACCTTCTGACTTCCATCTGTTCTGGCCAATGAAAGATGGACTGTGTGGGCAACATTTTCCTAGTGATGACATCATCATAGCAGTTGTGATACAGTGAGTTGCCTCTGCAGGTGCAAGTTTTTATGAGCACAGCATACAGGCTCTTGTTCTTGCTGGTGAAAATGCATAGCTGATGGTGGTAATTATGTTGAAAAATTGTGTTTTATAGCTGAGAATTTGCTCTATCAAACAGTATCACAAGTACTCATTTTAGCTATTGTAGTTTCCATGGAAACAAATAGGAGGCATTACTTTCAGAAAGACCTACGGACATATTGTTGGAAACTTCCACATAAGTATTAAATGAAGATGCATAGTAGCAAGTGTAAATTTTACTTGTTTGTTATTATTATTAGTTTCTGGTTTTGTTCTGTTGTTGCTGTTTTATTTATTACTTTGTTCCACATTCTGTTATCTCCTAGCAACTATTTAGCCCAAGTTTTTTACTTTCTTTCTTTTCTGCAGCTGTTAAAATGGAATCATTAACTGTTCATCAAGGTGATTCTGTTCAGAGGATTTTTGTTTGTTGTTATTAGCAGGCAAAATACAGCTTTTTCATGTACTTTTTGAAAGGGTAGCATGTTCCTCCATGTGTGGTTCTTCTCAAAATTCTTACAAAAGCTGTGAAACTGTAGTGTTGTCTGATCTCAGACACATGGTTACTGTTGGTATGAGCTTGAGCAGCATGCAGGTAAATAAGAAAACATTCTTAGGTCTGCCCCATGTTCAGAGTGCGGAGCCAAAATCCAGCCTGTTACTAGGTGGGAGGGTGGGAACCTCAGCGCATGTGGAGGAAGTAGAGGCACCAGAGAGTTGGGCTTGGGGGAAAAAAAAGCCCTCAGAGAAGTAGAGCAGATGCTGAAGCACTCTGTATTTTCTTGCAGAGCAGCTACAGAGGTTGGGACCTCCCCCACAAGTACTTGTGCATTTCCAAGAGCTCAGCATCATGCCAAAATCTTGGGAACTGGGAGAACAACTGAATGATGAACTCAACACTTACTGGTTTGACTCCACCTGAACTCTACCAATGAAATCTATATCATCCTGACAAGAAATCAGCTGCTGCCTGAAACCTCTGACTTTGAGGTAAGGAGAAACCCACAAGCTTGCACTGGTAAGAGTAGGGCTGGTGTGTAATCACAGTGTGTGACAAAACAGAGTTGAAAAAAGTCTGACTTTGCCCAGATCTGAGATGTCTCTCAAGCATGAAAACTGGTAGCAAAATAACAAGTACTTTTGGTCACAAATATTTTTCTCATGCTTGACCATGAATGAGAACCAGGAGACATGGTTAAGAAGATTATATGCACACTTAAAGGAAAAGAATCACAGAATCATTAAAGTTGGAAAAGATCTCTAAGATCATCAAGTCCAATTGTCTACCTAACACCAATATTGCCTACTGAGATATGTCCCTATGTACTGCATCCACCCTTTTCTTAAACACTTAAGGACGGTGACTTCCCTGAGCAGTCTGTTCTAGTGCCTTGTCACTCGTTCTGAAAGGAAATTCTTCCTAATATCCAATCTGAACCTCCTCTGGTGTGACTTAAGGCCATTCCCTCTCATCCTCTTGCTGGTTGCCTTGGAGAAGAGGTTGAAACTCACCTTGCTGCTTTTAGGCAACTGTTTAGAGCTGTAAGGTCTCCCCTGAGCCTCCTCTTCTCCAGACTAAAAACTCTCAGTTCCCTCAGCCACTCCTGGATTTGTGTCCAGCTTCTCTAGAGTCTCTTCCACCTTAGCTTCATTTTGAAGTCACATGTCTACAGCTCTCTGTCACTCTGAAACATCTGTCTCATTTGGCTAATTCTTATTGAATTAGGTAGCCTTTATGCTGCCCTTGAAGTATATTGGTCTGGCTTTACAAAGAAAGAAATTGGTAGCTCTGATAGGTGGATTCAATTGTTCCATCTCTTTATATCAATGAGAGCTTGTAAGCACCTACTCTTCTTTTACATGGTGCTGACACAAGGGGGAAAAGAAAATATGTCAAACATCCTCATGGCTCTAAAACAGAGGTCAGTAATGTCCCTGATTTTGTTTCTTTTGACATAATGCTGTAAGGCCACCCCCAGCTTCAAGAGTACAAAAACCAAACACAACAACAACAAAACAAACAAACAAAAAGCTCTAGGACTGACTGGTGCTTTGCCATTTGTCTCCCTGCAGGTCAGGCGGGGTTTCCTTGAGGTCTGTGAGGTTGCGTGCAGAATTATTTTCCTAGCTTTGCTTCAGCATGACGGCTCAGCTGGCAGAGCATCCTGTTGCCATGGGGCAGCATGCCAGGTCTAGGGATTTTCACACATATGTCTCCCTTCTCAGTCTGCACATTCATTTATGCGTGGAACCATGGCCAAGTGCTGCACAGCAGGTGACCATGGGGCTTTCTAGGAGGTGGTGGAGGAAGCTGAGGTATGGCTCTGAGTGTCTGCCAGAATGCTGAGCTTTACAGAGTTCTACACCTGTGGCTAATTAATTAATGAGGCCAATAAATGAATGACTTCCAGCACCACTGTTCCTGTTACGCTGTGACAGGCAGTGGCTGGTTTCTTGCATTACCTTGTTTTTCTACCTTGCAATCTGCTGTGGTGCTTATACCAGGATCAGTGGCAGAAGCACTGGTGGCAGTCAGTCATCCAGTTAACTGTGTTGTAAATGCAATGTGGAGAGAAGTTTTTCTCTCTTTAAATGCTTTAACTTTTTCCTGGGCAGGCTCCCTAAAATTGGGGAATTTATCTTGCTTAGCACATTTGGAATGTGGCACATAGCTTGAAAAGGAAACTCCTATTTCTCCTTGACTGGAAATCTCTTTAAAATCTCAGCACACCCACACACTGAAGGTCGGGCTCATTTGATGCATACCCAAGATCTCCCTGGGTGGTACAACACATTGCTGCATCTGCACAGTTTTTCTTTTAATCTGCTGTGCTGGACTTTTTGGCAGTGAGGCTGTTGCAGTCACTCAGAAACACTTTATTTCTTTGAGAAACAGATAAAGGGTGAATTTTTAAAAAAAGGACATACTCTCTTTCTAAACAAACATTGGGTTTGAGTCTTACTGTGAATCCGTAGCCTTTGCTGAAGTCTGTGTTGATACACTAGATGTATGAAGAGAGAGCTTTCTCTGTATGAAACACAAACTACCTTCTAATTCAGTTATGGAAAGCCTCAAATCTTTTTTAATTCCCATTTTGGTTATTCAGCCTACTTTAAAAAAATATGGCATAATGTTGAAATACGGTAAAGGCAAATTATTTTATAGCCACAATAACGAGGGACACTTTGCACTGCAATAATGTGATAATCTCTACTTAGTGGCATCAGTACCTTCAGGGCTGATGTCACCTCTCTTAATAATACCTTCAAGTAGTGGGTGCAGTACAAGTGAATTTCCATTTTAGGAAATTTCTTAATAATATTCTTTGATGGAGAAAAATGATCTTAGCACCTGATGTTTTGGCTCACTTTCATGCCTTATTTCTCCATAATTCCACCTCTGTGTTGATGTCTCTTTTGATACTGTTATCTCAGATAAATACATTACAGAGGAAAAACAAGGAAAATGCTAAGTGAAAATGCATAAAGTTCTTAAATCAAGAAAATAATTGAGAAAAGTGTTATAGAAACGAACAGACTGAATTCACACTGTGTAAAAAGGTGATTCATTCTGAACTTTCATGTGGTACCCAAGGTCCACTAGAATGACAACATATCAGTTTTTCTCCCTTGATCTTTCACAAGTCAGAATGAAGTTGGCCAATGAATTAAAGACTTAAGAGGAGCCTACTAAAATGAAGTTTAAACAAAAAGTGGTTTTGAAAAGAGCATTTTCTTTCCTTTGTAATATTAGGACCTCATCCTTTCATATCCAGAACTACTTCAGGTCAAACCACTCACAAATCCAGGTCTCATTCTCAAGGTGTCTAATTACTAGAAATTGGTGATGTAAATTTCTACAGTTTGAAACTTTCTTGACACCTGAAGCATTCCAAGGTCTTTGCTTTAATCCTTTCTGAGAATCTCACTGTATTGGCAATCTTTGAATCCTATCTGTACTTAGAACTGATCAAATTTTAGATATGTTATTACCCAGCAAAGTAATGTAAGACTTGTAGAGCTGGAGTACTCATGAGGATGACCTGTGGGGAAGTTCCTATTCTGCTGATTGAGTTCTCTGAAAACCAGCAGATAGCTGCTGTTCTGGAAATCAAGAAGTCTTGGAAACATGGATAACAGTTTTGTCAGAACTGATATTTTCCTCTGAAATATTGCTATTGTTTTAAGATCAATTTCATATATTTGGATAACAGAGCTTGTTATTGATAACTGTTTGGTCATCTCTGCTATGAATAGTTTGTATAAAGAGTGCTGACCATAACTGGAATGCAGGTTAAAGTGCTAGGGGACTGAAGATGCAGGGTTGGATCAGAATGCTTTTGGGACAAGATAAAAACAATGCCCTGAGTTTAATCCATAGCACTCCTTTGCAGTCCGGGTATTATCTCTCCTCTAGAGACAAGTAACAATTACTGTCCTTCTGAAACTCTTGTTCTTCCATGGCAGCACATCTGTAATGCAAGCCATGGAAAATCTGAATGTATCTTCAAGCAATACCATACAGCATTGTCCTATGGATTAATCATGACTCAGTCACATCTGGTTTCTAACTCACATCTCAGATCTTTTAAAGATCTTGGCATCATAGTAAATGAAGGTTATAAATCGTTTTGAGAGGATCATGGTTAAAGCAGAGAAATTTTCTCTGAGGAAACAAATTTAAAAACATAAAGTTTATAAATAGCAATAAGTCTATCTGAAATACCTGAATATTTCATCTTCTTGCATGAAGTGTAGTCAAGAGCTTTTATTGTTTTTCTAGAGTGATATATCTAGGTTAGAAAGCAGTCCTAGGTCAATTCTTAGTCTGATGATAATGTAATACACTGAAATCCTAATGCTGACCATTGAAGTGCTTCTTCAGACTTCTTTTTCTTTTTAACATTTCTGGCCGTAACTATACTAACAACCACTTGAGGTTCATGTGAGGAAAATATATCTATATAATAGGTCAAATCTGAGTTTGCTTTCTAACATCTCATGTAGATACACCTCAGCCACTGGGTGAATTTACTATTATGACCTGTTTGTGAGAGCCTCTGAATTATCCACAAGAATGGTGCTGTTTAAGGCCAGCCTTGTAGAGCTAGGTCCTTGGGTGAACAAATGGTATTGTTAATGAAACTGCATCTTTTGGCCTTTTAGTGAAGGCAATAACAGGCTTTAAAAAAAGAAAAGAGGGAAGGGAAGGGAAGGGAAGGGAAGGGAAGGGAAGGGAAGGGAAGGGAAGGGAAGGGAAGGGAAGGGAAGGGAAGGGAAGGGAAGGGAAGGGAAGGGAAGGGGTTATTGTAAAATGCTTTACTTTCTATCAATCTTCATACATTTACACTAAAGATCAATTTAAAAAATGCTCTTTTAAAAAATAATTTTGAATTTGAAAACTATCAAAAATCCCTGTTTTCCTTTTATTTATTTTTCCCCCCTCACTCCATTTTATACATGCACAGGCGATAATATGACAAATAGGAAAATAAACACAAACCTTTCTTATTTTGTCTTCCTCAACAGAACAATGCCCATTTGAAAAGAATTTCATTAAGATAGGGACACACACACACAAGGAAGTAAATAAACTTCTTCTGCTCACAAGATCATAAAAGGAAATATTTTTGTTGTCTGGAGATTTTTGTAAAAGCATTTCTTTTACAAATTCTGAAGAACTGGGTAGCAGTAGTTTGGCAGCATTCCCTAAAAATTGAATAGTTGAAGGAATAAAATTGATGCTATGGTTTCTTCGTATTTTTACTATTAATTTGCTTGGAGATTAACATATAAAAATTCCATTAGCTTCACTAAGCCTCACAATCTTTATCAATTTCTCCAACATCATTAAATTAACTTTGTTTTGGCACAAATTAGCTATTATTCAATATCTTGTCTGAAAAAAAAAATAAAACCAAAAACAAAGCAAAATAGAGATCCAAAACTTAAAACCTTGTTTCTTAGGAAATGAAATGCCAGTTCTGCAGAAACCTCTATTATTTCTGAGGCATTTGTTTGCACTTCAAAGAGGGAGCTGAATATTTGGTGTTTCTTGGAAAAACAAAAACTGTTCTAGTTTCAAGAAAAGGCTATGGAAGTATTTAGTGCCAAACAGTTCATTCTTCTTTGTTAGCACAGTTTTTGTTCATATAATCATAGAATCACAAGGTTAGAAAGGACCTACAAGATCATCCAGTCCAACCATCCTCCCATTACCATTGCTACCACAAGCCATTAAACCATATCTTGTAGCTCCTCATCCAGACACCCCTTGAACACTGCCAGGGACAGCAACTCCACCACCTCCCTGGGCAGCCATTCCAGTGCCTGTCAGGCCTCTGAGAGAAAAAGTTCCTTCTTATGTCTAGTCTAAAACTCTTCTGGTACAACTTCTGACCATTTCCTTGGGTCCTGTTTGTTGCCTGGGAGAAGAGGCCAAAGTCCTCCTCATCACAGCCTCCATTCAGGAAGGTGTAGAGTGTAGTGAGGTCTCCCCTAAGTCTCCTCCAGACTAAACAATCCCAGGTCCCTGAGATGCTCCTCATAAGACTTGTGCTCCAGACCCCTCACCAGTTTCGTTGTCCTTCTCTGGCCACGTTCCAGGGCCTCAATGTCTTTCTTGTAGTGATTGTCAGTTAGAGAAAGATGTCCATAATATTAGATCCATGGCAGTGGTGTGTTGTAAAAGTGGTTAGTTAGTTTAAGTCAAATCTCTGCACCCAGTTCTCTCTTTTTTTTTTTTCTTTTTTGTTTTTTCCCCAGGATGAAACTCTGTACAGGCACCATGGGCTGGTTTGGAACTTGATGTCACAGGCATCAGGGGTAGAAAAAGGATCTTCCACCAAGTAATGGCATCTTCAGTGACCTCAGCCCTGAAGATCAGAGAGGAATTTATTAGATACGTGGACAAGCAGCATAGTGTTCAAAGTGACATGATCATTTTAAAGTAAAATAGAGATGTTTCAGTAATGTGCTAAAGAAGTACTTCAAGTTTTCCTACTGTAGACTACCTGTAAATCAAGTCTTTTCTTATTTCAGCGTATCTTTTGATATTTCTTTGTTCAGAACATTCTGCGGTTGGAAAATCACATGTACCTGCAACCCTCCAGAGGAGAAAGTGATTCAAAGGCTCTTCTTCAGTTCTGATGGGAAGTGGAGAACCAGACTTCAGGTGCAAATTGGAGAGGGCTTTGGTGCCAGCAAGATGTCCTTTGAGGTAGCTGCAGCTCAAACGACTGTTGAAATGAGCAGAGCCAGAGTTTGACTAGAAGCCGAGAAAAAGAGTACCTCGGGTCAGTTAATCTACCGTATCACATGTGGGGGATCTATGATATGATACTATCTCTGCCTGCTCTGAAATAGTGAAAGCGAAATGATAAAGTCTTTAAATGAAACCTTGACTGAACAGTAGCTGTTGGGGTTTGCTCAGTGCTACTGCTATAGGACTCAGGAAACTACCTTTGGAGAATGGTGGAAATAGTGAGAGAAATACTCATGTAGCAGTTAAGTGGAGGGATCTTTGGGGAGGGATCTTTGGATATGGAAAAGGATGACAAGTTGTTTAAGGATATGAAACATTTTCTGTCCAAGTAGCAGCTGAATAGAGTTGGACTCTACAGCCCGTCACATCAGTGATGGAGTGCCATGGCAGATGTTAAAAAACTCACAAGTCTGATCTGCAAATCAGCCAGTGAGTCAAGATTTTTTTTTAATGCTTAAATGGCATTTAGACATCCTAAAACATGAGGAGGTTTCCTGTGCTTTATACCCGAGCCATCACCTTTCCATTCCAAAGAGAATTTCAGTGCCAAAGTGATAATGTGATAAACTCCACCGATGCAGCAGAAATGAGCAGTGAACTGTAATTATTAAAAGTGGAAATATCATATGAGTTTAAAAGATTTAAAAAACAACAACAACAACCAACTTTGTTGGAAATGATCTTGTCCATCATTTTTTCCCTCTTTCATCACAAACAAAACACATGTACTTGCAGTCTCCTTCTCCCAATTCTTAATGAGAGAAGCCTTCAGTGGAGAGTGAAAATCTAAAATCTTTCAGTCCAGCTGTACAGGAGAGGATATTAACTGTATCAGAGCTATTTTATGGCATACCAGCAAGGGTACAAGGTTGAGGTATTTTCTGGAAGATACCTCTATTTTTCCTTTAACTTTCTCTGACTTCTGAGAATTCTGGCGTAATTGCTCATTTCACAAATCTCAAGGTATATCCAAAAAATGTCTTGCCCTAAGGTCAAGATTCAGTTGTGTTGTGTCATCACTGAAGCCTGCTCTCATTTATAGACTTGGCAGGCTGGCTATCTGGCTTCAGTGAAGTCAATCAGTATGACCTCTGGTCCAGATCTGGAGATACAGGCAGAAAGTCCACAAGGTTAAACCGGATTGTTTGAAATCAAATCTGAATATCATAAATACATGTCTGTAGCTTCTTCCACAGATTTTGGAAATGTGATAGAAAGTTCTGCTGAAAAGTTCAGCTGAGCATAACCCAGGAAGGTGTGCACAGTGATGGAGAGCTCGATCTTAAAAATAAACTTATTTTCTATTTATTTCCTTCCATTATATTTGATGGCACAGCACTTTGAGCAGTGTGGCCAGGTAGCCATGGTTTTACTCATGTTTTAAGAGAACGCACCAGTCAGACTTTTCCTCCAGAAGCAGTCATGCAGCTCAGAGGCTAAAATTAATCGCTTAACTAATGATCCATATGAAATCATTCTTTTGATACTGATGTTATTGGTCCTATGCTGGTGACACATGCATTTGCTTTGAATAAAATGACTCAACTAATTCCAGGCTCAGAATCAGAAGCTGAGCTCTCCATGCCCCCTGAAACGCTAGAGCTGTCATGATGAGTCTCAAAGAACCCCGGGGAGAAGGAAGAGAGAACTTCTAAATAATTCAGCAGTAAGGAAGTTGTCCTCTTATCATAACATTTTCTTAGCACTCTAGAGTGAGCTCCATCTGTCTGACAAGTAGATGACTTCTAACTCTTGAAGGTTCACATTTAATTTACTAAACAACTTGTAAATAAAATACTTTTTATGTTTCCAGTGTGGGGATAAAGGAGGTATGTCTCTTATGAGACATATTTGTTCTATGCCCACTTTTGAGACATTAATCACATTGGGATTGAATTCACAAGGACTTTTCTCCTCTGAGAGTAATGGACCCTATCAAACTGAAATACAAACAGCTGGAATTACATTTGATTTTCATCAAGTATATTTGAGTGATCTTCCTTACCTCAGCAACAGTATCAGTGCTCCTTGTCAGTATTTCCAAAAGCAGTTTCTCATGTTGTGGTTTCATGGATCTTTTAATTGCAAATTAGGCTAACCAGATTCTTATGCTGCTTTCATTTGGGGAAAAAAAAGAAAAAAAAAAAAAGAAAAAAAATACCTCCTACAGAAATGTCTTTGAGAACTTATGTAAGTGAGGGTTCCATAAATATGTAAGCCAAAAGATTTGATTTAGTTAAAGAAAACTGAAGTTTTCAGCAGTCCTATGCCTGTGCTGTCACTGATTTTCCCAAATTGCCAGCAGTTTGTGTGTGTCCAAGCTGAATTCCGCCATCCTTCCTTGGATTCATTCATAGGCTAAGTATCAAGCTGAAACTTTACCCATTCAAGAACCTTTGCCTTTACTGACCTTGTGTCTATGTTTTACTTTGTGCAACACTTCCATCCCCTTCTTGGGAATGGTTTCTGTTGGTCTTTCCCGTGCATTACAGTCCTATTGAAGTGCTGTGTAAGAATCTACAGAAGACTGTTCAACCAAGACTTTGTGACTCTCAAGTGGGTGTTCAAGTAGGTGATTTTTTTACATGACAACATGCTTATACTCACTTGGGAACTGCACATTGCTGAGGTTAGTGTAGGATTATACATATAGTCTGGGCTGTGCCTTTGCCAGTCATACTGCTTGTAAGCTCGGTAAGTTTTCCTAGAACATACCTTAGTAGACATAATCAAGCAATATATGGGAAATGTGTATTTGAACTATTTTTATCTGTTCATATGGATAGGAGCTTTAGTTAAAAGTCACATTTTTTGAGCATAAATAAATAAGTTAAATAAATGACACTAAATGGAAAACCTCATAGTGTTCCAGAGCTAAAGCTAAGTCCTTTCTGCTTCCTTGAAACAAAAAAAAAAAAGTCTGTAACTGTTGTTACAGAGGTCCTGTTTTGGTACTGGCAGAATAGGAGATGCTGTGATTCCATCTAATGCAATGGAGATTGACTTCACATGGTATCATGAGTTAAGTAATATATAATTAAAATGCTCCTGCAAATCTGCAAGGAACTGCTGATGGTCTTATCTCTCTCTGATTTACAAATGTTTGCCTGAGAAAAGTAAGGAAAGTTCCTTTTTCTATGACAAAATATTTTAGGAAAATATGGTTAAGGCAAATACTGTTCAAAATCTCCCTGGTTTATTTTCTGTCATGTTTTGTAACATTACCTTTTTATCAATATGATGGTTGTGGATGTTATGAAGGAAAGCTCTTACAGTTAATGTTTGATTCTGGAAAAGCCCAGATTAATAGACTGTATTAATAAACTTTTTAATCATAATTTCATTATAGGCTGTTGCATCTTCAGGGGTAGCAATTTCTTCTACAACATCTACAGATCTTTTAAAAATGGATGCGTATTTGTCTCATAACTTTTGTCTTCATATTCATGCTGTGACTTGGAATGAGAGCTCCAGAAGAGGGCAAGACAATGTGTCTCGCCTTTGTTGTTCTGGCCTTTTTGGCCAGTGAATCTTAGACCTCATAAGCTATATAGAATGAAGTTTGATGCTGGCTTGTCAGGAAAGTTGTAACCTTCCTGCACCTCCTCATCCTCTCAAAGAAAACTCACAAAGGGATACAGGTGTGGAATGAGAGTAGGGAATGTTTGAAGAGCACCAACAAGTGACCTAGCTTTCATTGGCTTTTGGTGAAAACTGTGTGTTTGACTGTTGTTTCTAAGCTCATCCTACCTTTTCTATGAAATAATGGTACTAGTTTTCTTACAGGAAATCCATTTTTCTGATGTCTGTACATCTACCCTATGGAAGGCTTTGTTTCAGTATTAAGCGGCAAACTGAAATGTTTCACAGAATCAGATATTGATTCAATTAACATTTTCATTTTACATCTATTATATTCCATTCAGTTGTGCAAAAGTATAAAAGATAGTGATTTTATCCAAACAATCCAGTTAGCTTTTTTGAAAAGCATTCAAATGAAATATTTACACGGGACTTTTACATGAAATATCTGTAAGTTTTGACTTCAAAGGAAAGTCTCAAAGGTATGGATTTTTTGTTTGTTTCTTTGCTTTCCTCAATTCAAAATCTAAATATTGACATCTTGGAACTGCATGACAGAAAATCCATCTTTTAATTACCTATATTTGTAACAAGGGAATTTCCTTACTCTTTTTCATAATGATGTTGCTCCCTCCAGCTAAGTGACAAAATTTCATTCTGCTTCTTACAGATTGTACGAAGTACTAGTTGTATGTGACACTCTCTTCTTCACTTCTCAGCCTATGATTACTTGCAGTAAAGCAGCACTGTTTTGCCTTTAAGCTGAATGCATTTTAATTCTAGGTGGAATGAGTTATTCCATGGTGCTAACAGAAATATTTCTAGGTTATAATAATACTGAAATACTAAAACATAGAGCTGTGCAACGATTTACACTTGTCCTCCACCATTGCTTAATTTCTATTTAATCTGAAACCTTCTTGGTCCCTCAAGAATCCTTGAATATCCAGAGCAAGAGCTACAAATGGAAATGTAAGGCTGCTGAAAAGGAGAGATAACCAACATTAAAACATGCTATATAGCTTTTGTTTCTTACTAGAAGATTCTGAAATGAAAACTTTTTTTAGCTCATTTTCTATGATGTTTCTTCTAGTACTCCCCTCTCCCTCCAAGACCCATGAAGTAGGTTAAGACATGGAGTATGTTGTAGAAATCACTCCAAGAAAACATAGGTGATGCTCTAAAATTTTCCTTACTGTAGTTATTCCAGTTATTTATCTGTAATGTGTTTATAAATTGGAGGGCAGCTTACAAACTTTGTTGGCAGTCGTTTTGGATGCCCTTCTGAATAGTTTGCATTCCTTATTTCGAGTAAAAATTTTCTGAGGCTCTCAGGGACCACTACCTGATGCAATGAGAACCCTCTGTATTTTGCTATAATAGGAAGTGATAAGGTGGTGTTTTGTTCTGCTAGGAAGGTGACGCTGAACATTAAAACCTGCTGTGAAAAAGAAAAGCAAAAAATGAGAATTGATGCTATCTACAACCCCAAGAAGTGTGGATGAAGGATTTGGAAACCTCTCAGGATACGGCACCTAAGAAATATGTATCTTGAGAGGATTTTAAAAATTATTTTTTATTTTTATCTATGAAGAACATATGTGTAGTTTTCAGTGGATAGCCTACATTCTAACAGATGTCGTAACTGGAGAATGTTTGTCTCTTGCCTTCTTGACAATACCCCAGGCTCAATTTTTGCCTATATTTCTGAAATGGACTCTGCTGAAGGGGAGGCAGGGGACTCTGCTTCTCCTCCTGATTTTAATCTCGCTTACACACTTCATTGTTAAGAGAGGTTTTCATGCATATTGCACTGTCTCGCTGCGTCTGGGTGGAAGACCAGGACTGTTTCTCAGACTTAAGCTACTTGTGCCTAACTCTCCTAATCCTAAGAATGTCTAAAGGGGATTCTTAGCTTCATGCATGTAAGAACGTGTTGTGTAGATAAGCTGAAGGGACTGTTGACGTGAAGAATAACAAGAAATCCTCTTCCCCAATCTGTCTTTCCCAGTGGCTTACACACTGTGATCCAGTAGAAAGTTTTTTACTCTTCAACATCAGATGGGATCCTATGATCATAATGCACATGGTCAGTCTCTGCCTTTTGTTCTACTGTTGTCTTCCACAGCACGTCAGTGAGGTGCACAACAGTGGCCTTCCTTGTGTTCACTTTGCTTAACTATAGTAAATTATCCTGGTTTTGGTTCATTATTTTAGTATTTTCTGTGTTCCTACCAGCATGGATAGTCTGACAACATATTTTGGTGGGCTGTCATACAGACTTTCTCATGTTTACTCAGCCAGCTAGGTATTTATTTATTTGTTTGGAGTTCATCACAACAGCAAGGGAAAAATATTTTGAGCAGTATTATGGACAATGTCTGTCTGAAAAGCTGTGAAAATTGGCAAGGGGAATTAAAAGACCTGAAATGACTTTTGAATCTGAGAACATATCGTAAACTGAAGGAATATCTGTTCAGTTAGATTTGTGAAACCGTGGGAGAACCTTTAATTCTTTCATATTTATAAGTAGGACTCATCACCAATAAAAGTATACAGTCTCTGTGCATTGCATAGGTTGGCCTCGAGGGATACGAAGGAAGCATCTTCAAGATTCCCTTTTACTTTCTCTCTAAGAATAAGATTCCTGTTGACAGTGAGTGGAGAGAGAAGAATCAAGGAGAGAAAGAATATAGACTACAGAATGAGGATTGAGAAAGGTGAATTCATTGACTTATGAAGGAGACAGTCTTTTCATTGAATGAAGATGTTATATATACATGTACACACTATACATAGGGTTTTGAATATTGAGGTAGTAAAACTGAGGATCAGTCTAGGTTTATCTCTTTTTATTAATGTTATGTTTCTGTAAGCATATATAAAGATTTCTTTCTTACAGTAGGCATGCAGTATTGCTTAGAAAATGATCAAGAAGGGATTCCCTGCACACAGAAAACACTTATTTTCTAAAATCAAGGTTTACTCGGCAGGGAACAAAATCAACTGGTGCTACAGTGACTTCCTGAATCTTAAAAAAATAAAATTGGAGGGGCATGGTGAATAAAGGAAGAAATGTTCATAAATCCAAGGTGTCCTTGAAAAAAACAAGGCTTTCTAAGGCTTAGAAGATAAAGCAGCAAACTCCGAGACTCATGGGGCAGAAATAATGGCAAACAGGAAAAGAATTAAAAGGCTTCAATCGTTAGTAGTTTCAAAGGAACTGTTTCCTTTGTTTTCCCTAACTTACATGGACACTGATGTGGATTCTGGAGAACTAGGCTTAACCTTGAGGCAGAGTCTGAAAAGAAGTTTGAACTAAATATTTGGAGCTGTTGACCTAAATTATAACCTTGCAATAAGCATGATGATGCACAGAAATGCTACCAAAGGAGAGATGCTCCTGATCAGTCAGCTGATCTTTCTTTCAGATCTTTATCATCTGTGTCTTAAGGGTGGTCCCGTGAAACTGTAGTCGTCTGAATGTGTGCCTTCTCATCTCAGAACTTGCTGTCTAGTCTCCTAACAGGTAATACATTCCCACCTCTCTGGCAGACCTGAATGTGGGATGAAGGACCCTCCGAAGGTATCTGTCTCTATTTACTGCTGGGAAAGCACAAGCAACTGTGTTATGGAGACTATGCCATACTCTTAGGAAGCTGTGGTGAGAGAATACCACTGTGATATCATTGCCTTCAGAAACCTAGCTATCCCAGCAGGCAGGGATACAACTGATGCAAGAGTTACTTAAGGAATCAGCAGAGAATGATATGAATGGCCACCGCATCTCATTCACTGGTGCCACTGGCTGTGCTGAGCCCCAGGATGGGTCTTTACTTGCAGGAAGAGTTGTGGGTAAAGAGGAGTCAGAGGTCTATGCAGACCATGAGGATAGACAGAATGAGAAACTTCAAAGTGAAGAGATGTCTAGAGAAATCAAAGAAAGAAAAGGTTCTGGCCTTACTGAGGAAGATTTCTTTAAGCAGGGGAGTTTAGATATATCCAGCTGGGAGAACCATGTTTACATCTTGCATCGGGCCCTCAAAGTGACACGGTGAAAGAGAGAGAAGAAAGATAACAAAGTTGTTTTCAGAATGACATGGCATTGAGACCTAGGGTGTTACTCTGAGGTTTGAAGTGCTGAGTAGCCCCAGGAGAAAACAGGAGATCCATGGCTGTGAGTTCATGCTCTCTTTACAAGGATTACATTATGGAGGGAGAACAACACTTCTTTGTGGGAGAAGCAAAACTTGTCTAACCAGGTGCTTTAATACCCTGTTAAATTCTCTCCTATTCTTTGCCTGTGACCTCCAGGTGGTTACCACATGGAACGTATTGTACTGCCATTGGATTAGTATTTTATCCTTGGAGGTAGGATGCATAGAAATCCTATTGAATTCAACACACACATTCTAGAGGTTAGCTAACAATTGTGTTTTTTGATCATTTATTATTGTTACTATTTCTTCGCATATCTAGAAGCTGAGAGAGATGTCTGTAGTTCTCAATCGATGAGGTGGAGTAGCCACAGGATTTTCACAGAGTTCACACTGTATTGAAATAGTCCAATGGGAGGTTGTATTGTGGATGTACAGTGGTTTTCATCTTAATTTATAAAGAGCCTCCCAGTGTCTCTGATCGCTCTGGTCCAAAGCTATTACCTTGAACCAGAACTCAAATGGCTGATGAACCAACATCAGCTGCATCTATGTGAGTAGAAAAAGTAGATGAAGGTGATTTGCGTACATTGATCCCTGAATGCTAATGAAAAGAAAAACATGCTTGGCACCACTACAAGTTGGAGACTCTTAGGATTTCAATATTGTGTCCTTTTTTATAACAACAGTAAATTTGTCAGTTATGTAGGGAAACATTTTACTGCATTCAGAGCCATTGCTCCAAATCCAGTGAGATAATGGCCAATAAAACTTTAAGCTAGGAGGTAGAGTTCTGCATTGCTAAAGCCTTCATTATGTGTGGTTGTAGAGAACGTACACATATGGCAGAGTGTCTCATTGTTCTTTTGTTGTTTTATTATTTTGTCAGTATGAAGTGGCTGTGATTCAATCTATGAAATGCAAGTTTAGCTTCTATTGATCCTGCTGTCTGTGTATAGGTCCTTAGCAGCTTTGCAGAATGTTGTTAAGAGCAGTTATATTTTATTTGCAGCTGAACCATACTGTGCAGTATTCCCTATTAAAATACATCTCATCTCAGTCCAAATGTGCTTGATTTACTCTTTCTTTTTGTACTGTAAAGAGTTGTAACTGAGAACCCTCAGTGGCAGTCCCTGCTGTGGGCCCATAGGATACCATCTGTAGCATGACCAAGCCAGACTGCTCTTGTTCTTGCACTGTAGACTGGATTTCATATATGGTTATCTGTTCCAGCTTCCTGGATAACACAGACTGCCTCTAAAACTTTGACAAATCCAGTACCTTCTTCTTTGATCAGGAGAAATGCCGGAACCTTCAATACTCTCTTGGATGCATGCAGACAATAGGGAGGGATCAGACCTCTTATTTTTTAAATCTAAGTTGCTGAAGGCAAATGCAGTGGAATGATTTTAAAGGAGAGAACTGAAATCAGATTCAGATTGATTTATTTTGAGGCAGACCTTAAGGATTTTAAAATGTAAATATGCAGATACAGTGAAGAAATATATTGTATGTGGCCATCAGGTGGAGTCTAGTTAAGCATGGTTAATTTTATTTAACTAAAATATAGACCAAAATCACTTAATAACAGAACCAACTTTCATTCCTTCCCAACTAGTGCATTTGTAAACAATACAATATTGTAATATATACTTCTAATTGTGTGTTACAGTTTCCACTGTAAGAATGAGCAAACATTTGCACCCTTGGGGAGCAGCATTCCACTAAATATTTGGAGATTAGCTACTAACAGCAGAAAGAGATCCAGATGGTTCCCTGATGTCCACATGCCTTTGATAACTTAGCACTCTTTTTCTCCTTCACGACCAAGAAACTCCGTTGTTTATCTCTGCTTCCTCTCCCAGGACTGGCTGACAGACTACAAACCATCTTTTCCAAGCAATTCACCACATTCTTTGCCAAAATTCTGGTAATCCCTCCCAGGCTAAGTGCAGTGAAACCTCATCTCACATTTAAAGATTTTGTGCTGGTCTCCACAGCACTGGATGTTTCTTATGAATTGGTAGCAGAGCACTTGAATGGGAGCCTTGTGTGGGGTGGGAAGACATGGGTCTGTGTCACGTCACAGGAGGAAATGGAGAGAGAGGACCTCAGGTAGTGGCAAATGTCTTCCACGGTTTAGTGTGGGTTAATTCTTTCCTGATGTGAGGTGAAATGTTCAGTCACTCTTTTTGGAATCACTTTTCCTGTTGCTAACTTACATCTTAGGCGTAAGAGACATTTTTGTGTTCAAATAAAAAATACAAAGCCTCACTCTAGAGGCAATTAGAAATGAACAGACAAAATGGTACAATGCTCTAAACAATATTCAAGGTTTTTTTTAACTTTTTTTTTTTTTATAATTTTTTTGCAGAAAAAATATGCTTGCAAATCTGTGTATTATTGTAGAGATGAGTCTAAAGGGATTTCATCCATCAAATGGAACAATATAATGACTTTTGATCTCTACTAAAGAGTTGAGAGAGTGGAAATGAGGGAAAAGAAAGGAGAAAAAGCAGTAGGGAAGGTAAGAAATAGTGGAGAACATACTGGGAATTCCTTCAGTATTTTACATTTCGAAATATGTGTATTTGGGTTGTGAATTCTTTCACAATTGTTCTAATACCTGCCTCAAAGTGTCCAGAAAAATGAGGGGCCCAGGGAACTCATTTCTTTTTAGAGTAGAGTCTGCCAGTAGAGGAAACCTGGTAGAAGGGCCTCTTGGAATGCTTTGAGGACAAAGCAGCCACATAAAGCAAAGCTCTGGTGCTCATAGCTATCACTTAGATATTTTCAGGTATGGTTCAAGTGTCCAAAGACAGCCTGACATTGGAAAAGACAATGACAAATTTTTGCCAGAGTAGGTATCACAGGTACTACGTATCACAGGTGCCATGACAGACTTGATAGAAATGGTAGTGAAGTGCTGGAACAGGTTGCCCAGAGAGGTGACGGATGCACCGTCCCTGGAGACATTCAAGGTCAGACTTGTCAGGGCTCTGATGTAGCTGTAGGTGTCCCTGTTCATTGCAGGGGAGTTGGACTAGATGTCTTTAAATGTCCCTTCCAACTGAAAAAGATTCTATGTTCCTCTGAAATGCAGTTTTCTGCCCCGATCCAGTTCATATCAAACTTGTAGTTCAGAGCATTCTTGTAGAGGAGAGACCCAGAATCTGTGGCTGTGAAACCATGAAGTGAAGCTCTATTTTAGCCCTCTCCACCCAGTACTGAGTATTCTAGTTTTACTTCACATACAACAGGCAGTAGAATAGGAACACAGGGACAGTGTGTCCATATCTCTCACCTGAAAGTTATTTATCTGGCTTAGAGGTAGTTTCTGAAAGATCTTTGTCATTGTCTTACAGCCAAACTACACTACAGACAAGGAATTTATTAAAGCATGATAGAACTGAGAGGGCAGGGAGAAGCACTGCAGAGAGGTATGTTTCTCTTGAAATACAGCAGTTTGGTTGTGTTATGGTAGGACTCTGTCATGGAAAATTAGTCCTGAAAAGAACATTAAACCATCTTTCCATCTGAGGTAAGTGCAATTATATCAATGTCTTCCCTGATAGATGGATGTCTAAGCCCTTCTTAAAAATGGAGGCACTAGATCGAGGCTTCAAAGATTAAATAATAGGAATATAGGAACAAGTAGCTGCAATTACTAGAATTAAGCCTATTTTCTAAGAAGCTGGAAAAATTAATCATCATTTAAAAAATATCACTGTGTGGGCTAATTAGCCAAGTTGCAAAGCTAATGCAAAATTAAGGTCTGGGCAAAGTTAGTATAATAAATATCTGGGGTGTGGGGCTTTTTTTTGATTGTTTGTTTAATTTCACAAAAAAATTTCTCTATATTTTATGATACTGCTTTGATTAAAGATATGTGAACATCTTAATGCATTTCTGTGGAGGGGAAAGAGAGGAAAGTACTCAGAATTGAAGGCATTCAGTGAGGTGTTAGCACTAAGTTGCCTTCTGCTTTCATTTCACATGGGGTGAAGTTGAACAGGTAGCATAGGACAAGGGGGAATGGTTATAAACTGAGAAAGGGGAGGTTTAGGTTAGATTTTAGGAGGAACTTTTTCACACAGAGAGTGGTGTTGCACTGGAATAGGTTTTCCAAGGAGCTTGTGGATGCTGCATCCCTGGAGGCATTCAAGGCCAGGCTGGATGTGGCTCTGGGCAGCCTGGTCTGGTGGTTGGCAATTCTGCACATAGCAGGGGGATTGAAGCTAGATGATCTTTGAGGTCCTTTTCAACCCAGGCCATTCTATGATTCTGTGATATAGCTAGGTAACTCCAACTCTCCAACTGCTCACCTGCAGTGACTTGGGAGCCAGTAAGTTCCTGTCTAAAGATTTGCTAAAACTGCTGCTAAAAATCTATATTTATTACTAACTTGAGTTTATCCAGTTTTGATCTGCCCAACTGTTTTATCTCTTTTGTGCTTACTATGGCCTTCTGTTAGCATCCTTTTTGTCCAAAATTGCTGAGGGATGTATGAGGAAATTTATCTGTGAACTGTAGTCTTGGTTTCTGAACTGGGTCATGAGTCACTGCCTGAGAACTTGGTCCTTAAAACTAAGCTGTCAGCAGGAACCATTGAAATCGCTAGAAAACATACTATTAAAATAATTCAGTTTGTTTTTACCTGGATAGCTTCTTATCAAGTTCCATAGGGATTTAATTCCAAGTCCAATACAGCCAAAGGAGACCACTGGTTTTGTCTCACTAAGACTAGGATTTGGACACAAGTTGTGCTTAGGTTATAGTACAGGCTGTCTAGTTCTGTCACATACCTTCTCTCTGGTATTTTGCTCCAGAGCAAATGTGGTTAAGGCTACAATTTTTTGGGGCTAAGTGCATCCTTTACAGATATAAATCCCTCTTCTAAAAGGGGAAAAGAGAAGGATATTGTGACTGACAGCTCAATCTGAGCTTTTCATCTAAGCAAAACTCCAGTCCACATGCAAGGCAGGAAGTGAATTACAGAGCTTCAGAAATAGAGCAGAAACCCACATTCTGCTTGCAAATAGACTGTTCATGGCTCCCGCAGGGGTTGTATCTCAGCCCCCTGCAACACAGGCAGCAATTTGAGTATGGAATAACATGCTAAAGCTGTACTGTAATATATATTCACAACAGGGCTCTGTTACAGCAGATAGGAAGCTTGTGATTGCTTGGAATTATCTGTTGGAAGGTTGCCTAAGTGTAGTTTGCATGGAAATGGAGCCAAATGCAGCAAAGCAGGAATCTGAAGGTTTGGTCTGGTCCTTTGAAGCTGCAGTTAGATTGGGCTTGGTGTGTCCAAAGGGGAGGTGTGCCAAAATCCAGCACTTGCAGCATGGGAATTTGGACCTGGCACTTACTGCTAATGAACCATCGAATCATAGAACAGTTTGGGTTGGAAGGGACCTTTAAGATAATCTAGTTCCTACCTGCTGCTACAGGTGTCCCTGCCACCCTCTAGACCAGGTTGTTCAAAGCTTCATCCAGCCTGGCCTTGAATGCCTCCAGGGAGGGGACATCCACAGCCTCTGCAGGCAACCTGTTCAGTGTCTCACCACCCTCAAAGTAAAGGGAAAAAGGGAGGCAAAGCATCCCTGGACAGTCCAGGCTCTGTATATCATAGTCTACCTTGATAATGTAAATCACGTTGTGGGAAAATAGCCTGATAAAAGTAGGTTGGCAACTCTTAACAGAACCACTGCCAAGACACTGCCATATGCCATTCTGAGTGAATGAGACAAGAATAGGGTGCTCGGGGGCTAGACCTGACCTTCATCAGCACCACCTTGTTTGCTATAGGTTTGGGGCTGATGGTGATGATTGTGCTCCCAGCCTTTCTGAGACAGAGCTGTGCAAGGATATACCTACGCTACAAATGGGAATAACTTGTTCTTGGCTATTTCCAGCAGTAGATGTTTTGAACTTGGTTTCTTACTGTGCATAACAGCTTTCACTGCCAACATCTTCATTGATCAAGGTGCAAGTGAAGGTAGGGAGCTGCTGTGCTATACTCTCCTTAGAGAGAGAACTGCAGGCTCTGCAACCTCAAAAAGAAAAAAGAAACATGAAGCCCCATTGTTGTTTTTTTTTTAATCACATTCCTTGGGAATTACAGATATAACTACTATTAATGTTCAAAGTGAGTGTGCACCTTCCTGGTAAGAAACCCTGGCAAGAAGAGGTTCCAACTGTACAGATTGATCCCAGAGGGATGGAGGGCAGTGGGGTTGGAAGTGTTTTCTACATATAAAACAAAGATTAAATCTATTAACAATAGGGGAATATCTGCATGTTTTCATTTGTAGACGTTCTTAGAATTGCATGTCGGTTTCAGGAGATAGATGTATATGTTCAGTTAAGTGTTTTAATATTATGCTGTAATTTTCTGGAGCCAGTCATGACTTTAAGCCAGATAATGGCTAAAAATATTAAGGGAAGGATCACCACAGCAACAATCGCTTTGCTCTCCTTCTGCAGAGGAAGTGAAAAAACACTCAAACTTTGCCAACCTGAATAAATTATCCAGATCATCAGAACTGTAAGGATAGCTGTGTGAGCATGTGAACACATATTAACTGGATTGCAGCACATTAAATACAAAGGGGGGAGCTCCAAAAATATGTTTGAGATTTAAAAGTTACCTTGGTTGTATCTTAGTCGATCAGAAGTTCCCTTGCCCAGCGTGATTCTTACTGCAGTCCAGCTTCTGGGCTGGGCTTTCCTGCCTATGTTGGCCCAGAGGTGGGATGTGGCACACAGATGTTCTCTTGATCTTGCTCCAGTATGAAGCTGGAAAATGAAGCTGCTAAATGGTTGGTTTTCTTGCCAGATTAGAGAACACAGATGCAGCCTTACTCCACTCTGGCAGCTGTTTCTATGTGCTGTGTGTGATTTGCTTTGCCAAAGTAAATCATCTCATTAGTCAGGGGGTGAAGAACAGGAATGGGCAGGTGGTGAGCAGGAGCAGTGTGGACACTTCTTGATTTTGAGAACCTTGTGCAGGAGACAAAACTGAAAGCTTCATCTCAAGAATCACAGAATCACAGAATTGTAGGAGTTGGAAGCTGCAGGTATGGCCAGTGGAGGGAGGGCAGATATTTTTAGAGGCAGGCTAGAGCAAGGACATGAGTTAGAGTTCTGATAGTGATGTCAAGATCTTTGACAGTTTCAAAATGCATCAAAGACTCCAAAATAATTATAGGGGAACCCAAAACCATAGGGATTTCAAGGACAGCAAGGCAGGGTTAGGTCTGGGGTGCTAGGGCTATGTATTTCCGTGTCACTTCTGCTGTTTGAGAGTACATCTGTTTAGTTTTGCTGGTCCTGTACTGAACCCTGAATTACCAACTACCCAACATGCTGCCATCATTTTCTGGCTTGAGTTTCTAGCTAGAAGTATGCCTCACCTTTTCTGGGGACATATGTTTACAAGAAACAGTGTGTCATTAAACTTAATCTATGTCTTTAGCCTTTTTTACTGTCCAGGCTCGTAGATGTTTGCAAACAAAGTGCATACTGCTGCTGAACAAATTTAAGCTGGCTGCTAGATTTCTTCCTTTTCTTAATTCTCTTCTGTGCACACCAGTGCAGACTTGGGCTCAGCCAAAGGAGCTAAGCAATGCCAGCTGTATCCTGGCCACATTTGTAGTATCTAATGAAGGATGAGTCCAGTTAGTACTGTAACATCAATGCCCATGGTATCAAGTGACCAATGACAAAGTTGGTTATTCTGCTGTGTTCTGTTTTTTTGTTTGTTTTAAACTGAAAACTTTAGAAGTTGCTTGGAAATTCATTAGGAGAACCCTATGGGCCAATCTACTCTTTAGTGTCATTTGCTTTCTGCCACCTCGCTGTTCCCACTGTTGCTTCAGCCCTGGCAGCCTGATGAGCTACAGAGCCTTGCCACATGGCACACGCTTTGGGGCAAGGTTTTGTGCTGGCTCACAGTGACACTAAACTAGTTCTAGTGGGAGAAAGCTAGCAGCAGCAGCTGGAGCTAATGAATCCTATATCACCCTGGAACAGGGACAGGAACCTTAGAGTTCAGGGTGTTTTCATGGAGGCCTGCTGCAATTTTGATGTATGACTGACTGAAGGAGATGAAAGCGCCTCCGGATGGGCTGAGGAAAACGTATGCACTAGGAGTTTTTGTATTATATTTAATTTGCTGCTTACACATTAGGGTTTTTTTTCCCCATTTCTTTTTTAGTTTCACTTGTTTTTTTCTGAATAAGAAAAGATATGAGCAGTGCAGATGTTTAGATGAATGCCTACTATGATTCTGTTATTGCGTGCTGGATCTTTAAAAATGAAGTGCTCCCCAGGCTGTTGTCTAGGAGGGATTGCTATGCATCAATGCAAGATGGCCCTTACAGTGAGTTACACGCTTGTTTCTCTCTTGTGTAGTTGTTATTTCCCCTTTGCTTGTTTGATTTAATTTGGAACATAAGCCATTCTGGTTGTAGGCAATTTTGATTTAGGTGTTCACAAAATGGAACATGATTAGGTCTGTGGAAAAGATCACTGAGGAAATCCTGCAAAAATAGCACGCCACTTGAACCATCAACCCTCTAAAGAAAGGTCTGGGCAGGATGTCTTCTCTATACCTGTTTGACTTACCTGCTTGGGACACAGGTTCTGGACTAGATGATAATTCACACTGATTTTCTTTCACTTTCAAGCTCCTTTCTTTTGAGCTAACATACATAAAGAACTGTAGAATCATTTTGTTTAGAAAAGACCTTTAATATCAAGTCCAACCATATTATAGTCAACACCCTGGTCCAGAAAGCTGAATGGGCTCCCTGTTCCAAACCTCACATCTGGGTTCCTGATAGTGAGATAACTTCAAGGAAGCCACTGGTGCCATTTATGCCTTTCATCCAGCTCCACTATGAATGAAGGACTCAAATGTTAGGGCTTTGTCTAGAACTGTAGTGGATTAGATGCCTCTACTGAGTGTATATTTTTTGCCATGGAAGCAACTTGTTTGCGTTATAGTTTGGGAACCAGAGACTCAGCAGCCACTGAGCTGAACTCAGCCTCACAGAGTGCATTCCTTGGGGGGCTATTTTATTCTTTCTGTTGTACCTTCCTGTAAAACGTGGTGAGAAATCAATAATGAATAGGATCTTAATCTCCATGGATATTTCCCTTTGCATGGTGTCAAAATCTGTTGGCTGTTGATTTTCTCATATTTTACATATGATTAATTTACTTGGGAAGAAAAGAAAAAAGAAGGTGGCTGTTTGTGGTTGAAAGACAGTTTGGCAATGATCCTCAACTAGAGCTACTAGGATGCATCCCCAGGCTTGTCCTCAGCTCGCATGCTTTGTTCTGTGCTCCCAGCAGGGTCTTGGGAGAACACAGCTGCTGCAGCTGCTTGTAGACCAAAAGGCGACCTTTTGAGTAGCTGAGGAATGATGCATTATTTAGCGCATTCCTGGCTAAAATGGAAATGAAATGATTTCGTGAGCAGAATGATTTGTTTGTTCTTTCACTTAGATGCACAGTAGTGTGGTGTGCAAATCACTACTTGTGGTTTCTTCTGGGTAAAGCTTTTGATGGGACAGACATAGCAGTGGCTGATACCTGAAAGATCTGTGTTAAGCCAAACACAATAAACTTTAGTCTAGAGGCAATAAGTTTGCAAAACTCAACTTCAGTTTAAATAATGTATAAGAGTGAAAGCTTCCTGGTGAAGTGTATGTCACTAGACTGTCAATTGATACTAGTAAGTGTCATAACCAGCTGCTATTTCCTGATGGAGTATTTTACTTCTTTCAATTAATCAGGAGTCTCTTGGAAGGTGCCATTGTAGATCATTCACTATAAGAATATGTAATGAATAGAATATTTATCATTTGCATAGACAGAGACTTCAACAACTGCCTCTCAGTGATCTGTGATAGCCAGGTAAATATGCACTCTGTGTATCTGTTGAGGGATGGAAGGGAGAGAGGCAGATGGGAACATTTTTCAGTGTCTAACTTTGAATTTCCAACGTGGTCTTCCAGACAGAGAATGAAGGAAGTAGGAACCTTTCCTGCTGATGGTGAATGAAGACTGCAATATTCTCTGCTGCAAGTCCATCTGCTCTTGAGCCTATCTTAAAAAGGTCTATCTAACAATGTTCTTCCTTTGTAGTTTCCAGCGCTACTTATGAAGACTTGAAAGCAGACTATTCGCATTCCACAGGTATGAGAGCTGAATCACTAAGGTAACAAATTATTTGAGAATGGACAGTTTTCTCTAAGCACTGAACATATGGAGAGAACTGGGGAAAGATCCAGTGATTTCAGTGAGCTCAACAAGCACTGAAATACATAGAATAGTGGAGAAATCTGCACAAATGAATGTACCCAGAAGACTATGCTGTGTCATTAAAGAGCTCAGTAGTGAAAATGCCCCACAGAATAAAAGGTGTCTGCTTTTATAGAATTATTTTTATTAGGACACGATTAGATGTGGTAAAACAAATAAGCAAGGATTCCTTAAATTACTACCAGTGTTTGATGTTGTCTTGGTTGTTACAATAAGCAGCATGAGATTACAAAAAATGATCTTCCTATTCAGGAGATAAACTGCCTTTAAAAACCAAGCTCTATTATTTCTAGGATCCATATTTGTAGAACTGACCATGACTTCAGAAGCACAAACACCTGATGAGTTTTCAAGACATTTACTTTGTAGAATCATAGAACTGTAGAATTGTTTAGCTGAAACAAACTCCTAAAGGCTATCTAGTCCAATTCCCCTTCAGTGAACAAGGACACCTACAGTTACATCAGGTTGCTCAGAGCCCCATCCAGCCTGACCATGAATGTCTCCAAGAACAGGGCATCCACCAGCTCTCTGAGCTGCCTGTTCCAGTGCTTCACCACCCTTTACTGTAAAAAACTTCTTCCTTATATTCAATCTAAATCTTCCCTCTTTTAGTTTGAAACCATTTCCCCTTGTCCTATCAGAATAGATCATGCTAAATAGTCTGTCTCCTTTCTTATAACACCCCTTTAGATACTGAAAAGCTGCTATCAGGTGTCCCTGGAGGCTTCTCCTTTCTAGTCTGAACAGCCTCAGCTCTCTCAGTCTATCCTTAAAAGGGAGTTGTTGTATCCTTTGTGCCATTTTTTGTCCCTCCTTTGGAGAAACTGGATGTCTCCTCTGTCTGTTTCTCCTGTACTGAGGACTCCACATCTGGACATGGTACTCCAGGAGAGATCTTACCAGGTCAAGATCACCTCCCTTGACCTGCTGACTGCACTTCTTTTGATGCAATCCAGGATATGGATTTCTGGGCTGCAAGAGCAGATTCCTGGCTCATGTCAATAATACTTGGCATATTCTTACTGAATTCAGGCCCTTATTTCCAACCACATTGTCTGCTTGTCCTCTTGCACCACCTTTCAAACCAGTCTTCTCTGAAGGATCCTGTCTGGGAGAAGATATGAGCACAAGCTGGTGAGCATTTGCAGCAGTGTGTTCTAAGATCTGTGGGATTTAGCCAAACAGCGAAGTGCAGGCTTCTACTATGAGTCATCTGGTGTAAAACTAGTGCTAAGTATTGTACATAATTAAGACAACATTATTACAGTGAGATTGCACTTCTTTTTTTGGCATGACTAGAGTCTTGAAAAAGTGCAATGTTTTCAGCCTTCAGAGCTGTGAAGAAGACGAAAAGTTCT
Source organism: Coturnix japonica (assembly GCF_054131305.1). Taxonomy (NCBI): domain Eukaryota; kingdom Metazoa; phylum Chordata; class Aves; order Galliformes; family Phasianidae; genus Coturnix; species Coturnix japonica. The sequence goes on from NC_140664.1 coordinate 74,707,642, forward strand.
TAGGAACGTTCATTCTAAAAGACAGCAAAGCAACACTGATCTTAGCTCATAATTTGCATTATTTCTGAAGTTATCCACATATATTTCAGTCTTCTTCATGAAAGACTGTGTTTTTCTGAGAAAAAAAAAAACAAACAGCCACAAACCCAGAAGTGGTGTTCATCAGTTAAGTCTTGCAACAATGACATCTGTAGATATTCAAAGTATTTGCTATTTCTTATTCTCACAAGTCACATATTTTATTTCGGGCCATGTTTTTTGAAGAGGTATTGTTGGTATTTCAAGTAACAGACACAAATAATCATATTTGCCATCAAATGCAACAGAAAATCTTGGCAACGGTGTCAGAAAGCCACAGATGCTATGTTTGAATGCTGACTGTCAGCAGGTACAGAAGTTTTAGTAAGCTATTGGCTCTATGAACAAGAAAAGTTACACAAGCAGCTCAAAACAATTTGCCTACTTGGCCCAGCTTTTTCTTTCAGAGGTCCAAAAATTAACTTTGTTTTTTATGAATGCGTGTTCTTTATTAAAATTTATTGTTCAATGATGCTAATGAATTCAGCTTATTGGTAGCTCAGAAGATATTTATCCAGGTTATTTGTGACTCGTCATCCTTAACTAGTAAGTGCTCTTTATGGTTTCACGTTCTATTTTCTGTTCATTGATTATGAACAGGAAGTGGGAAATCAGACTGCAAGATGGTGACATTGAGCTTATTAAGAAAAGGACTTTGAATGAATCCATTTCCATCTCTATATGGTGGTGAATGCCTTTGAAGCGTGCTTGTACTCTTAATTGAAAATTTTCATTTGGCCCCTGCTTCATCCTAACATTTCCCCTGCTTTTCTCTTCATTTCCTAACGTGATGATTGTGCATCATTTTCACGCACATCTCAAAGGGATTATCCAAGTGAGTCCCAGAGACTACAGAGTTTCATGTCACACGGAGAGCAGAGCACATGGGTCAAGACATCTGAGCCACAGACAGCGAGCTCCTCCTCTTTGTATGACTTGAACTGAAAGTGTGATAGGTCTGAAGATTAAGAATTCCAGAAGCCTTTCTGAGAAAATGATTGCTTAATATAAAACTCATACATCAATTCCAATTTTGTTGGCATCACTGTTTTCTGGATGAGTTTCCAATCTATTAGTAAAGGAGTGAACACTCCTGCCACGACAAATCATTGATGTTCAGAAAGGAAATCAAAGCAATGTAAGACTGTTGAAGAAAGTGACTTGAAGGAAAAAGAATGAAAGATTAGAATGCTGCTTCAATAGCTTTAAAGTTTGGTGAAGATTATATATGGGAGAGACGTGGGCCAGAGAAAACTCTGTAGCTGTAGGAGGAAAATCAAGGAGAACACAATTTGTTTTCAGAGCTTCATTCTTGCATGCATTCTTGCAGGCTCACAGCCTAAATCTTTGAAGAGGTTGATATGGTTGGGGCACACAGCCAGTGGTGGAATCATAGGACAGAAGGGTTGAGGCAAAAAAGAAAAGTGTACCTATTGGCTATGGTTATTATCTTGGACTTTGCACTTCTTTGACAGAAATTACACAGCTTCTGGATAGGTGAGAGAATTACTGAGCAAACCTACTCTTTATACCAATGTTATTACACCAGCTCAGCTGCGAGGGACCTTGCTATGGGTGCTGGAGCTTCCTTCATGGTATAGTGCCTCTAAGCAGCTCTTTCATCTTTACTCCAGCCACAAGCTTGCTGTGAGCACAAAGAAAAAAAGTTATTTGTATTCCACTGAGTATGTTGACAGTATTTTTGTGGATGCAGCACAATACTTTAGAGACAGGTATGTGGAGAGTTTTGAAGGCATTAATTTCTTCTTATGTTCTCCTTTTTCAAACCACACTGCAAAAGGTTACTGTGGGAATAGCAAAGGAAAAAACTTGCAGACTTTACAAAAATCAAAGCCTACAGCTTGTGCTGGATGGGTATATTTGGCACACATCTGTGATTATGAAATGACTTTTAAATTGCTTTTGAAATTCATCTGAATAATGATTCATTCTTTCAATATCTTTTCTCCCTCCAGAACATCTGCCATTAACAAACCAACCAGTTGTGATGTTTTACAATCCACATTTGAACTTCTCAAAATATTGTACACTTCCTTATTTAAGCAATTATTTGGCTCATTTGCACAAAGATACGGTCAGTCTTGGGACTGAAAGATGGATCAACAACCCAATTTGGCAAGCGTATTTGAAACGAGTCAAGAAACAGTTCCACTAGAGAATTGCTAAAGTGGTGGAAATGCAACAGCAACAGGCAGCTTAAGAGTTTCTGTATGCACAGTTACTGTATAATGTTGATTTGGTTGAGCTGAGCATGTCACAGGATTTAGGCATATGCCTAAAGATGGAATTACACGCTTGAAATTAAGATGTGCTTAAGTATTTTGTTGTTTATGGATCTACATGCTACATTTGTGTTTGTACTAACAGGAGAAGCTGTTCTACAAGATATTTGGGCATTTTAAAATGTATTTTTGTTCTGAACTGGAACAAGAAGTTTTACCCTGAAATGAGATTGAAGGAATCTTTAATTCTAAACATCTTGTAATTGAGCATACTTGAAACACTGTGTTTCTGTAACACTGAAATGCTCTATGAGATTAACAGTGAAATATTGCATGATCACATATGGTACAAAATTAATGAGAACCAGCTGTCAACTAAGCATGCTGGGGCTGCATGGGTTGTAAGTAATTCACCCCCTGGATGCAGGAAGAGCTCTAATCTGAGCTAGCTTCTCAGCTGAGGTGCAGTTCTGTTTTAACACTATTGTTCAGTCTACCACTAAACCAAAGATAGCCATCTTTGGACTTGTTCAGCCTCACCAGCTCTATGCAGGGACATCTCAAGTGTTCTATGCCTTGGTTTCAGGCACTTGTGCACCAGGGACACAGAGCTCAGGTTTTATGTGTTTGTATTGTAGCTGGTTTTGGTCTTCTCTTATTTTATTGATTCTGACCTGATTACATCCAAGGTGACTTCACGCTGTTCAGAAGACATAGTTTGGGCACAGCACAAACAGATGACCTCCATTTACATCTGGTGCTGCACGTAAAAGTTAGCCCCTCTGGAGCTGAGTGTAAAGGACAGAATGAGTTGCAATGACTAAACTCAACCTTACTTTTGCAGGGACTTTGAAGTTCTCTTCCTTGTGCTACCTTGTCCTGCTATTAGACATCCTACCATCCAGTACCTGAGGGATTTCAGACTGTAAACTTCTGAGTTAAAATAAATAAATCAAATCTAATTGCGTTTTGGTAATTTCTCACAAACTTTTTTTCAATGATGGTTTTCTTGCAAAAAGTTGCAGTGTTGTGAAATCAGCATTTGGTGTAGGGAGATTGACATGCTGGAAAAAAAATCAAACAGCTCTGGGAGTATGTAGAGAGGATCATAGAATCACAGAATAGTTTAGTTTTAAAGGTCATTTATTTCACCACCTTTGCCCTGTCATGAGCAGGGACACCTTTCACTGAATCAGCCTAAAGCCTCTGGCTACCCTGACCTTAAACACTTCAAGGGATGGGACATCCACAGCTTCCTTGGGCAACATGTTACAGTGTCTCACGACCTTCATAGTAAAAAACTGTCTTTCTTATCTCTAATCTAAATCTACCCTTTTCCAGTTTAAAACTATTAATTATCCATCAATGCTCTCAGGCTGTACTTATACTGGGGATTGCCCTAACCCAATTGCAGCATCTTGCACTTGGACTTGTTGAACTTTATGAGATTGATGTGGACCCACCTTTCAAGCCTGTCCAGGTCCCTCTGAGTGGCATTATTTCCTTCTGTATCAGCTGCACCACTCAGCTTGATGTCCTCTGCAAACTTGCTGATAATTTATCCAATCCCAAGATGTTAATAAATATATTGAACAGTACCTCCCAATACAGATCCCCGAGGGATGCTATTCATCTCTGATCTCCACCTGTGCATTGCATCATCGACTGCAACTCCCTGTGGATGTCACCATCCAGCAAGTTCCTTATCTGCTGAATAGTCAATCTATCAAATTAATTTCTTTCCAATTTAGAGAAAAGAAATTTGTGTGGGAGCATGTCAAAGGCCTTACAATGTCCACATAGGTGACATTGCTTGCACTTCCCCTGTCTACTGATGTAGCCATGGTAGGAAGCAACCAAATTGCCAGGCACGGTTTGCCCTTGGAAAGATATGTTGATTGTCTTGAATTACCACCCTGTCTTCCATATACCTCAACATATCTTCCAGGAATAACTGTTCTATGATTTTCCTGAGCAAGAGGTGAGGCTGACTGCTCTGTAGTTCCTGGGGTCTTCCTTTCTAGCTTTTCTTAAAACTGAAGTGATATGTCCTGTTTTCCAGTCACTGAGAACTTCATTTAATTGCCAGAGAATGGCTTTTGGCTACTACATCATCCAGTTCCCTCTGGACCCCGGGATGCACGCGAATGGGCTGCAGAGATTTACATATGTTCAGGTTCATCAGGTGATCTCAAATCCAGAGGAACTTGCTCTCCCAGTATCTGCCTTGGTGTTCAGAAGCTTGAGAGAAAAAGAAGAGAGAAGTTCTGATCCAACTCTTCAAGTTCCTATCTCTTTTCTCAGCCTAGTAGCCTCATAGTTCAAGTAGAATTGGCCCTTACGTTAAGAGCTTCACTTTAGGTAAATGTCATTGATAAGACAATGTGGTACAGAGGGATTTGCTTTAGAAAAGTCTTTCTCTTTGCCCTATACATATGATCTGTATGGTGAATTTTTTTCAGAGAAATGCTTTTGGTGAAATAGCTTTCCCTCGAAAAGTTTATGGCTTTGCTTTGATAACCTGTCCTTTCATTTGGGTGTGAAATATTAATTTAAGGGCTGCAACCTTTGTGCCTCTGTCAGCTTCAGGGTCAGCTGGCCAAAGCAAAGACATAGTCCACCCCCATTTTTAAGAGATGTTTCTTCATTATTTAGGGCCTCAGCTCTAGCAAAACATAAACCAGTAAACAAAGCTGGAGCCCATAAACAGAATCTCTTAGGAAAGACCTCTTTGCCCTAGCTTGGCTATCTTTCTGTGAGATAATTAAAACAGTTCTGGTACAGAAACAATGAAATGCTTTGGATTCAGATGTCAATAGGAATAGGAGTGGGAACCTGGATTGTATGATCCTAACAGCCATCATGGTTCTTTTTTTCTGTTGCAGTTACTACATGTGCAGTTATGTTCATGTCTGAGGAAGAGAGATGCCTTCACTGACAAGTACAAAAAAATAGATGTCTTTTCCCAACCTTTAACTCATGAGCTGGCATGTGCTTTAGTGTAATCTGATACCTATTGTTGGAAATGTATTTTACATAATTGGCAGTGGCAGCCACATAATCTGAGAGAGAAAATAAAGTATATTGAACTGTATACTATGTATCACTGTTAATGATTTTGAGTGGCATCTATAAAGGATAATGTAGCACTTGAAAGTTATGCTTTCATACCTAGATAAAATTCTTCTATATTTTCCATTTCTAAGCTGAATTTCTTCTCACCTCATTGTAGACGTTGGCAGTATAGATGCATACAGTGGGATCCGTCACCTCAGGCTCCCTTTGCAGTCAATACAAGGAACATGCACTTTTAGGCCATGATTCATCTGACCTATTTACATGTGTGCTGTAGGAGGAGATGAATCACTGCCTAGACTAGATCTCTGTGGAGGATAAAGAAAGCCTAAGATGCCCAGCTCAGATGTAAATGCTTATATGGATCTACAGATTGAATTTAAACTTGTGGTTTGGAATAATATTTTTCAGAGTTAAATTTCTTAAGCCACATTTTCTTAGCAGAATGTGTGTATGAATATATGTATATATAAAACAACCATATATATAGCCACATATATACGGTTGTTTTTAATTTTCCTGCAACAGAAACATTTGCAACAATATCTTTTGAAAACTGGCCCTATATCCCCTGCTCCAAATGTTCCACCATCTGAAGATCTGCCATTTTGTCTCTCTCTGCCTCTGCCCCTCTTTCACACATACTGTCTTGTACACATGCTGTATTTCAGAACTGGGCCTTTAGAATGTTCAGCATTAGTTCAAAATATACTGTTCTGTGAGTGGTAGCCAGAGCTGCTAAACACATAAACGAGTTGGTTTTGGTTTTTAAAAAACCAAAAGCAAAATATGCAAACAAAACCACCAAATGAACAGTACTGATATTTGCTTCTGTTTAAAAATAACATTTTTGTTCATATTTTCTGCTAGAATCTGCTCTACTCTGCCTTCAGCCTTGGCAAGGCAGGGCATTATAGGAAGAGACAACAGTTTCTGGAAGACAAATAATGATATGGAAGGAGGAGGAAGATAAACTTGGTCATCTAAGAAAGACTGCAAGTTCCCAAGTGAAACTCTGAGAAGACAAGAGAGAGGTAAAGGTATATTACATGTAGAAGACTGGAGTTCAAAGTGTCTCCTTTATGGGAATAAGTATTCCTTCCTTCCAGAGATGGTTATGCATGTACATGTCGTACAAAGTTCCAGTGCATCTGAATTCATATCTAGACAGCAAATGGGCCCAAAGTTAATATTTGGGGTGAAAAAAGAAGAAGAAGAAAAGTAAGAAAGGAATTCACTGTTTTGCAAAGCATTGCAATGCTCATCTGCTGCCAAGGAGTTCTCAGTGTAGCTAAATAGTGGTAGGCAAAATACCCCTGCCATCCAGCTGCTGGCACACAGCACAGAAAACCATTTACATGAGCACCTGGCTGATGAGTTTGCTTATGACAGATCTTCACACACTCTCCTCTCTGTCTGTAAAGCTTTACTGACTCCTATGTTTTGTGAGGTTTTCCCCCTAAACTTGTTATCTGGCATGGAAAGATGGAGTGATGCTAGCTCTTATGATAACAAGAAACTGAATTTGGGATTACCCTTCGCAGTGCAAACTTTCCAAACATCTGAGAGCTTTTCTGTGGTGATCATGAGGAAGGGTTGTCCGACATCCAAAGTCAGTTGCAGTCAATGGGAAGAGCATCTACAACTGCAAAGGTCTTTGGCAAAAGCCACAAGCATTTGAAGGCTGTCTCTGAGTAGCAAGTATGGACTCAGCTCTTTAGCAGTGCAGGAACTTCTTCATGAAGAAAGATTGCTCTTTCACTGGTCATTCCAGAACATCATTCATTAAATATAAGGCCCTATGAGAAAAACAGGCCTTCATGTTCTGCATGCCCCCTTCTGCATCAGCTCTGACGTCAGTACTTTCAAACCATAGATGCTAAATTAAGGCCAGTGCAGTCTAATGGGTGAGGAAGGACAAATGCTAAAAATTCAAGGTAGTGAGAAAATACCTGGCATCTGGAGCTGTCATAAGCATGAATTTACATCACTCCCCACAAAATAAATAAATTACAGCCTATGAAACATTACTCTCCCTGGATGCAAAGCTGCTGCCAAAAATTTTTGTCTCTTTGCTTTCCCAGTGATCATCAGCTTCTGCCAAATGCTCCAGGGAGACCTCAAAGGGCACAGGGAGACATCTACAACTGCTGGCTGCTGAAGCAGAAGGGCTGAGCTGGGATCATTTGGCTGCATCCACTCACCGCCGTTCTCACTCTGACTGAAAGTTTTCCTCCTGGCTCTGACAGCACCACAGCCACTTGGGGAAGCACATGACTGCCTCGGGAGATGGAGTTTCTTATTTGTGTTGCAGGCCTCCAGCAGGCATGGCACCGAGGCAATATTTACTTCAGTTTCTATAACGTCATCACAGCAGCTGCAGTTTTGGGAACTGAAGTACTGGCTGGAAGTAGGAGAGGCACAAACACACCATGCAGAAATCAGAGTGGAAAAAAAGGAGAATTGGCAGCCAGCCTCCTCCCCCAGAAAGCTCATTGTGTTCCTGGGTGTCAGGGGCATTGCTTGCCCAACAGATGGTTACCACGAGGACCATCTGCAGAGAAGTTAGCCCATGGAAACTGCAGTTCAGGGTAACAGAAAGACCAGATCTCTCCTGGCAGGGTGCCGGCACACTTGGGGGAGCATAGCAGAAGAAGCAGAGTGCCTTGGCCAGGTGGCTTTCTGTGCTATGCGCCTAGCAGCCCACTGCAGGAGATGAAGGAGTGTTCTGCGCCCTTTGACTCTGAGGTAGCGTAGTGCTCATGTGCAGGTAGGGAAACTGGCTCCAAAACCTCTGTGGTCTGGTACTGAGTCTCAGCAAGCAATCCTGGCTGTCTTGTTAGACTGAATACAATGCCATTCTAAGGGAGCCATGCTGACTCTTGGTCTCTAGTGGACATCTCTGCCTCATGTCTTACAGGTGCCCTGGTTTGTGTGCAGCTGTCTCACTGCAGACTCTACCAGGAAATCTTCAGGGAGGTGGAAGATTCTTCCTTCTTTCAGATTATTTATCTCCTATTTCCCATACAGTAGTGTCATCCAAGTTTCTCCTCTTCTACCTCCTGGTAAATAAATATCCATGGCTACTCTCATGTATGTAAGTGGGGCCGTCCACTACCTGGTTTTTGCACCTGCATGCATATTCCTAGTAGATTTGTACCTCTGGTGCCAAACAGCATCAGCTAGCAGGTCAGTGGGCCTGAATTCTTCCCCCTATACCTCTTCTTGTCTGTTTAACTCCAGCTGTCAGTGGAACTACATCTGATGGAGGAGGTGACAGGGAGTCCCCAGTTATGTTACAGCTTAGTGAAACTGAACAAAGTTGGTCTACAGCTAAAATGCTTCCATTGGGTACTGCTCCATTGGGTACTGCTCCTTACACAAGTTTTTAAGTGATACACAAATTATTATGGGTAAGAGCAGAAGGTCAGTTGCCCTAGATTGGCGCAAAACACTTTAATTATCCTGAATTGCACAGTTTCTCATGGAAAAGATCTTGTTTGTTGAGCCAGCAATGAGCTTTCCATGCTCATACACCTTGTAGTCCGGAGAAGGACTGCTGTGAGGCACTGTGCTGATAAACTGTTGCTGTTTTCTACCTTGGAGTCCTCTGAGAGCCAGCGCCTGAAGTTGCAGAGCAGGCATGCTGATAGAGGCACCATTAAGACTGACAACTCAGTCTGTGTCACTCAGAGAATCCCTTCCATTCTTCCATTTCATATGCTCTTGTGCCATGAGAAGCTGTGTTCTGTATCACTAAGGACTGAAACTTCAATGCCCAAGCTGTTTCCTTAGACCAAGAACTCTGAAATACTCCTGATGAGTGGTTCCTCATGAGAGATGGGGGAAGGTAGGCAGGGAAAGGGAGGAGGAAGCAAAGACATGCCAGCAGTGGTGGCAGATCCTCGGAGATGGTGTGGGGAGGGCTTGGCAACCCTTTCAGCACTGTCCTATTGCAACAGGAGGGAGGAGGATATACAGAAGTTACTTAAAAGCCCTCAACTTTTTCCAGGCTTCTATTAAACATCAGAAAATCTTCAAGGAAGAAGACAAAATTTTAAAAATAAAAAGACTATCTGAAAAAAAAGGTACCCTTTCTAACTAGAAAGCTTCCTTTAAGAGCTTACTGCTATTAAATAATTGCTGTATTTTGAGATGATGTTTTCAGGAGCTTTGGGAAGAAGCTGTGTTCTCAGCCATGAATATTTTCTTAGTTGGATGGTGTGGCTTTTTCGTTACTACGTGCTTACACTGAAATAGATGTGAAAGCAGTTTTGACTAGCTCAAAGAGAAGTCTCTGATCAGCCTACATCTGAGATTTCCCTTAAGGTTGCTAGTAGGAGAAAAATAAGTGGATAAGTGTCTTTTTTTCTTTCTTTCTTTCTTTCTTTCCTTTTTTCTTTTTTTTTTCTGTCTTTCTTTCTCTCTCCTTCTCAAAAGTGGGTTCTCTGTGTACAGGAAATAGTCCTTTAGATATTGGGTGTTTGTGTGCATAGAGACAAAAAATATAGTATTTCAGTAATCATCCGCAGAATGTTGTGGGCTGTAGTATTTGAGATGATTGCAGTATAACTTAGACTGTCGTTTTTATTAGAGGGGGGTGGTGTGCAATATACTTCCTAGGAATATAATTTGTTATTTAGGATGCAATAATGTTGTTTTAGAAGGTGGGAAAGATGGTAATTTTCTACCTTTTTACCAGAAATTCCCAAATGTTTCTAATGCCCTGCTTCTCCTAGACAAATACTTCTGTGTTAAGCTTTCCTTTCCTCCTTCCACCCCCCTTCTTCTCTTATTCATGTGTTTTCACAAACACAAAATGCCTTACAATCCTCAGAGAGCTGTACTCCATCATTAGACTGATGTTTTCTGCCTCTCAGTTTTTATTTATGTGAATCTAAAAATGTGTAGCTCACTGGCACCCCACACTGTTTCTGGTTCCTCCCATCTTATACATGCCACACTGGCTTGTGTGTGCTTTTTCCTTGCACTTTTTCTTTCTTACATAGTATTACAACATCTTTAATACAGGATGTCTGGACCAACGAGCACCGACAGAGAGAAACAACCTCCCTTGAATGGGAGAAGAGCCCTCCCATCAAACAACTCCAATGCTGAAGAAAATGATGTCCCTGAAATGGATGCTTTTGGTTTGATACCTCGAGGATTTAATCCAAAAGGTACAGTGTAAAATTTAAGACATACATCATTTTTTTGCTTCTAACCATAGTGTGTGGTTAAAAGTCGAGAGTCTTTTTTTCCAGTTTGATTACAATCAGAGTAACTATAGGAGAACTTCCTTGAGTCTTTAAATTTGTGGGTGACTGTTCTAGGGCTGGGCTGGTTGAAAGCTCCACTTTGGAGATGTGGCAGAGCCTCTGAACATCTGCAGTGGGAGAACACATATATAGTTTCCTAACCAAAGTTGTCAAAACCTGTTATTGTCCTCGATGAAGGTGGTCCTGTCTCTGGTTGCTTTTTCTTTACTCTGGACCATCTCTTTTCTTTCAAGCAGCTGGTGGTTAAGCAGTTCAAGACACTGATCTTGGTTAAAACAGGCTTTTGGACAGGAGAAGTAGAGTAGAACATTTAATTTAGTAGTTTTTAGTTCCAGTTCAACCTGGCTCACCTGTTGGCTTCAGACATGGGGTGGAGAGAGCAGGAGAAACCTCCCCTTTTAATGGCTCTTCTGGTTTATACAACCTTAAACTGACTGTGAAGCTGCTGCAAAATACTTCTACTGCTTGGTCAACTCACCCATAAAAATGACTGAAAAATTCAATAATTCACCTACAGAAAGTGTTTTAATAGTTTGGCTGTAGAGACAAAATACAATTCTGGGGCTGGGCAAATCAGAATGACTATTTTTGGAATTAATCTGAACAGCACAGACAAGATTTAAAGGAAAATGGAATTGAGTCCTGAATGATACACCAAGGCAATGATGGTTTGGTTGTTTTTGTGTTGTTTGTTTTGTTGTTTTTTTTTTTTTGCCTAAGATTAACAACAGAATCTGCTGCATGTAGCAACTCACAAGAGTGAGATGTGATAATACTTAGTACTCCTATGGAACTTTTCATCTGGGGTTGAAAGAGTGCTTAATAAACATGGACAAGCATTAACTGCTTCATTTTACACAGTAGGAAACAAGTAAGGAGATTTTCAGTGACAAGCTCAGAGTCCTATTGGAAATCATTATTTCTGTACTCTTAATCATCTGCTTTGCCCATGTCCTCCCCTTCTATTACACATGCATCGCCTTAAATAGCATTTCTTTAAAAAATGCCTGAGCAAACCAACTGGAATGTTAAGGTAGTAGGAACTTTGCTTTAACTTCTTCAGACAACCCTGCTGTGGGGCAAAATATGAGTGTTCAAATTGTCAAAGGTAGTGTAATACAGGCCCTGACTTTGCATATTTTCAAATTCAGAATGCTTGCAGAAGTTGGAAATGTGTAAGGGTGCAGGATACCTTGGAAGGAATGCAGTCTGTACCTAAAACCCATCACTTCCTGAAGGAGGATTCCTACCAGCATGTGAGGAGACCTCTTTGCATCCTTCCAGTACCTAAAGTGAGCCTACAAATAGGAGAAGAGCCAACTCTTTACAAGTGTAGAAAACAGCAGAACAAGGGGAAATTGTTTTAGTTAGGGGAGGGAAGATTTCGGTTGTCAAGGGGAAGTTCTTAACCAAGACAGTGGTGAGGTGCTGGAACAGGATGCCCAGAGAGGTTGTGGATGCCCCATCCCTGGAGGTGTTCAAGGCCAGGATGGATGGGGCCCTGGGCAGCCTGGTGTAGTATTAGGTATGAAGATTGGTGGCCCTGTATGTAGCAGACGGATTGTAGCTTGATGATTCTTGAGGTCCCTTCCAACCCAAGCCATTCTATGATTCGATGATTCTATGAAGCACTTAGTATCAGGCTCTGAACTAGTGTGGTGCTGGTAGACAAGAGTATCACTCTTTTCTGAAGTACAATGAGAACAGGAATGTGAGGTCAAATTAGTTGAGGTAAAAGCTGCCTCATAAGGTGATGCTGCAGATGAGAACACAGCCCTTGTCAAAAGCAGGAGTTTGTGTGGACATAGGATCAACTTGACTATGGGACTAGTATGGCTGAAAAAAGTAAGTATAACAGCAAAACTCTTATTGTTCAGCTGGTTCAGCTCTGCTATACAGTTCTGCTCTGCAATGCTTGTAGCAGTAACATGCAAGGGTGACCTAGGTGGAGGAAAGGGAAGGGACTATAGCTGCATTCTTGCCTCAGTGCACATCAGCTGTGATTTAAGCCTGTAATACCAGCTGATGTATATGTATTCCATGGACACTGTTTTGGGGTAGGATGTTTAAATCACCTGTCAGAGTATACTAAAGGTATATATTAAAGGTATATATAGCCAAATGCTTTCTACATTTAACTAGCACTTATGTTTGGAAGCTGGGCCTATCAAGAGCACTTGCAGCACTGGGGTAGAAGTGAGAGCCTTCAGGCAAAGCAGGAGCAGCAGGGTACATCAGGCTGAACACGTTTTTGCCTTGGACTTGCACCACTTCCTTTCTCCTCTTCTTCACTTCCATACCTCTGGGTTGTCCAAGCCTTGGTTTGCGTATTTCACTTCCACATCACCCTGAAAAAGAACAACCCTGCTTGTACAACTATGGTGTTTTCTAACCTTTGGGATAGGGTGGGACATTTGCTGTAAACACCTGAATGTTGGTGTCTTCATCTGTGTCAGATGTTAACCAACACAGAGCTAGCCCAGGTGGAGGTGACAATACAGTTCTTCCCGACAGGCAGTAAGTGTCTTTTCCAGGGTGCCTTTCTCAGCTCCACTGTCTGCAGCAAGCAGATCTCTCTGGCCATAAGATGTTACATGTCTGGCTCACAACGTTTAGATGCCTACATATAGAGGACTTTGTCTTGAGCTGAATCCTGCCCTTGTTCTCTGCAGTGTAGGTGTCTACAGCTGAGCTACTCACCCTCATTTCCCTTGACAGCCAACAGAGAGAAACAGGCATTTTTAGGGTGTGATTCAGTTGACCTATTTTAGCTACTACTCTAGGATGAGGTAAACTGTGCTGAACGAGCTCTCTGCTGACACCCACTTCAACTGTGCTGAATCACAGCCACATTAAAACTGGTGGAGACCACAGGGACAGCTGCTTCCCCAGCCTGGTCCACTGGTTGTCTGCTGCAGGCTGCTTGCTGCAGGCTTCCTTAGCAATAAGCCTGTGTTTCTGTGTACACCTGTGCTGTGTCCTCCCCCCTGGCTCTTCCTAGCCAGCTCATCTCCCCACACTGAGCTATAAGTGGGCCTGACGCATGCAGACGGCTGGGTGGGAGGACATGGCCTTGGGGCTGCATAGCCTGCGGGCTGCCCACATGCCCTTCTTTGCTAAGTGTGGGGACTGCCAGGGAATCGTGCATCCCCTGTTGGCAGAACAACTGTCACCTCCTTTAGAAACTCCTACTGCTTGATCTGTAACCCGGAGTCTTTTCTCTCTTGTCCTCCAAGAAAATCTGATGATTTCTGTCTATTTTTGGTATTGTAAAGCAGCGCGGAATTGTGCTCATTTATTTCCAAACAAGGTTAACATAGAATCACTGGCTTGTAGAATGGCTGGGGTTAGAAGGAACCTTAAAGGCCACCCAGTTCCAACCTCGTGCTGTCGTCAGGGCTGCCACCACCAGCTCAGTCTGCCCAGGTCCCCATCCAACCTGGCCTTGAGCCTCCAGGTATGGGGCTCCACAGCTTCTCTGGGCAGCTGTGCCACTACCTCACTGCCCTCTGAGTAAGGAACTTCTTCCTATCATCTCTCCACATGGCAAAGGCTTTAAGAAAACATGAGACTGCTACCTCTTGCACAGGAAATTACCTGCACTAAATAGCGGATGAGGCTGAGACAAACCATCACATAGATCTGACTTCCAAGGAGACCCCTGATGTCCACCTATCCCTCACAAAAGACAAGCAGCACTGTGTGAAGCTCTAGGACCTTTCCTTTCGATTACTTCACCCTTCCCTGGTGAAGATGTTTGTGTATCCTGTTAACCTGCACACTTGTGTCCTCTCTAATTACCATTACTTTAATTAGCACAGGCTCAGTCACAGGTCATCTTCTTCTGATGAGCTCAAAGAAGTTCATTTTAACACTGAGAGCAAAATGTGTTGTGTGCAGATGTGTGTGACTGTATTTTGACGGGAACCTTATAAAGTCCTGGGAAAAAATGAAGCAAAAGCTGAACTGACACCCCAGGGTGGCTGAGCTTTGTAGTTCCTTGAAGGGGTTAACTTGCAAAGGAAGGGCAGGGACTCTTGCCTTTTGTTTCAGAACATGAGATGAAAACACAACAAATGTTCAAAAGAATTTTTATGCCTCCCTGGAAGCAGAAAGAAGCTGAGCCAAACTTACTGTTAGTTAGATCTCTCGCAGAGCTGTGATGTGAAGCTTTTACATGGGATGTTTCCAGCCTAAGAGAGATCGGGAGAGAAAACAGCAGAGGTTCTCCCTTGCTCTCTCTTCACAACCCTCCAGGAAATATCTGCCTTGCATAATTTAATTATGACCTTTGTCAGCATTCTTGTGAGTGAGCGTGGGTAAGTTTTGCAAGGAGGGAAGTGAAAACGCTCCCTGTTTCATAGAGGCACAATGAGAAACAGTTTCTGAGCAAAAAGCATTTGAAGTTTCACGCAAGATCCATCTCTATGACTCCAACTAACACTAAGGCCAGTGGGGATCTACAGAACTTATTCCAGAAGCCTGGAGAATTGAGGAGAGAGTTACAACAACATTGTCATGGAGCTTTACCTTGCCCAGAGCCTTCTTGCCTGCTGTGGCTTCCTGCCTGCAGGAAAAAGCTGCCTGCAGAGCTGCGTTCTGAGGTTCTGTGCAGGTTCTGTGCAGTGGGCTGTGTTTAGCTCCCAGTGACTCGACTATCCGACTCATTTGCTGAGTACATCACTCGTGCTCACAGCGTACTCAGCAGCAAGCCAAATGAGCCACCATGCGAGCACACACAGCTCCGCCAGCTGCTGGAAGTGTGCACCTCTTCCTGCCAGGCATGAGTCTGGCTCTGTAGTTGTCACTATAAAATGCAGAAATTGGATGGTTTCTAACTGTCAGCACCTGGAACTGCAAGCTGAGAGCTGCAAATCAAGCTTTACTTCTCTGTCTCTCTCCTCGTGGCAATAATGGTCCTCCTGGCAGAATTTTCATGATTATCTGTCCAAGCATGAAGGAGAAAGAATGATGTCTGGTTCATTCCTGTATGATTGCTCACTGTTAGCAGGAACTGGCTGTGAAGCTACTGGGTACAGCTTCAATGTGCACAGGGACAGAGCTGTTGTGTGCAAGGGATCCCACTGTGCAGTTTCTCAGCATGGTAGTCATATAGCTGGTGGTGGCTGCAAGTGCCTTTGGCAATCCAAGTGCCACCACACGCTGGTCATGAGCTGAGCAAGCCAAATTCTGGCAGCTATAACCCTTTAGACAGTCCTGATTTGAAGGGAGTGAGGCATTTACTTTGCTTGTGCATGTTATAGATACCCACCGCTGTTTGACTATGACTTTATACTGTAATTACATACCATAATGTCATACTGAGTTTTCATAAAAGATACTGATAGTGGTGGAGGTGTTCTGAGAAGCTGAGTCTAGATGCATACAATACACCAAAGCCTTATTTAATATAGGCATCCAAGCTCTCAGCTGAAAGCAAGATCATTAAAGCCTCTCTGGCTCTGCGGTACTTGGTAGCAGTTGTGCTTTACAAACATTAACGTATGTATTTAAGCATCAAAAAATCCCTGTGAATATGCATTTTACAAGTGGAAGTCTGAAGAATGGAGACATGGAGCCACAGCTGTCAAAGACACACTGATTGTTCCCTGACCTGCAGAAAGCTGATGCTAAAGGAAGGACAGAGCACAGCTCTCCCTGGCAGCATTCAGCTTATCACCCATTAGAATCTGCCCTTTGTGTCATTGCTTTCACCATTTGTGAGGAACTTTATGTCCTTTGCAAAAGCAGCAAGTAGACAGAGAAATTTCAGCCCATAAAGCTCTGCTCAGGCAGGAAGGTGCTAGCCCCAAACAGGTCCAGCACACTCCATTGCCTTTCTTGATGAGGCAGTGTTGAAGAAGGGGTAGATGGGTCCTCTAACACTGATGAGGTCAATAATGTGTCTGCTTTCTGTTCATTGACGTGCCTATGCAGATTACCTGCGTGTTGTGGATATTCATATGTTCAAGGAACCCGATGAGATCAACAAGCAGCAGCATCACACCGACAAGTATTACAATCCCAAGCTGATAGTGCGTCGAGGACAGCCTTTCCAAATCCAGATAGACTTCAGCCGACCCTATGAGCCAGAGAAAGACCAGATCTGGCTGGAGTATTTGATAGGTAAGTGCCCGGCAAAGACCGTGTTCTCTTAGAAAGTAAGTCTGACAAACAGGAACACATCAATACTTAACGACTGGGTCTTTTCCTATTCTCGTTGATAAACCATAAACACACACTTAAACAAAGCCAAATAAATGGTTTTCTGAAAAGGGTCTGAATCCTCAAGATTATTATTATCAACAAAATTACTTGTGAGAGAAGAAGGAACAATACTTGGAGATTTTTATTTAGCAAGAAGCTATACTTTATTGAGCTTTCAAGGTTACTTATTTAATAGCATATGGCAGTGCTGAGAGGTAGATGGAATGGGAAACACCTATCACTGGTGTTCAGGAGATGAAGGGAGGAGGAGCCCATTGTTTGAAATGGAAAAGATGACTGTATGAGTTGAGATAACATAATGTTGGATACACAAGGGGAAAAAAAATAAGCAGAGCGGAAGAATAGAAGACCTTACTACTCTGCAGCCTGCATTTAGAGCCAACCTGGTAACAAGGGAAAAAAACAAACAAACAGATTTTAGCTTTGGACCAGAAGTTTACTCAGGTTCATAACCAATTTACTCCAAAAAGAGCTGAGAAAGCATTTTTTATCCTTTCTGAGAGATCTTTGCCAGAGACTCAGATCCAAATGTACCTGTTGTCATATTGAAAGCACAGGACTAAAGGAAAGCATGATCTGGATAGTGAAGGGGAAAAGGTTGTGTCTTCCCACTGTGCTCCAAAGATGACCCTCTATGCATCGCAGTTCTGGGAAAGCCCCGATTTCATCCAGAATTATCTGGGAGTTTCTGTGTTAAGACATCAATGTTCTGTCTATGAACTCTCTAAAATAGATTTGAATTGATGTTTTCATTTACTTTCCTTAGAGAAGTGGTTCCAAAATTTGTAACATCGATTTGTGTTTTCTTTTTTTTCCACTGTTGAATTATGATGATGTGGACATTTATTAGATCTGTTGCCTTTTAAAGCTAGATGGGCATTTATCTCTTAAATAGATACGCAGAGAAAAGGTTACAGTCTGCACATATTTTTTTTCCATGAGTCTCTTCTTTCTAATTTAAATTAAGGTTGGGAGGCATGTTATGACAGTCCAGTGAGTGACTGGCTGAACAACCACAAGTGCCTTTAAAAATTTAATATGCATAAATATCATTAGTTCTTTTGGGATTTAATTAAATTCAAGACTGTTCCCTTAATCTTTATATGTTTAAAACAAACAACTGTAGCAAAAAAAAAAGAAGTGGAAAATGGAACATTTGTTTTTTATTGCATTGTGTGCTGTTTGCATTTGTTTTAATCAGCTATTCTATATTGGACGAATAAATTTAACACTTCTTTTGATAAAGCACAGTCCACTTGAGACAAGCTACTTGTTTATTTTCCTGTTGCTCTTTCCTAACACACATTTGTGCATGGTTTTTACTTTGAATCTCTAAGCCCAGATAAAAACCCTTTCATTTTCAACCATGGAGGGAGCAGAGTTAAACACAGCCTGAGCCAGGGGAGATTTTGCAGCAAGCTCAGTTCTGAGTGATGATTGTGGAGTTAGACTTATGTGTGTGGTTGTCTTGTCTTCCCCTCCCCGTTCTTCACCATTACTGTCCTTTCTGTGAAATGGGAATACTAACTCTGAAGTCTCGTGTGGTGGCTGGGAAACAACTGGAGGAAAGGAGATGTGTATGCAGAATAGTATACAGTACTATTGTGTTCTCCTGCTTTCAAGTGTCTGCTTCTGTGAGCACTGCTGCACTTGTGATAGGAGGAATATAGCTCACAGAAGTCCAGCTGGGAGCCGCAAAGTTCAGGCTCCTCTTCTAGGAATCAGTTAATACTGGATGCTTCACAGTGTTTCCTTTTGTGCTCATTTGGTGAAAAGAAAGTGCATATGCTCTCTGAGGCTAGTAACAGAAAGCAAAACAAAAACAGTCCACAAAGGAGGAGAGAATAAAGGGAGCTGCAATCACATCACCCAGACATGATCTGCTTGACTCTTGCTACTTCTCATTCTACTGGCAAGTCCAATATTTGGTGCCATGAAGGAGACAAAGTAAAATTCTCTTATTTAGCAGTGGGTACCAAACACCAAAATTTTCATAGACGAGCTTGCCTTTGTCACAGAGAGTATTTTTTTATGTTTGTCTGCCTGAGGAGTGGACATTCATCTCCTGTAATGCAAGGTGCCTGGAAACCCAGTCCAGAAACACTGCCTCTCCAGCAGAGGAAGCAAGCAGGTACCTCCAAGCAGCACTTTAGCCCCGCTGTCTTAAAATGGAACAAATTCTAGACTTTTTTTTCTTCCTCTGTTGACTCCAGTCCATAATCGAGGCTTTGACCTTAAGATGACTGAAGATGACTGAAGACGGGAGAGATGAATCTCACCCCTCAGTACTGTCAAGAAGGAGCTATACCATGGCTCAGACTTCAACCGTACAGCAAACACAACCTGATCTCAGAGAATCTCTTTGAACAGAAATCACAGTGATGCCTGCTGGGAAAGTACTGAGTAGGAGAGTCTGAAGTGATGGATGTGATGAAATACTGGCAGATTGCTGCAAAATGACCATTTCCAAAGAGATCTCTGCTTGCCTCAGCAATGGGTTTCAAACAGTGCAGCAGAACCATAGAGTACCTGGGTTGGAGGAACCTCTGGAGGCCTTCCAAGTTCTTGCTGGAAGTAGGTCTAGGCTGCTCATGCTGCTCAGAGCCTTGTCCTGGGGTGTTTTGGTTTTGGGTGTTTCCAGGGTGGGAAGATTACCCTGAGCAATGCAAACTAGGCTGTCCATGAGGTGTGGGATCTTTGGAGTGTTTCAAGCTGCCATGAGGTACAAAGAAAGTTTTGGGAGGGACAGCTAGACTTGTCTCCCAGATAACTTTGCTGAGAAAACTCAAATTCTTTCTTTACAGGGCTGTGCCTGCAGTGAGGGCTGTTTATACAAAGCTGTTTAGAAATTATTAGTCCCCAGCACTAAAAATTTCCCAGCGTTGATGTTAATCCATCACAGATTTTTTTTCCACTGAAGATTAATTTTGCTCCATTACCATCCTGCTACAATGATAATATCTGGATCTTTTGTGTATGTAGAGCTATTCCATTTCTTTTTCTCCCTGAAATTTAGCTTTACATCTCTTTTTTTGTTCCTGGTTTTCTTCTTTTGAATCATTAAAAAGATGATTAGTGAAGCACACAGAGACTGCTTAATCCTTCTAATTGATAGTGAATCAAGGATACCTGGGATAAATGCTTCTCACGTCATGCGAAATTTGGTCTCAAACACTCAAAGAGCAATCTTCAGCATCTTTACTTTTTTTTTAATCTACAGTCCATTTGAGACTATTCACATAACCTACAGTCCATGGGATAAATTAAATATATATATATACGTATATATATATTAAGTATGTAATTATTTTACTTCAATCTCTTGAAGGTAATTTTTAAGTCCTTCTGGGATAATTCCTTGTGACTAAAGTCCTTTTTGCCTTAACAGACTGCTTTCCATAGAGTAATCATTGGTGAAACTGGATGGAGTGCTAATGTAAATTATTATAATTCAGTTTTTCACATAATGCTTCATTAAATTAGAACTGTGCATGTCTGCCAAAGTAAGGGGAAAAAAATGAATGTACTGAAAATCTGTGTGGAAAAATATCCCCGTATAAAGAGTAGTGGATATTATTCCTGTTCTTGTGCTGGACTTCGGCCCTTCTTCAGTACCTGTGTTTTGGGAGCTGCTCCATCACTGCATTTGTTTCCTTTCTTGCAGCCCACTCCCTGGCTTTAAGGAGAAGAAAGGTGACCACCACCTCTTGGGAAAAACTCATTTTAGTGGTTTGGGTATGAGATAAAGGAGTCGTTTGATTTGAACAGTTTCATTTTACTTGCACTCTTTAGGGGTCAGGAGTAGCCAACCCATCTCATTCCCCCTGATTACCACCCCCCGTGGTGATGGGGTTAGAGTTTGTGCTGCTGTTGGCTTTCCACTGTCTTAGCTCTCACACCTGGGGCAGCCAGCCTGGCATTACTGCTGTAAAGTTACCACAGTCACTGCTGCACTGGTAATGATTTCACTCAAAAGCAGACATATGATTAGACAGGCCTTCAATCTTGCTTTTAATAGCAGTCTCCTATACATGGCCGTAAATTCTGGAGTGGTTGATAAGTTTATATGGTACATCCTTACTCTAATGATATATTTCCCCACACTCTCATAAATTGTTGTCTATTTGTATTTTACTTCAATGCTTTCATAAATCCATATATATCGGTGTAGTTCTAAATATTATTATGAACCTTTTATTCATTGGCATCCTTCTGAAGTGATCATAAATTCCAACCCTCTAGGCCACCTTTCCACACATGTGCATGTGTGGGCACCCGCTGACCCCCATCACCTTCTGTACCCCCATCAGCTTATGGCCTGAGATGACAGCAAGTCTACTGCTCCCTTTACTACAGTTTTCCCAGGCCCAGTCCAGAGGAATAGTTATAAACAATGAAAGCATGTAAGAACAAAAAGATGTTAGACCTGAGCCCATATGGCTTATTCAGTTGGCATTAAATTCTAACCTATAGTCAGAAGGGCATTTGAGTATGACTGAAAAGCCAGGGGTCCAAATGCAGACTGCCTCATAATCAACAGTGCTCCATCTCCCTGCTTAATGAAAAGCTACAAAGAAATGAACAGTTACAGAAACCTATGATGGTCTGAACATAGAGACTGAGCCCATAGTGTCTGCCATTTTCTCTGTAAGGTTCCACTTGGAGGAAGAAAGGATAATTTATTAGCCATAGAACACATTTCTCTCCCTGGAATTTCCTAATAAAGAAAAACAAAACTTTCCATTTGCTCAATAAAGGTGCTGGGGTATTTCTTTCCTTCCTTATGGAATTCCTGTTCAGGCTCTAGAGGAGCAGAGAGAAGGGAGTTCCTCAAGATGCTCCATGAATTCTCTCTTTAAAAAGGATCTCTAGTCTGCTCTTCCTTTGCATTGCTATAGCAGCATCAAGTGGTGTTTAAAATTAGCTGCATTATTTAATGCTTTTAATAGCTAAGGCACATGACTCAGATGTATGTTTTACGACTGTAAAGTACTCATAATATTCACTCCTGGGACAGAGTGGTCAAATGTTAAGGATTTCTAACTGGAGCTACAAGCAAAAATTATTTGAAGATATTTGGGTTTCCTACATTTCCAAGTTTGTTCTGCAGCACTTCTGAAGGCAATGGGACTAAAGACACTGAGATGCTTAGGAAAAAATTGTTTCTCCTTGCTTGTTTTGATTGTTTGAGTACAGCTGCTCTCTCTCTCTCTTTTTCCCTTTTCCTTTGTTTTTCTCATTCTGTTTTCTTACGTTTTCTGTCCCACCCTTTGCCTTCTCTCTTCTCTTTCTCTCTCCCTTTCTCACACACACACACTCATCATCTTTCTCTTTTCCTCCTGTCTTCTCCTCTTACATTTCTTCTTCTTCTTTACAGTGGCTCCAAGCTCCAGTTTGTTTATCGGCCTGTCACAATTGTTATTCTTCCAAGGCTAGCATTGAAATGGATTCTTTACCCTTTGGAAGAGCATATCTAGATAAAACAAATGAGCTTATTGAGGGAATTTTTGACCTCACTGTGTATAATGTATTTCCCAAAGGGAGATAGATTCCTCAACTCCTTTAAAAAAACAATCTTCTAATGAGGGTTCCTAAAAAAGCTATTGAGAAATAGCCTTGCTAACCTCCTTGTCTTTTGAGATACCGTACTTCATCAGAAGGGAGAAGTACACTGATGTCAACTATAACTTTCAGCCCTGTGCTACCAACTTCTCTCCTTGCTGCCTACAGGAAAAGAGCCACTGATTTGCATAGGGCTTGCACTCATCAGTCCTTCCATGTTGTGCTAACATCATGGCCATACAGGAGCTATTTAATGCACACACATGTACAGCAATACACATGGACCCTGGGGATCAAGGGAAATGCTAAACTAGGTGGAGGCAGGAACTGCCAGGTGGCTGGGAAGGGTGAAGAAAGGGCAGTACTTGAGCAAGCCCTGGTCTCCAGTAAGTGACTAGGAAGTAAAAGCAGCAGGGGGACTTGGCAGACTTGGGGAAATGGAGGAGGAACACTTGTGTTTTGCTGACTGAACTTGCTGTACCTCTCTCTCTCTCTCCCTCTGTTGCTGTAAATCCCTCACTGATGCAGCAGTGTTATCCAGAATTAAACACAGCTGATGGGCCCAGGAGCTGACATGCTAAGGAGCTGAGGCATATGTTAAGAATAACTCATTTTGAGTGCATCTGTGTGTAGCCACAGTCTCGTGTTTTAAATAGCTCTTTCTTCTACTGCTGCGTAAATAGATTTTGGTGAGTTTTAACAAGCACTGTGCTCTTCTTTCTACACCTATAGAGTGGGTGGGAGAGTGGGAAGACTACTGCATACACGCCCACATTCACACAAGCTTCAGTCATGGTGCATTCATTCTCATGCTTATTTTCTTTTAAAGCCTTGTGATGCAGCATTGAGGTGGGGAGAGCACTGCTTCTTCAATAGTGATAGCAGATACGTTGCTCCACTTCTCATGCGCCTGGAAACCCAGGTGTAGAGCAGAGCTGAGCTGCAAGTGAAGTGAATTGGAGCCTTAGGAACTTAGCTTAGCTTAGCTACAGAAACCAAGGTGAGATAAGAAAGAAGGAAAGTACCAAAGGCCTGTGCACCATGCTGCATGAAAAAAACAGCATGTTTGTGCCATTACATTTTCTGTAATGGGGATTTCTGTAAAAACAAAACAGCCTGTTGGCAGTATTGTGGCTCAGTGCCTAGACCTGCATTGAAGTGCAGAGAGATGGAGGCTCCTGAAGGAGGGATACTGGGAATTCTCCTAGCTACCACTAAATACTAGAACTCTTCTGGAATTTAACAAGAGCCTATAAAAAAGAGACTCTTATCTGTGCCTGGTGATATCAGTGCAGTGGCCTCCAGAGTTTCTAAATTCTCATCTGTCTGCTGTTAGAGAAGAGGGGATGGGGACATCCCAACAGCATGTCATGCAACGACTTTGTCTTTCACAGATGAATTTGCTGTGAAATGTCCTCGTGTGAGGGCCAAAGCCTCCTACACCCAAAGCACATGTGAGCACCGTGGAATGAAGCAGCCACAGAGAACTGGCTGCATAGCATGGCTCAGGCTGCCAACTCCCAAAGCAAATCAGAGCATGAGGGATGCTGAGCCAGCTGATGCTGCTGACAGAAACACCCTCCTGTCAGCATAAAAAGAATTTGTCTTCACTATGTGACTGCTGGTCCTGATATGCACCCAAACACACCCTCCTGCCTCTCTGCATGTTGAGCTAGCATGAGAGATCCTGAAGAGAGTGGTTTGCCAGGAGTTCACAGGCAATGAGTTCACAGGTAATGAGTTTTTAGGTAACATTGAATCTTCTTCCTTTGAGACTCTCACCTGGAATGTGCAATCACCATTGCACACTGTCCCTTCTTAGAAAGAGCTGAATACTCAGATATCCCAATTATGAGACAAAATCAGCCATATTTTTCCACTGCAGCCAGAAATGTGTGCTCAGGATGCAGATAGATTCAAACGGCCAAGCCATCTTGAGAAGACATCCCCACAGTGTTGATAAACAAAGCATTGAATCTGTGTAGGGATGCTTTTGACAGTAACCTTAGCATGTGATGCCAAAGATATGCTCTAGTACCAAGGCACCAGATGTGTGTATGTGAGAGTAGTGTGGCTGGTGCTGTCAGGTGTCTGAATGTGTGATTACAAATCAGCTCTACAAGCTCTTGTCAGAAGCAACAATTCCCCTGCTCTTCCATTTGCATTTTGGTTTTCATTTCAAAAAAATGAGGAAACTTGTCCTCTCTTCAAAGAAAGCGTTGGAAATTCCTCACTGTGCTTTTGAAAGCCCTGACTGTCATCCCTGTCTTCTTTCTGGATTCAAGACTTATGCAACTGTTAGCGAACAGCCAAACCCTGCCTGCCAAACCATGTTTGCTTGCGTATTCTGTTTATAGTGTCTGCAAATTATCCTGACTTCTAGGATATTCCTTCCCTGGCTTCCCTGCTAAGTTTGCAGGGATGCAGGCAATATCCCATGCGGGGCAGCACTGTGGCCTCTCTCCGCATGCAGCTGTGGGGGTATGCATGGATGCTGTGCTGAAAGGATGTTGCTTACTTCTCAGCAGCAGCTGCAAGTGCTCCATTGTCAAACAGCAGATAGACAAAAGTATCTTGTGTGGCTTTGCATGCAAGAGGACCTTTGTTGTTTTGAAAGGTAAATGGGATTTTACATGTTGGGTCTTCAGATACCAAAGACATGGTACCTTGTTAAGCCTGCTAAGAGGTACAGGTGAGGAGGTTTCCATAAAGATGCGCTGTAAAGGCCCCATGGCTTCTTTGGGGCCCTGTATGGTTCTTGTGGGCAGACTCACTGCAGAGGAGTTCTGTAGCTTCCCGATTTCGAGCACACATAAGACAGGGACATTTGTGTGTGGAGCCACAATGCAGCATGTTCTGTCCCTGATAGGCTCCTACAGCAAGCAACTTTCAGTGAAAGTGACAGCATCAGTTCCTAAAGTACATAAAAATACTAATCTTTTCCCTCCTCCTTTCTGGGAGAGATGGAGAAGATATTTAAATAAAAGTAGCACTTGTTAGTGGTTTTAGAGGGTGTCAGTTCAATTACTTGGTTTGCTCTGAAGCTTTGTTTGCATGAACTGCTTAAAAAACCCACCACAACTATTCCAAAACTAGAAAGAAAACATCTGCAGTGGAGGCAAGCTGGGTCATACCCAGTTCTGCTACAGAGAACAAGAATGTGTTCAGCTCTCAGATCACAATTGTTAGCAGATGAAAGACTCTCATGTGTTACTTCTATTGGCTCTTCTCTGTAGACTCTCCTTCCTTTGAAGACTTATTTTTGAAGTGTCCAGTGCTTTATCTTGTGCTGTTTTCTATTGATTTTGCTCTCTTATTCTAGTCCGTCTTTCTTCTGTAGGCCTCTTCTTTCAGCTGTATCCCTTGCTGATCTGAAAGGGTTTCATGGGTTAGAGTATCCCTGGCCTTTAGGGAGACTGGGCTATTTATGTGTTCTACAAGATGGAAGTTTTTGTGCACTGAATAATCTGTTGGATGAAGCTCACTAATCCCAGATATCTTAGAAACACGGGGGTCATGGCAGCTCACAAGCTGCATATTCAGAGTTAGAGTTGCCCTTTCCGAGAACATGGCATTGTTCTGATCTGGATCTATCTCTACATGAGCCGTATAAAAATAAACAAACAGGAAAATCAGTGCCTTTGTGTATTACATTTTTAAGCTTTAAAATAGTAGGAATGAAAAATAGAGAAGTCTGTCTCTCCTTCTGTGCTTTTCCTTGCTGTATTGGTGACTGAGAGTAAAACTAAAATCTGAAATGAAAAATAGACTTGAGAATGACATAAGGAACTCAGCCTTCTCACAAGCATCCTTTCTATCTATACCAACTGGTTGAATTCCAGTTACAGTTTGTCTCTACCTCAGGCTCAAAGGGTGCAACCCTTCCCATCTATCTTGAATTCTAGCAGTGTACATGTTTACATATAGTTTGTCTGTCTAGGTGCTTTTCGTATTTGACAGAGTAAAACAAGTTTATTTGGGTCATGATTTGTCTTAGTATAAGGCAAAATAAATATGAGCAGTACTTTGAAGGTGCATCATACTTTGGGGCCCATTGCTTACAGAGAACATTTATCTACCCAGCAAAGGTATACCAGTCCATACACTGGGAATCTAGAATTGATTCCCACACCATCTACAAGGTTCTTGGGGAAAGCACGGAGTATTCACTGAATGGGCTCCCTGCTGGCAGTATGCCCTTGTGTGGCAGCAGCACTGGCAACCAGGTACTGTGGAAAGCTCTAGGGAAGGCAGGTGGTTCCTGCCCACTAGCATTTGCCATCTCTGTTGGAAGCTGACAAAGGGACAGAAGACTGTTGGGAAATGAAGAGATGCTAAAGCTAGATGAACCACATCATGAAGTTATCCTCTTATCTCCCCAGGTCGCTACCCACAACCAAACAAAGGCACCTACATCCCAATCCTTATAGGTGATGTGCTGAAACCTGGAGAGTGGGGAGCCAAGATTATCCACAAGGAGAACAACTCTATTCGCCTCTCCATCATGTCCTCTTCTACCTGCATTATTGGGAAATTTCGCTTTTACGTTGCTATCCGGACTCCCTATGGCATCATCAGAACACACAGGAACTCAGCAACTGACACTTACATATTGTTCAACCCCTGGTGCCAACGTAAGTAGTTTATTATCAGTGTTAAAGCTTACAGCTTCTCCACGGGGCTTATTGGTTTGTGAGAGGGAGTAGTCCAGGAAAGGGAATTGGTGCCAAGGTGGTTGGAGGCCAGTCTATATGGATACAGAAAGGGTGTGGCTACACTTACCTAAATGCCCAGAGGTGAGTATTACAATCCTAGAGATACCCTGTGAGTGGGGCTGTAAGGGCATTCCATAGCTTCATGAGGCTAATTTTTTGTTTATCAACATAAGGCAGCATGGCACTGCTCCATTTCTGGTATTAAATATGCCCCAAGGTTTTGCTCTGGTTTTAATAACCATCCGTGTGAACCTTCTGCCTGCCTCCATGTTCCATAAACTGATAAATCAGTATGGGCATATTTTTTCCCCAGGATTTGGTGTGGGGTAGGATGTAGTGGCACCTCATTCTCAACAGCTGAATTACATTGCTGGTTGCTACATTTTAGGTTGGAGCATCTGCAGCCTAAAAGCCTGCTAAAACTCAGTGGGGGTTGCTGTCCTGCACAGGTTGGATGCACTCAGACTGCTGCAACATGATTGGTGGCACCTTGCTGTTACACAGCATTTGACCTTATAACTTCCCCTTAGCAGTGACTAATTACCAGCAACCTTGTCCTCTTTGAGGAACAGAACATTTTGCAAATTAGCCTTTTTTGTAATCCAGTGTGTTAAAGAACTTTTGGTTTTTAGCTCCTGGGCCAAGGTAAAATCAGCTCTTCTGCTGACAAAACTGCTCTTTTACCCAATGAACTCAAAGCATGGTTTAAAGAGAAAGCAAGGAGGACTGGGGATGCTAGGTTCACCAGCCTTCTTACAGGCTGTAGCATCGTGTCTCAGCTTCTGATGTTTGTAAGGCTCAATGTCTGGTACACATACTGCTATATATTTAGGTCACCAGCTAACTATATATCCTCCTGCCATCCTTCCGTCATCCTTCAATTTTTTACCAGAGTATTTTCATCAAATAATCCCGTACCAAGTAAGGGCCGTCTTATCATGTGATGAGTAAGTTTAGCATTATTAATAGAGACCATTATTCAGCCACACTGCTGTCAGTACATAGAGTGATTTGTGCTGAGTTCATTACTTGCCCCTGGTCCAAGGGAATATAAGCAATGATTAGCTTATGCATTATTTAGGAAGATATATGTTAATGCTGAGTAAAGTGGAGTTAGTTAAGCTGGAACAGGAGGGAAGGGCAGGGCCCAAGGCCTCACAGCATCATGAAGGAGTTTTGAAAGCAGCATAGAGTTATATACCTTAGAGATGCATGGTTAGTTTATTCTGGGAGTAAGGAGAGTGGGTAACAGAAAGCAAGGGATTATTGGCAAAGGTGAATGAATTAATGTGACACCCTGGTGAGCAGACAAAGCCTCTCAGTGTTTTTAAAGGTAACATCAACATGTACCAGTTCCAGCTCAGGACGTATGATTCTCCACCCCAAGGCAGAGAATCCTTTGGGTGGAGTCCTGGTTTCTCAACAGCCAGCTTGTTAGCCAGCACAGTGACTATGCTGTGGCTCAGCATCTCTTTAGAAAGGGAAAAGCCACAGAGGAAAATCTTAAGTCACCTCATGACAAGTATACAGCCAGCTAGGGCTGAGGGCAGTCATAAAATGTAGAAAGAACGTGGTGGGGGGAAATTGGCTGCCACAACATGTGTTATGGGGAACACAGAGTCTGATTTCAGGCATGAGGCAAGCAGAAAGAAGGGGAAAATAATCCCTCCTTCACATCTCCTACTGTTATCTCTGTGTGCCCATGTGTCATAGTGCTTTGCATTCACTTGCTGAGATGCATGGGGCTAAAAGCCAGCAAAACAAAATCCACTGTGTGGGACTGCATATAGAGCTCAGGACATGCAACAGCTGCCATCAAGAAGGCTGACAGAAATGCCTACTGCAAGAAAGCAAAAGAGAGACTCAGGGTAGCAAGGGTCTGCTATGGGGGTCACCACCAGAACACCATGTGTCCAAGTGTGCCACAATGGCCTCAAGTCCTGGCACTTGCTAACTACTGTAGCTTTCATTTTCTGTGTGCTTCATTTGGATGTGGATTTGCTTTCTTTCCCTCCTAAGCAGTTTGGACTAATTGGTTCCTGTGTCTGCTTTTTTCCCTTTGTGTTAGAAGAGCAAGGGCAGCATTTCTCCACAACTCGTCCTCTGGCTGGAAAAGTTTGTGCAGTGGAATGACAAAAGGATATAGAAACTCATGCAGTTAAACTGCACAGAAAACAATAGTTTGAAAATCTCCTGGACTTGTTTGCTGGGTTAATAGCTAAGAAGCAGAGTCTGAGTAAAAAGCCTCATTAAAAAGAGGGAAGACTTGGAGAATGGATGGATGGGGTTTGTTATCGCAGGGAGCAGAGTACAGACTCCATCAGTGTCTAGTGCAGCTATCCAACTCATCATTTTAGAGAAACATCAATGTGTCTGTATGAGCTTTTCTTTAAGACAGAGGCATTTATGCCCTTTCTTGTTACTTCTTTTTTCACCGTAGTTCAGTTTTGACATGTTTTCCCAGGCTGAGATGCATTTTTTCCTACTGTTTCAGAGCAAGTCTGCATGCTTTACCAGTTAAGCTACAGAGCAGCTTCTGTTCTTTGCTTCCAAAATCACCAGATGCTTTTATATGGTTAAGGTTTATCACCAAGAATACTTTAGAGGTGCAGATGTGGGGCCTGATCCTGCAAAATGATATGCATTTGCTCCATACATTTTGGAATTCAGCAAGCAAGTGGACTGACATTTCAGACACTCAGGTGAAATTTGCATTAGTTAATAAGTAAAGAAAAGCCTGCAAGGATAGGCAGCATCATCCCTTCAGCCAGCTGACATAGCTGGGAAAAACAGACATGCTCTTGGGCACACAGAGCCTTCTTCAGTTCTGAAACAAGAGATAGAAATGGCAAGTCATTAAGAATAACTTCTTTGTGTATAACTTGACTCTTAGCAATATCAGACTACATGAAAGCAGAGAATGGCTCCTTTGATCTAGGTACTGTGAGCTTCTCTTTCCAAGGAGGTGCTGAGCCAGCGACATTCTGCTTGGGAACACTCGGTGCCTATCAGGAAAAGACTTTGCACAGTCTCTTGTGGCCCTCCTAGGTGGAGGTGCATATTGTGTCTGTAAGTTGCAGACTCATGGGTTGAGGATTATGTTTCGTTCACACAAGCCTTCTGCAAAGTGGTTTAGATTAGAGCAGTTAAGTACATTGCAGTCTTAGTGGCTCAGTTGATGTTTCCACTCATGTCCTTCAAACATCCTGTTACAGTTTGAGGATTAGTAGAGTGTGATTGCCTTTGGACATTTCTAATTCTAATTCTAATATCACAGAATCATGGAATCATTAAAGTTGGAAAAGACCACTAACGTCATCTAGGCTAACTGTTCATCCATCACCATCCATCACCATCATGCACACTATAATATGTCTCCAAAATGTTAAATGTGATCAGGCATCCAAATTTGACTCAGTAACATTTTCTGTAGTTTGTAGCCATATATTGAATGTCTTCTACCAAAAATTCAAAAATTCACAAATTCAGAGCTTCACATCTCTTCTACATTCACATAGGCAAGAAACAGCCCTTGCACAGCATCATCCTAAGCTTGGTCATGAGTGGAATGGACTTTGTAGATATCTGTTTTAGCTCTTATTGCAGTGTGTTTGCCACAGTGGTGTTCGCCTCCCAGCAAGAGCTGGAGGCATTCAAGGTCCGGCTGGATGTGGCTCTGGGCAGCCTGGTCTGGTAGTTGGTGACCGTGCACATAGCAGGGGGTTGAAACCAGATGATCATTGTGCTCCTTTTCAACCCAGGCCATTCCATAATTCTATGATTGCATGACCTTGCATTCAGTGGGATTTCTCTCCTGCACTACTGTCCTCACTTGGAGTGTATTTTCACCTTATCTGTCTTCAAAGAAACATAGAGGATTATTTGCTTCTTTGTAGCACTGCTAAGGTCTTAGTAATTTCCCAGGATAAAAGAAGTAA
Source organism: Coturnix japonica (assembly GCF_054131305.1). Classification (NCBI taxonomy): domain Eukaryota; kingdom Metazoa; phylum Chordata; class Aves; order Galliformes; family Phasianidae; genus Coturnix; species Coturnix japonica. The sequence continues at coordinate 74,738,760 of NC_140664.1, forward strand.
GTAGAAAAAGCTTAAACTGCTAGAGAAAAGAACAAACAAACCTGGTGCTTTTTCTTGGAATTCTTCCGTTTGTCAGATGTGAAATTCTGCTTGCACCAAATAATTAGGAGTTGTACTATGTAGAGCATGCTTAGCATCAAAGTAGTCACAAATGCCTCATATTTTCTTCTAAACAGTTCTCAGGGGTAGTAAGAGCTGTCAGAAATCAAAGCAGCTGGCTTTTATGTGGAACACAGAGGCCCGTTTTACTTTATCAAAAAATAGAAATAATTTAAAAGAATTGACAGAGAAGTTAATCAATTTTCATCTGATTTAGCAAAGATCACGCCGTCTTGAAATAACGTAAGCGTCTCAATTGATACCAACGAGATCAATATTGATATTTATAATCCCTGAAAGAAAACAACAGCTGTCAAGAAGGCATGTGTATGCACTCTGCTGAATGCATAACTGTACTGAAGCAGGTGTGAGTTGTACTCCTTGAAATGCATTTTCTTTACTGTTTGTATACACGTGCTTTGATAAAACCCAGAGCTCAGCGAGTCAATACATGTAATTGCTCCATAAGCAAACCAGGCACATCCATCCTAATGACACAGAGCCTTGTGTGATTTGCAACATCTGCAACATTTCTGATGGGATGTTGTGCAAAACTTGCTTGGAGCTGGGAAATGGGCCTCAAGAAAGTCATGTAGTATGGTGCTTCTGAAGTATGCATGTCACTGCTGGCATAACTGACCATAGCCTTTGGATCCACTGTCAGGTCTTAACTCTCTTCCTGTCACCTGGTAGCCTCTCATTGTAAATTCATGATCTTCTGCTTTGTGCCTGGGTGCAGACTGACTAGGTTGTAGGTAGCGCCAGACTTATGAACAGCCCTTGTTACAACCCAGCCCTTAGAGACCAGGTATGTAGCACCATGCCTCTGTACAAAGAGAGAGCCTCAGACCTGCCTGCCTCAGGGGAAACCAGGCAAAACCTGCTGCTTTTCTATCTGCTCTGATTCTGATGTGGCCTGCCGAGCCTGTACAGCAACCCTGTCAAAAGCACAATGGAAAGCACTGATCTTCTCAAATGCGAAAAAAACCTTCTTCAATCCACTACCTGCTTCCATATCATTCCTTGCACACCAGTGTGAAGCTCTTGATGTTATATATATAATCCCTTCTGTATATATAGACACATGGATTTAAATACATTTGCTAAAAAAAAATATATCCAGCAGGTTCAGGTGTACAGACTGGCAAAACTCTTCACCTACTTGAAGTCAGTGTGAGTTTTGCCATTGATTTTTCAGATTTTAGCTGTTTTTCAGCTGAATTGCAGTTTTGTGGGCAAATGGAGAATCTCTTGAAGATGAGTTTTAGAAGGAAGTACAAATCTGATTTGAATTTCAACAAAATACAACAAATCAATAGGCTTTTAAAGCGAAATAACCCCATAGTAATTTGTAGTAAGATGCAAGAGAAAGCCTCTATGACAGTGGTAAGTGGCAGGTTTGCACTAGCCCATATCACACCTTCACAGGTTACTGCTTCTCTTTTATTTGTTATCTGGTGCCTCATTACTGATTTCCTCAAATTAATTAATTCCCAAACCATTAAATGTTAAGTCGTACCTCTTAGTCACAAAATATCGTTGTTGGCACAGAAAATAAATCCTCAACTGTTCTAACATCACAGAATTTCCCACCCATTTCATGTCTACCCATGAACATCTGAATAGTTTCATGTAGTTCAGGGTTATTTATATATGTTAACTATGGGTTATTTAAGTATGTGAATCCTCTTTGCAGGATGAGGATCCACTTATATTCTTTTGACTGCTATTAGTCCAATCTAGAATGTGTGTTTTATATATGTTTTGATGAAGATGTCTTCCGAATACTTCCAGTTTTCATTTGGACAAACTGAGAGACCTTGGACTGTTTGGCCTGGAGAAGACTAAGGAGGGATCTTATCAGGGCTGATAAATATCTAAGGGTTGGGTGTCAAGTGGATGGAGCAGGGCTCTTTTCAGTGATGCCCACTGGCAGGACAAAGGGCAATAGGTACAAACTGGAACACAGGGAGTTCCACCTGAACAAGAGAAAGAACTTCTTTACTTTGAGGGTGACGGAGCACTGGAACAGGCTGCCCAGAGAGGTTGTGGAGTCTCAGTCCCTGAAGGTATTCAAAACCCAGCTGAACACTTTCCCATGCAACATACTTGGGGGAACTGCTTTAGCAGGGAGATTGATCTTGATTTCCAGACGTCCCTTCCAACCTGTATGATTGGGTGTAATTTTGTGCTTTCTCTTCATATTGGCTGGTCAGTCAAGCTATGTGAGGGAGGAACACTGCAGTCAAAAACTTATGTAAAGAAAAGCAATCAAACTCTTCTGTTAATACACTATAAAAGCTGTATTCCAATTTTTGTGATGTGCTACAGATTTTTCTTTAGATCCCTTGACTTGAACTGCTTTCCATTAACGTTAATAGGTTAGAAATTGTTCTTTGATCTGTTTGTACAGATGCAGAATTGCGTCATGGTGCTCCAGCTTTTAACTTAGTGGTTCACAGTAGTCATAAAACTCTTGATAAGATACGACATTTTAATCATAGCTTTCAGATCTTGAGAAAAGAGGCAGGATTTGTCAGCAATTTTGCATCTTGCGTGCTTTTAAGTTGTGTATCCTATTTCTAACCAGGGTCACCATCTCCTTATGTTTGTGTTCTGTTGAAGCAAGTGATGTTTTGTTTGATGGGTGATGGGCACATCTCATCAAATATGGCTGTACTGTATGCTAATTATTTTTATCTGCCCGATATGAAGTCTAAGTGGCGGCGCTGATGTTTGTTTTGGATAAATTGATACAGTGGATGCCGTGTACCTGGATGACGAGAAGGAAAGGGAAGAATATGTCCTGAATGATGTTGGTATTGTTTTCCATGGAGACGTCAATGAAGTAAAATTAAGAAGCTGGAGTTACGGTCAGGTGAGCTATTTGGACCTTCTCTGACTGCTCCCAGTAGGACAGCAAATGAATTTAATCGACAGCAGACTGTGGTTGAGACTGTGGGCTCTGGAATGCATTATTGGTCTCTCCTTCAGAAACACAAGGGGGTATAGTTTTTTAAAATTGTATGAAGTGGGAATACATATAATCCAGAAAAGCAACGTTATAATAGCTAGTATTTAAAGATCTTGTTTTAGGGGCACATTTCGGATACTAAGAGGCTTCCTGTTGAAAGCTGTAATCGTTAACTGAGGTTTTCACTATGGAGCAGCATTTCTGTTGCTGTGTTACTGCTGCTTCAGGATCAGACTGATTTGGTGAAAGACAAGAAGATTATTTATTTAGCAAGAGGTTGTATTCCCTTTCGACTCTTCCTTTCAGTTCCAGCAACTTGGCGGAAGTAATTCTCATTTTTTCAGGAGTCAGCTTTTCTTAGGGTTCCTATTACAAACCAAGGTTTGGTCCCAGAGTTTTAAATTTCCTTACCATAGTGACAAAGGGGAGAACTTCTCCCATTGCTGTCTGGACTTTACAACTTCAGCTTCCAAAGATGTGGAAAGCACGGTCCTGGCTGACTGGCGTGTGGTAGTGATATGCCTTCAATGTTATCAACCCCTTACTGCTTACCTGTTCTATCTCAATCTCTTTGTAATCACTAGACAGCCTGAAAGTCCCTGTGGGATGAAAGAGTTAAGTTGTTGTGTAAGAATAGGAAAAAAGCATTCAAAAGCAACATCAAATTTAGCAAAGCTAACTCTGACTGTCACTCAGGGGTATTCCAATGGACAGTTATTGGACATGGCTCACCTTACCTCCTGTTTTTTCACATCAGCATTATTAAGAAGGTATTGAAGTACTTCCTTCATGCCACAGTGATGTATCCATTCAGCACTCACTGCACATCCCCAGCACAGCCTTGCAGAAGGGACCCTCTTGCTTTGCTTTCTCTCCCTGAGATGAAGACTACCTCAAAGCTTAAGCTGGATGGATTGCCACTGTGCTTGCATTAGAGAGCTCTTTAAACTCACATCACTCTTGCTTCCTCATTTAAGGGTGCAATTCCATCTTTTTTCCCACAGCTGCTGCCTGAGGGAACTCCTGCCTTTGCACCTTTCCACTGGTTGCCTCAGTGTTGTTGTTTGTGGGGTTTGAAAGAGATCCTGTCTAAGCTAAAAATAATCCTTAAAACAGGTGAGGGGGAAGCAATTCCATAAACTGAGGGTGCATCTGAGAGAGAGAGGGAGAACCAGATCCCGAGGCCAAAGCTGGGTGTGCCTTTAAGTTGACCAAAAATGCCCCCTCCTGGCCCTTCCTTCCTTCTGCAAGTGTTTATACAGCCGTGCAATGAATCAGATCAGAGAGCTGACCAAGCTGAACAAGCAGTGCCTTTCTTTTTTCTTTTTTTCCCTTGGGTTGTTATTCAGGAGCGCTCTGCTGCTCCTAGATTTGGGATTCACTCTGTGACAGATGTAGGGGAGGGAGAGAGGGGAACGAGTAGCTGGAAATGGAAGGTGTTGCTTCAACCAGCTGCTAGATTTATATCCTAAGATGCTGAATTTATGGCCTATAGTGGTTTGGCCTGAGGTGCTTATATTCTGCAAATCCAGCACCTTCCTGACACAAACACCACCCTCCCTTGAGAAACTGCATTATTTATTTGGTTTTGCTGGGAGGCAGCTCAGTTAGTGAGGTTAGAGCTGCTCCACATCCCTTTGTCGTATGCTTTTCCTTCCGGTGCTGTCTGGCACTGGAGATCTTGATTTCCACCCTGAGCTGTGGTGCACCTTTTGTTGCCCATGTGACAGCTTAATGTGGCATGAAAAACTGCATGAAAGCCAACAGTTGTCCCAGAGCCCATCAGTATTTTTGTGAGGGTGAAATGGGCATCTTACAACTAAACGCAGTTTATCCTTCTGGTTCAGAGTGGTAAAGGATATGGTTTTCCTGATGCTACCCTACTAATTCCACTAAAACATGAGTTTTCCTCATTTTTAGCAATATTTTATGTTAAAATGAGGAGCATTGCTGTAAGTGAATAAAAACACTAGCAGCAGATATACCCTATGTTATGGCTACATCATACATACAGGCTGTGTGTACGTATCATAAACAGCCCTTTACAACACTGTTAGTAAAAAGCATAAGGCTACATACAGTCATAGAGCTGTAAGGTATATGGTCTTACCCAAAAATACAGATAGACTTGTGCATAGTAATATTCATAGGCCAAAAATTTCTTTGAACGATGACAGCTGAAAGCTTTAACTGAGGTTGTAAATTAAAAAGGAACATGCAGTTCAAAACTGGATTATTAGTGGGAGATCATTCTCACAGCTGCCTTCTTTAATGAGCAGCATCAACTTGAGAGGAGGAAAGGCAAGAAAAATGGACTCAGGAAGAAAATACAACAGAACACTTGAAACATGGTTGTAATGAATGAGGATTCAGGATGAGGATGTGCCTTGTAACATGACTGTGATTCCTTTCTTCTAAGGATGTGCAAATTGCCAGTCACTAAGAAAAGCCCCAGGGAGACTGAGGAGAAATTTTGCTTTGGAAGAAATCAAGGCACATAGGAGCTCTCCAGCTGAGAAATATTGGAAGCTTGTTGACATGTTGAGCTTAATCATGTCCACATGAGCCCACAGCACAAACAACATTTTGTGACATGTGCATTTGTTAAGGTTAGATCATGCCTGCCTGTTACCAGCTATGGGAAACACAGACCTAGTTCCACCAGTGCAAAAGTTGATGCAGCCCCTCTTTCTTGGATTTAATTGGTTTGAAGTTTTTCTACTAGAAGCAGGTTAGCATGAAAGGGGAATGCCCACTGAAGGCCAATGTGCAGGCAGAGCCTCTTTTCCTGTGTTTTCTCTTGCTTTGTCTTCCTTCCATGGTCTTTTCAAGGTGGCTGTGCCAAATTTCCTTTGTCCTGAATTTAGGTTGTTCCCATTTCAGCTTGTGTCAAGTAGACAGTGCCAGTGCCTGGCCTATGTCTGCTGATCTGTTCTGGCTGCCTACTTGTCTTGGCTGCTGTTTCACTTGATATTTCAAGGGTACTCAGCTTTACGTGTGTTATGTGTCTGTTCTGCTTCCCTCTAGATATAATTTTCATGCCAAGATTGAAAGCAGGAAACTAATTTAGTTTGATTTAGTGATTTAGTGTTTTTAACAAGTAATGGAAGGCAAAACTGGCTTTAGCCCATGTTACGGTGCTTTGCAACCTACGCTGCTGCATTAGCATAAGGCAGCTAGACTTTACAGCCTGTCCTATGTCCCTCCTCCTATTAATGTAATTACTTCACAGTCATTTATATCATTTTGTAAATGCTAAGGTGGAAGGCAACAACTCTGATAGTAATTTCTTTCCTCTTTAGTCTTCCTGTATGTGCTGGCAAGACTGACGGTGTCTCATAAACTGTAGATAAGAGAGATTTAATTTGCAAGCTAAACTTCTTATTGATTTAACTCAGCTCTTAGACACTGCTGATGACTTGAAGAAAAGAAAGCTCTTTTTGATCCCGGTGAAAGTGATAAATCTTTGGGCCAGGCCAAAAGAAGGGTGAACCTGAAGCAGGAAAAGGCCACTATGACGGCCCAGAATTGATACTGTCTGTCTGTTCTCCTTGGGAAGCAGGATCTCCCCAGCTCTGCCATTCACCTGACATTGCTTACAGCACGTATCACTGGAGTAGAATGGTGACAAATAGTATAAAATTATTCAGACTCCTAGAAATTATACAATACTAGGAGTAGGACACTTGGAGCCCCTGACCTGCTTCCTTCCTTCCCTGAACACTAAGAATTCAGTTTTGCTCAAGAAGACTATGAGATGGTACATACTAGCAAACTTCCAAAGAAGATAATTCAGTGCTGGTGTGCATGGCAGAGCTGAGAAACATGAGGAGAGAGGTGTGCTGCCTTGGAGGATGCTTGCTGGGCTTGTTTAGCTTGGAGAAGTGAAGGCTTTAGGGTGACTTTATTGCTGCCTTCCAGTATCTAAGAAGAGCTTATAAGCAGGAGGGAGACCATTTTTTACACCTTTTTTTTTTTTTTTTTTCCCAGAGAAGCTGTGGGTGTCCCATCCCTGGATCTGTTCAAGGCCAGGTTGAATGGAGCCCTGGGCAGCCTGAGCTGGTGGATGTCAACCCTGCCCATGGCAGAGGTTGGGACTAGGTGGGCTTCAAGTTCCCTACCAAACTAAGACATTTTATGATTCTATGATTCATTTAAAAGGATACGTACTGTGGCAGTTTGGTGAGTAATGAGAGCCATGCAGGCCAAAAAGTAAACGTTTCTTGGACAGGAAAAGGATGAAAGTGATGAGATACAGAGGTGCTTTTTTTGTGCTTATGCAAGAGCTCAGCTGGTGCCTGTAAGGGAGAGGCCAAAGGAGGCATGTACTCTCCAAGGATGTTACCCCCATCCCTCCCATCTTTTTTGCAGCACCGAAAGCTGTCTTGATTCTTCAGTGCTTCCTCTTCAGCTCTCTGGCTTCACCCTGCCTCTGCCTTTCCCATGCTACCAGGTCAGCAGCTTGGCCTGGACTTTTTTTTGCCTTCTGCAGGATGCAAATCTCAGATCACCCTCATCTGCTGAGGAGCCTTAAACCAGGCTGGAGATGGTTTCAAAATCAATACAGCTCTCGTTGCAGCTGGGCACAGGAGCAAAAATCTTGTTAGCATGAACCATATCTCTAAGGATGCAAATGAAGGACATAAAGCTGAATATAGCAAGGGGACAAGCTGAATGGAGTTTCTTTTACAGCTTTGAATGCTAATATAATACTGTGTTTTCAGTGACACTGGAAGATGTTTTTTTATTAATGTGTGTTTCCTTGTCCCCTACCATTTTCCAGGGGACAGAGATATTTTCCTTTGCTATGCAGTTTCTCCTAAGGAAAATGAAATACATCACAGGGAAAGTTCTGTGACAAATGGTTTCTGGTCTATTTAGGCACCTCTGCCCTCAATTCATTCCTGTGCTTGTTCATGCTGGATCGAAGAAACTGTACCTTTCCACTCTATTTTTGAAGAAGACTACTTTAGGTCACTTGGTATTTTTTATATCTAAGTTTCAGAAACCGGGATTAATCTGTTTCATTAGCTTTCAGCTTGTTAATTTTAAACATTTTACTATTGTAGTTTAAAATTTAAGTCTCTTCATATTATCTGTGGTAAATCATTTATTGGTCAACTCAGCGTTGCGCTGAATGTATCAGGAAAGTTCTGAAATTAACAGGTCTGGAATCTGTGAAGGACACGAAGTCCTTAGAGAGCAGACTAGCTTATTGTAGTTATTATTATAATACCTTCCTATTATATACTTGTTAGCACTTAAAATTTTATGTCCTGTCAGAAAGGCTATGTTGTCATTTTAACCTTCTGGAAACCAGACTGAGATTGAATTGAAAATGACGCTCTCTTTTCCCTTAAAGCGTCTCACATTTTTTTTGCTATATGTGGGCAATTATTCTAGAAGAAAACTTGTATTTTTAAACACAGAACTTTGACCTGGCCAACTGATTTTGAAGCTGATCAGCTATTATAACAACAGTGAAAAATAACTTTGCCTTTGCTTTTCAGAATAAAATGTGACTTAACTTGCCCTCTAGTTCTCTCTTTCTTTCTTTTTATCTAGTTTGAAGAAAACATTCTGGATGCTTGCCTTTTCCTGATGGACAAGGCGGAACTGGAGTTGTCTGGGCGTGGAAACCCAATCAAAATCTGCCGTGTTGCCTCTGCAATGGTATGTAATAGATGCCCAGGATGTGTCAGAAGTGAGTCTCTTATCAAAGCTACGTTGGCTTAATGACCTCCATGCCCTCACGTCCTCATTGCAGAAGGTGCCAGATCTTCTATCCATTCTGACCTCTGGGATGTGGCACTTTATTTCACTCCACTAAAGGTGAAATCTTTATGTCAGTTCAGCATTGTGCGAGTGGAGCCTCAAAAGCCACTTTTAAATGTTGCATTTCTACATATGCTGACATTTTTTACAACGCCATGCTTACCTTTTGGTAGCTGAGAGTATTGAGAAAGCTATTTCTTTCATGCATGGTGAAGCACCATGATGGGTGGAATTTGGGATGAGGAACTGAGAGACTATGAGTGGACCCCAGCACTAATGGCCTCATTAAACTGTCAACATTTACATGCGGTACCTTGGCTCCAGGAGAATGCGATAAGAGATCTGAGCTCTGAAGTACAGGGCCCACATAACTTTCTATACCCAGAATGGAAGTATCCAAAATTTACAGAAGCAAAGGGTAGGGAGAAGGCTTCCCGCATCTCCATTCCTTCCAGATGTTAGGCATCAAGAGTCTTACTGTGTGTGTAACATCAGACCCATCTCTAATATTCAAGCTGGAAGACTCATCCAGGATATAAAAGACAGATGCGTCCACTCCTGTCTGCCTTTTGGAAGTCTGAACTGTTGCCTTCTGCTTTCTGGGACATTATGCTGGTCATTGAGCTATTATCATTAGATGTTCTCCCTTTTTCCACTCCTCACAACCAGCAGAGAGCCTAAAGATCGAAATGCTGTCCTGTCCTTGAAGTGCCTCTTTTCTTGGCATGTTTTCCACAACAATGAGAGATGGGCACAACCCCTTAACCCTTTGGTTATGACTTTGAATACTTATCTCGTTCAGTCTTAGGGTTCATGGGAAGTCGATTTTCTAATTATAAAACGGTAGTTAATCCAGCCAAAAGCTTTTAAATGAGAATTGTGATTTATTTGGCTGGCATGTAGCTGTTCCGCATTAACATAATTAAAAGGTACAGAGCGAATGAGCTTTTAGCACAGCCTCAACTGGTTTGGTTCAAATTGCAGCTTGGAGATGTATTGCTCGTTAATGCCTATCAGTATAGCCATTAGTCAGCAAAACTCCATGCTTTGTGTAATCTTACCAAGGGAAAACCTGCACAGCATATTCCTTCTTGTTTTCACATGTGCTGGACTGAAGAAATTAGTTTCCACTGTAAAAATAACAGTGGACTGATTCTTCTCTCTGCCCACTCTAAATTGGGAGGGATTTTATTAAAATAAAGAGAGAAAATTACAGGGAAAAAAAACAGGTGATGTTAGGAAGGAAGCTGATTCAACACTTCTGAGGCTTGCTTATGAATTTAAAACTGATCGTGTTTATTAAAAATACATAGCAATGAGCATGTGTAGTGTTAATAAAATGTACTAAAGTAGCCAGGTGAATGCTCATTGCAGTGATTTAATTTCAATATTATTTTTAAGTGCCTGATCTTGATTCAAAATTATTCAGTGATGGTGAATCCACCACAGCCCTTAGAAAGATTGTTCTGTTCATCTCCTACCTTCATAATTTAACATTTCTGTGTTATTTCTAGCCTAAACGTAGCTGTATTCAGTCTCTCCTGTCCTATCTTGGTCTGCTGGGTTAAAGAGCTCTTTATTATTCAGCTTCTGACACCCCTAAAACTCATTTCCTTTGTCTATAGATCAATTCCAAGGATGAAAATGGTGTTTTGGCTGGATCATGGGACAATCTCTATGCTTATGGAGTCCCACCTTCAGCCTGGACAGGAAGTGTGGACATCCTCTTGGAATATTACAGTTCTAAGCAGCCAGTGCGATATGGACAGTGCTGGGTCTTTGCTGGTGTTTTCAACACGTGTAAGTATCAGTGAGAAAAACTTCATGCTGCTATGCAATTCTTATATAGCAGAATGAGCTTTTAGGTTAAGCTAGCTAAAATTCTTCCTGGCTCTGTGATGATTAGGAGTAAATGGTAAAGATATTTAAAAATGCATGGCCAAAATAGACTCAATAGCTGCACTTCCAGAATGATATATTAACTACTTTTTAATACAGGAAAATGAATTTATTGAATCACAGAGACTAAAGTTGGGGTGTGAACGTTAGTCTTTTGGTCTGTTCTCTGTTTCTGTTAGGAAATGTGAGATGAACAAAGACCTTAGTGTCTAAATCTACAACGGAAGACTTATTACTCGATATGGGGTATTGCGAAGGTATTTCTACTCCAGAAAGGCTGGAGTTTTTTTAACTGTCTAGCACTTTCTAACAGCATCATCCCAAATGAATACTCCCTGAACATGGGAACACACTGGGGTATAATAGTGGTAAAAAAAGACACTGTTTATGTAAAAGATACATTTATAGGGACAGTGGGGACAAGGCACTGGGAGCAATGTGTGTGTCAAAAGCTCTTTGCTAATATAGAGCCAAACAGTTCCTTTGCTTATGGGACAAGCCAATAGGAGAAAATAAAAGTGAGTCTGGCTTAAATGTAGGGATCTCCCCTAGAGGCACTTACAGCTCATGTATTTAAGTGTCAGACCGAAGGGGGCACCAGATCAGCCTAGGACCAAGGGGATACACAGGGCATTTTTGCAGGCTTGGATTCTTCTTTGCATTAAGTACTTCTCAGCCACAGCTGAAGCTGAAGCTTTGCTTCTTCTATTTAAGATGTGGAAAGAAACTTGCAGAAAAACTCCCCATGAAGCCTTTCCCTTTTACATCTCTCTCAACACTATTACATGTTGATGTCTTCAGAAGTAGCATCATACTTTTCTTTACATTGTACTTTTAACAAAAATGAAGGAGATTTAATCACCCATCGTCTGCAAACATGGAAGTTAAATAATTAACATGTTACAAGTCTGGCTCTTCATCCTTGTGCAACCCTGGGTATCTCTGTATTTTCACTTTATTTTTGCCTGTCCCATATACATGTATTTCATTCAGTGTATAGTTTTCCTTCTGTTCAGGTAACAGAATTTTGTAACTCATTTTAATTACCTCAGGTAGTTCAAGAGCTATTCAAAACAGTAGGGACCTCAGAAATAAAGCTCTGTTCTGACCACCTATCCCTCTGCTGGCACACACTTCTCACAGCTCCAGGGGAGGATTCCATTTCAGGTTTCTCTGCTTCTCTTTCATATATCTGGAGAGGTTTGTGTTTTGATTTAGGGAGACTCTGGCGGGTGCTCTATCCTTCCACATATGAAATAGTTCATTTTATTTCTGGTGCCATGGGAATATCAATCCATCCAAGGAGCCTCAGAGTTGTCTACTTCCTTCTCTGCCTGAGATTGTATGAACTGTACTTGATACTCCTCCATCTCTGCACAGCACAGTGAGTTCAGAAAGGCCCTTGCAAGTGTTTCTGATAGATGCAGTTCATCACAGTGACTTTCACAGGCCACCTTCTCTTGCTACCAGTGCCTCTTCTTTCTGTCCCTATATCCCAAACATACATACGGGCTCTCTCATTTTCCTCCTGCACTGGCCCTGAAACTCTGCTACACAGTATTTTGCCTGTAGGCCACTGTGAATCTGGGGCAATGCTGTGGAGGTCTGGAGCCTACTGTGTTAAATGGAGAGCTGTATTTATCAGGACCAAAATTAGATTCAGTTTGCTGACTACTTTAGTCAAGCCAGAGACCTGGGACTTCATACTGTGAGGCTTACTGAAGTATAAAGTTTGTTGAGCATTATGAAATTAAAACATTGTACAGTGGCTAATCTGTTGCAAGCCATTATTGTTGCATAGTCCAGCTGCTGACAACTCCAGAGAGAGGACAGAAAAGGCCCAAACAAACATGCTGAACTTAAAGTCTTGTTTAAAGTTGTATTTTGCATTTTTTATTTCAGCTGCCAGTGTTTTATCATTGTGACCAGTCCAGCTTTCCAAGGTTACTATTTTGTAAACTCTGAGTAGTCATCCATTAAAAATGCTAAAACATTCTAAAAAGTGCTCATTAATCTTGAAATTGTCAGACAAATTATTTTCAATGGACCCTGATGGCTCATGTGGTGGAAACCTGGGAACGTGCTTGAATTAAGTTTAATCAATAGGTACATATGGTATTGGATGCATTCAGGTAATTTTTCATCCAGTAACTTGAAATGAATGTGTGGAGCTACTCTGTATTGAGAGTCACAGTAGTGACACTAATGAATATACAAAACCAAGCAGTATCAGAAAGGGTCGTTCAATACTGCGGCACTGGAACTATTTAAAAATACAGTTTTTGACCAAAATGTTTCCCTTATCCAAAAAAAAGTCCTCTGTTTCCTTCAGAACCACATTGGCTCCTAAATCAGAACCCACAGCAGTCACAGCATTTCATTTGGACAGGTTGAGATGATATGTCACCCTGTGTCTCCACTTCCCTCTTGGATTGTGCTCCATGTCTACCAGCCAGGGCGCACCACAAACACAGAAGTTTAGTGACTCAGTGCTGCACTTCAGATATAGCCATAGCTTTCTCACATGCCCCAACTTCACCTCTTGTCAGCTGAGGGCAAGGGTTGTCAGCTACACTGCGGTGGTTTGAACATTTATTTGTTTTTTATCTTCCTCTTTAAGATCCCTTATGAGAAGACACCATTGGCTCCAAAGTACTATTGCTTAGAAATCAATACAAATTATGTAATGCATTTTGTTCAGACTCACACTCTGACATTTCTTTTGCAAGTAATGCAGTTTTCTCCCTTGTTAGCAATCAGTTTCTGCCTTATTCTTTATGTTCTCCAGACCCCTTATGGTAGCATATTCCAAAACAGGGAAACTCCAGATCAACCAGGAAACCTTTTGTATTCATCTTCATTTTAGCACAGTCTTTCTTAATTCTCCTGGCTTGCTGATAATAGGAGTCCTAATGTATTTTGCATTCCATGGAAGCTCGAAGTTATTTTTCTTTGTTTATACCACGTTTGATCCATTCCATCCAGATTTGCCCTGAAAAGCTGATGTGTGGTCAGCTTGCAAGACTATTGGTAGCTGGCCACTTAAGCAATTGTACCACTACATGTCTTGAATGCTTAGCATTTGGGGACCAAACAAAATGCTTAACATATTCTGTATAAAGGAAGATAGGAGCCATCATTTGGGCTGATTTGGCTGAGTTTTCCCATTTTATTCTTATTATTAATATTTTCTCTTTATGTTTTCGCATTACATTTCCATGTTTGACACAGTTCTGAGGTGCCTGGGGATACCTGCAAGGCTCATTACCAATTATTCTTCTGCCCATGACAACAATGCCAATTTACAGTTGGACTTCTTTCTGGATGATGAAGGGCAGGTGGACAACAGATTGACCAAAGACTCTATCTGGTGAGTTTTCCTTGCAAATGCCTTTAATGCACCAACTACATGCATAGTAAGAAACATAACAAGAAATGTATGTGGTTTATTTATTTCTCTTTTCAATAAAGAACATTGCTAGCTTGCAGAAAACACAATGAACTGATGATAGGATAATGAAGTGCTTGTCATTTAAAGAGACAAGCCATAGGAGATCTATGAGATCACCTAATATTACCATTCAGTAGTGTACATTTCAGCATGCTGAAGGAGAGTTGACATGTATTTGTGCTCGTTAGGGTAAGACTGGTTCCCAAAATGGAAGACGGTGGTAGCTGGACACTTCCATCAGTTTTGAGCCAGGTTCAAAGAGATACTTCAGTATCCATGGAAAAGCAGACTTCTTATTTTGCTTCTACCTATTGTATTTGTAAGCTGTTTTTGATGTTTTGTACACGCAGTCAGTGTCATAAATGAGTGCTTTCCCAAATAATTTCAGTTTGGTTGAGAAAGATAAAAAGAAACATCCCTGTGAACAAGAAATGGACTACATATTATTTTAGAGAAGGCAGTCCTCTACTTTTCTCCTCAAACTCTTGCTGTCTCCTATCTGACAGGAGAAGTGTAGCACATATTGATTATGTGTTCTGTTCCGTAAAAATTATGTGAGGGTTATCGGGCCTCAAGCCTTTCCTCCTCAGAGTGAAGCAGTGAATGTGACCTCTGTATATATTGCTATATTCAGGAGATACTTGTCTTATTCAGTGTTAATATACTTGATTTGTGTCAATGATACCTTCACCTCATCAGCATAGCTACTCATCAGCTTGTTTCATTAACAACTTAATCCCTGGAAGTCTTTGTATTAAAACTGTAATAAATCCATTCTGTGGTGGAAGAAATGACTGAACCTGTTGCAGTAACCTCTGTAAGTAATTTCCATAATCTGTTACCAAGATGCAATTTAAGGAAAGCTATTAGGTTCATTTACATCCAAACCCTGTATCATAACATCACAGGCAATAGGAGAGACTGCAAGGTACTTCTGGAAGTCATCTAGTCCAGCTCCCTGCTAAAAGCACAGTCAGCTAGAGCTGAATTTGCTGTTGCCTTCCCAGGGATCAAAGTGAGACTACTAAGTTGGTAGTTCCCTGGATGTTGCTGCTTCTCTGTCTTGAAGAGAAGGATCATGTTTGCTTTCTTAAATTCCTCAGGAGCCTTCCTCTGTCACCAAGACCTTTTAAAAGCAAATGTGAGTGGCCTCACAGTAACATCAGCCAGCTCCCTCACTGCTCATAGGTCCATGCCATCAGGTCCATTGGACTTCTGTGTGGCCGTTGAATTTGTTCACTGCCGTGTTTCATACTCTTCACCATCTTATCTCTTCTTCTACACTTCAGCTGATCCGTGAATCAACTCTCACTCAGTTTTGACATTTCCTTGTACTTTCCTATCTTTCCATTTCCCATCTGTTTCCCATGGCTTCTGAAATCAGTTCTATATTTTTCCATTCTTTTAGGGCAGGGACAGAACATCTGAAGTCATCCTTGTTCCATTGGAATCCATACTCAACTTCACAACAGCATTTCCACCTGCCCTCCTGCTTTTCTTTGGCTTGATTACTTTTTGAACTGCCTTGTTCATCCTTTCTATCCTCCTGATGCATTTATTAGTACATGGTGTGCATCACCCTTTGGGCATAATATATGTTCCATACCTTTTTTATTTCTCCTCTGTGTCCTTTCTCTTCATTACTTTGTAACACCCTGTGGTAGCCTACATGCAGACTTTATATGGCTTGTGTATAACCTTGATTTTATTTTTTAAAGTCTTTTATTGCTTTCCAGTTGATTTTTGTTTGTTTGATTGTTTGGTTGTTTGGTTGTTTTTAAGAAGACAACCTCAAGGTACTTATAATGATTTTTTAAATGTATTTCTCACTTTTATTTATAATCTCTTGCAAAGTGGAAAGAAAGCTATTTTTCTTTATTAATATATCATTTTGATTGCCTTGTACTGCTGAAGCTGATCTGTCTTCAGGTTTTAGATACCCTCACACTTCAGGAATACTTGCAGCCCGGATTTTCAGTCCAATCAATCTCTGAGTGTCAGGGCTCCCTGTGAATGCTATCTGCCACTTATTTATTTTTATTGAAGAGCTTTGTCCCCCTTGGGATAGGAAAGAGCAACAACAACAAAACACATATACAAAATTACACAGACTTCGCAAAAAGTTATTTTTATAAAACTGGCCGGATTTGGGACCCATCAGTACTGCCTCTGTCCCCTTACTTTGTTCTCCTTGTCTTTCTTAATGATGATATAAAGACACTTAAGGAATATTGCTCTTGGATGGGAATCAAGACTATTCCTGCTGTGAAGTCCAAACAGAACAGTGTCAGTACCTCAGCAGAAACTTGCTTGGAGTCACCCAGCACCATGTGGGTTCACCTGTGTTCTGTGGATTGAGACCTTCTAAGACCTCTGCTCTCCCATTCACTTCCTGCTTGTTTTTCTCTCTGTGTTATCAGTGTCTCTCCCAAACCTCATGCCCTGGATTATTTGCTAATGAAAGAGCAGCAACTGTTTTCAGCATGTGCCTGCCTCATAAGCAATAGCAAGTACCCTTCTTAAATTGTCTTCCAGGCATAAAATCCACCTGGTCATCTTTTATTAATTTCCCCATTGCTTTGTTTAGTCTATTCGTAATTATCTCTGTAAATATTTAATGGTCACTACATTGATCTGTATAGCCATTCTTGCTTTCTATAATGTCTCGGGCTTTCTGTAGAATACAAGTACAGATTCAATTTAAGAAATTGTGACTGCAGAGCCAGCTCCTCAATTGTGCTCACTTCTAGAGCAAATTTTCTGACACATTTTGGAGAGGGAAATGTTCCCCTCATCCTCCTTTCCTTGAATCTCATGTACTTTATAAACAGCACATTTTTTTTCATTCACATTCAATGTGTTGATGTGCATTTGTTATTTGCATGGCAGCAGACCTAGAGAAGTTGCTGTCCCTATGTGCTCAACACTACACAAATAAAATACAATGCGAAAAGTCCTGTCTTCTGGAGTGAACAGAGAAAAATAAGATACTGCATTATCTAATTACAGAATTGAAGCAGAGCTGCCATTTTCCCCGTTGTTACCCCTCCCCCTTTGATTTTATCATCTCTCCCTCCTGCCTGCTTTTCAGATTAGTCTTTTTCAGAACACAAAGTCAATGACACATCCAAGTTTGATTCAAAGTGGACTTTCAGGGTAGGTATTGTCACTCTCAGCTTTCAAAAACCCACCTGCTGTAAAGTGCTCCCCCATCCTCAGGTAGCCCTCAGGTGAGCTCTGTTAGCATGATTCAGCATTGACTTCTCTCAGCAGCATCAAAAATTCTCTGAGTGTGCGTCATTTTCCTTGAATAATTCCTTTTTCTGTAGTGGTGCTTCATTAACACTCCTAACTGACAAGTTTTACCCTGATCCAAGCTTTCATTTCCACTTTGAAATGTCTTGTTAGACAAGCCTCAGATCCTTACGACTCTGCTATGTGGCTGGTTTTCACCCATTATTAATGAAATGGTCAGAGATTAACAGTCCCCATTCCTGTTGCTAATATCACTGTGTGTGCTAGGGGCTATATCAGCAGCTACACTGATGTAATTTTATTCATTTCTGATGTGGGATATGTATAATTTGAAAGCAAAACTGTCTCTTCTCTACTCTTTCTTTCTCTTTTTTTTTTCTTTCAGTAATGAAATTCAAATGCCTTGCTGTCTTCACTGTGCAACTCTTGTGCTCTCCATTGGGCACAGGTAACACAGCAGGAATAAAGGCACAGGATCCATCTTGTCTGCTGATATTTGAAACTTCCAGTGTACATAGGGATGTTGCTGTAGTACAAGGCCTGCCCCAAAAGTAATGCCTCCTATTTTAATATGTTGGCCCATGACATCAGAGGTAGATGTCAGTGGTATGACAGTAGAGGTTGAACCTTTTTCACCAATATGCTGTTACATTTTGCTGCCATGTGGCAGATGGCAGCAGAGGGGCAGTCTAACAAATTGATGTCTGACATGGAAATGCATAGGAAGCAAAGATTTGGAACTGAATTCCTCTATGTAGAAAAAAAAATGCATCCAGTGACATTCATCAGTATTAGCTAGGTTTTTATGGATACCAAACAGTGGATATGAGCACTGTGAAGCAGTGGGTGGTGTGTTTCTGCAGTAGCAACAGTGAAAAACAAGGCACATTCTAGATGGCAATGCACAATTGTCACACCACAAAATAAAGAGCACTTGTACATCACCAGTGAAAAATCATGCCTAGTGATGAGTACTGTGTTGAAAAAATAGTGGTTTGTAGCTGAGAATTCACTCTACCAAATAGTGTGATTGTTCTCATTGTATCTGTTGTAGTTTCCATGAAAATTAGCTGGAGGCATTACTTCGGTAGCGGCCTTTCTTTTTTGGCCGCCCATCCAACTAAATAAGGGCATTTCAAACCTGAGCACATAGATTAAGGTCTCTGATAAATTCATCTTCCAGTGATACTGTCCTAGTCCCTAAGGCATCATCTGGTCCAGAATGGTCATAAGCTTTCATGGGAAGCTGTACTTTCTCAGAGATGTGACCTCCCTCACTTGTCTGAGAAGCAAGAAATTCCCAATAAGGACAGTCTTACAAAACCTGTCTTTTTCTCAACCAAAATGGAAACCAGCTGAGCGTATTTTTTTTTCAGCCATGAAAAGAAAGCTACACACTATATTGTTGAATTGATCCTGAAATCTCTTCTGTAGAGGTACCAAAGTTTCAGTCTTACCAGTTATAAAGCATGCCAAGTTTCACTGGCTTGAAGATGATTCAAAGCTTATTTTTGCGGGCATATTGAATTGGAGATGTCCTCCACTGATGGAATGGATTATAGCCATCTTGTAGCTCCATTTATAGGGACATCAGTCTGGAAGGAGATTGTAGTACGTGTAACTCTTCATATAACCCAATAGTCTACAAGCCCTGAAATCTTATCTCAGTTATATTTGCATTCAGCACACAGTAGAAGAATAAAGTCTTCTTCAACTTGCAGGCAAAGATCTATAATGACAGATTGTGGCCTTTTGGTTTTAACTAACAGCCATCAGACCAATAGACTTAAAATCTATTCTTTAAAAAGAGCAGACATTTTCACCCTAAATTGGCAGGTCACAGATTTGTTGTGGTGTTTCTGCTTCTTTCCAAGAATTTAGTATTCTGATCTCATCTCCTTTCTAAGGAACTATCATTGCTGGAATGAAGCTTGGATGACCAGACCTGATCTTCCTGTTGGTTTTGGAGGATGGCAGGCTGTTGATGGTACACCCCAAGAAACCAGTGATGGTAATACTCCTTGAAGTCCTCCTTACCTCTTTGCAGTACTTGAGGTTTTTTGTGGTAAATGATGAGGTGACTGTAGCTAAACCATTGTCAGTGTGTGGACTGTGAAAACCCCCTCCACCAGACAACCACACTTGTTTGTGCTCAAGGCCTTCTCCTGAGTCGTTCTGAGCTCTGAAACAAGCCTTGTTTCATGTTTGGCATATGTGCACAAAGTCCTGTATGACAATGATCTTACCTGGCTTATGAGAAATGTAGTTCCACTGCCAAATGATGGCTTCCAAATTTTTTGAAGAACCTGTACAGAAGCCTGATCAAATGAATTCTCTTTCATTATATATCAGTCATTCTCTACAGTCCTCGTTAAACTACCTGAGCAAGCAGTAGGAAGGAGAGAAAATGTGAAAAGCCACTACTGTCTCTTCCCAGTCTTTAATTATGCAATTCTTGAAAGACATTTTTCAGCAGATTTGCAATGAGATCTTCTCTCAGTTTAGCTGATCTCTCCTGAAATTACCATCTGCTTAAACCAAAACCAAGCTTAACTGCATTTCAACCACTTGAGACATGCAGTGGGTTTCACAATGTCATTAAGTTACCAAGTCAATAGGTAGTTTCATGCTTGAGTCTGTGTTGTTTAGAGGGATAGCAACAGAAATGAAGCTTTCAAGTTCTCGCTTAGGAGTTCGGGGAAGCTACTGAAAAGTTTCACCAAACCCAAAGATTATTTCTCTCCTTATCTCTTTCCCCTGTAGGTATGTACAGGTGCGGCCCAGCGTCAGTTCAAGCCATTAAACATGGTCACGTTTGCTTCCAATTTGATGCTCCTTTTGTCTATGCTGAGGTATGTTCCTGAAAAAATTCTGTGCATTGAGCGTTATCTGTGGGACTGTAGCTGAGACAGAAGATAGGGCTTCACTGCAGTTTCTGGACTGAGAAGTTGTTTGACATACTCACTGCATCAAAGACTATTCTCATTATTATATTTTGGCATGCAAGCCTGTAGGTGTGATATGGCTCTAATAGGTGATGTGGATTTCTCTCATCTCAGCTCACCAATGAAGAAAGCAGAAAAAGCTGTTAAGATCAAGTTTCAGTATGTGGTCATCCAGATTCCAGCTATGCTGGCAAATGAGTCACCAGCTCTAGCTACTCATTCTTGTTAGCTGTGACCTCCTTCTCTGGCTTGCCAGCAAACTTGGTTATGTTCAGCTTTCACTGCTTATTTCAGTCAAAACTAATGCTGTGATTTTAAAGACATCATTGCTCACCATGTTCCTTTTGGCTGCTATGGGTCAGGGAGTGCGCACATGGGCAGTCTGACTGGCAGATCTGAGAAGGTTAGATCTCCGTGAGGAATGAGGGAACCTGGCCTGGTGTTTTAACCTCTTACCCCACCAGAGTTGTTGCAACCAGAACTGCAGCAGCTATAGTGCAACTCTCTCTCAAACTGAATTGTATATAGCTTAGCACAGAAGAGAATAAATACATTTTATCTATGAAGTACTCTCCGCTGGAATAAATCTTTAGATGTGATGAATGTGTAATCATGCTCCCCAAGTCCAAATGATATTTCTGTAGCCAACTCAGGTTTACTCTGGCTGATGTTCTGGAGTTGCATATAGTAAAATGAATCTACTCGTTGTTGTTGAGTATGTCTAATTTTGAACATGGGATTTCAGTGTAAGTAGTAGGACCTTAATGCAGGGAGGGTAGCCCCACAGAAAGAGATGTGGGAGTTCTGATTGACAGCAAACCAAACATGAGCCAGCAGTGTGCCCTGGCAGCCTAAAGGGCTAATCATCCCTGGGGTGGATTAGGCCCAGCACTGATACTGGGCAAAGGAAGGGGTTGTCCCACTGAGCTCCATACTGTGCAGTTGCATCTCTGGCACTGAGGACAGATATGAGAACCACAACATAAAGAGGGCATCAAACGGTTAGAGAGCATTCAAAGACAGTGAAGGGTCTGGAAGAAAAGGTGTATGAGGAGTGGCTAAGGTGCCTTGGTTTGTTCAGCCCAGAGCAGAGGAGGCTGAGGGGAGGCCTCATGGCAGATCTGAATGTTGGGTTGTCCTATGAGGAGTCAGGAGTGTGGAGCCAGGAGCTGGATTTGATGATCCTTGTGGGCCCCTTCCAATTCAAGATATTCTCTGATTCTACGATTCCAGTATGTCATTGTTTTGAGAGGTGCTGTAGTGACTTCCCTTGCTTTCTCTACTTCCATGTATTTCAATCCTTTCTCGTTTGATTTTGTAGGTGAATAGTGATGTTATTTACTCAAGAATGGGAAAAAATGGATCCCAAGTGATAGAAAAAATTGACACAACCCATATTGGGAGGCTGATTGTGACCAAGGGAGTCGGAACTGATGATATGGTAGACATTACCGAGAACTACAAGTTCCAGGAAGGTAACTTGAAAAGAGTGGGACCGTGCCAACATAGGTTTACCTGAGTCAGATCTTGAACTGTGAATTTACAGACTTCTGGCACTTCTTCCTTTGCATGGAATGCTGCCAACATGCCCTCTGGAACTCTCTCATTTCTAACTCCAGCAGCCTTGCAGATATTTTGATAGGAACACAAACTTTGTTTGCTACTAGTAACACTTCATGCTGAGTAAGCAGTGGTGAAATCAAAGAGCCATCATAGAGCAACTTGAAGCATACAAAGCAATTCAAAGCTTTATATACAGCTGTTTAGACATTCCTTACCCAGGCCTGAGAAGATGTTTGCACAGAGTAAATCAGTGTAGCTCCATTATTATTATTAACTAAGCTATATTAATTTGTTAGGTATAGCTTCAATCTTCAAGACCATCTCAAATGGAAGTTGTAAAGTCTTAATATTAACTTTACCACAGGGATGTTCACTGTTCTCATCCATTAATTTCAAGTGCCATGAAGTGTGAAACATGCACTTTTGCGAGTGGGCTAATGCAATATTCTTGATTCACTTGTTAATTTGATTTTCTTTTATTTTTAGGCTCAGCAGAAGAAAGACTGGCTCTGGAGACTGCTGTAATGTACGGTGTTAAAAAGCAAACTACACAACCCAGCACATATCAACCACAAAAGGATGTTGAGATGGATCTGCAAATGCAAAAGGCAGTCCTTGGCAGTGACTTTAAGGTCACTATAATATTCAGGAACAAGAGCCGCAACTCCTACACTGCTACTACATACCTTTCAGGCAACATAGTGTTTTATACTGGTGTCGCGAAGAGTGAATTCAAGAAACATTCTTTCAGTGCAAAACTGGGTCCTCTTTCATGTAAGAGTCACATGTTTGTTTTCAAACCTACTAACCTTATTTCTTTATTTCTTTATGTCATTAACTGTCACTAACCATGGAGAGAGACAATTCTAGTAGCTAAGAGTAAGATACTCTACTGGGTATCAAGAAGCCCTGATGCCACAGTCATTTAGAGCTGAGGCAGTTTTCTTCAGGCCATTGCTCCCTTCATAGTGCTCTCCTACTCTGAGCTGCATGACTGATTGATTCAAAGTACAAATCTGGCTTTGGAGGATGAAGTGTTTCAGGCTTTGTATATTTTAAGTCATCTAAAAAGTGTATCTATAACTAGAATGTGTTATTATATAGCAGGGGCATTTGTCAGCTGAGGATGCACTCTGAAGGTAGGTGAGTTATCTTCCCCTGTGTAGCACTTGCTTTTCCTTGTGCCTTCTAGACTGTGGTGGGGAGATCATACCTCTTCATTGCTATGGAGAAAGCTGATTGCACAGCCCTGATTTCTACAGTAGCAAGTGTCTGCCAATCACTTGTTCTTACAGGCCTGTGCTCTTAGGTCAGTGAGTCCAGATCAGAAAAAATAATAAAAACATGCTTTAAAGCAAGCTAAGACAGAGTCTTAGATTCCTCTGCTTGAATTCCCTACTGTGGCGGTAAGGAGCAAGGGTTTTGCCTTCTTGATGCTGATACTGGGCAAAAGCAATCTCTGAGTACAGCGGGAGTGGAAGAATGTTGGATCTGATGCTGGATCACAGCAATTCTGGCTGACATCTGAGCATTCTCACCTGTCTTCTCTGTCTTGTCCCATCTCAATAGGCACTGTGAGTCTTCTCAAAGAGGCCGGGTTTCATTTCAGTGAGAAACCCTTGTGCATTCTTTTTCACTTTATTTATTCACTGTTAGTGTGTACTAAAACTGCACATTTTGATTAATCTCCATAAACTAGGTGCCCATTTACAAGGATCTACATTGTGAAAGTTATTGAAAATTCCACCTCCAGGCTACAGCAAAGCTCTGACAGCTGTTTTCTAACTCCTTCAAATCATTTGCAAGGACTTTGGAAAGGGACTGTCTGAGTTGCATTGAACTGTTCCATCAGAACCTATCAAAACACAGTGTGAGGTTTGAAATTTCCTTGCATCGGTTATTAAATATTTGATCTGAAATACTGCAAAACTTCTGGAGATTTGGATAGGCACAGTAAAAAGATCAATTTCAACTACTTAGTATAAATTCCATACCAACTCTATAACGGGGAATTCAGCCATATCATAATAGATGTGTAAATATTGATTATACTTCTTTCTGTGCTTCATGCTTGCTTTCAGGACTTACAATAAAGGTCTTGCACTAAAGGTCTGTGTAAACTATTATCACCCCAAATATGGCTTCTCTAGTGTTTTGAGATTCATCTATCTCCTCTGCTCAATAAATGAAATGAATAGGCAGTGTTTTAAGAATCACCGAGCTTCAGCGTTCATTATTTCTAAGTAAATTGTTTCTGAAAAGCTTCTTGAAACTGTTGTGCAAGCTCTAAGATGACCGATGGTGAGTGAGCACAGAGTAGAGAAAGACACCTAAGAGAACAGAACATGCTTTTTCATTTTATTTTGTGTGTATACAAAAAGTGTGTGTGTCCCCTACTGCCTCTGGCCAAGGCATTATGTTTTAAGCTGCTACCACTTTTCAGTGTGGAAATTAGCTCACCATTAAGTTACGGTCACCAACTTGTAGAGCACTTTGTCCAATAACAGGACAAAAAAAACCCCAACTGTTGCAAGTTATGTCTTCTCTGAAGGTACTACATAAAACTTGAACATAAATCCTTTTGCCTTTTCCTTGGAAAGGAGTACACACACAGGCAGGAATCGTGTCTGAGCAGATGGGCAGTGTGAAGGGAGGCAGCGTAATCATTTGCAGCTGTGTGAGCACAGTCTGTCAGAGGTGTGGTAGAGGGATACCTCCTGAGGCACTCAAGCACAATTTGTAGGCTTCATTCATGCCAGTAAGCGTATACGTATCTGGAGGTAATAAAACACTACAGTATAATAAAGAAGTGTCAAAAGCATTCTTCCAGACTGTGATATTAAAAGAATGAAGCAAACTAAGTATTCAAACAGGAAGTGAATGAATGCATGATTTTCAGGGTAATGATTAAAGGAACTGCGTGGGTTGAAAACATCTTTGAGGATTTGAATAGCTTAAACCTTCCAGAGCCTTCAAAGGTGCTCTCTATTCAGTTATATTTAGTTTTCTTTTTTTTTTTTCTAAAAGGCTGTAAGGCAGCTTGATTTTGTGTCTCCCTTGGCTTTCCCGGGTGCTGAAAGTGGTACTGGCAACTTACCAGCACAGCCAGCGCTAAGGAAATGGAAGTCTATTATTCTTTCTTTTCCCTGCAGTGATTAAATCTAAACAGAAAAAAAATTCTTCTCTCCTTCCACTATAAAGCAAATTCTACTGAGATTGTGACTAATTTATTTATTTATTTACTTATTTGTTTACCTTACACAGATGAGAAATACCTTGCCTCACTTATAATTTATGATCTGGGGGCATTATGGGAATTTCTTTTAAAAGAGATGGAAAGTGAGGGGGAGGTGGAGAGCACATCAAGTAAGTTTGTGGCTGGCCTGGTAAATCCAGGTCAGGTGGTTACCGAGGAAATAACTCTGAAACCAAATCAGGGGCCTGGTTTTGATATAAGCAGATCAAAAATGTGAAAAGGGGTGAGTGTGTTTACCCAGTTGAGTTCAATTATCTCAGTGTGTACCATGTATGTCACAAATATGATACAAATAATGGGTAATGATAATAATTACAGTTAACTAATGGGAGATCTTGATATGTTTACTTGGGTTATAATGAATTTTTTTACAGGCAAGATCTCTAGATCTATATATTCTGCTTGGTCAGTTAGCAGATCTGCCTCTCTGCATCACATTCTCACACCATTGTTGGTCTGGGAATTGCAGTTCGATATGGTTACATTAATGATTCCCTGCATCTCAACCATCTAGCCCAGGGGGACTTGTTCCTTCCAATAATTATTGTCAGGAAGCACATGAAGGCTCTCTGGAGGGCATGCTGGAGACAGGAGGAGTCATTTGCTAAATGTTGTATGCAAGCCCATTAAGGGACAAAGGCAGATATTCAGGCGTGTCCTGGGGAGTAGACAGTCTCCCAAGTAGCCACAAACACCTAAACATTTGCTCTGGTGGCATCCTTGGTGGCATCTCTCTGCTGAAAAGAGAATCAGAGAAAGTGTAGGAATAAAGGGGAAAAGCAAAGATTTACAAGGGCAGCATTCAGGACTGGTTTTAACCTTTGTGTCCAGCAGCTATGTCCTGACAGTGTTGCTTCTTGCTTATTTTGAGGTAGTGCCTGTGAACCTTCAATAGTATCGTGGGCCTGCTGTGACAGGCAGGGGCAGAGGCAATGCACAAACTCAGCCATTACCTCAAGGAGCTCAAAACCAAAATGCAAAGAGAACAAAAAGAGAGGAAATAATGACATAAAGGAGTAAAGGTATTTTGGGCAATAGAAGAAGAGTGATTCTTTGGTGCTGGGTCGCCTTTCTCCAAGGTATTCATGTAACTGCCTTTGAACATGATAAGAGAGTTCAGATGCATCATTTCTTTTCTGTTTCTCCCCTCAGCTAGTGCTTTTGATGTTATGATCACATCAGCTGAGTATCTCAATGACCTGCTGGACCAAGCCTCTTTTCACTTCTTCGTGACGGCACGGATCAATGAAACAGGAAAAGTTCTGGCTATGCAGAAGGCAATGGTCCTGGAAATTCCCATCCTGCAAATCAAGGTATCTCAGGGCTGTGAAGGAGATAAGTGATTATCATGGTGTGTGTGGGCTCTGCGTTGACTTCTGGGATAGTGAGCTGTACATGTATGCATGTCAGACCTCTGGTCTATCTTGAACCTTATGAACAGCTACCCACTGGAGTGTATGAGGGTGTTTATATATGTTACACATTGCACTGAGCAGCCTACACTTGAGTCTGCATTACCTGTAGCAGAGAGCTAGTGTGATCTCAGTGAAGGAAGGAGAGGAAAAGCTGCGAGAAAACTGAAGAAGCTCAAAGGGTGAAAGAGAAATTACTCACTCAAGTCACTCAAGTCTTTGACTACTTCAAAAGTATTCTATTTAAAGCAGCGTTATACAGACACCTCTTGCTGAAAAACAGAATAATGCTATTGCTAAGGCGAATTTGTTTGGAAAGTTTCTGCACTTTTTATGGGAGCTTCTTCCAAACATGGATGGATGATCTGCCTTTGGAACGATGCTTTCAAAGTAGTGCTTTGCTGCCACTCTATGAGGGTACTGTCAGTAGGTTTTTAAACATTTCTGCAGCTGGTGGCATGATACCTCTGAAACTAGAAGGGTAGTGACTGATAGGACACGAACTCTATGTTGTATTGCAAAGACTGCAAGAAGTCAGGTCTGAGACTGAGAGTTCTCAATTCATAAGTGGGCATCCAAACAAACTGCCTCATTTTCAAAAGTGCTGAGCCTTCATCTGCTTTGAATGATCTCACTTGGATCTGTGTTTTTTCCTAATTGTGAAAAATAACAACAAAATTTCAGAGCACCTGTTCAGGAAGCTTCATATAAACATGGCTGTAACTTCCTAAAATTTAGTATTTTGGAAGAAATCTATGTTTATAGACCCTTTTTCTCCATATTATCCATATATCCAGTTTATTTGTTCAGGTTTTCATATAATAATATATGGAGTAATATGACACAGCAGCCTTCCACAGGAAAATAAGAAAAAAAAGTTTTTTAATTATGTAGGTCAAGAGTATAATAAAGTTTGCAAAAATAATCTGCTCTGTTTCAGGAACGATCTGATAGGAATATTATTATTTTCAAATTGAATTTCTTTTCAGTCAAGCTTTCCACAGACCAGATAGACAAAATGGGTGTTGGAAGAAGTGTTTATCTTAAAAGCAGAGTTCTTTCAATTCACTATTTGAACAGGACATCTTATACACGATCCCCAGTTTCAGCTTCAAAACATTTATCCTCCTTCCTACAAAGAAAAGATGATTAGTATATGGGATGTGCTGTTGCCCAATAGCCACATCTTCTAGTAAAACTGAGTTTGTCTCCTCTCTACTTCTTTTTAATATGTAAATATAAGATGAATTTTTAACAGCTGATTTATTTTTTTAAAACATGCTTGTGTATGCATGCGTATGGATGCATTTTTTAGGGAACGTTGCTGTATTGCTTTTTTATGAACTCTGAGGAAGCTATCTCCCTCGTTTTCATCAGATGTCTTCATTGAACATGTTTGTCAGAATGAAGTTCTTAATGGGAAAGTAAAGGAGAAGAACGAAAAGCTTCTTTCCTTTCATATCTTTGGATACACCTTTGATCTTTTTCTGGTTGTCTAAGGAGACTGTCAGAGTTAACAGTAGAGGAAATTACATTTTATTCTAATATAGCTTGACTCCAGATTACAAAGGTAATCTTGGCAAATACAGGTCACGATCTCAGTTGCATGTGTGGGAATTCAGGATGATTTTGAATTCCCTCATGTATCAATGATGTTCAAACATCTAAGTGGGCAATTAAAATAAGGAGGACGTAAGTCCCTTAAATTGGGCTAGGACTTCTGAATATGCCACTTTTTTTGCTAATTCAGATGGTTAAATGCTAATCGAGCGCTTAGCTGTAAGTGTCTCATCTGTTATCCCAGTCAATATATTGGTATTTGTCATGGAGTGATCCCTTACACCAGAGTCTTTCCAGTTTTTTATAACTGTCAGACTCCTTAACTATTTGTGGGAGAACTGCAGACTCCATCATAGCATTTCAGTTTTACTTAGAAGTTACTTCTTAGCTACCTTTCTCAAAGCCCTTTCAAATCTTCTGTGGATCAGCTGGCATCTGCCACTTGTATAATGAAAACCCTGCTGAAGCCATGCACTTCAAGGCTGGCAGGGAGCCTGGGAAGGGGGTAGAATAAGGGAGAATGCCCGTGTTTATCCAGTTTCTCCCCTGCTTGAACCTCAGGTCCAGGACTGTGAAAGCAGATTCCTACTTTCCCTATAGAAATGAGGAATCTCTACCTGTTGACCCATCATGGGTAGAAAAAAAAATGGGTAAAAAAATCTGTAGTGGCAGAATCTATGGGCTCGTCCAATGGTTTTCTTCTGGCTAGACTCTCTCTGCTTTGTGTTCTTCTGCTACATGCTCCATTTCCCCCTCTCTCTTTCCTCACAGACACTGTGTATTTAACCCTATGGATTTCACTGCGAGGCATTTTATTATTACAAGCTTGCAAAGCTTTATCCTTACTTTGTTCTGCAGACTAAAGGTGAGATGGTCGTTGATAGAGAAATGTCTGTGGTTGTGGAGTTCACCAACCCTCTGAAACAAGCCCTGGAGAACGTCACGCTCCGCCTTGAGGGCCCCGGTGTGCTGAGGACAATGAAAAAGGAGTTCAGGTATGGAAGCAAGCACAATGTCCACCTTATTGCTCATGGAAGGCAGCTCACAAGGGACACTTAACTAATGCAGTGCTAAGTAATTCAGATGCTCTCTTTACTTTAAAAATCAGCACATAGAGGAGCCATAGGTCTCAACAGTCAGGAGTTACATTGTCCTTTGTGCAAAGAGAGACTGTGATAACATTTCATCTGTTCAGTGCCATTGTTAGAGAAGTGTTGTGGCTGGAGGTAGCTGCTAATTCAGACGAAGTTTATTCTTTCACTGCATTATATAATTCCAGTTGTGGTGGGTACACAAGCTCTTCTTCCCGAGCCTGCAGAAAAGGAAAGGCTTCAGTGGCCTTCATTATATGCAGTATACACACTGACATGGGAGTGCTTCTACATGAGCAAGTACTTTTCTAAACCCTCTTCCCATTTGAGTTCAGCATTGTAAGCTCGTCATTAACCAGTTCCAGGATATATAACTGGGATCCTTGGAAAATTTTGCAGTCATTGCTTATTCTTGGACAGCCATAGTGATGCTATCTATCATTACCTGTGCCGATCGTCTCCAGGTCTGTGCAAAAGGAGTTTGAAAAATTGCCTGTGCTTCAGTAGCTGCATAATTTTTCGGTATTATCTGCAGCCAGTAGGGGAGGTCTGAGCCTGATGGCACCTGGTCCAGGGATAAAGAGATCAAAACCTGTCTCCAGAGTGGAGCTGGACAGAAAAACGACTGTGAAAGGGCATACTGCGCTTGCTTTGTGCACGTGGTGTGTCACAGATGCTGCTGAACGTGACTCAGCACAGTCCACAGGAGTTACACAAGTTGCAGCAGTAGCCCTCCATGCTGCCCAGCTGTTCCAGCCTCCCTGTTGTTCTGCATCCTTCGTGTTCCAAGAGATGCAGTGGGCTGTTCTCACCTTCAAGGATGCAGGAGTTGTCAGGTACATCAAAGGCACAGGAGTTAGGGAGAAGCATGACTCACAGAACAGACGTCATTTTCCCTCAAGTCACCATGTTTTCCCCTTTGCAGTTGTGCCCTTGGCATCATTAAAAAAAAAATGGAAATGGATCAGCTTAGTCATTTTAAAATTTGTGATTTAACTTCTCTTAGATGAATGAAGGCTGCAGGTTATACGCACAGAGGACAGTGCAGGGAGCAGTTTCAGTTTATTTAAATAATAATCACATTTGCCTCCATGCATTCAGAGTGATAAATGGCTCCTGTGTGTGATGGCTCAGCATATTACACAGAACCATTCATCACTGAATTCTCTCTCAGGAAAATCGGATTGGGGTGGCTTTACTACACTTGCTAAGGGAATTAAACCTATTCTGGGCCTTCCCCCTCCTTCCATTTCTTCCGCATCCATCAGCAACTGTTACAAATGGGACTTGCCCTTAAGCAATTTTTTGTGGGGATGAGACTTTTGATCTCGCAGTATTTTTAACACAGCTTTTCTATATTATATGGGTCACTCCACAAGACAGGTGTGTGTGATCCAGTTGATGCAACATTATTATGGGAAGGAAGTTGCGTGGGGACTTCTACCTTCATTATTCACAAGTGATGTTTCACTATTAGCTGGAGGCAGATGAAGAACATTACTTATGGAACAGCCTTTGGTGGCAGCAGTGCCTACATGGGGCATAGTTTTCGCACGACAGTTGAGAATTAACCATTAAGTGATGGATATTGTTAAAAGGATTTTAGCCAAGCACACCTCCATGCATGCTAGCATGTAAGTCACTTAAGGGTGTTCTTACATATCAGAGCTTGGCTAGCATTAGCATGTGTAGAGGGAAGTAAATTGTTTTATTAGTCAGAGAGTAGAGAAACAGGAGAAGGTGGGTCTGGTTTCCCAGCACAACTGTTGTGTTCCTCCACATATATGTACATATGTATGCAGAGATAATAGCAGTATAAATCAGAGATGATAGCACTGTGCCCTCTCACTGGGGCACTGTGAAGAAGTGGTCTGAGAACCTTCATCCCCCAGATGCACATTAAAATAGACTGAACCTTACTGCACAGACTTGTATAGTGTCTTCATCACTTTCTGTCCAGATCATCCCTTGCAGATCATTCACATAACTTCCAGAGTAAAAGTAGTATTTAACCTTGTGCTGCAATTGAAGTCATCGCTTTATCATGCTGCCATTTTAGCGGGCATATGATGAAGCAGCTGAGGGGAATAGAACATCTCTGTTAAGATGTAAAGAACAAAGATAGAAAGAAGGAAGGCTCTGCAGTCAGTCTGCACATGCTCACACTAAAAACGTGAGCTTCTTTTCTAAAACTGGGTGCATGCCCCAGGGTGCCTAAGACTGTATATGCAAAATGCAGAGCAGTGTTGTGTAGAAATACCCAAGCTAACCGCTAAGAATGGCTCTTATTCTTGCAGAGACGGACTTGCACTAAAACAATAATTAGGTGGGAGGATCCTCAGCCATCTCATTTAGTGTTAATAAGTTTTCTTATCTTGTCACGACTCATGCTAAGCCTGGGCAGCCAGTGTGTGCTGACTCTGGCATAGGACATGACATCTAATAGCTAAATCCTACCAGATGAGAGTTTGCAACCCTGACTAAAGTTTAAATTTTTTTTATTCCTGCTTTATTCAGCTATTTACAGAGGATTATACCCATGTGGGATGAGGATGCTGTCTCAATTCGTAGTCCTCTTAATGCTGAGAAAAATAATACTCACTTTTATAAACAGATCCTCGCTATGCCACCTCCTTTATTCCCTTAACACAGCTATATCCTGACATCCCCCTAACATAATCAATTGATCAATATCAGCCTTCAAAGTCTGTACACAGAAGATAGTGAAAGAATTGAGAAAACATATTAATTTTCAAGGCTCTCTGTGCATTTTAATTGAAAATCAGGAGCAACGCAGAATACGTTTGGTTTATACTATGGGTTAGGAGTAGTCCTGTGTAACAGAAAAGTAACACTAATGGCAGGACTCACAAAAACACTTCGACTTACTTGTGTGGACACAGAGAAGTCATCTGAAATGGGGATTGGTGAGGGGATCTCCTGAAGTTATGTCTGTGGCAGAGGGGCTCAGCAGCTCATCAGCACTATGCCAAGTTCCCATGAGGATAGCGTGAGGTTATTTGAGCATTTATTTGGTTATTTAAGGAATCACCAAATGGGGCCTATAGTACGCATGCAAAATGGAAATATAAAGTAGAAAAAAGGATGTTGGCTATAAAGAAGTTCATTCTGAAAGTGGTCATGAGAGGAAATGGCAGGAGACAGAGGAAACCTGATTCATTTTGGAAATTTAGAATTAGCCTCGAGGAAAGGCTAGAAAAGGCTTTGACAGAGCTAGTGCTGAGAGGAATGGAAAGTGGAGGAAATAATTTATAGGACACTTATGAGAATGGGTGAAACATAAAACGATTGAGACATGTTATACTGTCCACGTTCTGTTTCTCTGGTTCTGGATCAGGTTCAGAGGATTGTCTGACTGATGGCTATACTGTTATTTTCCTTTTTTTTCTACAGGCAAATCCCAGCAACGTCCACCTTGATCTGGGAAGTAAAATGTATTCCAAAACGACCAGGGTTACGAAAGCTGATTGCAAGCCTGAACTGTGATGCTTTGAGGCATGTGTATGGTGAGCTGAATATCCAGATTCAGAAACCGTGAAGCAAGGTGCCATCTTCATCCTTTCATTTTGGTCTCATGTTTCAAAATACCACATTTGAGGAGGTAAAAAAGACAGTGATAGAAATCTGCTTTTTGTTATTTTGATCATCCTTGAGTTTCACTAAATTCAATAAGGAAAAGTAAATGGCAACACAAGGGAGAGCATAAAAAGAAATCTGTATGGTAAATGACTCAAAATTAGATACACGTAATCAAAGGTAATTCTAGGCCATATTATTGCTGTAGTTCACTTGTATTTATGGTCTTTTGCAGTAGTGCTGCAAGGGAATCTGAAAGGCTCCATTCACCAAAGTAGTCTGAACTTTAGTTTTAATTAAGGCCTGATATTTCACTGAAAAGAAAAAAAGGAAGAACTCAGTGTTATAAATTCTTAGAGTGAATTACACAACCTTATGGTAGATTGTTCAGGCTGCAATAAAAACAGGTATTTCTAGCTAACAGGACTGCTTTATCTTACAGTTTTATAATTTTAGTTAACGGAGATCACGCTTTGCTGGAAGAACTTATTAGGGTTTGATATCTTCCAAATATTCCCAGCTCTCAGTTCTCACTTGCCACTTAACTGTGCTTTTTCTCTTGTTTTTTCATATGTCTGTGCATCCATTCATAGTCACTCTTTTGCTTCATGCCCTCATCCCATCCCTTGTTCTGCTAATATACTATTCCTCTTGTTTGAATGATGAAAATTCATGGCTTTTCATACTTCACCTTAGAGTTTGTCACATCAATCTTATGTTTTCTGGTCACATCTCTTGCATATGGTATGTTCCCCATTCTTGTCTGCCTTTTCTTCTCTCTCCATTTCTCATGTGTGTGTTCTGGGGAGCTATCTGCCCAAAGCAGCCCAGGCTCTTCCATCTGGCACATGGAGCAAAGGAAAGTGTGGAGTAGCCTGCCAACCCACAGGCCTAACAAACATCCCATGTGAACTGTGACCAAGAGTCCCCAAGAAATCATGGCCTCTACAAAATCAGGTCCTGTTACACGGACAACCCTGGGAAGGTTGAAGGACAGAAGCTCAGCTTACAGGCATAAACATACATCCCAAGGTTCAAAAACGCTGCAAGCTGGTCAGCTTTCTGCCTTACTTGCAGCATGTTCCTCTGTGAGGTGCAAAGAGGCCTCCCGAAGCCTTGATCCTCCCCTGAAGTCTTTCTAGCCCATAGGCTGCTCTGGATCTGTGGTTCCCACTCCACTTCATAGAACCGTTCTGAACCGTGGACTCCCATGTGCTAGGAGAGAAAGCTGTGTGTGTGTGTGGTCATTTCTCATCCCTCCTGAAACCCTTCTCAGGACCTTTTTCCACACAAGGCAAAAATGCACATGCCACAGTCCCATGCCCAGCTGTGGCCACTCTCTGCTAGTCATAGTGGGTAAGAGCACATATCATACTAACAGGACAGGTGAGATAACAGTTCCCCAAGAGGTTAAAAGGAACCTCATGCTCATTTAACACCATGGCTTTACTGTGCCAGGTCATTCTGTGGTCTCATTAGTGAGATAGAAGGGGAGGCAATTTACCTTCTGCTCTCCTTCTTGCTGCATGTGGCTTCCTGCAAAACTGGTGACCAATTGTTAAAAATAAGTAAGCCCAGGAGGGGAGAAATGCAGGTTGCCCTTTTGCTGAAATATGTGGAGCAAAGCAGAGATTCACACCACACCACCTCATCTGTTCAGTGAATAACTCTGTGTTCTCGAACACCAAACCCTTTGGGGCTTTTGCTTCAGGCATGGTGACACACTCATTTTGTGCAGCTTATGGGACTGTATTTTACACTCTGCAATGTCAAAGTCTCCCAGAGAAGTTCTCTGGGGCACAAGGGACAGAACAGTATGTTGTAAATGCACAGCGACCATCTCTGTTAAGTAATTAAGCAGTTTTACTGGAGTCTAAATCATCTAATACAATTATCCATTTTTTTGCTCTTGTCTATAAACCTGCTTTCCATTCTAATCTTTTATTACCGCAGTGTAATAGGAATTTACAATAAAGTATATCTGATCACACTCACGTTGTGTGTCCTGTATTTCGATCGATTGCTTCTTCTGTGTTGCAGCACTACAGACACCACTTGCTGCATCTTAAGATGAAAATTTGGCCTCTTAACTATAGTGATAAAGGTGCCTTCTGGTGCTGGGGAGGAAGTCTTGCCTTTATCTCAGAAAAAAAAGGGTGGGGGAGGGGAGATGAAGGGGAGAAGCACATTTACAGACTGTTTGATTGCCTTTGTTTTTCTTTCTAACAATTGTCTGCCTCATGCATTGGAGAGGGTGAGCACATAGTTGTGCTAGGAAAGAGAATGACTGGTTTCTCCTAGAAACTGCTTTAACGTGTCAGAGCTCATTAAGAAGCCTATGTTCTCCTAATGAAATCTTACCTGCATCCCACTTCTACACTGTCTTTCTCTCAGGTAAATATTCTAAGACACTTTACTATCAGCCATTAAACTGAGTAATATGCACTGGGAAACAGGAAATCATTTAATAGATATTTTGCAAAGGGATATATGGGAGCAAAGAGACATTCAGTGATGGCTGTGAAGGAGGCCCGGGATGTCAGCAGCTCCTGGCAGTGCTGTACCGATCTGCTTACAGAAACTTAAGGATAGAATAACAGTGGTCTCTAGGATTTCAAGTACTCATCCATTGTGCATGGGTTGTTGAATGAGAAAACCTGACTGAAGATGCAGGGAGTGCTCTGATAATACCATATATATGCATAGAAAATGATAATCAGGCCTTTTGCTTTTCACCCTGTGATCCAGCCAAGGTCATTTGAGCATGCATACTAATAGCATCCTACATATTGTTTTTTTCTTTGTTGGTTCACAGACTCATAGTAGATCTGAATTTACTATATGTGATGCATTTTACTCACACTAGTTACTAGTTTGTTCTCTCTTGTTATCTCTGCTCAGGTACTCAGGTTGTATTCCTGTGATGGTCAGTAGTTAATCACTGGGAGCTATTCTGCAGCCTTGGGCCTCTGACATCATCCTGTCAGCTCCTGTTATCATCCCATGTAGTGGGCCTTTGTACTGCATTATATTTTAGGCTCAGAAGTAGCTTGTTCTCCACAGAAGAGCTACCTGCTATTCCTGTCCATTGGTTACCAAATATATGTGTAAAAATAAACATTTCACCATGTTATAGTAGAAAGCAAAGAAGGAGCTAAAATGAAATCAGTAATAGACATCAGGTCATTAGATAATTGCTCTTACAGCTAAACAAATCACAGACAAATCCTGACAAGTCCCAGTGCCCATGTTGTTAGCTTATCAGCAAGCTGTGACCTTTCACAAGCAATGACAGCATCTTATTTGTGGAAAAGAATCAGAAAATGTGACTAAGCATCGGCTCATGACTAGTTCTGCCAGTGATAATTAGTTTGAACTGAAACTAATTAATAAAGTGCTCTGCTGAATGGGTGACAGCTTCCTTCCACCCTTTTCTCTTTCTGGGGCCTTATATACAGCCCTTTTATGTCTACCTATTGTCTTTCTATGGAGGAGACTGTTGTGTTGCCTTCTGAGTGGTTGTGTGATGGAAGACTAGGTAAAAATTGGGTGAGAAATGTATTTGAGCTTGTTCAAGGCAAAATTAATAGGCCTGTTCTGAAAGAGGGAAGTCAAAGCATATCATGAGTGTTGTTAGAGGGAGGGGGATTTCCATTTGTTTTGGAGCTGGCCTTATAGTTGGTACCAAGCAGGGACATTGGAATAGCACCTGTAATGGAAGACAGTGATGAGAGGGTTTGACTCCTGCTTAATGACAAAACTGAAAAGATTTGAGTTGAATATTGAAGAAAGCAAAGAAGAACTGAACGGTAAAAAGGGAAAATATGGCCCAAAGTTATTCAGAATGGAGATTCCTGGGGGATCATGGTGGGCAATGAGGGAGAGAGCTTTAAGAAAAAGGCCCTAAGGCTGTTTCCCTGAGGACATGGAAGTGACAGGAGCATGTGGCAGTGGTGGCAGAATCCCAACTGACAAATCTTTTTCGTTCTTAGGAGGTCTACCTTGGTCACTTTCTTCATGGAAACTGTTCACACCTGTGACTGTTCTTGTGTCTCTCCTCTGTACTTCTTCCAGTATCATGTCCTTTTAAGTACCATTAAAAAGACAGAACAGCTGTTTTAAACATCTGTAATTTGAAAGGAAGTGCTAAGGAGTGAATAGCCTACCTGTACAGGGAGAATGTTGGTCTGCTGGGACCCAAGTTCATTAGGAAAATGGTCAGGAGATCATATGGTCAAGGTCTATACATGTCATTCAGTCTGAGGGTGTTGAAGCTTTTGATATTAGTAAAGAAGTACCACCACTGCTCACTCCATAGGAGGCCCCAATAGACTGTACTCCATAAGCAACAGTCAAAATGCACTTTCAGATGTCATAGTATTAAAGAAACATCTCCACTCTCCCACGAGTCCAGTTTCTAATCAGCAGGACATCCTGATGCTGTTCTGTGGTGTGACAGTGTTCACTGAGGGCACCTTTACAGTAATCTGGATGTATCTGTTCATGTGACTGTACCACAATACAGCTGTTGGGAACTTGCCTCCTGTTAAACCAAATGCAGTGTACACCAGTGCTGGTGTAAACTGGCTCCAAATCCCACTGGCAGCTGTGGAAGTTTACCCTACTGTTTGCTTAAAGTACCAAGTTGGTTGGGCTTGTTTTCCTTTATGCAGCAAACAACTTGAGCTAATTTAAGTACTGTTATGAAGATGGCGTTTCAAAGCCCCTGCTGCCTGAACAGTTTAGTTTATAGGAAACCATTTTCATATAGTAAGATAAGCTTTGCAGAGGGTCATTATAAACCTCAGTGTGACATACTGGTGAATTATTATATTTCAGCTGGTTAGGTAAGGTAGTCACAGTTTTTTACACTAGAAAACAATGCATTCCAACCAGCCAGCCCTGGAAGAGCTTTTAAGTAATAAACCCTGCTCCCAAAGCTATGTTGGTCT
Organism: Coturnix japonica; assembly: GCF_054131305.1. NCBI lineage: Eukaryota > Metazoa > Chordata > Aves > Galliformes > Phasianidae > Coturnix > Coturnix japonica. The sequence continues at coordinate 74,776,589 of NC_140664.1, forward strand.
CATCAGCATTACTAGAGCCTGAGGAAAAAAAATGCCTTTGTGTTCAGAGATGCTTAGCACTGGGGATGTGCCATCATCAAACTGCAAATTAACTTGCATCCAGCTGTGGTTACAACTGAAAGCGTGAGGTTAGGCAAATGAGAAAAGCCATCATTTAAGGGAAAAATGGTAAGAAAAAAGCAGACTTCACACTGTGAGGGGTCAGGATTGTAAGAAAGTAAATTTGAAGTGTCTTATCACTGTCTTTCTAGTGAAGTTGTAGCATTAGGATGCTATTGCAAGACTTCCCTTTTTTGAGAGGGAAAGAGCACATAGTTTGTTCAGCCTTTTTAGACCTCTATAAATCCAGTGAGCCAGTGGACCAGGTACAGACACCGCACTCATCTATGCAGTACTTTGACACCTTATGCACGCAGACAAGATACCAGCTTCTCTCTGCATTGTATTTCCCACAGCTCTCTCCATCCCTGATCTATATCTTCAACATGACCCTGAGGCTACTTCACTATTAATAGTGAAGCAGATCCATGTTTGGGATTTCCCATAACAGATTATATAATTTCTGCTTCTGATCTGGCGTTATTAAGGCAATGAGAACTCAGTGGGTACCTGCTGACCTGAGTGCTTCTGCACAATTTACTTAGTGGGTTGGTTTGTCAAATAGAATCAGGTCTTATGCAATTATGAAAGACAGACGTCTGTAGGATCTGCAGAAGGAATGAGCTAAGATCTCATGTTAATATCTGAGTGTGAAGAGTTCCATTTCACTTATCTACCTTGGTCATAATGCTCACATCTGTTTATCTCCTGCTGTCCCACGTAGCCTGACACTATTAACATTTGACAGAAACACAATTACCAGTGGTTTTTCCAAGCTGCACTGTGAGCTTTGGGAAAGATATTCTCCCTGCTCCTAACAACCCAGAGCAATGGTAGCCTCCCATCTGCACAGCTGGGTAGTAGGGTAGTAGGTAGGGGATAGGATTAGCAGAACAAGATGAAGGCAACGACTATTTAGACTGCATGCCCCTTCCGTCACGATGCTCCTCTAGCAGTGGGCTGGTGACTCCAGCTGGGATGACTGATGAGGTGTCTGTGGCTCAGGATGACAGATTGCAGGCATGGGGATCCTGTTTGCAGAGGCAGCGTACTCATCACTGTGGGAGAAGTTAATGAGGGTCACACGCTGCATCCATAAGCATCCCGATTTTGGAGGTAACTTTTGACTTCTCACCACTCTGTGGGACACAGAACATACAGGTGTGGTCATGAATACCTATGAAGTATTTGGGCTCTTTGAGAGGATTGCAACAGAAAGCCTGTGAAGAAAGAGTGACTGCCCTCTGAGCAGTGTTTGAAGAGCCAGCAGGTGGAGGAGCAGAGAAAGTCAGAGCAATTGCAAATCCAAAATGCTGATTGTTGGGTATCCTCATTCTCTGTTTTCCATTCTCTGGAATGCAGCTGTTGTTATTGCTGGTGCTGGATCAGTGTTTTTCAGCAGGGACAAAGTGAGCCACAGCGTCCAGGAAGTGTCCTTTGCAGAGTGGTACAAGGCCGTTTCTGAAAGGTACTGAGTAAAATGTGCTCAGCTCCAGATGGCTTTAATGAAAGTTTTTGGCCCTTCTCAGGACAAGATACATTTATAAGAGCATTTATAATGTGCCAGATTTTGAAAGAAACATTGTTAACTAAGTTTTATTGCACCATAAGGATGTGTGAATGTACCACCAAAAGCAGCTGTTGCCTTAGAGTCTGAGCAGCTTACAGCAGGTCTTGGTCTGGCTCTATGCTGTTTATTAACTAAGAAGTACCATCTGATTACAGCAGAGTTCCACTTTAATTAGCCAAAATTAGATGCTTATTTCCTAAATGAGTCTTTGATAAATTTAGTTTAATGCCAGTGCAAACACTAAACTCAATGTACTGCGGTGTCATATTTGACTCAGAAATTTGAGTACCTCAAATTATCTCGTCTTGTCACAATGGGAGTGAAACATCTTTGTACTCCAGCCAAGTTTTCTTCCTCCATCAGAGATCAAAAGTTCTATACCTTTCCTCTCTTGACACATTTGTATGTCCCCTAAATCGTCATTCTGCACTGAAGGCTGCTCCGGAGTGGCTTAGAGTGATCCGGAGCAACATGCTGGCACAACATTTTCAGCACTCTACAAGATCATCCAGTAATGTTTGACTCCTTTCGTTCAAAATTAGCCAGATTTCCATTAAATGATTTCCTTCTATTGCAACAGCCTTGATGATTTTCTACGGCCTTTGTCAGTCACTTTAGTTAATATCAACTGTAAAGAATTACCAATAGTTTTCCCTTTAAACTGATATACTGATTTTTGAAATATTAACACATATAGGGATTGTTGACATAAAAATGGTCAAAGGTACCTCTGGAGGACATCTGGTCCAAGCCCTTCTATTCAAGCAGGGTCACCCAGGTCATCTCTATACCCTATGTTTCTTCATCTTTCATGAACAAGTGAAGGGTTATTCAATTTCTATTGCTAATTAACTAATTTAACACATGGCAATGACTAGGTTAGGTCTTCATGTGAGCAGTACCAGGATCGGATCACTATCAGCAGGGTTCCATTTATTCTGTTAATTCCAGTCTATACCATGGGCTTTGCTGATCATTCTTCCTCTTATACTACAGTGCACTTGTTGCACAGGTTCCTGTCCAACCTCTCCTTGCAGTCCCAGGGGTACCCTAATATACCCCTTGCATAAGAGTTGTCAGCTGGGTTGGAGCACTCTGGGGTCAGCACTTTGTGCTGATTTGCTGAATTCCCTGTGCAAGTGAATGTAATGTGCAGACTGCTTGCCAGTGTTTTAAAGACCAGCTTATGTTTTAAAAATAACTTTTTAAAAAACAATTCTCCTCTACCTTCTCCCCTAAGCCAGACAATTCATTCACGTCCTTGGTTATATATTGCTTTTCCTCATGCTTTCCTAATAACGCCAATGGTATTTTTCTGAGAAAAACTCCTGGAGTATTAACCATTCCTCTTCTCTCACAGCTTATTTCTTCATTGGGATCATAATCCTCTGCAATATATTCATTGATTTCTTCTGGAAATGTTAATAAAATGTAGTTCTTTATACTTAGTGGTCTGCAAACGTAAACAGTTGAAATTTTCAAAACTGAATCGTGACTTTGCAAGTTCCAACTGAGACTACAAGAAAGCTAGGGGGGTTTGTATGGGAAATGTTTCTCTGCCTTCTGAATATTAGGTTTGCTCCTCTGAACTGGTTTGGGTCAGATGCCCATAACAAGCAATCAACAAAATAAATGTCTGCCAAAAAGTAATCAAGTAGCTTCTAGACAATGGCCTAAACACAGAGTCTTGTGCCCCAAGGCTGGAGTGTTGCCGGGGGTTCTTGTGGCCAAGGTATGGGACCTGGCAACTGGACTTCATCCAGTTGGTCTCATCCCAGAGATCCAACTTGTCTAGATCACTCTGTAGAGCCTTCCCTGGCAGAATGACACTTCCTCCCAACTTGGTTTCATCTGCAGACTTACTGAGAGTGCACTCAATGCCCTTGTCCAGGTCATCAATAAAGACTTTGATCAAGACAGGACCCAGAACCGACCCCTGGGGAACACCACTCGTGACCATTTACCAGCTTATTAACTCCATTTGCCGCCACTCTCTGGGCCTGGCTCTTCAGCCAGTTCTTTACTCAGACAATAGTGTGTCTGTCCAAACCACAGGCTGCCAGACCCATGAGAGGTTTTATTCTGCTCCCCATCTAAGACTTCCAGATGAGGGGTTAGAGTACCCCAAGAATAAGTGGTCTGACTTTTAAAGACAGATGCAAAGAAGGCATTGAGGAGCTCAACCTTATCCTTATTCTTTTACTACAGTGGCCCAGTTTAGTTCAAGTTGGGCTTTTGCCTTTCTAATTTTCCCCCTGCATATCTTAGCTAGTGACCTTTTTGTACCCTTCCTGAGTTGCCCATCCCTTCTTCAACAGGAGGTACACTTTCTCTCCCCAAAGCCACCACAGGTACCTTTTCTATCCCTTGTACAGAGCCTTTAACACTGAGCATCCAGCCAGTCAACCTGCCAGCCAGGTTCCCAGGCAGATGATAAGTCTCACACATGACAAGAATTTCTATTTCCAGCCCCATTTTGCAGAACACAAGAGCTCTGGAAGTAGCTTGCTCATAGGCATACACTGAAATCACAGATCTGCAAGTAGCAGCTGGAGTGGATGCTCTAACCTCCCAGGTGCCTTATTCTGTCCTCAGGTCCATAGTGGGGGCCTATGTCAGACTTCGGACATGCGGCACAAAGGTATGAAGAGTAAGGAGAGCATCCAACAAAGTGTGCATTGCCTGAAGCAGAAAGTAGGTTTCTCCTCACATTGTGGCTTATCTTTGTTTTGGTCTGGCTCCCAAACCCATTGAGATGGGCTTGCTGGCAGAAGCAGGGCTCTTCTCTCTCAGAAAGGGAAAGACTTTGGGCACCGTGCAGAAACATGACAGCTTCTTTCTGTCTCCATTGGTTGGGAATGATTGGGTTGATTTGTGTATGAAGTTTGACAGGTAGCAGTCAGTTGTCATGTTCAGGCTGGGAAACAGCACAAGGAGGTCCTCAGTCCAAGATATCACCCAAAAGAAGGGTAGATGTCTTTATAATCTCCATACAGCCTGGGCAAGATGAGAGAAAGGAAAATGCCACAACAGAGCTATGAGAGAATGCCCTATAGATCAACTATGGGACAGATCTCATTTCTTCAGGCAAAAGGGGACAGAAATTTCTGAAAAGGAAAGTGGATTTAGATTTGCCAGGGAAGGTTCACATTGGATATTAGGAAAAACTAATTCTCAGAAAGAGTATTGAGGCACTGGCACGGGCTTCCCAGGGAGTTGGTGGAGTCACTGTTCCTGGAGGTGTCCAAGAAACATGTGGATGTGGCACCGAGGGACATGGTTAGTGGGCATGGTGGGGTTGGGTTGGCAGTTGGACTAGATGAGCTTAGGGGTCTTCCCCTACCTTAATGATCCAGTGATTCTATGAAAGCAGCCACAGGCTGCTGGGAGAACTAAGAATCAACTTGTTAAGTTCTTCTGAATAGGCAGGATACAGTTTCTGTTGGGTGCTTTGGTCCCAACTGGTAAACAGATCTATTGTTTGGACCCTGATACAGCTCTAGCGTGGGAACTGTTCCCATGCAAGCAAAGAAATACACCTGTACCACAGTGGTTTTAAAGCAGGTGTCTTGTGGGAGTGGATGCTTCACAAATGAGCTTTTCCTAGGCTGTTTTAATAAATCAAGAAGGAAAGCATATTCTGACCAGCAAATCCTTGTTATTATTTCAGCTAACTGCGAACTCTGCTACTATTTTGGCTCAGCCACCTGCTCGCTAAAGCCTAGTTTGTTGCTAAGTGTCAAAATACCCTAAATCAGAACTGGTGTCTCAGCTAGCAACCAAGCAGCAGTAACACTAATGAGTCTGCAACATGACTTACATGCAGGATCTCACTGCCTGCTACTATAAGAAGAGCAACTGTAGAGACAAGTAAGCCTGCATGAACACAGACAGAAAAATCTAGCACTACTCTGGTCATTTTTTGTCGTTGTTCAGAACATCTATTCAGGAAAATCAGAACATTTCAGCATCATATAGCTGAGTTACTGAAACTTTATAGACATGTTATGGGGGAAGTCCTAACTTAAGTGAAGTCAGTATTGTTCAGTTATATTCCAGAGATCATTTTTTGATTTTGCAAGGGTGTTTGTACTATAAATTAGTATTCTGACACAGCAAAGGCAGCAGTAATTCTGAAGTATTGAGCTTAAAGTGTTAAGATCAGCAGGTCAGAGCTTGGCTATCAAAATGCTTGGCCTATTGCAGCACGTTACCTTCTTTCTGGTTGATTCACTCACCTTGACTCTGAGCATGCTCTGGTCAACAAAGATGGGTTGTAAAGATCATGCACATCATTGAAAAAATGTTCCTAAGTGGAAACGGATGAGGCTTCAAACACCCAAATACTCATCAGCAGTGACTCAGAGACTGAAAAATATTAATTCATAACACAGACCATGAGGTCAGTATTCCTGGTTGCAGTTTGAAGCCCAGGGTGGCTGGGGGCTCAATAGAGGAATGAGACATGGAGGACATTGGTGAGCTCTCATCTCAGCTTCTTTCCATGCTGGCACTTGGTAATGTTCACAGAGAAAAAAGTGGCATTCAGCCTTGACCTTTGTTATTTGAAGAAATAGAGGGAGAACTGGAAAAAGAAGTGTATAATAATCCCCTTCCCTTTCCTTTTCCTTTTAAAACCAATAAGCTTAGGCCCAGCAGGGTGCTAAGCAGTGCAGGCCTGCTTTTCCTGCTCTTTCTACAGCCCAGTGGGATCCATTAGTCCCTCCAGCTGTGCCGCTCTGGGAGCCCTCACTGCCCAGCAGAGAGGAAGTTTCAGGCACTTACAACTAATGAGCCTCATTTGGAGATGATGAATAATGTGCCAGAGATGGGTAGGATCAGGGCAGGAGGGGCAGAGGCCCTCAGCCTGGGGAGGAAGGATGGAGAAGAGCAGGTGATAGTAACCCGCAGCACCGAGTCGGCTTATTGGCACTTAGGCAGAGGAAAGTGCTAGGGGCATGTGGTACTTCAGCTGTAAAAGTATGCCTAGCCCTGGCTCAGCAAAGCATGAGAGCACTTGCTAGACATGAAGCCATCATGTACATGACAACAGGTGAAGAATGTTCATCATGCCAGGTGTGTGCCTAAGAAAGACTGACTCATAGGAGGGAAATTTGATATCTCCAATAATGACTCTGTTATTTGCCTGCAAAAAGAAAAGGAAAAGCAAAGAGAAAGGGAAAAGGAAAGAGGGGAAGAAAAAAAGAGGAGAGGGAGAAAGTAAAAAGGAGGAGGGAAAAACAGAGAGGAGGAGGAGAAAAAAAGAGAGAAAAGGAAAAGGATTAGGAGAAAGGAAAAAAAAAGAAAAAGATGTAAGAAGAAGGGGAAAAAAGAGAGAAAGATTGAAAAGGATGAGAAAAGAAAATCCTTCACAGTGAAAAAGCAGTTTTGAGCCCTGGAAATAGTGGGAGTTTCATCTGAGAGTGGCTTTTGGGAGATTCTCAAAGTCTGAGATAATTTCCCTTAAGGGAATCAAAAGAAGGCTTGCACATTGTTTTTTAAATTCATTAATGGTGGTGGGAGTAAGCCACACATCAGTAATGTGCTCATCCCATGCAGAAAGGAATGAGGGAATTCATAGCCTCGCAAATTAAAGCCTGGGTTCAGCTTGTCTTCAAGTTTAAGTAGGCAAAAACAAGCAAACAAACAAAAATACTAGTAAAGATGTGGAGGAAAGGGAAAAAAGTAAGGAGGAGAGAAATCTAGCATTACTCTACTAGGAAAGCCACTCCCTTGATTGGGGATCCAGTACTGATGAATGTGAGAAAATCCTCCAGGAGAAGACCTGTTCCTGCTGACATCAACTATGCTGCTGCTTTGGACTTCAGTCTCATCACTTGTCATGTTTTATATTGTAAAAGAAATACATGAAAATTCATGTATAAATCCCCCCATAAAGAGATAAGTGAATAGTTCTCAGGGCCTAATCCTCCTGCCTCTCTAAAACTGGACATTCTGCCCTGCAGAAGCACAGCTAAGTACATTTTTGGCATGGAGCTCAGAAAGATGGCCTCATATATAGGCACTAGTGAAATAATATCAATAATGCCAAGTATCTTTTCCATAAAATGCCTTACTGTAAGGATGGGAAGCTAGATAAAATGCCTCCTTTCACCAATACCATGTGGTATATAGTATAAAGGTATTTTAAACAGCTATAATTGGATATAGTGTAGCTTGAAAAAGTCCTAAAAGGGCATAATTACAATAATCAGTGCAGTAATGTGGGACGAGACTCTGTGTTGAAAGTAGGCTTTCACTTTGAGTCAAAAGATTTTCCTTCTGAACCAGATCCCTGAAACCAGGGTTGCTCACTCTATGATGCTGCGGCTGATCAGCAGATGAAGCAGCAGTTCCTCCATCACCACTCTGCTTCACATGTTCAAGTCCTGGCCCTGTGTCAGACCCACAACACATCCTCCTGCATTCTGGTGAGGAGCTGGAGAAAGTGCACAGATTTTCTCAGCAGAAAACCATTCATTCATAACAAATGAAATCATCACTGCTGTACACATAATTGCAGAGTGTAACACCAAGCAGGAAAGCAACTGCCTAAATCTTCTTGAAATGAGATATTGGTCTTCAAAGCATAAATGGAAAAAGAATCAGAAATGCACTTATGGGTATAAAAGGATGCTACCAGGTAAATGTTTCTTTTCAGTCTTCCTCATTCTTTCAACAGAGCAGCAGCTTGTCTTGCTACCTCTGTGGATACTGTCAGGGCTAGATCCTTGGCTTGTGAATGCCAACTGAACACCTCAAGAAAACATTCCCTGTCTTACTGTTTACAACATGCATAGAGCCTCCCTGCATGCTGGGAGGGACTTGGAGCAAAGGAGGGAAAGGTAGGACTAAAGTCAGGCTTCCTTGGCACAGGTTGGATGAAGGGCCTGGATGATCTCAGAAGTACTATTCTCCATCCTCACATGAAGGCCACTGTGAAGGTAGGCAGCACCAAAATTCACCAAAGGTATCATGATCATGACCAGCATGGCCAAGGCATCTGCATGAATTACATGCATTTGTCAGTGGTGTCCCACTGACAGTGGAGGAATCTTACACATCTAAATATCACCGGACCACTTTTGGGACATGTGCTCCTACAGATGAAAGGTGATTATTACTAAACATTAGGATGGTGTGTCAGATGTTCCATCTATCTCCTGGAACAGTGATACACAGACATCTAAGGAATACATACTGCTAGTGCAGAATACATGATGCTTCCTACTGACAGTTCCAGAGGATTCAGCTGTTTTTACTCAAGGTTTTTCTGTGGTAGAGGTGGTTTTTATGTACACTTAGTAACTTCCAGTATTACTAGATGTTTCCCTCAATCTCTCAAGAGCTCAGGTAAACCATACAGAGCTTCTGTTTCCTTCAGCAAAGAGTCTACCAGTTGTTCTCCCAGAGTGGCTGCTGTGTGAAGACCTGCCCCTGTAGGTTTGACTGATTCTTCCTTTGGTGCTTTCTCACATCTCACAGATGAGCTGTGCAGGCTGCATGCACAAAGCTGTGAAGGCACTGTGGATGTCAGACCCCTAATACCAGACAGAAGCCATCCAGTTGCTGCATGCTGATGCAGCAGTAGCAGTGGGTATGCTGAATACTGGGCAGCATCCAATGGTTATGACATGGGACATGGTCCTCTTCAGTAGGCATACCTTAGGAAATATCGGTTGTAGATGGACAGTTGGACTAGATCACCTTGGAGGTCTTTTCCAACCTTGGTGATTCTGTGATTCTGTGGTCTTGCGGTGTGCAGTGTGGATGCTGATGGGGCATGCAACTCATGCACCTGCAGTGAAGACATAGTAATCTTAGCAGCAGTACTGGGTAGAGAAGTGCTGAGGTGGTTACGTCAGCGGTTGTAGCCATTTAGTACTCCATACCCTGCCTACTGACAGCCATGCATTATTACATCATTGTTTATCACCAATTTAGACAGCAGCCTCCTGAGACTGGGACCCCGTTCACGTTCAGTATTTGGCAATGCCGTGTTGCAGTATTTTTGGTAGGGGACAGGTGGGGTTGTGTGAGAGACTGGATGGTGACAGCATAGATAACAGGCCAAGAAGAAGGGAGAAACATTTAAAACTATTGGCAAATCACAGCCTTCCCCTTTTCCTCAGGCTCTGTTTTCTTTCTAGCTCCCTAATAAATGTATTAATCTAAAAAAAAAAAAACCAAAACAAAACAAAAACACAAAAAATAATAAATAAGCCTTCCACATTAACATGCAAAACAATCTTCACTCACAAGCTGCAAGATGTCATCAGCTCATGGAGCCTGTCAGCAGGTCAGCGTTGCAACTGAAGTTTATTAACGGGGCTGACAAGGTTGTGCCAGTCTGCCTGCACCAGCAGCAAATCACAAGGTTCCTAATTCAGAACTTCTTATTAACAACAGTCCCTGCTCCTTGTTTTTATTTGTAGGACTGATTGAGGGCACTGTAAGACTGAAAGTGAGCTGTCCAAGGACTTGAGTTAAAGTCCGGGGGTCAGGCTCGAAGGAGCAGAGCTTTATAAGTATGTGCACTTCCTGTGATTCCGCTGGTTTACTGTGATAGGAGCTCTGATAAAAAGAGCATGCAAGCTAATACACAAGAGAACAAGGTTGCCTGCAAGTTACTGGTATTCTTATGCTCCATTGCCTCTAGAGAGCGGTGCTCTTGGAAACACACAGCCGTCTTGTAGAGCTTATCAGATAAAAGGCAGTTTGCTTTAAAAAATAAAGAAGAAGGAAAAAAAGAAAAAAAAAAAAGAAAAGAAAGAAAATTGCTTTATTTATTGAATTCTGGTGCTTCGTACCAGATGACTCATTGTCACACTGCTTTTTCCTTTTCTCACTGAACTGAAATCGTGTGGCACATTACTTTTATCCATTGTGGCTTGTTGATAAGATGAAAGGAATAAATTCAAACTTGAAGATTTTGATATCCCAGCAAAGATCAGGAACGATTTAACATTTTTCCCCCATGGTCAGCCTGCTAGCTTTCAGAACTGCTTAGCATTAGTGGCCTTAGACTCAACATTTAAATATTTTATAGGCTGCTTTGCATTGGTTCTGGGACCCTAAAGATGCAGAAATGAAGGTCATCTGAAGTCATCAGCTCTGCCGGTTGGATTTTAGATAGGAATACTTCCATAAATATCTTCCTTGGGTATGATATCAAAAATCAGACAAATTACAGTTTTGCTTGTTGTTTCCAAGAGACTGATCTAACTCCAGGAAGCTGGCACAAGTATTCTTTGTTTTTATTGGGAATTGGATTAAGCTTCAGTATACAATGGACCAGCAGCTATTTGTTTAGCGTGAAGTCAACAGAGCACAACTGGCTATAGTAAAGATGTGCCAATTTACAGCATATGCGGACCTGGCAACATATTGTTCCTCAACAGCTGAAATAAAAACACTGACTCCACAATCACAGGTGGATATCAGGACTTTGGTTTCAAAGTATTCAGATTTGAGCAGTTTGGGGTAGTAGGGTGGAAAATAACAAAGCTGTTTTTTCCTTGACAAATATTTTTTATCTGAGTTATTATTTTTGTATATTAAGTGTGAAAATCCCAAATATTTCTGTGTGAAATATTTCATTGTGCACTAATACAAAAAGAACACAGTGGAGCACAGGCCTTTCAGCAGAGCACATCCCCCAGCTTTTAGACAAGGTGCAGTGATATGAGTGTGTTTGGCAATATGGAAGTTAGGCAGACAAATAGAACAAACTCTTTGTTACTTGTCCTGGAGAAATTCCAGATCCTGTTTAATCACTTTATTTTATTTTTACTAAGTTAGAAAAATACATAAAGATTAAGTTGTATAGAAATAAGATGGAAGATGAAGACGAAAGTGCTACTTTATTACATATAGCTGCTTTCCTTACCAATAATAATAATAATCAACAAAACAAATTCCTTTGATTTATAATAATAATAATAATTTTTGATAATGATAATAATTTTTGATCACATTCAATAATGACACAGTGCTTATGAGGTAATGTTCACCCAAGAGATATCAACACATTTTGAGATGTCAATGGACATTTTGGCTCTGAAGGGCCAATGCAGCAAGCAGAGAGCAGGGTTTTATTTAGGTAGAATTGGGATAAAGAAAATTGATTTTTGACCAACCATGAGTACCGCAGAAAGAAATTACCGCACTTCTTAAGGGAACAGAAGTTCAGTTACCCCCATGGGAAGAGATCTAGGCTTCATTTCTCAGTAAAGCTGAATTTCACCAAGACTCAGTAATTAAACCACATGCTTTAACAGTCAGGATATTTGCAGCCAAATGAATGTTTCTTCCTACTTAATTGATAGGAAGGCACATTTGCATTCAGTGCTCACCAGGGTTAAATTATAGCTGCATTGTGCTACTCTCTACTCAGGCCAAAGTCTATGGAGACAAATCTCAGTGCTTGGTAGATGTCACAGGTCAAGTCCCACAACCTCCATTCATGTCAAGAGATTGCTCTTCTTTTTCAAGCAGGGCCATTAATTGCAGTGGGCCCTTCTCAACAGTGACCATGCTTGTAAGCTGAAGAGAAATTTTGAGTTAGGGAAAGCAACTCCTTCAAGGTTATGTGTTTCACAGATTTGTATTAATCTGCAATGATATATGTTGAAGAAAACATTTACCTTGGGCTCTGAGCCAATTTGATCCCAGTTATTAGGGCCTCACAAGGAACTGGATCACTATTAAACACCTGTGTGTCACAGGGGCATTATGAAGAGCTAGAAGTGTTCCAGAGACATTTGATAGTGCTTCTGATATATCTGTATTTTACACCATTTCCCAGGTGGTCCAAAGTCAGTCTCTAAGATGCTCATTTCCTGCAGGTGTTTGGAAATAACAAAGGAGCAGTGGGTCTGCCTCATCGTCACCATTTCCAGCCCTCTATGCCGTGGATGTCCAACCTTTGGTCTTGCCTGTGTCACATTGAGTGAGGAGAAATTGTCTGAGACTGCATGTAAAATATATAATAGAACTAACTTATGTAACTAACAAATCTTATCTTTAATATATATTTATTAAAATAAAATAAAAGAGCAACTTAATCATAAAACAACTGAGATGTTTGACCAGATTTTTACTAAACTATTGCATCAGGCAGTGTTCAATGGCAGCGTTCAATGGCAGCGTTTGCAATTAGTGAACTCTCAAAGTGTTTGTCAGAGACTTTTAATGAAATTTTACTCTTCCTTATCTTCAGCTTTGAACACAATTCTTCACAAAGGTACGTACTGCCAAGTAATAATAACATGAATAAGGTGTGATTGTGAAATGAGGGATATTTCCCTCTAGTAAGAGAAGTCTTAGAAATGTCTTGTAGAGGCACAAGATCAATTTTTTGATTGGATATCTTGTTGCAACTCAGTCAATTTCATTTGAAAATTTGCAGGTAATGTATTCATGTCGATTGAAAATGGAATCACAGGCAAACCAATAAAATCAATGAATTTTTCAGCATTATTGAAACCTATTCTCAAATTCCTGCATCAAAATGGCAGTTATTAAGGCATTGCAGTGCATCAGTAGAGAAGAGAATATCTGTGTCAAGGAAGAATTGCGTTTGCTCACTCCTTTCTAAATTAAGACTTGCAAACCAAGGTGAAGAAAATAATTGGGAGAAACAAGATGCAGGTGCAAAGCAGGAGGCACAGTGCCTAGTCACAAGGAAGTGGGACCTCTGTCAGCCTGCAGGGAAATAGCAAGGGAAAGGGGAAAGCAGATGCTGCTTTCTGGCAGCTTGAATGAGAGGTTATGTCAGTAGGGATGCAAGGTTTTTTAGGATTTTACTACCCTCACCAGCCTTTTATTTTTCTTCACATTACATGGTCATTTTGACTGGAGAAAAGAGTGAAAATTGTCGTCTTGCTGCTTGAGTGAGAGGACTACAAGGCAGCAGACAGGTCCCAGCTGGAAGCAGAGAGACACCAGTTGGGACAGAAATACCAAGTGCTCTCCCACAGCTTGTGAACAAGCAGCACTTGCTCCTCACCTTCTGAAGATGCTTTGAAAACTGGAAATCCTGAGAAATTATCTTCTGTGGTAAAAAAAAAGGAGGCTACTTTCCAAATGAGTAACTTCAAGAAAAAGAACTCTTGACAGCCACACATGAGACTGTTTCCATCAAAACCTTGATTTATTACAAAATTAGCAGAGGGACTGGCAATATTGCTCTAGAAATTCTCTGAGGCATGTAAGAGGGTTTGCAGGTCCCCTAGATCTTCCTGCCCTATGTTCACAGTTAGAGCAGTAAATAAAGGACATTATGAGGAGAAACTGATTTTGCAGTCCCTGAGGGAAAAGAAGATTAAGTCTTAGCCAAGCTGTGGATACAAAGCACCACCATAACACCTTCTGGACCAATGGCTCTAGTAGCCACCAAATAGTTTTGTCAGTGAGAGGTGATACTGATAACTTATAGCTGCAAATTCAGACCTAAAAAACCCAACCAACCAACCAAACAAACAAAATAACAGCAGAGACAAAATGTGCAAATGTAAAGTGGGCTTTCAAAGACAGAAAAAATTAGACAACATCTGCCAGGGCTCACCAATGTCCTGGATTCATATGAGTAAGACAATTCTGAATAAATAGATTGGTTACATTGATGGGATGAAGCCAGAATGCTTTTTGGAGGAACGTTATTTCAAGGCCAGGGGAAAATATGGTGTGGTCTACTCTGCAAAGCAAGCATCACCATCCTGGCTGCTTCTCCTAGCAGTCCTCAACTCATAACTGCACAAGGTTGGCAGCACTACCTGCAGCAGCAGCTAGAATACGACATTTTACATTTTATTCCTGCAGCAACTCTCCCCCTTTTAAGTCATTTTCATTCATTGTTCTATTTATTTTGTTTTATATATTGTTTTTTTTTTGTGCTTGTTAGCTAATAACCACATTACCTAAGTCGTCTTTTACCACGTGTGATACAAACTACTAAAAGTAATACCGTGAGCAGTGAAACACAGCTAGCAGCTTGGCAGATTCTGGAGCAGCTGTTATAAATCAGTGTATAGCCTGATAGGCTGCTAGAAAAAACTCAGTATTGAAGACACTATCCTCCATGATGGGATTTGCTGCTTTTTACTCACTTCGAATGTGGCTTTCATGCTGTCTTTTAAAAAGAGTAATCAGAATGATGAGTCACTCCCATAGGTCAAGAAAGTTTCCCAACTCTCCCTTTCTCTTAAAGTAGCACAGAAAAAGACCATCCTTAAAATCATCTTCAATATAACATAATTAAAATCCCTGCCTCTCATTATTGAGGGGAGCATGGAAAAGGATGTTGATACAATAAAATGTACTGCTTTATATTTCAAGTGTTTTAACCCCATGTCCCACTTCTGTATCTTTAATAAGAAGTTGAAAATACAGTGGCTGTTAATACCACAGCAAGCCACCAATCACTTACCATAAAACCCTGAATCAAAGTTGATTGTTTAATCTTGTAGCAGTAAACCCAAACCTCTACATGAGATGTGAATCTTATTCCTTCTTTAGCTCAAGATACTCCTTTGTCATCAACATGTAAGCATCAAAAGGTAAAATTTAGCCTGGAGTATCTCCTATTTTATGATCATCCTAGAAAATATTACTTTTCCATCCCCCGAGGCCATCCAGATATCCTAAAGTAATTAGAGACAAAGTTAGAGCAATTCTCAGCTTGAGGGATTAAATCAGCTTGCTGGAAACCCAGGATCAAGGAAGAGTATTTCCTTCCCAACTCTCAGAGCTGCTGGTGGGCTCAGATCTGGGGCAGGAATGAGCCACTACCCAAATCCTTAATCACAATTCCTTAGAGATGGTGCATGTGTTGTCTACAGCACTGCTGTCTGCTTGCATCTCTCAGTTGCAAAAGTCCAGACCAGTCTTTTTTCTAAGTTTATCAAGGCTAATTTAGATCACACTAATTTAAATCTCACTTCAAAAAAGAAAAAAAAGAAAAAGCACATTTTACATTGCTGTCTTCTGAATTTGTGGATCTAAGGTACCTTTACCCTCGTGCAATTTGTAGAGCTCATCGCAGTAATTGTTTGACCTTTCTTGTAATGAAGTGAGCATTCTGCTGCTTGCACTGCTGACCTTTTTATGCATAACACTTTGAGATCTATGGAGGGAAAACACATTCTTGGAAGAGTTATCAAGGATCTTAGACTCAAATAGGCATCAACACTAAGGTCTCTAGAGGCCAAGATGGAGGATATCTCACATGGATCCCTGTGAAAGGTAGCCTATGACCTGTTCTGCTCCAGTCAGCTCACGTCTGAAAGGAATTAAGGAATGCAGTGGGCCCTACTGCCGTAAGGAATGTAATTGGGTAAGGGAAACTGAAGACATTTCCTGATGAAACTACAGGTATTAAAAAGCAGTTAATAAGTCACAGAGACAGCCTCAGCTTTCATCCCTCTTGATTTTAAAATACTGATATGACATTGAAGTCTGTTGACCTGAAGGATTTGTGAGCAGTGGTTAAGGTTCATCTCCAAGAGAGATGGCTAAATCAATCTGGACCACAGGCTGCAATCTGTAGACACTGAGAAGTCGCACAGTGTGGCTGGAGATGCTTCATAAAGCGTGCCTTGGTGAAGCATACACATGGGAATTGAAATAGTGAGAGAACTGGAAGATGAAGGAAGAAAACACCCTATGAATAACAAGAAAAGCACAGAATAGAAAGGGGAATAAGTAAATAAAAAGTGTTATTTTTAAGTAAATTTCTGTCTGGAAAAAAAAGAGTCACTGATGAGAAAAACAGAAACATTATTTCCCAGTGGTGTTTTCTTACTGTTCAAGGAGAAACAAGATGTTTTTCCACAGTGTATATATGTGAGAGAACATGTGAGAAAAATAACCAGCTCCCTCAACCATTCCTTTAACAGACTGAAATCTGAGTTGAAGCATGTAACAAAAAGAAACCTGATATTCATGGATACCTTGATTGTAAAGCCCAGGAGTTGCAAAGGCAAGAAATGCCAAGTTAAAATGTAGGCCAGATGCAGAATTGGAAGAGGCCCTGGTGAGCAGGGCCATGAGGGCACACTGCTGGCTCACGGACAACCTGTTGTCTACCAGGACACCCAGGTCCGTCTCTGCAGAGCTCCTCTCCAGCAGGTCTTCCCCCAGCCTGTACTGGTGCATGCAATTATTTCTATTCAGGTGCAATACTCTACACTTGCTTTTGTTAAACCTCATCTGGTTTCTTACTTCCCAGCTCTCCAGCCTGTCCAAGTCTCACTGAATGGTGGCACAGCCTTGAGGTATGTCAGCCAATCCTCCCAACTTCATATCATCATCAGACTTGCTGAGGGTATATATATAATGCCTCTGACCCAAATCCAGATGAACACTGTTAGCAGAGCACTGATTACCCAGCACTTCAACAGATGAAAAACAGTGCAAGAAATTATAAGGTTTGGGATTCTGGGCCAAATATTTCACCCTACTTTCCTCCTGGTGTCACAAAACAACTGGTGTTCAAAGCTGTCACCAAAATGAGTACACCACATAAAAAACACATCTCAAGAAACTGCCTTTTCCCAAGGTCCAACAAAGAAATAAACTGATGATCAGATAAGCAAACCCTTTCCCAAGTTAGAAAATAGTGGTGGCCTTTGGTAGCTGGCACACACCAGCTGAATGACAAGAAAAAAAAAGGCCAGCTGCGTTTTCATGTCATCTGAGACTTTTCCACTTGGACAACATGTGCGAATCTGAAAATTTCCTACCATTCAAAGTTCTAGAGTCTGAATATATCAGTGATGCCAGATCTGAGGCACACCAGAACTGCTGGGAGTGTGGCCACCCATGCAGGCACTGAAATGGAACGGTCCTTAAGTCTATGTTAGTGCTTATACTACCAAGTCATCTCCAGCCCAGCTCTGTGCTGTACTGAGAGCTTCTAGGAACAGATATGGCAATCAGTAGACTATATAATTAAACCATTTAAATAGTGTAATAGATGAACTGTAGAATTATATAATTAAATCTGATCTGCAAACTACGAGCTACAGTATGCATATGAATTTGGCTGAAAGAACAGGAAAGGCCACTTCCCTTCTTGACTATGTATTGAAATCTTCTGTCCCCCAGAAACACCAAGACACCCTTCATGCTCCACTAATGTTGGAGGAGGGGGAGCCTCAGCGGCCCTTCCTGGATCCCACCGTCCCACTAGCAGTAGCCCCCCAAGCTTCTCAACTGCTGTAGTCCCAACATGGGACTCATCCATCAGTGACTATTTCTGCTACCACATCTGGCAACAGCAGCCTTATAACAACATCCAGCAACTTTACTTGGTGATATAATACAGAAAGAAGTAAGAGAAAGAAATGTATGTGGATCTTCTAGGACACCATCTTTCCCTACTCTGTCCAAGGTTTTCTTTCCATTCATAAAATCCTCTCATAGACAGAAGAGGATTTCCCAATCCGCTTTGCTTGTAAAGACTCAGCACCTTAGACGAAACTGACTTCATGTTTAACTAGCAGTATAGGTTGTTACTGTCACGTAGCAGATTAAAAGCAGAAGGATATGTTAAAATGATTACACTGCAGGTAAAATTAAACAATGCCCTTGTTAAAATATTTATAGGATAATATTTTTTAGCATTGAAAGTTACCACGTTCGAAGAGTTTTGAGATTGAATACTTTAAAATGAAATTTTAAAAACTGAAAATCCTGTACCAGCAGTAAACCCTACTCTCTATTTTCAGGCTCACATCTCTCAGATTCCTTGTCAGATTAACCTCAGACTTTACACACACATACAAAAATCCTCCTCTGACTTGGGAAAACACTTAAAAATTGCAAGGAGAGAGCAGCTTTCTTGCAGAAAGTCAGAAAAAATGGGGCTTAGTATGTAAAGCTAGACAGAATCTTAACAGTAGAATCGCTGGAGGCTCCATAAGATATAAAATATTTTTTGTTTTAAACTCTATACCTCATAGTTTCACTGTATTGTATTCATAAACTGCCAGACTGATAGACATCTTATTGTTTTTTCCAGAGATTTTTTTCTGTTTCAAGATCTTGTTTTGACGAATGGCGGAATCCAACACTATTAAGGCTGTAATAGGTGAGCACTTCTCTCCCTTTCTAGATGTATGGCACAGCTCCATACAGACACAGTGAGCCACAACTACTTCTATAGAATCATATCATAGAATCATAGTATGGTTTGGGTTGGAAGGGATCTTGCAGCCCCAAAGTGCACTGCACTTTTGGGGCAGTTCCCAGCAGTTCCAGCCCCTGCTGTGGGCAAGGCTGCTGCCAATTAGATCAGGCCCCATTCAACTCAGCTTCCAACACCCCTACATATGGGGTATACATGACTTCTCTGGGCAACCAGTTGCAGCTATAAGCTGCGGCAAGTTGCTCTACTTCTGTTTCACAGAAAAGAGCCAGTTCCACCCAGTTCTTCCCAGTAATATGTGAATAATGCTCTCATGCATTGGTCTTGGTTGGGTTCTTCAGTCCATCCAGCTGGCTAGATGCTTCCCTTCATTGGGCCACCAGGTATACTCCATGTTCATTTCCCATCTCAAGATGAGCTCCTGGCTGTTTTGGTGCAGACTTCTAGGAGGTGGTCATGGTCTTTCCTCCCAAACTAACAGGTGAGTTTGCAGAATGGGGACATTTAGTGGGAAAGACATGTCAAAGGCTTGTCCAAGATGCTCACAGGTATGCCAACCCAAAATATTGCCATTCCCCATAAATTTAATGTCTCTGGCCATCCAGCTCAGCCTCACCTTTCAGAAACAGCGATTCTTAGATACATTTTCCCCATTACACAGAGTTCCTGAGCATTGGTAGCTTCATTATATGTATCACGTTGCAACACAGTGTACTGCTTTATTTCTTGTATAACATTCAGTGCTTCCATGAGTTGTACTGGTTACAGAAGAGTCTGATCCTGCCCTTATTGAAGTCAGTAGTAGGAGTTCCATGAAACCTGTTACGTTCTCACTACACATTTAATTGCTCCTTGGGAAGCAATGAAAATATCAAGCTGCAGGAGGCAGGCGAGAGAAACGTCTTGTGCAAACTCTGCAGACCAGCAGGTCTTGAGACCAGCCCAGCACCAGGGCTGGTGGTAGCAAAGCCCATCTGATCACAGCCCCAAAATGCTGTTTTGGTAACCAGAAAGGCAGTGTGTTAATGCAGATGCATTCATCCCCCTTGGAGTCCCTGGAAGCTGCTAGTGAGAGGAGGTTTCTTCCATAGCACTGGGGATTGCTCCACTCCTGTTTCTAACATGAGATCAAATTGATCTGGTGCCCAGCACCCGCTGCTGGAGATAGATGTGTGTGAAAGGTAGAAGCTGTTCCTACTGTAACATATGGCTGCTCTAGCTAGTGCCACACCCCTACATTTCCCTTAGCCCTTCCCCTTGCTGCTTAGCCAGGCAAGCTCGGTGGAAGCATTCCTCTGAAAAACAGGATAAACTCCATTGCAAAGAAGCCAGTTGTGATACTGGAGCTGGGATTTGGGCACGGAGACTGTTAAATCAGCTAGAGCATTTCCCAGATAGCACCATAATCTAATTTCTCAGCATTTCAGGGGAGGTGGAGAAAGAGACACTAACACGTACACACGCTTCAGAGCGAGAATAAACACCTGAATATGTTCACTTCTATGCTTAGCAGGTTGTGTAGGAAATCACTAGGTGTTCAAACATGCAATTATGTGTTAACATGTCTGCCTAACAAAGCAAGAAAAATAGCATCAATGCAGTAATGGAAGCACAGGATGCTTTTCTGCCTTGTTTGCCTGCAAAGCGGAGGCAGCTTATGCAACTTTGTCTGTCTAAGTTAAAAAAAAATAAAAATAAAATAAAAAATAAAATGGCCTTTTAGGAGCCCTTCAGCAGCTCGACAACTGTGCCATCCTGGTTCTCTCCACAATCGGATAAACTCAAGAGCAATGTTATTTCCTGGCCAAGGGAGTATTAAGTAAGGTACGGTTTCTCACATAACCTGATTCCTTGTGCTCCTGAAACTCATACTGCACAGCAATGCTTTTCCCTGATGGCAATTCAAAGCCTGGAGAGCTTCGCTTTTTTTACCCTATTTTGTAATAAATACATGCTAATTATAGGACAAAAATAAAAATGCCCGTTCTCCTGTGCTGTGCAGTTCCACTGCTTGGCATGGGCAGAGGGTTCAGTGCACTGCTTCTGTGAGCAATGGGGAGGTCTGTAAAGGAAAAATCAATGCCATTTCTTGTTCAATTAAGTTCATTGTGATTCAGAACCACCTCCTCACACTGCAGAGCCTGCAAGAGATCAGTGCTGCAATCACTACCTTTTAGCAGCTTGCTTTCTCCGTCTGGACCCACACAAGCCATTCTCTGGCAGGGTATTATGCTTTGCTCTGGGAAAAAAAGGAAAGAAAAGGGGGAAAAAAACGTCCTTATGGGACCCTGCAAATACTCTGTCATAAATCATGGGTCTTCAGGTGGTCGTGCCACAGAGGGGAAGAGCGGGCAGCTGTGAGTCATTTTATTTAGATGTCACACTACTGCTGTCTTTTTACCCTTCAGTGGAAAGTTCGCACTCCTTGCTGCCTCACTGAGAAATATCTGCAATACATATTTTGCTGCTTGGTCTGTCTTGGGCTAAGCAGTGTGCTAGCCTGACTCAAAGTCTTTTGGAAGTCAGCAGAAAGATGCTGACAGATTCCACCAAACTGCAGATCAGACACTTGTGTGCCCTGGAATTGGGACTCAGCAGCCACAGCTACCAGGAGTTCATACAGCTTAGCTATTCTACAGCAATCGAGGGAAGCAAATAAATAACTGGGTAGATAAAATGAGTTTGCAGTAGCTTGGAGCAACGCGCAGGTTTTCTGACGCCCACACTGTGCCTGTGGTGGATGCCGAGCAGCATCGGGGTGCAGGATGCTTTCCCAGCACAGCACCCAGCCTTCTCAGCACCTCCGAGAGAGGTGGCCAGGATGCTTGTGAGCATGTCTCACTCTAGTGACAGGACGGACAAACTGCAGCAGCCTGCTTCATGGCTGCCTCCCCAGCTTGTCGCAGACCCTTTTTGGGGCTCAGCCTCTAATTCCAGGAGCACTGTGGAGCAAACAGCTCATTACAAAGCGAAAGGGAGGGATGATAAGGGGTGCCACAGGCAAACAACAACGTGAGAAAGGACTGGCTTCTTAATGTTATGAGGTTCCTTAATGTTACCCTTGGCACTCACATGCATGGTTTTAGATGCTAGATGTATGTTAGCTAATGGAAATGGGTAAGTGATGCATGAAAAACCTCAGTCCACATATGTCCATATCAGTTTCCAGACTCTTTATTACAGTGCTGGGTCATGCTGTCAAGCTGTTCCTGCATCCAAGAACAGTGGTGGTAGAACTGCACTTGACCCTTCCAGCTGCATTGCATCAACATGTGACCATGGTATTTGGGTTAACTGGGCCACCTGTGGTACATGCAAGACAAAGGTGGCCCAAAAGCAGGTTCTGAAGTAGGACAGTTTACAATAACCTTGTGCTCACCTCATGCCTGTGTGAATCTAGTTGCCAAAATAATCTTTCCACTGAGATTCATGGGACTTAGCTCCAACCTTCCCCAGTTTCCAGGGTCATAGAATCACAGAGTCATAGAATTGCTCAGGTTGGAAAAGACCTTCAAGATCAAGTCCAACCACAACCTAACCATCCTACCCTAACTCTAACAACCCTCTGCTAAATCATGGCCCTGAGCACCACATCCAAACAGTTTCTAAACACATCCAGTTATGGTGACTCAACCACCTACCTGGGAAGCCCATTCCAGTGCTTAACAACCCTTTCTCTACAGAAGTTTTTCCTGATATCCAACCTAAACTTACCATGGTGCAACTTGAGGCCATTTCCCCTCATCCTGTCACCTGCCACCAGTGAGAAGAGACCAGCCCTGCTCTCACTGTATGTTCCCAAAGATAACAGTGGAGAAGGAGGGTGATGAGGAAGTTGCATATGAGCAGTATCTCTGCAGATCAGATTGGGTGCAGCTACAGACTCATCCTGCTTCTCCTTGTTCCAGAGTCCATTTCACTTTTACATACTTCCTTCCTCCTAGATTTCATTGTTCCTAGAAAACTGAGATCTCACTTGGAGTTCTTGCCATGTGTGTGACTAGCAGAACATCTGTCCTGCCAATGTTCTCATCAGGCCATAATTAATTAATACATCATTTTCCCCCTACCTCATCAGTCCCCCCAGTTCCCCTGAAACTTCAGTTTTGATGATTAGAGACAGAAGAGGAGACGCTGGAAACATAGAAGTATCTACCCACATTAGCTGGAAATCTGATCTGACTTGTTCTCTAAATATGTATTTATGTTCTTTGTTTGTTTGTTTTTCTAGAAAAAGCCATATTGACTGTTATAAAGAAAAGACAGAATGATCTTTCATTTATCGAAGTCCTCCTGTAACTGAAGGTTAATAGCTACAGTGGCAGTAGATACTCCATAAATCAATACAAGAAACACGTGGCTCAGAATATCGCCCCACTGAGGAACATCCCACCGTGCTGCGGCCTATGGAATCTGCAGTGCTGACCTCCATAAGCCAGCATCCTTTGGGACTTGCTATTCATGCACACTAAGGATAAAGGCCCTGCATAAGCAGCATGCAGTTGTGGTATAGGAGTTGCCATTCCAGGCTCTGAACTTGGCTATGAACCAAGACCCAGAGCTGGGTTACTGACACATCCAAATGATCAGAAATTATCCTAATGCCATGGGAGTGCATCAAGGTTATTCTCTGGTTACTTGTATCCAGATGTCAGAGAGCAATCAGCAGTTCTGGCTCATCACATCTCATCACAAACCTGCAAGTTCCTTTTGCAGTCTGGATTTCACCACAGCTCCACGCTTTGATGCCAGGAAATCTAAGGATATCATCCTATTTGCAGCCATTTTCCAGGCCTACCTACTTCCCTCCAGCCTATGATAAGAAGTGCACTGTCTGTCCTCGTCAGACAGAAGATTTTTGCTTCTTGAAGGAAACCGTTAGCTGTAAAGATGCGACGGATTGATGCTCCTTCCTTTTGAAACTGCCTTATCGGAGCCATCCTACTCTTTGAAACATCCACAGGCACCTCAAGCAAATCACGTGTCCCCACCATAATTGTAGTGGGTGTGCACTCCATCTGGATGGAGCATGAAGACTCACGCAGCCCTCCACAGCCTGCTGGGCTGCCAGTAGTGTCGTACCACAGCCCAAAACACAGGGGTCGTGCCTGCAAGATGCAGAATTTTGGGTGCCCTCCTAAAAATGTATCTCTGACGAGAGCTCTTATATGCAGACGCTGCTAGTTCTGGAGCAGATAGTGTTTTCCCTTCCAGATTGGCTGCCACAAACTGATCATGGTTAAGTGACATCTCGTGTTTTTAAAACTATTCTTAAGAAGGGAAATGTACTGCAAAGCAAACAGGGAGGCTGAGCTCTTCTGAAGGCCCAGCAGAGGCTGCAGCCTGGTTCTTCCCTCTGAACATCCCAAGAGCAGAGATGGAAGAGAGCTTAATTCCAACCACTTTTCAAGCTTACATCAAATCACCCCTTTCTGTTCCGGATAGTTTACAAATACCTTCAGTAGCATTTTTAAAGATTTGGTACCCAGCTATCACACTCCTTTCACACCCACTCAACTCTATGCTTTTTTTATTCCCCAGTTTTATATTTTGGAGCACAGCCACAGTTTATACTTTCAGAAATATATTGTCGCAGACATCGAGCCACATTTCTATGGTGAACTGTGAGCAGTATTTGAATGCTAATTTCTGAGCAGATGTGGGGCAAATTCTGGTCTCCATTGTACAACGTGTCCATCCCATTTAGTGAATGTCAGACCAATCCAGACAGTAACAAACAAGGTCCCTAACAAACAGACCCTCCCAGAAGAGCTCCAGAAGGCTGGCCATTGCCAGAAGGTATTCCTTTAA
Source organism: Coturnix japonica (assembly GCF_054131305.1). Classification (NCBI taxonomy): domain Eukaryota; kingdom Metazoa; phylum Chordata; class Aves; order Galliformes; family Phasianidae; genus Coturnix; species Coturnix japonica. The sequence continues at coordinate 74,801,218 of NC_140664.1, forward strand.
TCCCACCTGTCACATTTGCAGTGTGTTCTCATTATTTTCCTTCTTACAGAAAGTCTTGGAGGATCACACTGTGTACAGCTTATCCATCTATCAGATAGGTTTGGGATTTGCCTGCATTTTCTGGCTGGACAATTTCTCTAGGAAACTCAGTAGGTGAGGAATGGCAAGGACCACACCACTGTCCCTCTGTCCATCTGAAAGCCGAGAGATTACACTGTGTTCATCTCCTCCACCGAGACCAGCTCCCACTGGGTTGATCTGGGAGGAGAGCAAAGGAAATCATCACCTCCCAGCAGAGGCAATGCTGCTGCAGGATATGGCACACCCAGAGGAGGGACTTTCAAATCTCACTATGAGCACCGAGCCCTCCCCCAGCCTGAGACGGTGCTCAGAATAAAGCAGCGTGCAGACTGGCGGCATCAGAGATTCAGCTTTTATCTGTATTACTAGCCTGCAACCACACACTAAAGAGCCCACAGCTCGAGCTCTGTTTGAAGGGACGTTTTGCATAGAAAAGGGGATGAAGGGAAAAGAAATGCAGCAATGCAGCTGGCTTCATGTAGGAAGGCAGACCTCTTGCTCATCCTGTGCAGCATCAAGCCAGCTGCCTCTGTGGAGGCTCAGCCATGGCAAACCACATGAAAAGCACATCCATGGCACACAGGGTCCCCTTGGGGCAGGTGGTTCTATCTGAGTGGAGCTGGTGTGAAGAACCAGAGCAAGCCCACAGCACACTGTCTAAATTGCCAGGGGCTCCAGTCCTGTTGGCAGTGATGATGGATATAACAAAGGGCATGTGAGCTGTAGCAACCCCTTCCTGGCTGAACACTGTGTCCAGAGAAGGGCAATGAGGCTGGTGAAGGGTCTAGAGCACAAATCTTATGGGGAGAGTCCCAGGGAGGACAGTCTTTATCACTCTCCACAACTCCCTGAAAGGAGGTGGGGGTCAGCCTCTTCTCCCAGGTAACTGACAATAGGATGAGAGGTAATGGCCTTAAACTGTGACAGAGGAGGTTCAGGTTGCCTATTAGGAAACATGTCTTCTCAGAAAGAAGTGGTGAGACACTGGAACAGGCTGCCCAGGGAGCTGGTAGAGTCACTGTCACTGGAGGCGTTCAGGAACTGTGTAGATGTGTCACTGAGGGACATGGTTAGTTGACATGGTAGGGGTGAGTTGGTGGTTGGACTTAGTGGTTGGATCTTAGAGGCATTTTCCAACCTTATGATTCTATGGTTCTATAATTCTGTGACTGTAAATTGGTCTAAGAAGTTCACTACCTGGGTACTGTAATGTCCAGGCTGTGTTCAATGTGAGCTCCTTGGATTTGGTTCAACCTGCAACCTGAATCTATAGCTTTTCTGTCCTCAGAAAAAGGAGCAGAAGAAGACATAGCAGATATGAATATGGAAATGAACATCGTTATCATCAGGGCAGAGGAGTGAAGCAAGAATTTCCTCTTGCTGTAACCCCCACTCCTTGTATTGCCCTTGTCCTTCCAACAGCAAACACAGCCATTAGTGGCCAAGCTACCAAGAGCTGGGAGGTTCAGCACCTGTTTGGTGCCCCTCAACCTGCACAGCTTTCCATCTTTGCTCTTTGGTGCTGATAAAGCACTGAGTGTGGGAAGTCAAAGATCTTTGAGGTTATCAGACCAATCTCTTCAGGGAAAAAGCTCCACCTCTTGATACCCACTTCAGCCTCTGCCATGTTACACAAGCACCCACTATCACACAGCAAGGAGCTAGAGACAAGGGCAGCTCTCAGCCAGACTACCCGCCTCTCCTGGGAGCAGGGACAGGGAGGTGATCCCTCCAAGCAGCCGCTTCACCTCCTGAAGCTGCGCAGGAGGTTTGGGAAGGTCAGGGCAGAAATGGACAGGGGTAGCTTAGTGACGGAGGATCCAAGAGTGCAGAATGGGATCGGGCTGGTTACCTCACCCTGCTTACCTCACCCCTAGGGCCACCCCACATGCGACCCCTTTCTGCCCCCAACAGATGGTTATGGGCACCTCGAGGCATAGAGGCAGGGCCCCCGACTTCAGTATCCCAGTGCCAGCGCCATCGCATATAGAGGGAGGAATTTCCCCCTAGAAAAAGGAGCGGGTGGCTTCTGCGGCTTCCCCACCTCGTGTTCTGCGGTCCCACAGCGGGGCTGGAACAGCAGGGCCGGGAGAGACCGGCCACCCCCCCCTCCCTTTCCTCCCAGCTTTGGGGATGACGTCATGGTGGGGGAAGGGAGGACAGGGGGAGGGGACCCCTCGCCCCCCTTTTTCTCCTCCTTCCCCCCTCTTTCCGCAGCGCGGGGGCCGGGCCGTCCAGCCCCGACGGGGCGGCTCGGGGGCGGGTGCGTGTGTGGGCGGGGGTGTTCTGCCGTGCTATCCCCACCCTGGGAGGCGGCTCCTCCGTCTGCGCGCCTCCGTCTGCGTCCCTGTGTCTGCGTGTCCTTCTATGCGTGTCTCCCCCTTCCCTCCCCCGCGTCCCTCCCTCCCCGTGGGGACGGTCCCGGCTGCTCCCCCCTCTTTCGTCGCCGCCCCACGGGACCCCCGGGGGGCCGAGGGGAGCACGGGGCGGGGGGGTCCCGACGGCGCGGAGCTTCCTCGGCCATGAACTGGGCGGGGGGACACGGGGAGCCGGGTGCGCGCAGCCAGCGATGCCTATAAATGGCGTTTCTCTTGCAAGGGGCACACGAATATAAATATATATATATATATATATATTAAAAGGGAGGAGGGATAAAAAATAAAAAAAAATCCGTCAGTGTCATCCCCCCACGTCAGGGCCGGCCGTGGGCGTGAGGCTGTACTTCCTCCGCCCCCTCCTAATGGAGCGAACCATTCCCAGCTATTCCTCCTCGCCCGCTCCCTGTTTCTTCCTCTTTCTCTCCCTCACCTCCGTCTCCCCCCTTGTGTGCAAAGTCCTCCGCTGCTCGGAACTTGTTGGCAATGCCTATTTTTCAGCTTTCCCCCACGTTCTCCAAAGTAACTATTTAAAGATCTGCAGTCGCAAATGGTTTTACTAAATGTAGGATGGGACTTAAGTTGAACGGCAGATACATTTCTCTGATCCTCGCTGTACAGATAGGTAAGTGGACCGCCAAATCCCCGCTGTGCCCCGAGCTCCGGGCGATGTGTGCGGAGGGGGCTGCCCTGCGGAGAGCTGCGGAGCGGACCCTGCCTGCCCCATCCCATCCTCATCCCATCCCATTCCATTCCCATTCTCCTTCGCATTCCCATTTCCCATTCCCGTTCTCACCCCATCCCATCTTATTATTTCCATTCCATCCTATCTCATCCCCAATCCTACCCTATTCCCATCCCATTGCTATTCCCATTCCGTACGTATCCCATCCCATTCCGATCCCTTCGGACGGCGTTTTTGCGATTCATCAATCCTATGCGCCAGGGGTCCGCAGGAAGAAGTCACTTTGTTCGGTCGTTTTCTTTAATCCGTGCTCCTTCGTTCCACGTTCGCTTTATTATTATTTTTTCCCTTTCTCCCCCTGTCCCCACAAACGACCGCGTTCACTTTTCGGATCCCCCTCCCCCCCACACTCCGCATCCCTTTACAGTCGACAATTTGGGGACTCCAAGCTCTGAGAAATCCCCTCCTTCGAGGCACAGGGAAATAGAAAAGGGCACAAAATGGCTTGAGGGAGATCGGGATGAAAGTTTGGCGATTTTTCTTTCTTTCTTCCTTTGTCTGTTTATTTCTTTATTTATCGGATCTTGGGCTTTTGGGGGGCTGTTTTTCTTTTTTGGGGGGTAGGTTTTGTTGTTGTTGTTGATGGAAAAGGAGGGGGACAGACACAGCCGCGGGGCTCCCGCTGAGGGACTCGCAGGTGTCGCCGTTCACGGGGCAGCCTCGGAGCAAAGAGAACCGAGCGGCTGCTTCGATAGGACGAGAGGAATGAAGTAGCGAAGTGTAACGGAACAGAGAAGCGAAAATAAAACCGGATAAAACCAGCTAAAATCAAAATAAGATAAAATCAGATAAAATAATAAGATGAAACGAAATAAAACCGACTTGAATGCGGAGCTCGGGCAGTATCGCGGGATCCCAGTACCCCAACACTGAGTTTTGTGCTCGGAGAGCCGCTGTAGAAGGCGAGTGGGACTAAAAACAGGAGGGAAAAATCTATATATGTTGAGTGACTTAAAATAGGGCCGGTTTCCCTCCGCGTCCGTGTGTGGTTGTGTGAGCTCGTTCTCTAGTATTTCGCTGTCTGTCGCTGCTGCTTTTGTGTTGGTTCGCTCTCGGGCTGGATTAATTCAGCATTTCTTTGCTGGAAGTGCTTGTCGAGTGGCAGCATCCAGAGGAAGGACCACTCTGGTCTTGCACGGGCAAATTTGAAGGGATATACATGGCGTATGTGTTGAATATGTATGTCCCGAGAGCGGTGCAAAGCCGGGCTGCAGTGGGAGGACGGATGCGGTGTCACCGTCCCTTACTGCCCGGACGGGTGGTGCGAAGGACCATTGGGAAACATTTTCCTGCAAAGGAATTTTGTTCCAATGGGAAATGCTCCGCGGTGCTATTTCGGTCACACAGCGTTCTGTGGGTACCGGCAAAAATAACACTACTACGAATATAATATATATATCTATATATAAAATAAAGCAGGAGAGAAGGGAATGAGGGGGAGGGGGAGAAACGAGAAACGAGGCTAATTGCGTTGAGCATTTCCTCATCGATAGAAGGAAAAATCAAAGCAAAGCAAAACAAAACACTGCGCTGAAATGTTGACCTTTGGAAGAGGCGCTGCAAAGCCCTCCGCTAGTAGCATTGTGACGATGCTGAGCTCTCCCGAAGGCCATTTTATGTAGTGCAGAGTAAGCAAAAGGGAAGGCGATATTTGGACGCTGTCTTTCGTTTCCCTCTCGTTTTCCGTTTGCTCGCGTGGAGGTGGATTTTATCTCATTTGCCCTCATTTGACTCAACCGAGAGAGGATTTCATTAGCGAAATAAAATCCTTTCTTTCTCTGTGGGTTTGTGCAGCGGCCCGAAATCCCGGCGCTGGGGAAGGTGACGGAGGGAGGGTCGGGGGCAGGGGAGCCCGGCAAAAGGTGCCCGGGACGGAGCGGCCCCGGGAGGAGGCAACAGCCGCTGCGCTACGGGGAAGGGGGGGCGGAGGGGAAGGGCCCGGGGCACTGCGGGGCGACCTCTTTCGGGAGAATCATTGAATATCCCACGCTGGGAGGAGCCCATAAGGATAGTCGAGAGAACGCATCTGCTGTTCAAGCTTTTGTTTTTGTTTTTTTAATATTATTACTATCTTAATTATTGCGGTGGTGGGTTTGGGGGCGGCTCTGGGGAGGATCACGCTATGCTCAGGCCGCCCCTGAGCCGGGGGAAGGCCCAGGGGTGGCCTCATCCCTCACCTGACCCCCCAACATCGAGGGTCTCTGAGCCCTCATTCCCAGCGCAGCCCATCGGGTGCCTTTCTCCTCTCGCCCTACTGTTCAGAGGTGGGATGGGCACGAGTTGATGGACACCGCGCTGTCCTCTCGGCTTTTATTTTACCAACCCGGGTTGGGGACACTGCCATGCTTCCATAATATCGCGGACAGGAACACGCGGCCCCCACCGAGGCGGGTCCCCAGCTGCCTGCCCTCGCGTCTTTCCATTCGGGCACACGAGCTCCTTCATGGGGACCCAGCATCCCATCACCCACCCCTTCACCGGCGGTTGTTGCTGGTGGGTTGGTGGTTCTTTGCTTCCATCTGTGCGAGCGGCCGTGGGGACGTCTCGTCTCGTGCACTGCGGCTCACTCTTGGTGCTGTTTCATTGTTTTGGTTTGGGTTGGGTTGACTTCTTTTATTTTACTTGTTATTCTATAATGATTCCTTTTATCGCACCTCGCTGCATTACGTATCGCTTGGTTTTATCAAGCATCATTTCATTTCATATTTGCTATTTCATTCCACGTCTCACAACCATCCCCCCACCCCCACCCCACACCGCCCCGGCCACCCCCGGCAGCGCGACCCCGCGCCCGTCCAGCGCTGTGCTGCCAACAAAGGAATGAGCGCGGCCCCGCATCCCCTCCCCTCTTCACTCCCCCCTTTCCCCGCCTCCCCCAGCCCCCTCCACCCCCCAAAAAGAAAGAAATTGGGAAAAAAGAAATAATTCTTAATCCATGGTCGCGGCGCTGACCTGTGCCCCTGCCCCGCAGCCCACCTGGTGCAGGCGGTGAGAGCGGCGGGGCGGTGCGATGCGGTCTTTCGGGGCTTCTCGGACTGTTTGCTGCGGCTGGGAGATAACATGGCCAACTACCCGCAGGACCTGGACGACAAGAGAAACCTGCAAACGATCTGCGCGTAGGTCATTCCTCTCTCCTTCGGAATGGGATGGGGCTGGGAATAAGGGGGGAAGTGGGAGAGAAGGCGGCAGGAATAAGACAGGATCTGGTGTGTTTGGGGGCAACCAGCAAAGAAAGTCTGGAGGGAGCTGACACATTTTGCTTCGATTTTCCCCTGTTGTGGGTAGCTTCCTTTTTTTATTTTTTTCTTCTTTATTTTATTTTATTTTATTTTATTTTATTTTATTTTATTTTATTTTATTTTGGGGGGGTGGTTGGATTTGTTGGTTGTTACTTTTTTTCCCTCCTTTTAAAATTATTATTATTTAATTTCCTTTTATTTCTTTATTTGTTGATTTATTTTCCTCTTGCTTCTATTCTTTCCCTTCTGCTTTGCACAGAGAGAGGTGCCATCCTTGTAGCTATGACGCCCCCGGGTCACACGCTCACTGGTTGAGGAGGCGATTCCTCACAAAACGAAATGCAATTAAAAACAGAGCCCAACCCCTATATAAAGCACACCGTTAGCCCTTCTCCTCCCCCCTCACTGCCCGATCCCCTTCCCTTCCCTTCCCTTCCCTTCCCTTCCCTTCCCTTCCCTTCCCTTCCCTTCCCTTCCCTTCCCTTCCCTTCCCTTCCCTTCCCTTCCCTTCCCTTCCCTTCCCTTCCCTTCCCTTCCCTTCCCTTCCCTTCCCTTCCCTTCCCTTCCCTTCCCTTCCCATGCTAGCAGTTCCAGCCCTACTCCTGGCCCAGAGAGAAGGAAAGGGAAAGGGCAAAAATGAAGGGATCCCTCTTGCTGGGCACAAAATGGGATATTCGTTATTTGAAGATAAATCTATCAGGATAGGGTATCTAAAGGGCGTCTCTTGTCTCCTGGATGCTGATTTCTGGCACAAACTCACCCTGCTGGGATAAATATTTAGAAATGAGATAAAGTCCTTAGATACAAATATGTCTGAAATATATATGTATATTTTCCCCTGTAGTTGTCCCGTGAAAGTCAAAATATGAAATAGGAATCAGATGGGAAATGGGAAAGTGTGATGGGAAAAGGAGGGGAAGGAAAAGGAGAAGGGAATGAGGGGAAAAACAAAAAGGAAGAGGAAAAGAAAATGGAAAGGAAATGGAGGAGGAGGAAAAAGGAAGGGAGAAAGAAAAGAGAAGACCACTGCACTCCTCTCTTTTAATGCCCAGTAGTCTGGGAGCCAAGCATGAGTTTTCCTGCACCTTCTATATTTGGCACCATGCTGTGGATGCTGGGTCATGATGTACCTCGTGTCCTGCAGGAAGGATAAAGACTCGGGGCTGTGAGGTTACAACACAATGTCCTTCAACCTCGGGGTGCTGGACCAGAGGTGGCCCCGACCTACAGAAGCTTCTCAGAGCAGGATCCTTCCCCATCACCTCCCACTGCCCTTGCCCTGGGATGTGCATTGAAAAGAGATGGGGAGAGACTGAATTTTCCTCTTGGCGATGCAATGACAGCAGAAATACTGCAGGAGAGGCACACACTCAGATTCTAGCTCCTCAGTAGCTCATTATTTATTACAAATGTAGCAAACATTGGGAGTCTACAACCGGTGTGGAGTGCTCATAAATTAGAGGCCATGGTGCTGCTTGGAAGGAGGGAAGGAGGGAAGGAGGGAAGGAGAGAAGGAGGGAAGGAGGGAAGGAGGGAAGGAGGGAAGGAGGGAGGGAGGGAGGGAGGGAAGGAAGGAAGGAAGGAAGGAAGGAAGGAAGGAAGGAAGGAAGGAAGGAAGGAAGGAAGGAAGGAAGGAAGGAAGGAAGGAAGGAAGGAAGGAAGGAAGGAAGGAAGGAAGGAAGGAAGGAAGGAAGGAAGGAAGGAAGGAAGGAAGGAAGGAAGGAAGGAAGGAAGGAAGGAAGGAAGGAAGGAAAAGGAGGGAAAAGGAAGAAAAAGGAGGGAAAAGGAAGAAAAAGGAGGGAAAAGGAAGAAAAAGGAGGGAAAAGGAGGGAAAAGGAGGGAAAAGGAAGGAAGGAAGGAAGGAAGACTACGAATTTGCAGGCCTTGAGAAAAGGGGAGAAAAGTAACTAAAAGGTGTCTGTCACTCCGGATGTGGGGAGGAAAGTGGGAGGGTGAGGCAGTACGTGGGAGGAAGTGGGTAAAAGGAGAAGGGAAAGAGCGTGGGAAGGGCCGGGAACTACGCCGGGGGAGGAGAAACCCTTCCCCGCCCGTGGGTCCTTGGCGCAGTTCGGGGGAGTCCCCACCGCCTCTCCCCGAGCCGGTACGCGACACCCGCCCGGCAGGAGCTGCTCCTTCCTACCTCATCCTCATCCTTCCTACCTCCTTTCCTGCCCCCTCAGCCAGAGCCCTCCTGGAGGTTTCTAACGCCGTGTCCCCCATACCTCGTGACGAGCCCGCGGGCTCCGAGGATTGCGATTTCCAGCTGCAGGGACCACGAAAAGCCATTTTCTCGGCCACACAGCTCAAAGCATGGGGCAGCCCGGAGCTTGTAGGGCTGGGGATAAGAGACTCTCGGCTTCCCCCTGACTCTAGGATGGGGGGGGGGGGGGGGGGGGGGGGGGGGTTGCTGCTGCGTGCCCGTTCTGACTGCGGCTGCTCTCCCCCTCTGCAGGTACTGGGACGATTTCCACGCCTGCACCCTCACAGCGCTCACGGATTGCCAGGAAGGAGCGACAGACCTGTGGGAGAAACTGAGACGGGAATCCAAAAACCTCGATTTCCAGGGCAGCTTGTTCGAACTGTGCGGAGGCGGCAGCGGAGCAGCCCCGTCCCTGCTGCCTCCGGCGCTGCCCGTGCTGCTGGGAGCACTGGGGGCCGCTCTGGCCACCTGGGGGCTGCCCTTCTAGCTGGGCCCACGCTGCACCCGGAGAGGAGCGTCCGTCCGCGGCTTTGGGGACGTTGTGCTCGGCTGTGGTTGGTGACGGTGGCGGTGGCTGATGGTGGCGGAAGACCCGTGTAGGACTGTGGAATCGTTCCCCTTTTCTTTTCTTTCTTTTCCCTTTCCCTCCCTTTTTCTTTTCGTGTTTTATTTGCCAAACGTTACCAAACAGGCAGCGGCGTGCAGCCCGAACCGGACCTCAGCTTTACTATCGCTTCAGATCAAATAGAGGAGAAAACAATATCTAGAGAGATCGAGGAGCTCGAGCCCCCGGCGTGCACTAGAAATCTCAGGAACGGCTCCGGGCCTCCACCCGACCCAGCGGTGAGGCCGAGGGGGATGTCCACGCACGCAGCATCTGGTGAATAACTCACAGCTTCATCTGTCCTCCACGGTCGCTTGTTTTACGGTCATTCCACTGCAGAAAACAAAAACGAAACGATAATAGATAAGAAAAAAAAACAACGACAACAATTAAAAAGGGAATAATAATGAAAATAGTGCTAATAAATTCAAAACAGAGCGTTTTCTCAAGGCGAAACGGCGAGTTAAAGGAGAAAAGAAGGAAGAGAAGGAAGGGAGGAAGGGAGGAGGGAAAGAGGGAAGGAAAGAAGGAAGGGGAAAGGATGGAGATGCGTCTCCGCGCCCCCAGGAGTGAAAGGAGAATTGAAGGCAGAGCGCGGTTCCCTTCCGTTGTCGCCGTACGGAGACATCGGTCCACATTCACCGCCTTTAATTTCGTCCCCCTCTTTGTTTTAGGTGTCACACGTCCAGCAAACCCCTGAGTAGCCGGCAGCAGGGGTCACTAACGGGGGGGGGAGGGGGCTCAAACGGGAACCTAAAGGAAAAGAAAAATAAGTAAAAAACAACAGTAAAATGATTTTGGAAATCAATAAGTACGTAAATAAATCAACGGAGCCTCGGTTTTAAATAAAAGAGAAGAAAAAAACAAATGTAATAATAATTTAAAAAGTTTATTATAAAGTCAATTCAGCAAAAAAATATATATAACTAAAAAAATAATAAAAAAAAAAAGATTTGCTACAAACTATAGACAGAAATATAAAATAAAAACTATTGTTTGAAACGGGGGTCTCGTCCTTTTTATGTAACATGCCCGGGGTACCCCGGAAGGCTTTGGTGCACGGAGGGCTGAACCAGAGCCCATCTCTCGATGAACAGCGGCAATTCTGGTTCACGCGAGGACAGGGCTGAGCAGAACAGCTCACCCCGAGCCTTCCTTATTTGTATTATTTTATCTTTAATTTTCTTCTTCCCCCCATTTCTTTCTTAAATACTCTATAAATCCTCCCCCGTGCCCCGCAGCGGGGAACTCCACGCAGCCCCACATCCCGCAGAGTCCCCCGTGCTCCATAAGGAGAAAGCGGCAGCACCGGAGCACTTCTATCGGTAATAAGGTTGAGGGGTGGAGGGCGGGAGGGGGGGGGCGGGTATTGATTTCGCAGCAGCAGCAGCAGCTCAGCTCTCGGCTATTTATAGGCGCCCGGAGCCTTTATAAGGAGTGCGCATCAAAGAGAAACTCGTCCTTTGGCGGCGGAGGGTTGTGATGGGGAGGGGTTGGTTCTGCTATTGCCCCCTCCCCACTCTCCCCTCGGCCAAGAGCAGGGCGCGGGGGCTCCGCTTCTCTCCCTCCCGCTTCCTCCTCCTTCCCGCAATGCAATGTGTAAGCAAACAGCCATCGGAGCGCTCCATCCATCACGCAGCCGCTCCGCATCTCCCGCACGGACTGAGTCCCGGCAACGAATGCGCACAGCGGCGGCGCCGGGCGCCTTCAGCTCTGCGAACAATGTTGGGTTTTTAATGTTAAAATCCATCCTGCGTGCAGAATCTCGTTGGCAGAGACCGCTCTGCTCGCGGTTCGTTCTCACCGCCCTCCCTCTGCTTTCCATCGCCACCGCCACAAAAAGGAAAGGAGAACCCCGGGGAGCAGAGCGCTGTCGGAGCGGTTCGGGTTCTTTTCGCTCCTTCTTTTCCCTCAATTGATTTTTTTTTCTCTCTCTCTCTCTGAGCTTTGCCGTATGCATGAGGTCAGGCGCCGCGGCTGAGATTTCCCGCAGTACCAAATGGCAGACGAGGAAAGCGAGGGGGAAGACGGAGAGAGGGAGGGGAGGCACTGGGGGGTTCCTGGACCCCTTCCCGGTGCCCGTCGCCTCAGGGGGGGTGGGGAGGGTGGGAGGGGGCTGCAGGGCAGGACGCTCCGCTGCTATTTCTTCTGCCCTCGGAAGAAACGGGAGACATAGCAAAAAAGGGGGAGATTCACACCTCGTTAGCTGTGTGCGCGTGAGGCTGAATTACGAACGGATAATTTATTCGTAATTAGCAAATCCCCCAATTAGCCCTCCATCGAGGTGAGAGAGAAAACGGTGCTGAATAGGGGAAAAAAGAAGAGACTGGAGGGGCTGGCGGGGCTCGGAAGCTCCCGGCCTCGATGTTCCTCACCCATAGGGCTGCGAGGGGAGGCGGGGGATTCTCGAACTGCGTTGCCGCAGCCTGAGCCGGAGCCTGAGAACACCCCTAATGTCTGGGCAGACGCGGGATGGGGACGGGAAAAACGCAACAGAAGAGGTTTTAAAGGTTGAAAGAACCACAGGAAAATTGTCCCTTACTTAAAATATTAGAAACAGCTGAAAAAAACGCAGACTGGATGCCGGCGGCGGAAAGGGGGGGTGAGGGGGAGGGGGTGCAGTTGGGGGGTGCTGCGGCCGCTGCGGCTCTGCTGCCCTCATTCCCCGGCTCCGAATGAGCAACCGCAGCCCGCAGTCCCCGGGGGCCGCGGGGCTGCCGCCTCCCTCCTGTCTTCCTCTCTCCTTCCAACCCTTCCTCCCTCCAGCGCAGACGGGACTCGGCGGCACCCGGCACCCGGCGGCACCCGCCCGGCTTCCCCCCGCTAGGGCTGAGGTTGTGGAGGTGGTCGGCTCTTGAGTTGGCTGGCTGTGGGGTTTTTTTGTCTTTAGAGGAGAGAAACGGAAAATAGGGACATCATTCTTTCCAGGGCTATGGTGTGCAGCTCCCTTTCAGTCGGCTCTGAGGAGCACCGACAGACTAACAGACAGAAACCTTTCACACTTCCTCCTATTCATCAGGGCTGATTCATTAATAATTAGTGCCATTAGGTGCATTACAGCACTGCCTGAAGGCCTCAATTAACGGAGAGGGAACTCGTTAAATCCGGAGGGCCGGATTCTCCCCGCGTTACTCCGCCTGGTACAGAGGTTGATCCTCCTGAGTAGTCAGCAGCCCCAGTCCCAGCCCTCTGGGCTGCAACCCTACTTCTTCTTCTCCCTTCCCTCCTGCCTGGAGACTGAGGCGGCAAATCGGATTATCCTTCAGCGCCACTTAGTTCTCCACCGCGAGGCAAAGCGGTGTATTCGGAGGGCAAAGTGATAGGGATTGCGGAGGAGTCTTTGTTACAAAACCAGATGCAATTTTAGCTGTCCTAGAGAGCTGCTTCAGGCTACCGGCAGCTGATGATCAATGGCACTGCTGGCAGATACGCTTCCAGTTGGCTGCTGTCCCTCTCGAGGGACAGGTTCATCCCAGGGCCCATTGCAGTGCCATGTTCCACCAGTGAGAATCATATAATCATAGCATCACAGAACTATAGGATGGCCTGGGCTGGAAGGAACCATACAACACACCCAAACCCAGACCCTCTTCCATGGGCAGGGCTGCCTCCCACCAGCTCAGGTTGAATCCAACCTAGGCTTGAATATCTCCAGGGAAGAGGCACAGACAGCTTCTCCGGGCAGCTGTGCTTGTGCCTCATCACACTCTCAGTGCAGGAGAAAAGCTGGAGGTGATGTGGGAAGGAGACTGTCACAGAGGTGAGCTATCAACTGTTGGAAAGTTGGAGGTCCTGACCTGCTGAAGGTTGAATGGAGAATGGCCATGAGCTCACCTGGGGGCTCCAGCAGCAGAAATCCACACACCTCCCTCCCTGTCCTGGGAGCCTCTTCAGCAAGTGAAACAGCATTGCTGTAAGGAACAAATGAAGTCCTGACCTTCCCCACACAGCCCTTCTCGGGGAATAAGTATCCTCAGAAGTCAATACTTGTTTTGCCAAGGTAAGGAATTTGAATGCTCCATTTTGCCTCTGTCAGGAATGCTACCCAAACACCAACTCCAGGTTTATGCCAACAAAATATGAAGTGTTTGTGTGTACATTATCCCTTACACACCCAGGGTTCTTGCCTATGATACCCATCTATTAAGCACTGTGTAAAACTTAGCAAATCTCTCGAGCACCCAAGATCAGATCTGTGTTCTGCAGGACATCTTTTTCTTTTCCTTTTCTGCTGTGACACAGCAGACTCAGGAGCGGATGGGCAGCGCATCCCTTAATACCGCTTTAATGCCATCAATTTTTATAGCGCTCTGGAAACTACTGAATATTCAAAACTGATCCTCCCTGAGGGAAGAGATCAAAACAAAACAAAAAAGAAATCCAGAAAGAGGGAGGGGAAGAAAAGAAGAAAGGAAGAAAAGGATAAAAATATAAAAGATTCCATCACTGGCACTGGTAGGAATTGTTAAAATCAGCATCTTCTCTCCCTCAGCCACCTCTTTGCTGCAGAAGGACTGGGCAGGTGCAAACTCAAAGCTGCCAAATGCATCTCCTCAAGAGTCAAATTGCACCCTCCACTACGATGTCTCCTTGTCGGGACTTCTCGTAGTAGATTCTCAATTAGGGGATGTTTTACAGTAAATTGCTGGCTGGGTACTGATGCTCCTTTCTGCATTGTGTTTGACCTGGCAGTGAAAGAAGTCCATTTCTTCTCTCCTCTGGGGCACTTGCAGTTTTCCAGCCCTTTGACTGCCCTTTAGCAAAGGAACAATTCCTGTAAAGCACTGCCCCACTTCTTTTCCTATTTTCCAGGAAGCCCCTAAATGATGCTGTCAGGGGGAAAAGAAAATCAGAACATATTTTGTTAGTACAGAACAGCGATCGCATTAGTGTTGCAACACTCAGGGATCCAAGAAGTCAGAAAATTGTCCAAAGCTTTGCTTTTTATCGAGACTTAATAGGAACCCTTGTCCTTTTTATTAGCCCTGTGATGCAGGACTTGGTTTTGTTCTACTGCCAAGACATTTTATTTGATCTCCTTCACCCTTCCTTCTGCTGTCTATTACATGGGAGTAGCACTTGGAGGTCTTTGGTGGGTGGAAAATGCTGTGTGAGGAGGTAGGCGTTATTAATTAGAATGATCTTATTTTATCTTTTAGCTCTCACCAGAAGAAAAATGTCTGGATTGAAATGACAGCCCTGAACAGTAGGTAATGGATACTTCCCTGTGGCTTCATAGTTCTGCTGTGTAACAGAGGATGTCTGGCCCTGGGAGCATGAGAGTTGCGGTTCACATTTCCATTGGAAGGAGTCTCATTTTTTAGAGCTGCAGCATACTCAGACCTATCTGTCGATTACAGCCCATGCCCTTGGCTACGTGGTCAAGGACAAGATGCAATGTCCTTCCTGCAGGGATGCCAGCCCACCTCCAGACATGTCAACCATTGCTGGCCAGCTCCCTGTTCTGCTGTGCATCCAAGGATCCTTCTGTTTTCCTCCTTCTCTTTTCTCTAGATATGCTCTTTTCACCCATACCAGGGATCTGGCACATCAATACTTAAAGGCTTAGGAGGAGAAGAAAACATCAATATTTCACTGAGCAAACAAAGTTGCACAATTCCCTCTTCTCCATTTTAATGCTGGCTGCGGTTCGTTTGGGTTTTTCCATAAGCTGAATGATTCCAGCTTCTTTTTGAACACCACCTGTGTGAATAGTTTGTTTTCCTCCACTTCTGGCACTAAAAAGCAGCCGTAGGAGTCAGTTCAGGGTCACCAGTCTGGCAGTCCCGAGGTGGCTGACTTTCTAGGAAAAGTCACAGCAGGAATAAATGAAAGCCAGCCCACACAACAGACATTTCTGGTCTTTAGCTTATGCTCCGATTCATGCTTGTGCTAAACAAATTGCCATTAGCAACTCTAATGCAGACAAGTGCATAGAAAAGAGAGCTGGGCATTGAGTCACAGGGCTGTACATAGAAATGATGGTCCCTTTACAGGCCATCTCTGTGGGCCACAGCCAACTCGTGACAATCCAGCACTCATCCCACTTGCATCAACCCATAGTCTGAGATTTCCGCTCTTGTCCTTTGAATGAACTAGATCATGCAAATGGGGTGACCAGAGGGAAATCAGGCAGGTTTCCACATGAGTGCTGATGTGAGATGGAGCAACTAGCTCGAAACTTGCTGTACCAGCCTGACACTTCTGAGTCACCCCGCTCTGCTCAATAACTGGAGGCCTTGCACTCCAGGAGAAGTCAAGAAGAGTGTTTTGCTTGTGCTCATATTCATCAAGTAGTTCAGCAAGGTGCTGAATTTGTGAAGTAGTATCTCCTGCTGTGTTCAATAGCAAAAACTTTCTCTAGTGTGAAACCTTTGGTGTCTAGTAGAGTCATGGAGTCATTGAATCACAGAATATACTGAGCTGGGAGGGATCAAGTCTACCAAGTTCAGATCCCATCTCCACAAAGTTCCACCCAACATTCAGACCCTATGTCTGAGTGTCCAAATGCTCCTCGAGCCCTGGCACCTCCCTCTGGTGAAGAATATTTTCCTGATATCCAACCTGCCCCTCCCCTGACACAGCTCCCTGCCATTACCTCGGGTCCTATTGCTGTCACACAGAGCAGAGCTCAGCTTTGCCCCTCCGCTCTCTGTAAGGAGCTGCAGCCACCATGAGGCCTCCCCTCAGCTCCTCTGCTCTGGGCTGAGCAAACCCAAGGACCTCAGCCACTCTTCATACATCTTGCCCACCAGACCCTTCGCCATCTTTGTAGCTCTTACACAGTTGTGTTTTACAGTGGATGAATTCCTAGGGTCTTTCTTCTCTGTCTACATCCACATTGCTTGTAGGAACCCCTCTCAAGGTTGACCAAAATCGGCTCAGAGGCTCAACTGTCATTTGATAGGGACCAACTGGCACTTGCACAGACAGTGTTATCTTATAAGCTTTCATTCCTTAGGAAACCAAGATATCAACCTAGCAATGGGGAAAAGAAAAATGCCATCCTGCTAGCAAGGAGGACCTAAACACTGGGAGGAGAGAGGAAAGGTGGGAAAACAAAGTGAAGTTGCACTGAAAGGATAAATCACTGCCTTACTTTGCTACTCTGCTATGCTCAAAGCACCAGACAGGCAGGTTGGAGAAAATGTTCTCCAGGAGATGGAAAGATCTTGTGTGGAAACCTGAGTGGTACCCATTTCTGACTAGAGGAAGACACAGCACAAGCAGTGTGCACAATCATGTGTCTGAAGTATTTGAAGTGCAGTGGGTGCTATCCCAAAGAGAACAGTCTTCTCACTGCTCCCTCCTTCAGAGGAGGAAGTTTGCAGTGGTGCTGCTTCAGGGCTTACTATCACGTCTGTATTTTAGAAAAGCTGTTGTGTTTGTCTTAATAGCTGCACGTGTGTGCATGGTTTTACTGGGCATTTATTAATACTTGTCATTTGCCAGCTAAAATCTTTCCTGTCCATGTATCTTTCAGAATGAAATCCTTGAAGTGAGCTATAATGATTCTAGCACTACTTCTTTACAATTTAGAGAGCTGCCTTCCTGCCTTTATTTGGTACCACACAAAGTTTGAGGCTGTCAACAATTATTGTAGTATGTTTAATTTCAGTAATTATAATATCATTAATTCTAATTTTGCACCTGATGCAATTACTGACACTTTGGCTTTGGAGCTCTGCTGTATTCTTTGCAGATCTAGGTGTTCCTTACTTCTTAATCTTCCCCACCTGCAGTACATCGTACACTCAGTGAAATTAGGAAATAATAGCCCAGATCTTCCCACCAGCTGCTGTAGGCTGAGAGCACAGGCTAGTCAGAAACTGGGTGTACCCAGGATGCAGGATACACTCAAAACCCCACTCCCTACCACTGTGTCAGTTTATGAGGCGTAGAGGAGGGGTATGATATCCAAACAGTTCAGAATGATAAAGTGCCTTCTACTTGCCTGTTGCTAATAGCCTCCCATTTGCAATTTTTAGAACTCCATTTTGCTTGTAGCCTTTTACTACATACTCTGGGGATGCTGTAGCAGCACCTTGGCCAGGTATCTCAAGGTATCTCAAGGTATCTAAGTCCTCGCAACCTTTAAATCTGTTAAGTCACATTCCATGATTAAGGTACTGCTTTCCATGCCTTCTGTCCTCTTCTCTACCTTTTCATTGCCTTGCTTCCTGCCTATAACTTGTAGTTCTGCACTTAGGTTCCCCAGAACCATTCGCTTGAAGCCTTCTAGACTGATGACTTCATATTAAAACAAATAGTCAGAGAATAAGTAAATAGTAATCATTCTAACATATGATGAGCATTGCCCAATTACAGATGTGTACAAGGCTTAACAGCCTATTAGATTCAGCTCCTCTTTCCAGACAGAATCCCTGCTCCAGAAGGTGAGAAGAGCATTTAGGCTTTCAGGCAGCCACCAGAAACACAGCTTATACCATGGCTGATTCTATACCTTCTCAGTCCCACTCACTGCTCCACTTTACTGTATGGGGTATGTTTCTCCTAAGCCTAGTCTCAATTTCCAGCTTTAGGTATCACTACAAACAGACTGGCCAAACATCTCTCAGGGGTGACATGGATAAGTCAAAGACATTGTAACCTCCTGTGGAGCTTTCCATCCTTTTTGCATGTATTTCTGTAATTCCAGTGTGATAAGGGAGCAGCTACAAGAAATACTTTCTCCATAAAAATGTTTACTTTTAACAGAACATCCACTTTTCAGTTAGTAGACAATATTATTGTAGTTATCAATCATTACACAAATGTTTGCTGGCGTGTTTAAAAGGAGTAGGAGTCAGCTGTTTTACTAGGGTGAAGACTTCCACATAAGCACACATTGTTGTGTCTCAGGGTTAACTCAACTTTAGATGTAGCAGAGTGGTGTGTTACAAGGAAGCCAGTGGTTGGTCTTGCTCTTATATTGCCTGTCTCTAAACTTGCAGTTCTTCTGGGATCCTTGTGACAACTGAGGAACATGAGGGCAGATCATTCTTCTCTTATGCCAGAGTCCCCCTGCAGAATTCCAGGTAGGAGAATGTGGGAGCTGAAATGCTCAGAGATATGCAACACAGATGCATCTTCCAGACACATTCCAGTAGATGGCTGTGGCTGGCTTATGGCAGCATATGGGATAGTAGAGATGCCCATCCCACTAGGGAGTCTGACCTGTGCCAGGTCTGATTGGGAGCCACTTCACTGAAAACAGTTGAGAGCTTCCCTGTATTACTCAATGTTAGCAAACTCTCTAATCCCTCTTGTGCCGAGGGGGCTAGAAGAAAAAGGCTGCTATGGTATTACAGAGTCATAGAATCATTAAGGTTGGAAAAGACCTAAGATCATTTAGTCCAACTGTCAATCACATGTTACATACCAGCCATACAAACACAGCATCCCCCAGACTGGAAATGAGCTCCTGATCCCTTCTTGTCCAGTGACATCAAAATACCAGCTAAAAGGACAGAGAAACAGCCATTATCCATGCGGACAGTGGTTGGTCTCTCTTGGCTCCTGGCTTGGGAAGAAGAAAAGTGCCCTATGCTGCATCCAAACATTTCTCCCCTCCTTCTGCATCTCAGCTTTCCCCAGCAGTTGTAACTATTCTCCACTGAGACCTCCAAATGTCACAGACAATGCAAAATCCTGATTGCACTCAGGAAGCCCATGATGTAGGAGGAAACACTGTCAAGAGGAAGGTGCTTACCTCAACTATTTCCATTCTGTGCACAAGAAAGCTGCCTGGTGATGTGGAGAGATTTGACACAATTTTTTTTGTGTGTGAATGGCTTGTGGCTTTAGTAAATGGTCTCGGATCCTTGCTTGGCACAGCTGGGGTCAAAATTGGCCTGCACACACCCTGCGTTTGAAAGTCCTTGGGCCTATGGGGCCCTGAGATGGACCTTCAGGAGTACACTTAAAGGTCAGCAACTTTGGCAGCTCATTTTAGATCTGCTCCTCTGAAACATTCCTAAAATGTACTTAGTCTCTGGATACATCTGCTAAGGAGTGGAGTGGAAAACAAAATCCTTCACGATCATAAAAGTAGAGCTCCAAATCACGTTATGTCTTTGGAGAAGTATAACTGGTAGACAAATTTAGAGCAAAAGAATACACTGCAGCTGGGAATATTGAGCTGGGTACTGGAGAAGACCATGTGGAAGCTGCCTGAGGAATATACGGAATGCATTATCTATGTGTTTTTGTTTTTCCAGGTCAGTGAATGTCCGAGTACAAAATGCAACCATCAGGAAGTTTCCATGGGTTTGTGGCACTGGTGTCCCTCTGGACTTGATTTTCAAAGATACCCAGTTCCCAGAGTTATGATATGGAGCTCAAGTTGCTGATTGGAAGCTGTGGCACAGGCTGGGTTATAGACTTCAGGACAGGAGTGAAATATATTATTCTTAGCCTGTTGTGCCAGTATGGGTCAGCTGCAACTTTTAGCCCCATCTTGACTGTCTCAGGGATGGACTGATGAGAAGATTATCTTTGAAAGAAAAGGTATATAATGATCCTATAGAAAACAGTGTTAAGCCATTTGCGATGGTTTTCATGTTGTTTCCCACCACCTTTACCCATCCCCACTCAATAAAATTTGCCAAAGTTGAAGACAGGAAGAGAGCATTTGCAATCCACTAAATGTTCCTTTGTAGCTTTGTTGCCTAACAACATTTTGGTTGAACAGCAATACTGTTACCAGTTACAGTCTCCCATGAACAAGTCTAGTCTAGCTCTGGGCTTTCATTTGCAGCTGGAACATTTTGTCAAATGCCTTTTCATTTGCTTGACTGCTCGCTAGGCAAAAAACACTGGCCTTTATTTTCAGCCAGCCTTTGGCAAAGCAGGTGGTTCAGCTAATATTAATGGTCTAATGTAATGGCTGCTTACCTATTGCAAACCATGGTACAGATTTCAACATTTACAGCATTGAGATCATCCATAGGAGCCTGCCTGAAGTGTTCTCCCACTGTCGTCAAAGACAGCTAGAGTCTTGCTGGAGAGGTTTCAGCAAGTAGGGCTGGTTCACCTATGTTACATCTCTGTGTCAAGTTGTTTCTGATCATCTATTCCCAATTAACACCCCATGTGGATGGTGTTATTGAAAAATCAGAGTGCATTGTTCCTGCTTAACTCGACTCTGGAGCTGCTCTTAAGAAACAGCAACAGCACTTTATATTTGTGCCTTACCTTAATCAGTGAGAACTTTCAAGTGCAGGCAAGTCCTGGTATACATGATTCATTATCCTAGAGGAGTGAGAGCAATGCAGTGAGCAAACTGAGCAGTCCTAAGGGAGAATCTTCTATCCAGCCATCTCATGGAGAGGATATGAAATGAATTTTACCTTGGAGGCTTTTGGGAAAGAGAAATGGTGGTGTTTTCTTTATCAGTTGAAAACAACAGACACACATATAGTCTTTTATTCTGATCCATGTGGGACTCTCAATGGCAGATGCCATGTTCCTAGATGGCTGTTGTCCTTTGTCCTTCCTAGACAGCTCATGTCCCAAAGTCCTCCCATTGGTGTGGCAGGGGACTCTTCCCACTACCAAAACAGTCTCTTAGTGTAGCAGATTTCTCCTCTGGATGTCACCGTACTGCTTATGTAGCCTATAAACTTGAATGGACAATTCAAGTCCTCATGCTCAGTGTCCTAACTTATTTGTCACAGCTCATTTGTCAATCCACTAAAAATCAGCCAGCCAGGCTGCAAGGTGAGTCCAGAAGGCAAGGGAACAGAAAGGTCTTTGATCTGTGCTCAGTCAGCATATCCCAAATGTTGGTCTGCGAGAGAGCTTTGGCCAGAAGAATGCAGGAGAAAACCATAGGCTCAGTAGGTCAGTGGGCTCAAAAGCTGTCACTGATCATTCTTGTTTTTTTCCAGAAAATCAATGAAGGTTACCACTGCAAAACAACACTGTGAACTGTGGGCTGATCTGGGGCAGGCAGGGGTGACAACACCAGCACAACACATCGCCAAATCTTAGCACCCACCTCATGTGCAGGGTGGTTACACAGGGTCTTTGGGTTGATGACATGCCAGTTTTGCAGGTGCAATGTCCCTACTTTGATTTGTGGCACAGAACTGTCTACCAAAGTGTTTTTCAGCACAAGCAGTGAGCTGGCCATGAGTACATGAAGGTGGGAATGTACCTGGTTTGGTACTATTATGTGTGGCAATGTGGCATAAATCACAGCTTTAGCCACAGGGATTTTTCTCACAGGTGAACCCACATCTCTATTTCATAGGTACTCCTCCATGAGAAACGCAACCTTCTACCTCCTCCAAAGGATTTTCCCTCATGCCCAGGCATACATACCACAGCAATGTAGGGTGGACTTCTTGGTCATCTACTGTCACCAGCTTTGGGTTTCCATGTTGTGATCAGCATTTAACAGAGGGCACTGCAAACTGGAAATGTTCACCTAGCAGGAACAACAACAACGCGGTGATTTGTGATGTCAGAAACAACACACTGATCTTTTTAGTAAGATATCCCAGATCCTGATATGACATCTTTAATCTAACAGATGTCAGCTCTTTGATGCATGTTAAAATTTAGTTCAGCCGTGCTCGCTAGTTGATGTGAAGTAAAATTAATTCTTGTTATTTAATAGTATGATGATGAAATATGGGTTACCCCACACTCAACTCTCTGTCCTAGATAGTAACACATGAATTTTTAATAGGGTACACTTTCCTTATATTCAGAATCAGTCATGAGAGAGATAAATGAGGCTAATAATAAACAAACCTTGCAGAGACCTCTGGGATCTCACAGAAATGAGGTTCAGATGGCTGCACAGTGATGGAGATTCCCCATTGCTCACATAGAGGAATGGCTGCCAAGCGTTAGCAGTCACATAGTGGCTGCTCCCAGAGGGCATTTCTCCACAATGGTAAAACAACATCAGCTAAGGGAAAGGTATGTCACATCCAGGTTAGGAAGTCCCACAGCTTCTCATTGCTTCATATTAATACATTCTTTTGTGAGAAAAATTACTCGACACATGCCTGATGTTTATATTCTCTCTCTCCATGACGCTGTAATAGGCAGTAGCAGAAAACAGGCTACAGCATCTATTAGCCAAATCAGTCACTGCTGCAGCAGCTACCAGATGAAACGAGGGAGGCTGAATAGCAGTCTTTTCATTTTTAAAGTAATTAGTGATGGAGAAGATTTATGATCACTGTGTTTATGGACTATTTTTATTTCTTGGACAAATAGTCCTATGATGGAAACAGATATAAGGCTTTTTAAGATCTCTCAAAAGTGGTTGAGTGCAAAGAGATCTCCTTATCCAGCAGGGTAGCATCCCTCCAGCTCAGGCGAGTGGCTCCAGTCCCTTTAGGCTCTGTCTTGGCAAAGTATAATGGATAGAAACAGAGGGCAGAGGTCTCCTTCCATGGCATTTTACATGTCTCTTCCTACCAGTCCCCAGGGCTAAGATGAGGGGAGCATCACAGGAAGCTCATTCAGCAGCTGGTGCATGCTTATGAAGAAGAAATGATGCTTTGGAGCCAGGTATTTTTCAGTCTGGGATTTAAAAATATAAAAAGATTATTGCTGGAAGTTCACAGCCACATGTCATATATAGTGTGGAAAAGCCATCACAAGATTATTGATGAGGCTAGGTCATTAACCAAAGGTGACATGTATTTTGGTGAATGATTGCCAGCTGAGATGACCATCTGTGTCAAATCAAATCAAACTGGCTATCAGTACACTTGTCAACTGAAAAAATAAAGGAAGAAAGACATTATTTTCTAAACTGCCTGTCCAGATCTACAGCCTTGAAAATCACCAATTAGATGGCGAGCAAACACTTACTTAGTTTGCAGCACTTGGGCCCTCTCTGTGAGGTTAGGAGTGCTATTAGTGTGCTGAAGTTAAAGAATAAAGCTATGATGTCTTTGTTGGCAGTATGCTTGACGCTTGGAGGGCTCATTCTGCTTATTTTTAATATCTGAGGAAAGTCTATGTACTAATACAGTTAACTGGTTTACCCTCACTGAAAATTGCTACTGCAAACAATAGAAATATTACTTCTCTCAATGCAATGTACTGCTGCCCATTTAAAACATAACGAAACAGAACAAGCTAAGCAGTCTTTCAGCAAAAGAAAAGTCCGATTGAAGGAGGACATGACTTTATTCTTTGTGGAATATTATTCTTGGATTATTCTTCATGGAATAACACATCTCACAGCTCATTATTTGACTAAAGTTCTTTCTGTCAACTGTACTTGAAAACATCTTTTTCTGTGAGGAATGAAACTGGAGCATGTGGTGTAATTTCCTATGCCAGCCCAGTCCCTTGAGTCTTATGATGTTTATTGCTTTGGATAAACAGAGGTGCTATGGAGGGGAAAAGCTGCACATTTTCCCATCTAAAATGCAGGACACCTCCTACACCCCAAGGAGACTTGTGTGGTCTCTTTTGTCTCCTGCAGTGAGGACTCCCCACCCTGTTTCAGTTGGCTGAAATCATTACCTTTTCCTATAGTGCTAGAATTAGTTTAATGAGTTTGCATACATCAGCCAGACTTCCTTCAGTGGCATTTACGCTAGCGGAATTTATTTCACGGTTGCTGTGGACTATGCATAGGATCAGTTCATGTTGCTCACCTTGTGCTTGGTAATAGGCTCAAAGCTGCTGTTGCAGGATGCTCTGCCCTCAAGCCCTGGGGAGGCAGCATCAGCTACTATGCTGAATCAGTTTTGTTGTCCACCTTGTCTGTAATTATCTTGCCAAGGATGATCAGGCTGGGAAAACAAACAAACAAACAAACACAAAACCAACCAACCAAACAACAACAAAAAAGAATAATAATTAAAAAAAAAAAAAAAAAGAACCCAAAACCTTAGGTATCCCTGTGGATATAATTCTACTGAAGTTTAAATCCTGAAACTTGTGTTCTTTTCAGACTTCCTCTTCCATTTTTTAGCATTACATTTTCTCAGTCCAGATATCCTACTTCATCCTACCTAGCAATATCCACTCCCTTTTGTCCTACTTCATTAATATCTTCAACCAAAGGAGAAGATATATGTTTCATCCCTGAGAAATGCAGGCTATCTGTCTTTGGCCACCAGCTAAGCCACTGGTTGTATTTCCACAGGATTCACAAGGGTTTACTGATGTCTCCAGTTGGAGCTTAGCCCAAAGTTTTAAAAAAGTGTACACCAACAGGTATAAATGGAAACTCTGCTAAACTAGGTCAAACAGAAATCCTGATGTCCTCGCGCCTATCCTGGGTGAGTGTATTGATTGGCCACCTTTGACTTGACTGCATACAAAGAAACACCTTGTGGTTGGATAGCACAGACAAATTTTCACCCCAGACCATTCTATGATTCTGTGGTTCTATGATTGTCCCTCTCTACTCTGCCCTTGTGAGGCTCCATCTGGATTACTGCATCCAGGTCTGTGGCTGCCAGTACAAGAAAGACAGGGAACTGTTGGAGAGGGTCCAGAGGAGGGCCACCAAGATGATCAGAGGGCTGGAGCACCTACCCTATGAAGACAGGCTGAGGGAGCTGGGCTTGTTCAGCCTGGAGAAAAGAAGGCTGAGGGGAGACCTCACTGCAGCCTTTCAGTACCTAAAAGGAGCCTATAAACAGGAGGGGAATAAACTATTTGAAAGGGTAGATAACAGCAGGATAAGGGGAAATGGTTTTAAGTTGAGGGGGGGAAGATTTATTTTGGATGTCAGAGGGAAGTTCTTCACAGATAGAGTGGTGAGGTGCTGGAACAGGCTGCCCAGTGAGGTTGTGGATACTCTGTCCTTGGAGGTGTTCAAGGCCAGGTTGGATGGGGCCCTAGGCAGCCTGGACTAGTATTAAATGTGGGGTTTGGCTGCCCTGCATGTGGCAGGGGGGTTGGAGATTCATGATCCTTGAGGTAAAATTCTCACAAATATCCAACAGCAGTGTTCATTTTGTGCCAGTTCTGAGGATGAAAGCCTCTCTTCTGTAGAGATGTAGTACAACAGCAGTATGCCTCAACCCAGAAGGATTCAGGGAGTAGAGAAGGATGAGATTTATTCACTACAAGTACTCAGAAATGCACTTCTGGGAAGAACACCAAAACATATTTTCACATAATATACACAAACATTTGCTGAAACTGAATTTTGGATTGACCACCACAAAGAGTTGGACAAGATACCCAGGTCTTAGTGCAGATCCCATCAGAGAACATAAATGGCACATTCAACTAGCGTTGGTCTGCACAGTTTAAAGTACAAATATACTTAAATTGTTGCAAAGCAATTAGCAGAAAAACACTGCTGACCTTGATCAGAGAAAATCATTTTCAATAAATCATACACACGATAAATAATTTGTTAAAAATTTGTCTGCACTATCCAACCACAAGGTGTTTCTTTTTAGGCAGTCAAGAAAATATGAGAAATGGAATTATTCTTTCTACAGTTATAGAAAGAAAACTTTGAATAGTGATGCACTGAAAAACTTCACATGTTTCTTTGTGGTAAAAAATCAGTCTCACCTTTTCCTGCTGCTCTTACATAATTTAAAACTCACTTGCTTTTAAAAGCTCAAGCCTGTCATGTAGCTAATCCTCACTGAGAGCTAGCGTAGATGACATGTTTGAAAATAATTGGGTTTAGAAATAAGAGCATTTTGAGTGCTGGAATTCCATGTCTTTTAGTGGTATTCAACTTGTGCTACTAGACTTAGTGAAATACATTTCAAAATCATTGAGTTAGACTAAAAAATGAACTCTTTTCTATTGTTGGCTGTTATTACCTATCACCATCCAGAAATTCAGTTGTCTTAGTAGCACAACACCACTGACAAAAGTTTCTTTTGACTTCCATTTCTTCAGTTCACCTCAGCATTACCACATCCAAACACCTTTTTATATTAAAGGAACCATAAGACTAAAAAACACATGAACTCAAAAGTTGTGGAAAGGTTAGAAATGGGATATGTCAAAATAGAATCATAGAACTGTAGAATCACAAGGTTGGAAAGGACCTACAAGATCATCTAGTCCAACTGTCCTCCCATTACCGTTACATACAGACTTTAATTATGTGGTGATAAACAACATTTAAAAAAAAATCTATCTATCTATTATTCAATATTTATTTGAAGGAAATTAAAATATGCATTAAAATATGACAAAAATCCCACCAAAAAGATGTTTATTTAATTTTCTACTGCGTGTTTATAAGGTACTCTCACCTTAATACCTGAGCAGAACTAAAACAGTGACACGTTTATATCCACAGGATTGTGGTAGAAAGGTGATAGAGGCAGTAAATCCTTGCTTATGAATTAAGTCAAGATGAGATATTTACAACCTCAGCATTGAAGTACTATGTTCAAATTACTGTTCCCATCTTAGAAACACAGGCCTGCATGGGATGTCTGAACATTCAGTCCGGGGTCCTATACATGCAGGCAGTGACCTTGTAGGCTGCCTTTCACCAGTTGCTCAAACTTCCTCTTAAAGCCAGTTAGGTTATTTTGGCTCCATGGTACCTTATGGAAACCCATGTAAGGATCTGTTTGCTTTGATAGTAGGAAGTCCAGATTGATTCAGAGTCATTTTAAAGCCATTTGCTATTATGCAAAAATGCTGTGCATTTTTAGGAAAATCTTTTTTCCTGTCTCATGTATTTGCAGACAGTAATTCTAGATTTTGTCAGCTTTTTTGTTATTAGGCCAAACAAAAGGAATCAGTCCTGTCCCATCAGATGGCAGTTCACTCCCTGTTTCTTGTGTCCCTGCCCTATTCCTTATCCAGTTGAAGTTTGGTTCTCCTAAAATGGAGAAATCAGGTCTGGATTGTGAGCCCATATTCCAAAAATCACATGAAGTTCAGGCTGAGTTACGAAGACCTAAGGATGGGACTTCAGAGCAGAACACCATCATTTCAAGACCAACAACAAAGCCTGAGTGTCTGTTTGTGGTGAGACAGGGTTACTGATAAGATATTCACAGATATATCCAGTAACTCAAGGAGCAAAACTCTGACCCAGCTGAAAGGAATGGATGAAATCTCCATTTATTCCCTCATGCTCTTGGCACTGCCAAGTAAAGTCAATGGGTCTGTGGGGTGAGGGAGCTGCTGCAGCTTGAGGGCTTTTTTTGATGTCTGCATAGATTTACTGCTGCAGAAGACAGACAGGATGAAATATTGTATGGCACAGGAGATGAAAAAAAAACCAAACAGCTGAAGAGGAAAAAAAGCATTTCTAGATGTTATAACCCTCTGGCCAGTCTTCCATCTATTTAGGGTCATCCATGCCTTGAGTCAGTTCTCCAAGTAAGTACTTTATTCTCCTCAAATGTGTTTCTTTCCCTTTCCACTCTACTGCTGTAATGTTATCAAAAAAGCAATGAAGCTTTGGGGATGTTGGGAAAGCAGGGTAACAGAGACACAGATGCATCTGCTGCCTCTGTATCTGTGAGGCCCCAGAAGCTTTTACAGCTGAGACAATTATCACAAGTTTGGCTGTTGCCAGAGCTTCTCTTTACACCATTTTCAGTATTTCAAGTGAGAAGTGCATCCAATCAAACATAATAACCTCCAGGATATAGACAGGCAACAATCAAAGATCAGTGACTTATGGGCAGCCAGGACAGCAAATCTTTCTGGAGACTCTTCTATGCAGAACAACACATAAACTCAGTTGAAATGTCTGACATACATAAAAATTTCCAGGAAAAAGTCCCAGGCACCAATAGAATTGATAGAGCCAAATCCCTTCTGGAAACACCTATTCATAAAAGTAGGTCCCCATCTGCATGAATCATTGCTCCAGGAAGTGAAAGATGCATTGCAGAGGTTTTGATCTAGATAGGCTGTTTCTCATTCTCTCAGCGTCATTCAGAGTGGTTACAAATGCCCTACTTCATTCTGGAGGTAGTGGATGAAAGAAATCATGTGGCCATCATTTCCACATTATCTATTTATGGCTTTTAAACATATACAGAGGCTCATAGTGTGTGCATGTTATGAAGTTATAAATGTATATAGGTAATTGTATGTACTTATGTATGTATACACATACAGATATATTTAGTGCAAAACACAGATATGAGAAAAGGTTTTCCTAAGTTATACACAAATACTAACAGAGGATCTACAGAAGTCTAAGTAATGCCAAAAGAAAGTAAGCAATGGCAGCACTGACAGGTTGGTAAAAGTAAAAACTTCTCAGCCACTTAAATGAAATTCCACCTATCTACCTCTCTATTTGTCCATCTATCTAGATATGCACAAGCAAGCTACTTGTAAATCTCAACAAGAATCACAGAATCATAGAATCACAGAATTACAGAATGGGTTGGGCTGGAAGAGAATGCAAAGCCCACCAGTCCCAACCCCTGCTGTGGGCAGAGCTGCCATCACCAGCTCACGCTCCCCAGGGCCCCATCCAATCTCACCTTGAGAATGGGGCACCCACAGCTTCTCTGGGCAGCTGGTGCCAGTGAGTAAAGAATTTCCTCCTAACATTGAATCTAATTTTCCCCTCTTTTATCATATCATAAGCATCTTCCTCACAGGAGGAAATATCTCTCTTTCCAATCTGTGATTCTCCTTCATTTTGGTAGGCAGCCATGTAACAAAGTGCCCCAACTACAGGAGAGTTGGATAAATAGTACAGATTTAGTTGCTTGTAAAAATCGCAGTGCTATGACTCTGGTGCACATTTCAAACAAAGGCAGCTGTCCTTGGAGCGACCTGCTGTCTGGTAGCTGTCGCAACATCTCATAGCCCTGTTATGAGTACTGCCTGCTCCTGTCTTTACCGACAGATATTACAAGACCCAAACATTTTGGGGAGCAGGCCGGCCAGAGAAAGTGCACTACTTTATACCATTCTGCTCAGAACGTTTAGGAATATCTTTAAGTGCTATCATGAATAGAAGGTGTGCTATAGACTGGGGCCATAACCCCTCTCTATCAGAGCAGTCACAATATCCATAGTTGGTGAAAGACAGGGTGCCTGCAGGTGGCTGCATGAGTTACAGCAGCACAGCAAACTACTCAGAGATAGTCACAGCAGGTTTTATTTTCCCATCTGTGAGCTGCACGTTGGGCTCCACATTCCTGTAAAAGAAAGCGTTATAGACATTCGCTACCTCTGGAAAATTGCTGAATGACAGCATGGGGAAAAGGGAGTTTCTTGTTCACAGGGCTGTCTGCTAAATGAGATCTAGCTCCAGTCAACGTTACCTGTACTAAACAGGAGTAGACTCGTGACTATGTATGTGTTTGCATCTCCACAGCGTTGTAGCTCAGGGACCCTTGTGGAAGGAAGAAAATGGGATTCCCCTGTTTGGCTGCTCACCACTAGCTTCCACTTCTAGCCAAGCACCTGAGCTCCTGTGTCCCTGGGCCATGTGCAGATGAGTATCTCACACCTGAGAGACACTCACCATTGTGTATATGCTATGGAAATCTGGCAAAATTAAGCATCACACAAAATAATGGTGATGCTTGGGTGTTTTGCCTTCCAGCCATTTACAAGTACCACCATGATGTGTTAGAGCAGCTCTTTGAGGGCCTTGTTTTTTCAGAAAAGACAAGGCAGGGAGTGCAAAGCCTTGTTGTACCAAATTAAATGAACTCACATTACATGAATGGGTCATCTGGAAAAAAAACAGACCCTGATCCCCCACATCCTCAAGTAAAATTGGGATTTCATGGAAGTCCTGATAGCCTTAATCATTTCAGGAGAGGTAGCATCTATATGTATAACAACACATATACAGCAGCCACTTTGCAAAGGCCTATCTGTACAAGCAGCAAGTGCATACATCCATGTGTTTGGATGCTGTTGATAAGCACATTATCTACACGCAATCTGATCGTTACATGAGCATTTTTCAGTACGTAGATGCAAGTATGGACAGCATTTGAGCCCCCCTCCTACAGGCATTTGTAAGCGTGTCTCTCCTGGTAGGGTGTAGAGCATCCTGTATCTGCATAAAATAGCTAGGAGACAAAATCGGCAGTGCTCTGCTCCTCCTGAAGGAAGAGCTGATGTGTTTAATAGCTTCAACAGGAGCAGAAGCGGGCAGCTTGTCCCAGCAGTATACTGCGGTTTCCTAGGTAACTGAACTTGAAATAAGGTGATGTCTGGAACCGGGTTTTATCAAATCAATTTGCTGAAGGTGCATACATGGGAAAAAGAAACAACGTAGGGCCCTACTCACTGTAAAAGCCAACAATATACCACTTATTTATTTTGGTAATTGAGGAGTTTGTTGCCTTTTAATGATCAGCAATGACATTTTCCCGTTGAAGCCATCTGTGCGGGCAAGGAAGTGTAGAAAATATGACTGTGCATGTTATGCATTATTTACACAAGGCCGCAGCTATGTGCTTTGCAGACAAATGAAGAAAAGACAGACCTCTGCCCTGAGGAGGCTGCAGGAGGAGCACAGGTCCCATCTCATTGTGCACATGCACAACCCAGCTAACGTGGCCACAGTGACACAGGCTAAGCTTCTTCCTCTGCCATAGGCTTCCCACACAATGGTGGGTTGTACAGTTGGGGCAGGATCTCCAACAATACTTGTGTGCTTACCTACAGTTTCTGTTTGTGTCTGAGATCAGTGGGAAGGAAGTATTGCAGGAAAATGAGCCATAGATTCTCCATCTACATCTCTACCCAAAATATCTCTTGCCTGTACTGTTAAATCACATTTGTCATGCATTCAGTTTGTGCCAGGTAGCACTTAACCATGGAGTTACTAAAAGCATGGCACAGGCCAGGTAATGTAGGGAGCAACATAGAGTGTACCACTTCAGTATCCTTCACTGTTTTCCTGCATTGTTCTCCAGAAACACCCCAGCAGAATTTCTCCTTGTGCAGACTTCTTGCTCTCACGCCAGTCCTCAAATCACCCCAAACTCAGCACCATCTCATTTAAACCCACTAGTACAAAGCTGCTTTGTACACTTTGCCATTTTTTCACTAGACAGCTGTGCTTGCTCACAGCAGGATCATGGGAGGGATCAACATAGTTATTCCTGTTCCAACCTAACAGGGACTGAGTCAAACAAGAGTGATGGAGTCTCCCTCTACTTGCTCTTAGGTTGAAGGAAATGTAGGTGTGGCTTCCACAGGCCATTAGCCCAAACTAGAGACAAAATAACCCATCAAGATGTTGCTTCCATGCAAGTGTCCAGCCTGGACCACCTGTTCAACAGAAATGACACCAAACTGTACCAGATTTGTGAGAGCAAGACTGCTACCAACCCCAAGACCAAGGTCCTATGTATCCTCACAGTTCCTTGTGAGGAACTGGAGTCCTCTGGCCTCTGATGTGTATACAGCAGATGCTGGAGATGTCCCAACTTTTCCTTAGCTGAGAATCTTCCACAGCAGCTGCATCACACATAAGAGCAGTAGCCTGTGACCACGTCTACCCACCAAACTGCCAGGTCACCGAGATGGGAACCACTTCCCACTGATGCCCAGGATTTACATGGGGTACACAGGATGTCTTTTTCTGTCTAGACACTGGGGACAGTTTTCTCTTTCTCTCTCCCTGCCTCCTCTGCTTTGGGAAGCCTGGTTTAATGGAGCCTCAGAGGGCAAGATTCTCCCCATTATATCTTGATTCTTTTCCTCTTTCTCTTACCCTGTGTGTCCTCTTCTTCACTCCACTGGGAGTATTTTTTTTTTCATATAATTAAATACCAAGACTATTTAAATGGCGCTGTGGGAAGAGGAAGAAAACCCAGAGCCTCACTATGGGCCTGAGTCTGAGGCAACCGTGGTGTGAGAAGGAGAGTGCCCATTTCAAGCTCATTTCATGGCCCCTCATCAAAGGAGGTCTCTTTCCAGTCTCTTTCCTCTTGGGGAGATAGCAAAGGCATCAAAGACATCATCTCTGATGGGCTGCAAAAGCAGATGCAGCACTCAACTATAATCTGAGCTTATTTACAGAGCCTGAGCATGCTGCTTCATGGATGGAATAGGGGAGGGGGGTCTGGGAGATGTGCAGAAGGGACCTTCAGCCCTGTGGGACACAGTCCGTGCTGCAACCTGCGTGTGATAACATGCAGTCTTTGCAGGGGTGACCCTGGTAGCTGTCAGAGCCCACACAGTGCTTGTGGCCTCAGGGGCACCAGGCAGCTCGGGCAATGTTTGTTGCTATTATTAACATAGACATGGTGTCTGTGCCAGTCTGCAGCACTTCCCTCCCCTCACCGGGTGCTGTAAGGACAAGTACCTTAGCAGACTGAGTCAAATGGAGCACTGGAGTGACGGAGAGCATAAGAGGACTGTTTAGAACAGCAAAAGATGATGACACACCAGCATCTACCATTCCGTCATGTTTTGTTTAGCTTAATGTTTCTAATAACCTGTGTACAGGACAGAAGCCCCCCAGAAGGCTGGTGCAGGAGCACAGGCATTGTTTCATGCTGTTGTTGCTGCGTTCAAGGGGACACACACAGCTTTTCAAAGGAAGGCAGTAATCTGAAGATCTCACTTTGGTCTGGACAAGCTGTGTATTGAGCCTCTGCTTTTCCTGTAGCATGCCTGGGAGTGGTTTGGGCGCAGAACGGGTGCTGCAGCTTGGCCTTTGGCAGCTGCGGGTGCACTGCCCAGCGACAGAAGACTCCAGAGCACCTTGGAGCATGACACACCCTGCCATCCCATGCACTGTGTGATCCATAACCCCCTAATAGCTCAGTTCCACGTCAGAAGGCAAATGTGCTGGCTTGCTCCGATATAGCACTGCCAGGGTAATCTGGGGTCCTGTCCATCATGCCTGCAGTTTCAGTGTCTAGACAGCTCTTCAGTCTGGCATTAAGGACAGATGGCCTGAGGGCTTTCTTTAGCTTGCAGCATTCTCCAAAGCTTCTTGACAGCATAGGGCCTGAGAAGGCTCTGAAGGACAGGATGCTATGTGAGTATATCCTGTGGTAGGGCAGACTGGAGCAGCTCAACAATCTGCAGTGCCCATTAACAGAAAGACACAGTGATTTCCAAGGATGCCTCCATGTTCCAACAGCTTCTTCCAAACTAAATTAGCTTTGGGATGCATGATTGCAAAGCCACAGCAATTAGCAGATGGCTCAGGATCAAGTCTGGGACTTGACGTGGCCACAATCAAATGGGGAGGACCACTTCAGCTTCCAGTTTGGTACTGCATCTTCTTAATGCAAGTGGGGTTTTTGCTTTGCTTTTAACCAATACTTAAACCAAAAAAAAGGAGGGATCTATTTTTATTTAGCAAGACATGCAGAAACACTAGCAGCAAAAATGCTGCCTGCAATGTAGAAATGTTACATTTCATTTCAAGCAAATGCTGCTAGGGCTGCCTGGGATGTGACAAACCATCTGACTGATTGTTCTCCAAGTACTTCTCTGTAGCCCTCAGAAAATCAACACATTAAGTTTTCACTATAGGCAAGCAATTAGGCACAGAACCATTCAAATGAAATCAAAATCAAATCTGGAGAGAAACTGCAGAACATTTGCTTGTTGTTTTACTTCAGGAAGTCACATTACCTTGGTACTCAACACCAGCATGACTGGCCTTGGAACATCTGCATCTGCAGGCAGGATCTACAGTTCGGGGCTGAAGTCCCAAAGAGAGTTCAGAGATCAGTCTGAAAAAATATTGGCAGATTTCTGACTGTACACTGGGGTTGTATATTCTCTGCATGCACCTACCTTGGGCATGCATCCTGCGGTATGTCATAAGATTCTTGCCCCCTCCTCATTCTCATCACAGAGGTAGGTGAAGGGGCTCTGCCCAGTTCACCTGGACCTGGACTTCCTTGGTGGAGCAGCAGAGCATAGAGTGGTGTCAGAGGGAGGCTGTGCGTGCCTCAATAGGAAATCAGGTCACGGCCCAGGCACGTGCCCAGAATCAAGAGTTAGAGAGTATTCATGGGTCTTCCAGTTAACCTGTGGCTTCAGGGCTTGGTGGAGTTAGTTACCTTACTAAATGAAAATGTCTGTGGTGCTTTTAGTGACACTGAGTCCTAAACCCAGGGATCCGAGTTAGAATGACTGCGTGCCTTTCCAGCTAGCATACCAGCATGAAGTGAGTCTGACTGTCAGGAGTCAAATCAAGACAAATAATGACAAGAAATAAGAAATGTGTATTTAATAAAGAAGTTTTCCTGAGGCTGTGGTGAAATCTCTGCTTCTAAGATCCCTCTAAGATCAAGTTGGGCAGTTTCTCTTGAAATATGTGCCCTAGTCTAATCACAGCTCTTGCTCTGAAATGGGAGTTAGTTTAGTGAAGTCCTGAGGTTTGCTTCAGGAGAGAAGTCTGGATTGCCATAATGGTCCCTTCTTGACTAAAAAGTGGGTGGATCACTACCCTGTTCTTTCCATTTCATCCAGCGCTGTATTTCATTTTTATTTCTTTTCAAGTCATTTTATAGCACTCACATGAAACATCTGAGTATCTCAAAGACTATGAATCACTTCTGATTCACACTGCCATGATGGAGGGAAATGCCACCATACTTTCCTCTCAACTGCAGAACCAAGGCATTGAAGCTCCAAATCCCATCTTACACCAAAGCTATGGGTCACAACTGACGAGGGAATCACAGCCTGTACTGCCTACTCCTGGGTGACCACCACTCCTGTGCCTCCTGATTCTCTCTCCTTCTAAGAGGAAACTGCATGACAAATCAAACATTTTTCTGTATTTTTCGATTGAGTGGTGGCTCTTCCTGCCTCTTTTCACAAGCTGTTGGCCCAGAGACTTCCCACATGGCTACCGTAAGAGGTAAACATGTTGGTTTACATGTACGGGGTATATTGCTAAGTAGGCAGTTGTTGGTTTGGGTAGCCACAAAAACAGTAGAAAGTTCCAAGTAACAAGGAATTTAAGTGAGAAAAGCAATGCTTGCTCAAAACCACAAGATAAGACATGTCTAGAAAAGGGGAAGGAGAGCTAGAGGCAAACATGATAAGCTTTATAGATACTTAGAAAAATAACCTTTATGGATTCTTAGAAATAAGTAGACAGTGAACATGTAGTACTCAGCCAATGAGGAATCAGAGGAGGGAACTAGCGTCAGACAGTAGGGAATAAAAGATAAGATACTGATCTGCAACCGTACTTCTTGTAGGATGCCTACCATTGCAATCATGAATAAACTGACTTCACATGAGACCTTGCCTCAGAAAATTATTGCAATATTTTTTATAGCCATGTTACCTCAGACAGGAACCAAAGGGAAAAGGCAGTTCTGCATTTTGACATCTCATTCATGAACCTGGACAATGGTTTACAGGATGGAAAGGGTGAGCCCACTGTTGAGTTGTGTGAAATATACCTGATCTCTCCTGGTGGCTCAAGGGAATATACTGCCATGTACACAGAGATACCAGCTGTATGTAGTCTGCTTCCAGTACACTGGTGAAGAAACTGTGGCATACTCACAACCTGGGAAGCCCACTAGGTCTGAAGAGTGGACTTTGCAAACATGGAAAGGAGGTAAATAAAGATGTAGGCTGAAACCAGATGGACTTCCACATGTTTGCCTTCATCACATTTAGCTCTGGGTTTGTTTGTACTCACCTTATCAGCTGCAGTAGTACTCTTAGAGAGAGTGGTTTTCTATTTATAGGCACCAGCTGTACCTGAAGGACTGCAGGGCAGTCTGCATCCTTCAGCTTCTCCTGCCTCTAAAGCTGCTTCTCCACCTGGGCCAGTGTCACGGGTACTCCCGTTTTCAAGCTAGAGACAAGGAAAGGGGTTTTGTTCCCAATCTGCAGCCTTTATACCTTCTCCAGAAGGATAAGCCATAATGGTTGTTTATAGTTTTCTCTTTTTTTAATGCATGCAATTATACTTAATCCAGCAGTTAACAACTATGGTTGATATGCAGAAATGTGTTAGTAGCTAATAAACATTATTTGGGCATATGAAAATAGATCATGTTTAAATTTAAATCATTTCTCATGTAGAGCAAAGGGTCTCAGACTGGGCTCCAGACACCTGAATGACATTGGAGTGTGTTCTTTTCCACCTCAGGGTGTACATCTGCTCTAAGCATGAAAACGCCTTTCAGTTCTTTTAGCTCCTCAACCATTTCCCTCGTTGTCCCTGTGAGCCTTCAGATAGCCAAGTTCTACTTTAGCTCATTCTAAGGGGTAAATACATACAGTTGGTGGTTTTGAGAATCCTACTAAGGATCAAAGAAAATAAGGCTGGGGAGGACCTTATAGGGTTATCTGTTCTATTTACTATGCAATCAGCACTTCTCCTATGAGGGAAGGTTGAGGGAACTAGGCTTGTTTAGCTTGGAGAAGAGAGGGCTCAGGAGAGATCTCATTGTGGACTTCCAGTACATGAAGGGAGTGTATAAACAGGAGGGGGATCCACAACAAGAAAAGTATTTTCAGCAGATTGAGAGAAGTTATGCTTTTCTGCTCAGTCCAGGTAAGACACATTTGGAGTGCAGGGTCCAGATCTGGGTTTCTTAGTAAAAGGGAGAATTGGACATACAGGAGCAAGTACAGTGAAAAGCCTCAAAATGACTAAGGGATGGGGACAACTGATATACAGCAGCAGGCTGAATGAGAGGGGTTTTCTCCATATGTATAAATACCTGATAGGGGTCACTAAATGAGATGATGCTCAATGACGGGATGAGAGGAAATGGGCTTAAACTGAAATACAGAAAATTACATTTATGTTTAAGAAGAACGCCAGCACAATTTGTCCAAAAAGATGGTGATGCATCCAACCCTGCAGATATTCAGTATCCAACATTACACTGTCCTGAACACTTGCTCTAGCTGACCTTGCTCATAACAGGAACTTAGACTACATATCCTTCAGAGGTCTTTTTCAATGTCAGTAATTCTGAGTCTCTGTAATTCTATTTTCTTCCCCTCATAGTGGTACTTTACATTCTTCAATGTAATTACCATATGTCCCCCCCAGGTTCAATTAGCTCTATCTTTTTTTCAGAAGATGTATCTTGCTGTTGGCACCTGGACTTTTTTAGTCAATGTTGGTTTTTTTGAAGGTTAGTGGCTCACACTGGACAGAGTACTCTAGCAAGACCTGAATGGCAGCAGTAAGGTTCAGAGTTAACAGAAAGAATCAGGTAAGCAGACAGATCTGAAAGAGATGGGAAAAAAGGCAACAAGCAAGCAACATCTGATATTTACTCACTGAATGCCAGTATACAGTTTAAAAATCTTCAGGTCCAAGTATAATAGCTATCTTCAGAAATTTTCCAGAAACATTCTGTTATACTCATTTGAGAAAGAATTTGTTTGGGTTTGTATTTTTTTCCCATTTTAAGTTCTTTTATTGCAAAAACAAAACCAAACAAACAAAAACCCAAAAACACAAACAAACAAACAAACAAACAAAAAAACCCACACAGCATCACCCTTCCATATCCATTTTATGCTGTCCTCCAACTTGAAACCAACACAGGGAGCTGGGAGCTCTGCCACATCACTCAAGGCTCAATTCCCCCACGTGCCCAGCTGAGGAGTAGGTTTTTGGAAGGCAGAGGATGCTGGTAAGCTCTCCTGGTCTGCACCTCTTAGCTTGGCAAGAGTGACTCTTCCCTGTACTCCAGAAGCCAGGCTGGAAGCCAACAACCAGGAGCAAGAGTGCTGTACTGTGTGCTGTACTCTGAAAAATATGAGCTTGTGTCAAAGCAGGTAGGCTCACAACGAGGGGCTGTCTTGTGCTGACTGGTTTGCAGTTTCACTCCTTACCCGTGCCTCCTTCCTGCTTGTCTCTATTGCCAAATGCAGGTACATGGCCCATTCTGGAACACGGTAGAAATTAAAGAAAGAAAAAAATACTTAAAATCATACAGATATGTATCTCTCCCTCATAAAAAAAAAGATCACCTTCTCAGTACTGTGTCAGCCTATTACATACTGACTGTTTTAATCCCTGCCAAGTACGCACCAGATGGGTAAAGAAGGAAAGAAGTGGTGTTTTTCCTTGGCTAATAGTTAATCCTGGAAACTTAAAGAGAGTGTTTTGAGCTGCTTGATGGTATCGGTCACTGTATTACTAAAGAAAAAGAACAGCAAAGAGTGTATGAGGCTACTGGCTTCAAAATGGAGTTGTAAATTGGAAGAAAGCAAGAGATGATGCTGTTGGCAAATGACAGCAGGAACAATTGACCCCCATGCACTCCAAGGAATTTACCTGTGAACAGACCTCTGCCAGTCCACTGTAGTTTACAATGTGTTTACTAGTCTGATAATCTTAGGCAGTTGCCTTTAAATTAACTGATCAACAGTAACTCATAGGAACCCAAGTGAAAGGACATGTAACAGTAAACCTGCTTGGGTAATGTTCCTTCAAATCAAAGAGGACATTCCCTGAGCAACACTGTGACCAATGAGCAGTATGAGCAGTACTCTTCCTCATAAAGAGATTAAAAAATAAAAGATACTTCAGTTGTTTAGAAACCATTTAGCAATATTTTTGCAAACAGACTTGCTGAAGTCTGCTATATGTTTCATAGCTGGTTTTAGCTGCAATTTTTATTTATTTATTTATTTATTTATTTTTTATGGATTTATTCCAAATGTAAATATCTGGATGGTTTTGCATTAGCGAGCAAGAAGGAATATGCTGGTCTTTCCTCTTAGCTTCTTGCCTGCTTGGTTGGTGCCACTGACAGCATTTCAAGGAGGGGCAGGTTGGCAGCACTCACTACGGTGGGGACCACAAAGTTCTTACCAGTTCCTTTGAGATGTGTCCTGCAGAATAGTCAGTAGTATAAAGCTTACTTTTTTTGATGTGGTAACAGATACATGGCCATTTACTTTTGGTTCAGTCTTTAGTGGAAATTTATGTATGTTTATGGACATTCAGCTTCTGTTTCAAGCTTCCAACACAAAGTAGAAGATGATAGGGATCAGCTCTGGTCTTTGGAGGGACTCAGGGTCTCATGCTACAAGAGTCTTCATCATGACTGGACCCCTCTACCTGCAGCATAGGACAAGATTACTTCATTGGCTTATCCTCCAGGTAAACTGATCTAAATATGTGGGTAGGTGAGCCCCTGAGCCTTCAGTTTCCCCTAAGAGCACTCATGATGCTGCAGCTATTTTTCTTCTACTGAACTTTTGCAGTTCTATTGAGACTCAGACTCTGAGAGATAGTGATAAACATAATTTATCATGTCCTCACTTTCTTTCCATTTTTGTACATTGCATGCTAGGTACTCTTGAATTAAGATATCTATTTCCAGAATAACAGCAACGAATCTCAATCTCTGATGTGTTTAATGAGAAATTATAAATTAATAGTCCTTCTTCACAAGAGATCTATGCTAATTCCATGTGGGATCCTTAAGAATGACATAGTCAAAATAATTGGCTGGCTGTAGAGCCTGTAATAAACAGAATTTAATCTAGGAATATCAAGATGGTCTAATTTTTTTTAAAAGCACTAAAACCACATGGCAAAAGGGTTTAACATGCCCTCAACAGACCTGGAAATGCCAAATTTAATTAAGGAGTTCTATTTGTGTCAATAAATTATCATCCAAGGTAAAATAAAAGTCAATTTGTTAAAATTCAATTTTATTTAGGTGCACAATTAGTGGGTTTATCCCATTGCAGAATAATTCAGCCAAGAAATCAATTTTAGCACCAACCAAGTACAACTGAGTCTATAAACAGTCTTCAGATACTAACTGGGTACAGCTATAGGTGGGATGTTTCATGTAAATGGCATATTTCTCTGTTACATACACACATATACACACACAAATAGATATCTCTGTAACCATTTCCTAAAAATCATTAGCTGAATGGTACTGTAATGCTACTAAAACTAATAACACTATTTTCTTGCAGATATTGCTGAAGGCAGCTTAAGGAATGAGACAAACTAAAAAAACAAAATAAATACAGTGTTCATTATCTTGTCTGTCTGCATCTCTGTTTTAATTTTTTTTAAAGCTCTGCATTAGACTTAAATTTGTTTTATAGTGTTTTCCAGTAAAATATGAAGTTCAACCAAGAAAACTGTACCAGGAACAAGTCCAGAAGGCTCTTGCAAGAAGGCTCTCCACCATCATATTGCTGTAGTAAGGATGGAAAATATTTCCAGTGCTGCCAACTACGACCCTATTGGTAAGAGAAGGCTGGTTGTAGAGGATGGGCAGGGTGTGCTCATGCATATTTTATCTGGAAGGCCATGATAAACCCACCAAAAAATGAATTGCAGCCTGGAATGATAATTGCTATCTCTGAAAAATTGTCACATCACCTAAACTGAGACACTCAGTAGACAATTAAGGTAGTAGCTGCCTAATGTGTTGGCTTTGGCAAATCGGGTCACTCCTTGCTTCGTCCACTTGCTTCTACTGATTACACACAATGTATGCATGAAGCTTCTTTTGGGGTGAACATCCAGGAGGAAGGCCCCTGGGAGGACAGCATCTCCCGGGGTCTGCAGAGAGGGCATTTGGAAAGCCAGAAATTTGACTTCTTCCAGAGCAGGTATTCCTTCAGTTCAGTGCTAGTAGACTGCACTCTCTAAATGTTTCTTCACAGGGACAGGGATTGTTAGAGCTCTTCTTTGAAGGCTGGAAGCAATGATTTGTCATTAATAAATGTATTTTGAACAGTGAAAACACCATTTATGTGTGTGAGCGTGCCATACCCCCTCCACCATGAAAGGAGAAGAAAATGGCTAACATCATGGCCTTATACTTGTAATCATTTTGAATACAAAACAAACAACAAGAAAATTTCTGTACTCTGAAAAATATCTTTGTCTTTATTGTAATTTCTGCCCCAAGTCTCCTGCATGTTTGTCATCCCTGAAATATATCAACTCTTCACGCCACTTCATCTGTAACATTACATGACCCAAAACTACTAATATCAAGCATTTGTTTAATTATCCGCAAATGAGCAACACCTTTTAACTCATAACCAGCATGCACACATAAGCAAGATCATAAAGATGCCTTGGGGTGAAATTTCAGCCATGGGTCAGAGTCTCTTAATGACTGTAGTAGTCTCAGGATTTCACCTCATATCATAGACACAAATACGCAACGCAGTAAGCAATCCTGAATCCAGCAGACATGAAGGAGCTTGGGATCTGATAAAATCAAGAGATGAGGTTAACTACCAAAGCTTATGAATCATAGAACCATGGAATGATTTGGAAGGGATCTTTAAGATCATCTAGTTCCATTCATCTAGGGACACTTCCCTCTAGGACAGGTTACTCAAAGCTTCATCCAGTCTGGCCTTGAATGCTGCCGAGGGAGGGCATCCACAACCTTTCTGAGCAATCCTGTTCCAGTGTCTCACCATCCTGACAGTTAAGAATTTCTTCCCAATACCCAGTTTAATTCTATCCTCTTCTAGTTTAAAGCCATTTTTCCTTGTCCTGTAGCTACATGCCTGTATAAAAAGTTGCTCCCCATGGGAAGAAATCTCATGGCGGATCTGAATATCAGTGATGCACCTCTGAAGTTTCATTTTTGTGGTTACAGCCCCAGAGTCATCCTTCCTATCACTCATGGGCAGCTCTTTTCAGCTGCGTATCAAACGATGGAGGAATTTGTGTTTATCCTGGTTGTAGAACATTTGAGTCTTCTGCGACTTTAGTTTGAAGACAAACTCTCTTCAGACACTGAGGTAGCTTAGTGCATGCAAATATTCTCAGTTATTATCCCTGGGGAGGCTGAGAGAAGAGTGCAGCCTTGCAAGTTCATTCCAATTTTAATGAGATTTCTTGCCACTCTACAATGTAGCAAAATCAGGAAAAGACACGACATACACTAAGCTTTACATTCACACAGCATCCTGCAAGGTAGGTAGCTCTGGTCTTAAAGACCTCATGCATCTCTCTTGAGTGGTGCTGGGTAGGAGGGATGTCAGCAATAATCCAGCAATGGGTGCAGTTGAGGCGAGAACCCTTTGTCTGTTGGTTGTCATAGACAAAAGTTTCTTACGTATGCAGGGAAGTTGCATCACTCTCATATTCAGTTCCTTTAATAAGGAGATTGGCATCTAAGACCAGAGCTGGTCAGTGACAGAGGAATCTTTCTGGTCACATTCACAGTGAGCGCAGAAATAGTTTTTATTTCTCTTTTAAACACCAGCTACCAGGAAGTAGAAGTGTTTTCACATATCTGGGTTCCAGTGTTCTGAGATTTTTAATGGAAAGTGAAAACGATTAAGGTCACATATTAATATTTTATTGACTACAGTCAAAACAGGCTGGCTGGCAAATGTTTTATGCCTTCCACCTGCGCAGAATTACCATTGCCCTCCATTAAGGACCCGATTCCCATTAGCTTCATGCAATTGATGGGGCAAGGGGAGCACATGTGCAGTGCTGGAATAAGGAATGAGATGTTTGAACCTTCCATTTAAAAAATAAATCCTCAGGGGTCTATGAATGGCAAGTTACACCAGTGATCTCCCAGAGCCTCTCAGATGTAGTGCCATAATGACACCAACGCTAACCTTTCCTCACCAACCTCCCCTTCTGTCACAGATTGACATTGTTGATTTCAAAAAGCAATGATTGCTTATCCCTTGGTGTACTCTGCTGTGGGAAAGGCAGGCCAGGAATCACTGTTTACTCTTTTGACTGAAGGGATCACGACTCCGTATATTTTTCTCTAAAGGTGCTCTTTAGGATGTTGCCTATCCGAAGCTGACCATGGAAAATTCTCCATCTAAGGCAGACGGTTTGTTAGCAAAGATTGACAGTTTACTCCAGCATAGGAAATTAAATTAAGATAAGATATGAATCTAAACCCCTGACCACAGTCTGAGTTGAGATGTGTTTGTGTTTCTAAAGGACTCCTGAAGAAACTTAATTTAATCCTAACAAACAAACAAAACATA
This sequence comes from Coturnix japonica, assembly GCF_054131305.1. NCBI lineage: Eukaryota > Metazoa > Chordata > Aves > Galliformes > Phasianidae > Coturnix > Coturnix japonica. Next base: position 74,844,320 of record NC_140664.1, read on the forward strand.
CACACACACACACACACACACACACACATACACACACACAAAACACAGGATAAAACATTATTTGTGCATTTTTCTTCTGATTCTGAGAACAAATAACAAACAAAAAATTACATTGATTAATGTCCTAGAAAGCAACACGTGGTATTTTTATTTTTAAATAGATTAGTAATTTGGTATAAGGTTGAAGAAGGTGACAGCTTCTCAAACCTCTCTAAGGCTAGAAAATGAGGGAAATACCCAGGACTTAATTTATCTAACTATCAGGGGAACAGAAATAGTGAGAAAGAATCTACAAAAGCTTCATTTGTATTATTTTCCTGACCTCATTTCCAGTAGTCTTCCCATTACCTGCTCTGTTCAAAGAATCATTCCGACACTCCTTGAGATGCTTTTTGCCATGTTAGTTTGCATCATATATTTTTATTAAATCAATTACCATGTAATTTACATCATATTGCTTAATTAAGGGGAAATTGTTTTGCTGAGGAACCTGTTGGAGGATGAATGGAATCAATCAACTCTAATATAAGACTAGCCTCTTCATAAAGACATTCATTTCCAAGTGAAGTCCTTGGGAAACAATAAATGGAATGCTATTATACTGCCTGGAAAATATGACTCTAGGGTACATCTTAAATGTTTATGACAAGTCCACTGCTCTAAGCTAAAACATCTCTGTATATTTATATATAACTCAGGAAAAAAAAATAACATAAAATGGCCTATTATAACAAGCTCTCAGGTGCTAATAGGTGGTAACTCATTGTTCACAGATGATTAAGGGAAAAATAAAGCAGAAGAAGAACTGTCTAGGCTAATACTTCTACCCAGAGCACCAAGATTTCAAACCTTAGTAGGAATTAGAAGAATGTATCACTGAAATAAAAAGGTATTTTGCTCATTTCCCTCCACTAAGATGTCAGCTCTCTACCATACTCACTGCAGTATAGCAGTCACACTGTAAAGCCCATACTTCTACCAGTCCTTGGCACTTTGCAAGTACAAAGTATAAATTGTTTCTGTGGCATCATGTGATGCTAGACACTTGGAGATAAATGTACAGAGTGGTGCAGTCCTAATGTACTTGTTATCTGGGGAGCCTCAGAGATGACTGCAACCCGAAGAGGTATCAGGGGAAATTCATGCATCTGGGGCTAGGACTCTGTCTTAGGAGCAGACTTTCTCATCACCCTTTACACCACAGTTTTGTCTTATTCTATCAAACTCCTCCCATAGATTGCTTTTCTTTTTTCTTTCTTTCTGCTTTTCTAACCTCTCTCACCTTCAAGGCAATTACTTGCTGGGGTAGACTGCTCATTTAATATCTCAGGAAATGTTAGCCTAATGACAAATAAATAGTAATCTTTACGGTCACTTGGTCTTCATTTCAAAGGCAGTATAGGAAAAAAAAGGAAAGGAAAGGTGAATGAAGCCTCAGTAGCCACTAATACCTCAAGCATGCTTTCCTTTGATAAATGAGCTTCTATAGGCACTTGACTGAAACAGCCTGCAATCTTATTTTGTGGCTTCTGCCTGGTACCTTAACTAAGTGCTGTCAGCAGAACAAAGTACTGAAAACTGACTGAAAAAAGATACTACAGAATGATGTGCAGCTGAGCATTCATAGAAGCAGCACACCATAAGTAAGGTGGGGTTTGGTTTTAGTTCCTGTTTCTTTAATGAAGCAAACTCCCTGGGCCTTTATTGCTGAAAAGGAGATATTCCTGATTTTGCATCATTTGTATACCGCACTGTTCTTTTTTATTATTATTTTGCAGATAAAGTGGGAGTACTCAAGAATTTTTCCTGCCTTAATTAAATGTCTTGATTTTAGATCCTAAAATTGAATCTGGACACATTTTTTAATATTAATGACTCATATAGGAGAAGTTCTGTTTATTGTGGACCCCTGTGTATAAAATATATGCTCGTTGTCTGCTTGCAGGACAAGAAAAAAGGAAAGTGTTTTCCTAGAGCATCTTTCCTCCCTTCTTATCCACGACTCCATTTGTCAGCACATAGTGGGTGAAGAGAAACTCTAGGACAGAATGTAATGTCACCCTGTGGACTGTATTTTGAGGAGGTCTGTGGATGCTGCTGCTTACACTTTGTGCTCTGGTGGGAAAGAGAATAGCAATAGTAGCTCATCTAATACCCAGCAAAGGGTTACTTTATAAAAGCCTGCATTTTCCCCACCAGCTAGCTTAGAGATGCTGGAGTCGACAATAATTTGATATGATTAGGTCATGACCCAAAAATAGGAGGAATGGTGTTTCTTGCCACCAGAGAATTTAAGCACAGCCAATGAAGAGACTAAACTATGTGTTTTAGAAAACAAAGAGAAGAAAATAACTTTCCACATAGGATAAGAATCACCCATGGATCTCATTGCCAGGGCTAGCTGGGTTCAGACGGCAACTAGACAAGCTTGCATTACAATGGGCCTGAGTGGCTCCATTGATAATGAACATGGAACAAGGCCATCATCTACTGGTCAGCAGAATAAGTCTTGCACACTCCTGGATGATAGGCTGTGTATGCAGTATTTCGTGATTGTGGTTGCTTGCCTGACTGCTTCTAAAATTCACGCAGAATAGAGAGAGTCACAGACATACTGCAAGCATTACATTGGCTCTGATTTTCTGGGAATTCCAGTTTGGGGGGAGCTACTCTGAGCCTACCTACACCTATAGATGATGATTCTTGAGCCACTGAATCAGTTGAGAAGAGCATTCCTCTCCCTTGGCTGACCTGCCAAGTGTTGTCTGATCAGACAGGTAAGGTAGTGAAGCGTTTTCTTTTAAGCCCTTGTAATGATCTTGCAACAAAGCAAATCCACGTTTCTGATGAGTGTAATGGTGATGTATGAATTCACAGGGAAAACAAAGGCTCTGCCCTCTATGGGAATATTCAAGTATGATGTTGCAGTGTACCACGAAGCACTGAATCCAGAGGTCATCTGCCCCAAGCCAACACTGCACTGAGTCAGGGCAGTTGCTCCATCCTGTTCATACAGCAAGTAGATATATTTTTTGAATGTCTCCTTTTCTGTACAACAGGCTCATGGGTAGGGAAGAGAAGCAAGAGAATAGGAGAGAAAAAAAATGCTAGAAGACACTGTGGTCACTTGCGTGAAGGGAAAATATTTCAGTGAAGACATCATGTCACGTGTGGGCAGAGAGTCAGCATAAGGAAACAAAAACAAATACTTCCAGTGGAAGTTGGCAGTGTTCTTGGTTTGCTTAAAAGGGAGGGGGGGAGACTAGAAGGACTTTTCCATCATGCAGGGAAATTGGGAGGTGCAACTGGGTCACAGGCAACTGTCTATACTTTCATCCCTGGGCATGGAATTCCTTCCCCTTACTTTTACCCTTGATATTCCAGGGAGATGGAGTCATCTTCTTTCACTTTGTGTAACTTTCACAGGATAGGCAAGGCATAAATTTGAACCACCTGTAATAGGTCTGGAAATCTGTACAAGGAAAATATTGAGGAGACAGACTTTGGGTCAGCCACAGTCATCTTCTATCATCATAAAGTGCTGGAACATTGGGCTATTGTGTCAATGAGTATTTAGATATTGGTCCTGTGATACTGTGACTTAAAACAGAGCAGGCTTAGTGCAGACCAAATCTGATGCCTGTTCTCATCCAAGTAATCTAATTAGGATGTGAATTTAGATAGACTTATGTATAAAACAGTATAATCATACAGTGACTCTCTGGTTGTAATCTGTCCCTACTCCCCTGTTCAAAGCACAGCCAGTTTTATAGTTAGGTCACACAAACTATTTAGGGCTTCAGCAAGATGAGTTCTGAATATCTCTAAGGATGAAGATTCTGCAGTGCCTCTGTGCATCTGTTTCAGTGTTTGACCAACCTAGTGAAGTTTTTTCCCTTAAGATCTGACTGGAACTATCCAAAATCCCACCTTGTGTCTTGTGGTCCTCTTGTCCTGTCACTTTACACCTCTGGGAAGAGCCTGGCTCCATCTTCTCTGTACTTTCCCATCAGGTAACTGTAAACAGAAGTGACATCCAGTCTGCCTTTTCTTCTTAACTCTGAATAAATCCCTCAGATTCTTCTTGAACGTGACATGCTCCAGTCCTTGACAGTCTTCGTAACCTCAGTGGAATTTATTCAACATGCCAGTGTCTTTCCTGTGGTAAAAGTCTGAAAGATGACTCTGCACTGCAGGTGTGACCTTCCAAGAGCCAAACAGATTCACTTTCCTCAACATGTTGGGCATGGTCCTGGCATTATGACATGCAGTTGGCCCTCTCTGCTAAACAACACATATCTGATTCACATTCAGTTTGATGTCCATCATGATCTCCAGCTCTGTTTTTGCAAAGTTGCTTTTCTACTTTTGTCATGCACTGCTCAATTGCATAAGTCCTCCCCAGGTACATTTTCCTTTCCTCAACCCTCATGATATCTCTGTCAGCCTTTCTTTTCCCCATCTTTCCAAGTTCCTCAGCATGGTGGCCCTAACTGTCACAGTGTATCAACCACTTTACAGCTTAGTAAATATTCACTGGGGGTATAGTGCGTCCCTGTCACCCATGTTATCAACAAAGACACTGAAAAGTATTGGCCCCTGCATGGAACTCTTCAGGATACCCCAATTAGCCAGTCCCTTGTAGGTGAGTGACCCACATTAAGTAGTAGCCTTGCAGTAACATGGTCCAGTCTATTCAGAATCCTCAAATGCATTCCACCTAGACCCATGGGCATGTGTATGGTATATTTAAGTGGCTGCAAACAGGTATATCTGTAGAGAGCTCAGAACATGTTTTCCAAAGTAAGCATACATCCAGTGCTACAGTTTTCCTCAGAAGAATATTGAGACTGCTAACCAAGTGGAGTTATCTCCCTACAGGTCAGCCTAAGGAGAGGGATGAGTTAAAAGACAAAGCCCAGGTGATCCTTCCCCTTTTCTTAGCACCAGTGAGGCCATACCTGGAGAACTGTATCTATTCCAGGGCTTCCCAGTACAAGACAGGCAGAGACAAACTGGAGTGAGCCCAGCAAAGGGCCACAAAGATGACCAAGGGACTAGAATCTCTTTCATACAAGGAAGTACAGAGAGCTAGGTTTATTTAGGCTGGAGAAGAGAAGGCTCAGGAGGACCTTATCAGTGTCTTCAAGTACCTGGAGGGATGGTGTGAAGAGGAGAGAGCCAGAATCTTTTCAGTGGTGCTCAGTTCCAGGACAAGAGTCAAAAGCCACAAGCTGAAACAGCAGGTGCCATCTAAACAACAGGAAGTATTTCTTTACTACGTGGATGTCTAAGATCCACAATAACCATAACTGGTTACATAATCATAATACATAATAATCACTGAACAGAGACAGATCCAGCATCAGTCAAGGAAGTCAGTCCATGGATTAGGAGCAGGTCTGGCAATTGCCTATCAGTGCCATGGTACAGATACATGGTACAGGAAAGAAACTACCAAAGGATGATGGTGTGTGAGATCAGAACCCACCTGTGAGGACTACTGAATATCTGGACAGCAGGGCCCTGTCTTGTGGATCAGTTGATGGTTAGGGTTGAGTGACAGAAGGAGGAAGCTGAGAGCTCTATTTGGTGTGGCACTGGGCAGAGCTGCTAAATGAACTATGAGCAACAGAAATGGTCATCCCTGAGGAACTTCCACATGTGAACAGGATGGGGTGCCTACAATGAGTCCCAGAATGGAGTTAATGTTAGAGCTGAGAGAAAGGAAAACTTTACTTCAGGTGGGACTGGGAAACTATTCTCCAAGTGAAGCAGAGGCTGATGTTAAATTCCTATTCTCAGTGAACTGAAGTTGTGATTTACCACAGGCATCCTTGCTGTGTGTGTGAGGTCCTAGTCAATGCAATTTGCTTAATTTTTCTTGCAGAAAATCTCGAATATTCCTGCCTCTAATCTCCAGCAAAACTCAGTCTCTCAAATCACCTGCTGTTGCAGGGAGGGCTGTGTTTGGGTGACACTGGGACCTTTCCATCTTCCTTGTCTCTGCAGCAGGCTCCCGGCTGTTCTGCTTAACATACAGAATGAAAAGAAAACAACAAGGAATCAAAACACTTTAAAACATCCCCTACAGGCAGTGGTGCAGCATTCATATAATAATGTCTTAAGTCAAGTCAGAACAAAATATTAAAATAAATATTAGGGGTGGGAATGGGAGGCTGAAACCATATTTTCCTCCTGGTGCACACAGTAGCTGCTGCTGTCACAGCCATATGCCTGGGGCACAGCTCCCTGCCACAGTGAAATAGAGAAGCCTCAGCAACCAGGGACTGGAGCATCAGCCTCGGAAGTGACAGACAATTTAAAGAGGTTCCATAAGGTTATTTCCCGACATTTTGTAGTGTGGATCACTCCACTGAGCACCTTAATCACACTGGATGCTTGATCCTGTGAGCACTTGCACACAAGAGCAGCTTTGTGCAAGGGAGGAGGCTCACCTGACTCAGCAGGGATGCTCCCCAGGGTGTTCAGACCAGCTGGCCATTGCAGCAGGGCTGTGCTGACATCGGATCCCAGCTGTTTGGTCGCACTCTGGGGACCCTCTTGGCTGAGCAGTGGCTTTGGCTGGGAAGGTTGAAGGCCTGGGCATTTTCTGGTAACCCAAATCATTTCAGTGACCTGGTTTCCACCCCAGATGGAGAGAAGTGATGGGGCAACAACAAAGGTTGGGAGGAAATACCCTTTTTCCATCCAGGGAAATCTACCAGGCCACCACAAACTGAGCCTTGATCTCTTTCACTGCAGGATTTTTTCCTTAACCTCTTTTCTTTCTTGTTCAAGCTGTTTGGATGCTGACTTGTGACCAGGGGCATTATGGTGACTTACTCCAGCATTTAACTCCAATGAGTCCCAGATGTAAGTGAAGTCGTGAGGATGGGGAAAATCCACATGTAGCACTAATAACTAATACAGATTACCTTAATATCTGTGAGCTGTTACATACGGTCAGGTAGATACACCTGTCCTTTCCACAGCCATGGGCTATGTGTTTATGTTAACTTTGCCAGCAAATGGGGCACAGATTCACATAAAGGTGCCTGAAAATCCCCATCACTCTTTTTTTTTTTTTTTTTTTTTTTACAGCAGTCAAATGCTGACTCAGAGCAAGGGAAGAAAAAGGTTGCCTTGAAAACCTACAGCAGGTTTTTATGGATCTGGACTTGGAAGCTGCACTTCAAGAAATGTGGGGGAAAGCCAACATGTCACTGATGCCAATTAATATTTTCAAGGTTCTATTATATCATTTTAATTAACATCTATTGAGCATGGATGTTCATTTTTCCAAAAGGAAATATGTTCAGTAGAACATATATCAAGTCCCCCTGCTGTACTGACATCGAAGACTCCAGTTTGGCTGCCTTTCTCAAACTCTTTTTGGCTTCCTGCACCTGGGTTAATGCTTAGCAATGCATCTCCTTGGAGTACCTTTTCTCAGCTGGAGCTACAAACCCTGTGGAAGTGAGGTAACACTGGATTCACACTGGGAAGAAAAGGATTGTGAAGTCATGTCATTCAGAAGATCCTATTAAATGTTCTTCAGAAGTGGCTGCAGGAGAATGCAAGGCAAATTTAACTCCCATTGCACTGCAAGAGACTGTTGACCTCTAAGATTGCCAAGTACATCTCCAATAACAAAATAGGAAGTTTCTTGAGATCCAGATGTTCCTCAAAGCTCCAAAGATTGTACCAAAATGACTGACGTTTTCTCATATTCTCTGTCATACATTTGACAAAGGCAGCATAATGTGATCACCTTTACCTGCTATCAGGAGAAAAGGAATATCCCATATAATAAGATGATACAGAAATATTGAAGGACTTTCAGAGGACGTCAGTGAATTCCAAAGACAAGATAGGGTCCATTATCAGTGTGTCAAGAAGCTCTTGAGACAAAGGGGATACATTACGAATGTTATTGGGAACTATTAAATCCAGAGCTCTAACTCACCGGTGACTTAAAATACCTTATAAGAGTTTGGATATGTTGTAACTTTCTTTACATTTTGATTTGCAAGAGGACACTGATGTAGTTGAGGAACTGTGGGTTGAAGAGATAGTGGATGACCCATTGCTGAAGGTGCTCAAGGCCAGGTTGGCCTGAGCTGGTGGGGGGCAGCCCTGCCCATGGCAGGGTGTTGGAACCGGATGGTCTTTAAGGTCCCTCCAACCTGAATCCTTCTATCATTCTATGAAGGTTTACCTCCACTTAATGGAGTGGTTGTGTGACCTTATGTTCTTGGCTAATGTTTTCAGTTCTCTCACAAAAATGCTCCAGAGTCCTAGATAATTCATGTCTCCTCTGCTTGGCTGTGTGAATTCATCAGAAGGAACACAGCTTCAGACTGCAAAGATCCCATTCAGGCATGAACAACAAAAAAATGCTAAACTCTCCCTCTGTGCCTCTGCAGATGGGCTGTGGATCAGGTTATCTACAGATACATCTTGCAGATTAATTTTACCATCCAGGCCTTGCTTTTGTCCACTGTATGATACTGCCTGAATAAAACCCAGCCTACTACTTGCCAATGTGAACTATCCACCTGCTCGCTTTCATGGAAAATTCCAGTATATCTCATCACTAATTGCCTCATACCGTCCTAAGTCAAATTAAACCAGATTAAAATTATTCATCCAGGCTGCAAACCTGTATAGACTAAATAAAAATATCAGTTCTGGATGTTTTACCTGCAAAACAAAGGCATTTTTGTTTTAAGTCTCAGGAATTCCTATCGGACTCGGATCCTAAATCTGCCCTGACTGAAGTCAGTGGCAGTTATTTAGAGACCCTTTAATTACTCTTCCATTCCACTGGACTTCCCTGTAAGCATAAGGAGGTTAATTAGTTCCTGAGTTGTATCTGCTTTATATTATTATTAATTATTTAGCCATTAATGATGAGGCATTGTCTCCTAGGGATGTGTGTGAGATAAAACAGGCACCAATAAAGACTGCCTCTGTCCCAAGGAATTTCCAAACTCTTCTTTTTATTTGCGTGAACAACAAGATACAGCTTCATTTGCACAAGGCAAATGGAAAAAAACAGCAGTCCATCCAAGATCAAGGGACCAGAGGTTTATAGGATGGGCAATGTAGTTTCGTGACACACCAAGAGCAGAGGAAAAAGTGCAACTATTCAGTCCCAGATGATTTCTCTTTGCGAAGTACACACCTGGTGTTTGCCCACCAAATCTGTCCCAAAAATTGTCCTCCATTGGGAATGTCCATTGGGCACAGGTGGAAATGAAGACCGGGATGGAAAAACAGGCCTCTTCCAACACTGAGCCTGAAACACGCTTGTGGAGAAGGCTGCTGCCCATCCCACACCCCTGCTGCAGCCCAAGATGTGAGCTCTGGCTGCTGAAAGGCTGTTAAAAATACATCTCCTTCCAAGCAGACACAGCAGAAATAGTTTCTTGCTGTCCTCCAGACCCTTCCAGCCTGCGCTGCAGTCATGGGGTGAGCAGTCATAGTGGGGCTCTGCTCCATGGCCTGCACCCTAATGAAGGCAGAGGGTAAGCATCCTTCTTGCAAGAAGACTTCACCCTGAACTGCAGAGAAGAGCCATCCCGAGGGCTGTTCTGCCTCTGGAAATGGAAGCGAGGAAAAGGGAGTTCAAATGTAGCAGAGCAAGGCAGCGTGCAACAGACTGTCAGACTTGACACCAGCAAGGGATTTCTCTGTTTAAATCCTAACTTCAGATTCAATCTGTGTGGCAACAGGCTGGAAATGAAGCAGCAGGCAGCTTCTTCCAGTACTTCCAGAGCCCAGGTACCCAGCTGTGACACCCACTTGCTGGTCTTCCTTGTATTTTTTTTTTTCTTCTGAGCAGCAAACATTGAAAACAGTGTCACAGTGTAAAAGCTTCTGTGTAAAAACAAATCTGCTCTTCTACAGCATTAAGAATTTGCTAAATCCAAGTCACACCATCATGAGCCTGGTGCCTTTTTGGAGGACCTGGCGGTGCTGCTCCTGGGTTCAGTGCCCTTGTGAAGCTGAGGCTTCTCTTGGCACCATAACATATGCAAAGCAGCAAGCAGCCTCCTGTGCAAGCACAAGGCTGCCCTACTTTCTGCAGATGACTGCCCTCAACCATCTTCGCCACACAGTCTGATTATATCTCTCATATTGCAACACAGCTGTTCATAACTTGTCATCTGCACCAAGAACCCTGGCCAAATACTCCAGCTGTAGAATGTTTTTCTGTTGTTGATTGAAGAGCCTCAGTACAAATGACTCCCTTATATCCCTGGAAATCACACAAACATTGCGTGAGGCAGAGAATGATGCATTTAGAACCACCTCTGCAAAGCGCCACAACAGTGTTTTAATGAGGGCTGTCTTCCTCCAAATGCTGAGCAGCTCCCATTTGCCAGAACTCCTCTTGCTGAGAAGACACACGAGAAAAGCTGTCGATGCATCATTGCTGGGCACACGTCTGGATTTGGAAGACACAGATTTCCTGGTTGGGAACCTATGACAAGAGACAAGCTATTTGGTGATGACTGATCACCAAATGATTGGTGATGCTTTTACCTCCAGAATCAGTGATGCAAAGTATGAGGAGATTGGTGGGAAAACAGAAAATAAAAAGGAAATTCATCAAGGAAAGGATCAGTGAGTCACCATCACTTGCAGGATAAGAAGTAGGGAACATTAGGTAACAATGAGAGGTAGCAGGCAGTTCAGAATAAACAGGAGAGAACAGATTTCACCCAGCATCTAACAAGGCTGTGGAATTTGTTGGCATGGGATGTTGTGGATGCTAAATATTTATTTGCATGGCTCAGAAAGTACTGGGTGGATACCTGGAAGAAGAGCCTGCTGAGGATTGTTAAATACAACGTCATTACATGTGACTTAGGAAATGTTTGACTTGCAGTTCTTTGGAGTATGTTCGAGGTTTGAAAGCCTGCCCATTTTCTGTGTCGTGATGCCATTTGCTGACCTCCTGGCATCATCCCACTGCCAGCACTGTGATTATGACCATCACTGGAGCTGATTCCCTCAGCTCTAAGAAGAACTTGCCTTGCAATTCTGCTCTGTGAAAATCATACCTATGGAAACACAAGTGCTTACCCAGAAACATCTGCAATGCAATCAGCCTGGTCTTTTCTCAGAAATCCCCTTAGGACTGCAACAGCTCCAGCAACACGCCAGAGGGCTGCTTGGGCACAGCAGTTTCAGCCATCAAAGATATTCTAACAGTGATGCTTTACATAGTTTACAAGGATTCTGTAAAATGTGTTGTTGCACATCTTTTTTTTTGTTGCTGACAGGCCAAGCTGGGATGGAAGGAACTAAGATCTGTTCCACTTCAGTCTTCTCCTCAAGTATTACCACCACTGAAATCTGAAAGCTTACTCCTCTTGTTAGGGTGAGACAAGGATGTACTTTTATCTGGCACACTAAGACACTGTGTGCCAATAACTAAGACATTGTGCGTTCCACTACTTATACAGTCCGAGCAAGCCAAAAAGCATGTTATTATTAATGATGGAACAAGGTTCCATAATGAAGCTCATGTGTTTGTGTTCTTTCACAGCCAGTTCCTTCCACAGTCACTTCTGAAGCTGTTGTTGGGTTTTGATTACAACTGACACAGTGGGAAAGTTTTCAAGAACCCAAAGTTCCTATGCAATTAACAAATAGAAGTCTTCGAATAGTGAAAACAAGCACCGAGGGAAAAACATCAGTGCCAATACAGCCTCTATTAGACAGTAGAGTTCAGCCTTTAGACAGAGGTCCTTAGAAAATGACATCTCATTGCTTCTGCTGTCGATGGACACACTTCTTATGAGTTAAAGGTAGCGCATTTCATTGCCTGCCATCCAAATTAAAAAGACCCCAGCAGGTCCTGATTAATATTCCCTGTTGATTGTATGATGAAATGAGAAAGTATCAGTGAAGGTAGATCAGAGAATAAGGAGGGAAAAGGGTTCTCGCTGCTGTAAAGAAGCACAAAATGACTTTGTCCTGTAAAGCATAATAATACCTTCAGTGAAACACTGGAGGACATCTAATAAGGGAGATATATGACAGAGCAGGAGCGACTGAAAAAGTTAATTTAACCAGAGTGGGTAGGACAAGCAGGGCAAGAAAATTAATGATAATTCTACCAATTGTATTGATGGCCTAAACAGAACTGCACTGTTGGATATTCATCTCAGATGTGGCCTCTGTTTGTATGTGACCTGGTCTACTTTCCAGCAGTTTATCTGGAGCATGATGTGCTCCAGATGCTCTGATGCTTTGGCTCTGATACAGATCGTGACACAGAGCATCCTCTTCAGCTCTGCATCAGTGCTTAAACTCTTCGCCTTTGCTCCTCCAGCCTGCAGGTCCCTGTTTAGCTAACAGTTGCCGCACATAGATGCTTGATCAATGGTGGGTTACAGAAGAAACAGAGCTTCCATCATCCACAGTGCTACTTCTCGCCACTTCATATGGGCTCCTTTCTGGAACAGGTGTCTGACAACAAAAGTAGTCCATCAGCCGCGCGTTTGCGTTTCCAAATGGAAACTATTTTTATTGGTGAGGGATCTAATGGTAGGCACCTTCTTGTTCTACTTCAGCATGCAGGTCTCAAGTCACAGAATCACAGAATTGTAGGGGTTGGAAGGGACCTCTAGAGATCATTGAGTCCAACCCCCCTGCCAAAGCAGGCTCCCTACACCATGTCACACAGGTAGGCATTCAGTCGGGTCTTGAATATCTCCAGAGAAGGAGACTCCACCACCTCCCTGTGCAGCCTGTTCCAGTGCCCTCCCTTTATGGTTGCTGATCCCTCTTTTATTCTTCCTTTTTCTTGCATACATGACAACCCTGGGTGCACACCCTGAGATGGCTATCTTTCTTGAGATAAGCTCACACCAAAGAGTGCTTCCCAGCCATTCATCTGCAGCTTATTTCTCTCCTGTTGCTCCTGGCTTCCATCTTCATCCCTCAGACAAAGGTTTTCACAACCCTTGACCAGGACTTGCTTGGACTTGTTCATCTGTGTCTTTCAGCAAGCTTTGAGACAATGGTATAAAAAAATAATCATCTCTTACACTCCCTTACAGTTAAACCCTCACAGACATAAAAGATAAACCTCCCCACAATGAAAATAACCAGACTCTGTCAGCACCAGGCTAATTTAACTCCTTGAACAGGAATGATCCCATTCCTGGTTACAGTGGTGTAACATTTGAACTCAAATTCAAAGTGTTTCTCCCCATATAATTCAGCGATGCAAATTTGAACACATTTCAGTCCCTCAATTGCACACTATGGTGTAGTCTAGAGAATTCCTAGATGACTGTCCTTTGGAGCCAGCCACAACCCCAAGCCCAATAGGATTAATAAGATTTGCCTCTCCGAAGAGCAAATTCAGTCCTGGCTGCCATGAGCACATTATTTTCTATTCCTGAGGTACCGTGAGGGTACCTCAATCTGCTGCCTCACACTTGCTGCCTCTGAGGGATTTGCTGGCTGTGCAAGTGTCCCCAAGCAATTCTAGGAAAGCCATGCATTTATGGATGGATGTTTCAAAGATTAAGTCATCCAGGTATGAGAAAGGAAAAATGAAGCTAAAACTCAAAAGAATTCCTTGGCAGATGCAAATGATTGATGAGAGGAGAAAAGGGAATATCCAGGCCCATATCTGCTGGGGAACAGAATTGACAGTCAAGGCTGAAGTCATGAAAAAAATATTTTGCAAGTCAGCCAACAGGGTCTTTGGAAAAGATGTTCCTGTCAGAGGAAAACAGAAGACTTCAGGTGCAGGTGAACCTATTTGCAAAGAATACATGAGTCCTAATACTCAGTCAAGCTTAGAAAAGGTGGCATGAAGCCATCAGGGAGTCTTCTCAAACCCAAATGTGTTTCTCTGCTTTCCCTAGATTCCTGTGTTTCTGGACATACATTTATTGCCTTTCTCTGGCACATATTTCCTCCTAACCCCCTGCCACATTTGTATCTGCAGTCCTCTCCTGACTTCTTATCCCCCTTCTGCATCATGAAAAATCTCATTTCCATGGTCCCTGGTATAACCTTGTTTATGATGAAACTGGACCCTTTGCACAGAAGATGGTGTTCAGCCACCTCTGGGTGGCTGTGTTTTTAGTGCTAAGCTTCAAGTGTTTAGCATAAAGTTATTTGTAAAAGGACAATAACAAGCGTGATCAGTTTTAATGCTCTCTGTGCTTAGATAGCTCGCGGATAACTACATGACCAGTAGTTCACAAAGCTGCAGTAACTCTCTTAAAAAAAAATCCTCACAAAAACAACACTATATCATAATATTCATGGACAGATATAAAAAAAATCAATGGCTGAAGATCTACATCTATCACAACTCGCAGAAAACCCTCTGCTAATATCAGGTCAAGGGAAGCTGCTCTAATTGTCTGGATTCCTACGTCAGTTCGTATTCATTTGACACCATTCAGTGGCATTAAAATGGATTTTCAGCCTCCTGCTTCATGCATCATAGGCAGCACAGAAAATAAATCAGCTCTTTTGGAGATAGTACTCAGAACAATGAAGCTGATGCCATGGAGAGGTTCCCTCACTAGCACCATCCCCCTGGCACCAGCATCATTTCAAGCTTGAGATCACAGTGATTTCAGAAGGACCAAACCAACCTCGGATGAACCTTTTTCCCAGTAGCACTGACACTCCAGATTCCTTCCAGGAAAGGTGTCACGTCATCAAATCACATCATAATATCATAGAATGGCTTGGGTTGTAAAGGACCACAATGATCATGAAGTTTCAATGCTCTGCTATGAGAAGGTCACCAACCAGGCTGCCCAGAGCCACATCCAGCCTGGCCTTGAATGCTTCCAGGGATGGGGCATCCACAACCTCCTCAGACAACCTGTTCCAGTGTCTCACCACCCTCTGTGTGAAAAACTTCATCCTAATCTCTAACCTAAACCTCTTCTGTCTCAGTTTAAAACCATTTCCCCTTGTCCTATCACTATCCACCCTTGTAAACAGCTGTTCCTCCTCCTGTTTATACACTCCCTTCAAGTACTAGAAGGCCACAATGAGGTCTCCGCTGAACCTTCTCTTCCCCAAGCTAAATAAGCCCAGTTCCCTCAACCTTGCAAGGTTTTAAGAGACTGAACAGAGCTGAAGGAGACTATTTGGAGCAGACATGAGCCAACATCAACACAGTGGAGTCACCAAGCATCACTTGAAAAACAAGCATAAATCAGGACATTATGAATGAAATACAAGCTTTATTATAATTAAATCACAGTAGCAAATATAGAGCAATAATGCATTAACTATCATAATCATTTTATACAATAATAATAGCAGTATAACAAAGTAGAGAGCACTCAGCAGTCCTCTCTCTGCAGTGAGGGGCCTATCACACATAGCAGCCAGTGAGAAGGGAAGGCCTCACTTGCTCCAGTGTGCATCATACCTCAGGCACATAAAAAATCCAATGTTTAGAGGTACTGGTAATAATTTCTGCCAGTAAAACACAGACTGTAAGTCCAAATAAAAAGGGACAAACCTTGGAAGAGCAGTTTTGCAGATAGCAGCAGCTGCTTTACCCTGCTGCAAAGGCACATTCACTAGCCTGGTTCCTACTGAAGGCCATGGGGCAGTCTGGCCCTGGTTTATGTGCACTAAAGGGATTGCACAGTGACAGTGACAGGGTGAACCCATGAGGAACCACTCTATATTAGATCAGACATCCATCCACCTGTGTCTCGCTGGTGATGACAGCTACAGGAATGCCGAAGGAATGGCATGGGGATGTGTCAAGGGTGGGTTGGGTAGGGGTTAGGAAAGGGTTCTTCACCTGTGTGCGGTGGGCATGGAACAGGCTGCCCAGGGCAGTGGGCATGGCCCCAGGTGCTGGAGCTCAAGGAATGTTTTGGATAGCACTCTGAGACAGATGGTCTGATTTTTGGATGGCACTGTGTGGGCCATGAGTTAGACTCAGTGATTCTTATGGGTCCCTTCCAACTCAGGATATTCTGTGATTTCATGATGCTAACTCTCTTGCAGTAACTTAAACCCAGTGCCTCACTTGTCCTTGCTGTGGTGGCCAGCTATCCGGGTCTGAGGCCAGCACAGTCCTTCAGGAAAGGAAATGGAGAGGGATTTGGGAAACACTGGTAATGGGCTGATGCACAGGCAGTCAGGGACCAACTCCTGTTGAATGCAAAGAGCTGAACAAAGAACACAGCAAACACAGCCCTCATCATCTGGGAAGGCCATGGCAGAAAAATCCCCATCTGAATTTGAAAGAAAGCACGGGGAGGCTGATGAAGCAGAATCAAAAAGTGCATTAGAGCTCTTCAGCGTGTCTCCACAACTGCTCTGCTGACAAGTGCTGTCACGCTCCGCTCAAACAATGCTGTAGGGAAGCCAGGGCACACTTCTGAGGAAGTTCATGAGAGCCCTACGAGACCCCTCCACGTAATAGATGACAAGGAATGGTAATGACCAGGCACTCACAGCAAATGGCAATATCCACTTCAGTGCGAGGCATCCTGTGGCACAGAGGGAACTCTTTGTCTCCCCAGCAGTCTCACCTGGCTCCCACTTTATTCCTGCCCTTGCGACTCCTCGTATCGCAGAAGGTGCTGCTGGAAGACAGCATTCATTTCAATAGTCGCAGAAAGGCAATTCCTCATGAAATAGCTCATTTGCCTATTAAAAAGCAGTGAGGCTCTAACCTCAGGTGGTTTCATCCCTGCAATCTGACAGCTAATTTTAACCTACAAAGATTTTTTTAACTCCCAGAAAATTTAGACTCTTATTTCTATCTGAAGGATCTCTTTGCTTAGTAAATAGCTCTTTGCAGAAATGCTTAACATCTCAGCACACACTGTGGGGGAAGACTGTTTTACCAATGGAATGAGGTGATAGTGTACCAGCAGCACCAAAAACAGCTGCCCACAAAATAGAATTCATTTGCCTGATCTCCCCTAATAGATATGCCATTAGGCAGGGAGCACTTCATGGAGGCATAGGAGGGGGAGAAAGGATAGAAATTCCAAAACTTCCACCCTCAGCCAAGGAGGTGTCCTGCAATCCCATCCACTTCTCAGCCTTCTTCATGCTGTCACTGCAACCCAGCCCACTTTTGTGCCAAATCTTCCAGGCTGTTAAGTCATCATCAAACCTGTTTGTGTGCTGATGTATAATGGGGCTTGCAGTCTGCTGCCTGTAGCCTCAGCTTTCCTTAGCCTCACAGCATCAAGAACTAATTGCAAGCATGACAAGCTGAGTCAAGACCCTTTTCAGTGGGGCCTGGTGTTGGAGCGTTGCCTGGAGTGGATTCTGAAGCTGCTGCAGTGAAACCTTGACGGATGGTACCAAAGGGCTCCGTGAGTGCTGCTGAGTGGTGTGGTGCTCCCTGCTCATGAATCAGAGGATCGTAAAGGACGTGGCTGCTGAGCTCCTGCCTGACGGCTGGCAGCCGCTCCTGCCTAGTGGGCTGTGCTCCAGGAGTGGGGCTCCCATCACTCACCCGCAGCCATCTGCCTGCACACACATTGCTCAGCCTGACTGCCGAAGCTTAAATGAAGTCCATGATCATTAAGAACAGTCTGATATCTCTCATCTACATCTTTGCTTGCCAGCCTGGAGTTCTCTCTTCATCTTGAGCCCATCTCTCTGAATCATAGAATCATTCACATTGGAAAAGACCTCTATGATCATGTAGTCCAACTGCCAACCCAATCCCACTATGCCCTCTTTGTCTCTGTGCCACATCTACACGTTTCTTGGACACCTTCAGTGATGGTGATTCCACCACTTCCCTGGGCAGCCTGTGCCACTGCCTCACCACTTATTCTGAAAAGAGATTTTTCCTAGTATCCAACACAAACCTCCCCTGGTGCAACCTGAGGCCATTCCCTCTCATCTGATCAACAGTCATCTGGGAGGAGAAGCCAACAGCCACCACACATCCAGACATGCCTCTGCCTGGAAGCTGTAAAAAGGTGTATAGAGCAGCAGAAATGCAAAGAGGCTGATGGTGAGATGAGGGAAGAGTAAGTTGGCTATCCTTGGTAGTCAGAGTGACTTTACGTACAGCAGCTTTCCAGCACATTTTGGCATGAACATACAGCCTTCTCCAATGTCTCACCTCTGGCTGTTGCTGCAGAGCCAAACTGAGGCACATCACGTAGCTCTGCATTCACCTTCTGTACCTTGGTAGGGGAGGATGTGCAGTGAACATGCTGGTATAAAACCCTCTGAGGGCTGGTAAGCATAAATTCCTCCCTCCCAGCAACTCACAGCCAACCAGGAACAATATGAAAACTGCATGATCGAGGACTTCTAGATCTCAGACCTTAAAGAGTTTTATTTGCACTTCAGGGCAAGTCAGCAAGGAGCATATGAAACATTGCAGGCAGAGAAAAATAGCTGCTCTGGAAAACAGCTGCAGTTCTCAGGGATTCCTGTTACTGCTGACTGAACCCACATATTTTTGCCCTTGACTAAGTGCTCCCAGTTCCCTTGTGACTCTCTGTGCTCCCTGTGGGGACCAGGCAGGGTTGCACTGGGAAGTACAAACATCCAGAGCTCAAACACAGGATCCCCCAGCTATCAAAGGGGGTTTCTCCACTGGCTTTTGGTGGGCTCCTGCTGCAGGGCTGGTTGGTTATATGCAACATGGGTATGGGGATGGGGGAGAAATGCCTCTCACACAGTATATGTTCACATCAGAGGGGAAAGGCTTATTTCCTCCCTTGTGAGGGAAGGAAGTCCCTGCTCAGCCTGATACTGCTATTCATCATTTATGAAGTGATGTGTGGATATGTTTTTCCCCCAGCAACCCAGGGGCTATCAGAAGCAGAAACAGCTAGAAGTGCTCTCCCTTTCCAGTTCCTCCACTGCTCCATCTCCACCTGCCCCTTCCTAGCACCCTTTTGAGACCATCTGTTTCAAAGTGCTAACAGGGCTCTTGCTCCAGCAGGTAGAAATGTCTGCAAACTCTGGCCTGTGCTCTTTCTAAATGTTTGTTATGCAGTAATCTGACATTTATTTTAGACTGAGACCAGGGTTTGGTACAAATATTCGTAGTGTGATGGCTTTCAGCTCCATCCTCCCAGAGACGAAGAGCATGACTTCTGACATGTGTTGACTCGCAGGTTAATTCCTGTGTAGACAAAGTAATTTACACTATAGCCAGCAACACTGTCAACCCAAAAGGCCTGCAAGGCTTTCCTCAGCTGCAGGATGCATTCTAGGGACACAGCTTCTTTTCCACGTGAAGTCTACAAATCTATTAAGAGCACCTTCCACCTGAGAGAAGACACACACACACTTGCATGCTCTCAAGCTTTACTGCCCAGAGACTGACAACTAAATGTAGAAGAGGAGGAAGGGTCATTCCCAGCTGTTCCCAGCAGAAGCCCATGGACATTACCAAACACAGAGAGGTACAGGCCTCTTGGTGGTGAAGGGAGTTATTAGTGGCACTATTTCCTTGACATGAAGGCTTGCCTTGTGATTAACAGTTCTTCTCCAACATAGCTGTCCTCTGCCCAAGATAGTTCTGAATGTCTGGAGATGGGCTTCTCTGAGTCCAAACCATATTCCTCCCTGAGAGAAATCCCATTGCAGCAAGAGACAGTGACCAGAATGCTATGGACACTGGGCAGAGCTGCAGTAGACATCCAGCCATCCCCATCTGACCTGCCTCTGGCCGACCTTTTGATGCTGTATTTGAGGAACATTACCATGTTTCCTCCATGATCTCAGCTACCTTGCTTCTCTGTCATGTTTCTGAAACTGTTAACCCAGTATGACCTGTTCCTTGTTCCTACACCTGCCATGCCTGTTCTTCCTCCCTGTGCCGGTGACTTATGGACTGAGCTATTTACTGCCTCTAGCCTTGGAGTCTACAAGAGGAAGCTCACATTCCTATCGGTCCTTTGGGGCAGCTCTCATCATAGTGAAAACAGAGCCCTTGCCTTCTTGTTGGCTTAGCGAAGCCGTTCATCAGGCAGTGGGATGCTGGATTATATTACTGCATTGTTTATTGCTTTCAGATTCACATCATTCTCACTCTGCAGCATTTGGTTTATTTCTTTACCATTATATATATGTGTGTGTATATATATATATATATATAAGTAAAAGGAAGAACTGGCTACTAAAGAGCACAGAGGATTTAGAGCCTTGTCCAGCCTGACTTTGAATGTCCCCACCCCTGAAGACACTCAAGATCAGGTTGGAGCAACCTGATGTATCTGTATGTGCCCCTGTTGATTACAGAGGAGTTGGACTACACGGCCTTAAGGGGTCCCTTCCAACTCTAAGGTTTCTATGATTCTATGACTTCTGGCTTTGGTCTTGACCCATGTCAAGGTTTATGGTGTCTGCACTAGATCAGCAATAAGGCAGTTGAGCAAAAAGGAGCTGAGGGCTCTGAACTGAGAACAGGGGAAGAAAGGGAAGGCTGTAGTAATAAAGAACAAATAAAAGTGCTTCTCATCCAAATACATTCTGTAAGATCATCATGAATAAAAACAGGCAAAACCCTTTCTCCCTAAGCCAGTGCTCATCATAATGTAAAGCCTGTTGTATTCTGTGCATATAAAACATACACACCCATGCATAAGGAATTGCGTCTTTAACTGCATCTTCTATAAAGTGGTGATAGAGAAATCCTTTATTACAGATTTCATGTGTTCTTCCTACAGTCAGGTTTTGCATTCTGACAGATACACAGGGCTGCAATGCCTACTGCTGGCTTGTTTCACCATGTAAGGAAATGCTTATCAGAAGTGATTGCATCTAGCTACTTGCAAGAAATCAGCCATACAGCAAATTCCCAATAATTTTTCCTTCCTACATTTGCAACTCCTCCCATCCTAAAAGAACCGAATACCAGGAACACTCTGCACACCACGAAGGTCTTGAAGCTGGAAATAGGACACGTGGCTTGTGTTCCTCTCCCTGTTACTAATTTCTTGTGTCACCATAAGCAAGTCATTTAACAGCTCTGCAGCCCACTTTTCCTACCTGGAAGGACGCTACAGTAAGAAAGTGTATAGCTCTTTGATAATGATGAAGTGCACCACTCAGCCTAAGAATAAGAAGATAAAATAATTTAAGAAATGTCTGACTGACCCTCAGCAATGGTCCATGCAGACCAGACCTCTGCCTCTCACAGTGGCAGTAGGAGATGCTGTATAGTGACAGTAAGCTCCACTGGGCCGCTCCCTTTAGCCCATTATTCCTACTCCTTCCCAGCACCTACAGCCATCAGACTACAGATGTTGCAGGGCACCTCCCTGCCCATTCCTTTTGACAACTATTTCCATTGCTGCTATCCACAAATTTGGGCCATGAGGATAGCTGGGAGAGCTTCCCATAGTCATGATCTTTGTGGTGTCCTTCTTCCCCACCACATTCTGAGCCTTGCTCAGTCCAAGCAGAGGTGGGGACAGAAATCTGTAGCACAGCCCTGGGGCTTTATGTGGAGAACTCACAGAGAGTCATGGGTTTAGGAAAGCAAACAAGTAGTAATTAAAAATAAGTGGGCAGAGGCTGTACGTTCCCTCGCCCCATCTGGAAATGTAGAGGTGGATTTAGCATGCCAATACTGACATTTTAATTAATCATTGTTTCTAAAATGCTTTGCAGTAGAAAGCGTAACACAGTTGAAATTATTATTAATAGTACTTCTAGTAACATTTTGCTTTTTATTATTACATTATCATACATTAATATTATATAAGATTATTAATAACGACAGCAGCATCTCCTTGAATACAAGAAAGGGTATCTTTAGCTCTTTATAGAATAAAAACACCAATACTACTTCCAAAAGGCTTTCCCTATATTTTAACCAATAACCACTTTATAATTTTGTCACTGAAATTAACCACGTAGTCACAAGCTGGGACAGTCACAATTACCAACAGAAAAGAAATACAATGTGCTCCAGTAAATAGAAGCAGCCCTCCCTCCCTCAAAATGGTGCAAAATGCATAGGGGACCCTGTTGTCATAGTAACTGGCATTACAGCTCGCTTTCGATAATTAATGGAGGGCTTTGCTATTACAGTATTCTTGAAATTTCACTTTCCCCTGTGCTGCACTGCAGAATGCAGTATCATTTCCCCATTCATAAATATTTCATTACCACAGTCTGCTGTATTTCATCATCACTGATAACGCTCAGCCTAATCCACCCATCGCGGGATTCGTGTAGCCCTGTCGGTACGGCAACTTTCATTTCCTCCTTCTACTCCTGCAGGCTTCGTTCTTCTTGCTTGGTGTTCTCTTGCTGCAAAATGGTCATTGTAGGCTAAGTGCTGAAACCATTATTTTCCTTACTCTGTAAAATAAAAGTGAGCTCTGCCCCAGGAAATAACATACAGACATGCATACACTCAATGAGGCATCACAGGTCATAGAATCATAGAACCATAGAATGGCCTGGGTTGAAAAGGACCACAATGATCATCAAGTCTCAACCCCTGCTATGTGCAGTGTTGCCAACCACCAGATCAGGCTGCCCTGAGACACATCCAGCCTGGCCTTGGATACCTCCAGGGATGGGGCATCCACAGCCTCCTTGGGCAACCTGTTCCAGTGCATCACCACCCTCTGAGTGAAAAACTTCCTCCTTATATCCAACCTAAACCTCCCCTGTCTCAGTTTAAGACCTTGTCCTATCACTATCCACTCTCATAAACCATTCCCCCTCCTGTTTATACACTTCCTTCAAGTACTGGAAGGCCACAGTGAGGTCTCTCCTGAGCCTTCTCTTCCCCAAGCTAAACAATCCCTGTTCCCTCAACCTTCCCTCGTAGGAGAGGTGCTCCAGCCCTCTGATCATCTTAGTGGCCCTCCTCTGGACCCACTCCAAGAGCTCCACGTTGCTCCTTTACTGGGGGCCACAGGCCTGGATGCAGTACTGCATATGGAGCCTCATAAGAGCTGAGGGGGACAATCACCTCCCTCTCCCTGCTGGCCACCCCTTTTGATGCAGCCCATAATACAGTTGGCCTTCCAGGCTGCAATCACACACTGCTGATCATGTTCAGCTTCTCATCCACAAGGACCCCAAGTATAAGTGGTGTGCATCACCACAGATGTTTTGATCAGCAATGGAGAGAATAATTGAAGTATGTTATTGCAGAAGGAAACCTGGAATCTGATTCAGTAAAATCCAGGGGTACCAATGCACACACACACTGCCCCTCTGATGATAGCTGTAAGCACCAGCAGTGATGTTCTCATCCACAGGTGGGTTGAAGCAGAATAAATTCTGTAAATAACATACCAGTAGCGAATACCCAAAGGCAATGGCAGTAATGCAAATGGCAAAGAGAGAAGATATAGCTTTAATTATTTTCCTTAGCATCAAAATGCTCAATCATATTAACTCCAACATGATTACATACATGGCTTCTACCCACATCCACACAAGAAGCATGTGAGTTACCTTGTTGAGCCTTGCTTGATGTATTATTCTCCTTTTTTATGCTTTTCTCTTTTATTTTTGCTATCCCTTTGAAACTAAGCCACAAGCCAAAGGCTGAGAAAACTTACAGAGTTAGTGCTGGCCTCATCAGTGGCAATTGCATGAGCTCTCTCCTGCAACTTTATGATATACATACCTCAGAATGCCCTTACAGTGGAGGAAACGAGGGATGCTGAATGAAAGGAAAATGCCAGGTGTAACTTACTAAAATTGCACAGAAAACTGCACAGAATCTGCCCCATCCTGTAATAAGTATCATCAATAAGATGTATTCTGCCTCTGAGGGGGACTAAATTCTGGGTGAGAAACCTTGGTGCAAATGAGATCTAATGGAGATAACAGCATGCATTGCCTGGCAGACACCATACAATTGCACAAAGAAAATTTGTTCCATCTATTCTGCATGTAGCAGAAACAGCTTCATAAGAAAACTGCACAGCCCATGCAATAAATAGCAGTTATTTGCCTATGCCATGCAATCTGCAAGACTTGCTAGGATGTCGTTTATGTTGACACATTTAAAAAGAGAAGCTCTGAGAATCCATTGCTTCCAAGCACCATAAAAATAAACTTACTTTTTTTTTCCCCCACATATTTTCAATTCAGACTCAGTAGTTTCACGAGGGAACTTTGTGCATTACTTTGCCTTTTGCATAAGAATAAAATAAAACAATTAAAATCAATAACATAAAAATAATCTAACTCAAATTCCATTCCTGTTCAGCCTGGAGATCTCTAGAGGTCCCTTCTGAGCCCTGCTACTCTATAATCCCGTGATTCTTTATGGAAGACCCCAGTCTTCCCACATGCAGACACCTCAAGTTCAGCCATTCTGAGCAGAGTGTTAACACTATTGCCAGCAGTGAAGAAAGATGGCACGAGTTTAAACACAACTATCAGCCACCACTCTTCACCCCACTGTGTAAAATTGCTGTGCAGACCATACAGCCAAAATACATCAGACCTGAGTTGCATCTTACCTCCAAGCAAGAGCAACCAGCAGGTTATTTTTAGCCATGATCCTTGCAGGCTAAACATAAGAGGCTGGAAACCTCCAGCTGGACAAGTATTTCAGAGGGGAATATCTAGTGGGGCAACAGGCAGGTTACCTGGCATCCAGAGGAGAAAGTCTGTGACCTAAAAGCCATCCCTGTGAGTAATGTGTGCCCTGGTTCCTCACACAATCATCCTGCTGTCTCACGTTGCATTACTAGCATACAAATCATTGTGTTCAGCCTTCATCCATCCATCCAAGAGCTGTCAGTATCTAGCTCTTCAGCTCAGCAGTTCACAGGGGCTATTTTGCTTTGCTTTGTTCAGGTTTAGAAAACAAAAAAAATCTATGTGGATAATCTCTGTGCAGTGTATTCATCTGCTGGTAGAGCCACGTGAAGAGAAATTACTCACGACAATAAAGGCTATAATGTATTCTCCCTACTATTTTGGACCAAAAGATGTATGTACTTGAGTGCGTGGGTGTTAGAGAGACAGCATGAGAGTAAGTGCACATGTGGGCTTATATGCAATTGCCATTTGATCCTGTTTTTCTTTTAAATTTCATGGCACTTTCTGTAGTTTTTAGATATTTCTTAGACCCCCATCTTCTTCATCCCAACCTCAGAAGCTCAGCCTTACTGACAGCACCAAGTGTGGCCACCAACCATTTTTCACCAGTTTCTCTGTAATATCTACAACCCCCGTCTTGTAACAACATCCCTTAGCAAAAGGGATTGCAGTGAGGGGATTTAGTGTACCCTCAGTAAGTTTGCAGATGACACCAAGCTGGGAGGTGGTGTTGATCTCCCTGAGGGTAGGGAGGCCCTTCAGAGGGATCTGGATAGGCTGGATCGCTGGGCTGAGGTGAATGGGATGAGGTTCAACAAGGCCAAGTGCCGGGTCCTGCACTTTGGCCACAATAACTCCATGCAGCTCTATAGCCTTGGGGTTGAGTGGCTGGATGACTGTGAAGAGGAAAGGGACCTGGGGTTGTTGGTTGATGCTCGGCTGAACATGAGCCGACAATGTGCCTAGATGGCCAAGAGGGTCAATGGCATCCTGACCTGTATTAGAAATAGTGTGGCCAACAGGAGCAGAGAGGCAATCATCCCTCTGTACCAGAGGAGGTTTAGATTAGACATAAGGAAGAACTTTTTCTCTCAGAGAGTGGTCAGGAGCTGGAATGGCTGCCCAGGGAGGTGGTGGAGTCACTGTCCCTGGAAGTGTTCAAGATGCGTCTGGATGAGAAGCTATGGTATATGGTTTAGTGGCTTGTGGTAGTAACGGTGATGGGAGGATGGTTGGACTAAATGATCTTGTGGGTCCTTTCCAACTTTGTGATTCTGTGATTATATGAAACCATCTTTGGGAGCCTGGCTAAAGGTGATGAGATGCTGAATGAACAAAGCAAATGGTGTTAATCAGCTCTCAACACCAAGTCCTTGTAGAAGGGCTTCAGAGATGCAGAATCCCCTCCTGTCCACTGTA
The DNA here is from genome assembly GCF_054131305.1 of Coturnix japonica. Classification (NCBI taxonomy): domain Eukaryota; kingdom Metazoa; phylum Chordata; class Aves; order Galliformes; family Phasianidae; genus Coturnix; species Coturnix japonica. Next base: position 74,870,288 of record NC_140664.1, read on the forward strand.
CCAACTAGAAAGCTAATATAAATCTTGACTGTTCTCTCACCATCACAAGTTTTCAATTTTTGTCCCATACTTGTTTATCATGGATGATCTGGAGAAGACAGTTAAGGGAGAAGAAATCCCAGAGCTCAATAATGTGTCCTTCAAGGACAGATCCAGAGAACAAAAGATAGTTCCTCTGGACAGAGAATTTTTCCATAAGATGGTCCAGAAAATAATTAGTCCATTTCAGGAGAACCCTGTGCTTATGATAGTCATATGGTGGAAGTTACTGGTGCAACCATTTTGCCAGCTGCGATAATACTAAGAATCTGCTTGTCCTGAGAACTTCAGACCATGAAGGTCTGGAAATAATAACAATAAAAATATTCAGATGAAAATTTTGATTGATTTATGCACAACTAGATAATAGATCAAACAGCTGGATCAGTAGTGACTATTGTACAAATATCTTGAAAACTGGATAAATCTTTCTAGTGATATGTAAAGAAAGAGGAAGTCAAACCATACAGTACCTCAGCCGTTCAGCAGTCAATGTCATTTTTGGAGTAACATTTGCCATCTTCATTAACAAATGGATAGTGCTTGAATAATTGAGAAGTTAACAAATATTGGGTTAAGCATAGCTTTTCAGGTAGTGTAAATGAGACCAAATAATTTTTAATGTCTTGTGAGTCAGTTCCACTGTATGTGGCTTCAAAAGGATGATGTGTTCAATATGCAGGCTCTCACTCAGCTCATCTCCTTCCTCTTTCAAGTCAAATGATTTCTCAAGGCTGTTTTCCACGAAAGTCATAATTTCATGCAGGATACACAAAGCAGGACTATGGTAACATCTGCATTCTGGCCACTTTCTAACTCTAAAGGGACCATTAAGTCTGATTTATGACTGCTTAATTCAAAAGAGGAAAAAAAAATAAAGGAAAAACATTGATCTTTGCAGCAATGACAACAAACATGTTTTGCTTCAAAACAACAATATTAAAAACCAGCAAATAATAGCTTTTCATTTTTCCAAATTGCCTTTTCTAGTTCTACATACAGACATTCTTCATGTTTTCAGACTTTTCCAGCAGGGCTTCCTTGTTGCCTTTGCTACACTAAATGAGAGTCCCCTTGTCCTTCAGCAGTTCGGAGACAAAGTCAGGACTCACAAGACCTGAGATAAAAACAACAGAGAGATGTAGCCCTTGCCTACAGCAGCCTAATCCAGGCACAAGGCCCACAGAAAGATGCTAGGACGTGAGCTGAATATCTAGAGCCAACAGCCTGAGATATACAGCTTCTATAAGAAATGCTCTTTGAAAAGTCACCAAGAGGTGAGAGCATGAGTGTACTGTGAGCCAAGAGAACCAGCAATGACGCATTTGCCACTACGACTGTTCTGGTTCAGTGGTCACTACATTTCAGCATCAGTGGAAACAATTTTCACACTACAGGAACGCACATGTGCAGACACCCAATCTGAAACATGCTTTTGGATCCTTCTGCACTACAGTTCTATCAGCATAAATCATTGCCGTCATAGTTAGCCATGTAACAACTTCCCCATTTGCAATGCTATTTTTGAATAGCACTGTTGGCCTAAGGAATACTCAAGCTGTCACTTCTCATGACTATTAAATACACCTGTTTTTTTTTTTTCTTAGTTCTTACTGTAATCTTTTCTTTCAGTTCTACCTCCTATTTATCCTCTGAGTTCAAAATAGTCAAAACTCACAACAGAGAGCATCATGTCATAGGAACTAGATGTAGAAGGAGCCTATTACATCACTAGTTCTTTCTAACAATGGAAGGTTGTTCTCTGGAGCACCTTTTCTAATGCTTTGTCCAGTCTGGCTTTAAAAAGGACCAAGCTCCTGCCATTTCCCTTGGGAGACTGCTCCACAGCAAAATATATTTCACTGTCAGGGTATTTTACCTAACATTCTGCCTGAATGTCACACCATTAGCCCTTGTTATATCCCTGTGTGTCAGGCCAAAAATTCCTCACTGTGCTTGGGAGAGTGGGCGGGTGTTCATACTCATCAAAGAGCAGCGTGTCTCACAAACCACACATTTGTTAGTCATGCCTTATCTAAGCTGTGCTTCGTTTTTAATTTGAGCTCATCTACCTGTATCTCCACCTCTCCCAATCAGTTCTGTCATTCTGCTCCAAAAATCTCCCAGATTTGTCATTTCTTCTCTGGTTATCAAGGGCCCTGGGTTGACTGTACTGGTTATTTTGGGATCTGGGACACCAGGCAAAGCTAGACGGCAGGCTCAAACCAACCCCAAGCATGCTTTCTTTTTAACACAACTTTGTTGAACTGAGTTTCTAGCTACAGGACGTGAATGACAGAAGTTTACATGGGGAAATAAGTTAATAGAAGGAAACTAATCTATTGAAAGTTCCTAAATACATGCCTTGCATTCCAGTGCCTAGACTGCCCAGACAAGCTTATCATACCGAGACAAGAACAAAATTAGATAACCTGATGAATACTTTTAAGCATGCTCGACAGCCTTTCAAAAGAAGTAATGTGCTTCAGTCATCACCACATGAGTCTTAGTTGTCATGGCACCTTATAAAAATGCATCTGAGTTAAGTAGCTCTGACACAAGCGTTGGTGGTGAGCACTGGCCTGGGTGCAGGGAAGGACAAGAGTGAGGAGAACAAGCACAGTTCTCTGTGCTTTCATATCTGCAGCGATGCCCCTACCCCATGATGTGGTCAGGGCTGCTCCCCACCAGTCATGGCCCCATCCAACCTGGCCTTGACTGCCTCCAGGGATGGGGCACCACAGATTCTCTGGGCAGCTGTGCCACTGCCTCAACTGCTCTCTAAGTGAAAAATTCCTTTCTAATATCTAATCTAAATCTCCTCTCTTTTAGTTTAAAATAATTCCCCTCGTTCTATCACTATCAGACTGTGTCTTTGTCTATTTTATAAGCTCCCTTTAAGTATAGAAAGGCCACAGTGAGGTCTGCATAGAGCATCTCTTCTTCAGGCTCAACAAGCTCAGCTCCCTCAGCCTCTTTTCAAAGGAGAGGTGAATATTTTATCTCTTTCCTCACAATAGATCCAAGGTGCCAAGAGCTCCTGAATGGGAACATTACATCTGGCAGAATAGGTAAGCTAAAGAGTCAGGCAACAGCTGTGTAGCTCCTGATATAGTTTTTGTATGCACACCAGACTGCAGACCTTGCAGAAAAATCATTAACCGGGGGCTTAAGATCTGTGAACTTGCTGCCAGCTGTTCTGCTGGCCTCACCCAACATGTGTTCTGGAATGAGAGGGCTGGGGAGGAGTGGGAACTATTATGGGCCCGCTGACTTTTTTCATCTTCCAGTTCCCTTCCTTCATCCTTAGCCTTTCAGTCACTGTTCAACTTCTGGTTTGATTTTGCAAATTAACGTGAAGAAAGCATATAGAGTGATTTATTAGAAGCTGTTGCAATGTGAAGGAGCAGAATTACTAAAGAGAGGCCTAATCCTTCCCAGTGCTGCAAGGATCAGACAAAGCACTAGGATCCCCTTTTCCTGCATTGCTGAAGGCACACAGCACATACAGAAAGGGACTCTTGTTCTGGATCAAAGGTGATTCTGGGACACTTGGATTTAGAGCTTACTCTGTGACAAGAGAAAGAAACCCTCAGTTTCTCCCCTCTTCATGTCTGATCAACACATATGGCTTGATCCTAATCTGAAAAAAGATTCAAGATCTTGCAATAAAGCACAGAGTTATTGTTCCTGCTTAGAAAGTCTAACATTTATGGTCAGATTGTCCCTTCTTTCTTAAGTGAGAGGGCTTCATAATAAGTCTACCCTACCTGCTGAAAAGGCCGCCGGGATCATCAAGGCCTAATGTAGACCTCACAGTCTGTACGATGAGGTCACAGAACCTTTCTAACTTGAGTTTTTCCAAACCAGGAAGACTGCAAAGAAGTTCTTTGATTGGCTCAGCATCAGTCTGACTTGAAGATGTGACCTCCAGGTAAAGATGGCCTTGCATGATACCATCTGACTATATCAGACAAATGGCCTCTCTGTAGTGGCATGCAACAGCTGCTATCTGAATGCAGGGCAGAACTTCTCATGTGGACTAGCTCACATCTGTTCACCATAAGGAAACTAGTACTTTTCTTCCTGCTCCTCTTGTCTCCATCGAAATATCACTGTTAGGAGACACCCCACTGTGCCTGGGCATCCTCTTATCCAGCTGATCTACTTTATATGACAGAGAAAGTGACAGCAATCAACAGCCCCTACAAGATAAAAGTTACTGTCTTATCTGTTGCCCTGTCCTCTGCAGAGCCTTTTTCGTTGGGTAGGTAAAAAGGTTCCTTTCAAAGATGTGACTGACACATTTTATAGCAGATCTCCTGAGGCACACTTGAACACAAGGTAGGAATTCCTCCTCTCAGTCCCAACCACTTACTTAGTCATCCTTAGACTTGAAATGGTCACGGTCCATGTGCAGCCAACTCATTATCTGGGCAGGAAAGCACTCACAGGTGCACTTGTTCCTGCCCAGCTTGGCAAACTCATGCCATTCTCTAGAACTCATCCATTCTCTAGAGGTCCATGTGGGTCCTGTAGAACAAGCCGCAAGCTGCAGGCTTGGGCAAGGCTGGGGCTCTCCAGGCAGAGGGCATGCCATCAGCTGATTCCCCTGATGCTATACTTCACAACTGCCATAAGGATGCTTAACAACTCCAACACGATGAACAGTCAGGGAAATCAATCTGTAATATAGAAGATGTCACAGAATAAGCTCAGAATGCACTGTCAAAGGCTTCTAGACCTTTTTAGGCCAACTAGAAAGGAAGACAGAAAGCTACTATGCAATTTTCCAGCACCTTCAGAGACAAAGTCACCCTCTATTGGAACCTCAGGTGCTGCACTGATACAGAAATGTTACCATTGCACAAGCCTGCCCTCTAGTAAAGATCAAAGCTGTTTTATATTAATAACTTCTAAGAGGCCAGGATTTTATTTATTTATTTTTAATTAAGGCAGAGCAGTAACATAGTTCAGATTTATTTTATATATCTGACCTTTCTATCATGCCATCCTTCCTCCTGCAAGGCAGAAAAAGACCTGAGTTGTCACCAGCAGCAGATGCTGCAGAGCAGTCTAAAACAGACGCCAGAAAGTATTCCAGCTGAAAGGAAAGCGTCTCAAGTGGGAAAGAGAGTTCTCTGCCTAAAAATTCGATTGCTTTGAAGGGAGAGTGCTCAGAAGACTCTTGGCTCTCTGACAGCAGGAAGGATCAGAAAGTATTGAATTTTTCTTGGAAAAAGGTGATTTTCTGTGCATCGGAGCTAAGCAGCAGGAAACAAAACTCACTAATCACACAGAGTATGGGGAGCAACAACTCTGCTGTTGTGTCTGCAGTAAAGAAATAACGCTCACATCACTCCCTCCAGCCTATTTCATATATGTGTATATGTGTGCAGTACTCAAATAAGGTAACTGTGCAAGGAGCTGAAGGCCTCAGAAATGATGGACTGCTCTCCTTGCATAAAAATAATAGATAATGCTGCAAGATCAAGTGAAATTAGAAATTATTTTGTTCTTAACCATTTATTTTCTAGCAAGTGGAAATGAATGAAAAGTGATGCTGACTATACAGCACAATAACATAGCAGCTTGTAAACACATAGAAGGCCGTTGAAATTACTAAACAAAAACAGTCTGAAATCATTTTCTGGAAGAATGTGCATGAGACCACCCTGGACACCACATTCTTATTAATATCCTGTCTTCCTGTCTGAGCTTTAATTTGTGACACACTTACTTATGCTACCAACCTTCATTACAACTTTTCTGTTTCTCATCTTCCTACAACAGTGAGGTTCAGCCCAGTAGTGATGAGTGTCCAAACTTCCACTGTCAGTGAACACCACACAGTTTTCATAGAATTATAGAATCACAGAATGACCTGGGTTGAAAAGGACCACAATGATCATCTGGTTTCAACCCCCTGCTATGTGCAGGGTCGCCAACCACCAGAGCAGGCTGCCCAGAACCACATCCAGCCTGGCCTTGAATGCCTCCAGGGATGGGGCATCCACAACCTTCTTGGGCAACCTGTTCCAGTGAGTCACCACCCTCTGAGTGAAAAACTGCCTCCCAATATCCAACCTAAACCTCTCCTGTCTCAGTTTAAGACCATTCCCCCTTGTCCTATCACTATCCAGGGAATAACCTCAACCACATGGGACTTCAAGGTGAGGGTCTCCAAGACCCAAGGATGTTTTGGCAACCTCAGTGATAAACAGCAGCGGTGTTGAGTACAGAGACCCAAATATGAAGTTTCCGGAGATAGGTTAGGCCATGTGCACAGACTTGCCCCATGACAGCAGAACGGAGAGGGTCTGAGCAAGACTCCAGCAAAGCGCCCCACACTGAGCAGGGCACTGTGGTAGAAAGGGGGAAGAGCTGAGCTTTCAGGTCATGGGAGGGTGCTTAAATGGAATTTAGGAAGCTGTGGAAGCAAGGAAGCATTTCAGGGAAGGATACAAGGAAGGAATTCTCAGAGTACGGTAGGCAAAGGTCAGAAATTTGTAGGCAATTGGCTCTGCAAGTGTTCCTGTGCAATGCAGTGCTTGTGCTTTGTGGGCTAGATAAGGGTATTTGGACACTGGACATTGGGGAGATGGTTTTGGAGAGCTGTTTGGTGATGGCCCTGTTCCTCTTGAAAGCACCCACCAAACTGCTGGCCACCTGGCAAGAATGGTCTCAGAGAGGTTATACAAGGTTAGATCTTTCTCTGAGTTAAGCTTCAGTTTAAGGTACCTCCTTTAGCAGGGAGGTTGGACTCGATGATCTCTTGTGGTCACTTCCAACCCCCACAGTTCTGTGATTCTGCAAACTTCGGTCAATTTAAATGTCTGCATCATCTGGAAGGCACAAACCAACCTACTGGTCGCATGGAAACACATCCATTCCCATGCTGACTTACTCAATTTTTACTCTGAAACCTGTCAATAAAGACCCTGTGAATGACTGTAAGTTTCTCTGCCACCAATGAGTAAAGATTTGGTATGGGAATCAATAACGCCTTAAATTAATCATCAGTTACAATAACAGATGACCAACGAGCTTGGCTATGCATGCTAATTATTTACTATGCGCTATGGGAAGGCAGGCAGCCAAACACACATCCATGCCTCCTGGAAGCACTGTGGGACAGAGGGAGGATGATTCTTTGAGTGCAGGACAGATCTGCTGCTCAGCTACTGCATGACCTCTTGCTAAGCCTCCTCCTTCCCCTCTCCCAGAGTGACTCCAGTGCCACTATCATCACCAAGTGCCAGGTTTCAAAACATTTTGAGTCACTACACTTTTGGAAAGATGCCCAGTGGGACTTTCAGACCTGCACAGACATTGACAAAACCCCACAAGCAGTTATCTGTATTTATTGGGGTCTCCAAGTCTTTTAATCCCGACCCTTCATCTCAGTGGGTTTTGATATCTGTAGATGAATAACCTCTCACGAGCATGCAGCGATTCCACTGAAAAATGACTGCATAGGCAACAAGTCATGAGATGCATCCAATTGATGTTCAGCCGTTGCAAACACCGGTACAGTGCTTCTGGCTGTGTCACACTGTGATACATGTGAAGCTTCAGCCACTAAAATAAAAAGAGAACAACCTACTGCCCGTTTAAGTGGCAGCTGCTCTGGATGACTGCAGTGCTGCCCAACAAATTACTGAGCAGGCAGAGGCACAATTCCCCGGGCCGCGTGTTAATCACCTGCATCCAGAGGGTGAGCACAGAGAGACCCTGCAGTAATGTGATGTGGGAGCACAGGCTCTAGGCTCTGGTATAACACATCTCCCTGCCCACTGCCTGACAGTGCTTCTACACCAAAGTTAGACCACACTTTCATAGTGAGGACTGTAAGAGACGGTAAGCAAAACCAATGTGGCAAAGTGATTTTAAAACTGGTTTTCCAGGTATGAAAGGCAAACTCAGACTCTGCTCAGTTAACAGTGAGCATAAAGAGAATAACAGAGGCCGTCTGACAAAAACACTGAAGTGCAAAACTTTGCCAACCATGTGACCACATCATGCGTGAACAACAATCAAACCTTATACAACAGACTCTACAGAGCTCTATGCTTTATAATTGCAGCTACTAATTTCAGAGTTGAAGTACAAAGTCATTTTCTCTCTCAGATGGTAGCAATTCTGACGGTGATGGTTCAGCTGGCAGGCCTATCCCTGAACAGCCAGCACAACAGTTTTTATGCTCATACTGAATTCAAAAGAACTTTTGCATCTTTCTGTGTGTCTGTGTGGAGGGGAAACAGCACAGAATGCTTTCTAACTGTGGCATAACTAACGAGCACTGGACAAGCTTCAGTTAACCCAACAGTGAAGACAGGGCTCTTCAGCTTTACTCAAGCATGAACTCAATGCATTAGACTAAATTGTGCTTTTTGGGGTGAGACTCCCTGCATTTGCTTTGTTGGAACACCAAAGAGTCCAGGCTTGGCCATGAGTATTTCAAAAATCAAAAAGCTGAGCGTTACGTGAACTTACACAAGGTTTGAGAACAGTCTGTCAGTGCTTGCGATAATCAGCACATCTGCCCCCAGTAAGAAGCTGATCAATTCAGTGCTAAAGTATGGCCACCGATCTCCAGAAGGGACAGGAGTGATGCTCTAAATGGAGGGTAAAATACCATCATCACACGTTTACAAATCTACTCTGGATTTTCTGAAAAGAAAAAAAATAAAAGCTGCTTTCAAATTAGTGCAGCTGTTCGACCATGTCTGGCAATATTAGTTTACTGATGGCAGAGGTCACTGAAGTCTCAAGGGTAAAAACAGAACAATTTACTGGCTCTCTTGCTCACAACACTTTTCCATCACAGCGCCTTTAACAAGAACATCAAAAACAAATAAGTGTCACTGCACTGTAAATCTGCAGCCAGTTTACTAGGAATATCCCAAACTGGAGACTAAAGCAAAACCTTACGCCTTCCAGGAATCACAGGTAACTTGAGAACTCACATTGACTATGAACAAAACCAGCACCCAGAACATTTAAACAGTACATACCGTTCAGTCAAAGAACTCCCCAGCTAGTTTTCCTGGGGACATGTCGCTTCTTCTGCTACAATTGATTTTTTTTTTCTCTTTTATTAAAGGCCACTGAAATAAAACTCAGAAGCACACACAACCAAAAGCAGAGAGTTGATAGAAACAAGCAGCAGGGCTGTGTGCCTTCCACTATGCTAGTCAGTCATAGCGTACACTAATTGCTCAAACACTGCTCCTCTTAATGGCATGATATCGCTTTGATATCTAGGAACTTGTCCATCTTTACTGGATGTGTAGCTCATCCAGTTACAACAGCTGCTCACAATGCAGGTATGTGAAAGATTAAGAGATTTTCATGAGGTAGACTGTAGGGAAGCAGAGACAAGCAGAAGAACTAACCTGGCACCTATGTTGTTCCTGGTCTTCATACTAGTTTAAATGCCTTCGTGCTTCATGTTTAAAAAAAAATCAGACATGTCAGGGTAGCCCTTTCTTTTAAAGAGCTGGTCAGGAACTGTGCCAGGGGTCTTCCTCAGCCAGGTTTCTATATTCCCACCAGAGGTCTGACCAGTCACAGATGCACTGGCAGCATCGTCTGTATTTGACCATCAGTAAAATAAATCATGGTTATTACATGTTCAGATTCCCATGGGCTCTCTGTTGGTGTCCACTAGGGGCCATATGGTTTCAAATTAATCACTTCTAATAGTGCCCACAGCAAATCTCCCCAGTAAAGTTAAGGACAGGCAATGAAGGAAAGGTCACGTTTTCCAAAGGATAGAAGCAGAAGAATGCAACACTGATGCCTTCTAATCTGAAGTCAATGCTTTGCTTGTAGTGATGAATCTCTGCTGAAAAAACAGGTTTTTAGATTAGATTAATCCTAGGATATATATGACAAAAGCTTACCTAATCCAAACATGCACAAATATTCCTATTATGCTCACAGCCAGCCCATCTGATTTCATAGACTTTAGAATCCTTCATGTAATTAAGTTGAGCTTGCTCCTGAAAAAGCTGTTTGTTGTTGCTGTTTTGTTTTTTTTTTTTAATCTTAATGGTTTGCATTTTTGTCTGAAAGTTGCTGCTATTTAAACACCTACTTGCAGAAGATGATCCCATGGTTTCAGGTCAACCGCTCAGAAATCTCTGCTGAAGTGATGTCCATGGCTGCAGAGACTGAGGAAGGTTCACTGTCCATTTTTCTTCTTGCTTTCCCCATGTTTCTATGCCCCCAAAACTATCCAATCAGAACGAGGGAACTGAAGGACACGGGGAGCAGAAAATGAACTTCATCAATCAATACATACAAATGTATGAATGAAATGTATCTTGCAACTTACTCCACCCTAGACAGTGTCTTGTTTGCCCAAGAGATGATTATCCTTGTTATAGATGGCAGATTTTAGTACACTCACCATATGCAATACCATCAATTAATATCCACTGCCCAGTGTGGTAGTGTGGATTGGGCCCTGTCTTGGACCAACAACTGCTCAGTGCAACACTCCTCTTCAGTGATTCTCACTGAGAATAAAAACATAAAGGATGAAGGAGACAGAGCAAGATCAAATGGGCTAGATTGTACTTAGTGATCTTAGTAGATCTTACTTTAAAAGTCACCAAGTAGGTTCGTATGTTGCATAAATAGCACCCATTCTGTTGCCTTGCAGAAAGCCTAGCATATTGTTTTCATAATCAAGTTATTTGGATGACACAACAGCGATTTAGATTAGGATTTGTTTACACAGCTAAATATGTTGAGTAATGAAATTAAAATAAGCTTTCTGCTTCTGTCACATCTGCAATAGTAACTGGCTTCTTATGGTTGAATACAAGCCCGCTGCACAGATGTTTCTTGATAAGGTATAAATCAGTGTTAGATGCTGTTTATTGCAGAGCTTTTACTGCTTTCTTCCCTGAAGGAGGGAATGTTCCCGACACAGCAACCAGATGCGACCTGCAAGACTGTGTGAAATACCATGAAAAGCAAAAGCAGATCCCTTATTCAAAATCAGCATGTGCAATGGCTCATCAAATAATTATCAGACCATTTGAACACCTGTCTAGGAGCTAACACAATTACTGCCAGGACTTACTTATTGTAACCTGAAAAACCTGAGCATCCCATAAATTGACTAGTGTCTGAAATAGGAGATCACATTTTAGTTAGGTCTCAATCCCAAACAGTCAAATTTCTGAGCAGACACTACTGCTAAGTAAGACAGCACGAGAGATCAAGGCAGGTGCATTTCAGGGCACTCTAAGGAAGAGCTCTCTTCTGCCATCCTGCCTCATGTAACATCATTCCTTTGACCATGACAGGGAACAGGTTTATATTGCAGTGGTCTGTCTGTCAGAAAAACTGAGATAAGGGATCTCCTCACTTGGGGAAAGTGTACATCTCTGAGAGCGTCGATATGTGGCTCCCTTAACTTCTGTGGTAGCAGGGACATCCAATAGGAAAGACTTACCAATGGCCCAGCATTTGAAAGCAGCCAAAGTCCAGTCCTAAAGCCCGTTTGGCTTCTTCTATGTAGCAAATGGAAGTGATACCCGAGGACACTGATGGCACAAGAGCCAAACTTCACAAGGTTTACCTCTTGGAAGTTTTCGTGAAGGAAAACCTGCCATTTCTTACTAAAAGAGAGGGAGAGGTGGAAGAACAAAATTGTCTCTGTTTTGCTTCACTCGTTATGCAGACAGAAGATCCTGTCAACACAGAAATAATGCCAACTATTTACTGGAATTTAATGGAACCCAGGGACCAATTAACGACACAGAAAACCACCAGGCAGTGTATTTCTTGTTGTAACAAGAGGGAAATCTCACATTACTGCTGCTCCCCGTTTTCTTAAAATAATGCGCCTCTGTCTTGTCAATTATTTCTTAATAGAAATGTTTATTATCTGGTAATTTCACCATTGCCCACATATCATTTGTTTCATATGCTAGTTTCAGTCACAGAATTCCTCTTTACTGGTACCCTTCATTCTAAAAAAAAGTAAAACAAAAAAAAGGGGGGAAAAATGAGAAAACAACTTCATTAGGGCTTCAGAACCTGCCCTCAACCCCAAGTTCTCGAACTGCTGATTCTTCAATAGCCTGATGGATCCGATGCACCTCGTTCTGCGTTAAAGTCCTTTCCAGGTGACGGTAAACGATACGGTAGCAATGGCTGACCTTCTTTGTCCTACAAAACACAAACCAAAAGAAGACTCATAAATACACGTGGCTACCAATGCAAATACTTGAGGCCGAACACTTACCCTCTGGACCAATTTTTATTTGCTGCCTAATTTTGTTCCTGTTGCTTGAAAATCATCTTAATGCTAAAGTACACAGTCTGGAGAGGCAGGACTGAGCTGAATTTTAATTCTGGCAGAAGACTTTGCTGAAGTCCACCTTATACATCCACTCAGTTTTTCTGCAGGTCTCTCGTTTTGGTACTAACACGGCTGTCTCCTGGGAGCACTGTGCACACGTAGCCCCCTCAGACTGCTGGGGCTGGTGACAGATATAAGGAAAACACCACTCAAACTCTACATGCTGGGAAGCAGCGCTGTTAGGTAACACGACGCATCTCAGGCCTCACCATTCTCCAGCATGGAGGAAGAGTCTCAACACACAGCCACAAAAGCAACATTCATTTTTCAACTGAGGTGAGACAGGACATTGTCCTCCATCTCCACAGCCAAACTGATGGATGGGAAGAAGCTGGGCTCCCAGCAGTCACTGTGAGGTGAGGCAGAGGCCCCCAGTCTTCACAGAGCTGCTTGGGATGGCTTCCCTGTGAAAGTTCCCACAAAGGGAACTGCCATCCTCACCCACCATAACATAACCATAACCATAACAAAAGTTATTTCAAATTAAAGCATTCCTCCATTTCTTTTGTGTTCTTTGAAGACGAAGCAAGTGAAATCTGACTAGTATAAGAAAGGGCACACTGTGTTTCATCAGTTGCTATCTGACTGCAGTTAACTGTTAAAAGACAGCCAAGAGCTTCCCCAGAGTGCAGGGTAAATGTAGAAAAGTGATTTTCAAGAGAAAAGAGAGAAGTGTAACTGCAGAGAAGGTGTTTCTCTGCTCTGCTCTGCTCCACCACTGCAAAGCAGTTGGGAGGAGAGAACTAGGAGAAACGAGGAAATGGAATAAGAAGGGTTTGGACAGCTGCTACCCAGAGAAATCTGATAAAGAGGAAGGGATAATTAATTGGGGCTGAACAGAAACGATTCTCAAAAAAAGACTACCAAATACCATTACAGCTTGTAACACTTTGGCTTTTAATGGCATAACAATCCACCTGAACAAAAACATTTCCAAATGTTTCAGCTCCAGCTGAAAATCTCTTCAGCAGCTGAACAGACATACGCCTGATCCTGAAACTCGACTATATACTGGGAATATCTTCCAGGAAGGAAAGCTATTGCTACCATTTAATGTAAAGTAAGAATAAGTTTGCTTAATGTAGTTAAGCTTTGCTAGGGGTAGCTACAGCATAATTCCTTTACTGGTCATGGTTAACTGAAGGTAATGATTTCTCTTGTCCCATGTGTTCATGTAGTTCCCTCCCTTCACCCTAGCGAGCAGCTCATTCACGGGCAAATTAAATAGGCCACAATATGATGCATTAGTCTCCTGTGGGAGCTGAGGAAAACAGCGTCTTCAGGAGGATTTTAAATTAGGAAAGGCCAGATGTCTTACAGGGTAGGACTGGACTGCAGTTCAGAAAGCTGCAAGTGTAGTTAAGCATTGGTATGGCAGATAAAACAGAGACTGAATTAAATGTAATTAATCTAAATGTAATTATAGTCAAACAGCAACATAAATGCTGACACACATGGCTGGCTACACATCACTCGTGGTTGGTATGTTACATTTTTCTTTTAGCTAGGATTATTTGCATATTTATTACTAATTAGAAAGAAGCATAGGTGTTATTACATAATAATAATTATTATTATCTCAGTAAAAGACAAACTTTTAAGTTTCAGAAAACTGAAGCATTGTTTTCAGGGCACTACCAGATAACTTTTCAAGGCAGATGAGGAAGAATACTCCTTGGACTTTTCCACTTAATACCTGCCCTATCCCCAACTAAAATACTAAGACAATGTGATTAATCACTATCATAAGCTTTGTCTGGAAACAATTATTGTCAGCAAATAATACATTTGCTGATTTTTCTTCTTGCTTTGCATGTTTGCATGTTCTCTGAGGATGCACAGTCACAGCCTATTGTAAAGATAGCTCTGCTGCTGCATAACGAACTCTCTCCTGCATGTCATGCTGCAGCTTGATGATAGAGAAGCAGCAGCTCTCTGTCCTGACCAGCAGAAAAAAAAATGAGGCTAAAACCAAGAACAGCAGCTTCACCAGGTAAAAAAGATACAAAAATAAAAATGAAAAAGAAATAATAAATTCAAAATAGAAGCTTGAGTGCATGGGGCTTTGTTTACCTAAGCTGCAGCTTGCAGTCACGCGGACTCCTTCTCTCCCATTAGGCTTTAGCTGATCTCAGTGTCACAAGTCTCCTCTGCACCAGCCTGCGGCTCTCAGGTAATGAAACGCAGTGAACACAGTGAAGCACTGCTCAAAGGGAAAAGGAAGACAGGGATGTATTCTGAGGCCACAGGAGGAAACAAGAACACAGTTGGTGAAAAAACACTGAAGTGAAACAATGTCAGAAGTCCTTTCATGTGTTTTTTGGAGGAAACAGCTTTGCCTCGTGATTTTAAGGAATTGGCATGCAGCCGCATTCACGTGCTAGAGAAATGCTCAGTGCCTGGTCAGGTTCCCTGCATGAGGCATCCTGAAGGTCAGTGCCTATGTTTTGCTATTTCAGCCTGGTATCTTTGCGCAGCAAGAAATTAAGGAACCTCGGTCTCACAGCTGTCTAGTAAAATGATCATGAAAGTGACCTGACACTGGAATTGGAACTAGAATGAAAGGCAAGAAAAAACAATACCCATGTATTAGCTTCCCCAGCATGGTACCAGAAAAACACCTTAAATTTACAGTAGGTAAAACTGTCTGACACTGAACTCTCCAGTCCACAAAAATATGATGTTAAACCCTCAGTGCTGGTGACACAGCAAAAATCCCTACCAACATCCCATGGAAAGCCAATAGAAGCTGAATGCACGGCTGTCTATGGTTCCATTTAGTTTGCAATGAGGATTATGACTGAGACTACCTTGGATACCCAATTCAGATACAGCCACCTACACTTGCTGTCTGAAAAACTATGGGAAGGAAGGCCTCCACAACTGGTAGATTTTGGCCACAGTTCCTGCATGAAACACATTCAAGAGCTATAACCTCTCCTTGAGGAACCTACCCAGCCAAAGCATCTCTCCCCAATTTACTTGAAGCTTGCTTCTTCGTTTTCCTGTCTTAAAAAGATACCAAAGTCTTCAGCATCCAACAGCACAAAGAAGATGAAATTACCTTTTCCTCTTTGTTTCATGCTTTCAGACCACATCCACCACTACTAAAGTAAGTGCAACTGCTAAATGTCATACTATAAATTTTAAATTGACAAATTGCACTCTTTGCTAGGAACCACATCATGGAAAATGGCAAAAGGCTTGTGCTATATACCTTACTGTCAAGGCCAAACAATTCAATTACCATGGTGATATGCATGTAGAATATAGCTGTAATTCTCTGAACAAAGGCCTTTCCCAAAGATGCATTCTCATCTGTCCTTTCAAATGCTAATACTCCATTTCTCTGGAAGAGCGTATTGTATATAAGAGCATATATTTTTAAATGGACTTGTTTTTGTTTTAGCGGATTTTCATGCTAGGGAAAGGCACTAGATCACCTCCAGAAGAAAGAACTGTTTTAAATCCACAGAAAGCAGGGAATGGTCATCTCTGTTGAACAGCTGATACCTGGCAGAAGCATGGTTCAATTTCAAAAACAGTTCAGCTCAACACAACCATTCTGAGATTGTCAATATTACTTGACCACTGCGTTGGCTGTTTTTTTCTTTGTGGTTTTAATTGTAAAAGAGATGTGTGCTTATTGAGAGAGAATGGGACTACAAATAATTGCTATTCTATTTCAAAAACTTGAGACCATAATGGACTTTTTTCTGTCTTCTATATGGACATGGTGAAATCTGTAACCAAATACAAAACCTTGAACCTGTTTGTATTTTTTCATTCTTCCTTTCTTTAATATCAATTCATTTTTAAGCTTATCTCATATTCTTGAAAGAAAGAAAAGGTCAAAAATCTGTTAATAAGAAAGCACTGTACAGGATGTAGTGGCAAAGCACATAAACAACAGCTGCTAGTTAAGTTAATGAAAGCTAGACAAAAAATGCAAGCACTCAAACTTGTTCAGCTTCTAAGTGTCTGAGACACTCATATATTCGTAAATAGGATGTAAACCATTTTCAAGTATCTGAACATTTTGTATATATAATGACTTTGCTTTTTCTACCTAAATCTCTCACCTAATCTCTTACATGTCAGAAGAAACAGAGATCACAGAATCATTAAGGTTGGAAAAGACAACTAAGATATCTAGTCCAACTGTCAACACATCACCACCGTGACCACTAACCATTTTCCCTAGTACCATATCCACATGGCTCTTGAACACCTCCAGGGATGGTGACACCACCACCTCCATGGGCAGCCTGTGACAGTGTTTCACTACTCTTTCTGTGAAGAAATGTTTCCAAATATCCAACCTAAACCTTGCCTGGTGCAACTTGAGGCCATTACCTCTTGCTCTATTACAAGTTATCTTGGAGAAGAGGCTGACTTTCACCTCACCACAAGTTCCTTTCAGGTCATTGTAGAGGGCAGTAAGGTCTCATCTGAGCTTTCTCTTCTCCAGACTAAACAAACCCAGTTCCCTCACCCACTCCTCATCAAATCTGTGTTCCAGATCCCTCATTGGCTTTGTTGCCCTTCTATGGACTTGTGCTAGGTCTTTGATAACTTTCTTGTAGTGAGCGGCCTAAACCTGAACAGAGTACTTGTGGTGTGGCCTCACCAGAGCTAAGCACAGGGAGATGATCACCTCCCTGCTCCTGCTGGCTACATTACTTCTGACACAAGACAGGATGCCGTTGGCCTTTATGACCACCTGGGCACACTGGTGGCTTGTTAACATCAGCCAGATGTTAACTAACACCTCAAAATCCTTTTCTTTTGCACAGCTTTCCAGCCACTCTGCCCCAAGCCTGTAGTGATGCATGGGGTTGTTGTGGCCAAAGCATAGGACTCAGCACTTGCTTTTGTTAAAGCTCATACAATTGGCCTCAGCCCAGTGATCCAGTCTATCCAGACCCTTCTGCAGGACCTTCCTATCCCCAGGCAGATGGACACTACTACCAAATCAATGTCATCTGCAAACTTACTGAGGGTGCACTCAGTCCCCTCATACAGATCAGCAATAAAGACATTAAACACAGTCTGTTTCTATTTTACATCCACAGCATTTCCCTCATCCACAAGGCAATTCACATGGTCACAGAAGATCAAATTAGTCAAGCACGACCTGCCTTCCTTGCACCTAAACCCAGTTATATAATGAAAGGATGTTTCACAAGTATAATCCAAAGTAGGAAGTCTCTTGACTATTAGATGCATTCACTAAAAGCTCAGTGAAACTACTCAACCAATTATTTATCGTTTGGCCCAGCACTTCCCTATCTAATTTTTTTCAAGACACCATCATAGTTTGCTGATGAATGCCAGCAAAAGAACCAACATGAGGATGGTGTGGAGCTCTTCCCTCTCAGCTCCAAACCACAAGGGAATCTTGCAAGCAGAACAAGTTACACTATAAAACCTGAAAGGATATTTCCCTGGTGCACTGTTACAGGTGTCTCAGTAATACAATACAGCCAACCCACTTCAGATCCAAGCAAGCACTTCCCACTAAAGAGCCCCAACGCCTCAAAGCACCAAAAGAAATGGAATCTGTCTCATTCAAGGAACACTGAAACATCACAGTTGTGAAGTATAGGAAGAACAGTGTCATTCTCCATTACACTAAAAGAATATCCAAAGTCTCCTTAGGATAACAAGATAACTGTGACACAAAATTTTGCTGCCATGGAAAGCCAGGAAAACACTGCAAAGCCATAGGCTTTCAGATTGTAGTTAGGCTTTTTATTAGTTTTGTTTTTAATACAGTTCATTGATTCCTTGAAGAAAGTAATACTCAGTGGTTGTACATCAGGTATGAAACCAGTTCTCAAGGGGATGGATTCCAGCACTGGTGCAAACTGTCTGTCCACTCCAGTCTCCCTCTCTTTGGGAAAACCATGTATCAAGTGCAGGTATCAATACTAAGGAGTTGATTCCACACGGATTTAAATCTGGAAGTCAGAGATGTCCCTCTTCTTAAGACAAACTTTGCTCTCTCCAATCACATGAGGCCTCTTCAGTTTCTAAGGGTTCACCATTCCATCTAGTGAGACAGTTCAAAATCCTGCTCTAAATCCAGGCAGATAGATAGGCTAGAGGCTGAGTATCTTCAAGAGTTGCTGACAGCACAGTAACCTTGGAGCATTCGCCATGCCAGAGAGAAGCAACTTCATGCACTTTTAATGGAATGGGTCTCTCAACTTACCAAGGCTGAGGCTTTCAGGAATAAAAGAAAACCTTGCAGTGGGCAGCCACATAAAGATCAGAATGTGTGCAAGCTGATGTGGCTCAGAGCATGGTTAAAAAAATACAACAGACTTCTTCAAGGTTACCACTCTAAAAGGACTACACAAGTGGAATAATGATAGGAAAAAGCAAACATTCTGATACTAATACAAACCTAAAGATCCAGTGAAACAACTGCTACCTACTGCAGTAGAAAACAAGAGAAGGTTGTTTGGTAAAATATTTGGGACATTTAATTATGTGCTAAACATAGAAAAATAATTGGAAGCATGAGAGAAAAAGTGATAGTCTCAGCATTGCACAAGATGTAACACCTGTTGTGTATACAGCGAAGAGTTTTATTTAGCTTCTCTTTACCTAGGTTTAATTGTGAAGGTTCAGTGACAAATGCTTTTCACTGTCTAATCGGGTTTTCACCAAAACAAAATGCAAAGGGCAATACTTTTGTTTTTGTTTACTATTTGATTAATAGAGGCTTAAACACTTGCCAACCCAGCAACCAAAAGAACAAAATAAATTGATTTGGATACCGCGCCTTGTAGGAATTGCTGCCTTGACTTTCTCTCTCTGTGTAGCTCATAAGCCACAGCAAAACTACAATTCCCATGAGAGGCCAAGGCCAAAAATATTTACATCCCCCTGAAACATGGTGAAATGAAGAGAGAGGGTCTGGTCCTGCATCTTGCAAAAGCAGTGTTAGTTCCATCACTGGTCATTAGTCACACAGTATCACCCAGAAGTTTCCAACCACTGGCAACCAAAATGCCGTCTGGAAGCACTTAAAAGTGACAACTTACCTCAATAATTTGAACAAAACCAATGTGAGAGGTGAATGTGGACTCTTTCAAATGCTATCTAAAATATTTATAGTAAAAATGTTAAATGTGATACCTTTTCAGTTCTTCTGAGTGAAAGATCAAAGAAGAGAAGTATAAATATTTAGCAGTTTTTTTTCACCCAACTACATGTTAATACTAAAGGCTACAAAAAGTATTACTAAAAATAACATTGCTGCCAAATTAAAACACATTTCATAATCGAGAAAAAAGGGAATTTAAATGAGAATTTAGAACAATTCATTCTCCTAAGAAATGAAGATGGATAGGAGAGACAGCACCTCCATAGAACATGAGCAGAAATCGTGGTCCACAAATTCAGGTGGCAGACAAATGCACTGTAAGGACTGAATGTTGGCTCAGGTACTTGTGTAGACATCACTGAGACCAGCGTGTTTGTCCTCACCACATACAGGAGGTAGGTGCTGAAGTTCCTTTTACATTTAACTAGAGGTGAGGTAAAGAGGGACGTGGCTCTGGACACAGATTGGGAACCTGTATGATTTTTCCAAAGTCACACAGCAAATCAGTGACACAGGAGGGACATGAATGACTGCAGTCACAGACCCTTTCAGTTA
This sequence comes from Coturnix japonica, assembly GCF_054131305.1. Taxonomy (NCBI): domain Eukaryota; kingdom Metazoa; phylum Chordata; class Aves; order Galliformes; family Phasianidae; genus Coturnix; species Coturnix japonica. The sequence continues at coordinate 74,890,384 of NC_140664.1, forward strand.
CCTTGGAAATAAAACGGGCTATGGCAGGAAAAAGCATCTCATCCCATATACAGCGAACACGATAACCAAGTGCTCTGTGTTTGGCAGGTGACAAACTAAATTTAAATACAGAGAAAACAGGAGAGGAAGAAGATGGAACAGAAGAGTTAACAGGAGGACACAAGGGGCTTCAAGATCAAGCGCAGAAGGAGAAAGAAATCACTTGTCCTTTTTGTGCAAAAGCAACAAATTAAAAGCACCTGCAGGCAGTCTGCAGCACTTGAAGGCAACTCAAAAACATTTGTTCATCTGTGTGTGTGAATACAGGGAGTTTCTCAATGGGCTTCTACAGCACATGTAAAGACTAGCGCAAATTCTTCACCTGTTCACACAATTAAGTGCTCTTTATTATTTCATTCCACTCCATATATGATTTTTCTTTCAGAATTGTCAGATTCTATGAGCCTTTATCGGGCTAACTGGTTTTGTTTTGAAGATACAGAAATTCCCCACTTTCCCCCCCCCTGAGGGTGGTTTGGTTTCACATAAACAGACACAAGAAACCTGTTTTTATTGCTGTTCTGACAGTTGCTGCCTTGGGAAGACAACTAAGAAGAAGTCCTCAAAGTGAGGATGACCACTGTCCAGCAGACTGAACTACTATTAACACAGAGAAAAGCTATCTGGCTGTTAAATAGGTTAAAACAAAAACAAAAAATCACCACCAAAACAATAAAAGCAAATGAAAAAACCCCAGACCCTATTGCTGGGTCCCATCTGCATGGACAATACACTCACAGCATCATATAAAGCTAAAACTCTTTGTCTTATAGATGAGGCTTGCCTGGTTATTTTGAACAGAAGGGTGGTGGGGAATGTTAGTTGTACTGAAACCAGACAAACTGTAGCAATCAGGTGCACTGGACAGAACTTTTACAGTTGTCAAAATGAGTATTAGTTTGGAAAGCTCTAACTGATGCTTGGCATCAATATCATTAATATTATGCCCACCCTCTGTGAAAGGACAGAAGAAAGGAAACATGAGTATGATACAATGCTTGCGCAGTGAATAGCTCCTATAAGATGATAGGAGCATCCCTTGCTAAAACACAATGTGGGCATGAAGACAAATAGGTAAGGGAACAAAATTAGATGCTTCATTAGTAAATACTATGAAATTATTGGTCTACTATTCAAGAAAGGAAGGAAAGCCATTGATACATTACTTTAGAAAGTCCAAAATACCATTTTTGCTAAGGCTTCTTAAAAGGCCAGCTGATCCTCTAACTACTGGGAAATAATATCAGCAAAGAAGGGATAAGATTTCAGCCCAGAGTGGGGAATACACAGTGAGCACTAGGCTAAATCAAATGCTCTTAAATCGTCCGAGCCTGATGAACTTTGCTCTAAGATATTTAGAAACAAGTGGAAGACATCCCACAGCTGCCATCAGTTGTCTTTGAGGTCACTTTGAGGTTACCTGGAGGGTAAGTAAGATACCAAATGTTTGTGCTTATTTTTGAAAAGGAAAAAACAACAACAAACTACCCAAAAAACCAGGGGAGCTCTAGTTTTTACTTCAAATACCTGGAAAGACTCTGGTGTAGATAATCACCAATGCAATTGTAAGCGCACATCAAGAATATGGTAGTTGATGCCCCAGCAAGTAGCAAACATGATGCACACGTTGGGGTGTATACACAACTTCAGTCTGCTAAACCAGGTAAGAAAAAATAGTCTAGGATGAATATTCCACAAAACACAGAAAAATTTTAAGAAGTTGCAGGTGATGTGAAGAAATGCCAAAAAAGATGTTTAAAATTATAATGAATTACATAGAAAATGTTAAAAAGAAAAAAGAAAAATAGTAGATCCAGTTGATAAGATCAGGTAGTACAAAATATGCCTTTGTAAGTGTTTCATCTTGGAGGGGGCTACATAAAGGCAGATGAGCAAACCAGTGATCTACGTGATTGCCACTAAAGGGTGAAACAGCTGGAGTAGCTGACAATAATTTGTTGCTTCTGGAAGCAGTCATCCATAGTTTGTAGCCAAATCTGATGGATTCTTCTTGTAGGGTTCTTCATCCTGGCTTCTGTATGATGGAATATTTTCATTAATGGAATAGCTGATGCAGAATAAGTGTTTGCTAACCAGCAAATTACATTAAATTGGGTAAAACAGCAAGTGCATCTGGGGACAAGACTAGAACAATCTTGACAAACTGGAGAAGCTGAAGGACAGAATTCAATCAGGACAAGTGCAAGCTTCTGTATTTCGCTAGGAACAACCAGCTGCACAGTGAGAACGAGAAACAACTGGGTATACAGCAGCCCTGTACAGATGACATATGAACCACAAGGAATGACAAGCTGAAGGTGAATCGGTGATGTTGTGCTTTCACCTAAGCAAACATCGTTCTAGGATGAAGTACAGGAAGGCAGCCGGATTGACATCCTTCTACTCTACTCAACGCTGCTGCTGGCTCAGCTGAAGTACCCTCAAGAAAGATGTGAAACAACTGGTGGCAGGTCTTCTGGGAGCAATGAGAATGAGCAGATGTCCAGATAACATGAATTATGAGGGAAGACTGAGAGAATGCTGATTGCTCAGCATGAAGAAGAAGGAGCATTAAAACACCCTTCAAATACATAAAATACACAGTTAGGTAATAATCTGTTCATCAGCATTTATAGGAGGCAGGAGAAGAAAGTAATGGGCTCAAACTGCAAAAATGTTCTGCTTGTAAACTCGCTTGGAAAGACGGAGGGGTCATTCACTGCTGGAAATCTTTAAGGACTGGTTATACAAGTGTCTGTCAGAAATGCTATAAGTAGAGCCGATCCTGCTTTGAAGTGGGAGGATGAACTAGGTGGCAATACTCTCCAGTTCTGTAGCATAAAATTCAACAGTCTTTAAAGTGCAGCAAGTTTACTTGATTAACAAAGACAGCTCCGAACAAATACAAATCATATGTTTGCTTATCCCATTGCATTAAAAGGACACGGAGGCAAAAAGCCTGGAAGGTTCCGGAAGCCAAGCAAGTAGGAAATGCAAATAATGGTTGCTGCATGTGGCAAAAGAGATCTGTTTTACCAGTGTTATATTCCTTGGAAATAAAAGAAACATGGAAAAGCTTCTGTAGGGAACAGAAGAGAGAGAAAAAGACAGACAGAGAGGGAAAAAGGAATCACCTGAAAATGATGTAACCTCTCTAGGCCAGCAACCATTTCATTAGTGTTGTAGCCACTGCTGAAATACAGAAGATACTGAAGCAACACGAGTTATCTTGCAGTGACTAAAGCCAATGGAAAAATAAAACCAGCAACAGAGTGAAGTCCGCTCCTTATGACAGTAACCCAAAGGGAGAATGTCACTCCTCTGTCTGTCCCTTTGCTTCAGGGCTGAGATGCCTTAGGAAAGCTCTAAGGAACAGTCAGAGAAGATGCTGCATCTCCTTGATACGCTGAACTGAAACTTTCTTTTGTGTGCTCTTCTGATTTCATATCAATAACTTAACCCCCTGCTTTCAGCTATCTGCATTCACTTTGAAGTCCAGGCAGTTTAGAATGAGAAGGATAAAGTCTTGCTTCCAAAAAACAATGTTGCCAGCAAGTCTGTAGGAAATCTGCAACCCATAGGAGATACCAGTTCTTGTATGAAGACCCCAAAAATGACAACTATTCTGAGGATGATGGCCTCGCTACATAAGTGATTAATTTCATGTGTTGTTGCAGGTAGAGAGACTGAAAAATAGAGAGGAAATTACAAAACAATCCCTTGTACCAGTACCAGTACCAGTACCAGTACCAGGAATACACGTATATAAGTGCATATATACACTCACAGCCATCGCTCCAAAGTCTTTCACTAACCTTAGCAATTTTGTTTGGACTGGTGAGACCACTGGTTTCACGGCAACCTTGATGTTTACTATAACTTTTTCAGAGATTAAATGTTGATATCATAAAAGTTCCACTGTAGATGTGTTCTTTTGTTCCTACATGAAATATGAAGTTGCCAGGGAACAAATAAACTATTTATGACTTATGCCTGTACAGTAACAAAGAATGGCTTAATGGGGGCATGTAGCACTTTGAAAGCACTGCAGTCTGTTGTTCCCTGAACTGGAGGCTCTTACACAGCATTTAGGAAGTATATTCTCTTTTCTCCTCAAAATAAGATCAAATTCTTGGCACAATTGTCTAAATCATAGCAGTAAGATTTATACATGCCACAGACTCCTACACACAGTCCCACACGTCTGCTTTACTTGTAGGTAAATCACTGTAGGTTGCAGACTGCAGCACCCAGCCTGCAGCAGCTCCAGACAGATGACTGAAATTAGCTCAGTTACTCTTACATTACGAACTTTAGAGTTACTTAGGAAGACACTGATATTTATTATACATAAGATGCAGCAATTTGGTGGCTTGACCTCAAACTCCATCATCTCTGCTAGTACATCTTCCTCATGTGAATCCTGGCAACAAACAGAAGAGACTGTCCACCAGCAGGTAGCCAGCTACCCAAACAGTCACCTTGCCAACTGTCACCACACTTAAAATCAGCAGCTTGCTTTCTACTTTGCCTAATTCTTGTGATATCCAGCCAGCATGGCTGGCATTCAAACACAGCAGTAGCACTGTGTTTTGAAACACAGTACCAAAGAATATGAAAATCATTAGGCGTGGATACTGCTGAGATTGCTGCATTGTTACTCAAGCTCCCCTCTGAACTGTCTCCAACTACTATGTCTCTGCACTGTGCTCACATATATGCACAAATTCTTCTCCCCATCCCATGATACCTCTCTGCAGAAACAGCTGGACAAACACTGGTGATGGATGCGTAAAATGACTGAGAGAATACAGCAGTTTAAGAGATGACAGAGGAAACTCTGTAGCTGTTAAAAAGATGTAGACCACAATAACCCTGTGATATTTTTGCACTGTCATTGCTACCTGCAGTGAAGAACCAGAGAGACACCATGTAGATTATGGTGCACGGACATCGTAGATTCCTCTCCTGAAACCCAAGCGCTTTTTATCTGCGAGATCTAATCATCATAACACTTGATGCTATTGTGATTTTGCATTAGCATACACGGAAGGAAATGTTATCTCCCCTTTCACTTGCACAAATCTACCAGAGGAGTCAGAGTATCAGTATGAAGGACAAGGGATTCAAACAGTTACATGACAGTCAAAACACCTACAAGCACTTCCAACATAGATTAGAGCTTACTTATACTGCTAGCACACCTGCACAGAAAGGGACAAGGTTGGTCTCTCAGATCCCAAGAGAGATTGGTTCTCATTTTATATATCCAACAGCACATCACAGGAACTCCACAAGAGTTAATGGGGTAAAAGCAATGAAAAAACCTGAATCAGTCTCTGCATTTACCTACAAAGCTCACTCTTAGATCCATACTGTGTTGCATCAATCTTCATATATTTAATTAATTCATTTATTTATTTTAAGCTTGAGCTTTTATCTATTTTCTTTTCCCCGAATACTGGGTGACCATTGCAATAGCACGAGTGAGTCAATAAAACTGAGGTTTCACATTTATCAACTGGGCTGTTTGCACAAATCCTGCTGCCCTGCTTCTCAGATTTGCCCTACTGCTCTCAACCAGCACATCTGTCCGTGTGTGTCTGAGTGGCTGCGTGAGAGCTGATGTGACTTGAAAATGAAGAAAAAAAGAAAGACACAGATTCCCAGTCTGGTTCACTGAATGGCCATACCAATCCTTGTAGCAGCATAGTGCAGGGGGTGAGAACTGCACAATCCTTATGCTGCTAAGACAAATGCATGTGGAAATAGTTGGTAAATCCACATCATCACTAAAATACATTCATGTATGAAGTTTACGTAAGAACATTATGTCCAAAATGGGACTCTTACAAGTCTTACAAGAGTAAGGAAAAGACATGTCTGGCTGTCCCCAAACTCTGCTAAGTGCAGTATCCTGGCTTATTCCCATTGAAGGCAATGGAATGGTATCTCCTTTATGCTAACTAAGGATTTAGCTGACGTTTTACAAAACAAGAGGGATGGCTCCCTGGATAGCAGTGTTTTTAAAACTGATGAGCAGAAGCAGTCAGTCAGATCCTCTTCTTAATACACCGGTTTGGTTAGGAAACAACTATGTTCAAGACTGCATGAGCAGAGGTAGGCAAATACAACTATGCCAGTTGAGCTTTGCAACAGTGTGAACTCATATGCCACCATTTAAGACTGAGGTCAATAGCTTAGGCAGACCTTACAAAACTAGGAGCCTTCCTACGGCCCCTCCTTGAGCACAAGTTTGATTTATGTAGGCAAAATTCTCCCTTCTTGTTAATGTAATACAAGTCCTGCAAAGACTTACTTCTACTTGCAAGCTTTATTTTTTGGTACATCATCAAATACAGCAGCAGTGTTTAAGAGACTGCTTTCATTAAAGATTAATTGGTTCACAATCACTGCCTATAACTGTTTCTCTATATTGTGAGACATCACCCCAGGCTCACTGTATGACTTTCACAAATTAAGAAGTGGAGCTGGAAGTAGGTGTTGGGATTGAGAGAAATAACCGTGAATCACTCATTTGCTGACTGAAGGCATAGATGCCTTTAATGAAGAGTTACATGGAGGATACAAGATAATAAGTGGGACTGTTATGAAACTTAACCATGAGATACTTTGAGTAATGATCTACAAAGCTGCTAACTGGATTCAGTATGTTTTTGAGTCATTACCATATAGGACTGGGTTGCTCCGAATGGTATATGAAATCCATATGGCTAGAGACAGTAAATGACTTACTTTTGGTTAGAGAAGAAGATGGAAATGAGCACACATTTACATGGATCTTCAAAAATAAGAAATGGGTAATAGAAAAGTAATCAGCTGTGGTTACGTACCATCCGTACCAACAGAACTTTATCATTTAACTGTTAATTACAGATGTCCTGTGACTGAGAACCAGTAGGAAAGAAATTAGCATGAATTTTCAATGTTTGGGGAAAATACATAGTTGGTTCACTGGACTGATGTATCTGCTACGACATAACTCAAAATAAAATGAGGACAAGGTAGAAGGATGCTGGGTATAAATATAAATCACTGATCTTTCCCCTCTTCGAACATTTTCATGTTCAAACTGAGATGCTAAATGAGCCGAGCACTTAACACAAAAAAGAGCGAATTACAAACCCACCAGTATGGCTATAATTCATTCTGAAGTAATTATTCCAGCAAAGACCAAGGCTGAGCTAGTCAGACAACTCTATTATCTTTCACCTGAAGAAAGTGTGATTAGTGGAGGAAATGTCACATTTACACTTAAAAACTGTTTCAAAGATGACTTGTATCTTTTGGCACAACTCAGCCATCTTAAAAATATTGTGAGAAGTGGAGACAGCAAAGAGAACTCCTTTTTTTTTTTTTTTTTTTTTTTTTTTTTTATGATTTCTCACCCTTGCATTCAGCCACCAAGTTTAGCCCAAACATTCAGTATCTCAGCGCTTGGCACATCTCAGGCATCAGCACTGAGCTGCTGTCAGCTGATCCTTGGGGATGCAGCATTGGCTCTCCTGGAGATGAAGGCTCCCAGCACAGAGTCTGTGCAGCACAGAGCAGCAGGGCAAAGAGAAACGGTGTCTTCTTCACTACCTGGAAATGCTGCACAAATCATAGAAACATAGGACAGACCTGATGAGGATTCACAATTCCACTTCTCTGCTGAGTCTGCACTTGGCTCTTCTCTTTCAGCTTCATATCAAATTTGATGTGGCATCTACTTTTCTCTCCAGACCTTGTAAGAACCCTTGATAAGGGTACTTTTTTTTCCTCCACTATAAATCTCAAATAGAGCACCAGAAAACACTGACTTTATCTAGATGACCTTCATCGGACTGGTGCTGAAATTCTGATAGCAAATGATCACAACAGCTACATGAGGCTTAGAAGTACAAAAACTACCTGCATCACTGTATAGTGACATCCCGGCTCCAATTGTTGCATGGCTTGCAAAGGTCAAGGCTAAGAGGATGACTGGACCAGGCTAAAATCAGAGGCATTTTTGTTTTGTTTCAATCAAGAAATGAACCAAATAAACTTATGCCTTTTTGAAAACTTCCCATCTAGTTTATAAACTCAAATATACACACGTGCTATCTGTGATGTTCACTAGCTTTGCCCTTTCTATTCAGGATAAGCACATCTGCACTAACCTGCTTTCTCCAGTGAGCAGAGGCTGGAAAAAAACTTGGTTGTAAGTCTTGGAAAGCATCAGTGAAAGCAGGTTTAAGGAAGCAGTGTATAGACAGAAAGAAATACCTGTCTTTTGCTTGAAAGCAGGAATAATGTCTGACAAGTTACAGACAACGCTAAAATGAAACTTAAGTGTACTCACAGATTGCGATACTTGAATTACAGTTACAGTGAATTACTGAGCAACCATTCATCAGTTTGACTGCTGAAACTATGTCCATGCTTCTGGCCATACCAGCAATACAGCAAAACGTACTGTCTTCAACTGCTCCAATAAAGAATATTTAAGAATGCGCACACTTTAAGACTATGCAGATAAGCAGAGGTGGCAATTCATTCAGCTACAAAAATGGGATCGATTCCAGTTAACTTATTTATACTTGTCTGGCCTGCTTAAGCTAATATGTTCATCTCTGACAAACGTCAGACATCTCTGAATATGGCAGGATATCAGAAGGAAAAGCGGGGCTGGGAAGTACAGTGAGTGACAAGGACTTACTGACTGTCATTAAAAGAACCATTTAACATGTGAAGAGAAATACAGGCACTTCACTTAGCCTTCCTAAATGAAGCTCAGTAGATGCCCCCATCCAAAGTAAGTATTCTGAAATCCTTGGGGGACACAACATACCGATCTGACATACCTGGATCTTGTAAACAAGACCACCTCTGTGCATATCAGTGGTCCTGCTCCAGGGCTGCTGAACTCCTGCAGGAGACAGCATCACTTCCAGTAGTAATCTGGCAGTGCAGATAAAGTTCCTGCTATGAAGCTCGGAAACAAAGGAGGGCAAAACCTTGTGTATAAATGCATGACAACATTTACTGAAGTACTATCTGAACTGCTTATGTCTTATAAGGAATAAAACAGCCTATTATGAAGCATCTGAGTGGCCTAAATGGACAAGAGAGTGAGGACTGGCATTTGATATCTCAGCCTCAAACCTGATAGGTAAAAACAGCCTATTTCCTTCCATTTATCACAGTTATGATGGTGAGAAAACACCACGTCCGAACACAGATCTGATTAGCCTAAATGGTAATCTTTAATGTGGTAATGGCTGCAAAAGTTACCTGCAATGTGGAAAGGAAGTAACCTACTATGTTTGTATGAAAAGAACAGCCTCTGGGTGAAGGCAAAATAGAGACAACAATGAAATGGTTCATAGAATCAATCAATGCTCAGGCTGGAAAAGACCTTCGAGATCATCAAGTCCAATAACAACCTGACCATCCTTCCCTAACTCTAACAACCCTTTTTTGTTTTGGAAGTTTGTCTGGTTGAAGGTATAAGGTACTTTGATTAATTTGTGTTTCCTTTCAGAAATGCAGTAGCCATCAAATAATCATAAAATAGAGACACAATTAAACAACTGTTCGAAGGTGAGTGTGGAGATGCCCACACACAGTGTATCTACCCTGCTTCCTGGGCAAGTCTGTGGCTCACTCCAAGTTCTGGGCTGCTGTGTTAAGATTGCTCCCTGTCCTTGCTCTAGCTCATGTACAGACTTCCCAAAAGCAGGGCTAGACTTTGATTTATATTTTCCCATTTACATTTAGAAGACTTTCAGAGACACAACTGAGATTTTCCAAAGCTGAGTCCTGTCATATTTATAAGAGCACAAAGAATCCATGTAAGCACTGGAATCAAATTTGGGAAAAACAAAGACATATCTCAGTTAAGCTTTAATATACGTAGATCTCTTTACTGTAAAGCAAAGTACGTATAATTGGAAAGGTGGAAATACAGTTCTAAATGACAGGCAATTCTGTGTTATTTAGTACATAAGCTCTAAATACAACTACGTATTGTTATATTCAACAGCGCAGCACTCAAATAAGAGTTCAGAAATAGAAGTACTTACAATATTTTTGTGTTAGCTGAAAATTGCCAATAATTTTTCTTGCAAAAACAGTTTCCATGCACTCTGAGTATTCCTCTGAGACAGAAATACTTTGGCTGTGAAAATTATCCATTTTACAAGTGTCAAACTATTTTTAAACCCTACTCTTCCTTGGGTTCATCTATGTTTAGAAGAGCAGTAATTTATTTGTGAAACTCCTCGAAGAGGAGGATTTGGAAAGGAAAGGTAGGTGGGAAGCGAAATAAAAGCCCACTAAGTATTCTCTAGAGGGGAAGGTTACTAAGCACTGAATTCTGACATTTCATATAAAACAAGCATCACCTTACTTCAGCATGGTTTTGCTGAAGTCAATGAGATGCTCAGTACTAGCACGAAAAGCAGGACCAAAATGTGATGCTGACGTCCAGAATATGGAGGGGAGCAGGAGACTCAGGCAAGTGCCACATCCATCTGTCCCTTTACATAACACACTGCACGATCACAGGGAAAATTCAAAGAAGGTGTAGGTAGAAGTGCATATTCACGGACTTCATCTTAGAGAAAAAAGGAACTGTTCCACAGCGCTTGAAGGTGGAGCTGGGTAAAAGGGAGTTGTAGGATGGCATGAAAAGATGTTGCCTGAAGCACTGCCTGAAGCCGGTAAACAGCATGTGTTCAAGTCTTTACTTGAAAGCAGATCCAAGATCTTGGAGTCTTGGACTAGGGTTCTTCCCTAACCAGCAGAGAAGCACTGGGCACTACTGTAAGTCTCGCTTTGCTGTCAATGGAGGGGTGGCTGACAGATTACAAAAGCTGCAAGCCCACCAGGCTTCACTACTTCCGTGAACCTTTTTCTTTTTGGTGCAGTGGGAGAGGAGACAGCCTTGCAGCATTCCTCTTCCTCCTTTATAGCGAGATAGTGCTGTAGGCAGCATCCTTTTTTAATGAGGAATTAAACGTTTGGAAGGTGCAAAAAATACTACAGGATCAACGCCTTAAAGACAACTAATACATCTTCTTCCTATCATCCTAAGGAACTTCTATTTTGTTAATGGGAGACTTCTGTAGCTATGACACTATATCTGGATATAAAACAAGCAAGGTGAACTTCAAAACATTTGAATGACTCCAGCTACCCTTATTATAGGCACACATGTCAAATGTGGGTACTGTGGGACACATTAAGAATTCCTGCCTGCATAACATGTTTCCTGTAGCCCAGAAAGAAAATATTCTATTAGCGCAATACAAGCCCAAGTTCATGTTTAAAGCAAGACCTGCTGATCCCAATTGGATAAAGCAGTAAGATTTTCATTACATGGAGGAAAGAGGAAGGAATTACTTGTCAGATATGTCTCTGGAAAATTTGCTTACAGGAACATGTCTGTGTGTATAGAGCAAGGGCCTATTTTTGGGAAAAGGTTGTCCCCGTGAAAGTTTCATACATCTGTTTTGATTAACTGCCCTGGAGATTTCCTGTATTGGTTTTTCTGAAGAGGAGTCTGCACAAAGCACTGCAGAGCTTTCCATTCTGCGCAGGCTGTTAACTCTACTGGAAAAAGACAAGCACTAAATGAACATTTTAATGTTACTCAAGACACAGTTGAGATTAGGGCAGCAAGGAAGGCAGAAACAGACATTTCAGAGAGCCCACAGCTCCCTCTTCAAAGGCACAAAGTAAAATGAAAAATGGAAGAGCCACTCCTGCCGAGTTCTACTGTAACATGAACTGCAGCTCTTCTGCTGGTGCCTAACCAGGCAGGGAAGCACAGATGAAAGCAAACAGACCTGGTGTCAAAAGACAGAAGAAAACTTTTTACATGGTGACTTGGCCAGCTCTCAGCCTGCAATAAGACTTAACTGTCTTCCTTCCACCTGAAAAACTGTCAAAATCCCAATCCAGGATTTAAGCTCTGGCCTTCTAGGAAAAAGTCCAGTGTCCTTGCACACATGTGGTGCCACAGGGACATTTATAGAAGCCCGGTCTCAAGACAGGAGTAAATACATCTTACAGTTACATCTTCTTTGCAGGAGATTCCTTTAGCCAAGTAGCCACAACCCTCCCATTCATCACAGGCAAAGTTTAAATGCTCACAAACAGCATTGATTTCCACTTTCTGTGTCCTTCCTTCAACTAGCTCTCTAACAGGCTGTTTCACAATGTTCACTTTGCAAAGACTATTTGTTTGTTTTAAAAGATCACCAGGAAGGCCTCTCCTCTCAGCTGCATAGACAGAAGGGAAATGGAATGTCAATGGAATGTAAATCAGGGCACAACCTTCCACTCTTCAGATCTTCCACTTCAGCCTCTGTGAATAGGAACTTACTTACACGGATGTGCAGCACTTGAACACTGTTCCTTTTGCCTGCCATCTATCCTGATGCTGTTATATGGGCCCTAGTGACAAAACCTTCCTATTTCACCATGCAAGGAAACACAGGGGCCATGAAACAAAGCTTAGCTGCTGGCCAGGATTCTTCTGCTAATTCATACAGTTTTTAATTCCATGCCCTTTAGGTCTATCATAAATATTACCCCTGGTAAGTTGGAGCAAGAATTAAGATAATATTGAAGGAATCTGTCAGACGACTTATTTATTGTTCTAATTTTATGACTGCCTTGATGTAAATTCTATCAGACATTGGCTGGATCTAAACAGAAATCACTAAATCACCCTATGCACTAATTCAATAGAAAAGCAGAAAAAGTACTATATTAAGTATGCTACAAATGAAGTTGTTAAATCATTCATTGCTCGCCAGTTTTGAAATGCTTTTTGTTGAGTAACTAATAAAACTAAAAAAAAAATCTACTATTACAATATATATTTTCCAGGACATTTACTATGTCACATGTTGGACTTACCTTCTGCACAATGGAGGTATTCATCTATCAGCACTTACAGGTACGTTAGAGCTTACCTAACCTCGTCCATGCTGCATGTCCTTGTGAAACACTTAGCTGATGAAATACAATTATATTTGTATTCAGGAAGGACTTACTTTGAGTGAGTGTGGAATTTACTTTTCCTTGGGACACACTGCATAAGAATCTGATCTGTTCCTTGTGCTCACTTATATCTCCATCTAGGTTCACAAAAAGTGGAACTATGCAGCCGCACACAAGATCAGATCCAAAGATGGACCTGGTAACCTGTTGGGCGGTTTCACTTAACTGTGATTTAATACAGTAAAAAACACTAATGTTTTCATTTGTAAATCAGAAATACCACTCATCTAGGAGAAAGTTTACTTTGCAAAGATGCAATTGTGCCGTTTCAAATATGTTTATTGAATCCAATTAGAGATGATATTTCTGATTAGCCTGGTCATTATCTGATGAACCCAACAAGGAGCAAAGGGGTAAAGAAGGAACAGAGACAAGACTGCAGGCCGTATTTTAAATGCTGAGGTGCTAAAGGCATTGATATTAAGAATGCCCTTTTGATGAGGTCAGTGTCTATGAAAACTCTGCAGTCACATTTACGCGCTAGTCAACGCTGAACTGCATCAGTATCATTTAATCTCTGGGGGAAAAGTCTCTTCCGTTGATCATTTCCATGACTGAAATAACACCATATTCATACACATCAGAGAGAAAGATTAAAAACATTCAAAATGCTAGAAATTCTTTCATAAGTCTCTTTTTGATGTGTGACATAGAAACAGTGGCAAATCCTTGTTCCAGCTGGACCAAGGAGAACACCCAACAGGAGATTCAACTTTCATCTTTAAAGAAGTGGAAAAAAAGAGGGGGAAAAGGCACCTAGAAATTTTATCTCTGTAATCAAATGAGGAAAACTGATTTGTGATCTATTAATACCTTTGTCCTGCTGGAGGGAGGATAAAAAAAGTTTTTGAAGATATTTCAAAACTTCTCTTTTTCTGTTGCACCGGGGATGGTGCTTTCCAACTTCACTGGCAGTCCCCTTAGGGAAAAAAGGAAAGCTCAGCTTATGTCCTTGATGGCATGCTGCTCTCAGAAGGAAGGGACAGTGCAGGAATCCAGTCTAAGAATACAGACTCAGATTTGGGTTTGCCGACCACTTTATCAGGCCTAGGTCAGGATGCTCAGGGCCCCATCCAACCTGGCCTTGAACACCTCTAGGGATGGGGCATCCTTTTGAACAAGGGGTTCTAATTGCATTGATGTTCTTGCTACCTTTGCAAATCAGTAAGTATGAGCACACAACCAGCCTTCTCTGCATTATTCGTTGTTTTTACGTTCCTTATCATACCACCTATCATCTGTTTCCTCCCCACCCTAAGCAGTTCTAATACATTTCATTCATCCTGATGTCTTGTACATTTTCACATCTCAGACAACTTGTACTGCCTGGATATTTTTTTCCTGATGTTTTTCAAGATGCAAGAACGAGATCTGAACATATCTTATCATAGAGGGGACATGTTCACCATTTATACAATAGAATCATAATATTTACAGCTGTAAACAACCATGTTTCATGCCAACTCAATACTTCATTTCATTCAATGCGAAAAAGGAACAATCAAATGGATAGGAAATTAAATCGAAGCTCAGGATATATGACTTCATCTTCAGTTGAGCAACAGTCCTCCTTAAAGACCGCCATTAAGTTGAAAAGACTGCTCTCTCCTGCAAGAGAGAGCAGTTCTTCAGAACTACCTACACATGCAAGCAATTGCAGTTTTATGTAGCACCCATTTTTATGCTAAATCCTACTTCCCAGGTCATCAGCAGCAATTTGTTCCTAGAGTTAATAAGTACATTTAGAATTCATCAGTATCTGGAGAATCACGAAATATTCCTTTCTGATATGCAGCATCACACTTCAGTCATGTTCTCCAAAATATTTTATTGTTGCCAATGTTCTTCTCTGCAATGAGTTTAGCTCCTTCTAGAATAAGGTTTAAGGACTTGCAGATTGCAGTGGAGCTGAATTTCACAAGGGATTATATTTTCTCATTTTCAGTATATGCACATTATTCATCCTGAAATTCCTTCAAAAATCCTGGCAATTTGCTGCAATTTGAAAGCTTGTATTTGCTCCAACATCTTTCCTTCTCAAACATGTTTAAGCTTTATTACTCCTCCTAGAGCCACTATTTGCAGGTGTCCTTCTGAGAGATGGCATATCCACACTACTGACAGTGGGATAATACAGAGATTTCTGCACCAGCATTATTAGACTTTGGCTTAGAACAGAAGTAATCCAACTGCAACAGCACAGTGTTCAGCTTAAGACAATTTATACTACTTTGTAGGTAGAACAACCTACACATACTACAGTCTTTGGTGGCTAGGCTAGAACAAAGGACTCATTTAAAACTGGCTGAGATGCCAAAGGAACTGAATCTCCCATGAGCAAATCAGTTTAACTCTTCCCAAATAGCCGAGGCATCCTTAATGACTCCCTGCTTACAAAAATTCAGTGGGTTTCTGTACTCTCAACTGTCTTACTAGCACTGTTTGTGCATATTCATTTGTTCAAAGTCCCTGTCACACTCTCCATTCTGTCAGCAGAGACCATGGATGAAACATCAGTGCGGGGCAGGAAAAGTGTTCACGCTCATGTTGGTACTGCCTCTCACAGCTTTCCCCACCATTAATGGGGTGTACGAAGACACGGGCATCATAGACACCCCCAGAGCCCTGCAATAGGCTGGTACCAAAGGTGGAACCAGAAACCTGATTATTTCCAGTCCTGCAGCCTGCTGCCCTCAGCAGCATGGCTATTTGCACTTGGGTTGCCCTGCAGCAACAGACTACCTCAATCAGGTGATCACCAAGAATCCTTGGAGCTCAGGAGCAGCAAGCCAGAGTTACAGGGAGAGGCAATGCTGAAGCTACAACTTCCATTGGGCCTGAGGAAATTTAGCCTTGCAATATTTTATTCTATTTGTAGAAGCCAGCGTGATTCAGTCTCTTCTATAAAAGCAAGACGGACTATGCTTTTGAAGACAATACACGACATCTCTTCAGGTAAATGTTAAAAATGGACCAAGCTGGCACCTGCAGGCCAAACTCTGCAGTTTCTTCGAAATTCAGGAATACTAAAGTAAGTCACACACAGCTGCTGTAACTCCCCAGGCTGACACTTAGTCATCAGTCAAAGCTACTCTCACAGCACAGAAGTAGATTTCTTTCTTTCTCCTCCCTTGCTCTTTAACGTTATTGAAATAAAAATAGATGGAATGTGATTTTTCACATCTGATGTTGTGTCCTTGTCTAAGCACCAAACTTCGGCTTCCCTCAGTTTAGAAGATGTGCCTTCTGTAAAAACACACTACATCTGTGTTGGAGCTTTCTTTCCAGTACGTGAAGGGAGCTTATAAACAGGAAGGGGACTGACTTTTTACACAATCTGATCATGATAGACAAGGGGGAATGGCTTTAAATGATAAGTGCTGAGATTTAGGTGGGATGTTAGGAGGAAATTTTTCACTGAGTGTGGTGAGGCACAGCTGCCCAGAGAATCTGTGGGTGCTCCATTCCTTTAGGCTCAAGGACAGGCTGGATGGGGCCCTGAGCTGCTGGGGGCAGCCCTGTCCACAGCATGGGGTTGGAGCTGGATGGACTTTGAGATCCCTTCCAACCCAAACCATTCTATGATTCTATTATTCTTTCTTCATAATTCAAGCTGAAGTTAGCAATTATTATGGCCTGCTCGCCTGCTCATGACCTACTTCATGTCACCACAGCGGAAGCTCCATTCACACTCTTTATTTGTTTTATCAATTAGCTTCAAATTCTTTTGCCTATAATTGTTTTGAGCAAGTCACTTGTTCTTCCACAGTCACACGCTTAAGTTTAATAAATTATCCTCCTGC
The DNA here is from genome assembly GCF_054131305.1 of Coturnix japonica. Lineage (NCBI taxonomy): Eukaryota > Metazoa > Chordata > Aves > Galliformes > Phasianidae > Coturnix > Coturnix japonica. The sequence goes on from NC_140664.1 coordinate 74,907,285, forward strand.
CAAATCTTTCACAGTGCAGGGGAGATGCTGGGAGACACAGATGTCTCTTCCCTGTCCTGCAAGGTATGCAGCTTTATTACTGATAAAATAGAATGTGATAGGTTTTGTTGGAAAAATCCATGTAACACTGCCTAACGATGAGGATGGATACAGCTTTCAGGAAGAGAGCTGAGAGCTTCAAAACACCAGGACTGCTTTCTAGGCCCAGATGCACCGAAATGTGTGAGAGCCTCTGGCTGAGCTCAGAAACACAAATAGCATCACTGATTAAAGCTCAGGGTAAAGGCACTTCAAAAAACTTTACTGAAAATCTCAAATGTCATCATTCCTTGACTACATCATTTGCTTATAAGCAAGTAAGGCATGCAGTTCAGCTACCTGTAATGAATCTGCTCAAAACAAGTACATCAAACAGGAAAGTCCCTTGGCTCAGATGCTATTTACTAACTCAAAATCTTGATCAATTCTGTAGTGACAAAAAAGACTTCAGGCAGTTTTTTAAGAAATTAATGTCACTTTTTGAGAAAATGTGGTGTTTATGATCATTTGGAAATCATAACACCAAAATAAATAAATATTTAAATAAAGCTATGGCTTATGTAAAAATTAGGTCAGGAGTAGTATTTAGGAATCATAAATAAATAAATAGATAGATAGATAGATAGATAGATAGATAGATAGATAGATACCTAATACTGAGAAAAGTAGAAATTTGCTCTCATCTTTTTTGGATTTCCTTCTTTGCACAAGACCCAGGAGATGTGGACCCATGTGAATGGGAACAAGCTTTACATGACTCCCCATGATCTGAAAACACCATGTTTTATTCAGCTGTAATAAACACTGGCAATATTAACGTTTTGCCTGGTAAGAGACATTTACAATTCTACAAGGATTTTGTGAAATCTTCTCACTCTTGCCTAACCAGTGATGCTGAACATGCTATCTCAAAAATGCATTACTTTGGATTTCTTAAGCTTCCTTCATAGCCAATGAGTTTCTCCTCTTCTTTGTTGCTGGCTTAAACCATGAATTTAATGTAGGCTAGATACTACACTGACATGCTTCAATTTAACTTTACAGGTATGAATAACTAGCTATCATTTTGAGGTACTCTGTGATATGGGAAGGGATCCCAATTCAGCTGGAGAGCCATCCAAAAACATGCAAACAAATACTTGGTAAAAGCTGTGCAGAATGAATGCATAATGGCCAATTGCATGATGTGAAGTCTTGGTCCACGTGGGGCTAGTACGCAAAGCCTGAGGCCTAGTGAGATCCCACAGGAACACGTGGAGAACATTCAACTCCCTGAGAATGAATAGCTCAACAAATGAGTTATTAGGAACTTAACTACATAAGTCCCAAGAGAAACCCACTGCAGCTTTTAAAAAATGGATTTGAAATTGCTCCTTTAAATGGAAAACATACTAATTACCAATACTGCAGGACCTCCCTAGATTAAGAGAATATTACCGAGGGTCACTGGAAAGTTTGTATTCCAAGAAGCCTGAGACAGCACCACTGAAAGAATAATCCATCCAGCCTTCAGAAGAAAGGATCAAACTTTGACCAGCACCCACTGAAACAATCCACCAAAACCTGCCAAGTTCATACTGACCCTATTAAAATCAATGAGGCATCTGGATGAGGAGCAACGAGATATGGTTTAATGGCCTGTGGTAGCAATGGTAATGGGAGGACAGTTGGACTAGATAACCTTGTAGGTCCTTTCAAACCTTGTGATTCTATGATTCTATCAACATTTTGACCACAAAAGTTTGAGCAGCTCAGGAGCCAGATTAACTCCCCTTGTTCTGGAATAGGTGCTTCTTGGCCAAGCCAGTCCACTTGGATTACTGCTGGGTGTCAGCCTTGGGAGACACTGGACACTCAAGGCCTGTGAGTTCCTGATGTTATATGCATGATGTACTCATTGGTCGCTGGCATATCACTTAAAACACAGACATTCCCAGGGGAACGCAAAAACCCAGCACACTTCTACAAAGATGGCTTCTCTGTAGGAACAGAATGAAAACACCTATGCTATGCAATACCACTCCTCTCCAGTTACAATTTTCTGGTAGAAGGCATGATTCACATATTCACACTGTATTTATTTTTCCATCTACTTTCTCTTCTACTTCAAAACAGGTCTGCTTGAAGGTGATCTGATTACAGGAACATCTAATTACATTCTGCCACTACATTGGAGACCAAGAAAAACACACTCTGTGCACTGGACTTCATGTTGCTGCTGTTAATGCCTTTCTCTCCCAGACAACCCACCTCTGGGACCCAAGGATTATCTGGAGAGATTGCTTATGGAAGCATCTCTCCATATGGAATTATGCTCTGCTATAAACTTCTGTATCCTTCAGCAGTTTTCCCAACAAGACACTTCAGTCCCACAAAAACATTCTTTCTCTGTCTATTTTAAATAATACACAGTGAAGACTGCAATATATAAAAGTAATTTTCAGGAACAGTTTGCAGACATTTCTAGCAAGTGATCTTAATGGAAGTTCTTCATCAAATTTCAAAAAAGCATTGGGAAACAGCAAGTGTAAATCATGAGCCAAAGAAGTTTAAGTGCAGCTGAATCTTATAGAAAAACAGGAGTGGGACAGAGCAAAGGACAGAGGAGTTAAAATTGTGTTCACAAGATTGGAGGCAGAAAAATGTGAAACCATCTTCCAGAGCAGATTTTAAGACACTCTGTTAAACAAAAGATACGCTATTCATTCATTTCTTAGTTCATATTGATCTAGAAAAAAATAAAAAATATGGCAAAATAAAAACAGAATTAATAAAGCCTATTTTTTTATTAGCTTGTGCTTCCATAATTTGCAGAAGTGCACTGACATTATCTGTGATGGGACTCTAAACAAAATTAATATAACATAGCTATCATTCAACATTTCCATAATGTTTTATGCCTTCGCACTGCTTTGCAATATAAAGTTAATAAATTAATCCCTATAAGGTAGGAAAACCTGATTAGCCTTTTTTCATAGATGAATTAACTGAGATTTGGCAGAAGTTCTGTCACCCAAAGTAGTGAAACAGAATTGAGGGGAAAGAGTAGCAATTAGTACAGCAATCTGGGGCCACAGAGGCTTTGCTGTTCCTTCTGGCTGATGGCTGTGCAGGACTTCCTCATTTGTACTGCAGTGTAAAATTTAGACATCTGCCCATCTGTCAGTTAAAATTTCCAACATCCCTCAAAGCGTTATCAATAAACAAACACACACACGCAGCCTGACTGAAGAAACTGGATTCTGCTGTACAAACTCACATCATATCCTGCAGCCCACTAGCTTAGTTTGCCAAATGAACACAGGAACAGAGGAAGAGATCTCTGGCCTGCACTAGTCTGTGGGAACTAGGCAGTCCCAAAGAATCACACGCACACACACACAAATAATCCTTAGAGAAGAGAAATGGCATTAGCTGCAAGCCAAATCCTGCAGAACTTCCATCAGAAATTGGAATGAGAGCAGACATTTTGCACTCGTTCCCCTCTCATTACTCAACTTTCCCACTGAGAAACATGGTTGAAACAGTGACAGCTGCTTTGCTGACCTTCTATCCAAACCCCGTGGAGCTACCATTTTCTGGATTCAAGAAGATGCTTCAGTTTCCCCTGGAAGATTCATTTTGCTATTGGCATTCATTTGGACTGAGTATCATGCCACACTGATTCAGTGGAAAAGGGATGTGGATTTCTCTTGGCAATGGCATTTTTTGTCAGGCCAGAACAGCTGTCAAGGGAAGAATACATCCAAAGGTAAAAAGATGGTATTTCTAGCAGGCATTCGAGTAGTAATCTAGAGTGACTATCCTCTAAATGAGTAGGAACACCTACATGAGTTGTTAGACAGAATGACTGCCCCCCATCCAAACATACATGGCCTGATTCACATCTTTTCCTACAGGAACTAAAATTGTCTACAAGACTTCAGGTTAAGAAAAAATAAAATAAAATCCGTGACTATCATATTAGTCCAAAAATATGACAGAAGTGTCACAACAACAAAAAAAGGCAATTAATAGGGTTTGTGAACAAGCATCACATAGACAAATATAACCTTGGTGCATCTTGTAAAATTGACTTATCTACCGGCTGTACAACACAAATGATAGCGTGTAGGGAGTTAAATAAGCACATAAATAACTGGAGTACCATCCTTCAGGAAATAACAACATGGTCCTGAATTTTGCTATCTTGCCCATTTTTCCCCTCCTAAAATTTACTACATCAGCACCTCTTCCAACTACTATACTGAAGGGACAGAAACTTTGTGTTGCACACTTGTGCAGTAAGGGTGACTTCTAGAACACCAGAACAGTCGTTCTGTTTAGATTTGCCTTTACTCGTGTCCTACGTGATCTGTTTTTGTGGCATTTTAAGGGTAGTTTCATGAGTTTGAAGCTTTGCGTATATCCCAGAGGAAGAAGATGGAAAGAAGTAGTTCCAAAGCCTTTCTTTATTTGAAAGATGCCTACTTTAGGTAGAGAAGATTTACTGAATAGCTGATAGATCTCGTGGATACACGATTGGAGTATTTGCACATGCAACAGAGACATAAAAATACCACTGTAAAGCCTAGGTTTACTTTCACACAATCTTTTCTCTCTGTAAATTTGACTGCTGACAATAGCAGAACACTCTTTTCTGTATCTTTAATGAAGATCATGTTTTTGGCCATGAAAACTGTATGGAATGGTCTTAAATGGAGACAAAAAATGGAATGCTGTTGGAGAAATGCAGTGGAATGCTACAAGTGCTGACACATTTAATGCATACATCCAGACAACTACATGTTATCCCAGGGCAGAAAACAACCACTGCAAGTTTTTTGAGCATTTGGGAGATTGCTGACACTGCAGGGCATCACCTGGGTACATAGCTACTCCCTTGCAGAAGCCATGCTACTGAAATCACAGAACAAATGCAAGAAATGGCAACAAAAACTTTGAGTTTTTTGGACTGAAAATATGAAAAGTTTCATCTGTCAACTTAATTTGTACAGATTCTCCAAAATACACCGTGACTACTTAAGACCCACCCCCCCAGTTGCTGCTCATGGAAAGGTATGGCAATTGCCCCACATATAATCCAACTCTCACAGTATTCTAGTCAGACGGATGGAGGTTCCAATAAAATAAGCCTTGGTAATAGAGGAGATGAAGATGACAGTAAATGTTCTGATCTCCATTTCTTTTTCTTGTCTTTTTCCAAGTATTTTAGAGGTACTGCTGCTGAGCAGAAATATGGACTACACAGATTTGGGTTCTATCTGAGTTTGAACCTATGGAATGGAAAGGTAAATAAGTCAGGTAATGGTGAATCTATTTATTTAAATATATTCGTAACATATCTTGTTTTAGCCAGAGTGAGTATAGGATTAATCAAACTGACAGATCCTTTTAATACCCAAATTGGTTTTAGCTATTATAAGTCTTACTTCCTGTATCTTGCTGTCTTTCAATTCCAAATTGACAGCAACTAAGTCTTCTCTTCTACTATCACCCATGCTTCAAGGGGGATGAGGCTTAATACTGCAAAGTGAAGAGTTGCCCTAAAGAGACAAGAGGTGACTGACCCTGCCCTGCAGGGAGACCTGAATAAGATCTATCAGAGGAGCAGATCAGGTGCCCAGCCCACTCAGGACTGTTGGCAGTGCGAGAGGAAGAAGACAGAAAGACAGTGGCACCCTTGGGGCCCCCACCACTCAAGCACCCTAAGAAAGCCACCACTCAAGCAGGCACTGCTCTAACCCTCTCAGACCCTGCTGCATCAGCAGCGAGGGAAATGTGCCAGACTATGGCTCCCTTTCTGCTGCCAACAAACAGAAGCATGATTGCTCCTCAAAATGCCAGGAAAAGATAGTTTAGGTCTCGAAAAGTTTTTAATGTTACCTGTTACAGTGTTTTTCTCAAGGAGCTTATGGAATTAAGAACAGCATTTCACACTTGTACTCAGAAGCTGCAGTAATTTTTATCACGTTCAAAATCAATTTATCACTTAAGGCTAAGGCAAGAAAATAATGGCTTGAGAGAAAACATCTCAAAGCAGCCTGTACTTCTCCTAGTCCCAAAATAAACTTATTATAGCACAGGAAAGCTGCTACCAGATGAATTAAAAAGAAAACAAACCCTAAATAGTGCTCAGGACTTTTTGGAATCTTTTGATACAGACATTACCTGACATGAGACACATTTTACATGCTCAAAGTGCAGTGCAAACTAAGTTATTATTCCTCTCAATGTGAGACAGGTCAGTAGCATTACATTAAGATGGACAAGTTAACATTCAAACTTGGAATTACCTCAGTGTTTCAAATGGCATCCTGGGTTCTTATGGCCACATCTTAAAGGCTTCAGAATCAAAGCTCTCCATTTTAAAAGAAGCGATAAAAATATTTGGGTTTTTTGTTGTTGTTTTATTCCAAAAGCAGTTCTAGAATCTCAGAGCGAGCTTTGAATGAGAGGGGTCTTCTTTCTTCTTGTACACCCCTACTGCTAATCAAAAGTACCAAACTCCTATTTGCCTTGCTACTTTGTTCTCAGATTATATTCTCAACTCAACTTTACCTGCACAACTTTTGGTACTTGGCAGTCTTGAACACCAGGCCACCTCACATACGAGCCTAAAACTGAACTTAGGAAGCTCATTTTCTAAAGTCTGAAAATCCTAACAGACAGTTTATTGCACACCAGAACACTATGTCAGGCAATTATGGGATGAATGTTTCTTCTTTTAATTTGCAATGTTGTGGGGTTTGTTTTTTTGTTTGTTTGTTTGTTGTTTCTTTTTTTTCACTCCCTTCAGGCAAAGTGTTAAAGTGCTGCTCTGCTCCTACCACCAACTCTGAAGTGACACTGCAGGATTCCAGTTTTGATTCCATCATTAATTTGTCAGTTTTCAAGGAAAGCCATTTTTCAAAATGCCAGACTTCTCCTGGAGCCTCTAACATCTGTGTTGTCTTCTCGCACATCTTTCCCAACAACCCTGCCTCTAGAAGATGGTACGACTGACAGTGTACAAAGAAACAGACTCCAGCTTGTCCTCCCACAGCTGTGCCACCATTACAGCCTGTGCCTCATCTAAACTAAACTCACTGGATCATCAAGTGGTGGTTTGCCCCACTGGTGGGGCAAACGTAGTTATCAGCTCACAAATACCAACCCAGGCCAGAGGAAAGAGATGCAGAAGTGGTTGAGGGAGATACCTTGGAGTGGCAAGAGTGCATTCACCACCTGGTTGTCTACTTGAAAGAACTGTACACTCAGTTTTATTATGGTGGACCACAAAGAGACCTTTTCCTTCATCCTACTTCTTACAGTGGGTTAAAACTCTTAGCCAACATACCTGCTCAGATTCCACCACCATAATGCAGTGAGGGAAAGGTTCATGTCAAAAATACAAGTCACTTTTTCAAGCTTTGATCATACTCCAGCAATAAGATGGCTCTGCCAGGAGATTGATTGTGGGCCATCTGGAGTACTGCATTCTGATCCGGGCCCCCAGAACAGAAAGGGTACAAAGCTGCTGGAAAAGGTCTAGAAGAGGTCTACAAAGATGATCAAAAGGCTGGAGTACCTCTCATAAGAAGAAGACTGAGGGAGCTGGGCATATTCACCTTGGAGAAGAGAAGGATCCAGGGAGACCTCATAGCATCCTTCTAGTACTTGAAGGGAAATAATAAGCAGGAGGAGGAGCTATTACCAACCATCATTTTCAAGAGTCCAACAAATCTTTGAGGCCATTCATTCAGAAGATGCACTCAGGGGTACAGTTTACCTGTCCCCTGTTCAGCCTCTTTATTGGCCTAAAATGACATTTCTCTTTTAATACCACTGGAAAAATTATCCTTGATAGGTTGTATTACAAGACCTAAATTTCCAGCTAAATTGGACGCCATCATTTTATTTCAAGTATTTTCCACATGGCACAAAACTGAGCTGAATGGTTGAATACATGCAGTGTTTGTACCAAATTCCAATTCAAACTTGGCAAACATAAAATGACCAGAAAGATTTATATGGATCTGTGTATGTAGACAAATGCATATTATCATCTTTAGCCTCCATAAGCTCACATGCAGTATTTGCTCTAGGATTTAACAAATCCTGGCTTTCCTTATCCTGGTGAAAGCAAAGCTGTCATTTATAACCCTGATACAATGCTTAATGAAGCTATTTCCAATATTATGTTCACCTTTTTCATGCTACAGCTATGCAAAAATTTTCCTTAACTAATTAGACAAACATGCTCATTTGCTTAGTTCTTGTAATTTACACCTTTTTAAGTACCTGTTCCTCTTAACTTAACCTAGTGATGATTCAGTTCTATCTTAAATTCCTATTCAGGAGCTGCAGACCTTCCTGCTAACTGCCTTAGTCACAAACATCACTGATACAACCAGTCTCCTCATGCTATTACCCTGTCTGGCACCATCAGTACATCAAGCAACATAAAATCCTTATGAGAATGATGCAACAGGTTGAGAGGAAAGTAAAGAGGCTGTTAACCATCTCTGGGGCTTCTCCTATGTACAGGTAAAGCATCGCACTGGGGATATTAATCCAACGTACACAAATAAAATGTACATAAAATATATATTTTTATATAAAAACAACCACTAAAATATAGGGTTGAAAACCACAGAACAACAGAGAATTTATTCTGAACGTGAATGATTTTCTGCTTTACAGAAATCCCAGGAAATCTCTGGTTTTAAAATCTATGCATATGCTAAAACTGTGACTTCAAACAATTGCTACAAATTCTTTATGTGACAGCACACTTGGTTTCCAAATCTGCGCAATGCCAGCGTGTGGTTCACTCTTCAATAGATAATGAAAAGAGTGGGTTTTTATCAGCAAAAGCAACATCGTCCCACAGTGCTGGAGCTCGGCACATGCTGCTAACTGAAGACAGGGTATTGACAGGAAACTGCTGTGACAAATTTGTTTCCCCAAGCAGATATGACAACAAGGTGATGATATCAAGCCCTGCCTGATGCATGGGAGTAAGGAAAACAAGGGGAGGAAGAAAAAAAACAGCACAAGAACAAGCCCGAAGAACTGAAAAGTGTTCCCAGGTAATGTCTGCTCTTACATTTTAGGCATACAGGTTTTATTGTTATTACTGTAATTTGCTTTTAGTCCTCAAAAGGCTTTGGATACAGCAAAGACTGCTTTACTCATCCCTCGTTGTACTTCACCTTCTTTTATCTGGGGGTGAAAAATCCTGCAGCAAATACGTTGATGTATTTAATGCAGCCTCTCCTATCACTGCTTCAAACTCTTTTAAAATGCTGGTGTGTAGTTTTTGCTGCTAACTGTAGATGAGTGAAATTGGCCCAACCACTGTCAATGTAGTAAAGCAGTTTTTGATGCTGGGATTCTCTCTTCCTCTCAGTCTGGATCCTTCTCCTTATTTTCTCAGCCCTCAACAAGCTGCAGCCTGAGGGCCTGGGGCTGGATGGATTCACCTCACCCACAGGAAGCAAAAACCAGCACTTCTAAACAGGTAAAATAAGTCAGTAACAAAAGGCAGAGTCAAGTACCGGCCTTTTGTTCATGAAACAAAATTTGACCCTTGAGAGCAATTAAACAGGACTGCAGAAAATGTCTGCGCTGGGTCATACAGACAGACATGGTATTCAGCATTTCCGGAGTCCAAGAGCTGAGAGGGCAGATGGTATGGCTGTAGTTGGGAGATCCCAAGAAGAAGCAGGGTTGCAAGTTAATCGTGCCACAGGTGGCAAGACACCGGAGCAGGCCTCACGTCAGCAGCTCAGGCCCTGCCAGACTTCTTTGCTCAGAAATAAAACTGCTGAATGAGACTTTGCTGCTTGCAGGGTCATCTCAGCCACTCGCAGGCAGCCCCGGGCATGCAGGAAGCTTTGCAGGCCTGAGCTGGTTCTGTGCAGAGCCACTGGTGCAGGCAGCCAGGTCTGGGCATTGCCTCTATCACCTCCATGGTGATCTGAACATTTGTGCTGTTTGGGGTGCTTCTGTCTCCAGAGCCACCAGATACAGAGCTGGTTAGATATAGACAGTTTGCTGCATGACTGGGGAAAAGAAACACTCCTGTCCACAAGGATGGTTACTATCCCTTTCTCAAAGGTTCTTTAAACGTGTTTCTAAAAAGTCGTTTGCAAATAAAAAGTAGACAAAGCAGTATAATTTTTAAAGGGTCAAAACTCAACTGCTAGCACTCCTACTGCACTCTGTGCTTTGGAAGCGAAGCAAAGGTGTGAAAAGAAACACATTGGTACGGAATCTTTGGCAAACAAGCAACTGGGATGAGTGTATATACTAAACAGCTAAGCCCAAATCCTCTTGCTCTTAACCCTTTTTGAAGACCTCCCATAGTACAGGTCCAAGGGTGAAACAGCCCAGCTGTCTGTGCAGATGAAACGCCATCTGTGCCATGAAACTAAGCCTTTTGTGCCTGAGGCTCTTAGCTCGAGTGCTAACAGTTAAGCAGAGCAGGAGAGGTTCCTGCCTAGAAATTTTATGCTTACTGTAACATGGAGCCTGCCTGCCCTCCTCATCCGTATTATTTATATTCCACCTTGGAGAAGGGAGGTCTTGCTCCTTCCTGAGAACTACCTATGCCTTTCTAGACCTTTGACAGAATCACATTAATCACACAGCTTAGGCTTTTCCAACAGTTAACATATGGAAAAATAATTATGTGCCCATAGGCCAGGTGAAAATGAAAGGAATTAATGAGGTGACACCTGGGCTATGTATTTACTTCAAATTTAACCATTCCAAGTCTACTTGGCAGTTCAATGGCTCAGCCTTAAAGATTTCAGGTGCAGTAGCAGCAAGACAGCTCTCAGACTGCAACAGCTTGTCTTAATTGAATATAAAGCTTGTCACCCCCTTGAGAAAACAGATCACTCCTTTTTGTGCCTTTGGACCTTGAGGCTCAAAATAAAGTCTCTCTTCCCCTGCTCAAAATAGCAAAATGTGTGTTACTAAATGAAAAGAAAAACATTTTGAAAATGAGAGTAGATGAAATCTGCCAAGGGACAGATCTATTCTGCACTCTGGCAATTTTCCTGAGGTTTTACTTTAATGTTTATTGTTTAACTTCATAAAATTGAGTAACTAGCATAACAGCACCTTAAATGCCAGACAGAAAAAGTCCATTAAAATACGAAGCATCTTGTTAATATAATACACTCATTAGAATAATAAAATCATTAGGGCTGGAAAATACCACTAAGATCTTCTAGACCAGCCCCCAACCCATCTCCACCATGCCTACTGAACAATGTCCCTCAGTACCACATCTACACGTTTCTTAACACCTCTAGGGATGGTGACTTCACCACCTCCCTGGGCAGCCTGTGTCACTGCCACCGCTCTTTAGAGAAGAAATTTATCTTAATATATAACCTGAACCTCCCCTGACACAACCTAAGGCTGTTCCCTCTCGTCCTATCATACCATGTCTATAATGGGCCAAATTGACACTAATAGCTGTTGTTATATTCTTTCGCACTAGCAGCCTCAACACATTTCACCATCACAGATAAATCCAGTGGACTTAAAGCCTTCTCTTATCTTCAACGAGAACACACTACCTAATGTCTCATATTTGTTGCTAAATAGCACCTGTCTTCTAAAGATCAGGACTTGACCACAATTCCTGTGTATAAAACAGCACCTGGCAGATGCCTTTCTTTTCTTTCCCACAGGTCTGCAGGGAAGAACACTGCACAAGGCAACAGGAGAAGACTGAAAAGTATGACGGAAAGTCACACAGACTTCCTGCAAGTTCAAGATATCAGACCCAGAAAAGTAGAAATCTACCCTCTTCAGCTGACTGAAGACAGAAGCTGAAATGTCTCTTAGCATCAAGACCCAAAGTTGAAGCGTTTCATCGCAAGACTGTCAGACTAATTAACAGATTCCCTCCATATCTTTGATTTGGATGTCAAAACTGACTTTTTTTTAAAGGTCTTAATTGTCAGAAATCCGCTGCTCTTTGGCCTTTTGGAGAAAAAAGAAATCAGTCTTTTTAGCACCAGCAGTATTTAACAAGTTAAGTTATGAGCAAGTTCCTGGGGCCTTCAGAAAACATGAGCCCTACTTATTATCGATCTCCCTGTAGAAAGTTATTTACTTTGCTTCCTTCTGGTTTCTTTTACATTGAGATTGATGCAATTACTTTTATCATTCCTCCCGTAGTCATTTCAGATTAACTCACTTCGCTGAATTCACTCGCTTAAATACAGAACATACCTGAAGGTTTTCTCTGAGTCCAGGATGGACAAAGAAAACCTGGATGAAAAAGCAAAACTTCAGAAAGTTTTAGATTCAGAATAGGTCTTAACAACAGTGTGATAGGTGTAGTTTTCTACAGATGGCATTGTGGAATCTAGAGTTAGTTGTGCAACCTCAGCTAAGCTTTCAGTTTGTTTTATGTCATTGCTCAGATTTTTCTTAAATATTTTATTTCTCCGTTGAAAATTGCTTTCCAGCAAAAGGAACTTGATTTAAATCCTGAGCTACAAATCCTGAGCTACAAATCAACAACATGTTTACTTAAAAAATTCACACATAAGAATGTGAATGGCCAGTAAGTCTCCCCACAGAAAACTAGGGTGAAGGGTGTCACAGTTCCCCATAAATAATCTCTAACTCAGTACATGTTCTATAATCCATTTGGCTAAACCCACTTTTTTAATCCAGAAAATTTGTTCAGGCATTCAAGATAATGTTTTGCCTCTGTTTCTGAGCAAGTATTAAATGTGAAAATGAATGATACATTCAGGGACATACGACCTGCCATCTAGAATTCACCCTAAAATTTGCCTGGGATTTTATATTTGAAGTTTGCAAGTGAATGTAAATCAAGTTCAACGTGAGCATGATATTAAAACAAGGATATAAAGACACTTCAAAGGCTAATTGAAAGCTGATTAATCTAAATTTTGTTTCATGTCTTTTTCCTTTGTACACTGAAAGCCATCACAGCTTCCTGCAGTAGATGCTACAGGAGTGTTTTTCAAGAACATACTTCTCTTAGCCAAGTTTTGCAGTTAAAAGGAATCTAATCACACAAGTAATATGGGCTGCTGCAATTTTTCACTTCCAAATGTACTTCCAGTTTATGAAGAGTGCGTTACAATATAGATGCACCAATAACATCCTCTGCGGCCCTCTGCATCTCTCACCTGATGTGAGATGCAAGGGGCTGTGTGCAAACTCTGGCCATTCATAAGAGACATTTAGTGCAGCTCAACCCCATTTTCTACAATGTCAGCTATGCTTCCTTGTTAGAAAAGTTTTTCTGATAATGTCAGGAGGCTGCAGAGTACTATCCATTCTACAGTTGCTCCTAACAATGTATTTCATAAGCCTGAAGTACAAAAACACCACTGTGGGGTCTTGTCTGATCTCCATCCATAGCACAGACAACAGAATTCACCCAGTGGTAGCCTGCTTTGAAATCACTGACCTGATGAGTTTTATCATTCAGAAAACATCCAGATTGGGTAGCAGATTTTTTTTCTATCTATCTGCTTAGCTTATTTTAAAACACACTCTCCCTTTTCCTTTCCCCTTTTCCAGCTAATTCAAACTGGATGCAGGAACCTTCCCCATTTACTACTGCTTGTACCTGCTCTTTAGAAAAACTGGTCACACAAGATCTGTTGGTTGTTCTCCTGATCTATTTAACAAAGAAAAAAAACAAACCTGTAGGCTTGCACTAGCTTTGGATTCTCTTTTCATAGAGCGAGGCAAGGCGCCCAGCATTTCAAGGGTTGCATCAAAATGCAACAGACTTGTGTAGATTTTTTGCCTGCTCTGTCACAGTTTCAGAAGCCTTTGCTGCTCCAATGCCAGTCACAATCCCATGCTGTACAGGTAGGTCTGCAAAGTGTAATTTTATCATGTATTTTCTATTCACTCATTGATCTGCAAGCAAGTGGCATGTTTGAGGGAAGCCACGAGAGCTCCCTGAGCAGCAGGGCTGAGAGTTCACTCAAAACTACACCATGCATGACGCCATCAAACATCATATCAGCTGTCCAATTCCTACAGATACTGCAGCTGAATACAAAAAAGAGAGTCAAGAAATCATTTGTTTGCAATTTACACATACTCACACACACACACACATATATATATCTACAGAAATAGGCTATGCAGGCCAACAGTCAATAAACACATGCAGCCAGGCAACATGCAGAGCAGACCACACGAGTCAAATTAAGCTCACTTACAATGCTTCCATACTTGAAAGGATCCCAAAGAAACAGAACGCTGTAAGACTTCATTAGTGGGGTTTGTTCAATAGGAGGCTTTTTTTCTGTTCTTCCTTCTTTCACTACTAGTGCTGAAGCACCCAAGCACTTGGTCTGCTGTAGGATGCTTTTGACTGTATGGTTTTGACTATATGTGTGTTTTCCCAACACAAACCACCTCTGGATACCAATCCTCCGCCTGACCAGATGTTCACTGTCAGACTTCCTTTATTCCCTTGTTCCTTGCCCCAGTTTTTCCGCAAAGGTTATCTCAGCAGCTGAAAACATACACAGGTCTCTATCTACTGTTCAAATAATCACTGTCTAGTTCCTGCAGAGCCAGGACAGGGAGTAGGGTAATACAATACTCATCTGAAAATGAAAACTGCATTCCACATTGCCCCCTTTGCACAAAGTAAGGTGAATCTCAGGGCTTTGCCTAGCAGGATCATACAATGGAAGCAGGAGGCAGAGTATACCAAACCACTGATCACCTAGGAGAGAATTTAGATGGGATAAGGCAGAACAAGCAAACAATTGCTACTGAGAAGATATACATAAGCTGAATTGTCACCTGTACTTATGCATCTCACTCCCCACTGCAGATCAAGAAATTCCACATAGTTAAAATGCACTCAGAGTGCTTACTGAATACACAGCACATGGAATTTGCAACTCTGATCCATGTCTGTGAAAAATTACTTAAAACTTATTTAAGAAGAAGCTGCTTATTTCAGTAGCAGGACTTTGTCATGGAGCACTGAATTTTATTTTATTTTATTTTTGACAAACTACTCTATTCCTCCACAGCAAATTACTTCAACTTATTTCAGTAGCGGCTATTTTGCAAATGCAAAGAATAAATGAATCCCAAAAGCATTACAAAACTTCCGCCGTAAAAATGTAAATGGATTATCCCTCCATTAATATCTCACTAAACAGCAACACTTTAGAAGCAATGATTCTTCTGTTGCTCACAACATAAAAGCCAAATGAAATTTTCTCCATAAATCATTCAGCCATTAGGAGATTACTGTACAAAGGGGCCGGGTCTAAGACAATAACATCTTCAGATCATCTTGCAAGTACATTTACAAACTCCACACTAGTGTTTTCATCTCTTTTAAGATGGAAGCCTTCTGTTCATATGACAGTTCCAGAAAAGAGTGGACTTCTGCACTAAACTTGAAATGCTACCAACAGCTTTAGTCTATATGATTTTTATACAGCAGCAACTGAAAATAAAAGGTATATTCATGCTGCATTGCCCCGAATTCATTTTGCATATAGCAAAGGCAGTACTTCCCAAAGATACTGGTTGGTATGAGGACGTTTACACATGCATCAATTACCTTTCTGCGTATGAAAATGGACAATTAACACACACGGACACAAGTGTGTAGAAGTCTCACAATCCACTAAGAACTGCTGCTTTTCTTTTCTAAGCATTCACAATCGTCAGACTTACCTTTCCATTCACTGATTAGAAGAGGTAATGTATTTAGGAATCTACTTGGATAGAAGCCCTAAGACTTCTTAGTATTTACATCAGCAACCAGATGAGGTCTGTGTGTGTGGTTTTTATCAGGTATCTAACTACATAATCACCTGGATTTCAGCACCATTGGTGTAGGTCCTCTGCTGTACTTACCGCAAAATGGTTCATAGTCAACATGTTGAGGGGAAGAGGTAGGGGCCAACATTGGTACTTGGCCACCTGAGCATACATCCCGTCACAGCTTGACTCAGCCTGGATCTAGTCTCTCAATATATGACACAGCACTATGGATGCTTTTCTAACTTGCTCCAGCAGTCAGGAATCGCCAGAACTAAGGAAATCCAAGCTGTGCTCTCTCCCCTTATTCATCTTGTTGGAATAGGCTGTGGGAAGAGGCAAGCGTTCCAAACACAATGATAGAGGCTCTACACTAGCAGGAGAGTTGCACACGTAAAGCACAATGCAGCAGCCTCCCAGGTGCTGACGATGCTGTAACAGATTTGATATTAGATTCTTATATATCCCTAGTGGCACAGTTAAAATACTCAGCATTTCAAGCTTCAAGTTTCTCTTGGTTAGAACTTCTGTAAAACCAGAGAAGTAGAGCTGCTCAATACTAAACAGTATCTTACTATTCAATATAAAACTGCTCATCCTATCAAGTTACTAGGTCAGGAAAACTAAGTCACTTCAGCTACAATTGCAGCACCAAACCAGACAAAGAACATTAGAATTGTATTTTTACCTGTTTTTATGCTAGGATAATTCCATCTAGAAAGGTGGGCCTGAACACTGAGACAGTAGGTTCCAATAATCTGAGAAGTCAGAGTAGGATAAAACCTATCACTAGATAGTCAAGTACAGTCTGCCTCTGCCTGAACATACCTCAGTGCTCCCTTGAACCTTCAGATCTAATCCTAGACCACAGTACTATAAATCACATTAGATAGCTTAAATTCTTTTCTAGAAAAAAGCAGCTTCTTAGATGATATGCAACAAAGACTTTATTAATAAGAGGTGTACAGTGCTCCACAGCAGGATAACCATTCTGCAATACAACTCACTGTATAAAGAGTCAACAATTTGCCAACTACTCCGCATAATTTTTGGGAGACTATAATGTTCTAACACACCTCTTGGAAAAGGAAAATACTTTTGCAGTCTGAACTGTGATTCTGCCACTCACGCTGAAATGTCCATGGAATCCCAACTGGAGCATGGACCGGTATTCCACAGACTTAGGTTCATACTCTTAAGAATGATAAGAGCAGTAAGAAAGCAGACATTTTCTCCCAGATTTCCTCTATCAATTATGACTCACCATAAACTCAACTTGGCAACTCCATGTACCAGCAATGGATTATTTATGTTCTGCTGAGGGCTGCTGTAACACAGTCAATTAGAAAATAACATCACGTTCCTTCTTCACCACCCTTGGTGGACTTTCTAGTGTACATTACCTTCCAACTACTTTGGTGCCTGTTCTTGTATCCCCACAGAAACTCTGTTCCACACAT
The DNA here is from genome assembly GCF_054131305.1 of Coturnix japonica. Classification (NCBI taxonomy): domain Eukaryota; kingdom Metazoa; phylum Chordata; class Aves; order Galliformes; family Phasianidae; genus Coturnix; species Coturnix japonica. The sequence continues at coordinate 74,924,588 of NC_140664.1, forward strand.
TGCCAGTTTACTCCTTGTTCCATTCTAGAAGCTGCACTGATCCAACACCACCAGAGATGTGTTTGGCTACAGCTGGGACCACAAGGGAACAGCAAACAGCAGTACACAAGTCTAGAAGCTGGCAATATACACACAAACCTGCATGAAGTTAAACACCAGACTTGATCTCTACCTCATGCCCCTGAGTAAGCATTCCATTCCCTTTCTTCTCTCCAGAAACCAACTTGGATGTAAATGCAACATAGTTACAGACAATGCCTCTTACACATTAGCCAGATAACATTTAATTTTGGATCCTTCTGAATATATGTCCACACGTATCTACATCTATACTCCATTTCGTTCATTTTTCATGTCACGGATTTTAACAGCAGCAGCCTGAAATGCACTTTCGAGACAGAGCACTTTTTCATGCAACAGATAGTGTGATTTGGGTTTTATGACAGATAAATATCTGTCTAAGGTGACGGATCTGCCGTAACACTAGACCACCGAAGAAACTACTCATAGCACTAGAGTCAAACGAGTGTAGAAGTCTACAGGCTGGAGTCACAGGGTGCATGTAATTGTAGCGCACAAGCCTACAGTCTTCTGTTTTACACTTGCAGAGCTCTGATTCAGGCAGGCATCACTCCTCACTCCTTTGGGACTCACAGCTGGCAACTGGAAAGGAAGCTGCAGCAGCCCCAAGCAGAGGAGCACTGCAGCTTCTATCTCAGAGCCCTTCAGATAGTAACCACAAAGGAAGTGCTGAATGCATAAATCTCAAGCTAGCTAGGTACAGGAAAGGTGTAGCTTAGGTGAGAACGTAAGAATGCTACTGCTTCATGCTTTGCTTTTTCTCAAAGCTTACATTATTTACAATTTTTAATAGGTGATTTGGTAGAGAAAACAGATTGTAATTACCTGATCAGGCATTTCCAAGCCAGAAGCAGATATAAAATGGAAAGCATATTATATACTGCTTGTCAAATGAAGGCTCACATAATTCTTACTAGATTGTCTGCTGCAATTTTTGTTAAGAAACTCCTGAAACTAATTGGTATCACTTCCAAGTGGAAGTTAGATTTACCATATTTAAAGAGTCGAAGTTTAAAATAATGAAGAAAGGCATACATTTGACGCTCGCTGAAGGAATATACGCCATTAAGCAGCTGCAGAATAATGATCTTTGTTTTACAGAATGGGCAGGAACATGACAGGAAAAATCCAGTTTTGATTATACCTTTGTCAACAAAGATTCTTTACAAGAACTGATGAAAATTTTTGCTGTCTAACATCTCAAGGGAAAAAAAAGGCTGAAGTTAGAAACTTCATATTCAGCTATTTTTATGGAACACAAGTCAGATGAACACTGAGCCAAGTTTTGAGAAAATTGATTCTGTACTTTCACACTTGGAATTTTGAAGTTGGCAAGACTCTTAAAAATACATGCTAAGTTTGGATGGTCATAGTAAAAGAACTCTAGAAAAGAAACTCTGTTGGTAAGACTGGCTGGCAACTTATGTTGTGTAGGAAATCTCTTGTGAAAGTGGAGATTAGATTTTTAGAGCAAAGAAATAACTTTCTCTGAGCATGACTTGATTTAAATTAATATCTAACATTGCCTGAACAACAACAGAAAGTGACATGCCACGGTTGGAGTTTCTCTGGTGCCCTACGAATGTGCAGCAGGGAGAAGCAGCATCTTTCAACGCGTATTTGTGCAAGTAGAAAGAAACATGATACAGGTAAATGGTGAAGCAGAACCAATTCTTCTGAGTTCTCAGAACATTTTTAGTTAACCATCCACAAAATCTGTGATTGTAAAACAGGAAGGTGGATTTAAAGCCGAAGTACGGTATGATTTTCAAGCAGGTTGTCAGGACTGAAGTCTTTCTGCCCAAGTGACTACGACCTACCTTAGGCCAAGAACAGGAGAACACCTCTCAAAAAAAATATAGGAAAACCTGGAAGTTAATCATGATATTGAAAGAAGTCTTAGAGACCCAACCCCCTGCAGAAGATTGTAAGGCATACAGAACTCATTTTGGTTTTCTTTGTGACTGGGAGACTCATTGCATAGGAAATGTGGGGAACAACTCTATCTCTATGGCTATCTGCCCAAGAAAGGGAGGTGTTGCAGGGAAATGACAGTACTGGAAGTCCCATTCCTGGAAGTCTGCACTACAGATTCTTCCCAGCTATGCAAGTCCTGAAGTAAAACAATTCCAAATTTATAATCTGGTCTGGAGAGAACCGGCTGCTGCTCTGCAATGGATTAACAATTAAATGACTCATCACATCACTGCTCAGCTATTAAAGGTGCCCAAGCGACAAGAGGAGGAGATCTCTTAAAAGCATTATAAAAAAGAACCAAAGTCTTATCCAAGGTAACATCAGTAATCATAGAATCATACATGTGAGTGTATTTTTTCCCCAAATTCATGAAATAAAGTTATTTTTTTAATTTAGCAGTTGCCTTTGTTAGATACCACTGCTTGCATTCAAAAGCACCAACAGAAAAAGAGCTTTAAGGCATAGATGTCCAACCTTTTGGCTTGCCTGGGCTGTACTGCGTGAAGAAGAATTAGCCAGTGTATCACAGTGCATACAATTATTTGCACTAATTAGAGCTTACCACTATTTAAGTTCATTTCATAATCCTGTTATGGTATGAAACAGAACAGACAAGTTTTTTTTTCACCTTGAAGACATGTGTTTAACTCACCTAAATGAGCAGTTGAACCCACCAAAAATGGTATATCTGTGAGCCATTTTACATCTTCATGTTCTGGCACAAATTTTCCTTTTGATTCCATACATTACTAGATTTTATTCTGCATGTCATAATATCTTTTTTTAGCATTTTACTCCATATTATCCACTTTCCTTTAGAAAATGATGTCACCATAATCACTATACATAGCTTAAAGGAGCTCCTGGAATGGGCAATGACTCAACCCTTTGGACCTAATGAAATTCACAGCTTTGATGAATATTTGCATGACAATACCTATTTTTAAAGCTTTCACATACACATTTTCTTGATGTACAATGCTGCCACCAATTGCATCATCCTCTATTAATTTCATAAATCACTCTTTTTTGCCAGTCATCACTCGGGCGCCATCAGATATACCAGATATGTTGACAGAAGTTAAGGAAAAAGGCTTTAATGTAGCTTTTACTGCTCCACACAAATCAAGAGATTTAGCTGTGTCTTGTAACGGCACCAGAGAAGCCATTTCTTTTGTAGGAGTCTATTTGTTATCAATACCTCTAATAAAAAAGGCAAGTTGAGCTGACTGTTATCTATAGCACCAGCTCTTTTGTCTATCGCCAAAGCATAACATTTGAAATTAGCAGCTTTACTCTCCAAATGTCTTCTGATAGATTTTCCTATTGCTTCAGTTCATCTGGCTATAGTCTGGTGAGACAAAGTGATTGTAGAAAAATCCATTTTTCAGGTTGTATTTTTTTTATGAGGACACAATATATCTCCCATACTTTCCATATGCTGTATAATAAACTCATCACTATTAAGTGCTTTTTATCTTTTTGCTGTAAGATCTGCTACCACACAACTACATTTTACAACGGAGTGTGTTTGAGTTTTCAACTTTTTCTTTAAATTGTTGATGGCATATATTGTTTCAGTTCTGCTATTTTGTCATTACGAAACATTCCTTGATATGCATCAAATATCACAGCATATTTCTGCATATAATGTATTTTCAAACTGCAATCTTTGAAAATCAGCAGTCTCCTTACAAATTAAGCATAGTGCCATATTATTTGCCTTGACAAAAAAGTACTTATCTATCCATTTTTTGTTGCATACTCCCCCCTCATCTTCAATTTTTCTTTTTTTGGGTTCTATTTTCTTTTAAGATGACATAAAAGTTAGGTTGAAAAATTAATGGCAATCACTATGTTTTACTCACCATGAGGCACAAGTGCATATAATGGGCAACACACATGGGTTTTGATTTGACAGAGTATGTGATCAGGCATGAGAGGCAGAGTTAGTACAGCACTGTGTCCACCCCTGGTTTCAGCTGAGACAGTGTTAACAGCACACTCATGTCTGGTTGCTGCCAGTGATGGGTACATAGCTGTGGCTTGACCAGGCTGCTTGTCAGGGAAGAGCTACTGCTATGGTTGTATGGGGCAGGGTGCAGGTCACATTGCTAGCTGTCCTGAGCCATGCACAGCCCATGGGCCGTGGGATAGACATATCTGCTTGAAGGTAAGGTCTGAAGATAAACAAACCCACCACAGGAGAGAGGAAGGGGAAGACAGGATGAGAAATAAAAGCGTGAGCTCATAGCAGAGTAGAGACACATTGTGCCAGCAAGATAGCAGGAAAAAATGCATGAAGAATTCTGAAGAGGATTTTATTCATCCTTTTCAAGCTATATCTGTTTGTTAGAAAGTGATTAAATAAGGCAATATATAATGGATAAGTTTATATTTCAGTAGTTTGACAGGTTGTTTCATGTGCAATATATCCATCAAGTACCTGAGCACTTTCAGTCAAACAATTGCTGCATAAAATAAGTCTACGTGGCTCTCAGAATAAAAGATACACCTAGATAGATCCAGAATATATTAGATAAAAAAAGGCATCACAAAAATTCCAACATCATGGGAACCAAGTAAAATGCTCTCTTTAAATATGCTGAAGGCTCCTGCTTTGCCATGCTACTAAGGGACCTTCAACAGTGCTTCTATGTTGGAGCAGCTGAATTTCTCATTAAGACCAAGGCATTTCACTATGAAGTCTGTCTGCGTTAGTACTAATGCAATTATCATTAATTTTTGATGGCATAGTAAGCGCATTTCAATCTTTTGCTATCTACACTGCCTACACAACCAAACTGCAGATTGGTCAGTCATTGGGGTGCATCAAGAACTGCATTACTAGCTGACTGAGGGAAGGGACTGTCCCGTGTGGCCTCACCCTCAGTACTGTGTGCAGTTTGGGGCACAAAAATACATCAGTCTATCAAAGAGTGTCCAAAGGAGGGACAGAAACATGGTGAAGTCTCAAGGGGAAGACATACGAGGGGTGGCTGAGGTCCCTGGGTTTGCTCAGCCCAGAGCAGAGGAGCTGAGGGGAGGCCTCACGGCAGCTGCAGCTCCTCACAGGGAGTCGAGGGGCAGCGCTGAGCTCTGCTCTCTGGTAACTAACAAAAGTTAGTTAGTTAGAGTTAGAAACATGGTATTTCTAGCTCTTGTTGAGCTCACCATTTGAAATTCGCATTATTCTCATTTAATGCACTATGAGGATTAGAGTAATATCAATACTTCTCTCTCACAGGATGTTGTGAGGACTGATTAGTACACCTACGTTATTGTAAAAATGCAAGGCAAGATGAATGTTATACATTATTAGCATTGGTAGAATTCTATATGGTTTTCTATTAACTCTGTATTCCCCATGCAAGTAGTAAATTAACTACTTGAAAGGTCTTTTCTCCTTCCAGCCTTCCTCCCAGGTTTCCCCTATCTCCCAAGCTGGTTTTGTACAAGTTATAATGTCATTTTAAAAGACTAATAGGTTTCCCTAGGGAATAAATTTCTGAAGACAAAACATCATAATCAAGCACTCCCATTAAAACACCTCTATGCGCAGATACTTGGAAAATCTAAAATAAAATGATGGTAGAGGCAATTGTATTTCTGGTACAATCTCAGTTGTGCTAGGAAATATAACACTCCACAACAAAAGAAGCCAGCTTTACGAGATCATTTCCTGATTGAATTCAAATATACATTTGTCTGCTAATGGAAATCTACAAAATTGCAACAATGATTTTTTTTTCTTGCACATGACATTTTTCTAGTAGAAAACACAAGAAATCAGGTGTCATTACAACAATCACTTTGATAAGGAATTAGCTGATGCATCATAACCAGCAGGCTCACCTGCGTCATCAAAATTGGAATTGAAAAGAAAATTAATCTTACCATCTAGCCATCATTTAGCATTTCATGATTCAATTTATTGAGTCCTTTTTCACACTCGGTTGGTATACTTTGATTTCACAATTAAAGAAGATTAAATTATTTGAAATGTTAAGACATTTTCTCCACAGGGCTACACTGGCATTGTCACCTTGTATACTGTTATCCTGTTTCAGCTGCTAGAGATCTTGTGTTATGGATTTTCTGACCCATCTACATCCTTCTACTCCCCGAAGAAACCTGCGACCTTATGAGGAAATCATTAAACATCTGTGCTTTCAGCTTTGTATGAAGCTTCAATCTCTCATTTTTAAGTCAGCTGGACTCCTGTTTTGTTTTATTCACCACCATGCCCTTCAGCTGTGGTGAAACTAGGATACAGTGAGCCAGTAGCCAAAGAAAATGAATTCTTCCAAAACCTGGATTGTGTTCTGACAGAGAATTTCATTCACATTTCTTTAAACTAATACACACCTAGGCTTTAATTCAGTGCTCCTTGTTATGAAGGTGTCATTGTGCAAGTGTGCCTTGTGGTCCAGTTCAACTTGTTGGGTACAGTCAATCACAATTTGGAAAAACATAAATCCCTATTTGTGCTGTCTGCCAGGAAAGGGTTATTCTAAAACCCTCAAGTAGTTGGACACATGTATCAGCATAAAAAGCAAAAAGTAGAAAAAATGGATGGCTACAGAGAAGGCAATAATGGTGCTTAAATGCAGGCTGGAACAGAGGTCTGCTCAGTGAGAACAGGCTGCAGTAGGGCATGAGGCTTTGGGAGACCAAAAGGCTGCCTTCCAGTATCTACAAGGAGGTTATCAAAAAGACAGCCTCTTCACAGTAGCACGTGTCAAAGGGATGATATTGTCACAGCTAAGTGAGGGGCAGACTGGATATAAATGAAGATTTTTCACTGGTCAAGGAGTGGAGCAGATTGCCTGGACAAGCTGTGCAAACTACATCCTTAGAGACTTCCAAACCCGAGAAATCCAGTATGAAGTCAACCTGCTTCTACTGGAAGGCTGGGCTACAGACCCCTGATGTCCCTTCCACCCAAGTCTGTGTATTTCAAAAGTTAAGCCATAACTTCGGCTGGCATGACCAGTTTCTCACAGTAAGGGAAATGGGTTTATTCAGCAAACCCTGCATCACCAAAACACTTTTTATGTCTCTTAAGACATAAGGCAGTACTCTGATGCCCCAGCTGAATGCCACCTTTGCCACAAAGCCTTAGCTTTGGCTACCTGTGAAGTGTGGTCACTTAAGAACCAAAACTGAGCTAGTCTGCAGCCTTAGGGCAAGTGAAAGGCTTGCAGGGGAATAAAGAGGTGCCTCTTGAAGCAACACACCCTCGAAAAAGAGGGATTTTATTTAGGTTTGAAGGAGTTATAAGAGAAGCAACTTGCATAATCAGTCTGAATAGTTTAAACAACTTACTCTAAAGGCAATACAAGGCAATGCAATTCTAAGCACTAAGAAATAACCTTGTATTCTTTGGAATTTTATTAGGTACAAAAATAATCAAGTTTTAGAAATGCATCAGCATTTGAAGATAATCACGTTAAAGAGTCCACAATTTAATAAAAAAATGTAATACAAAAAAGTTTACTATAACACTTAAAGTCATCATTTACAAGTCTGTTGTTTTTGTTTGCTGTTTAAGTTCTACTTGGAAAAAAAAAGGCTATTAGCTCCAGACAATTCAATAGGAAATGTACAGAAAAGCCTCCTTCAGCCATGTTTTCTCTTAGGTCCATGAGTGGATAATTTACACTCACACAATATTATATGTTTTCAAAAACATATCCCCCAGATTTTCCAGGCATCAAAAACGTCTCTTTGGTTTCCTATGCAGACCACTGCAGGAAGAAAAGTGTGACGCAGATCCTGGGGTATCTTTCTAGGACAAAAAACCCAGCAAGGTCTCAAGCACAGCTCATCCTCCAGTCCAAAAAGAGGCAATACCATTCTAAAAATAATATCTTCTTAGTTCTGAGAATAGTAGATTTACCCAATGCTTGAAGAAGCCCGTAGGCTTTCTCCTGCAGTCTATTTTTTCCCCACTACTACAATCTTCAGTTCCTTGGGAATGCTGGGACATGAATTATTAACATTTTATGGAAAAAAAGGGAGGAATTTCAGTGGATAAAAACAGGAGGAAAAACACTGGTTCATTCATTTTATTGTGTTTAAGATGGAACGAGTTGATTTGGATATTTAGAAGAAAACTGCAATGGAAAATGATCCTTTTAAAAATAGTACAGATTTCCAGTCATGTTTAAAACACAATCTATGCCATTTCATCTTTTTTTTTTGTAAGTGCTACTGCATCGCTGAGCAACAGGAGTGCAATGGGGAGTTAAGTAGCAAGGAGGAAAAGGGGATAGTATAGGGACAACCACTCACTGTTACGACAGTTATTGATCTTGAGAACACAGGCATGACGGCTGTATACAGTATTTTTGGGGCTATGCAGTTCATCCATCATTTACTCCTCCATCTAATCTCCAAACATACTGCCATTACCCAATTCCCATCAAGCTGTGCTAAATGACTCTTTCCGCAGACGCTCACAGGGCATGACCTGCTCCTCCTCTGCAGGCACCACAGACTTATCTGTCTGCTTGATGCCCTGATGGCTTTCTATGGCCATCCCTAGCATTCTTTCAAGCCAGTTATTTTCTACCTTCTTTGCAATTGCAGGACAGGCAGACAACAGCAAAGTGGGAAAATGCTAATTGCAAATTAGCTGTGCTGCAGGTCTTCCCTGCCTCACTTTTATCTCACCACTACCTTCTAACCCTTGATTTTCTGGTCTCAGTGGGCTGTCTCCTGATTGAATACACAAACATGCTTGGAAACATTACCACAGTGACAGACAAGCAGCAACCATGTTCTCGACTTGACAGAACAATTTCAAGGCTCTGCATCCCAGGCATTTCTCAATTAAAGGAGCACAGAGTGGACTTAAGCATTCCCTTTACAACACCAGATTTTAATGCAATCAGGTTTCAGGAGATCTGGTTAAAAAACTGATTTCAAATATGGAGATGGAGGGAAAACGGCAATAGGTGGGATGATTGATTGCAGAAAAAAACACCCAGCTTTCTAAGTCACAAGAAAATAATTTCAAATTACTAAGACCTCATATGTGTTCACATGAGAACACACAACTGTTTTGAGCCACACCAAAGACCTAAACGGGCCTGTTTTGTGATCCCAGCAAAAAAATATCCCCTCACCTACAAACCCAGACACAATTAAACAGTCTTGAGAAGAGGACACTTCAAGGTACAAAAATGAGTTGACGTGTATATACAGTAGCTCAAGCCCCTAACACTCTCCTGGGCTCCATTCCGCTTTCAACACAAACATTCATGAGATCCATTTGAGGTGTGCTGCCTTCTGTACTAGAAGCAGCAATGATACATCATTCTTTGTCCATCCCTTCCAACCCACCTGCAGTTTTCTAGATCTCCATCATATCCTTTCACTAAACAAACTTTACCAGACCCGGCTCTCTCAGCCATTCCCCTTGCTCTGATTATCCCTGTTGTGTTCCTCTGAACCTTCTGCATACTCCTGCTGAAATGCTGACTGAGCGGCACTCAGCCTACACTCAAATGGAAGCAGGAAAGCCCTCGATCTCATTGCCATCTGTGGACTGGGAAAGTGGCAGTAGCACAGTGGATCCACAGCTTCCTGTTCCATTGCACATCCGGAACAGCAGAGAGCAAACAATCCCATTGACATGGGGGCCCAGTTGAGATTCAGTAGGGCTGCCCTCCAGCCCTCTCTCTCCAATTCGAACCTGCCTAAGGCAAGAGAAATGCCACGCATGCTTTGCAAATTAATGCTTCTCTGTACAGAAGTCGGTATGCATGCATCTCTCTTTGGCTATGCATCCAGATCTGCCTATAGATCAGAAATCATGTTTATTTATTTCAAATGCGAATTCCAATTATAGCACCAAATTATTCTGAGGGGGTAACAACAAAGATGCTGCTTTCGATCCAACATGGATTTATTTCAAAGCATTTCCAACATGCTGCTAAGCAGCAGAAGTTGTAGAATTGTACAACACGAGGCGGGCTGCCAACACCAATCTCTGCTGCAGCTGAGCAGGCAGAAGTTCAACATAAACAAAAATAATTGGAAATGAAAACTGGGGGAAGAGAGAGGGAAGGGGGCTAGACAGACAAACAGCCAAATGCCAGTGCTGAGAAAGAGAATCCTAAAATCATAGACATCCGCAGCAAGAAGGAAGTATACCCTCTATTTAATGCAAGGCACAGGGAAGCACACCAAAATGGGCTCATCCAAGCACCGCTAGGAATTGAGAGAGCCATGAGAAGACTGAGCTGCAGCTCAGATCAGCCACTTCACAGGCTTAGAAACAGGCCATACGCTGGCAGAAGGCAGGAGCTCAGCTATCAGTGTGGCTGAAAGCAAAGCCCTCCAGAAAGCAGGAGCAGAATTAATAGCATGTTTACTAATCATTCATTAGAAGAAGAGCACTTAGCTTGCAGAGCTAATTGCTTTAAAATTGAGATAAACTGTTTAGTCACCTCTGAGTATTTGACTCTGGTCTCTTAGTTGCCTTTGTCACTCACTAGGTAAGGTTGTGAAACAGTAGTTTCAGGAAGGCCTTGGAATTATGTGGGATTCGTGTCCAAAAATTTGTGGGATTCGTGTCCAAAAACTGGCAAACTGAGGTTGACCAAATGTAATTTTACAGGCAATTTACTTGCTTTATTTGCTTTGACCAAGGAAAGATGGAAGTGGATTCTGCTTTTCAGAAACACCAAATAAGTGCTCGCTGGAGACTGCTATGCAACTGATTTTGCAACTGCAGCCCAGGCAGCAGGGCTGGAGGTTGGATGAGCCCTCCTGCTGCAAGGGGATTGGAACTTGGTAATCCTTGAAGTCCCTTCCAACCCAAGCGATTCTGTGATTCCAAAAACCCTGCTGTGAAAGATGGGAATTGCTGAAAGAGAGATGGATCTCTCAGACCAACAGAGGGACCCAGGATGGAGCTAGTGAGGTGTGACAAACTACCGAGCTCTTTCAATGGTCCCAGGGCAGAATAACATGTTTTGGTACATTACAGGCAGCTTTTACTAGGCTGTTACCATTTTGTGGTGTTAAGATGTTGCTCCTCAGCAGACACAAAAAACAATTGAGGCAGCACTAGGCAAGATCAATATTGGCTTTGCATTTTCTTTCCACCTTTGCATCCCAACATCTAGTCTGTTCTTTCACTAAGAGTACACAAGAAACACTCGTAAGAAAAGTTGGTTAAATAACCAAACTGCAAAATCTACTGCTTTAAAAAAAGGGCAGAAATAAAATCCAACAACATAATAGTTCATTGTGGGAAAACCCCTCACATCATCCCATAGAAGATCTAGAAATGTGCTCAGCATGAACGGGGCAAACAAAAGCTAGAATCTTCCCAAAGGAACAAGAAAAAAATGAGCACTTAAAATATAATGCAAACATAAAAGTCAATGTTGTGTGCTCACCTTGGATGCAGTTTGACTGATCTCCATAACTAAACAACATAGAAAAGTAATAAAGGCTCCTAGGGACAAAGACACAGAACTGAATTAGGAATGGCTGACCAGATGAGAGATGTTGATTTGGAACATGACAAGAGGATGGAATGAATGTACACAACATAGAAAAAATTAATTAGGAAATGTTTTTGACTTTCTAGCACAAAGTCAAACAGAACTAAACTGCCTTCCTAATTGAAACTTTGCTTTAAAAAACAATGAATGGATAATTTGTGGAACTAATTGTCTTGAAATACTATCAATGCCAACAACCAACTAGATTAAGACGCAAGTGTGTATGTACATAAATCATTCTCACAGTTCGACTGTAAGCAGTGATTAACAAATGAAGATTCAGAAGACATTTTGTATTGGAGAGATCGTTTCTTGAAAGCTAAGGAAATACACATCCCTAGACTTGCTATTGTTGACAACACAACTAGATGAGACCTTCATGGGATTACTACAACATTTCTTTCTAGGGCTGTTATACCATGAGAACTATCTCATGGAAGCACACAATAGGTGAATGTCAGATTTTAGATCTGGAAGTATATGCAGCGTATCCTTCAAGGAATGTTTGCGTTCCTATCGGGTATCCTGGTCTGGAAATGTCAAACTTCTGTGGTTATGGCAAAGTCTTTGTAATTTCAGTTCTGATTCCTAATGTTTAAGCAAACTAGCCCACAGCTTTTGATCTCTCGAGAGTTTATTTTTCATTCTATCCTTACAACTTTGACTTCATGTAGAAGTTATAATCTTGTTGTTTTTTGGAGATCCAGAAACAGACTGTAGATAGCAACACAGACGAGTACGGTACACCTTGATCACGCCTTTGTGATGCTACATAAGTATATATATTCATTTTGAAGACAGTCTCCTAAAAGTAATAGGATTCTTTGTAAAGAGGGCACCCTTCAATAATGGAAATATTGATAGCCCCGACAGCACACACAAATGCTTTGAAAGGTAGACAAGAAACCAAATAACATATGAGGTAATCTCATTCTTAGCCAGACAAGCCTGGCATGGTTGCAGTAAGAACTGAAAGTTCTTTGCAAAGTTAAACGCAAAGCAGTGGCTATTTATTACCTCCTTTCTGTCCCAGCTGCATGCTTGCAAGACTTGACATCATCATATATGCAGACACAGCTAAGCAAAACACATTTTTAGTTATAAACTTACTTGTTCTTTCATGTTCCATTGCTGGATGGTCTGGGGTTTCAAAAGGAGAAAAGGTGATAACGAATCTGCATTTTTATTTGCCCTTAAAGTTGGCAATGGCTGATTTTTCAGTAAGATGATCAGTTTCACTATGAGTAAAAATGTGGCGAAGTAGGGTGAAAGTGTATTAGTACAACATTTATGTGCCTTCCTAAGTTCCAAAATACCAGAATACCAGAAGGGCTTCTGAATGTAACAGTAATGCAAATCTCTTTAATAACTACCACTTTATCCGACTGAACAAATATCAGCATGTCCCTCCTGAATAACAAATGTATTTCTAACAGAACTGAATTCACTGGCAGTAAGGGCCAAGTTCCTGGAAGAGAAATGACTCTGCGTTATCTGGAGACAGATTGGTTTTTAATGAGCAAAGGAAACACACAGGACCCAAACCTAATACCACTGAAGTCAATGGGATGGTTTCTACCGACTCTGGTGGGTTGAAGTCTTATTTTGTATTTGTCACCCTTCCAGCTTTATTGAAACCAGCAGGGAGTTTCAGTGAGACTCAGAGAAGAACAGCTTTCTTCAACAACTAGTATTGTGAATTTCTGCAACATGAGAATTGCTTCTCTCTTACAAGAAAGGAAAAAAAATCAATTAGTGACAATTTTAGACTGCATTTTCAAAACAGTTTTTTGGGATGACACCCCAGTAAGCTCACCTTGTGCCAAACATCATCTTAAGAAAATGCAGTTAAGTGCTACAGAGAAATTACAAACTTTTCCACTATTCACTTACTTATAGGTTTCTTGCTGACAACCTATTTTATATTCAGGTGTACTCATTGTAGTAATCATGTGTTCCAGCAACAGAATCTGTAAATGGTGGAAGGTGTTGGGTCAAACCAATATACTGGAACACTGATATAGCACAGATGGTATTTTACGTAAGACTTTTTCATTTACAATCCACAATAAACACTTTAAAAGAGCTTATTCCCTACCTACATGATATTTTTCTCCTTACTGTTGAGATCTGAAAGCCATTACTTTTATGCCTGACCTGATTATCAAGGAAGTTTGCTAATGAAAGTAATAAGGTACATGTAAGCTTTGAGTTGAAGACACAGTTTTTCAGCTAAAACTGCTATCAGTGATGACAGTAGCATGGCTTTAAGGTGCTGCTGCACTCCATTGGCAGCATGCTATGCAAAAACATCAACTAACAAGTGTTCTTCAGAAGCCCTTAACAGCATTTCCTTCATCTGATATTCTAAACAATCATGAATTTTAGCTCTTATCCATCAAACTTTTCCATCACTTTTGCTACTTGGTTATCACAGAATATGTGCTTACATAATCTTTTGTTGACGATGCTTCTTTTTATTCATAATTACAATGAGGACAAGCAAACAGTAGAAATTCTCCATAGCAGGACTAAAAAGTTAGTTCAATTACTTTAAATTTGCAAGTCAAAGCAGATCTATTTTTGTTATAGAAAGAGGATCCCTGCCAAAAATTATCATTAAATGAAAGGGGAATCAGAAACAAACTCATGTTAATTTGAAACTACTACAATCTCCAGGCTCAGCAACTTTCAGGTTTCTGAAGTAAAGCACTGTCACACCAAAATCCATAGCAGAACTCTTGATTTAAGGACCAAGATTTTTATCCTTTGAGAAAGAGCACATTCTTGGTGTCCAACGTGCTGCTTGATGAGACTGCTCACCAGCCGAGAGTTCCTCCATCAGAGAGGGAAATGATGCACAAAACAGGGAATACCTGGGTAGGCACCTGCCCTGCAAGGAAAGTGCTGGCACTCTGAACACATCTGAAGATCTGAGCTTGCGTTAGTGGATAAGGTCATTTGGACTTCTGGATCTTTACAAACAGAATGCCACTAGAAACAGGAGAACCTGCTTGCTTCAACTTCTTCCACATAAGGACTTTGTTGTTTCAGCTAGGAATCAACCATCATACATCCTGCATTCTGTGGGCTGCTAGAATGATTGCAAATGAGAAAAATAAAAGAAAGAAAATAGACACTGAAACCAAACATAGGGAAAAAAAAATTGAATCAGGGAAGAAATACTAATTACTCAGAAAAACAAACAAACAAACAAACAAACAAAACAGTTTAAAATAGATACTGTTCTGGTGTTTTGTATTGATTTTCCATTTAGTATTTGCCTAGGTTGATATTTCTGCCTCTAGTACACAGAAATGTTCTTTTCTCTAGAGAGAGTACATTGTACATAACTGAATTGACCTTGTGTGCTAGAGGAAAGATTAAATGGCAAATAAGCCCAGGTTCCAGGAATATTTCAAAGACAGAAGGCTGAAAACTCCATATATTTATAAGAGTTGGACGATTATACAACAGTGAAGTAGCTAATTTACTTGCACCAAATCAGATTAGAAACTTATCCCTTAAACATTCTCCACTGAGATGAAAATGGATTTACCTGGAAGTCAGCACAAAGAGCTGGTTTAGGAATCATAAAAGACCTTAAATTTGTAATGTTAAATATTTACCACTTTAGAATCGCATAAACACATGTCAACTTTGTAGCCCCCAATGGCTACTAATGACCTACTAGGTTAACATTCAACTTCACAACTGTAATTCAGATTTAGAAAATGGACTGCAAGAGCCCAGAAGGATCTACTGAGGTCTAGAGAGGAAACCGCTGTTTAAAAAGCAAAGTTCAAAAATGCGCAGATATTGTACACATTTAAACACACAGGAAATAGATATTGCCATACTAAGCTATTATGAAGACACCATTTAATCCAGTATCCTGCTGATAGAATTGTCTGCTAACAGATGTTTCAGTGCTCTATGAAATACAACAGTGACTTTTATAAATACTGCAGGTTCACATTGCATACTGGGATTTCATCACGACCCCAAGCAGATGTCACTTATGTTTTAAAGTACGAGAATTGACAGCCTTTGCAATTTTTGTGTAACCACAGAGGTTTATTTGTCTGAAAAACACCCAGTAGTGCAGACTTATTTCACATTGTGCTGCACATTCTAGTTAGCTCTATCTTAGTAGACATCCCACCTATTCAACATAACTGACAGTAACATTATGACCCAAACTGATGAATTTTCTGTGTGCCACCCCACTGAGACTTCAGACACACCACACAATTCTTTGGCTCCTAGTTTACCAGCCTGTGAGATAAGAAAGCCAGTATCTCTGACGAGGAACATGAGATTTTTATATATGTAATTATGAATAAAGACACAGAGCTCCATTAAATCAGTCTTCATCCATCTCCCTCCTGGTGTTCATTCACAAAGTATGAAAACATGGTATTGAAATGTTACAAAGTATGAAAGTCATTTTCTTACTACTCATCCACCGGTCCTGCACATGTACTAATGGACACAAAAACACTAAACAAATCTTATATTCATCCTCAGAATATTTTTTAAAAGCTATCTTTCCCTTTCATTTCTGTCTGGTGCCTGATAAATAATAGATTATTTGCATGGTGTTAGCGTTAATGTTACCAGACAGCACTTGAGAGAAGCAGGACAGAAACCTGAATTCTGGAGGCATTTAGAGCACCAGCAGTTACCAGCAAGATGTACATTCTGCAGCTCAGGTGCATCTCCATCAATATGCAACTTACAGAGTCCACAGTGACATGATTTTTTGTTCACTGTACCCAGATAAGGGGATGATCAGCTCTTAATGGAGCTTGGCAACAATTTTCTTCAACTATTTAAAGTTAACTGGTAGGTTAAAATAATGAACAATATGAGGACATTGTGATCTATTCCAGGAATGATGACATTTATTTGTTCTGAAATTAATTGTTTCTTCAGCTTAAATGCTGACATTTTCCAGCAAGAAGACAACTAACCTGTGAACTGCTTAATACTTTGACGCAACTTCAAGGAATCCTTTCTAGCGATCATATGTTGTTTGGGTTTTTTTTCCTACAGAAATGTGTTCTGGGTCCATTAAATATAAGCAGCAAAACTAAATCTAAATCACTAAATCTATCTCTCCTCTGCGCAGCAATACTGCTTAGTGAAGAGAGGCTTTAAGTATTTTTCCTCTCATCTCTCATTATGGTAGCATTACAAAACGTATGTTTGTTGAATGTGGCCTACATGTTTGCTGGAGTACCCTAACAATTACAGATCTGGCCATCCTATTATCAGTCTTTACAGAGTTCTAGGACGGTCTGTCCTGGAGATGAGAAGAAACATCTGTATTTCCACCATGCACCACGTGTGCAATTCTCAACATGCAGAGGATGATGGTGTCCCTCATAAGCCTGAGAAACTCCTGGTGGCTATTTATCTTAGTACTTCAACAACCTCCTGTGACTAACAATTCTTGCAAGATGTAAGCCCATGGTACTAGTTCAACTTTCCCAAACAGATTTCCAAGAAGAACTCAAGAGAACTTGAGAAAAAAAAACTCAGGATCGGCTACAGAAGCATTCTTCACACTGCTGGAGTGCTACAATAAACACATATAACATTTTCATACTAAACATCATTTATAAGCTGACTAAGGAGAAATGGTGCCAAACCTATAGAAAGGTTATGTCTAATTTCTGAAATAAAACTAGTTTCAGGCACAGATTGAAGACCTTGCTAAAACACCTAGACTTCTCCCACTCACATTCTCACCTAGCAACTCCAACGTACAGGACAGGCAGCCATTGTGAGTGGCTCTGACAAGACTAACTCTCTTCAACTTCCCAGTCTGTTGAGGAGGAATGACCAACTAGGGTGGGAAAATGGACAGGGTAGAGCTCAACAAAAGCAGAGGGATATTGCACCCTATGCTCAAGGTGGAGAGCAGAACAGAGAGAAGAACACTTGAGCATAGGCAGATGGAAATAGAGTAATGGATAAGGTGGAGAAAATTCTTTCCATGAGTGATACGAAAAAGTGGTCAAAGTACCAGGTGAAAAAAAAAAGGTCTGTCTCATAACACGTGAATTTTTCTTCCGCTCATGCTGCTGAGTAGAGCACTTTCAAAAGGCACTGTGAGATTAAACTGATTTCAAGCTCCTCAGAGAATGCCATATTTAACATCAAACAAATGTGATTACAAAAGCTTGCACTCTATCTCTGATGTATTCAGAGCCATTGTAATGCTTCTCAAGCTCTAATATGCTCACAGTTATGCACCGTGAAAAACAGTTTTGCACAGTAGTAGTCTTAACTTCTTTGTCTACAAGGACAGCGAATGACTATGTCTTCTCTGAACTTACAAGTACCCACAAGCCTATTCCTAACCTCTCTGCATCCTCTGGTAGCTGACTCATTTAGCCATTTTTCACCAGCCCAGTCCTTGTCAATAAATCACTGTGCTAACTCTGTGATGACACCTGTGAAGTGCTTTGGGAGCTGTGGCACAGATTTCTGAGCAGCGTCTGAGACCTGGTGCTGAACGGCTGACTCCAGGTTGACATGATGAAAAAAGGTTAAGCTCTTCAGCCGAGCAGCCTCTTAGAAAGATTCATTGTGACTCCAGCTATCCCTTTTCTATAGCAAAGTTATCCTCTGTATCTGCCTGAATACATAAGGGAGTTGACATTCGTCTTCCGTGTGGCTCATGTTCTTTAGTTTTCCTCTCTTCTCATTACCCATGAAGGGTGATTACATTTCTTACGGAATATCACTGGTGATACATCACACTTCAGGACTGTGTTCCCCCTGCTGTAATGGAAACCTGTGGTTACCTCATCTTTCTCCTTTCTTGAATACCAATCCTCCCACAAGTCTGCATACTAACCACCAGCATCCTACCAAAGAAGAATAATGGGACTCCCACTAAAGCTCATTAATAGTAAATTATTTTCAGTTAGTGAAGACGATTTTCTCAGTGATGTCTCTAAAGAGGCAGGACTGTACAGCAAAACACTGTCTGCCCCACAATTGATCTGAATGTAGCGGTCTGAAGGAAACCTCAGACTTCAATAGTGAGCCATTAAGTATGGTGCTGGTCTGAATACTGAGAAAAGGGGGAAAGGTACAGTGTTTGTTCTGTCATTGGTTGAATATTCTCTTATTATTCAGTGACAAACACTGGAATGAGTGGTCTGAATGGGCAGTCACAACCAGTGGAAAAAGCCATAAGTCAAACAACTCTCACTTTATTGCATAAAGCAAGATTTTATTTCCTTTTTCCTTCTTGGTAAAACAAAAGATAAGGCATTTACTGGCATTTTTGAAGTCCGTCTTTCTGGCAGATGAAACAAGAGATGCTCCCAGAATAAGCAGATGATGAACAGTTCAAGGACATGCTGCTTCTAAAGGACAGACTCCTCTGTCCCTCTCTCACTCCTCTGATAGCTCATTATTACAACGCCAGATTCAGGCAGGGAACAGTTATTTTCAGGACATCTGAAGCAACCTGAGGAAATCAGGCATCTGAATCCACGGTGGAATTCAAAAGCTCCAGGCCAAGCGCTGAAAAAACTTAGAAGAGGATGCTTAACAAAAACATGCAGACAGATTCCATGACTACACAGGTACACACACTAAACACAGCACTGAAAAAGTACACTTTCATATCAAACAATACATTCTGGTCTGTGCTGTAACAGCGTGTGCTCACATTTCCTATCTCTGACCTCACCTAGGAGATTCTATAAAGAAAAGGAACAGAACTGGTTGAAATTCAGAATGTCTAAAACACTTGGGAAAGTCTTAAAAAAGAAAAAGAAGTGTCAATTCATTCAGTTAATTCTCTATATTAATTTCAATATGGAATGTTTTACTGAGGAAGAAGAAGAATTAAAAGTTTTTTAGTTCAGATTCCTCAGAAACCAAACCAAGCAGATGGCTGCCCTGTGCTCAGTGAATGCTCCTTCTACTACACAGGATGTCTGGAAAAGCTGAACTCAAACACAGTCCTGGCAGGGGGTAGCAAGGCATCAAGGCTGATATAATGTGAGAAGTACGAGACACCCCAGAGGCCTGTAGCAACCAGCACAGCAGAGCTACCTTGTATTTAAAGGCATGAACACAAGTCTGAGCTCCTTTAAACCTCTAGGGAAGTAGGACGAAAACCTCACCACCTAATAGCTCAGGTGGCAGACTGTCTGGCTCTGGCAGGACATGAACAGAACTCATTTGTCTTCAAAAAGTAACTCCGTCAGGGCAGACTGGCGTTCACTCTGAACAAATTTGGTCAGAAAGTCCCTGACCACCTCTAAGCAGGGGCTGCTATGAGTGTGGAACTGCTATTTCTATACAGCTGTTTTTCAAAGAAGAAAAGAAGGAAGTGGTTGAAGCCACTCTGAATGTGGCTGGGGTTGGTCTGAATACAAATCAAGCAAATACCAGTGGCTATCCATCAGGTTGGCCTGGGGCACAGGGGAATGCCTGACACACACAGATTAGGACTGAAATGCTCTCAGAAGCACACAGCCTCCATCATAGGCATGTTTTCTAAGTTGAAATCCCTAAGGCAAAAGAAATTACTACCCAGGTTCTCATTCACAGGGGAAAACTGGTGACATTTTTCCTGGTTGTGACAAGAAGAAAAGAAGAGGGACTGAGGGACACTCGTAGTGAGGCTTCAACCAGCCACAATATGTTCATGATCTCCTGTGACAGCTGAAGAAAAGGTAAGAAGTCAACCCATTACCAGAAACAGAGTCTCCCATCAATTGACTCCATGACTTCCATTAGTTTCACCAAATGAAAAAATTCCAGAGCTGGAGAACACAGCTCATTAACAGCAAACCAGTCCTCTGACAGCTATTGTCAAAAGGCGCTTCTGTGGGTTTTTTTGAGCAGAAGCTGTTGCTGGGACTTTGCCAGTTCAGCAGTTAAAGGTAATCTCGAATCCCACAGCAAATTGTAAGATGCTCAGGCTGAAGAACAACAAGGTGTTCTGGGACTGAAGTGGTTGTTTTAGTTTGCGTAATATTAGCAGTAAGGAACACTTCAGAATTATTCTGCCTAATTCATCTGCTCCAGAAGAAAGACAAAACCATGACAGAAAAGAGTCTTCAAGAAATGGACCCACAAGAACCTAATGAGATTGACAAGGCCAAGCTTAAGGTGTTGCATTTGCGTTGGGACAATCCCAGATAAGAATACATCCTGGGAGAAGAAATCCTTCAGAGCAGCCCTGTGGAGAAGAACATGGGAGCTCTGTTGGACAAAAATTCTGGACATGAACCAGCTGTGTGCACTTGGAGCCTGGAAAGTCAGCAGTGTCCTGGGCTGCAACAAAAGAGGGGTGGATTGCAGAGACAGGGAGGTGTGGATGAGAGAAGAAGCTGTGGTGCCCCATGCCTGGTGGTGCTCAAGGCTAGGTTGGATGGGACCCTGGGCAACCTGAGCTGGTGGGTGGTGGCCCTGCCTACAGCAGGGAATTGGAACTGGGAAAGCTTTGAGGTCCCTTCCATTCCCAACTCATTCTGCGATTCTGTGAAATTAGGCAGATCTAGAAGTATTTGATTTCACATGTATTTTGACAAGGGAAATTGCAAGAAATCCGGTGATAAAAAGGAAAATAATGCTATTACATAGATTCTCTGATTGATTCTATGCTTTGACAGAACAGTCAGCAGGATCTGAGTTTTCCCTGTCAGATCTGTTCCTTTTATTATTTGGGAAACAACAGACGGGTTGCCAGAGTCCCAGTAAAGTTTCCAAATAGGAGGCCACAGTGCACCTACCTAACAGTATCACAGCAGCCAACACACTTCCCCTTACTTCATTTAACAGACGGTTACAAACAGGCGGATCTCACTGCAGAAGGGTGCAAGTAACTCACTCAACAGCAAGAATAGATGTTTTCTTACCTATTCTCCACTTATATTTTTAACAATGTAACCGTCAAAATGCAGCAAATCAATTCCACCCACCTCGTACTGCTTTCCACATTGCTTTTTTGGTGTATTTTTAGTTGTTCTGATTAAAAATTTACCTCTCCAGTAGCAGTGAGGACACACTGTATTTCTTGATTACAGTTTTGTATACTTTGTTTTTCCAGCCATCCTCCAGATCTCCCTTACAAAGAAAACTGTGGAGTCATACCCTTCTTTCCTTACTTCCCTTCTCTTTCCACAAAAAAAAAAGAGACATGTTATAATGAAATTTTAAAGATTCAGGTCCCAGACTGGTAGGAGAACCACCCCTCCACAGCACTCAAAAACCACTTTTTTCGTTACAGGGATGTGAGCATGTCACACTTAACAAGATTATGTAAGGTACCAAACAGAAAGAAATGCAGCACGCTGAGCTGAATAAACCACTTGCGGGATTGCCCTCCAGCCTTGGTCTAAACACACAGCCAGGGCTGCCCCATTCCAGGTGCAAAATCTGGCGCCTACTCCTGCTAAACTTCAAGTAGCTGGCAATTGCCAAGCTCTGTCATTTGTCAAGATCTCTTTGCAAGGCCTCTCTGCCCTAGAGGGAGTCAACAGCCCTTCCCGATTTACTGTCATCTGCAAACTCACTTAATGCAACTTTAAGTCCTGGATCATTTATAAAAATACTTTAGAGAACTGATCCTAAAATGGAGCCCTGGGGAACCTCGCTAGTGACTGGTCACCAGCCTGATGAACCTCCCTTTACTATCTTTATTCTTTACTACTCCTGCAATTTCATGTGTGTGTGACCACAGTGCTTAATTTAATGTCTTGGAAATGCAACACAGTGCTCCTGCTGTAATCTCTCAATCCCAGCCATTTTGCTTACTCATAAGAGGCAGAGACTCTTCTATTTGATTACCATCCAGCCAGTCTTCTATTTCTCAGTGAAGACTGTTTCCTTTCTACAAGTCTTGACCACTGTGAAGGGGACTATTTTCTGATTTAATTTCTAAAGGACAATCAAACTGATTAGAAATTAGTGATAGGTAGTAGAAGATCTGCCGCTGCAAAAAAAAGGAAGTGAAAATAAGGGAAAAAAATGATGGATTTTTCTCCTTTTAGTATCAATAATAGAACAAAGTATTCTCTTTGTTTTCGCAAATGTTTGTTCACCACAATGTTCCAAAGTGAAAAATGTCAGTTGCAAAACCTTATTCATTGTGTATTTGCACAGTAATGCCTAAAGGTCCTCAAAGATCTCTGAGGATTTGAAAGAAAGAAATGCAGCCAGGTAGCAGAAACAGTGCCGCTACCTTCCGGTGGCTGGTCACACATGGGTCCCACAGCACTCAGGAACTGACAACTCGAAGCAAATCAAAGTGAGCTGATTTGACAAAATATGCACAGACATTCACTGATAAAATGCATGAAGATTTAAATGTTCGCAGCTATTGTTTCAAGCAAAGGAGATCTTAAATTTACAAGGTGAGCAGAGGAAAATACTTTGCTGACTGACACAGGACATTTCTTCTTGATTCAGCTTGCCACAGAGATACTCCAATACTGTTCCTGCCATAATTTCACTCAGTTTCCTGGGCATTTCAGCAAAGCTACAATTTGCTCTTCATATCCATTAATTTATTCTACATATGCCTGGATATCAGGTGTGACGCAGCCATATTGTGTATTATTTACACTGAGTGAAGTTATATCAACTTTAGTCTCAGACTGGTATGGCAATGATTCCAGGTATACCTTAAAAATCAGGTGACAGTGGATCTTACTTTCTCATACACATTAGGTCATGCTGCTCCGTGATGGTCTTTTATGCTAGGAGAGATGAGAAGGTATCAACAACAGATGGGATTATCCTCTGACCTGACCAATCTCATGTACAACTCTTTCTCTTTCTCAGACTCATGTTCTGAATGCATGAGCCACATCTCACAGGTGCTGCTTCTCTCCTACTCAAGTAACCCCTATTCCCAGATTTCCCATACTGATGCCAGTCAGTAGATCCCCTGATGAGTTCCCTGAAATCCTATAGATTTTTTAGCTGCTTGGATCCTTAGGGCCATCTTGTCTTCTGTGATACCTCATGAACACACATGTACAGGGTAGGGCATATTGGATTGCAGATACCTGAGAGGTCCATGTTCTCCTTTTAGCTCAAAACTTCAGAATCAAAAGCAACATATGTGGTTGGAATAGCTGAGACAAAACTGAAGAGTTTTGTGAACCACAGGACTCTTTTTGAGCATCCCAACAGTTATCTTGCTTTTCAGAATGACTTTACATAAACATTACCTACCTCAATTCAGTTATATAAACTCAGTTCTCTGCTTGGAACAGAGACCTTGGATTACTTCACTTTGTCTACTTGTTGCAGTGGTCAACACAGAATACAGAGGAACAACAGAATTCAAGAAAGGTAAACACAGAAATGTCTACATCTCCTACCTGATGCCAGTATTATATTTTCTAATGGGGAAAACTTGTTTTTCCACCTCAAAGTGAACTAATTTTCTGCTTGTAACACTTTACAATTAATCTAGCCCTACCAGGCTGGCATCTATCACAATTAGTTTCAGCTGTCAAGGAAAACAAAAACAAAAATATTTGCAGTCTAAACTGAACCAAAAAATTATTTTCTGGAAAGCCTTACTCGCATATCTCATATTTGTCAGCTTGCCTTCATGCCGTGACTTGTTTAGTTAAGTTTATCTAAGATGAACTTAAGCTGGAACAGTTCTTAATTAAGCTACCACAGCAACTCGGCTTCCTCCAAAATTTGTGTCTTTCATCAGGGAGAATATTTCCTGCTGTATCCTTAATTGCCTGTGCTTTCCAGGAAGGTAGCTCAACATCATCACCTTACAAAAATGGATAGTCAAGAAATGAAATGTATCTATTTATATATCTTTTTCGCAGACATCTATTCCTTGTTTAAATAACTACTTGTCTCATACTTGTCTCCCTTTATAGGTTTCTGAACCACAGAAAAGTCTGTAGGTAACTACACAGTATAACAGAGACAGCCTCTATGAAGGATCTTAATTAAAAGACATTTTTTCTGTATTCTAAATTAGTTTTATTTGTATAGTATTTTCTTTACGGTCCTATAACTAAGACAGGTAGTTTAAGAAGGAAAATAAGACTATTAGATGTTCTAATTCATCTTCTCTTTGCTTCTATTTGCACAAAATTGGTACACTTAAAGGACATAAAGTTTGAATTTTAAATTCCAGTAATGATTAATTATATACATGAACATATTGTGCTATTTAAAAGTAACTAACATTCAAGACAGTAGCACTGTTGGCTTCTCTACATTATACACTTTTCTTCCATCCTCCATGTCAAAATCACTACAAATTCAAGATCATGATTACATGTATCGAGATCCACAACATTCAGATCCATAGCAACACTGAGTATCTCTTTTATGTTAATTTCTCCGCCCTGAGGCTTTTCTGCAAAACCAAATTAAAGAAGCCACTGTACCATTCCTGTAACAAGGCAATTATCTTGGAATTAAGACTAAGCAGAACACGCTTCTTTCCAAAGAGTCAGTCTTCCAAAGGCTTTGGAGAACTGTCATAACAATGTCATCAATTGCAAAAGTTTCATATTTGCACACACCCTGTTCTAAGAAGAAAGGGCATAACCAACCATTATGGCTAAGGTACTCTTTATCTGCTTTTTTTTTTTCCCTTTTTAATGAGGTAGATAATCTCCTTAGACTGCTGCTGTTGTTGCTTTTAATAACTGAGTACTTTAAAAGATTTCTTTTTACTGTTACTGCATTTGAATAAATTGAAGGGGCTGCATCACTTACCAACAATCCCATAGTGACACCCGCTCAAATTCTTCAGACCCGAAGATGATAAATGTTTCCACCCCGTAGCATCAATGCATATTTGGACATCTGCTGAGTAAGCGTTTAATTGCTCTAGGGGCAATACTAGGAAAGTCCTAAATTTGTGTGAAAACTCTCAGTGAGGAGTCATCCTTCCACATCCATTTGCATAAATCAGAGAGGGAAACAGAGATACATTCCTTGCAGAGGAATAAAAGATCTTGCATTGAAGAACTGCTATATATTCAGGTATGTGTCAAAGTGTATCAGAAAAGAGAACACATACAGAGTACTGAATCCTGTTCCCACTTCACCACTCTACTAAAATGGAAGATATTATTCCAGTTAAATAAGAGGAAGACAACCCATGAGCTGAGTTGTGACTGATGCAGCTTTGCTGCTGAGACTTTCCCTGTATAAGTAGAATCCTGAAACTAGCTGTAGGACTAAGCCCAGAATAACAACAAAGAGAGGCCATACAGAATATGATTTTGCTGAATCTTTATCCTTGGCAGAGGTGCTCATGTTACATATGAGCTTTTCCCCCTAGAGAAGATGTAACAAAAATCATCACATTGGGTATCATCAAGAAGGGTGTAGACTGAATGTGGAACAGAGGAGCTGTATGTACAATAAATATTCAGCACAAGCAAGTAGAAAAGATTAGCACCAAAAATGAGTCCCAAATTCTACAGATCATTTTCATGTTAATTCTACTGTATCAGAACTGTCAGCATATCAAATTCATAAGAATAGGTCCAATAACTGAATGTAGGGAGTGATAATCTATAAGCATTGGAGCACAACACAAACCATTTCCCATCATTTTCAAGCAGTGTTCTAGTTAAATTTGCTACCTGCCTTTCTAGAGTAAAAAAACAAACAAACAAAAACCAACCAACCAACCAAAAAAACCTCAAACCATTCTCAAAGAGGAGAAATTATTTTAAAACCCAACTAAGCAGCCAGAAGTATATGTACTTTTTGATTTTGGAAAGAACAAAGTGAAAAACAGTGCATATGGAATAGCTGATATTTGTCCATTTTTTACACAACTGATAATACCTGTTGGACAAGCAGCCTGCACACCCAGAATGGTTGGTTTTGTGTTTGGTTTTTTGTTTTTTTTTTTTTGGTGTAAAGAATTAAAATATTCCTATTCTGACAACAAGAAAAATACGTTTAAAAGTTTTACTTACTTTGGATGGGTATATTCATCCAGCAGGACAACTTTTTCTATCAGGTCTCCACCAACATTTCGGGCCAAGTCATAGAAATCATTCTTAGAGTATCCCTCAGTAGGCAGCCAGAAGGAGATGTCATTGATCAAAGGAGGGTATCTGCTGAGTGGCTAGAAAAATATAAAAGAAAAATTAAGAACTTTTTTAAGTGGTTGGCCTCGGCAGGAATCCCTACACCTCTGTTTTGATCTGATACAATACACACAGCGTACATTTTGAAAGCCTTCTGAAATGTTTTTGGAAGAGCAAACTGACCTCGTAATGCAAGATTTTGTTCCAGTAAATGTATGCTAGGAAGGCTAAGAAAACATGTTTTCTCCTTTAAGGGGAAAGCAAACAGTAATGCTCTTCTTTCATGCCCTCTAGAAATAGAATAATCACAAAATCATAGAATGGCCTAGGTTGGAAGGGATGAATACCTTAATTCTGCCCTTCTTTAATGCACTAAATTTGAACAAACTACTTTTACAAAACTTTTGGGGGTCTGCAAGAGATGAAAATAGCTTTTTCTTATTTTGTTTATATGTTTATGACAGCTAATGTATATACTTCGATCCACTTAAAAATGTATTCCGTGCCTGCGAATGTTTTATGATGGAACGGTGAAATCCTAATACCCACTGAAGCAATAAACCTCTTAAAAAAGCAAAGTTACAGAATGCTGATGTACACAAATCCTGTTCTGTACTGTGTAAACCAGTCAACAAATATATGATAGAACATATAGTGCACTTCATAAATTAATAGCCCCTCCTGTGAATCAAGTTGTGAATCACAAATGATTATTCAACTTATTAAAGGAATTAAGTTGTCAAATGAAGTCATTTCCCTTACATCAAATAAAAAAACAACAATAAACACCTCCCACCACAAAGCCATCATACAAGAGCTCTCGATCTTATATACCAGAAACTAGCTAAATGTAAATATCTCCTCCGCTACACCAAAGTCACAGCTATAAATGCTGACTAAACTTTTCTGTCAATGACCTGCTACATGTCTTAATGTAAATGTAGTTATAATCCTGCAGTAGATACCTATATTCTAATCTCATCCCAGTCTACCATAACATTTACCACTGCTGTATTTCAGCAAACAAATGAACACATTTCAGAGCTCGTAGGGACTGAAAACTCCCAGCTCGCCAGTGTTAAGTTATTCAAAGAGAAACTGCGCCTCACAGGCCTAAGCATGACTGACCACTCACTCCACTGGGGTAGGTGACTTCTTTCATTCCCACAGATTCAAAGACGCCAGAGAAAAACAATTAAATGTTCAAGTCAGTCAGTAATACCCTAAAACTCAAGAGGAACAGAGTATCACCAATTCAGTGTGAGGAATAGGAATCAATTTCAAAAGCAGTAGGCATATGTCAGATACATGAAAACAGAACACTTACTTCTACTCAGAATGTGGTGTACACAGGGATCCAGTTTGGCCAAATCTGGTAAAGTTACCCGAAGTCTGATTAGACTAACAGTGTAATCAAATTCAATACGAACAAAGTTACTGAGAGATGTAATAATCTGCAGGATCTGGGCCACCTTCTGGATAATGAAATCTGTAGAAAAACTGTTTCATTGAGTCAATTCACTGAGTTACTAACTTTGAGATAGAACTGTAACCTTGTGTATGCACAAGTGCATGCTTGTGCATGTGTTGGGGGCATTACGTAGACTGAAAGAATGAATGCTTAAAGCAGCAAGTGCAACTTTTTTATTATTAGATACTAACACATTATCAGAGCCTTCTAATAGAATAAAAATCTCTTATCGTAAAAGATAAGGCAATAATCCTATATTATACTTTCACCACCTGGCTACAGTCAATATCACTGCAGCAAGTATTGTATCAACACTAAAGTCAGTATAACGATAAAACTCCTAGATCTCAGATGTATTGATCTGTTTGTTGTAGAGCTACATAATAGTTTATTAGCCACCATTAAAACGTGAAAAGCATAGGACAAGTATTTCCAACTGACAAGTGAAGATGAAGTCACTATGTTTGTACTGAGATCCCAGCAAACATCTACTGTGGCACAGTAGGTCACTCTCTTGGTTGGTTTTGTTGGTGTTTTTTCTATTTTTTTGGTGGCATATGGTGATAGGGGCATATGATGATAAGGGGTAGCAGGCAGAAACCAGAACACAGGAAGTTCCAGTTTCTACTGGAACACAAGGAAGAACGTCACTGTTGAGAGTGTTCATCACCATCCCCTCAGGACTACATCCCTTCTTCTCAAGTTTGCCACTGCATGAATGCCTGAGGCATTGGTGGACAGCTGGAAATACCTGGGCCCTGCATGTTGCTGCATCAGGACACTACAGGACAAAAGGAACTGTGTGATTACCAACAGAGCTGTCTCCGCTTATCCATCAGGTGACCATGTGCTCTGAGCCTGGATACCTCACAGCTACACAGGAGAGTGTACGAAGGCCAAAGCCATCTGTGGGTTAACTCCACAACAGTCAAGCCATTAAAAAAGCCAGCCATCACCAGTCTAGTAAAAAAATATCAGATTCAGCATCAAAGCTGCCAAGCTTTAACAGTCCCGCACTGCCCATGTTGTGGAGGAATAAGAATAAAACCTATACAGAATTTTAATGCAATGTAATATTCTCATTGAAATGAAAGCTACATTCTGTAATAACTAAACCTTCCTTAATGTATTCCAGGCTGAACCAACTTTCAGGGTTATCACGGGAAATTTAAACACGCAACAGGCATGAAATCTGAAATTGCAAATTTACAGCTGCAAGTTAGTCCCCCCTCACATAATGAAGTTTTCTGTATTAGTGTGTGAGCTCATAGATTTACACTTCTGTATTTATTACCAGCGTAGACAAATTAGAGTTGCTGCAGGAAACATAATTTTGAATTTCTTGGCTGTCATGGTTTAAAATTTGCAGTCACGGTGTTCCAATAGGATAAGTATTCTCCCTTTTCCTTCACTAAATTAATTTTTTTCCTTAGCTATATATGGTAAGTTCTATATATTCATACATGTGTACACCCACACGAATATGCATATATTCATGTATATACCGGAGTTCACACACACACACATCCAAAGGAGAAAGCAGAGAAGTTTCAACAGAGAGCTTTTACAAATGCTCTTAACAGATACGCTGTGGGATTTGAATTTTGAAGAGCAATGCAAATGGATGGGTTTGGGAGTGATGCATTGCTCTGTTCTCTGTTGTGGGTGCTGCAGAAGAACCTCCAGTGATGCTTCTCAGTGCACAGGGGCAGTGACTGCAGAGTAGAATCTGTCCTCTTTGGACAGTAGTCTGCTCCCCAGACTGTTTGTCTTTGCAAGCTCACATACATGTATGGGAACTTCTAGCATCCATTGGAAAACCACCTTTTTTTCTCAATTTCAGGCACTCTGCTTGTACACAGGGTCCATTTTCTGAGTGGAAGTGGCTTCCTTCACAAATGGATGAGAACATTCTGTCCTTGGTTTGAAGATCATGCGGGTGCCTCAGCTGCCCCAAATAACTTCCCACCATGAAAATATTCAGTGTTGAAATGGACTGCTTCTACCTCTCATAGAAGCAAGAGAGAAAGAAGAGAATGCAAAGAAGGCATCAGCTTTTAAGTGAACAAAAGGTTGCATCTCTTCCACCCTGTGTAACTAAGCACCTGTTACAGGATTGTAATGGAAAAATCCAAAAGGGACTAAAACTCATGGTGGACAAATCCTCTAATAACTACTAAACAGTGATCCAGCGGCATTTTTGGTTCAGCAGTTCTCTCATTGCTGCAAATTGGATCAGTGAAATTAAAGAAGGATCACACTGTTTCCACACTTGCTCTGCTGTTTGCCAGCACAGCAGATAGTATACTTGAGCCAGATGGTTAGATACAGGGTATCAGGTCTTCTGTCTTCAAGGAAATTGCTTCTTTCATAGCATTCTGCTAACTATAACATTACTTAACCAAACACCTTTTGTTTTCTTATGTTAGTTTATTTTTTTTGTTGTTTTAAAGCAATTATTAACGACAGCATAAAGAAGTTGAGCTACTAAGCAGAACAATGTGTACACCAGATTACACTCATCTTGGGCATGGCAACAATAACACACAGCCAGGTCTTCTAGTGTCTCTGGAGCAGGGGGAATGAGGAAGGATTTCCCCAACATTCCCACAGCTGTACCCATTTTTCTTCCTGTTCACTTTCTAACCAGCCTGTTTCCTTCTCGTTCCCAAAGGTTTAAATCTATTGTAGCTGAATGAAATGTTTAATTTCTAAGATGTGTTTAGGAGCCCCAGTTCAGGCCCTGCTCTTTTCTTTCAGAAGAGAGCCCAAGTGAAAGCTACATCTGCCACAAGAAGCATTTGCCTGACAGTACTGCAGCTGACTGGACTTGCCAACCCACAGCCACAGCTCAAATCAATCAAACAGAATCCCAGTTCTCCACTCTGGCTACCTCAGTTCACATTCCTTCATGGTGGCTCAGAAATGGGGATGGATGTCACACTCTGCTCTAGAGATCAATACCTTGGGAAAAAAAATCACGTGTCTGGAAGAAAGGCTCACTTGTTTGTCAGCAGCAGCCTCCATCATAAAACAGCACTGGATTACAAATAACCGCACTGCCTCACCATGGCGAAACACTCTGCCTTTACTTCTTTCATTGCTGAGGGAAAAAGTGACAGAATTACAGAAATAAAGGAAAAATCTGGTGAAAAAAAAAAAGTAGGAAGGTGCCAAGGAGCTCACACTGGCTTTTTAGCTAAAGCTCAGCAGCCTTCAGTCAGGGAGGAATCCATCTCTCTGATTTAGAGATAAGGACGTGGTGAGGGACCATGACAAAGGCCTTGCAGATGTCCAGATAGATGACACCAGATTCTATCCCTTCATCTAGCAATGCTGTCACGCCATATAGAAGCTGTGCTGGCTGTCTCAGATCACCTGCTCATCTCCTCACATGCCTTATCGTGTCTTCCAGGATGATCTGTTCCATGACCTGATGGAGGCTCACAGGGTCTTCCTTTTTAAACTCCTGCTTTAAAAAGGCAAGTTTCTCTAGTTAAGAGTGCCAAAAAAGGGCTCGTCCGGGATTTGAACCCGGGACCTCTCGCACCCGAAGCGAGAATCATACCCCTAGACCAACGAGCCGATGTATTACAACATGCCCCACCCGTCTTTTCCTCCCAGCGCCTACTAAGGTGAGTCTAAGATGAGTAGTGATGCTGTACCAAAATGAATACGTAGAAAGCTTTTAGGTTAAGCAAGTCCATCCAGAATTACTGCTGCTGACTACACACCTCTGAGCGTCACTGGAAAGAGAGAGCGCTTTCTTAAACACCACGTTGTTTTATGCTGCAAGCATCTCACTTCAAAGTCAAGCTCATTTAAATTTGTTGTGAGCAAGGCTTCAAGTTTAAAGATGTAATACGATTCTCTGAGTGCAATTATGTACCTTAAGTAGAACTTGCAGTCAAAACACTGAGAAGAAATGCATGTCTTTCATAATGTTATCTAAGTACAAAAGAACTACCTCTATTGTCACAGAAAAGGCTATTTTTATATGACAGTGAGGAACTGAAGAAGTGCAGGAAGGACATAAAAAATAGAACTGACCTCACCCTATGAAAAGGAGGGTTATCACAGTCTTACAGTGAAAAGATATTTCAAGATATCCATGCACTTGGCTATGTGGATCTGCCTTGCTGCTTGCAACACGATTAGGAAAAACTCCAAAATGATAAATACAGATGATTCCTCAGTACTGATGATGGATGATCTGCTCTGTGCTTGAGTGATCAGAAATACTTTCTCATTCCCGTAGAAGAGGCAAGATTCACCGGCAGAAGCACCATAAGGGAATGTCTCAGTGCCTCTCTACTACTCTCTCTTATATCATCGCAACTTCTTACAGCATTTGAAAATAGCAGGGCAAAGAAGAGATCAGTCTTACATGTTCCTATAGCAGCAGCTCTAGGTTTATTGTGCAAAGAAAGTCTGCTCATGCTTCTTCCCTGAAGCTATTGTTTCCCAGTCGATGGCCTGCTGAGCAAACTGGCTTGTTGGCGCTAAACTTCTCCCATTTCAAACACAAGTACATCACTGCAAGGCAATCAAAAGCAAATTAAAACTTTTTATGGAATCTCTTTTTCATCCGAGCAGTTGCTACCAGAGAATTGTTCTGCCACAAAGAGAAGCAGATGGGACAACCCACGTTGTGGTGTTCTTTACAGAAAATGAGCAAGGTTGCACTGTGGGGAAGGAATCCAGTAGATTTGGAATTCTCAAAATGGTAAACAGTATTCTCTCTTTGTGATCCTAGTCTCCGTCAAGAAAACAGGATGGAGATGTATTTGTTTCCATAGTCCTGAAAATAACCTCTTATGAACATAACCTGTTCAAAGCTGCTGAGCCAGCATTAATGAAGGTCTCATAACTGACACCTACAACTGCCTTGTGTGCAGTCTGTCCATATTCGGTCTGTCCCTTCTATCTAAATCTTCAACCCCGCAGGTAGAATCACACTGTCAGGCTTTTCTGTGTTTTTTTCTTGCAGCTGGTATAAAAACGGGAAAGAAGACACAGACCACAGAAAACAAGTTGACAATGAATGAAGATCTCATGTCCCAGTCTTGTACTTTTCTAAGAACTATCTACCATGCCCGCAAGGAACAGACAATAAAGTGGTGTAAGTCTGCTGAGAAGCTGAGTTTCTGCAGATACTAAAAATGTGTTCCCTGGCTGTGCTGTGCCCCTGTGACTCCTGCAAAAGGCACTGGCACTGCTGTTCAGAAGTCAGGTTTCCTCCTGTCAGTTGGTTTGGTTTATATGTTTTTTCATCATAATGCTCAATAATAGTGCTTGGATAAATAGCACAGTGGGGTAAAATACAGCACACATCAATGGTTCATATGAAAGAGTTTTATCTAAATAAAAAACACAGGTATTCTGAAAGATGCTGCAGTAATATCAAGATGTATTTCTTTCAAATAGACAGCATAATAATAGAAACAAATTGGACCCAACATTATATTTCAGCTTAAGAGAGATCTCATATAACATGCCTCTGATTACATTTTCTTCTCATTAAATTCCCAGTTCTGGAAAGTTGCTGTTAAATGGTAGAATCTCCAGAACACCAGAATATGGCCTGCAACCAACATAAACATGTAGCACAAATCTCAGAGGCACAGGTAACACCTTTGCAAGTTCTCTTTGTCCTGCCTAACAAGCCATGATTTTTTTTCTCCTCCTCCTAAAAAGCAGAGACTTCCAGAAGTGATAACGATGCCTCAAACTTCTTCCCCTACAAAATTCCCCCGAAATAGGAAAGCAGCAATAAAACACAAGGGTAGTGCAGAAAGCTTAAAACAATATCTAAGTGTAAAGAACAGCAGGTAAGCTAGAGAGAAACTGAAATGAAAGGCTCTACTTTCTTGCCCAAAACTCCAAAGAGAGAGAAAAGCATTTTATTTTTCTGCTCAGGCAAACTCAGAGTGCTTCCAAAGTTACATTTTGTTAAAGGGTAACAACACTTAGAAACAGAAAACTACGAAGATGCTACAACAGATCCAGATGAGATGAGAAGCATTTAAATATGCAATTACAGTACATAAAGAACAGTTACAGTGTTGAGCGCACATCCAAACTTCTATGTGCAGAAGGCTATTTTGTAACACTTCTCTTTGTTTTACAAGAATTAGAAAATGGGTTCATAACTCCTGACTTAGGAGAAGGGGTTATGTATGGGAATAGTTATGCAAAGTGCATTTAATGCATGCGCAGAGGAGGATGCAAACAATCCCCAACAGAGGCCACTTCTCCTCATTATTTAATTTCTAAAAAACTGCAAAAGCAAGAGCAATCTTCTGCAGCATATGCACACCGAAGCATTACTTATTGTTCACTTTCTGTTCCACATAGTCACTACTATGTCTCATGCAGATGAATGCAGTTCAGGACAAGCGTGATAAAAGCAATACAGACTTTTCCAACCATGCCTTCTGTTGTTTGGCTATTCTCTGTAGCTTAATTCATATTCTGATCAGAGAAGTAGTAGCTGAATATCAGGGTCTTTATTAACACTGTGTACTTCTAAAAGGTGCTCTTGTTCATGCATACACACACATGCACCCAGATGCGTTTTCCCCAGCCCTCATTTCCTTGTGAGGCTCTACGGTTCAGCTGCAATGGCTAATCATAATGCAGACAATGGCTGTAGGGCTTTAAGCATGATTTTAGAGACCACTTTACCAAAAGCCCTTTGCAAGATGCATCTTTCATGCAGAATGTTTGCACAAATGTTAAAACTGCTTCAAAGTTAAGTCACCTTTGACAAAACCCAACTTTTTATACAACATTGGGACAAAGAATTACAGATATAATATCTTAGACATTTATTTGGTGGTGTGTGATTACTAGTAAAGACCTCTGAATCTATGAAGTTGCGTGCTTACATAGTATAAGTGCTTAGGTACACATCAAAACAGGAGCTTTTCTTTCATTAAATGATATCGTACACTCAAAAAGGTACATTTTACCCTGCTGAAGCAGTTTTTATGATAATTATCTAGGGCTGACTACATTCCATTAGGCAGAGCACAAAACCACTGCCCCCCAGTCTTGAAGAGCCTTCTGTTCTAGGACACTATCAGAGAAAGCATTCTGAGGCAGGACGTACATGGTAACTGTATGACAACTGTAAACAGCAGGGAAAACAGAACTACTGAGTAAGGAAATTGATTTACTTCTCAGGTCAGGGCCAAAGACTAAAGTGAAGGTAGTCCCTGTGCTATTTTCCTAGAAAGAATTCTATTCATTGCACTGTAATTAAACCAATATTAGAAGAACATTGGCAAGAGCATGTGTGTTACCCTTCTAATTACCTGAATACTTCTGTAGACAGTAAGACTGAACATCTGTGGATTCCTGCTAAAACCAACAGCGGCTGATTGTCATAACTTTACATAACAAATCCAAGATATTTCAGATTTCCAGGTTTATTTCTTCACCTAATATTAATTTAATGTGGGTTTCAAAGCATATATCATGTCTGGAAATTGTTTCGTGGCTTATTTAAGCACTCCTTCTAACCATTATACTTAATCATTTGGGATGCAATAAAGATTGCTTGATACGTTCAGTAGAAGAATTACTCATTTGTGAGCTATTTGTTTTAAAGAGCCTAAACCAGCCAAACAGCAAATAGATAAGGTTTAGAGATCAAAGGGAACCACAATAACACATGCTTTTGGAAGCTTAGAGGACAACAGAAAACACCTGGTTTGGACACAAGACATGTGTCAAGAGAACTCTCTTGAGGTCAGAAGGCTCCCATGTAGAAGAAATTGCTCTTTCCATCCTCATCTGTGACATGTCTCTTACAGGCACAATGCTGTGGCACACTACTTAGTAGTAACTACTCAGTGTAGTTACATACATAGCTGCTTCAGTGCAAATGGAAGAGCAAAGCAGAAAAGCACATAGGAAAGAACAAAAAATTATGCTTCTTATCCTGTTGTGAGAGAACCAAGGCTCTGGGAACAGGCAATAGAAACCACAAAAGCATCAAAATCTTTCAAATGTAGAGGAGTTTCAATTGCTGTGTCTGATTGGAACTACAGTCAAGAGAAAGGACATCTTCCAAGTGGGAACAGGAGCATTTCACATTTCAAGCTTCCAAAACCTCCATGGCACTCTCAACCTTTATTAATAAGGCCTTGTACTTCCCACATAGTTGAGAATTTGAAGAAAGAAAGAAATGAATTCAACTTTTAAAGTTATCTGCCATGTCACAAAAACTGTACTGGTGTACTTCAAAGGTCAGGCTGAGCAAAGCTTAAAGCCAAATGGATCAAAGGTTGGAGTCTAGTGCATTGATGTGCACTCACAAGAAGGGAATCATTACCTTTGAAAGGTTATGGAGATTGTGAGAGATCCCCAATGACAAGAGACATGCAATAGTTGTGCCAGACCTCAGAAAAGCCAGGTGGCAAACTAGAGAACCAAAGGCTGGTAAGCTTCACATTAGTCATGGAAAACCATGCAGTGGGGCATCTTGAAACACATTTCCACGTGCACAGAGGAAAAGGAAGTGACTAGAACTAGTCAGCATGGATTTACCAAAGCTGAATCAAGCCTGACCAACCTGAATGCTTCCTGTGAGAAAATTTCTAATCCAGTAAATGGAGAGAACAGCAGCTGTAATTTATCTTGATTTTAGAAAGGTTTTTGGCATTGTCTCTTAAAGAATTCTTATGCCTATGTTAGGACATTTTTGTCTGGAAGGCTGGATAAAGAGAAATGCAAAAAAAGCCAGTTGTTTGTATGGATAGACTCAGCACTGGCTAATGAGTTTCTAATGGCATTCCTGTAGGGTATGAGTAGCATATTCCAGGTGTCCGTCTATACTGGCACCTGTACAGTTTCACATCCTTATCAGTGACCTGGGAGAGGTGATCCAGTGCTTCCTTGTGAAATCTGAAGAATGACACCAAACAGTGGGAGCTGACACACTTGGTAATTAGACTGCCATCCAGAGGGACCTAAGCAGCCTGGAGGGATGAGAAAGCTGTAACCTTACAAAATTTGAACAAGGATAAATGCCAAGTTCTACACCTGAAGGAAGAATCCCAAAGCTGTAGCAAGAAAACAGACTAGAGACTGACTAGTACACTGAATTCCAACTGCCTACAACAGCCATTTTGAAAGTTTTCTCAGCTTCAACCCTACAAGGCACTGATCCCACTTGTTTAGATTCTAGGAAGTAAGAGAACTCTGACCCAAACCTACTAAAACACTCAGGATATACTTGACTTTTAGAACAGGAACTAACTCGTTGATTTAAATGGGATTACTCACAAGTTAGAAGCTCAGCATGTGCTTCAGTACTTTGCCTGACTGAGGCCAGAGGACTCAGGTTCCTGGAGCTTCAATACCAGCACTGGCTATAAATGATACAACACTTTGATGAGAGAAGACTTGGTCAAACAATTTCTAATCCAATCATGCAGTTCATTACAGAGCCTCTCAAAAAAGAAGGTATTTTTGCCTTCTTTCCTTGCCTATCCAAAATCAAAAAACAAGTTTCCCAATATTCTGCAGTTTACAGACAAACCCAAGATCTACACATCATGGTAAAAGTTTGACTGACATTCATTTAAGATGATCTACAGAAGTCACATGTAGGAAAATTCAACTTCCCCAAAGTTATGCCAATAAAATATTGATGCTATTTCAACACCTATTCTGTTGTACCTCCTCATGTGTCTACACACACACACTTCATACATCTTCAATTACATGAAAACTAATTAGACAATAAATCACAGTTGAGGCTGTATCTCATTTGTTCCTACATCCAAGTTGAATTTACATACTAATGGCTGTGCATTTGCCTTTAATAGATGCACTATTAGTAAGTAAGCATAATAAATGATTAACCATTTAAGTTTGGAGTTACCTAATCTTGATGAAAAATATCCAAAAATGTAGCACCTATTTAATCTATTTTTTTATTGGAAAATAAAGCTAATCACACAATAAGAAGATGAATATAAATTATTTAGACTAGCATACTGATGATGGATTAGACAGAATCTTTTTGCTGTGAACGTAGTAAGATTACATTGGTTGAAATTGTTGGCTTACACATGAAATTATCTGCTTTCCAAAGCATGGAAAAAAGAGAATAGCTTAAGAAGGTTTAATTTATAAAACACTTCCCTTGGACCTGAAAGTGAATTTTATATTCATAAACTACTAAGGTTTCAGGACAAGCGACCTCATCTCTCGGGAACAATCAGTTACGTGCACAAGAAAGATGCACAGGGGTGATGACTGTCTCAGTAAACTGAAAAGTGCAGAATAACAACAACATAAAGATGCTCTGTGTAGAGGTCTAACTCATATGGCACACTGAACAAAGGGAAGTGAGGTAACCTTTGTTACCTTCCATAGAGAATAACAGAACCACGAAATTTTAGGGGTTGGAGGGTCCTCCTGAGTCCAGGCCCCTGCTAAAGCAGGCTCCCTACAGCAGGTTTCACAGGAAATCATCCAGATTGCTTTTGAATATCTCCACAGGAGGAGACTCCACCATCTCTCTGGGCAGCCTGCTCCAGTGCTCTGTCACTATCACAGTGAAGACGAGTTCTTCCTTGTGTCAGTCTGGAGATTCCTGTGTCCCAGTTTGTGCCCATTGCCCCTTCTTCCACTGCTGCTTGCCACTGAAAAGAATCCTTCCCATTGGACCTGACTCTCACACTTCAAATATTTATAAATAGTGACAAGAGCCCCTCTCAGTTCTCTCTTCTCGAGGCTGAACAGCCCCAGGTTACTCATCCTTTCCTCATAATGGAGATGCTTCTTCCCTTCTCTAGGAGTTCCAACTATCCAGTCTCTATTAAAATGATCATGGTTAGAAAGTCTGCTACAAGTAGAAGCTAACACTGTTTGGAAGAAACTGATTTTGGGAGACTGCATGTGCCAGCAGATACAAGGAAGTAGCAGATCCCTGAGTTGATAAGAGTGCTAAGAAGTAGGTGGTGCAAGGGTTATTGTAGATATTGCAGAAACAAAGAAAATGAGAAGAAAGGAACCCTTATAATGTCACCTAGGGAGTCTGCATTTAGCTTGGAACTAGATACTCTTTGCACCAGTGCTTCCCTCATAACAACATAAACACACTTCTGTCAGACCTGAGACCGGGCTACAAGCCTCATCTACAATCAAAATACTCATTTAAAAGAACAGCAGCAGCAGTAGAGACCACAAGCATCAGCTGAAAGTGATTTGTGAGGAAAGAATAGTCAGCGGGCACACCGTGCAGCTTGCTTGGTCTGGCAGCGCAGTGATGGAGGTTCCAGGAACTGTCCTGTCTCCAGAGCCTATTCATCTTAATCAACACCTCTGGGTACACTGCACTTCATCTCAACTGTGAGAGTCTTCCTTCCTTAAATGTCATTTCGTTTTTGTACCTTTTCCTGTAAGTTGCCAGCCCATGGACATATCTTTTTCTTTTAAGAATGTAGGTTCAACATGGGCCAAGAAGCGATTACATGCAACTCTGCTCAGAGCTCTGATGAGCAGAGAGATAACAGTGTGCTAGATCAGATCCAAGCCATTTGTTTTACTATGTTACGCCTTGCAGGTGCTTAGTCTTTCCTGCCCTGTCCATTCTTAGCTCTTCATTTCACAGCCTGAACAGAAGCCCTACACATGAGTGACTGAAGGCAGGTAACTAACCACACGCTGCTGCGACTTCTGTCAAATTATAGCTGGAGTGATTTAGGTAATAGAAATCAACACCATAAGCTGATCTGTGGGGAGCAGAACTCTAGCACTGCTGCGCTGATTGACCCCAATGGTACAAGCACTGTCAGCTTTCCCAGTAGCTTTTTGACCTACTGAAGCCTACATGCATCAGTTGAGGAACTGATGACATAGGAAAAAGCCTGACACATTCAGGCTGCTTAAAGGCACAAAACATACATTTATGTCCCAAGAAAAAATTCAAATCAAACTCCATTCAGAACAAGAATATATTTAGCCCTGCTATTATTAAGCTTACTGCTGCTCACCATGGTCTTAATCTGTTTGAAGAACATTTTAATGAACAGAAAGAAAAATACCCCAGTTGGTGGATAACACGCAGATTATAAAAAGAGGTAGGGGAATACCCAAAGGTTGAGAAGTCTATCACAGTTAAGCACATGTAGCACATGTCCATGAAGGATGGTCATTTACCCAGACCTTGTGAGACTGCAGTATTAAATCTGTGCAATAAAAGGCTCTCAGAAAATACAATCCATACTGGTTCAGTTCAGCCAGGCTGAAAAATACTGCACTGTCTACAGAAAATCTATCACTTTTCTAATATCCTTCAAGATTTCTTAAATGTCAACAGCGCAAAACAGGCTAAAAGTTCTGCTTCAAATAGGATATGAATAAAGCCCATGATCAATTAATTACATCTCTTTAGAAAGTAGATAGGTGCAGAAGGTCTGGCTATACAGCATAACTTAAACTAATTGTCATCAATGAATGGTAGCACCAGATATTATTTACTATGTTCTTATTCAAAGAGTCATTAACCCTTAAAATGCAATGTCAGTATGTATGAGTAGCAAGTATTAAACTCAAGGGGTTCAGTATATGAGGGCCGGATACAAGTTACCTTCTGAACAAAAAGAAGTCAAGCTTGACACTAGCTGTCTTTTTATATTGAAAGACCATTGAAAATCAAAAACTAAGGTTTACAATGATTTTTTAAAGAAATTTTTGACACCAGAGGGAAAAAAAAAACAAACTTTCTAAAATGCTGTACAGATTACTTCTGTAGAACAAAGAAAGATGGATTATTTAAAGTCTTTTTAATCTTTTCTGCCCCTATCTCACACTTTATTCTCCCAGTCTTTCAGCTTTTTCACTGGCCTGTTTGTTGGGATACAGCAACTGCCAACACCTTTTTGCAATACAGCAGTAATTAATTGATAGGTAATATCACTCCAGTCATTCTCTGTGGTCTGAGTTAGAGCGGAGTGGCAGCTGATGGTTCCTTTCCCTTGAAAGTGGCTACTATTACACCACATCTCATGATTCATGTTACCACTTCAAAATGTGTTTAAATCAACAAAGCTCAATTTCGTGACTATCTCTACCAAAGCAAATTACCAGATCTGTTGTAAGAGATACAGGAAACCCACAGATAGATTCACTTTAGGAAAAGTGGCAAAACTGTCTTCTTTCTGTAAGCAGTAACCACTACCTGACTGCCCTAATGATAGTGCTACAGAAGCAAAAAGAAAAGAAAAACATCTATCCATACATTGTTTTGCACAAGTAGGTGTCCAGACGGATCTTATATATCTCCATAAAAGGAGACTTCACCACCTCTCTGGGCAGCCTCTTCCAGTGCTCTGTCACTCTTACTGTAAAGTTATCTCATATGTTTGTATGCAACTTCTTATTTTCAAGATGCGCTAGAACTGTCATGAACAAAAAAATGGATGCATCTTTGGTTTGACATGACTGCCTCAGCGTTATCACTGTTGATTTTCCCTTTAAGCTTTTCAGTTCTTAAAAATGATAATAAAGCTGCTCACAAACAAACCAAGGAAAATGTAAAAGGCAGCAGTAATAAGTGCTTTTATGCTCTACTAATTCATACTTTGTCAGACATCTACACAGTTGTCAGCTCAGCTCCCCCAAAGACCAGTGATCCCAGCTGACTTAAGCCTTCCTGTGCTGATACTGAAGAATATTATGAAAGTAGCATTTCCACTTGATCCATTTACGCTTGACTACTTTGCTACTACAAGAAATAAGCTAAGTTGCCAACTACAAAACCATGTGAAGTCTCACAAGAGGAGTTTCAAAAGAAGTTGACACTACACTCTCACCCACCACTACCAGCTGGAGGAAAGAGCCAATGTATTGAAGATGGCGGTACGTGTTCAGGAAGCATTTCATCACTGTTAAACAATGCAACTCACATCGAATTCAATGAATTTAGAGTGAGAACTAAGGAGAAAATTAGAAACATACTATAATGGTTGAAGCGTCAGCATCAAACAGGTTTTTATGAAAAGAATTCAAGAACACAATCAATTCAGACACACATCTGTATCAGTCCTTACTCTGGACAGATCTAAAAGTTAAATACATGTTTAAGTATTATTCAAAACAACGATATTCATGGAGTATCAGCAGTAACTCAGAACATTACCTGGCTGAAAACGTGTTATCATCAAAAGCCAGATTCTATTGTATATCACAGTGTCACAGTCTGGTGCGGGTTGGAAGGGACCTTAGAGATCATCGAGTCCAACCCCCGGGATTCGAGCCTCTGTGTAGCAGAGCGGCACTTCTACCACTTGCGTCACAAGGGGGATAAATATCAGATTATCAGAGAAC
The DNA here is from genome assembly GCF_054131305.1 of Coturnix japonica. Lineage (NCBI taxonomy): Eukaryota > Metazoa > Chordata > Aves > Galliformes > Phasianidae > Coturnix > Coturnix japonica. Next base: position 74,967,073 of record NC_140664.1, read on the forward strand.
CGTGATAGTTTGAAAGGCTATGTTGAGAAACCTGACACGTTAATGATCCAGAATTTTAATTATATTTAATTATATTATATTCTTTAGGCCCACACACACTTCTTACTGACAGAAAATTATTGCATACATATTAATTTACCTGGAATTTTATTTTTTGGGAAATATGAGGCACAATAAATTGCTTCAGGAAGCGTTCATCTTCACTCCAGAACAGTCGGATGTCAGGAATATCATATAGGATCATGGCCAGCCTCTCTAAGCCCAAGCCAAAAGCCCAGCCAATTTTATCTTGAGCACCAGCTGCAACAAACAAACAAGAGAAAAATTCAAGAGGTTAAGCTCACAAAATCAAAAATTAATGATAAAATGTTCACCTATTTCCTAAGAAAAGAAAAAATGTTAAGTGCCAAGATGGAAATGCCTACAAGTAATCAGCAATGCAAAATATACAGGTCACTGACCTATCACACTTCAACCAGAATGAGCAGTGAGACAGGGCATATCACTGGGTCCAGGAACTGCAATAGGCAATGAAGCTGCTCTCTGCACTTTCTGGTTCCACAGTTTCAGACAGATACTGAGAAAGGCTGCAGAACACTACAGACATGTTTCCTTTGTTATCCTTCAAGCTTAGCATTTCATGTCCAACTTGACTGTTTAACAAAATATGCAAATGTGAATTTCCTATTCAAGATATTTAAGTGGACTGACAGACTAGCCAAGTCCATGCGGCATTAACATCACTGCCAGCATTTGAGGATCAAAATTCCCTCTGTAGAGGCACCTGGGAAAAGCAGGGCAGTGGGCTGCTAGGCCCTGTCACGTTGGCATCACACCTCCATGCAGGTTACTCCTGGGATGCTTCCCCTGGAGAAAGCTGCTGCCCCCACATACACAAGTCTCTTTTACGCAGCTCTAAACATAAAAAGACAAGAATATTTAATCCATAAGAGCGTTACAGATATTAATGATGCAACACTTCCATCAGGAAATATTCATACCTTCTTCATTTACAGGGCAAGGGTACTGAGTTATTAAAGTGAGTTTTTTTCCAACGTCACGAGCCATCTCCATGTTTACGCATCATTCTAGTGATTTTGAACTAATAAGCCCAGCAGCTCCACAAAGGCTCACAGCTTTTTCAAATTTAAACAAATTCATAAATAAACACTTAGTCTGAAAGGATGTGTGCGTGTGTGACAGGCTTGACTCTTCCGCATCAGCACTAGCAGCTTCTCCATGAAAATGCTGTGGGAGCTTGTGTCAAAGGCTTTACACTAAAGCCTATGTAGACTATGTCCACAGGCTTTCCTTGACCCACTATGTAGGTCACACAGTCATAGAAGGAGATGAGTTTGGTCAGACATTACCTGCCTTTCATAAAACCATGTTGGCTAGGCCTGACCTCGTGGTTGTCTTGCACATGCCATGTGAACACACTTAAGATGATACGCTCCATAACCTTCCCTAGTACTGAGGTCAGGCTGACAGCCCTGCAGTTTCCCAGATCCCCCTCCTAAACTTTGTTATAGATGGGAGTCATACTGGCAAGACTCCAGTCATCTGGAACCTCCCCAGTTGACCAGAACTTCTGACAAATGGTGGAAAGTGTCTTGGCAAGCACTTCTGTCAGTTCCCTCAGTACCTTCAGGTGGATCCCATCTAGCCCCATGGACTTGTGACAATCTAGGTGGAGCAGCAGGTCATTTTTTCCTCCTGAACTAATGGTCCCTACCCCTGTCTTCCTGCTCAGAAGGCTGAGTACCTTGGGGATAACTGTTCTGACATTAAAGACAGAAGTAAGGAAGGCACTGAGCACTTCATCTTTTTCCTCATCTTTGATGGCAATGTTTCCTACTACATCCGGTAAGGCATGGTGATTTTCCTTGGCATTCCTTTTGTTGTTAATGTATTTCTAAAAACACTTTTTGTTATCTTTTACAATGGTAACCAGATTAAGTTCTAGCTGGGCTTTTGTCTTTCTTATTTTTCTCTCTGCTTATCCTAACAACACCCTTGTACTCTCCCTGACTTGCCTGCCCCTTCTACATGAGATAAACTCTTTCTCCTTGGGCCCCTTTGTATTTCAGGACTAACTCCTAAGGGACTCTCCTCATCAATCTTCTAAACAGCCCCAAGTCTGCTCTGCAAGGTAGCAGTTCTGTCCTTCCTTACAAATTTACCACTATAAAGATCTCTATCATTTTGTAGTTGCTATGCCCAAGATTCCAACCACTGCATCTCCCACCAGTACTTCTCTTTTCATAAAGAACAGATCTAGCAGGGCATCTCCCCTGGTAGGCTCTCTTACCAGCTGCATCAGGAAGTTATCTTCTATATACTCCAGGAACCTCCTAGATTGTTTCCTCTCTGTTATATTGTATTTCCAGCAAAAGCCTGATAAGATGAAATCTCCCATGAGAACAAGGGCTAGCAATTGCATGACTTCTGGCAGCTACTCATACAATGGTTCATCTGTCTCTTCATCCTGGCTGGCTGATCTACAACAGATGCTCAGTAGGTTATCAGTTTTGCTGACCTTCCCCTGATCTCTACCCATACGAACTTAACCTTACCATAACCAGCAATTAGCTCTGCAATATCAAAACACTCCCTAACACACAGATCCCATTCAATCAACACTGTTCTTGCATCCTTATGTATTATTTTATTTTATTTATTTTTTTCCATCTTTGGACTCAATAGCTTCCCCAACATCACACAGGAGGCTGGAGGGAGAACTCTATTTACTGAAAACTATCTCTTATCAGAAAGAAGACAGAGTGCACTTATTTGGGGATTGATGGTATCCTTAAGTATGCTGTTGTGTTCAGTAATGATACAGAACAGTCCAGAGTCTTGTTTAAATAAGGGCAGGCATAACAAGCTTGGGAAAAGAGACACTCATCACTTCCATTTTTTCAATTAACCTGAATCTGCTTATTTACCCAGAATACCTAATTGATTCACCATGTATTTTTAATCTGCAAAGAATGTTTTGATTTCAAATCAGCAAATTCTTGTGAGGACTACATCACACTACTTTGCACTGTGTATCACACAAAACATTACCCATCTATCTACCTAGAAACTTGAAGCATTGTCATCTGAGCTATGAATAAACAGCCATCTGTTGGATGATCCTAATACAATTATCAGAAAACAAAATTCTTAAGTTCCAGAAGTCAAAACCATATCAGTGATTTTTCTTCTATTTAGAAAGAAAAAATAAAAATATGGACAATTGGAATTTCTTCTCAAAAAAGCAATATTAAATTTCCAATACAACCCACACCTTCATTCATTTTAACTATGATCTCTACTCCAACTACCTATTTGCAATCCTCCAAGACAATGTAGCATAAAATATGTGACCAGCAAAACTGAAGAACAGTCCTGAACATATTTCTGTTTGAAAATTAAAAGTTAGCTTTTCTGGTGAGTGAAACCCCTCCAAAACTTTTCATGGTGCATATGTTTTATATTCGTTGAATTTTGATAATTAGGACATACAGAAGTCAAGCTAATGTGAGTCAACATGAAAGAAAGAACAGTCCCAAATAACTTAAAACATTCTGTTTAAGAGGAGCAGCCAAAGCAGCAGATTCCAGGGACCTGGTGAGGCAATCATAGCATCACTGCTTGAAATAATGCAGCCCAATGGATAAAGCATTCCTGACAATCGAGCTTTACCCAAATAGCCCTCAAAGGTTTGTACAGTGCCAGGTTCCCGCTGCCTGACATGAAAACCTTGACTATCCACCAGAAAAAAAAAAACAAAAACAACAACAACAAAAAAAAACAACGCTGGAAGCTTTGCAAGTCAGGTGGCCAAAGAAAGAAAAGGAAAGGGCAAAACAGTTTGGTTTTAGAAGCTGATTCAGTCCAATCTGATTAAAAGAAAAGGTTGTGTTGTTTCAACTGTGTTTTACAAGGGAGTCTGATCCCTTATCTTTGAGAAGTCATACCTAAGTGCCTTGCTCTTAAGCTTCCAGACCACGTGAATACATGGATCTACTTAAATATGGACCAATCGAGCCATTCTCTAAACTAAAACTGTTAAATAAAAGCTAAATTTCATAAAGCACTTTTTTTTTTTTTTTTCCCATTTCAGTTGTGAATGAAAAGTTAAAGCAACATTTATTTGTTAATGAAAAACCAATCCTTAAAATAGAGCTTGAACTGCAAGAGCATCCCATTGCATTAGAATCAACCACTACCATCCAAGATGGGAAGCTCTGCAATTCCTCTGTGAGACATACATAATGGCCTAGCAGAACTCATGGATTACATCCACGGAATCTTCAGAAATACCCCAGAAGAGAAATGTTCAATTTCCCAAGAAGAATATGGCAAGACATTTTACACTGCACAAGACACTTAAAGCATATTTTGCAATGTAGTATTACGAACAGGTTGACAAAACTTTCTTCATTATACACTTCAGTCATACTTATTTTATATCTATGCTGGCTTTTATTTAACAATTTTTGAGACTCCTGTAAATCTGCCAATAAAGAAGTCTTACTTTCAGTATAGCCTAAATTGGGTCTTCAAATTGTTATGCTCAGCAGTTACTGAAAGCGAAAGAAATTAGATTTCGATCTTGGATCGAGGCGAAGTCAGGAGCATCTACCAGCCCTGCATATAAGGTGCTCTTCTCAAAATGCTCAGAAATGAATATATCCAAAGGGGATGAAGCTAAAAGCTGAAATGAGGTCTAGAAGTAAAGACTCAGATTTCTTCTGCTTTCAGTTTAATCCGTGGCTATCACTGAAACAGATTCATGGTGGGCAGAGGAGTGAACAAATTCTCAAGGATACACACACTACACATCACATTTTAAAAGACGAAACAGTGCTTTAAACTGTGTAGAACATAATTGATATACTTAATGAACCCAGGCAGTCTTGTACATAGAGTCAACAGCTGCACTGAATGAAGTACACAATAGAGTACAGCCTAAGTGTACTGCCTTGATTCACCAGAGGAAAACAGAAGACAAGGAAAACCAAAACTAAACTATATAGACTTCCTTCCATGCACAAATCAGAGAGAACACAGGAAACAAAACCTCAGCCAGAGCAGCTATTTAGCAATGTATAACACGTCCAAGTGAGAAGTGCACTTCACAAACTTCAGTCTCAACCACATGTTCTCATACTCTTCTCAGATGTCCAATTCAAACTGGCAACACTTAAGCCTTCTCTCCATTTGGTACATCAGTCATTTGTTCTTTTTCATCATCTTCACCTTCCTTTTTATATATTTGCACATTCTACAGATGTGCAAATGATCTGTGTCTCAACAAATCACTGAAGGGCTCTTTACCTAATACTTAAATTTAACTGTGAGTTGACAAAAAACATCAGAAATTCTAGAATCAAAGACCTATGCTCATATTTGAGATTAATGGACTTATAAGCAGGCTTATAAACTAGGGTTTGAAAATAGCTCCTGAAACATTAAGATTTGCTTACTAGTATAGGTTAAGAATGCACATTCTACACAGCAATGATGTAAACTATGCTTGCCTGTGCTAGAAATAAAACATTTTAAATGGCTTCCTACTTTAGATAAAACTGCCATTTACCAAGAGTCCGAGATTTTATATGGCAAAAAATACCACCACCCACTAAGGTATCAGCATAATACAGAAGAGCTTATGGAACTGTGAGGTCAAATGGCATGTTATTAAGCAACTGTGGTCAAAAATCTTACAGAAGTTTCTTTCTTAACTGCTCTCTTCAGCAGAAGCAAAAATGAAAATTGTCACATTATTCTCTAACTCTGTTAAATTGATGTATTCAGACTCCTGTGCACAATCCAGTCTAAATTACCTCCTAAAATAAGGACTTGGCTTTCAGGCTATGCATGCTAAGTAAACCACTCCTCAAGAACTTGAGAGAAGAAGTAAACATTCAATTATGTCTATTCTTGTTGAAAAAGAACTTATCTTTCTAAATCTCAAATATGGAATAATTTTCTAACAATAATAGTCACTTTGAGACCACAGCTTTGTCTCATGGGTCAGACTGATCCGTTCTGCTCGCCTCACTTGAAAACTAAGCAAAAGAACTTTAAAGGCTTTGACTGAGTTTTTAATATTTATGTTTATTTTTGTTCCATAACCAAAATAGTCTTGTACATACATATTAAAGGAACAGCTTGTTTAAAAAATTTTAGCAAGGGAAGCCATACACTACATTCAGTTTTCTTCTAATTTGTAATTAACACACATTCTAACATCTTTTTCTAATGTTTCATCAAGCCAAATAGCCAGGAGGAAAACATTTCTGGTCATGAAAAGGGGAGGCCAGGAAAACTAGGTGAGCAGGAGGAGAATAGAAGAAACTAACATGAAGGAACTTTTTTTTTAACCCCTTGACCTCAGCCTTTTTTATTTTCCAGTTATTTTATCTTTCTACTTCCAAAGTAATGAATTCTTCAATCCACCTTGCCTGCTCCTTCCATCTACCTCCCCATGCCTGAATCCACTTCTCCCATACCCACAAACACACTTCTAAGTAATCACAACAGACTCAGTGACAAAACCACCATTAAACCAAATCTTACCTAAAACTACAGTTACTTTTTCAAGGTTCACAACCACAGAATGAGGTACGATTTATCCTTGAAATGGTGAAATGGTGAAAGATAAAGTACCAGTTTAACTTCCAAGTGTAATACAAGACACTGCAATAACTACAAACACTTTCATGGTATATGACCTTCCTTCTTCCTTGTAATTCGGCTCACAGATATGAACAAATGACTTGTTTAGTTTTCTTTTTTTTCTTTTTTCTTTTTTTTTTTTTCTTTCCTTGTTCCTTTATAGAGGAATATCTTAAGATTGGACATCCTCCATGAAGGGCAATGCAGTTTGCTTTCTTAATTTATGCCACAGAGCACAAAACAAGTTGACACTTGACAGGTTTATTTCCCCTGACTGCCTGTGGGTTTTAGTACTGCTCTTTTTGTTCTGTGTATGTAAAAGCAAATTCCATTCCCTTTGATAATGTTTTGTTCATTCAGGGAAACATTGGATTTTTGAGTTGTTGGGTCTTTAATATCTTTAAGTAATGTTAATCTCCCTAGACAATGTGGCCACACAGGTTTGAAAAAATAAAAGTTATGAAAAACACATGAGGGGCTGCCATTTCTTGGAAATACGACGTCTACAGTATTGTTCAAAAATTCAATTACAAATCTCATTTTTCAAGCGTGTAAGTACAGCTGGACAAAATTCATTCCATATATACTCACTGTCCCCAGATGAAAGCTTCTTGGCAAAATTTCACAAATACCTATGTTGACTATTTAGCATCTTATGAAATGGTCTTTTCTTCAAGAACAGGCAGAGCAAGGAACGAGAACACAATGACCATCACAATGTGATATAATCTTCAAGAGATTAAGACACTTGCAAAACACACAGAGATAGAAGTTTATGTACATCATAGCACTGGATGCTATTTATCTTTTGTTTGATATTCCTATTAAAAAAACAGAACAGTCAGAGCACTTGTACATTTCAAAAGGTTAATAATTATGTTCAGCTACAAGCAGCACAGCATCACGGTTAGTCTGAAAACACACACAGTAAATTCAACTTCTACAGGCAAGAACTGATATTGCATTCTGTGTTTTCTACAGCACCTACCAAAATGAAGCCTTGAGGTCATAAATGGGTCTTCTTCACTCTACAGTATCTAAACCAACACTGCCTTGTAATTAAGATTGAGTTCTGTCAAGGTTCAAGGCACACACTATTCACTGAATTCCAAAATCATGTTATTCTAAGATACAGAAATGCCTTAAATATATCATTACAGAAAGATCAATGTGAGATCATACACTGCAACAGGAGTTTTCAGACAACAATGCAGATGCATAGGGTCCTCCTGAATTTGTCTCTATGCTACTCCTAAAAATAATGCCTTCATCTGACATTTGATCACTTGCAAATACCTGCATCTATATCAGAGTATGGATGTCTAACTAGTCACAGGATACATTTTGCACACAGGGAACAGATAAAGTGCTTACAGCTTTGGACATCTCAGGAGACTCGGTTCTGTACTTCAGGAATCAGAGAATCACTCTGATTAGAGTTGGAAGGGAATTCTGAAGGCCATCTACACAGCTCCCCTGCAATGAACATGGACATCCACAAACAGATCAGGTTGCTCAAAGCCACATCCAACCTCGCCTTGAGAGTCTCCTGGACAGGGCAACCACCAGCTCTCACAATGGAAATGCCTCGCCATCCACATTGTAAAAGACCTTTTCCTTATAATACTTATACCTATAAATCCTTATACCTAGACCTTTTTACATTTAAAACCATTCTCCCTTGTCCTATCACCACAGACCCTGCTAAAGAGTCTGTTCCTGTCTTTCTTGTAGCTCCCGTTGGAGAGGAAGGGAGAAAAGAGGAACGAAGATGAGAGGGCCTGAAGGGCCACTGCCTACTCTTCTGCCTGAGACTAAAATCTCTATCTCCTCTCTCTTGCCAATATTCCCAGCAATACTGGAGTAAAACTTGCAGTTAGAAATAAGGCTTTGTCAGCTTGTAGCAAACTGCTTGGCTGCTGTTGCCACAGTTGTTTGAATTGCATCCCTGGAAAGTACTTGCGTTCTGCCTACCCCAACCCCTGGCCAGTGACGTGGAGATATCAATCACACTGTAATAATCAGCACTCTTCTGGGGCAGGAACTGAAGGGTTATATTTTAGGCAAAAGAATTCTCCCTGCTATTCAGTCCATCCTTTGAAATTACAGCTGATCACTAACAGCTGGATGGCTATTAATCTGTTTTCTTTACCCACTGACATGCTTCCAAAAGGAAAAAGAAGTATCTCTAAGATGCATTGGGTATCTACAAGAAGATGCTGAACATAACTTTGGGGGATGCCATCACCTACTTCAGCACTATTTGTTGCTGGACATCTGACCTAACCTTGTCTCTTGAGCTCTCTGGTAAAGAAGAGAGAGAGAAATGCAAATAATGATTCAGTATCACAAGCCATATATGGAAAAAAACGTTTAATTTTTTGAGAGGTAAACCAGGTAAGATGAATTTGACCTCAAGTTTTCATTTCAGCTTTAATTTTCATCATAAGTATTCCTCTAAGATTACAATGAAAAGAAGAAAAATACTTAATCTCAGAATAACCACCTCCCATGAAATCCTCTCTCGGATTTCTTTCTCAGATTTCTTTTAATTACTTCCATGATTTTTAGTAACCTTTCATGATTTCAGAACTCACATTACACCAGTAAATGGAAATTGTGTTTTGAGTACTTTCTTGGCCTTTTCTTCCTCTTCCTGCATTCTACAAAGTGCCTACAGGCACTCTTCAAAAATGTTATAATTTATGTCATCAGCTTATCTTGTTCACAGTAGTACTACAGATCTCATGCTCTTCTTGCCTACCAGCAGGATATTTAGTTATAGACTATTTCTAAAATTAACCCATCATCTCCTTATGCAGCAGGCAATGATGAAGTAATGAACTGAAGAGGAACTAATTGTTGTTTCTTGGATGCTCAAATCAACATGTTTCCTCTCCACTTTCTGATTTATATGGCATTTCTGAGCTATTGCATTTATTTCTGAAAAACAACATTTCCTAAACAGCAGCACAAATTGTATTACACTGGCATAGTGTTTGCAAGAGTTTCACACAGTATAGTATTAGAAGTTTCTATACAGCTACAGTTGGAAGAAGGGTAACATTGCGATGTCCCATGTTAATATATTAAAAACTATACAAGAAAAGTTGAAAAAAATAATAAAAGCACAAGAAGAGGTTTTGCTTGAAGCTCTTGAAAAAAATTTGTGAAAGCATCTTAGTTGTACATTTTGCACAGGCTTCTTGCCCAGTCTCGTAAAGCAGTTGACACAGCATGTAAAGGATGATGGAAACAGATGCAGAAGCAATAAAACATACAAGTGGAGCAGATTATGCTCTGCAATTGTTGTGAGCAAAAAAGCATGACTACAACAATGTTACAATAAATGAAATAAATAGGAAAGGAAGAGAATCCTACAATGGCTTGCTTTTCCCTCAGGGACTAATATCTTGCCAAGACTCCACTGTTCTTATAACTTCAAAATGAAGTTCATATATAGTCTTTCAATGGCCAATTCTAAAACCCCGTTTTATCTTTAATAACATTTCCTAGCAAGGTGTATCAATAGCAAAATGCCCCATTTCACATGCAGGGCAGTTTTCCTAGGGATGACAGGCAACCAAGTAAGTGCATGCTTTTTGCTAAAATGAAAACTAAAATCTTGCTTTATCAGATCACAATAACCCCAAAATAGGGCCTTCAGACAACAGCAATGTTTCTCCAAAAGAGTGAACTCATGAAACTTGTTTTTCTTCTTCTCATGCAGATTTTTTCTTAGCGACGCACCTTATCAACAGCAAAGCACATCCACAATAGCACAATTTAGCAGCAGCAAGTTTGTTCTGCTGGGATGAAGCACATCAATGGCACACCTAATACACAGGCTCACTCCTCCTAGGCAGGACTGGAGAGTGACACATGAACTGGCTGCAACCTACACTAAACTATGCATTACACTGAATTTCTGATACATTTATTATGTCTATGAAAGCTCAGCAGTATCCCACAGCCAAGGTCCTGATGAATTACTGTAGTTACAGTTGGTGAGTGGAGTTGCCTGGCTAATTAGCAGCCAGGAATGAAGGGAGGGCTCACTGCAAAGCAATGTGCTGCGGGATAACTCCATAACTACCTTCTCCCAAGACATACACATTGTACACTATAGTTCACTCCCCTATATTGAGATCAACAGCAAAAACCAAAACAGTCTTTACTTTGGAAGGAGAAGAGGATTTCCTGAGAAAATACATTTGAAGAAGGCAAAGACTGCAACATAATTCCCCCCAGTAAACATTCAAAACTGCAAATAAAATGGGCTTGAGAAAAAATCAGACTTCACTAGAAGTGGACTCAAAACTATGGGTGCATGTCCAAGAGCTCACCTGAAGCTGTACAGTTATACAATTATACAGCTGAGAGGTAAACAGAGGTTTAACAGATGATGAAAGATTATTGTGATAGAAAGATAATCTATGAAAAATGGAAAATGCTCACTGATGTAGAAGGTTTGCAGTAAACTCCAAAAAGGAGCAATCTCCAGAGAACAAGATCATGTCTTAGTGGCGGTCAGCCCTTAAATGACATCTGGAGCCAAGCTCCACCCCTTCTGGAAGCACAGCTGAATTACCTTCATCTGTGCTCCCATAGCTGACTCATTGCTTGCCTCAGATGGTTAATCAAAGGTTCAGGCTGTGACCAACATTTTCCCATACAGTAGCCCAATGAAAACAACAGGGGGCAGGGAACGGGGGAACAAACCAAAGCACACAGACTTCAGTGAGGCATGGAGGGGTGCTTGCCTCACAGCCAACCACCCCACTCAGTGCACTGGGCAGGTACAGATACAGATACAGATACAGAACCCTGGCCTGACTGGATGAGGTGTGTGTGTGAGTATCACTGCACCTAAATGTGAGAAAGCCAATATCCACTTCGAGTTATACATCTTCCTCATAAAGTATTTTCCTGGAAATGTTCTGCTTACACATCCAACGTAAGCAAACAGTTACTGCTTTACTTACCAGGAATTTTACTTCATTGCTAAAATATTTAAATGAATTAACAAAGAAGGCTTTTCTTTCTGGAGGAATGAATATATTAATAAAAATCTTGCTCAGTTCAAAAGCTGCGATTTAAACTCCCTTTACAAAGAGATTCCTTTCTCAAGATAAAACTCACTAGTTCTCTAACTAATGTTCCTATTTCATCATTGATAATTAATTTGCTGTTATGAACTGATCTCAGTTGTGGGGAGGTAACACGACTGACACAGAACAATAAAAGAAATGTTACTCTCCCTAATTCTATAATTACTATGTAATAATAATTAATGAAATACTGTTTTGCTAGGTGAAAGGGCTCCTGTGCTTTTAAGATTTACTCCCATGATCAACTGTATCCCCTTATAGCTATAGGAAATAAAATTATAAGAAGATTCATCCTAAAAAATAGACCTGCACATAGCTCTTAATTACATCTTGTTTCTTTTGCAGATTGAAATTTGGCAGTAATTGCTGTAGAAGCTCATAACCTCGGTAATTGTTGCCCTGCACTCATTTAGAGAAGTCCATGCTGAATCTCAGTCCCACTTGTCAACATAGAAGAATTTGAAAAATATCAGCACTAGTTTCCATGGACAGATACTAATTGGGTTGTTATTTTGTCACTGTGTAAATTCTCAGTGACCTTTCCAAAAAGAACTAACAAGTCAATAGAAACTGTTTCTTCTTGACTTTCTCCACCTCCTTGTTGTTATTATTATTATTATTTTAAACAGCCACCATGTCTCTTCATCTCTTTTCAGCTGCATACTTCTTTTTCCCTTTTCTTAAGGCAGAACATGTAAGTTAGTTGGTTTCTTGTTCATCTTCTTACTTTGCCTTTTACGTTAATGGACATTTTCTCAGTTGCTAACTCAACTAACCCACTCAGTACTGAAAGCAAAAAAATCAGATTTCCAGCACCAACTATGTTAAGAACTCATGCCACTCTTCAAATATGAAAATATAACAAAAATGCATACAGAAGGGCCAGTTTTCAGCAGCTGATACACATTTGTATATCTTGTAAAGAGATGACATCTCAACACACATAATCTGCTTCTGTCTATGTAGACCCACTGAATTTACCAAATATTTATTTGTAACTACAAGTTCCATCAGCACAGTTACAGCCAAAAATCGAACCAGCTCTGCACTTGAGCACTTCCTCTGGTGGGCGATGGGTCTTGCTAACACTGCAGACAACAGAAACCCAAAGTGATTATTAGTAAAAAAAATGACAGCACGAAGAGCTCTAGGAAAACCATCTATCTCCTGACAGCAAATGTACGCAAATGTACACATCATGGGAAGCAAACAGGAAAAATTAGAAGTCTAAGAACAGTTTCAGAACTGTGGTCTGACCAGGATGACAGCATTACAGCCGTGGTGGAAGAGCTCGCTTGACTGCGGTGCTGGAGCAACGAATGGATGCAGGCTTCTTTGACAGACTTAAAACAGGGCTGAACAAAACCCTGTTCAACCTCTTTTGCCTGGATGTGCTTTGACCAAACAATTATAGAATCACTAAGGCTGGAAAAGACCACAAAGATCATCTAATTCATGATGTGGACTACTGGCCTCCAGAAGCTCCCTTCCAACCAACAAAATAAGTTTTGTTTGTTGGTTTTTGCTCTTGTTTTATAAAAGAAAACACTCAATCACTTTCACTAATTCATTAAAGAAGAATACTGCAAGTGAGATGCTTACAGAGACCAAAATACAAACAAGAGATGTTATGAGTTTCCATAAGTTACTGAAAATGCAAGACATTCATCGACACAAGATACTAAATTTTGCATAGTGTTAGCTAACAGTGAAAAATGCAGAAGTTCACTACATATAAAAACCATACAATCCTTGCCAATCATGTTAAACAGTATTTTTTGCTTCTTTCCTAAGATCCTTATTCAAATTTTATGTTAATATTTTGGGAAGCTGTCACGGAGTTCTCTCTAGAGCTCACTCCGGGACAGTGTGCACAAACCCAGGGCAGCAGGAACAAAAGCCCCCCCCCCCTTTTCTCTCACGGCACGGTACGGCAAAGTGCGGCGTGGCCCGGCCCGGCCACGTGCGTTTAGGGAGACGGGGAAGGGAAGGGAGATTGCGATTAGGTCTAACAAAAAAAATGAGGGAGGAAAAAAGGTGATCTGAGAACGAATGGCAGTTTAATAACCCAATAACGCTAAACAGCAACAAGAGAGTTTCAACAAAGAGAATACCAAGTCCCAAATCTCACCGATGGAGCTGTGGAAGGCAGGAAGCTCTGACCACGTTGTCTCCTCGCAGGGAGCCGGTCCAGCAACCCGTCCCCTTCCTCACTTCCCTTCCGGTGCCCCTCCCCACATGCTCATTAAGGCAGTTCACAGAAAAAAAACTTGTCCCCTTTACTCCCGTTATGAAGCATGGTGTTCTGATGTGGAATACCAACACCAACCAAATTGCAAAACCATAACATTCCACCCCTTATTACACATCATCACATCATGCCTAACTTTTATCAACACATAAAACAGAACATTAGTTAACATGCATTACATATGTACATACAGATATATATATATATATACACACATGGAATCACAGGCTGCACTCCCCCAGCATCAAATTTCCCTGTGGCACACACTGAACATCCCCATCCTTCTGCATCACCCACCAGGTGCACCCAGGTCCCTGTGCAAAGACAGTTCCACGGAGGGGCCTCCCCTTTCCAGAGGCTGGAAGGACCCAAACCGCTTTTCCCAGCATATTCTTTACATGCACCACAGGAACCTTGTCTCCCTCCACGGTACGCAGGGAGTTGGACTGTGTAGCACCGTCTCGGTTGGCTGATCCTCGGGTGTTTACCAGCCAGGTGGCTTCTGCTAGATGTTTCTCCCAGTTCTTAAATGTTCCACCACCCATCGCTTTCAGCGTGGTTTTCAGCAAACCATTGTGGCGCTCGATCTTACCAGCGGCTGGTGCGTGATAGGGGATGTGATAGATCCACTCTATGGCGACGCCCATCTTGCCATTTCACCCCTAGAAACTGGATTTCTTGGGCAGGGCCCTTCACTTTGTCTCGCTTAATAGCGAAACCAGCAGACAGGAGGATTTGGATTATCCGTTCTCCTTTTTTAAAAACCTCCGTCGCTGTATCACCCCACACAACGATATCATCTATATACTACAGGTGCTCTGGAGCACCGCCCTGTTCCAACGTGGCTTGGATCAGCCCATGGCAGATGGTCAGGCTGTGTTTCCACCCCTGGGGCAAATGATTCCAAGTATACTGAACACCCCTCCAGGTATGCAAGGAGCCCCCTGGCCAGTCACTATACAATGTTTCTGCCAGTCTCTATCAGTGAGGCTTATCTCGGCCTCCAATACAGACAGTTCCTGCGAACCCCCAGTCACCCCATGTATATGTATCCGTTCTGTCCCTTCGAAACCTGAGGGTATCAGAGTGCACTGTGCACCGGTATCCACCAGTGCTTTATATTTTTGTGGTTCTGATGTGCCAGGCCACCGAATCCACACCGTCCAATACACTCTATTATCCCTTTCCCCCCCCTGGCTGAGGGCAGGGCCCCTCTATTGGTTGTCTGAGGCGGTAGAGGCAACCTCAGTAGTGGCTGACCTCTTTTGTAATTTTCTTACCCGTGCTCGCAGTACAAAGTTGGGTTCGTCATGCCACTTCTTCATATCCTCTCCATGGTCACGCAGGTAGTTCCACATGGCACCACGTGACATAGGCTCACTGCGGTCCTTCACTCGGACAGGTGTGCATTTGCGTCTGACAGCTGAGACTGCCACAGGTTCACTGTGGTTCCTTGCCGCAGACCAGCTCTTCTGCATGTTGTCCTGTCTTCTCTCCATTTGGTCCATTCTATCCACCATTTTACAGATGGCTGCGATGGTGGTACGGTGTGGCAGTAGTGAGTATTCGATATTTTGCAGTGAAAGGATGAGCTCAAAAATTTCAGGTCTCCTATCCAGCTCATCATACCTGTTAGAGTTCGTTAATAGTACACTGGAATACTTCACTGGTGCTGACCGTATGAGTTTCTTGCATATTTCCGGAGTACCGCTCACCTTTTCTGGGTCATGGTAATCCTCTGGGTCCCCAGGGACAAACGTGGGATCGAACAGCATTTCTGCCACAGCCATTTCTCTCAGGTACTGGATACCTTCCTCAGCTGTACTCCATTTTTCCAGTACAGGCTCCAAATCACTTTTGAGAAGACCGGTTGCCTTTACAGCTGATAGAATCCTCTCCCAGAGATTGGCGACTCCATCGAGACATCTGCTGATCCCTCTATCAATAGATGAGTCTCGAGCAATGTTTCCTAATTGACGAGCCTCATCGCAGCTTAGGGACATGCAGGAGGCCCCATTGTCCCAACACCGGAGCAGCCAAGTGACAAGGCGTTCACCTGGGAGTCGGGCAAACTCCTTTCTAGCACTTTGGATTTCAGTAATTTTCAGAGGTTTACGAGTAGAGGAAGCAGTGACTTTTCCCTCATCATCACTATCTTCTCCGCATCTGTTAGTCTTCTGGGTTGCCTTTCTCGGTGGTTTTGGGGAGGGTCCCTCGCCCGGATCTTCCTCTACTTCCTCCATCCGTTCCAGACGTGAGGACACACGTTCCCATCTCTGGCCTTCCACTGGGGCGACTGACACTGATGCTGGTGCTTCCTGTGGTCGGCTGGGATTAACTTGTTGCCTTCCCCTTAGGACTTGGATCTCATTCTCGAGACTCTCTATCTTTTTCATAAGCCATTCGATCTGAGATCCCCCTGATCTCCCACACTCACTCAGGGGTTCTATTAATTTCCCAAGGTCCCTCTGGTGTTCAGGGGTGAGATTACCTGATACTGGGGGTCCCGATGCTTCTGGCCCTTTTCCTGAGTCTCTCTGCACTATTCTTTGCAAGTCTCTCTGCAATTTATAGTAAACTACTACAATTAGAGAGACTAACAACACAGTATTCCAATTGACACCCCAGTCATACTTAAGGAATTCAGAGCATTCGTGAGCCAGTTCAAGCACGGTGCCTGTGATGTTCATTAGTCTGGAAAGGAGCCAGGCAGATATCTCTAACCCTGCCAGCCATCGGCTTAATAAATCTACCCCTACCCCCAACATCAGGAA
The DNA here is from genome assembly GCF_054131305.1 of Coturnix japonica. Lineage (NCBI taxonomy): Eukaryota > Metazoa > Chordata > Aves > Galliformes > Phasianidae > Coturnix > Coturnix japonica. The sequence goes on from NC_140664.1 coordinate 74,983,884, forward strand.
GTCCTTAAGCCAGGACCACAGGAACCTAGGGACTATCAGTCCTACATACAGGGCTGCTGAAAAAACCCACCTAATTACTGCCCAAAACATTGCCCTGAGCTCTGCCCGCATTCTCCACCAAAAATGTCACGGAGTTCTCTCTAGAGCTCACTCCGGGACAGTGTGCACAAACCCAGGGCAGCAGGAACAAAAGCCCCCCCCCCCTTTTCTCTCACGGCACGGTACGGCGAAGTGCGGCGTGGCCCGGCCCGGCCACGTGCGTTTAGGGAGACGGGGAAGGGAAGGGAGATTGCGATTAGGTCTAACAAAAAAAATGAGGGAGGAAAAAAGGTGATCTGAGAACGAATGGCAGTTTAATAACCCAATAACGCTAAACAGCAACAAGAGAGTTTCAACAAAGAGAATACCAAGTCCCAAATCTCACCGATGGAGCTGTGGAAGGCAGGAAGCTCTGACCACGTTGTCTCCTCGCAGGGAGCCGGTCCAGCAACCCGTCCCCTTCCTCACTTCCCTTCCGGTGCCCCTCCCCACATGCTCATTAAGGCAGTTCACAGAAAAAAAAACTTGTCCCCTTTACTCCCGTTATGAAGCATGGTGTTCTGATGTGGAATACCAACACCAACCAAATTGCAAAACCATAACAGAAGCCAAATCCTGTCAAGCATACAACACTTCACATCATAATCCTGAAATAAATTATCATGCTTTCATATTAAATATATTCCAATGGAAAAAAATTATACATATCCAGATCCTCACATTTATCCAGCAAAAACTGCCCCGACTTCAACTCCACAATTCCATTAACATTCTGTTTGGAAACCTCTCACATTACTCATAGCATCTTGATATCCACACTGAAAAAATGAGTGAGAAAGTATGTGTCCCAATATATACTAAAAAGCAAACCGGAGATCCTTGGAAGATGTTTTGCCAAAAAGGACAAACCAACAAAACACTTTTCTGGCTAAAGTCCCTTGACATTTTTAATATCTTGTTATCTCAGTCTGTAAGGAAAAAGATAAAAAGCTTGTAAAAGTACCAAATACTAATTAGCAAAGCCTTATCCATACATTTGTTTGCTAACTGGAAACTGGACATTTTTATACTGTGCAGCGAGTAGACAGATCTAAGTTAAATATGAGAAATAGTAGCAGTCATCAAATGAACAGACAGGTACGTAAAACTATCTAGACCCAAGGGGATTACACACTGCAACTCCTTCATTACTAATATAGGATAGGAAAATTGATAATACCAAGCAGAAAACTCCCTTACAAGGAGATCTCACCATCTGGCTTATCTGAAACCCACAGGGAGTTAAACAATAAAGGACAATAATTTTCCATCAGCGATGCAGCAGCACAGAGCGGAGGACAAGAACCAGACAAACCCCAGAGAGATCTGTGTTTTGAAGCATTTTTGTAGCTGGATTCTTTATATTTTCTTGCAAACATTAACCCTTACGGAAACACTGTTGGTGATGATTACACTCTACTGTAGAAATTATGAAACTTGAAGCATATCAGTAATTTCCTCACAGAAACCAAATCATTAGCTAATTGATTAATACAGCTCAGAGTCATTGATTTCTAGAACTGATGCCTGAGTCATGAAAACATACTTACGCACAAGTTAGTGCACTCTACTTTAACTTTGGGAAGCTTCTGAGCTTCCAAATGTAGTAAGTTCTGTATCACAATGCCACATTAAGATAATTTTTAAGTTACTAATTTAAATCTAACCAGTTACCTGCTTGTTCTGTTTATGAGGAATCTGCCACAAACTGAAAAAGTAGGAATCCATGACGCGTACTTTAATTTCTCAAACACATTTTATCAAAAAACACAGGCTATAAAACTCCCTTACTCTGTTCCCCATTAGTCATTCAGGAACAAGTTACACTTGTCAGACAACAAAGACACTCAATTACAAGCATGCTGTATATTATATGTATGCGATAATAAGCAACATCATATTTCCCCTTGTCAGCTAACTGCTAAGTGTTTGCAGCTAGAAATAATGCTAGAACCAAATACATACAGTATTTGTCTATCCCATTTATATACTGTAGTTTTTTCCCCACACATATTTACCTGCTAAAAATATTAGTGGTAAGGGGGAAAAAGTGTGAAATGGACCACTGCTCTGCTCTAACACAGAACTTGCTAAATTTCATTATCTCTCTTTCATTTTTATATTCCAAAAATACACATATCTCTAAAAACGCAAAATACCATTAAATCACAATAGTTGCATGGGCATGACGTGGCATTAAAATAGTATAAACTCGACAGAATCACCACACTTCCATTTCCCTTGTCAGTTCCTAGGATGTATTGTGCACGAGTGGCACATAATTACAAGATGTTTTTAGCTTCTAAGCACCATTATCATCATGGTTGCCTGCTTTCCTGAACAATTTAAGACGTTACCAACCATTAAAATACAAGCAGATTAATCAAGGTGTCCTCAGAAAATTACCATGAGAAGTTTGGAGATACATTTAGCATAAGCTTTCATTCTACTAAATGAATGTAATTCCCTTAAGCGAGGTAGAACAGTATCACCATATAGTAGAGCAGATCCTCCAGTAAATGTAAATCCTTTCCTCTTTTTGTGCCACAGTAGAAACAGAAGTTCTTCTAACAAACTCCAAAAAAGAATAACCATCAACAGCAGAATTCAGTATGTACTCACTGTGAGTCCTCCAAAATGGCTTGACAGCAGTCCTGAAGAGAAGAATTTCGGTGTGCTGGTTGATAAAGATTCAATATGAGCTGTCAGTGTGCACTTGCAGCCCAGAAACCCAAGCGTACCCTGGGTTGCAGTGGGATGAGCACGTCAAGGGAGGTGATTCTGCTTCTCTACTCTGCTGTCATGAGACCCCACCTGGAGTACTGTACTCAGTTCTGGGGCCCCCAACACAGAAGGACACTGAGATACTGGAGCAGGTCCAGAGGAGGGCCATGAAGATGATCAGATGGCTGAAGCACCTCCCCAACAAGGACAGGCTGAGAGACTGGGGACTCTTCAGACTGGAAAAGAGAAAGGTCCAAGGAGACCTTACAGCAGCCTTCCAGTACCTGAAAGGGCCACAAGGAAAGCTGGGGAGGGACTTCTTGTAAGGGCATGTAGCAACAGGACAAGGGGGAATGGTTTTATAATGGAAGATGGTAGATTTAAACTCGATATGAGGAAGAAATTCTTTACTGTGAGGGCTGAGGAGATGCAACTGTTGAGACATTCATAGAACGTCCTGTGTTCCCATTGGTGTCCATTGCCCCTTGTTCTATTGCTGCACAGCACTGAAAAGAGACTGCATCCATCAACATAACTCCTGCATATTTAGATATCTGTAAACAGCAGTGAGATTCCCCTCTTAGCCTTCTCTTCTCCACACTGAAGAGTCCTAGGTCTCTCCTCAGCCTATCCTCATAAAGGAGGTGCCCCAGTCCCCTTATTCTTGTGGCTCTCCAGTTGGACTTTCTTTGGAAATTCCCTCTTTTTCTTGAACTGGGAGACCCAGAACTGTAGACATGGCCTCATGAGGGCAGACACTACCTCCCCTGGTCACAATTTTTGGTGCACCACAGGAGACCTTTGGTCTGCTTGATGACAGGAGAAGCCTGTTGGCTAATGATCAGCCTGTTGTTCACCAGGGCACACAGGTCCTTCTCTACTGAGCTGCTTTCCAGCAGATCTGCCCCTAACCTGCACTGATGCATGCACCTATCCCTCACACAAGTGCACAACCCACCTCTTGTGCACTCGTTGAACCTCAGCACGTGCATTTCTCATCAAAACAAGGGCTCGTCCGGGATTTGAACCCGGGACCTCTCGCACCCTAAGCGAGAATCATACCCCTAGACCAACGAGCCAACTTACAACAACTCCATGGAATCATTCTGTCCAACTCCCGACTCACAAACCACACCACAAAACCCAAATTACATGTCTCACATCCATGGGCAGACGCTACTTCAACTCCAACAACCTTGGCACTCTGCTACACGGAAAAAAGCTCCTCTGACACCACACCCTGATACCTTACCTCAGCACTCAGCACTGCAGAAATTCATATGCTTAACCATCCCAGACCACTTGCAAGAAGATTCATATCACTCCTCTCAATGGCGCCTTCAGGGGACGCCTTTCATAACTTCTCACTAAAATGCGCCTTTCCGCACTTCACGTGTCATCAAGGAAAACAACATCGCACAAACCTGTGACAGCTGTCTCCGTACATCAAGATGGATGATTTAGCACAATTCTTCTGTTCTTTCAACCCTTTACAAATCATATGGAAATCAAAATCAGAAGCCTACAGAGATGACCAGAGGCCTGCAACACCTCCCCTGCAACAACAGTCTGACAGATGGGGCTCTTCAGCCTGGAGAAGGGAAGGCTCCAGAGGCACCACATAGCGACCTCCCAGTACCTGAAAGGAGCCAACAGGAAAGCTGGGGAAGGACTTTTTATGACGGCATATAGAGACAGGATGAAGGGAAATGGCTTTAAACTGGAAGACGGTAGACTTTGACTAGATATTAGGAAGAAATTCTTTTCTGTGAGGGTGGTGACACACTGGAACAGTTGCACACAGAGGTTACGAATGCCCCCTTCCTGGAAGTATTCCAGGTGAGGCTGGATGGGCTTCTGGGCAGCCTGGTCTAGAGGGAGGTATCTCTGTGTATAGCAAGGGGTTGAAACTATGTGATCTTGAACGTCCCTTCCAACCCAAACCTTTGTGTGATTCTATGAAAATCGCATGACTTAATCTTACTTACACAGACATACTGCACAATTAAAACTAGAAGAAAAACTAAGCAAAAGGATAAATGTTCATTTTGGGTTCATAATACATTCTCTCAATACCTATGTAAAGGTACCTAGAATCACATGATGATAGGCTTTTGGATTCATAAAAGAAGCCCTACTCTGAAACAGCCCTGCACTTTATGTACAGTCAATGGACTAGCACTAAAGTTTGCTCATGAGAGGCAGAACAAAAGTACCCTGAACACACAAGCAGAAGATGGAAAATAAAGGAGAGAATGAAAGAAAGGAGAACAGAAGGAGGTAGGAAAGAAAAAAAAACCACAACCAAACAACACTTGCACAGACTGGTTTCCTTAACATGCTCAGCTGGTGTGAATTAGTATAAAAGCTCTTCCAACGTTGGTGAAACTGTGCCAATTCAGACCAGATGAGATTGAAGCTGTTGTTAGGCAAATGGAAAAGGAAAAAAAAAAAATAGGCCCAGTTATTATTTATTCTAATTTCTATGCACGTGCACATAACAGATGTACCATTGGTTTCACCACTGTTATTCCTAGCTCAAGGTGTAAGTATTAGAATCAGAAGTTTTGTGTTTCCATGGTTTGCTCACATTTATTGAACGCACAACTGCTTGAGCTCTGTAACAAAATTTCAGATAAAATTCACCTTAATTCAGATTTCATTAAGAAAAAACACAACAGAGAGTTGGGCCAGGCAAGGCAAGTTGTATGTTTTATTAGAAGCCATGTGATTGGCTTCGGAAAAGAAGTGAAGAAAATTCAAGCATTGAAAACACAAAAAGAAACCAAAGAAAAGCAGACTCAGGCCAATTCCAATCTCTCATCAACAGGGGAATAAGGTTTTGATGATCAAGTGTGCTTTGTTGATCTGTCACCCCAATACCTGGAGCATACAGTCGTCATGCTATTGTGTGCAGCTGATACTCATCTAATGGAAGGGACCTCTAGAGATCATCGAGTCCAACCCCCCTGCCAAAGCAGGCTCCCTACACCACGTCACACAGGTAGGCATCCAGGCGGGTCTTGAATATCTCCAGAGAAGGAGACTCCACCACCTCCCTGGGCAGCCTGTTCCAGTGCTCCGTCACCCTCACCGTAAAGAAGTTCTTCCGCACATTCGTGCAGAACTTCCTATGCTGAAGTTTCTAAGACTGCAGAATGCTCCTACTTCTCTCAATAACCCAAAAGCCAGTGATTTTCAATTTTCTGCACCTACCATTAATCTCATTATAAATTTATCATTACTTTAGTTTTATTAGACCAGCTTAAACCAGCAAATCTGCCACCTGTTATCACAGAATCACAATGGAGACCTGATCCTCAACAATTTTGGACCTTAAAATTCACAGCCACACAAATATGCTATGTAAAAGAAGCTGAAAAAGACTGCCTGTATGCATCTTTTCTGTCCTCAAATCCACACAGTTCAAGAAAGAAAGGCAGATTAATTTGCACAAATACAATTCAAGCACTGCACAGATAACTATGTATGTATGTATGTATGTATGTATAAGAAGTACTGTTCTCTGCCCTTAAACTGCTCTGTTTCCAAAGGCCATGAACATAGCAAAAACAAAACTAAACAAAACAACCCCAAAAGCTACCAGAATACAATCTTATAGAAACACTTCCAGGAGATGACATACAAATACTTCCTATTCCTCCCAACTACCACTGAGAAGAGAAAGTTTTGTGTCTCACAAAAACTGTAAAACTGTTCTGCTTGCTCTGTGTGCCAAAATGAAACACAATATTAGGACATAATTTGAGGGGGAAATAAATAAACAAACAAACAAATAATTAAACAGATAAATGTATGTTGTGGGAACAGTGATAATGATACCAGGTTTGATACTGTTCAATTGAGCCAATAAAATACACTGCGATCATCAACATCACTGTGGAGCTCTTCTATATACTTGCCATGGTTGATGAGCACAATCAATAAAGATTTAGAAATATCCTAAGAGCTTAGAAGCTTACACTGGTCTTTTAAGGTCACATGAGCTTAGGTTTCTCAGGTGAAATAAAGGCACAAGGCTATCACTCAGGCTGTTAAATGGTGCCTGTCAAAAAAAGAGGCAGGCCTAATTATTTCAACTATAGTAGATAAATCCATGGTGCTCAGTGACCATCTTAGAAAGAACGTACAAACTTCAGAGGACTGAGTTACTATGACATGTCTTCAAGATCTATGCAAAAAAAAATCATTACTAACAAGCTTTTATTTCTTAAGCCTTCCACCTTAAAGCTTAACTGGGTGACAACAATGGTCTGTTAATTAATTGAGAGAAAAATGGTAGTAGGCTGGTACTTCCAAAGCCAATGGTACTTTGCACCCAAAGTCATCCTATTTCTAAAGCTGTGAGATTTGATTTCACTGTTCAGTGAAGTGCCATCTAACAGCTGCACACTGGAGATACAGACACAGCAAAAAATAGGCTGCACGTTGCAGCAGCTCTAGTTTCAACACCTCAGTGATGTCTACTTTAGGTCACCATCTCAGCCACAGTCTTGCAATTGAAAGCAGCAAGTAGCTGGCAATCACTGACACTGATGATACTCGAAGGAATTGGACCACAAGTGTTCAATCATCAAGCATAGCAGCAGAACTGATCACAGTGAAACACACAGACATCAAAGCGCTGAGATAGAATTCTCTTAAGAACCTCCTGCAACACACAGAATTGCAGAGGGAAATCTGGAGATCATTTGGTCCAGCCCCCTCCTCAGGCAGGGCCACCTAGAGCCATGTGCCCAGGGCTGGGTCTCACTGAGTTCTATCTCTTACAGACAGTGACATGAGTCAGTAATTTGATATTGCCACTGCTCTGGATTGCAACAAACACAATAGAAAAACCATCTGGAAATAATTAATGGTGATGCAGAAAACAAGAATGGAAAACACTGTTAGAGAAAGCCTCAAAACTTTTTCAAGGACGTTCATCTGTTTTGGATTCCAGATGGACAACACAAAGCATTCACACCCCTTCATGCATTTTGTCTGACGTGTTAAGATTTCCATCTTTCTGAAATGACCCTTTAAGCAATAAAAGGCCGATAACAGCTTTATTTAAGAACTCTCAAAAACATTCCAATAAGAAGGCAAAAGAAGAATTTTCATCTTTACGAAAAACCTCAATAGCCGCCATAAACAAAGTATTATTCTACATGACTCCCAGATGATCTTCTGTATCAGCAGAAAAGAATAATATTTAGTCTGTCCTTCCTTGCAACAAGGTAATGCTTCAAAAGATTAAACATCTGCTCTGGGTGGGGTACGTAAAAAAAGGAATTTAGAGCCACTCTGCAGGAAAAAAACACCCAAAGTGAATGGATTTAGGAAAGACCATGATGATAAATGTATGTTGATTATTTGCTTAATACATTTGGAGTATATTTTCTCATTTATTTAATGGGGTTTTTTTTCTTTCCACAAGGAAAGATCTTCCACTGGGACTCATAAAGGCAGTAATATTTTGGTAAGTTACTATTACACTAAGAATAGTAGAGATTGTCTCACATTTTCTTGTTCACAGCTTTATAATTAACAAAGTAGAAATGTAGGCTGTTATGTTTGAAGGAAGTTTCCCCAGAGAGATCAAATAATCCAAAGCAGCAACAGCTTTCTACAGTTCTGAATATAATTAGAAGAGCCAATTTCTTTTTATGGTGTAAACAGTCAGAGTTAAGTAGATGTGCCTTGGTGGTTGTCGCTTCATTCCTAAGGGCACCTGCAAGAAAGTCAAGATACTCTCTGCCACATCTGTAAAGTATTAATGTTAATTCATGTCATATTAACAAACGCATTTTCATAGGTAGGAGCACTTTGTCACCAACATTTCAATGCTGAATCTGGAGTCAGTACTGCAAACTGAAGGGCAGATCACCAGCACAAGGGTTGAACAAACCTCTCCACAGAAACATAGTTCTCCTAAACTCTGGCTCCGTTGTTAAGAAAACATCTCTCTGCTATGCTTAATGGAGCTGAGTATTGCAAGTGTGATCACAACTACAAAGCAATGTACATTTGTATATTTACATACAGATAGAGATGTGTATATCTCACAAAGATGCTCCATGCTTCTGAATTAGTATTTTCAGGGTTACTAAGAAAAAGCTCTTTTTAAGCCCAGATGGCTATAAGTGAGAGCTAAGCGTGCAGATGGAACACAGGATTTTCACTTGAGAGTAGAGCTTAGCAGAGATATCACAGAAGACAACAGTGCAGGACAAGTACAGCACAACACTGGAAGAGCAGCCTGCAGTATAGTGCCAAGACAGGAACAACAAGCAGCTTCCCTCTCCTCCTGGTGGCCTAACAGAATGTCACACTGGACGGTGCCACAGGCTTTCAGGGTGTAAAACGTGGCTACTACAAAGCAAGAGTAGTGCCAGCATTTCTCCCTCAGTGCTCAGGGAGGCATGCTCCTACAACACAGAGCACCAACATCAAAGCACCCAACATCTGCTATGGCTGTGGATCCCACAGAAGTTCTCAGTCTGTGGCTCCTCAACAAGATCATATTTTCTATCCTAGACAAATACAGCTAAAAAGCTCTCTTTTTCCATCACTGCATTTATCTCTCACAGAGAAAACATATCCCTACAGACATCATTTCAGTGCTCCGGACACCTTTCCGCCTCATCACCACCTGTCTGCCTGCTGACTCCTGCACCTTCTCCCTTAGGATCCACCTCAGATGAAAACAATCTGACTAAAAAGAGGTGCTGGCTGGCAGCAGCATGCATTGGAACCACGAGAGCTATACATCAGCACTTGTAATCAGATACAACACCGAAATTAGGGATGGATTGTCAACTTCTTTTTTTTTTTTGATGATGTAGCATGGCGGCTACCAAGGCCGCTACAATTTTCAAATACACAAATCTTTCTCGATCACTCCATTATATATTATTCCCACAAACGTGCGTATAGATTAGAAGTATGCTTTTCAAAAAGAATTACAAGAGATTTCAAAAAATATAAACACCTCTTGTTCAAATTGCTTTTAAAGGAAGTTTTAGTATCTGGCTCCTCTAAAAGAAGAATCCAATCTTTATGGGGCCAGCACCAGGAATCAAAAAGTATGGCCCTCTGAACTTTCAATAATCAATATTATCAAAGAGAAGCAAGAGCTAGATGGTTCTAGTGATGCGCATCCAATAATGTCCAATGCAGTTGGCTGCCAGTACCTCACTGCAACAGTTAGTTGTTCATTAACTCTTTTTTCCCTTTACCACCCAAGATTATCACTGCACAAATGACATAATACGTACGTTATTCCATTCTTTTTTTCTGTTGGAAATGAAAGAAGCATGTATGAATGTCTATTACTCCTTATGTGATCTTTGTCTGAAAAGGGGCTGTAAAAACAAAATATGTGCAAATAGAACAAAGATCTCAATAAGCTAAACTTGCAGGAGTAAAATACACACTGGCAAAACCCCAGATCTTCGCTAGATTCTGAATATTTGCTGTCTCAGATCACAGCAGGCTTGATAATAAAGACATTCGTAGAATCACAGAAAGGTTTGAGTTGGAAGGAACCTTCAAGATCACGTAGTTCCAACCCCCAGCTGTACACAGGAACACCTCTCTCTGCACCAGGTTGCTCCATCCAGCCTGGCCTGGAATGCTTCCAGGAAGGGGGCATTCATAACCTCTGTGGACAACCTGTTCCAGTGTGTCACCACCCGAGCAGAAAAGAATTTCTTCCTAATATCTAGTCAAAGTCTACCATCTTCCAGCTTAAAGCCACTTCTGTTCATCCTGTCTTTACATGCCGTCATAAAAAGTCCCTCCCCAGCTTTCCTGTTGGCCAAGGCGTTGGAGTTGAAGAAACGTCTGTGCACAGTTATGAGACATGTAGTTTGGGTTTTGTGGTGTGGTTTGTGAGTCGGGAGTTGGACAGAATGATTCCATAGTGGTGTTGTTGTAAGTTGGCTCGTTGGTCTAGGGGTATGATTCTCGCTTAGGGTGCGAGAGGTCCCGGGTTCAAATCCCGGACGAGCCCTTGTTTTGATGAGAAAGTGGAGTCCCTTCTACTCAGGGAGGTGTTACAGGCCTCTGGTCATCTCTGTGGGCATGTGTCCATGCTGATCTTGATTTCCATATGATTTGTAATGGGCTGAGAAAACAGAAGAATTGTGCTAAATCATCCATCTTTATGTATGGAGACAGCTGTCACAGGTTTGTGCAATGTTGTTTTCCTTGATGACACGTGAAGTGCGGAAAGATGCATTTTAGTGAGAAGAAATTAAACGTGGCCCCTGAAGGCGTCATTGAGAGGAGTGATATGAATCTTCTTGCAAGTGGTCTGGGATGGTTAAGCGTATGAATTTCTGCAGTGCTGAGTGCTGAGGTAAGGTATCAGGGTGTGGTGTCAGAGGAGCATTTTTCCGTGTAGCAGAGTGCCAAGGTTGTTGGAGTTGAAGTAGCATCTGCCCATGGATGTGAGACATGTAATTTGGGTTTTGTGGTGTGGTTTGTGAGTCGGGAGTTGGACAGAATGATTCCATGGAGTTGTTACAAGTTGGCTCGTTGGTCTAGGGGTATGATTCTCGCTTAGGGTGCGAGAGGTCCCGGGTTCAAATCCCGGACGAGCCCTTGTTTTGATGAGAAATGCACGTGCTGAGGTTCAACGAGTGCGCAAGAGGTGGGTTGTGCACTTGTGTGAGGGATAGGAGCATGCATCAGGGCAGGTTAGGGGCAGATCTGCTGGAAAGCAGCTCAGTAGAGAAGGACCTGTGTGCCCTGGTGAACAACAGGCTGATCATTAGCCAACAGGCTTCTCCTGTCATCAAGCAGACCAAAGGTCTCCTGTGGTGCACCTAAAACTGTGACCAGGGGAGGTAGTGTCTGCCCTCATGAGGCCATGTCTACAGTTCTGGGTCTCCCAGTTCAAGAAAAAGAGGGAATTTCCAAAGAAAGTCCAGCTGGAGAACCACAAGAATAAGGGGACTGGGGCACCTCCTTTATGAGGATAGGCTGAGGAGAGACCTAGGACTCTTCAGTGTGGAGAAGAGAAGGCTAAGAGGGGAATCTCACTGCTGTTTACAGATATCTAAATATGCAGGAGTTATGTTGATGGATGCAGTCTCTTTTCAGTGCTGTGCAGCAATAGAACAAGGGGCAATGGACACCAATGGGAACACAGGACGTTCACTCCGGACATATGGAAGAATTTATTCCCTGAGAGAGTGACAGAGCACTGGAACAGGGTGCCCAGAGAGATTCTGGAGCGTCCTTCTAGGGAGATATTCAAGACTTCTATATGCACCCTACCCTAGAGAACCTGCTTTAGCAGTGGGTTGGACTTGATGATCTCTTGAGGTCCCTTTCAATCTCTATAATTCTGTGATTCTGTAAAACAAGGTTGTCAGTTTCTGCCTCTGATCTCACTGTTTAGACCAGATGTCGTGGGAAAGGAGAACAAAGGGCTACACATTGATGAGCATCAGCTCACACACTCTCCTGCTACACAGTACCTTTGTTGTCCCAGAGAGCCTCTGGCCGAAAGGGAAAGTGCAACTATTAGGCAAGACAGGACTGTGCTGGCAAATAGTCTTTTGTGGATCCCAAGAATCACACATTTTAAGGTTTCTTTTTCCCCAGCCTATAAGAGATACACTGAAGTTTCAGACACTGCCTTGTTCTGATAAAGAATATACTTCTGGAGGAAAAAAGCAACTAAGGTAAGTAATCATCACGTTTTCCCTTTTAATATTTAATATGGAATATCCATGAGCAAAACTTCTGATTGTGGAACAATGTGCTTGCATCATCTCTGAATGTGTCACTGCATGCAATTAAGCTTCTGAAAGCGCATGAATAAGTAACACAGGAGGAGAATAGAATATTCAGCAAACACCTAAGGAGACCATCACATTAAATTCTGATTCATCTGGAAAGGAACTATGTTACACTGAAAAGTATAATTATGCATTTTGTCTTAATTAAATATGCTCTTAACAGTGAAACAGAAAGCATCTATGTTCTGTTCTTGGCAGTGAATGAGCACAGAGCTTAAAACTAGCATGTCCTCCCTGCCAAGTATAAAGTCCAGTACCTTTGGTTTTATTATTAACTCATTTATTAAAGTTTTCTGTTTTTGAAGCATTTTCCATGTAATAAATGCAACAACAAATGCAATAGGGGAAAAGTATAATGAACCAGTGGTCACTCATATGAGTGAGTCATCCAACAATGCGATTTTAGGTAAACAGTATGAACACAATTCTATACTTAATGAGAACATACACCACAAGCTTTCAATATAAACAATTGCTAAGAGGGTAAATGAAATCCTTCTGAAAGACTCAGGGTATTTTTCGTTTCTTCCTGGAACTACAACGCACCCCACTTATTACAAGCGTTTTAACAAATATTTGCTTGAAAAACTGACAAATGCCATTTCAGTAGGACTCAAAAAATGATTTTACTATTCCAGCATCATATAAAACAGCCACACAATGCTGTACACTGGTTGTGTCAAAGTTTTGGGTCATCTCTTTGTTCTGACTGGTTAGTATTAGTGGATTCTGTAGAAAAAGGTCATTCAGGTCAGATTTCAAAGATGACCAGCTCTTTAGATAATCTGAAACTTAAAGCAGTACCGAACAGAGACTGTGAAAGAGAGTAACATGAAAAATAAAATCCTTTGTTGAGAATTCAAAGCCTTTTTTTAGTAGGAAAAAATACAAGAGGATACATTCTTTAAATATACATTTAGCCTTGTGGCCTTAATCTACAGAACTATGTTTCTGCACAAAGAGTAGAGCCAATAGCTAGCTGTTATAGGCTGATTTTCCTTGTGCCGTTTTATTTTTGAACTTAAAAGGACATTAAAATGCCAAGTAACAAATAATATTGTCCCACTTCATGTAGTGATTCATTATTGGAAAGTAAGTACTAAATCTAGCCTGAACAAAAATTATGTAACAGGCAGTAAAAGTGAGGGGGAGGAAAAATAGTAAAGAATAAATACCAGATCTGCAAACTTTGGGCAATGGTTGAGAATTAGTACAGCAGATCCATCTATGATGTGTGAAGCAAACTGCCCAAAGAAAACCATCCAAAGCAGAATCAAGCGGAAAACTGTTTTGCAATTAAGCATAACCATAAACATACACAGCCCTCCACATGCATCTTGTCTGAGCTGAGCAGGGGAGAAGGATCACCTCCCTCAGCCTGTTGACCACACTACTAATACAACCCAGGATGATGTGAGATTGTTGCTGGCTCACAGTTCGCATGTTATGCATCACTGTATGGACAATAAACAGGTACTCCAAGTTAGTTTTTTCTGTTCCTCCTGGAGCTATCTAATTATTTCTCACAAACACTTTATGTGTATTTCAGACAAATCAAACTGTTGTGTTTCCCTAAGAAAAAAATTATTCACATGGAGCTGGATGGCCATATTTATTTCTTCCTAAATAAACCTAACCTGTAATATTCCTGATATCTGTTAATATCTAATTTCATCAGCTAGGATTTAGTAGAGTGCTCACTGTATAAGAAGACTGAGCCAGCAATGATAGAAAATCAAAATATGGCCCTAGACAGATTTGTGATGGTTCTTCAGTGAAATTTTTCACATATTTTTGAAACTCAAAACCTGGAATGTAACTTCTGTCTTCATAATACGTATATATAGTCAACACAGAAAATGCGAGGTGGATACAAAGAAGAAAGACAGAATTTGACACTGGCTGTGACAAGCATGAAATATTCAAAAATAGAAGCTGTCTTCTTCCAGCACAAAGTTTGAGAAAGAGGTCCCTGGTTACCGCACACCAGTGGAGCTTTTTTTCCCACAGAAGTAGCATTACATACTTCCATCCCAAAATGCCTTTGGCTTAAAGTATGCTTACCAGCTCTTAAAACCATCACAACTTGGACTGAAACAAAGAAGCATCCCCTAAGCATGCTTGCACACTGTGACGGACTTTTCTTTCCTTAAAGTATGGAACTGCGGCTTTGACTCAGATCAAAATCGTACAGACTAAATAGGGAGAAAACCCTATCTTCTCTAGGTAAACATAAAAACGAAGGAATAGGAAAAGGAAATTCAAATAGGTGAAATAATAACACAAGTTTAATTCTATCTAGAAACTCAACTTCATTCTTTGGTGTCAGAGCAACATTTTTTGCTGTATTCCTTAAAGGGGTTTACTCTGGCAAGAACTCTTGCTGGCAGAATGTTGCTTCAGAAAACCATGCCTTGTTCTGGTCATTGTGAAGAATTTGTGCCTTTATCAGAGGAATTAAGGAAAACAAACAGAAGATCAAAGGAGATCTTTGACATCTTCATGATTGTCTTTGGAGTTTCAGAGCACGTCTCCATTAATTCTCTACTAACTTTGGGAAACTCTTAATGTAATGATTTTGCTGATGGCAGCCCAAGTGAGACTACACTAAGCTTGAAAACACATCTCTTTGATGAATGAAAGGAGACCCTGAAGTGCTAATTCTTCCAGCATTCTTTTCTTCTCATTTTCCATTCTTCAAGAAGTTAATCTAGTTAAGTCAAGACTGGCTGGAAAAACGGGGTTGCATCATTCTGTGATTTACATTCAGGAAAAAGTTGTGGAACAACAGTTTGTTATCAGTCTTTTGGTGTTTTTCTTGACAGATGGCATATATATAAACACGCATATTCTATTTGTTCTATTAATACAAGCTTTTTAAAAATTAAGTATGGTCATTAGAACTCGAAGTTTTCCCTTTCCAAATTTAATGAACCTAGTTACAAAACACAATACTGTATGTGGGTATCAGAGTATTCCTTTGCCAGTCGGAAGATAACTTCTTTTGCTTGAGGCAACCCTTTACAAGTACGCCATCTGGTAAACTGAAAATTGCACGTACAACTTTATATGGTTATTTCACTCTGGAGTTCTGGAATGCAGAGAGACCAGAACTGTTCAGAGGAATTACAAAAATCAGAGTGAAGAGAGCAGTGTCAGTCACTTATTACCTGGGCATAATCTAATCTAGCACAGCAAGACTCAAACAGTAGCTCCTCTGCATCCTGTCTCTGAGAAATAAAGAAGACAATTTCAATCTCCTCTGCTCAGCAGCTAAATAAACCTATGTCACTAGGGAGGTAAGACGATCCCTTTTTATATTTTGTTGTTTTGGATCTCTCCAATAAAGGAAAAAAAGAAAACCCCAAAACAGGTAAATTCAACCCAGGCAATCTCAGTTCGTTTGTTTCTGTGGAGATGGAGACAGAACGGGAAGAATAAAAAAAGCGAAATAATCTTCTGAGAAGACACCAGTCATTCCAAATGAGAGAGCCCCCAGTGTGCAAGAAATTCATCACATAATCGCACAAACCATCCATCTAGAGCTGCTGCCTTATCCTTTTAACCACAAAGCCATAAAGGGCCTGCTTAGTCCTCTTGGCAACACAGTCCTTGTCCTCTTTGTTACAGTCATAGCCCTGAGTGACAACTTCAAATGCGGGACTCATCATAACACACAGCTTGCAGAACACACACGCAGCTGCACATATATGGGCTGGGCTTTGTTCTTTTGCCTCTTATTTTCACGGGGAACTCAGCTTTGCTTCTGAGAAGCAAAAGGATCCAGGAACACTACAGCAGCACAAGGACTAAACTGTTTCAAATCTTTACTCAAGAAGAAAATGTCTTTCTGTGCTGCTGGCTTGCCTTTCCATATTTAGCAGACCTGTTTGGTTTTTCCCCCAGATTCTGACATGAGCATACAGATTTCACAGGTTTAAAAAGTAATGTTTTACTCTTGTGGCTGTGTAAAAATATGGCTAGAAGTAGAACCACAGAAAACCAAACCCACGATCTGTATTTTTAAGCATCTTTTTTTTTAGAACGCTGAGCATTGGTTGCCATGTCTTTGACCAGAACTAACATCCCTTCCAGTGTGAGCAAGGCTGGAGCCAGGCACTAAGCTTCACTTGGCAAATTTCCTTCAAATACTAAAAATTCAAAAGAAAAGTAAGAATTATTTGCCTTCACCATTACTGTCATATTGCAGGAGTGAGAAAATTCAGGAATATTTGACACAGATTGAAAAAACGTGGAAGAGCAGTGAAATATATTATTAAAATTCACAGCTTTGGGGTTTTCAAATACAGAGCCAAATACAGAGTGCTGAGCTGAGTTTTTGAAAGCATTATAGCTGGCTAAACTGCATGTTTGGCTAATGGAAAGGGGAGCAAAGAGCAATACACAGAGTGGCAAAACTAAGTCAGATCATGTCACAGTCATCACTTCAATAGAGTGTCTGAAAAGGCAGCCTATTGCAAAGGCTTGTCATTGAGATATTTTCCCAAGACAAAGGACCTTAAGCACGCGCAGGTAACAATGCAACTCAGTTACTTGTGGTAGCTCTCAAGAAAATGCAAAATGACTCTCATGTGAGCCCAGACATTACCTTCCCATCTGCTCCATAAGATCATACAAAGTAAATACGTATGTCTTGACAAAAGCAGTTGAAGAAAATCCAGATACCACAGGCAGTATTTACTGTCTTTACTACTGCAGTTCAAAGAGATGTCCTACATGAGACTACAGCTCTTACTTCCTGAGCACTCCATCAGCAACTTCAAGGAGGTTACAGCCTAAATACACAAGAAGAAAGAAGTATTCGTAATCCCAGACTTCAGATGATTGAGTCAAAAGAAATACAACATACTCCACATAGACAGTCAGGCCCATTCTATGTGCCTGTGTGCTATTGGACAGTCCAAAAAGAATCATTTATCTCTTTGGTGTTCCATCATACTCGAGCTATTGAAGAACACCTACAACCCAAACTGCCCTCCCTTTACATAACTAAACTGACTTCTACAGCTCCAGGAGACCAAGTTCATTAGGCATAGAGTATCACAACACTCAAACACCTCGCAAGAACTCATCCTAAATGACCTGGACATAATCACTTAACAAGTCAACAGAAAATCCTTGACCTTCTGATGCTTTACCCACAACAGTACTATGATTTTGTGCAGTTTTGTGGGTAAGGCTTTTCGCTCTTGCTATATATGTTAAAAAAAGATTGAGCAAGCTGAAAAGGGACACAGGATATTGAAGATACCCGTCACTTAGATGAGAACTCTTTGTGTCCTTTAAAGATGGTGCATTTCAAAAAAGGTCAGGATAGTATAAATCAAATTTCACTTCTGCAGCACTACCTTCTGCTCTGTTCTGTCATTCTGCAGTTGTCCTACGCCACTGATGCGTCCTGTTAAACAGCTACAACACTTCTAGAACATAGCCACAATGAGCAAATTAAAAGCCCTTGTATTCAGAGCATTTTAAGATCTGAAAAGATCATACAAACACAACTTTGCTTATTCCTATAGCTTTGCACTGACTTTTCTGGCATAGAAAGGTAGAAACGATTCTAAAGTATCTTAAAAACAAGACTAAAAATTCAAACCACTTAATTTTTTTTATTTATTTATTTTATTTTTTTCATTTCAGTCTGTTGTTTTGGACCTGCTTTAATTGATGGTTAAACTCCACAAACTTAGGTAGAATTACTGCTGATATGCATGCACGTAAATCTAACAGGTACATTCAAGATTTTATCTGATGCCTTTATATTAGAAACATGACTGCCAGCTTAATTAAGAACAAGAATTTCTGGATGCCATTTTGACAGCAGTTTAACTGTTCATAAAGAAAACTGATTTTATTCCAAAAGTAGCAAAGTGAAATAAATCATTTGGTGGACAAATCTCTGCATTCTGCAGTAACATGCTTATTAATGTACTATTCTTGGGAAATAGTTGCAAGGAGAAGAAAATGAAGTTTCACTTATTTTCTGAAAGTATATAAGATTCCCTTGATGGAAAACTTAGGATCAGGACATTATGATGTAATGAGCATTTAAGAGATACTAAGGGAATTAAAAGAATTTTCAATGATACTAGTGACATTCATTGTCCATGTTAATAACCTATTTACCATGATAGCACCTTAATAGGCTTTTAAATGGCAGAAATGAAATTATACTTCACTACAGCATTATTATTAACATTATGAAGAAGAATCCATAGTTCCTTGTCCTCATCTTGCAGCTATTTTTATTCTGTATTTCAGGGGCACCATTAGGACAGATTTTCCCTCCCCCCTCCACCTGCAGAGGAAAATTCCAAACAGTAAAGTCTTAAAATCTGCTTGGCCAGCACAACCAGCACAGTTTCTGATCTTTACAAATCTAGATTCCAGGCTGGACCTTCCTGTCCATCTTTCACACTGGATCAAAGCACAAGTTCCAAATAACAATGCAGCAGCTTACAGACTATCTGGGATGTTCAACTTGTATAATGGAATTAGTCTGGTAGTCTCCACAAGAACTGGAATGCTCAATCCTTTCAAGGTGAAAAGACCTTCCCACCTTCAAAATCCTGATCTGTGCAGCATGGTTTGATCCTGCCCGCAGTTGTCTTGAGTGATCTGCTGCCGTTGTCTTTAAAATGTTATTGAAAATGTAAGATCACAAGTATAATCTTTGTGAAGTACCACCACTATCTACTTGCTAACATGTACAGAGGGCTCCCTTTCACTACATGAAACCTAGCATCTTCGTCAACTAAAGAATCTCTGCCACTTAAAAAAGAAACCACAAGAACACTCTGTAGAAAACACTATATCAATTGCTTCCTTTTTTCATGTGATTAAAAATAATGTTTTCCCTTTCTGGCATCGTAGGTACAACTAAGTACAAATACCTGAAATATTGTGTGCCAAACACTTCTTTAAACTGAATAAAACGTGTTTTTTTTTCTTGTTTCCTTGTTTCACAAGATTTTGGAAAGCGCTTCAGAAGAGAATAAACATGGGCACATCTAAACATTTCAGTAACCATATCTTAAAGTGAAAAGTATCAATCCAGACATCTTTAAAATGTCTGTTCATTAAAATTCTGTATACTCTACACAGCTCCACATGATACACTTTTCAATTAGAGTATTTACGACTTTCTTTCCTTGAAGTTTTTGAGCGCGTTATAAAGTAAGGACACAGTGAAAGAGTCATCAGCTTGGACGAGCCTGATATGGAACATTTTCTAATTGCTCTGAACCAAGGACCATTTCTGCACATTTTTTAAGTGTTCCAGTGTTACTAATAAGAGGCACTCAGCTGACCAGCTCTCTTGACCAAGATCACCTGCACATCCAGAGAGCCTGAGGATTTCAGAAGGCCTCATCCAGCTTCCACATCACTCTTATCACCTTCACTCTGTTCTTGGGGGAGACCTTCTATAAGAAAGGCCTTAATTAGGTTTTGGTTTCCCTAAAGAAAACACCAAGGGTTTTGGTTACTGCCAATTGCTCACAGATGACTGGCGACAGACTCAGCCTGGAAATGCAAATCCAGTGACTTCTGGTCATTGCCTGCCTGGGCTAGATGCCAACTGGCAATCTGAAGGTGAAAGGCTCTAAAGCCACTTACTGATCCCCTGAGCTATGGACATCCCTTAGCTGCTTATTTCTCGTAACCTGATATTGATCAGAAAATGGAGAAGTATCAGTACAACAGAAAAAGTGTTCCTATTTCCAATTCCATTTTTAATTACAAAATAATAATAATAATAATAATAATAATAATAATAATAATAATAATAATAATAATAATAATAATATATAATCCAGCAGTTTTTCAAGTCCTTTTTGCACCATAACACACTGTTACTCCTCTAGTGCTTGAGTTAACCCTGAGATAAGAGAACAAATAGAATCAATTCTGCACCTTCTGATTACATAGAAAATGAAAAAGACAAATCCCACAGTGCATAAGACTGGATGCTAGCGCTTTGTACCCCATGCTAGTACACAGCACTGCATCAAAAGTAGTAATGGAAACTCTCTGGGGCGCTACAGCATGCACCTTCACTCTTTCTGTCTGTTCCACTCCTTGTCCAATCAGATGTCAGGTTTTCCCAGTTTCCAGGTGGAAGTAGGTCTACAGGATATCAAAAGCATAGAATGGAGTAATAGAATGGCGTGGGTTGAAAATGACCTCAAATATCACCTAGTTTCAACCCCCCCCCCCATCATGGACAGGGATGCCAACCAGCAGATCAGGCTGCCCAGAGCCACATCCAGCCTGGCCTTGAATGCCTCCAGGGATGGGGCATCCACAGCCTCCTTGGGCAACCTGTTCCAGTGCATCACCAACCTCTGTGTGAAAAACTGCCTTCTAATATCCAACCTAAGCCTCTCCTGTCTCAGTTTAAAACCATTCCCCCTTGTCCTGTCACTGTCTACCCATGCTGGCCTTCAGCTGAGCTGCAATTTAAATCCCTCCTGTCAGCAATACACTAACATGTGACTCAAACTGTCTATGAAGATGTATGCCACATACCTATTACAAGATTGGTACAACTACAAAACCATTACTATAGATGTAGGAACAATAAGAACAGGCTGAGGAAAAGTGTACCATTACATTTCTAGGACTACATTTTAGCAAGCATCCACTCTAGAGACAAAGAACTCCTGAGTTGCCTCATGGTGAACCTGCAAAAACTTTAGGCCTTTTAATCCAGGAGGACCCGAAGTGACTTCTGACAAGACTCCCAGCCCTTGCTTCTCCTTTTTGGCACAGGAAACCTTTCTCCCATACTGCAGGAAAGCAATTCTACTTCATAACAGCAATGAATTATAAAGGAAAAAAATGCAGCAGGAAATGAAAGACCTAAAGAGACGACACAGAAAGGGAATGAGGAAAGTAGCACAGTACCTGAGACAAGCCTAACCAGAAACAGTATGAAAGCACAGACATGAAAAGGTACCATAAGAGAAACTGGCACAGCAGCAGGCAATGATGCAAATTAACAGAGCGAGACAATCAGTGGATGCCCAACTGGATTGTCACCCTCCTATCCAAAAGATGAGATATGTCATACTAAGCCCTGAACATTAAATGTCTTAAACATTAAAATATAAAGAGATCGAGCAGACAGAAATGCCAGCTTCAGTCACTAGGAAAAAAATAAAAAGATTTCACTGCTAACCAAATTACATAAGAGCAAGGTTGAAAAAAAAAAAAAAAAAAAAAGAAAGAAATATTAACATAAACTGGTTAGCTCTGCAAGATTTATCAAGTTAGAATAAAGTATGTTTTCAGGCTACGTTAATTCGAGCTTCAATTATATTGAAAAAGGCGCTGAAATAACCAAATTATGAAGCCCCAAAAGCATTTAATAATCACAAAAACGAAGCAGATGCACTAATAAAATTAACACTAATAAACTAGGTCAGGATTGAGAGAAGGAAAAGAGGGATGAAGGAGGAAAAGAGCTCCACCCTGAGATCACAGCATGTCCCCTCGTGCTGCTGTGGTGCTGCACACCAGGCTCAGTGCTGCCCCAACTGCAGATGATGCAGCTCTCTGACCTCCTTAACACAGACACTGCTCACACCATCTCTGTAGGATCTCTGCTTGCTACAGCCAGCATCTAAACGACTACTGAATATAGAAACCTGGCAGGAAATGCTCCCTCTACCAGCAGCTTGTTAATCCTCAGATTAGGAAAGAAGGCCTTTCAGCATCACTGGTATATCTGCAGTGCAGTGGAATCTGGAGAGATAAGCAGAGGACATTCAGGAGCTCCCAGGCTCTTGAGTCACCCTGTGACCTTTAGGTTCAGGAAAGTAATTTTGGCACTGGGTCTCTGCTTGCCTCCCCCTTAGGAAGTGTAACCTCTACCAGCTCACTTTTCGTAAAGTGTTTAGAGGCAGGAGGAGCCAGCATCCAGCTGTGCTGCCCTTTTACTGTTGTCCCTTCCTAAAGCTGAGCAACTCCTCAGAAATCAAAGGAACACAAAGTAGTTCTCAAATCCGCTAGACTTTGGCTTTGCATTTCAACACATAAAATACAGCTCATGATCTGGACTGCAGAGTGATGCTGAGTGCTAGCCAAGCTCACAGGAGAGTCAGAACTGCGCTCCATCTTTGAATATGACCCTCCTCTGTTATAAAACAGATGCATAAATGATTACAGCGATTATGCAGAGGAGTGAGATTATGCAAGTGCTAAACACTGCTGTTGTAATACAGATACACAAACAAGTATGAAGGGGCCTAGGGATGTGGCATTTCTAGCTTTTTTAGGAAGGAAGAGAAATAATAAGAAAGAGGGGGCTGGATAAGTACAAGGGGAATTATTTAGGCAGGACAGAAATGCTGTCTTTCTATCAGGCACTCCCTTGTTCACACAGGGAAAGCTCTAGAGCAACAGCAAAACAGCAGAGGGAGAAACAGAGAAGCTAAGAGCTAAACTGTTCATTAAAAGTCGAGACTGGAAAGAGCTGACAAGCATTACGGTGCCGCAGAAGATCATTCTTCCCAACTTTCTGGCACAAGAAATAAGGAACAACTGCCAGTAAAACAAAACAAAAAGAAAAAAAAAGAAAAAAAACAACAAAGAACAACAGAACCATCAAGGACACAGGAACAAAGTCACAGGGCAATTCTGAAGAGTGGAGAATGGTAGCAGAGATGAACAGTCTGTTCATTTAGGTATGGCGAATTCTGGAATGTTTTGTTTCTTTGTTTTTTAAAGATAGCTCAACTGTTCCTACGAATGCTGATATTAAAACATCCACTTTTACATCCCCTTCCTCAGCTGAAGGTTCGTACAACACTGTAAAGATTCTAAGACATTTTACAATGTAAAAGCAGAGCATGTACATGCACTGGCACAGGTTGCCCAAGGAGGCTGCGGATGCCCCATCCCTGGAGGCATTCAAGGCCAGGCTGGATGTGGCTCTGGGCAGCTTGGTCTGGTGGTTGGTGACCCTGCACATAGCAGGGGGGGTTGAAACTGAAGTTTAGTTAGTTCTGAAACCGTTTATCAAAAACCTCATGCATGCAAACCTTCAGCCTTATTAAGCAGAGAGCTGAGCAGCAGACCCTTATATGAATCACAGAAGCCATTCCCACCCTCCTCTCCCCATACCATGCCCAAACCCTTTTGAAGATTGTCTCAGGCTTGTGTAATCTTTCTACTCCATGGCTGTGGTTGAGGTAGACATGGAGGTTTTCAGGTTACAGTCAGTCCATCAATGATCTCCACGTCCCTCAAGCACAGGGTCTGAGCACAGCTCCACAAGGATGGCCCACACGTACCAGCCAGACTAAGGATCAGCTTTGCATAGGGACTCAAAGAGAAGGAAAACACTAGCAAGAGAAAGAAACAAACTGCTGAAGTCAGGAATCATTTCAGATTGCACAGCACAGGCTCAGAAAAGGACATCGACCTCAAGAAGGCTGAAACATCCTTCAAACTCCCAGGGTCAGGGGCCGACTCAATTCTGTGCCTTAGCACAAGTGGGACCCAGCAATCATGCAAGTCTTTTCATAATATCCGAACATTCTTCTCCTTTCTCTCTTTTCATTAGTAAGATCAGCAGGTTTGGGGAGGAAAAAAATAGTTAAGACACTACCCAAAGACTGCTCAGTATTCATTGGAATCACAGTTCCTTGCCTCGAAAGGCTGTGAACATATTCAAGTAACATAACATAGGATCAGGAAGGAAGACCTATTTTAATCCTCACTCAATATTTTCAATGCTGCTATTTTTGAAAGCATGTACTCTTTGCACCTTATTGACTGTACATCTAGGTCCAATATTACATTATTAGAAATCCTCTTTTCCATGTAATTATATATATATATATATATTTACCAAAGTCAATGAATGATTTTAAATCATACTCCAAATACCATGTGTTTAATATCACACTGTATACAAAGTCCAGCAGTGACATAAACACAACTTCAGTGAGTTAGAAAAAAAATAGCTTTCCTTTCCTATGAGAATGGCAAGAATCCCTAAATGCTTCCTACCTTGGATCCTCCCCACCACTGTAGCATGATTGGACCCATCTACCGCTGAGACAGTAACCCTCATCTGTAGACAGTTTCTCTATTAAGTGAAAAGCATGTGGTGGCACATTTAAGTCTTACAGTAATGGTTTTAAACCAGCTTTTCTTTTAGAGATTTATTTCATATTCCTCAACTTGCCAAACTAACTAAAAGGTTTGAAAAATCACATGACTAAAGAATCCGCTTAGCTTTTGTTGACTACCAAAAGCAAAGCTTGATGAGAAGTACAGATATATTGAAAGACTACTTTGGACAGGCTTTATTATGGCCAGTAAGGTATATCTCAGTTTTCTGCTCATTTCATTCCTGCTCTTTTCTTGTAGCAAAACCTTACATGCCTTAGCTCCAAAAGCTGACAAGAACACATTCCTAAAACATAAACACACCTAAAAGTCACTAACAGCTGATTTTCCAGGAATTTTTAGAGGATGGCATCCTGTTAGTAGATTGCTCATAACTATTTTTATACTGGAAGGTCTTCAGGGAGTCTGATTGTCATTTGAGACTGTGTGGTATGCGCCTAACAAAGAGTGGGTAGCACCATAAATTTCCTAATGTGTCATTATGCATCACTATCATTATTTATTGCCCTTGTTCTTGGAAGTTGAAATAACATCTTGTGTGTAGGACAATGCATTTAGCTCAATTAAAAATCACTAAATCTTTATTAAGTTTTAAGCTATCAGCGCTATCAATGTATTTATTTGAGAACACCCACTTCTCTTACAAGGACATTTCAAGGATGAACCTAGAAAGGATACACCAAGTTTCCTCCACAGGAAACGTCCAGAATAAACTTCTCGTATTCTTCCTCCAGGGTAAAAAATAATAATAATAATAAAAAATGAATATTCTCCCAGCTAAATACAAATGTTACAAATGTTTTTGGTCCAAAGAGGAGCAAACAGATTGGTAAAGCAGTATCCTTGGCAGAGTACTCAAAATGCAGATATCATTTCACCCAAAGGAATGAAGGAGTTTTAGTGGTTTAATGTTTAAGTGTTTAATGGTTTAAGCATATATATCAGCGTATTTTTCGCTAATATTATCATGTCAATACAAGATGTTGTTTTTACCAGCTCCTTGAGAGAAAAAAAAGTCTCAAACTTTCAACAGCTTGGAACCTGGGAGGTTTTAAATTACACTGGTCAGTGGTGAAAACAAAAGCATCAAATAGGCTTTTAAAAATGGAGGTAAAAACAAAAACTAAATCATGTTCTCTGTGTGCTGAAACAGTAAGCAGGAGAAAATCCTAGGGCAGTTCCCATATATACTATTCTCTGGCATAATCAATGGGAAAGCCAGTCATAACACTGGACAGCACCACTGCATGTAGGCAAATTAATCAAATTAGTATAAGCTAGATGCAAAGACAGAAACACATACTTGATATATCGATTAACTGATCTGAAAATAGCAACTCTTATATTCCACTATTTTGAAGCTGCTATTCTTTTCCATTTTTAGAGAAATCAAGTGTTGCTCTTCAATTCATTGACATCTTATAAAGGGCTCAGCTGCAGATTCACGTCTCCTTTAATACCTGCACTTCATCTCTTTTGTCTAGGAACTTCAGCCCCCAAGCAGGAGGATGGAAATCCTCCCAAAGTCATTAACATCTCCTCCCCTTGTCATTCAAGTTTGACAGAATTCTCCCTTTTGTTACCCATCTCTTTTGTTTCCTTATGCATTGAGGTGTCAGATGCCTCGGTGTAACAAGACAGTACACTGGGTCAGGTCACAGTATTCTATGAAAACTCCTTGAGACTGTTCTAGTAAAAGCCAAGAACATGTATGAATGGGAAAAAAACAAACCACCTTGCCCTCATTCAATCACGTATAGGCTGCTTAAATCACAGACGGAAGTCATCTCATCCAACCACATACACAGACACATTGCAGTTTCTCTTGTGCTGCTCCCCAAACTGTAGCATAAAATCTGCCCCTCGATATACAACGAAGATAGAACACCAACAGTTTAATGAGAGAATTCCTTGCCCATTCTATACATTGTCCTGTGAACTAGTGTTTTCACACTGTGGAAGTAAGGCATGCAGGAATGTCCATCTGCTTCTGCTCACACTTAGCGGAAGCAGAGTCCTTTAGGAGCCACTTATTCTCCTGTACTTGGGCTTACCAGCATCATTCTCTCTGCCAATCCAAAAATCAAAGTGGAGCCTGGCTGACTAGCAATCAAAAGCACACAGACAAAGAGTAATCAATACTGCTCCAACCCTAATTCCTTTATGATTTAAAGTAAAACACTGATTTACTCGAGAATTCAGGCCACGGGATATTCCCTCTCATGATCTGACCTTTTTCTGCTTATGCCTGCCTGGTCTCCTTAGGCTGAACAAATATTTATAACTGATAACTCAATACATTGTTACAGGTCAAGAGATGTAACAGCTACCTGAATATGATGTTAAGAAGGATGAGAGACATAACTGACAGGCCCGTAATCTTCAAAGCAGTTTTACATGGGAGCAAACTAAAGCATACAGACCACTCGTGACTTGTCAGCTAATAATGTAATCACTTCTTATTCTAATACCACGCTGTAGTACAAGCCAATCATTTATTCTGCGAGTCTTCCAGCAAAACTGCATATAACAACAATAATCCTCCCTCCAAACATGACATTTTTATTTCTCGTTGTACGTGAATTAATTGAAATTCAAATTCAAATGCTTTGCGTGTGCACAGTTGGAAGCTTGCCTTGTCTCTTAGTTAAGTGTGCTTTCTAATAACCAAATACTACCATGCTACATTCTCAAATAAGCTGGGAAAGAATTTCCAAATAAACTGTTTTCAAGGCAACATCTTTATTTTAAGTAAGAAAGAAGCATGCATGCATTCAGCCAATCTTTCTTATGAAGAATTCCTTCCAACACATAGCTAACATTATTTCTAGATAGACAAAATCCAAAAATAAAAACTTTTTTTTTGCTTGAAGCTGCTTAAAGGCCATAGAATACATGGACTGTAGTGTGAAGTTGCCATTAAGCTGAGCCAATAGTTAATCTCAACATAATCCACCTGTCTCTACCCTAAATATTAGCAACGATGGAGAGGAAGTCAGTGGTTGCCAATGGAGCTACATCAGCTCCAACAGTGGAGGGAAAGATGAGCTGAGACTGGTAGAGGAGGTCCTCACGCCTGCTGGTAAACTCAAAGGGCAGAAATGGATGAGGAGAAAGCAGACACAAGCTCAACTTGTCTTTTCTGCATCTCAAGTACAAATCAGGGCTAGAACAATCATGATGAGGAGAAAGAGTTGCAAACCTAAGCTTCCTTCTAAAGGAGATGAGATAGTCATGTACTCTCCATCTACCCGCCTTCCTATAAGTCTGTCCCGAAAGCACCTAAACCTGCCAATCAGTTACCATCAACCTGAAGTAAGCACACAGGCCAGAGAGAGGAAATACACCAATTCTCATCTAAACAGAGTAAAATAATTACAAAAATAGTAGTCAGTAAATCATTGTGATAGCTTTCTGATAGATGACCATCTCAGAGGATATCACTGCGCTTCATACTACGGTAAAATCATTTTATTTGAGAGGATGTTTCCCAAAATTAATAAGTCATATAAAACAGATACGAGCATCACCTCCTATTTAGTGTTGTAATCATTTCTGTCCATAGCCTGGAATGCATGGTGTAAATAACTTGTGCATTAAAAATGCACTAAATGCAATAAAAACAGCTCGTGCATTTCCAGCAAGTTCACTTGAAACAACTTCCCTGTGAAAGTATTTTTAAAACACCACATTATGCATTTAAACTTTGCCCTTCCTGCAAAAAAACATTGCAAAATGCTACCTGCACTTACATCACGAGAGGTGGGAACAGCAGTAGTATTGTTGTATATACACCATATTCCACTGTAACAGAGAAATGCAACTAACTGGCCCAGTTGACTGGTGATAGTCTCAGATAGGGTGTGCATGCCTCTATGTTGCACAAAACTGAGAGGTGAATGAAATAAAAGGCAGACATTCAGCTTGTGCAACATCTCAGCTGGGTTCACAACAACCTGCACCAACTGAAGATCTCTCTCCACACATTCTTTCATCCTTGAAACATTTGCCTTGTGCAAGACACAGTGACAGAGGAGATGAATGACGCCCGCATCTTCTTATCAGGTATGACAGGTTGTGACACTGCAGTCTGGAAAGTGTTCACAGATTAGAGATGAAGTATTAGTTCTCTGAGTAACACAACCTTGAGGAGAAATCCTACAAGGGAAAATAAAAACAAGAAGCAAACAAACAAACAAGAGAATACCAAAACTCACAACAATATCAAATGCTTTTCCTATGGCAGCTTTATATAAGAGAAAAAAGAAAGAAGTTCCCAGCTAGCTAGCTCACGGGGTAAGTGATGCAAACAAAGTTTCAATGGAGACAGAACTATGTGGTAGAACATACATTATACACTTGCATGTATGTGTATGTGTTGGTACATATACGTAAAACAATATGTATTATATGTTACCGTGTATTTTTTTTTTCCCATGGCTTTACCATTCATCAATTCCTCATGCAGCTCTATCCATTAGTCTTACTGACACATCTACACAATGTCTGTACACAGAGACATAACCCGCAATTTATCATGAAATTCAGAACCAGCGACTTGAAATATGTTCCCAGAGAAGAACGTGTGCCCCACAGTCAACCTCAAAGCATACAGAAAAACACCAGTTTCTATCCCACTATCTTTAAAGGATGATCATTACAGGTATCAAAACCAAGCTCATTCACTGGCTTCTCACACATTATCGGTCTGAGAGCAAAATGATTTTTCTCTTCATTAAACAAAAAAATAATAATAGAAACATTTAAGACATAACGTGATTTTTAGCAGATGATAACTATCTCAGCTTTGGTCCCTTCTGGGATATTTTCTCCTTTGTAGAGAAGAAAGTGAGCTAGTAATTACAACATGAAGCTCCAAGTCCAATTAACAATCTGCAACATGCCCCACTTCTTTCATCCTCCACTGGTAATGCTACAGGCAGCATTAACTGTCTAATAAATAGGTGAGAGCTGCTTAACACTTTGTAAGGTTTCAGCATTTCCTTTCACCCCTGGCATCAATTCTCTCTTTCCCCTGGCTATTAGCAGATCAGTCTGGCAGTATGCAGATGCTGTTCTGTGGTGTGCTCCAAGACACACATTGCCTGTGGGCTCCCCTGGGCTCCGGAAGGCAGGTGGCATATTCACGTTCTGACAGCAAAGCTTCACTAATGACCTCGCAAAGGTCTCTATGAGATTTTTTTTCCGAGCTAATCAACTGGACAAAGGATTTACTTCTGCTTAGAGAGGGTGGATGTTTGCAAGCCAGCTTCGAGTGGTAAAGGGCAAATGTTAGAAGTATTTTTAATATACTTCTATTTACTGAGAGATAAATGTATCTGTGCGAAGTACAATATGCTGTGCAGAAACATCCTACTAAATGCATGCACAGTGTCAGACTGTTTAGGGATGAGTGCACAAGAGCTGGTCCTGTAAAAGTGTGTCAATCAGATTAGCAATTTGAATTTGTTAAATTAAAATTTACATTCCTGTTAAGTTAAAATTTGCCGTTTCTGTCTGGCATCCTTTTCAAGACTGCAATATTTGTGTTCTTTTTAAGTATTTACTGGTTTTTATGATGTGTGCTCCTACATAATTTAATAATTGCACTTTGCAATAACATCACACCTAAATAAGTAAGGCCTTCAATCAAACATACTAGTAGGTTATACACACTAAAGTAAGCAAGTAATAACAGACAGCATTCAATAAATCATTTCTATGTCCTCTCTACATCTTTACTGATCAGATTCTACATATGAGATTCAAGAAAGGCCAGGACTAACACATCATAATCCTGTGTTTTATCTGTAGAAAACATTTCTGCTACTTCAGTGTGAAAAGAAAGACAAAAAAACAATAGTCTCCAAACCAGAGAAACCTCCCCCATTTCCTATTTCTTCTCCAGCTTTCTTCTCAATATGCAACAACTCTCCAGCAATCCAAAATCTGGAAGGACCTTCTTGGCAGAGGCACATGTGTCTTAGTAGCCTCCAGACTGGAGTTGTCTGGCCGATACCAGTGAGTACACAGCCAAAGCTAACAACTAACAACAGCTACACAACTATCAAATACGAGCAGGGTATTTGAGCCAACATACACCCTTTACATTACTCTTCATAGGCTGGCCAAGCTAGAGGTATATTCATGATGCAAAACAGTCATTTGAATTCTTATGCATATACTGCAGAAAGGAACTATTAATGCCTCACCTTCAAAAAGCATGGTGTTTTCCCACACATACAACCTAGCACTTACTCTTGTTTTACTTTCACTTGACCTTCTGAGAAGAGTATTAAACACTCAAGTGGGAACCTTGGTTTTTCTGTAAACAACAAAGATAATGAGCAAAACAGGAAAATTTCAGGTTAGGAAGAAAACAGGAAAAAAAACAAACAGAAAGTGAATGCTGTATCCACATATTCCTCACTGCAGACCACGGCTTGAATATTGCCTAGAGAGGACATATCCTCAATGGAAAGATCAAAAGAATCACCTCAAGTAGCTTAAGTTTAGATACCACAGAGTTCAATGTGACACGCTCAACTTCTCTCTAGTCAAAATGTTTGCTCTCCTACTGGCAGACTTCTTATCTTGTGTCCCTGTTTCAATCTTGTCTCTGTTTCAAGGTTGTCTTTTCTGCCAGTGAGCAAATGTATTCTGGATTCGCACACATTGATCCAAGCAATCAACCTATGCACATGCTCCATCCCAACCCCTGACCCCAACAACACCCCACACAAAGTTCTTAATTACACTCTCAGCCACAGGTGTGACATGAGTAACAAGCACTGTCATATAAGGGGCATCCACTTGTAATTTTAAGGGGGCCTACAGTACTTACTGATGTTATAACTGCACAATTAAGCCTAATTCTAACCAAATTTAAGCCAAGTCACTCTTACTCTATTTATTATGCAGGCACAGCAAATCAGACTGATGAATATTAACTAAATTTAAACAGACTTTAAGCAGTGTTAAATGTAATGCATACTAGGCCAATGGATCACCCAATGTAAGAAGCCCCAAGCAATAACTTATCAAATACAGAGTAGAAAGTAAAATCTTCCCTTTTACAAAATAATTTTCCCACCAAGTAATTAATCTTGTTTTGTTAATATTTTCAAAGACTGAGAAGAAATATTTGTGGAGTGGTTTAGAGAAGATCAGGATACTAAAATACTTAATTGAACTTTCTGACTTCTGTCTGCCAACATTTCCCCTATGAAAAGGCATAAGCTTACAACAGAAAAATAAAGCAGGCAAAAGTATCTTTAATGCATCATACCCCTGTGATTTGAAATCTCAGAGGAAATGAAACAAAGTTTAGTTAAAAATGCATCTCAAGCCATCTTGTATGACTTTCTTCCTACTAATGCGCTCAACTGTTACTGTTACGATAATAGTCTACATAAATGGTCTCCAAATTGCTGATTAATAGAATCATAGAATTACCCAGGTTGGAAAAGACCTTAAAGATCATCAAGTCCAACCACAGCCTAACCAGTACCCTAACTCTAAAAACCCTCCACTAAATCATATTCCTGAGCACCACATCCAAACGGCTCTTAAACACAACCAGGGATGGCGATTCAACCACCTCCCTGGGGAGCCTATTCCAGTACCTAACTACCCTTTCTGCGAAGAAGTTCTTCCTAATATCCAACCTAAACTTGCCCTGGCGCAACTTGAGGCCATAATAAATTGCTTAATAAAGGAATAACTTGCTTAATAAAGGAATAACTTCCATGGCTGTCAGTTATTTACGTAATCAGCAGGCATTTGCCATTCGTCAAACAGCAGCACCAAATACAACAGCAAAAAATCACGTTACTTCAGGGTATTGGAGGAGCATGGAGGGTAAAAAAGAAGAAAATTAAATTCATACTGTTAGTATTTCATATCACCTGTACAGACTGTATTTGATACTGGTGTAAAAGTTGGTTTTATACCAAACTGGCTTTATCCCTCTGCTGCAAGCTTATAGTACACAAAACTCCTCTTCTGAGCCACCAGAAAAAGGTAAGAACCTACAGCAGATCTCACCATGTGACAAATAAAATAAAATAGATTAAAAATTGTCTATTTCAGTGGATGATTTGGAACTATGTTACACACATACTGTCCCTAATATCCATTACTATCAAAACATAACACCAGCTTTTGTGAGATTCAGATTTGAAGACCAACCTGACCAAAAAAATTCTGTTGGTTACTCTTCCTCCGGAGATCATGCAAACTGCAGATACATAAATAAAAAAGAAAGAAAAAGTGAATAACTCCAACCAAATCCAGATGGATTCCAAATGCAGAAGTATATAAGATGGGAGAAATGACTGAAAGAAGCAATCAAAGCAGCAGCTCTGACAGAAATTTGGCTTCATTTACACTATGACTTCCAATACTTCTACTGATGATGTGATTGACAGTGACTAGAACCTCCTGCGAGCTTTTTTATGTAAGATCTAGGCCAGCGTAACTCAACCTTCTCTTAGGATGTATGACTATCAGTGAATGGGATATCCACTCTGTCCACATCGCTTTCCATGAAAATGGACACATCCTGTCTCCACACACCTATTTCTTCTACTTGAACTCCATTTTGAAAGCTACATTGAAAACAATAAGACAAGGCTCCTTTGGGCACTGAATTATATGCCTAAATGTCACTGACATCTTTGTTGCCCACTGACTTCACAGGACTTGTTCATTTCTATGTGCTTAAACACGGAGCTCAAAGCACAAGTACAAATCGTGTTCTCTGCCAACAAGAGGGCAAGAACCACTGTGCGAAAAGGTAGTTCAGCTGCACTTCAGGCATTGTCACGCTGTCAAATTAGTGACACATATAACACTCATGACTGAATCTGGATAAAAAGATTTACATTTTAAACAAGCAGGTATTTTAGTACTGATTTCAGTGGAAACACGTCTTCAAAACACCATGCTGTATCTCCAATGCTTTCACTGGGATTTTTAAAATGAGAACATACGTGACACTTAGACCAGCAACCTGAGGATCTGCAAAAATGTTAAGCACTGAAGATCACAGAAGTAATATGCCAGATTAAAACTGAATTTCTATGGCAAGCCTAGATGCAAATCTTAGAAGTCAACTTGAATTCATAAGTAAAGCATAGTCTTTACAGTCTACAAACTCAAAACTAGAAACAAAGAGCGAAAAAGAAAAAAACTGCCTGCAGTAGCAGTATAGATGAAATTAAGCAGTGGCTATAGCTCAATCCATCAAACTGCACTTGCCACTTTGTGAACAACAGACTTGTCAGGGAGCAGTATATCAACAGTGTAGTAAGCAGGTTACTTTTACTGGACTAGAAAGGGCACACAGCTGGATAATTTGGAGCAGACTGTATGCTGATGCAAGTCATTTCTCCTTCAAGACTTTGTCACTACCTGACAAGCATTACTGCTTCCCTTCCTTTAAAAAATCTTTTGCCGCATTATCTGTACTTGCTCCCTCTGGTTCCTGCACTGGAGCTTTTTGCATCTCTACTCTGAATCTTCTTGGCAACATGATATCTAAGTTCCACAAAAGGATTGCTTTTGGTCCCTCAAAATAAAGTTACAAAAAGTAGCCAGAATCATGAAGAGACACCAGTTTTTACTCACAGCAACATAAACACGCAATGAAAGCATTACTTGTGTAACTGCATGCCTGCCTCATTGGGCAGACAGAACTAGATCCTATGAAGTCTGAATACTGGGTGAGCAAATATTTATTGAGAGTTACTCAGCTGTGATACAAAAGGGGATTCATGGCATGGTGCATCTGGACTCTGCTCATTTTTTATGAGATAATTGCGCCACGGACTACCTCAAACACGGCGTGACTGAAGGATTTGCCTTTTAAATTTAAGAACATGGAACGGATAGGAATTAAATCCGTCATGCCTCCATGTAGCACACAAAGGAAGAAGAATATAAATAAACAGGCAACCAGAATGGTGCAATAAGAACGGGATTAATCCAAGTGTGATTAATTCAATGTCAGATTAAAATTGATAGTGCCAGCTGTACCGGGTCCATTCTGCTGCATTATTCTTGCCTGTCATCTTTTTGTCCACCTACTTCCCATCTCCTTGGTGGATAAACCTGCAGGAGAGTTAATTGTCACATACATGGGTTTAATCACGTTGTCCACAGCATTTGGGGGCCTTGCCTCCAGCGATCCATGACTAATTGTTGTGGTAATTTTTCAATCATTAACAGCGTCACATATGCTGCAAACAAATCCCACGGCACCCACTAAGGCCCCAGTGGCAAGTGGCACACGCTCCTAATGAAAGCTGTGTGCCCTAGCCCCTTCCCCCTGTCCCCATGGTGAAGCCATTAATAAACCATATCAGCCTTGGGGAGCTAAAGGGAAGGGAGCTCTGGGCTGCACAGCTCACTGCTATATCTTTAAGGAGGGAGTGCTGTGAAAGGGGCAGGGGGAGACAAGGCGAATCCAGACTCCATCTGGGATGGCTGCTGGCAGGCCCCATCTCCACACGGCTTGCTTGCCACTTGTTTTCTATTGAGCTCGTGTGCTTCAGCAAGGGTCCTTTCTTCAAGTTTTGGCAGGATGACCGATCTCCATGGCAACTGCTGGTGCTCATCTGCTGCACCATGCTGCAGCCGTGTTCTGCTCCACGTGCCCAGCAGGACCTGCAACTCCACCAGTGGGACAGGAGCTGCCCCAGGGCCCTGTCAGCAAACTGAGGCCTTGCTCCATCACCGCACTGACAATGGAGGCTGTGTGAGCACACACGCTCTTCAAGGGTCTGAGAATTAATGATATATATATCAGGTGAAACAAAAGGGTAAAAGCTTCTTTGGAGCATGACATCCAGATTAAAAAACAAAACAACAACACAAAAAGGTAAACTGCAGTACCCACACACAGGATTAGTACTGCAGGAGTTTGGAGGGAGCTGCTAGGATTATGTAAAAGCGCTGCAGCCTGTCCAAGCTAAATGAAGTAACCTCTGAGCTCAGCTGGCAAAAGGCCTGGGGTAGGCAAGGTCATGTTCCTGTCACCTCTGTGCCTCCATGTCATAGACATGCCAGCCAGCCTGCTCTGAGGTGGATGGCACCCTCCTGCCATGTATGCCTCTGTGCCTGGAAATCAGCACTTAGCCTGCACCCCCAAGCGGCTCAGGTCACCCCCTCACCACCTTGGTAGCATATCAAGCCATTTTATGAGCCTGCTTATAGGTGAAGCATATCAGCATTCCCGAAAGGTCTGAATGGGGGAAGTGAAAAAAAAAAAAGATGTGATTTTGCAGCATCTCTGCTTTGAAGAGACCAATTTAGAACCAAGCGGCATTTCAGCAGGCATCCAGGTGCTTTTAGAAAATGCTGATAAAACATTTAATTATTGGAAGCAGTAGTAGCAGCAGTTCCGAGCATGAAAATGTAAATGCAGGTAAAGGAGAAAAAAAGAAAGAACTACAAACAAAACAAGGCAGGATTAAACAAAAGTGAGAGCCCCCTGCTTCCTTGGAGCGGGGAAAGAAAACCTGGCTACTCTGAGGGTTAAACAACAGTGTGTCAGGGTTGAGCTTCTGATGTGAGCCATTAGAAAAGCAGAGGGAGGGAGAAATCCCATCTTTCCTTGTTTAGTTTTGATAGCCATGGCAGCAGCACTCTTATGCAACTGTTATGTAAGTTACAACAGGACGAACACCACTACTTCTCCCCAGCAGGGCCCTGAGAAGCCAGGCTCCTCAGCCTCCAGGCAGGGATGTCAAACACTTTTCTGCTTGCTCCTGACCTATGGATGAGATGCCGTGTACAAATGCATGATAATCCTTTGCAGTTTTATTCATTTTGACAGCTCTCTCCCACCATCCGTGAGCTGGTTTCTGTGAGGGTGGGGGAACATTTAATGGTATACAGCTGACATAATCTTCCATGGGTATGGTTGGTTTTTTCCCTCCTTATCCCTAAGAATGCAACTGCGTCAAAGCAAAAGGAAGGCTGACAACAGGTAAATTGTTCCTTAACTAACTTCTGCATGAAGCAAAAGCACTGTCCTTACCGTGCTGTATCAAGTCAGTGTCACTGACACTAGAACCGCACAAAGTTTACGGACCTGCCTGATGCCTGCTACACACGACAAAAGCTCCCAGCAATGGCAGATGGCATGTGAATCACTGTAAAGGCAATTAGCAGCTAGCTGCCAGATTTTGACGTGCTGGGGAGGACAGAGGGGGTTTTCTCTGCTTGGAGCAGTTCTCACCAAAGGGGCTGGAAATAGGCATTAGTCTCACTTTGCCCCCACAGAGTACTTGCAAGTGGTATTGCTGGCTTTCAGGCTGCTGTATCACTGGGTACCCATAAGCAGCCAGCAGAAAGATTTGCAGCAGCAATAAAAGTGCTGTCTTTTTACCTTGATGGGCAGAAGTCACAGCTGCTGCAAGCTGAGAGTGTTTTTAAGCAGAATAAAAAAAAACACCTATGCAGCAAAGAACCACAGCCACCATGCCAAGTGCTATGAAAACATTACGGAGCACTGTAAGCAGTGATTGAAAATGCATCAAAACACTCAAATGCTTCTTAGCAACAATGATAAATGGATTCTGGAACTGTTCAAGTTGGATGAACTTGCAAAATGAGTTTGCATGGTAGACGATGGTCCTAAATTTTGATCAGAAAGCTAGTGCAGAACTTTTCAATGTGAGCCTTGTCAGTGTATATCTTCATCTTGAAGTCAGTAATAATATGAAAATGTCCTAGTAAAATAACAGCCAGTAGAGTTTTCATTGGATATCCCACTGGATAACCCTGAAGCAGAGGACATCATTCTGGGCAGCCTGATAACACTGTGACCAATAACGCTCAGGAGCCTACTAGCTTACTTAGGAAGCCCAAGGTGACATCTTTTGGCACTTTTTCCTACACCCATTAGACTCTTCACTCATTAAATGCCAGATCTGTGCTAGTTTCTGTGAGTGCTGCAGTGGGGATTCTATTGTACTTTTTATTTGCTCAGTGCATGCTCAGTAACAATAATCTCTTTTTGGGGGCTCCTCAGCACCGATGCAATTAATAGCATTATCTACAAAATCTCAGAGCCCCACAGCACAGATGTTCTTCCTCCAGAAGCACAGCATCTGCTAACCGTTTGCAGAAGAAGAATCTCTATCAGCTCTCACTGGTGGCTGGAATAAGCAAGATTAGCCACTTAGGAAGGGCAGCATGCCAGTTTGTATTTGACCTTCCCAAACTAAGCACACTGGAATGTATTCAGCATTGAGTAGGTGATGCCATCTTATAAAGGGACAAGATTTTATCACTACGTCTCATCAACAACTGACTTCTGTATCAGACTGCTCAGTTTTGGTTTTCCTCAGGGTCAAAGGCTGTACCTCCCTCAGAAGCCCACAAACCCAGTGCTACAGCAGCCCTGATGTACACTGTTCAATACAAGTCAAAGAATCGCTGAATTACAGGAGTTGGAAGAGACCCTTGGCATTATCAAGTCCAACACTCTCCTAATGCATCTCCTTACAGTAAGTCACACAAGAAAGTGTCCGGATGGGTCTTAAATAGAGAAGCAGACTCCACAACCTCTCTGGACAGCCTGTTCCATTGCTCTGTCATCCTCAAAGTAAGGTTTTTCCTCATGTTAGTAAGGAACTTCCCGTGTTCCAATTTGTGCCCACTGACCTTTGTCCTTTCATTGAGCTCCACTGAAGAGAGGCTGGCCACATCCAATTGACTCCCATCCTTTAGGTATTTCTAAGCATCGATATGATCCCCATTCAGTCTTCTCCAGGCTGAACAGTCCCAAGTTTCTCAGCCTTTTTCCACATATGGGAGATTCTCCAGGACCCTCATCATTTTTGTGGCCTTCCGTGGCACTCTCTCCAGTAGTTCCCCGTGTTTTTTAAACTCAAGAGCCCAGAACTGGACACAGTCCTCCAGATGAGGCCACACCAAAGCAGAGTAGGTGGATCACCTCCCTTGACCTGCTGGACTCTGGCATCTCTGCCACGAGTTGCCTACACTCCAGTAATACCCAAGATTGGTTTTACAGTGTTCTACCACACACAGCACTTGTTCACAACCAGACCACTTCGCACCTCCTGACTGACTTCTATCTGTAGCTATGACAGTATTTTATGAGTGCTAATCAAGCCTGAAACAGCAGCAGAAAGTAAATATGCTATTATCCCCATTTTGCACATAGGTAAATTGAAGGAGACAATGACTGTGATGAAGATGTTAAGCTCAAGCAAATCCTACTGAATAGACTTCATGTAGATACTGGTACTCCCATGTAGTTATGCAACTTTTGTGCAGGAAAAAAACCCACAAAGCCAAATAAAATCCATTACTACAGTAGGCATGACTGTGCTCTGACCTTACTCAATGCAGTAAAAGTGCACATACTGTATATAATTACTGATCACTAGGCCAGAGACAAAATGAAATATCAGTGTATGAAATTACATACCATTCTGCAGATAGAAAACAGACTATATTTCAAAAAAAGAAAAAAAAAAGTCCACACACTGAAGAACTGAGTTGAAGCACTATTCATTTTTATCACATATAGGGAATCTTTTATAGTAGGATTGTCTGTAAGGACCTATCTGCTTTGGTATTTTGCCAGCTACAGAAACCAGAAACTGTAATATAGTAATATAGGTGATGTATCAGCAGCTGTAACTCTGGTAGTCAGTGAAAATCTTGTCACATGCCACATCCCTAGTTTGGCAGCATCTATTAACTATAATGTGACAAGTGAAATCAATGTACTGTGGAATTCTAGATGAATTGGTAACAAGTAATCTCAGAGGGTTTCCCAAACCTTTAGCAATGCATTAGTCCAAGTACACCAATCACATGTTGCAAGAAAGGAAAGAACAATCATTGAGGAAAGATGATTTGTGACTATTATAAAAAAACCCTGGGGATCTCAGGGAGTCTACTCCCTGATTAGACTTCACTCAGTGCTTGCTTTGCTTCTTCTGTCTTGGATCTCTTGAAGTAAAAAAGAGCAACAAAAGGCAAGCCCAGCACTAGCAAACTTTCTAAGTCAGAAGATTAAAACATTCAGAAAGTGACACAGTAATGTAAAAGACCACGGAAATACATGAAGCAAAAAGTTATTTTCAAAGAAGAAAGTGACAAGATAGTAGTAATACTGCCCTTATTGAGAACAAATTACCAAAGAGAGCTGATCTCTTTTGGAGTTGATGGCAAGGTGACAGTGGATAAGTAATTTCACTGGGTCGCCCTACAATTTCC
Source organism: Coturnix japonica (assembly GCF_054131305.1). Taxonomy (NCBI): domain Eukaryota; kingdom Metazoa; phylum Chordata; class Aves; order Galliformes; family Phasianidae; genus Coturnix; species Coturnix japonica. The sequence goes on from NC_140664.1 coordinate 75,023,924, forward strand.
CCTGCTGTAAAACAAGGCTAACAGTATAGCTTAAACAAAAACAACCAACCAAACAAAAAACATCCACAGTTAAGGGATACCAGTGAAAAATACAATATAACAGCACTGTTCTGACTATTAACCAATGGAGGGCATCTAAGCAGAACAAGGATTAGTCGCTTTTCTGTCACCGAGGACAGCCAGAAGCATCGCTTAATTGAGAGATTAATTAATAGAATTATGCTATTCCCATATACCTAGATCCATGCTCCCTCTGGGTTCACCAACCAGAGGATTCAAATGATAGAAGCATTTCAGAAGCTGAAGAGGCCACAGTGTTAGCGTATCCATACATTAACCTTTACTTCCAAGCTACAGGATTTGTAAGAGATTATTCGAGTCTAGACTCGTGCCAGAGCACCATAACATAAGGCAATTTATATTATGGCTAATGAATGGTGAGTGAGGAGTTTTTCAGTAAGGTAGAACTATGCCTATGGGAATTTTAAGTCACACAGAATCACAGAATTACCCGGGTTGGAAGGGACCTCAAGGATCATGTAGTTCCAACCCCCCTGCCTAGCAGGGCCACCAAACATACACCTTTACTAGATCAGGTTGCCCAGGGCCCCGTCCAACCTGGTCTTGAACACCTCCGAGGACGGGGCATCCACAACCTCCCTGGGCAGCCTGTTCCAGGGCCTAACCACTCTCCTAGTGAAGAACTTCCCCCTAACATCCAACCTAAATCTTCCCTCCTTCAACTTAAAACCATTTCCCCTAGTCCTGCTATTATCAGCCCTTTCGAAGAGTTTACTCCCCTCAAGGGTAAGGAATAGTGGAAGAGTGCAAGGTCTCAGGAGAACACTGGTCTTCCATATACCCCCTTCAAGCCATTAGACTTCACATCTTATGTTTAGTTTTTCAGTTGACATGTCCTTAGAAAAACAAAAGTAACAAAACCCCTCTGATTTCATATAAGAAACAAAGAAAACCAAAAACACAGGGCTGACTCCACAGATTTTTATTCTGCTCCACTTACAGCTCCTACAGTGTCTAAATTTCAGCTGTCAAGAAACCATGAATCCATCTTCTTCACTCCCTGTTCTCACCAACACTCAACTCCTTACACTAATTTCTAATACAGTACTTTACCCCAATCCCACACTGAGCCTCTTCATGCTTTTTCTCTCTCCCAGAGAAAGCCATCAGCTCCCACTTAACACCTTTGCAAGACATGGCAAGTAAGTCCACACAGTGGATTATCCAAATGAAAACTGTCACTCTACCCAAAAAGGCTGGGAGTTGAGCAAGAAAAAGTCAATGGAACAGGGCTCAGGCCCTCAACAGAGGCATTCAATCACCGCTCAAACACTTTTACTATTCAAAGCCATGTGTCTAGAACCAGGAGAAAAGAAAGCCCTGGAACAAGACTCAAGCCCACTGAATTCACAGATCCATACAAGCTTTCTACAGGTAGCAAAGAATAGAGCTATGAGCTCATGCAGGTATCTCCCCTGCTGTCACACTTCCTTGACAATTTCCTCAGTTGTGGTTTGAAAATCATCTTGGGGCTGTCCTTCAGCTCCCAGCATACTTGCTACAATTACTCCCTTCTGCTACGAAGCCTTTTGGGTGTCTCCAGAGAGCCTGGGAAGGCCCTGCTAGCTCTGGCTTGCACAAATGTGAAGAGCATATAAAAGAAATTACAGATTCAGTGTTCCCTAGTTCACCTTCCTTAAACTCTATCTATGAATTGTACAGCTGCAGAGCTTTTCCCTAACTTAAGGTGTATGCATTTTTATTCAAGCCTCGTGAAAAGAGATAATGAAAGGGAGGTGGAAGTAAAGAAGCAAAAGGGTCACTGCAGGGGAACTCCAGCTTTTTCATATTCGAGCCTTTCAAGGAAAGAGTTACTGATTTTCTCTTCCTGCTGAGTATCAGAAGGCAGCAAGGAGGTCATTGTAGGGGAACACTCACTTTTTCATATTTGAGCTTTTCAAGGGAAGAATTAATGATTTTCTCTTACTGCACAGTATCACATCTGCAGGTGTGGTGGAAAGGAATGAAGTCAAGAGGCTGCCTGTTGAAAATGACTAAAGGATCTGTGCTTTTCTGTGTGACTGTGGCTGGACTTTTCCATCTCCAAGAAAAATTATGCTAACTTAGTCCAAGTAAACAATGCCAAGCTGCTCTCACAGTTGGGGCAGGTGTATCTGCTAGAAAACTCCAGGGCGATAAAGGTGACTGTGAATGGTTTGTTACATACCAAAGGGGCACGGAACAGCCATATCTATGTAAACGCTATATCCACTAAGGTAAAGTAACACAGTGCTCCTATTCTCCTGCTCCTACTCCCTTGTTTTTAAGACTCTGGTGCTTCAGTGAGAGCCCCAAAGGTGACAAGCACAGAACAACTAATGGAACACCACAAAAATCACTTCGTCTTTTTTTTTTTTTTTTTTTTTTTCCCCCATTAAATTAGAGTCTTATAATTACAGTCCTCGCCAAATTAGTCTTTCTTCTCTTTATTCCAGGTTTCTGCACAGGTCTGCTTTTATCGAGAGCATTTTATATCAATCAACAGTAGAAAAACAGAAACACTTTTTTGAGCTAGAAGCAACTCTGGTCAGCTTCAAAAGCTGCCTAAACAAAGCAGCAGCTTGTTTCTTGTCCCAGCAGGACAGCAGCTCCTAGGGTCAAATTTAAGAAAACAGAAATTCACCAGTGCATCCCCATCATGGGTACTGGGTACTATTAAAAACCAAAACTATATATATGGCAGAGAACAACTCAGAAAACTCTGCAGAGGGTGCTACAACATTTGTCTTACTGTTTGCTCAGACCTCCTCCAGTCAGCCACATGCAGAACACAGCAAATGCTTATGCACAGACTGTTTGAGTTCACTACTGATATGTGAATACTGATAGCAACACAAACAAAATACATAAATATTGTTTTATATTATTGCATGATTAAGTGCACCATCAGATGGGTTATGAGAATGAGAGCTTCCTGTAAATGCACTTTCTTAGTTCCTCCTGATCATGGGCCTATTTTGCATAAGAGTTGCAATCTAGATAAATTACCTCTGAGAACGACTAGAAGCTCAGATAAGTAACTTCAAGAGAGCAGACACAGGACAATCTGCCTTATGTGAGCAGATAAGCTTTGGGAAAGTAGCCCTTCCTTTACAAGATAAACTTTGGCTTCTATTAAATAAATGAAAATAGCAGCAGCAAGTGCCAATACAGGAAGAATTTTCCTATTTAAGAACACCAGCTTTCATTCAATAAGAACAGGAAGCAATTTAGCATTTGTAAAGATGAGTAGGTCTACCCATCTTGTTTGTAACACAATAGCTTCTAGTACAGTAGCGGAGAGATTTCAGCAATTACTGTTTCTACTGTAACACATGTGGCAGTATCAAGAAGAAATCCTCTCAAAGATGAAAAAGGATTGCAGTCAAGAGTTTAACTGTCACTTTTGAAAGATGCTAAATAAACCTGAACTGACAGAAGAAAAGGATTCCCCTCACTGTACTTGTTTATTGGAATAGCCCATAACTTTTCAACCCATACAGTTAAAGCTGAACTCCTAAATGGAGTCTCTTGCTTTATTTAAATGAATTCTATGAACCCTTCTTCTGCTACAGGCAGCACAAGTATTTTGCATCCATTACTTTCCGAGAAGAAAACTCAGTAAATTCACTTCAATTATTGCTTTTAAGAGCAGAAAAAGTTCTGAGCTATAATCTCAGCATTCATCTCTGGCATCTGCATAATGACAATTGGTGCTGTTGAATGAGCAGCTCGACATTCAGAATAGGAAGGGCAGCAATTCTCAGGGTTAAAAAATATATACTATTCTGTTATTTTTCCCATCTTCTCACAATTTTAAGTAAGAGATAAAAGTTACTGCGCATTGCAGGGGTAGAAGCTGACAAGGGACAAAGTTATAGCCATTAGCTTATGGCTCTTTGTTGGGAAATTTTATTTTTTATTACTTTTCTTGATAAAGGCAAATTTTGACCCAGAGAATACAGAGCTAACCAAGATTTACAAACATTCAGCTAAGGTTTTTAAATAAGCTAAGTGGCTGTCAGAAGAAAGCAAAGCAATAAGCCGCCTCCCCAAACCTCTCCTCCGACTTGGCTCCCAAACAAGACCGGTAGCGGATTACCTCCATGGCTACCTCTTAAATTCTATTTGTTGTTATATACAGAAGTTTAGTGGAATTATGACAGAATATTTAGGATCAGACTTATTACTGATGCTCACTACATAGTCATCAGACTACATAATTTATGGCATCTGTTCTGTTCAGGAAAACGGAGACATTGCTGTAATATCTATTAGTAACCTGTCATGATTATTTACATGGTGAGAAATGTTAATACAGGCTGACATTTTTCCCTGATTCATTTCAGTGCAGCAGCAAACTCTGCTTGTAACGACTTGATACACTACCTGGGATGGGCAATATCTAACCCCATTATGGAAATGCCCCAGCAGAACAAAGGAGCCAAATTTGTTCCAGATTCTTTCCTTCCCTCTGGAAACATCATCACCCCTCACAGGATAATCACTTCCTTCCCAACACTCTCATGTTCAAATGTTCTATGTTCTACCTTCTCTACTGCTCACAGAGATTTCCTTGTTGTGAACTATGAACCGCAAAGCAAATCAGGCCAACCGTAGAAGAAATCAAGGAAGATTCAAGCTCAGTTATTCTTTATAATTCAAGTTGCAAACAAAATCAGCACAGCTTACTTATATACTTCTACGAAGTCTGAGTTTAAAGAGGAGCTGAGGGGAAGCCTGATGGCAGCTGCAGCTCCACACAGGGAGCGGAGGGGCAGTGCTGAGCTCTGCTCTGTGTGACAGCGACAGGGCATGGTCAGGTGGGGGTTAGGGAAGGGTTCTGCACCAGGGGGCAGTGGGCATGGAACAGGTTGCTCAGGGCAGCAGGCACAGCCCCAGGTGCCAGAATTTAAGGAGTGTTGGGACAACAGTGACAGACACGGGGTCTGACCTTTACATGGTCCTGTGTGGAGCCAGGAATTAGACTCAATGGACCTTGTGGATCTCTTTCAACTCGGGCTATTCTACGTCTCTATAAACTATACGGTTCCTCTCCACCGACCATTACCCCCTAAAGACATATGCCTCACAACTCAGTGACACGAAGACCTCGATGAATGGTACAGAGGTGGAAAAGCTGATCATATACTATCAATAGTTTGTTATTTTCTTAAAATGTTTAAGAGCAATCAGCCTCCACACTCACACAGGAGAACTGCATTTATTCACTCCATGTAGCAGCTAGAAATGATGCGATCACAAGAAGTGATGCACAACAGGAACATCCTAACCAACATTTCTCCCTCCAGAAACAAGAAATTAAGTCTGTGTTTGCAATCTAGTAAAGAGAAATACTTCCTAAAACGATTGATCTAATCTCAGCTGAATTAAAACTATCTCAGCTGAGTTTTGTGTAACAGTCAGGTACAGTCAGAAGCATGCCATTAAAATCTCTCCCCCACTCTCAGTTGGGTAGTTCTGAAAAATGTTCTGCGAGCAGCAAAAATGAATATTACAATGCAACAACAACAACAACAAACAACCCATGGGGTATCCTAGCTTGATGAGGAATTATATTAGGCTCATTGGACTAACTCCTAGCTGATTAAAACTAATCAGCATTCATCAAATAACAGTGTGGTAATTCAACAGTATTATTTGGCAGTATTTTCATTTGCACAAATAAAGGCAAGGGAAACACCTTCTCTGTGCTATAAATTGTTGCTCTTCAAGGTTTTCAAGAGAAGCACTTTCTTCTCCTTCAGAGCTGCTTAATAAACTACACTATTTAGCCTTCTCTTGCGTATGGTGCTCAGTTCCTCCCTGCTGGATCCCATGGAGACAAATCACACTGAATTACTGAACCTTTAATTTACTTTTGATTAAAAAAAAATTAAAGGGAAGGAGAAGCAATGCATACACATGGGTAGAACATTTTGAATGCAATGTTAAAAGATGACACTATGCATTCTATCACATCATTTTTTCCTTTTTAGATTCCAAATAGACTAAAATCAAGTTCACATGCTAGAAAAAGCGTTCATTGCTAGATGGAAAGAAGTACCATGTTCCAGACAATCAAATAACTGCTCTTGTTGGTTTCAAGATTGATGTTAGACTGATTTAACACTTTTCCACATACATATTTGGGCAGGAGAAAATGAAGCATGAAGACAAAGTAGTTTCCTAAATTGCAAAGATAAGGAACATAAATTTCATCTAAAAATGTGGTCTCGCACCATGAAAGTGAAATTATCCTCTAAATCTATTGACAGTACTACTCAGCTGGCAAAATCATATGGAGCCACAAACACAAATGGCCATTCAAGTTCTATAATAACTACTCACTTCAAGATCCAATCCTCTACTTACTTCTCCACAAAATATCCCTGCAAATAAATAACACATTTCCCAGAAATAGATGTAATAGAATTGTCATAAAATGGAATACCACGTTTGTTCATTCTACACAAACACACAGAGATTGAGAGTAAGCTTATATTAATTCTTTTGAAGAACACCAGCTCTAACATACATAATGAGTCTGTCAAAGCTAATAAAATCAGAGAAAGCAACATTTCAAAAATTTTATGGGTTCCTTCTGGATGAAAAACTTGATGAAAAAATAGTTTTAAAAATAGAGCTGTAAATTAAGGAGGAGACAACAGGCAAGTTTTTTGACAAGAAAAAGGGAAGGGTGGAGTAAAGTTATTTTATAACACAGTACACATATCATACTTGGGTAACAGATTAAGAGAAACAACAATGTTTAACAACAATAAAACAACATGTACTTTGATTGACCACAGCATCGACTCTCTGCAACTCACCTCTACATTCTGGTTATCAAGGCAAGACCAAGACTTCCTCCAAGTCCGCTCAAAAGAAGCTAACACATTATCAAACCAAATTGTCGATCTTCAGGCAAAAAGAAATAAGCTCCCCCTGATTTTTTCTTCCAGTGGAAAGGAGATAGAAGAAACAGATTTTCTGTGTAAGAGTCAATCCAAGTTAAAAATACTCAAACCTTTACACTCCTGAGAGTCTGGATCAAATGTGAGAGACAAGGGGGCAGTGGGTCCAAAATGTGCTGGGAATACTCCAATTTGATATAAGAGGAAAAACTTTTACTGTGAGAACAATTAATCACTGTAATAACCTGTCCAAGGATATGATGGATTCTCCATCACTTGAGATTTTTAAAACTTAGCCAGACAAAGTGCTAGATGATCTTGTCTAGGTCTTGCTTTCAACATGAAAGGTTGGACCAGAAGATCCCCAAGATCCTTTCCAACCTGGGCTTTCTATGAATTCTACAGTGTATTTCTGCAAAAACTTCTTTTCAAAATGCTTAGATGAAACTGAAAAAAAAAAAAAAAAAAGGAACGATGCTTTATCAATTCCCTTATTGCTGGACTTCAATACAAGCAGTTGCTTAGGTTTGTGGTACTGAAGGAAGCTGTCTCCAACTGTTATCATAAGGAGGTTGAAAAAAGGCTGACAATTCTGCTGCCCCTGGCTATGGGTGACTCTTTTCGAGTCAAGAGATGTGTAGTCAAGTAAGGACAGATCATTTCTTTCCCTACCTGAACAAACAGCTCAACTTACCTGACAGAGCCTTTACACGGGCCTCCTAAAGCCAACTAAGTGACTACAGTCAGAGCTCTTCTCCTTGTACAGAAAGAGGCTGGATCACCACAAATTATACGCAGAAATCAGGCCCTCTGTCCTATTACTTATTCCCTTTTAAACTTATCAGCATATGTTTTTGGCAGGCATTTTTCTAGATGTACCACAACCATACATTTTTTGGTATCAGTACAAAATGTTGCAGAATACATACAAACATTCAGTAATACCTTTCTCTAAAAACCTGCAGTTCCACATCAGCTCTATATCTGATCAGCCAGAGCAAAATTTCAGTGGCTGCCAGTTCAGTGGAGTGTCTCTGGAATTAGCCAGCTGTGATAACCTGCCATTATGTTTACACTGGGCAGGGGGGAACTGCAACAAGAATGATAATAAGCCACATTTGTCTCATTTTGTATTTATTTGGTCACTTGCTTTTTTTGTCTTTGCGAGCATACACACACATATATACACATAGGTAAATAATTGTATGGGCCGACGTAATCTCTAGAATGAGATGAAGGTGACTCAGAAGTTGAAATATAAACTTTCAGCTTGGATTCAGCTCACATTTCTGTCACAGACAGCAGTCACTCAAACCCATTTGCTTCCTAATTTCCCATTAACTTCATTTAATCTGAAACACTGAATGCTTTACCTTCAGTTACCTGCCAAAATCAGGAGAGGAGGCTCCCCCTGCAGTCAGTCACAGAGAGAAGCTGCCTGGTAGCCTGATCTAGAAACCCTGAGTCATGCCTTCAAAGTATGGTGGTAGACCTCTGGTCTCTACGGGTATATAAGCCCTGTAGGAAATCAGACTTTCTCACTGAGGCAGCTAACACCATTGTCTACAGTGTGTGTGTGTCTCAGTCTCCTGCACACTTCAGTTCCAGGCCATAAAACAGGGATGATGACATTTCCCTATCTCATAACCATCTCGGGCGAATACGCACAGAAAAGACTGGGAGACATTCAGGTACTGCAGTGATGTGGTTGCATAGGAGACAGACAGTGACCTAAAAAGAACAGATTTCAAACACTGAGAGGTTTGTGATGGAGAACTGCGAAGCTTGCACTGCAGACTTAAATCTCTTTGGTGTACTGTGTGGGAAGAACCGCAGCCCACCCAGCATCCCCCATGCTCGTTTTTATCCCATGTTCTTGGGAGGCTCCAGCTGCTCAAGACAGCAATAGACCTCTGTAACTTCAATTTCACCTTGAAGCGTTGCAGGAATGTATTTTATATGCATTATATTTACCCTTATATGCTTTATCCATATACACACACACAGCTTTAACCATTTCAAGGTCCCCACAGAGAGCTGTTAGCTTAGACAGAACATGGGTCTGCATACTATTTAAGCTACATGCACCATCTGCTCCAACATTTTAATGTAATTTACCAGGCAAAAGCCAAACAGGAAAAAAAAAAAAAAGCCTGCTAGATGAAAGATATTAAATTTCCCCTTCCCCAAAACACCTCCTGCTGATTGATATATGAAACCAACTCACCCTTAACTAAAATTGGATTTAAGAAGAACACGTTCATTAAAAATATATATATATATATATATATATATATAAACTCCCCTCTATGTCAACAAGGTAACACTGCCATAATTTTTCTGTTAATTACTAATTTACTGCCCATGAAAACTGATCAAACCTAATAACCCCTTCACAAAAATAAAAAAAATAAAAAAATAAAATTTTAAAAAAAGGGAGTGGGCAGAGAATGTGCTTAAAACTGTTAATTCCCCATGTACAGTTTTGAGGATCTTCAATAAATGATTAAAGAAAAAATCATTTACTGCAGTGTTACAGCCAAGCAAGTTGGACATGTCAAGAAGTGTATTTGGCTGAAGGTGGCAGCCCTGGGCCAAATACTATTTAAGTCTTGGAATAAAGTCCTGCCCCTGGTTAATAGCAAGGCTTCCAAAAGCCGAAAAAGCTTACATGTCAAGAACCAGGTTTATCCAAGGAGTTCACTGATGACAAATAGGCTTCCACCTTTTAAAACAAAAGCAACGATCTGCAAAAGTTGTGGTAAACTCTTCCTGTTCAACAGTGTTCATCCACAGTGACACTTAGACAAGGCTGACAGTTTCTTCATGGAAAGTACACACAAAATTAACAAGATACAGTGGCAGGGAAACCACCTTTGTTATAAATTCAGGACATCAACCACAATTTGAAGGCCAAGACTGCACAACAATTTTTAAACCTGTAACCATATACAAACTGCTGACATAAAGCTCTCGTTAAAGCCTTACTGAAGGCCCAGTACCTACTTATTTCCTCACTAAAGCCATGACAATCTCCTGTCCATACCAGGGAAAAAAAAAGAGAGGGAGCTGTTTCTTAAGATTGTAAGCACCAATGTGACTTTCTGATGTGGAAGGAAGAGAAGCGTATATGTGCCACAAAAAAAAAGTCTTATCCAGCTCTTCCTTACTGATAGGCTACCTATGGCTGCCTTCACAATCTATAAGCTTAGGAAACACAACACCAACCCAAACTCATGCCCAGAGCCAAACATCTGTTTTACAGAATGCCACCAAACACCCAGCGGTAACCAAAGGGTTCATCTCCCACAGTCCTCATACAAAGCCTTCCTTCATTTTTCAACTGAAGGTAAGTATTGCAGAATGAATGTTAAGGACCATCAAAAAAGGAAAAAAGAATGCAAACTTTTTACGCTGGTGTATAAAGACACTGTATGCCCACAAGTCAAACAGTGGATGTAGGCCTCCTCTGGCAAAATCCTGGAAAAGATGCAGATAAGAGCAATCACAAACATATGGATCAGCTCTCACACAGGACATGACTGTATGATAGAACCCTTTGGCCTGGCAAGAAATAACCAGTGAGAGTTACAAATCACGAGTGGCATAAGTGAGGAAAAGAAACTATTACCCGTGAGTCTCTTCTCATTGTAACTGGTAGGTCACAAGGTCAAAAGAAGATGCTGCAGGTTCCCTGGGACTCAAAATAGCACCTCAACAAATTAATGGAAGCAATGAAAACAAAGGTATTGTTTTTGGCTCAGGAAGCTGAGAGCTGCAAGCGTATATCATAAGATCCATGTCCTGCTTCACTCTTTAAGCATCTGCCTGTGATGCTGCAGGATACAGCATATCATGTCCAACAGAGGTTTGATCTGAAACACCATCCTTGGGTTATTTTCCTGAAGAACATCAGAAATTCAAAAACATCAGGACGAGAGACTTCCTAAAAATTATGGAATTTTCCTTTTTGTCTTTTATTATTATTATTATTATTATTATTATTATTATTATTATTATTATTATTATTATTATTATTATTTTCTTTTTTCTTTTTTTTTTTCAATTGGGAGATTTTTTGTTTCTTGGTTTGAAAGGTAAAATTCATTTGTCAGATTTTCATGTTTCTGTCCCAAGCTAACATATTCCGCATCAGTGAGCACCAAGAACATTGCCATTGACTTCAATCAGCGAAGGATCACACCCTAGCTGCTTCCAATTTCACAGGTACTAAGCAACGCGATGATCAGCCTCTGAGTAAGCAGCATCCTGTACTCAAAAGTTTTAAACGTGGAATTTCATACAAACCTGGGTTCAGCACTCATCAATGAACATGGTCTCTGTGAATCTTGAATAGTAAAGTCCCGAAGCACAGAAATAAATATGTGATGTCAAATGACATTTATTTCCTCATCTCCTCTTCACAGACCTAAAACTGAGAGTACTTGCTACTACACTGTGAAGTTTCTGTGTTTTTTCTGCTGTTATCCAGAATAAAAATAACTTTGCTCTACATTAAAAAGCACTATAACATTCCTATTAAAGTTATGTATAAAGGTGCAGATGAAAAAAGAGAACATATAAATGAAAACTTAAACAGTACCATAAGTTAGATTTTATATGTATCAAATATCAGACTATAATAGCGATCCCTCATGTTCACATTACTATATAATTGTTCTGCTTTAGCACTGTCAGCCTTAGGGGAACATGTAACATCAGTCCCTGTGCAATTCTGTGCATCCTTGCAGTAAGTGCATATTTTTCCAACAACACTATAAAAACAGTCATAGGGTGCATGTACTACTAATTCTTTCAAGAATAGTAAATATCACTGCTAAAAATAGTAAATATCCCCATATTTTCCATTTGGCGAGAGAAGACTTCCCTTAAAGCAAACAAGATTATTCAGTAGCTGGATTGGCTTTATTGCACACACTACTTACGCTGCCTTGCAGATTTTATTTGCCAGTGCACACAGTAAGATAACTAAGACCTTACTCACTGCTAACACAAAATTGGAATGGTTCATTCACAGATCATCCCCACTATGCAGTTAACAACTAAGAAAGAAGCTTGATATAAGTCCCTGGGCAAATCTTAAGTCGGCTTAAGTTATTAGGAAAGTGAAACTTCAAAAGTGGCTTGAAACACTGGGGAAGCCGCACATGACGTACGGTTAGGTTGTGGTTGGCCTTGATGGTCTTCAAGGTCTTTTCAGGTTGCGGTTGGATCTGATGGTCTTTAAGGTCTTTTCCAACCTGAGCAATACTACCATTCTATGATTTTATGTCAAAGCAATGAATTGCCACTAAAAAAAGTGCTATTTTGTTTGGCTGCATCTCATAGTTCGGTTCTTTGTCACAGCTACACACTGCGCTGATCTATGTAAGAAACCAGAAATCTAGTGTGTTAGGAAGTATACAGAGGGAGAAAAAAAAGGGAAGCCTGGAGTATCTTCACAGACCTCAAAAGGAAAAAGAGCTGAGCAGGTAAACAGGTAAGGCAGAGTACTTGCAGTACATTTAAACAGATTCAGCTACCACAGATCTATTTCTACTTACATGTACTAAATGTCTTTATCACATTCCACTTAAAAGTGACTGAAATCAAACAAAGATTCCTTCATAAACTTATTATGGCATCAGAAAATTTAACAAAGTACTATTTTTTTTTTTCCTGAAAATAATGTAACAAATGTAGCACCACTTCCATGAAGGCATCATAGCAAGAATGGAATTCTACAATTAAGACTAAAAATCTTGACACAATCGTTCATTATCATTATGATTTGCTGCATGGGGAGGATAAGGGTCACCCCAAAGAACTATAGGACCTTCTGTCAGCATAAACAGCTCCTCATGGCCCAGCATCCTGGCCTCAATACTGAACTTTGTATTGTAATCCAAGCACAAGATTTCATCAGTTCTTTTGTTATCATAGGTATCTAACCAAGACAAGAGAGGTCTAGGTTAGATATTAGGTGGAAGTTTTTCACACAGAGGGTGATGATGCACTGGAACAGGTTGCCCAAGGAGGCTGTGGATGCCCCATCCCTGGAGGCATTCAAGGCCAGGTTGGATGTAGCTCTGGGCAGCCTGGTCTGGTGGTTGGTGACCCTGCACACAGCAGAGGGTTGAAACTTGATGATCTTTGTGGTCCTTTTCAACCCAGGCCATTCTATGATTCTACAATCTAAGAAACAGAACAAAACTGGGAAATAAACAAATAAATCAACAGTGCTGGCTGTTTAAATTACAGCCATCATCAATCAACAGACACACGCACTTCTGCTCTGACTGATTGTTTCTGATTGCCTCACAAACCACTCTTACATCTGCAAGCAGTAACAAAACAAAAAGGAAGTGAGGATTTTGAAGGCAAAAGCTATCTTCCTTTCCCTTATCAAAATATTTTCTGTTGGGATGAGAAGAGATGCTTGCCGGCAAACGTTATATTACAGAAATGTATTTGAACAGTATATCAAGGGGAAAAAAAAAAGAAAGAAAGAAAGCATCAAAGAAACAATCTTGAATTCCAAGATACTAGAAACATTATGGATAACATAAAAAAAAAAATTAAAATTTCTGCAAAATCATGAGTTTTTTTGCAAGTTTTTATCACCAAGCTGTGCAGCACACCATAAAAAGATCTTTCTGTATTTACCTGGTGAACTGGCACACCAGTGAAATATTCCTTCAGCACAAGGTTAGCCATCCAAAATTGAGTAATGTTTCTTTCATTCAGCCCTACAGAGGTGCTTTCCAGTAGAGTCCTTGAAGAGACTGAGATGCGAACAGGCAATTTGCAGTGCCTGTTCTGGGCATCTGACAAAGTAAACATACAGAAAAGCAAGGCACAGACACCAGCGTTTAGTTCTTCATAAGGCGAAATATGTCTGTAATGTGAGTCACAGCACTGAGGACTGATACATAATGTTAGACAAAGTGATACTTATCTGAAGTAAAGGAAGTTTATTATTAGTGAGCAAACTGTAGGAGAAGAAAACACTAGTGTTCCTCTATAGGTAGATTATAGACTTACAATACATACTCCTGAGTAGCCCACACTGTTTTCTTTTGGCTGTAAATATTCATTTCTAGGAGAGTGGTGAAGTCCTGGAACAGGCTGCCCAGGGAGGTTGTGGATGCCCCGTCCTTGGAGGTGTTCAAGACCAGGTTGGACGGGGCCCTAGGCAACCTGATCTAGTAAATGTGTATGTTTGGTGGCCCTGCCAGGCAGGGGGGTCGGAACTTCATGATCCTTGAGGTCCCTTCCAACCCAGGTCATTCTGTGATTCTGTGATTCATAAGTTCAAAATAATGCTGCCTCTTATACAGGTGAACAGGCAAGTATTTGGAACAAATGGTGCAAATACAGCTGTTTGGAAGTCACAGGTCTCCTTCCCAAGTTTGATGAAGATCTTACTCCTTGTTGATCTGCACTGGTTTAAAACTAAAAGCTTTAAAATTAAAACTTTGGTCTTTCAAAGACTTAAAGGCACGAGACCAGAGTAGTAGTTATTAATAATTAATACCCACTGATTGTGGATATTGGAAGTGCTAGGGATGTTCTAAAAACAGCAGATAAGAAACTCTTCAAGTGCAAGTTGGTTTTGGAGGACACTACAATCCCGATATCAAAAAGAGATGAAGGGGACAGGAAAGAATTTTCACCTTCCTCGTTTTCCACAGAAAATCCTCTTTCTGGATTTTGGCATTTTCATTTTTGGGCAAAGGCAGCTTGCTGCCACAACACACACAGACACATAAATCGACAAGTTAGTAAGAGCAAACTTAGCTTCACCATAAATAGATGCAACTTAGCATGCCAGGAACCTATTGGGGTTGCAAACTGTTGTAAAAAAGGATAAAAGAGAACATTCCATGCAACGTAAGACAAGGAAGACTTACCTGATGGAAAATGTGAACTACCTTGTGCACAGTGTTACTTTAAAGCAAATAAGCTGTTAGCCAATACAAGTTATGGCCACACTTCTTCCTCACTTTCAGCAAACAGGTATCAATGCTTCAATGAATTAGACCGACATGCATTAGACACAGCTTTTTTAACTTCCTGTTTTCAGTGAGTTACCAGAGGGAATAAAAAAACAGAACTGTGGCTGCAGAAAGTGCAACTCCTTCTAAAAATATATTGCTAATAAAGTAAAGGAATCTTTTTCTACTGCTGTTTCAATTAATAATACAGTCATTCAAAAGCTACAGTTGAGTTATTAAATTCATGTTTTCTTGGACAACCAGAATTACGATTAATATTTAGGAAAGTTTTGGTGCAAGAGTATAATTTTCAGGGCCATAATACAGAGGGTGAAAAAGAGCTGAGGCACATTAAATTGAAAACACTGACTGCTGTAGAAACCTGCCTGCTGCCATTTCATGCACATTCATTCACGCACACAGGTGTGCAAATGCATCCAGTGATGGTTCAGATGACACAGTTTGGCTTTCCATCTATACATCAAAGGAACCCAAATATAAGACTAGAGCAACATAAAAGCTTTAAAATAAGAAAGCCTGACCATTAGCATACCACATCTGATCAAAATAATATTACACAGTAGTCTTTCACTTCTGAAGCTGTTCAGAACCTGTGTTGTATTTACCATCTCATGAACACAGTAGCCTGAGAAAGAACATTAGCATAAGGCATTAACCCAATGGGGAGAAACTCTAGAATTGGATTCATCTTTTTGAAAGGAAAATGATCACATTAAAATATATGCAAACTGAAAAGTATAAGCAGTGCCAAATAACCTTTATAGTTTATAGTTACTGTACTTGGACCAAGGGAAAGAATTCAGGACACATTAAAATACAATAGCTCTGCAAACTAACTGCAAGAATATCAAGTGAGAACACCAGGACTGCCTGAAAGCACGCTTGTAAGAACTGCATGGATCATATACCAAAAGGCTCCCACACTCAATGAATAGCACTGGCAGAAACTGAATGATAGATGTCTGAGCACTGCCCTGTGCAGAACTACTGCCTGTCAGTCAGTGAAAAAACAAGTATGTTAAATTTTCACTGTGAAAATAATCAGAAAAACATATCAGTTTCCCCTCTCTTTCCTTTGTACTCATATGTAAGTTTCAGAAGGCAAACCATCAGGTGACATTTGTTTGTAATAATTCCGATTAAAATAAATGATGCTGCTCTTACAGCAGTTTACAGCCACTGCATTAGCAATGAATCTGGGGATAAAAGAAATGAATCAAAGGTAAAAAGCACCCTAACTTTACCCAGCAACCAAATGGCAATATGAAAGAAGTCACTTTCCTCTTTCTACACTTTAGAGATACAGGAGTACTCTCATATTCTGAATACTACGGGATGTTATTTGATTTTAAAACTCTAAAATCT
This sequence comes from Coturnix japonica, assembly GCF_054131305.1. NCBI lineage: Eukaryota > Metazoa > Chordata > Aves > Galliformes > Phasianidae > Coturnix > Coturnix japonica. Next base: position 75,040,284 of record NC_140664.1, read on the forward strand.
TAACTGCGCATGGACATGACTCCCCTGGAAGAAGGAAAAATACACACTTCAATTCATCAGTTTCTCTTTTAAAGCCAAGACCCATCTGTCTCCTTATTGCACAAAATAAAAGACAAGCTCTCTGTTTGCAGGCTCCGGCTCACACACTTGGAGGTAATGCTCAAATCACAGCACGTAAGCTCTACGTTCCACCTGAGGACCATTTGTGTCAGCTTCTAACAGAGATGCTTGCACTCACCAGGGAAGAAGGGGGCATTTCAGGCTTTGAAACTGATTGCAGTGGAAGTGTTTGCTAATAGAGAAGTCAAACAAGTAAAGGAGTTTCAGTACCTGAGTTAACCAGCTGTTGTTCCATGACGCCACAGCCCAGAACCTCCAGCCATTCTCCTTGGAAGTTGATCTCCATCTCAAAGGAAGGGTGAGTAAATGGGAAGTAGCAGTCCACCCATCTGACTTGTAGTCCTGTAGCAGTGTTTAAAAAATAAAAGGTGTATGCATAAAAGGCCATCCCTCTAATTACACCTAAAACTCACCCCTCAAATAATGACACCAATTATGACAATCCAGAGAAAATAAATAGCAAACAAATTAATTTACAACACTTGTACAAGGCGATAAATCTTAAAAACTTGCGGGGAAAAAAATGACCGTGTCTTTCCTAATATGAAAAACACTTTGTGCAATTCAAGCATCCTTTGAAACCAAATCAATCATTTGTCAAACCCTGGCAACCACCTGGCGTACAATGAAAATGAGCCAAAATCTTTGGAAAGTCAGTTATTCTATTATTCTATGTACCAAGATGCAATTTTTTCCATGAGGAGAAGGTACTCAAGTCTTGCATTCTATTGATCAGTGAGGTAAGAATTTTTTTTCATCAGACACTATTAAAAATACACGACTATTATTTCTGTATATATTTAATTATGAAAGTTAATAACATAGATCGATGAACACAGATGTACACACACATTTAGAGCACTGCAGCATTATTAAGGTATGCTATATGCAAATAAAGGCAGAGAACTCCAGACCTGTGGAGATCCAAGGAAACCAGCCTTAAACTTTGTGAAGTGCAGGAGATCCCCATTCATCTGAAATCCCACTGAGCAGGGATGAGAACCACCTGACATCACAGAGCAGTGGAGCCAGAAAAGGGCAAGCTCTGCACTGCGACCAAATGCAGAGCTGTTGTCAAGGCTCTTATTACAATTGATGGGTTTTATTTCTTACAATCATTTACAAAATGTTCTTACCCTGAACAATTTTCTCTAGCCATTAAGTACGGGGAAAAACAGGTCCCAGAAACAAGAGACAAAAAAAAACCTGGAAGATAACTGAACCAATAATTTCCCAGGTAATACCTTAACCCCAAGATCATCCCTCCTTTCAATTAAGCCAAATCCTAATCAGCGTAAGAGTTGCTGACAATTAGACAGGCCCAGTCTTGAAAACAAAGGACTAAAAACAAGGCTCTTTGGATGATAACTAGCCCAGGGAGGTGGTGGAGTCACCAACCATGGGAGTGTTCAAGAAACGTTTGGATGTTGTGTTGAGGAATATGATTTAGCTGGGAAATATTGGTAATGGTTGGACTAGATGATCTTCTAGGTCTTTTCCAACCTTGATAATTCTGTGATTCTGTGATAATAACTATTAGCACCTCAGTTTGGTCTGAGGGGCTTTCCTTGGATCTGTTTCATATAAGGAATTTAAACCTTTCAATTGCATGATTTATCTAGAGAATTTTTCTGAATTAAAACATTTGCTGTGTCCTCAAGAATTAGATTTTCTTTGATGGTTTCTGAAACGTTGAATTTGTCTACAGAAGCAGTTACAACAAAAGCAGGTATGTGTAGCCTAAAGTGACATTCACAAAGTATTTTTCCCCGAGGTAATGAACTTCCAAATGGAGAGGCAGAGCACATTTGGAAGAACAAATACAGTAAGACTTCCAAATTTTCTTCCCTCTATTAAAATTCGTCATCAGGATTCAGATTGATTTGAATCTTCTTTGATAATTTTACATGCAGATATCAGAAAATTGAAAATATTAGCAATTATATCATTCATAACCACATTGTGGCTTACAGCCACCACCGTGCTGCTTTTTATTTGGTCTATGTAACAATACAAACATTACACAGATGTAAATCCAAGTGTATACAACCATATGATACATGGAAAACATTTCCTATATTTCCCTAACTTTGTACAAACGCTTTTAATCCCAGGGCTATAGAAGTCATCTGATCTAGTAAATGTGGAAGTTTGGTGGCCCTGCCAGGCAGGTGGGTTGGAGCTTCCTGATCCTTGAGGTCCCTTCCAACCTGGGACATTCTGTGATTCTGTGACATTTGTTTTAAATGTAAATAAGCAAAAAAAAGAAAAAACGAGCTGAATAAAGCAAAACAAATTCAAAGGAAGAAACAACTCTCACTTTCCCCTTGCTCTCTAAATCAATAGTTAAGCCCCATATGACACAGTAATTTTACCCAAACAGCCAGGACAGCTGGTAATACCTCTGTATTTTACTGTCTTCTTTGAGAGTCCTGGCTCTGAAAGGCTTTACTGAAGAGCAGAGGGCTCACTAAGATTGAGCTTCTCCACTGAGCATCACAGAATAAATAGTTACATTTATTATTTAGACACAAAATATTGCCTTGCTCTTCAACACATTCCCAAAGAAGACAGGACATTGCTTGCACTCAGCAAATTAAAACACTAAAGGCTTAGAAAGGATTACAAAGATTAGGTTTTCAGTAGTACCAGATAATTTACTTGATAAGGCCTGATTTATTTCTTCATATAAGGATAATGGCTATCTTAGAAAAAAAATGATCTCTTGTAAACATTTTGGGAGGCCAAAAGATGCATATCTGACTTAAAAACTCAGAGGGGTATTTAAACAGCTACAATACAGAATCTAATCAGATTCCAATCACTAGATAAATACTCATCAATTTAATCAGTTTAAAAGAATGATCTACATTAGCTTAGTTCACAGCCTCATGGTATCCATGGGAGTCCTTCCGGTGGGCACATATCCATTAGCAGTCTAAGCACTGCATCTCCAATGAGGAAGGAAAAAAATAAATAGTTATTGTAATTGCTGAGTACTAAGCAAGAAATTGGTCCTGGCTCGCACTTACAACTAATGGTGTCACCAGTTATTAAACTAAGAAAGTATGTTAGCACTAGCCTAATTGAGTCTCCTAATGAAAAAGTCTTAACCAAAGGCACTAAAAAAGAAAACAACCAACCCATGAAAGTAGTATATTGCCATTCCATAGTGTAGGAGCAACGAAGTCAAAGATGCAGATGGTCTTCACTGGCCAGAAATTTTCTTTGTTGCTGTGGGTATTATTTTTAGGGAAAATGTCTATGGGAGAGAGAGTAAAGCAATGCAGGAAGGAAGGGGGGCAAGGCAGAACAGAAGGTATTGAGCCAAAGCCCAACAATGTAGAGGTGTGACCATTGCTGAATAGCTCACACCTCATTCATTTTCCCATAGCAAAGAGGAGCTGGCTGCTCACACACTTACGTTAGCTTGTGTTTTTCACAAGTCATTAGCCAGACAGTTATGACATCAGTAACCTTATTTTCAGAACTCTTTGCGTTCATAGATGTCAGTGCAACCTACAGAGATATCAGTACAACAGAGTGCAAAAGAAGAGCAATGCATTAGACTTAAACGACATTTGGTGGAGCTAAAAATGACAGAACTATTAATCAAAATATGACATTACTTGTCCATTCAACCTTCTCTTACAGATACCTAGGAATTTGTTACATAAATAAGAAAATAATAAACCACAGGAGATAGAAAACTTCAGTGAGGAAAATCAAATAAAGTACTACAAGACAATTTCAATATATTTGGGGACTATGTGTTGGATGAACATCTAAAAATTAGTATGGGCAACTTTGAGCTCAAATCACTTTACAACTTAACTTGGCAAGGCAACTGACCTTCACAACAAAACAATCTGCTTTCCAAAATCTCCACCGCTAAATTCCCTTTGTCCCACCCAGCAGAATAAAAGGAACACTCATAAAAGCTGTTCTTTTCATGGAAATTGGATGAATGTCTGAGAACCACTTATAAACTCTCTGGATTTTCTTTGTTTGTTTCTTTGTTTAAATCCTAATGGGGATTTGCTCACCCCTTACAACCAAAACATTTCTTGGAAAAACAGAAATTTACCTAATGTGATAAAAATGAGAGCAATAGTTCACTAGTTACACTTGTTCACTCCAATTCACCTGGAATTCACAGCAAATACTGAGAAGAATAACAAAATGATAAAGAGCAAAAGTTAAGCAAAAAACAGCAAGAGAACTGGATTGGAGATGGGTACTCAGAAACTAGTATACTTGAGGAATATAATAAGACATACCTTCATTTAATAATTGGAAAGTAACTTGGACCTTAGCTGCCAATAAATAAGGAAGACTTGTTTGAAGACATCATTGTCAAAAGCAGCCTTGACTACAGTAAGATCACAGACTTTAAGACCTTAATGGTCAAAAAGAGGTCAAGGAACGAAAAAGAATATAAAAATAAAGAATAAAAAAAAAAAAAGGTGGTGAAACATTAAAACAGCTTGGTTAAACAGTAAGGTATATAGTGTATCCAAACACAAAGAAGAAGCATATGAGAGATGGAAAAGCGGAGAGGTTTCCAGAAAAGGTAAAGCAAAATTGCTTGGGAACACACAGACACTGCTAGGAAGGCAAAAGCCCATCTGGAGCTCAGACTGGCTCGAGATGTCAAGAACAACAAGGAAGCATCTGTACTCAAGTCAATAACAAGTAGAAATACAAGAAGAAAAGGCTGTGATACTCTGTGCTTTTTAATTTGGTCTTCATGGGTAAAGTTAGCCTCCAAACCTCTACACTAAGAAGCAGTTAGAAAGAAATGGAAAAACTAAGAGGGTTGAGTTAGGGGTCAATCACACACATTAAACATATTCACGTTAATAGGACATTATGGGATGTATCAGAGAGCTATGAGACAAAATTAATAAAGAATATTCTGTAAAGTAAAAAAAAAAAAAAAGAAACAAAAATTAAAGATAGCTATCAAAAGATAACATTAATTAAGAGTGTCTCAGGCCACTTGCACTGAATCCATCTTGTATGTGTAGTACCTAGCCTGAAGCTTGCTTCTTTGAGTATTACTTTCCTGTTTTTATTGATGGCTAAGAAAATCAAGTAAGTAAAGGAGAGAGAGCTCCACATTTACACAAATGAGGGGAAAAAGAGACATAATCATATTTAAATCACTATCTATATGTCTTGCTTTTGTGTTTCCAGAAAAATATTGTGGGTAGTAAGGCACTTATTTTCAGACTCTAACTTTACAATCATTTGTTTTTAATGTCTTTCTGGCTGTTATGTGGATGGTAGACAAATAAGAAATAACCAGCAGACTGAAGCTTAAAGTGCAGCATCTGTCAACAGTCAGAGAAGGATGCCACTACAGTTTCAGATATCACTAATAAAACCTAAAAATTGCCACTTCAGCATCTGAGGTTCATCTAAAAATACCACTCTTCCTATTACTCACATTGATCTTAATTCTGTATGCTTCAAAAGGCTGCTGTTAAGCAAAATATAACTACAAGAAAAACTGATCTTGGGAACCTAAAACAATTATGTGCAGGTGGCATTAAGCAAAAACTGGTAGAAGTTTCCTATGCTGTAAATTGTACTTTAGGATATCAGAAGAATATTCAAAGAGTCATAGACAAGACTTGCTACCATCATCAATCTACTCTTGGAACTACTGCTCTAAATTCAGTGGGCGTCTTAAAAGAGCGCTGAAAGCAGCCAGCATTCTCCATGCATTCTAATACTATCCAGTATTTCCTCAATAGAAAAATGAGTCAGTTTAGAAGAGCAGCCTCTTTGCCAGGAAATAGCATTAGGACAGCAATTTTAACTCAGGCCATTTATAAATTCAGCAGCTACTGAAACCAAAAGCAGGTATTTCTGAGGAGAGGATATTTCATTCTTACACCCTGATATTCATTAGCCTCCCTCAGTCCACACTTAGTACCAGACAATTATTTTTCAGCTGATAGCATCTCCATAGCAAGGCAGCACGTATACATACATCTATCTTCTGTCAAGCTACTTACTGTCACATAAGAGCTTGTAGATGGATTGATCGTGTCCCTACCTGTTCTCACACTCATTATGTTACCTTGACTCACAGGCATAACCAAAACCTCTTCACTACCACTTGGCTCACAGTGTTGCATGTATCAGTACTTGGGAAAACTAAGAGATGAGTATGCATGGTCTGTTGGGCTGTGTGCAATTGTTTTATAAGTTATACATATAAAAGTACTAAAGACCATATAAAGTACAGACTACAGTTGAAAGGCCAATCGGTACCCAGATACTCTGACATTAAAATACTCACTGATGGAACTCTAATGAAACTTAAGATGAAAATGTAGATAAATAATATGAATGAAGACTCATGAAATTACTATTGTGCTATCATTAAAACACGTGGCTGTTTCAAAATACCGGCAGTCAACATCACCCCTAGGTCTCCTGTTTTCATTATACAGCAAAATCTCCAAGACGTGTGGATGCCTACAGATATCAGAAGAGCAGGGAAGAACCTACCATCACCAAAGATGTGAGTCATGAGCTTTGTGAGCACTTGCTTCAGATTGAACTCCACCAGCCTCACTGCCTCCATGGTGTGACATTCTTGTTTGTGCGCAGTGCGGTGCCCTTGCTCAAACAACTGGAGGCTTTCACCATCTTTAATACTGGAGAATAACTAGAAGAAAAACACAATAGAGTTTGGCATCAGTGACCTCTCAACATGAAAAATAAACTGAAGTTCTACTGATTCAAGGGGAATCTTACCTTCCAAACCTGCACCATGGAAAACAAATGGAAAGAATGATTTTACACAGATCCCATTCACTAAACACTTTGACACATAATTATAACAGGGACGGAAATATTCAAGTAAGATTTCTTTTATTTCAATAATATAATTATTGATCTAAAACAAATACTCCCCTTCCTTTCCACCCCACCTCCCCCCCTCCAAAAAAAAAACAACCCATCACATTTTATAACAGTTGTAATCAAACTTCTAAAAACATATTGATTTCTTAATGAGACCTGAAGCTGCCATCATTTGATTACCCTTCAGTACAGTACAGTTTATTTGTCTGAGGACTACCATCTTCCTGCATTCTCCCACATATGGCACCCATCATACAGGGGTGGGCAGGAGATCCTCCTTATTTGAGATGCACCAGCTTGCCCTGTGTGCAGAGGCTGCTCTCCACTACATCTGTTGCAAGTTGAAGACTTCTGATTTCCTGTACAACCTCATACATTTCTGTACAGGAAGTCCCAGGCAGATACACACTGATCATTCTAAATGCTCTCAAAGAGACCAATAAAACATTCTTACTAAGTCACATCTTTAGACGTCCTGTGCCTCAGTGAGACAACCAGTTTTACATTGCAAAGAGGATTTTGTTGGAAATCTTTCCAGCTACAGAGCTCTTAATTCTGGAGGGCAGGGAGATTTAATCATGAGAGTGCCTTCAGTGCCCTTTTCTACCCCTCCTCATCCACTTTCTACATTAAATCTATCACACATTGCACCTTCAAGCATAACTAGCTCTTATTCAAGAGGTACCATGAATGGCATCTTAACAATCCATGGACGTGCAGAGAAGTTGTTTTAGCTGCAGCTTGACTTCTTCAGTGCATGAAAGGCCTATAAAAGGTACAAATGAACCTCTGGTAGTTTACAAATGCTGGCCACAATTAAATGACAAACTTATAGCATATTTTACACACATGAAATGCATGCAGAAGGAGCCTGAGCACAGTACAGAAACTAGGATATAGAGACTTTTTAAAAACAATAAACACAAACCATCAGTAGCATTTAACTTTGTATTTCTAGTCGGAAGAATTGACTGGCAGATTGAGAAAACACCTCTCAATTTAATCTCCTTTGTGCACCGCAGACAAATGCAAATTACGGAGCAAAAAGAGAAATACATACTAAAACAATGAGTCACCCGTCTAACAATGATGTCTTTACTAATCAAAAGGCCATAGCTTGACAAAACTAGGCACTATGCTTTTAAATGGCACACTCTTTATTCAAGTGCTCACCTGAAAGATTAAGGCCCCTTTCTCCATACTGGCATAACTTCTGCACTGTCTGGAAGAAGCAGATGACACCTACCCTACAATTAATTTACTATCAGTAGGGCAGATTGACCATCAACCATCTGGCTTTGAACACCAGAAGGTAATCTCAAAAGTCTGCTGTAGCCCAGGTAATGGGTTTGTCGTAAGCTTCTGTGGTAGTCAATGGAGTGAAACTGGCTCCCTTGTGGCCATTTGGCATGGTCATGCTGGGCTCCTGCTCTCAGTTGCACATTACAGGCAGCTTTTTTTCCTTTTTTTTTGTATTTTTCTATGGACTGAAGACACTATCCTCAATAAACTCTGGAGAACAGAGGAAATTGTGGGATGTTAGAAGTTGCAAAGTCAGCTCAGTAATTGCTGCATGGAGAGATGTCCTGGAGTATGGATAGGGACAAGGGTACTTTGAATGGCAGTGTCCCACAGGCTATGGGAGCACAGCCCTTGCAGAGTTGGTCACCTATGGGTTGCAGTAACAAAATAGAACCCTCCAGCCAGGTGCCAGGCCTCATATCAGTGTTCTCCATAAAGGCTTTGTCAACTCATCTGAATTCCAGCACAAGAGTGGACAGGGCGATATCGAGGAAAGAAAGGTACCTTGCGGGTGTATTACTATTTATTCTATTCACAGATATATCACTATATCAAGATATGAAGGTTAAAAATGGTAGACCAATTTCACCATTATGATCACCAAACTGCACTAAGTATTAAGGTAATGAATACATCATGCTCACATACTTACCTCTATGAATAAAGAGGCACTGAAGACCAGCTCTACATGAGGATCTCCATGTGGCAACAGTTCTCCTTGCCAAACCTAATACAATATGACTCTCTAGTTCCAGTGAATATCTCTATAAATAAGCAAATGGCTGCACTCTAAATCCACTTAGGATAGCAAACCATTACCACAACATCTTTAATGTGCTGTAACAATAAACTGAAGGATTAGGAATGATGAAGATGATGCCATCTGAAAATGGTTCATCAGGAAGAAAACTTATTGTCAGCTCCAATCAGTCTTCAATACGATGAAATACATAAATCTGCACCCCAATCCAGTGTCAAAGAGAGATACAGGCCACAGCTGCACAACAGGATACTCTTTGCAACAAACCAAGCACTGGTTTGGGAAGAGAATGGTGAAAATCACTTTGAGCAACAAGCTTGCAGAGTGGTCTCCTTAATTTCAGGATACTTCAGTTTTCAGTCTTCCAATTACGTGACGTGTTTCAGTGAGACTCCCAGCTCCATAGGCTGATGCACACAACCTTCTTGAGTACCCATGTCTGGATGTGTTTAAGATATGGGCCCAGCAACTGCTGGCACACTGTACTTGCATCACGAGTTGTCACAAGCTTGGATTTGTATAAGGGCACACCTTGGAAATGCCCATCCTGAAGTGAATTTTATCACCTACAGAAGAGATGAATGGAACTCCACCTTAACAGTATCATCTCAAAGTAGCCAGGAAACACAAAATTCCCTCTGATTCACAAATTCTATTACACAATAGGAAGCAAATGGCCTTCCTCAAAGAGACTAACAAACCAACCTGCCATCTGGCGACAGTTACCAACTCCTCACACAGTCCTTAGCTCTTGCCAGCTGATTCACTGACGAGCATTGTCCAAATCTCTATATAGTGGGTTGATCCCTGGAACACAGTACATTCATTCCAATTCCTTTGCATGTGAGGGGGAAAAAAAAAAAAAAAAAAAAAAAAAAAAAGGAAAAAAAAAGGGGCAGGGCAGAGATTTCATTTGATAAAACACCAGAGCAGAAACACAGTGTCCAGAGCTGCAGTAATACTACAGAGAAGACAAACCAAAAGAATCATAGAATCACCAAGGTTGGAAAAGACCAAAAAGATCATCCAGTCCAACCGTTCACCTATTACCAATAGCTCCCACTAAACCATGTCCCTCTACACAACATCCAGTTGTTCCTTGAATACCCCCAGGGTCGGTGACTCCACCACCTCCGGGCATTCCATTCCAGTGCCTGACCTGACATGATACTGTCATGTCAGTCTTGTCAGTGAAAAGCAGAACCTGGTATGGCGTGCAGTGATTAAATAATGAAATAAGCAAACAGAAAGCAAATAAATGATGAAGAAAACAGAGGACAAGAGGATATATTTTGATCAGGTATTCACACCTACCCCAAAGCTTGGTCCAATGAAGGACCAAGATACAGAAGTATAAGATGATCAGAAAGACGAATAAGTTTACAGAAGAAACGTCTACATTTGTATTACGTAGGACAAGAGTCTTAATGTTTCAGGTTATAAATGCTGTGAAGCTACAATATGGAAATAGTTTGTTACAATGATACAGACCCGCAAAATGAGAAGGAATTCACAGATGCCAACTGCCATTGCTTTGGAGGAGCAGTTGTTCTTTTTAACCAAATTTATACTTTTTTTCATTGCTCCTTAACAAAACATGTTTTTGGAGGAAATAGCAAATTTTCAATAAAGAATAAATACGTATCCCCAATTCTTTTTCCCAGTTTCCCTATTGATAGTTTTCAGACGCTAGCATGATCAGATAGACTGATGAGAGCATTATTTTCCCATCTGAACAATCTGATATTGGCCTCCATTGGAATGAGTTTAGTAAATTAGAATAGCAATTCGTAAGTTTTCGCATCTGTTCCCATTAAAATTTATGTATAATTCAATACAGACTATAAAATACCTTATAAAGTCTCCTTCCAACATGTAAACAATATCTGTTCTCAACTGAATGTTTTCCGATTGCCATTGGGTTTATATTGGCTCCCTCTGGTGGTGAATATGTGTGAAGTGTAATTTAGTTGTTTAATCTTTCCATAAGCTGCATAAACCATAGACTTGTTAAGGTTGGACAAGACCACTACGATCACTTAGATCACCCAACTAAGCCAAAACCCAGTATAATCTGCAGCTCAAAGATTCAGTCCTGAACACACTATGTATCTAGACAGAGCATGAAGCTCAGGTTGTAGAACTGAAGGTGTGCTTGCAAGGACATGTGTGTAAGTAAAGAATTGCACTGAAGACCAGCACAGAGCGCAGAAACCATTTCATTTCAGTTCCACGCAGGAATTTCCAACAACTCCAACATGAATATTATCAATCCAAAGAATTTTTAAAAACAAATTGTATGCCATCAAAGGAGAAAAATCTGTGTGCCCTTTAAGATGATAAATGCAGGCCTGGCTTTGGTGTTAATTTTCACTTCAATACCGCGAACAGTTATAACAAAGGTTTCAAAGGGCAGAAGTTTTTAACCCAACCTTGACTACAGGACTTCAAAAGAGGAGACACTTCTACTCTTCTTTATCCTGCTTCAACTTTCAGCTGCGGATGAACTGACCTTTTTTGTCATTCCCAAACTGAGATGAGATGGCAAATTCCTCTAAATTCAGATTCTAGATTTTGAGCTTTTTTCGCCACTTCTCTCATTCCCATCCTCCCCCGTTCTGTGGTGGCTTCCATTGATGAAAAAAACAAGTGATAAATGTATACGCATCAAAAGTACAAAGTAGGGCAGTAAAGCAGCCGTAGCACACAGAATGAAATTCACCTAGGGCTTACCGCTAACAGTTCTTTCCTTTAGCTGCCAATCTTCTTATCCTCAGCACTGCGAAAATTTCCTCGCTAGAGCCTGCGAGTGTGGTTATGAATGAAAAGTCTGAGATGAAGGTAGCAGGTCCTGACAGTCACATAGTCCCGTTCAGTATGTTATAATTCAAACATGAGTATAAATAAATGAATATAAAAATAGAAAAATATTTCTCTCATGTAGTGCTACCTGCATTAAATCATGGTGGTTTTTATTTTTTTCCCCCACTCAGACAGTTCCTTTTAGAATTATTTAAATTTTTCCCATTATTTTGAATAGGCAACAAGAATATAAAACACAGAACCAGTCTCTGGTGAAATTTCAGAATTACACATTCATTTTTTTTTCCACGAGGCTCTTGGGATGATGCCTGTAAGAAGCTTTACATATTGCAAGGCTCTACCAGTATTCAGTCTGTAACTGAAGTGAAAGGGATGCTTTAGATCATCCTTGGGTTTAGAATTAATGCCTGTTGCCTAACAAACAAGAAATTTACACACTGTGCTCCGTGCCACACTTCTTTGTTCATCAGCTTAGAAAACTGACAGGAAGGACTTCCACTCTTGAGAGAAGGACACATTCGCCACTTATAACACACAGCTAACTTTGAGTTCATCACCTACTAACATTCTCCAATAACATCTCAATCATTCTCTTGGGGGAAAAAAAGAAGAGAAGGAGAAACAAACTATAATGCAATGAATCAAATAGTTCTACATCCTGTTTTACTAACTAGATAATGTCAGTGAACGTTGCTGTAAATTTCTTCCCACTCATAAAATCCTGTTATTATTCCTGTTATTAAGTTTGTACAAGAGAAAGAAATATTCTTTCCTGAGGGCCAGAATTTCTTAAGAAACACATTCTTTGACAATAATGTCAGTAATTAGATCAACCATACCAACATTTGTAGAAATTCTGAGTGTAGATGCTATAATTTTGTGACAGATAAGATCTGGATGTTTGGACTCCTGCTGAAGCAAAAAACATGGCATGAGCATAAAACATTTAAAAGACAGCATTTTTTTTAATGTATTTTCCATTTTTTCCATCCTATACATCCTTGCAGGCCTATGAGAAATAACAGCAAACAAATTCTGGATAAAGGTGCAAGATGTCCATTTCCCAATTACCAAAGAAGTGGCTGCAAGCTGCTTTCGATACCGTATAGCTCCCAAGCCATCTCCAGATACAACTTTTTCATGGTGCAAAAGGAAGTGGCAGCATGGGGTGGGAAACACCACTGAAGACAGCACGAACCTTTCCCACCAGCAAGAAAAGCAGTGCACTGTGATTTCCCTAGTTTTCCCTCAGGCATCCAAAACCATCAGGCTCCCCTGCCAAGCTCCTGTCACCCATTGGCAGCCAAATTAAGAACAGTCAACATCTCAGTATTAGAATAAGGTAGTTTTAGCTATATAGATGGAAATTTGGCAGTATTGCTACAAGCATACACAAATTATATGAATCAATTACTGTTTGGAAAACAAACTGGCTTATATACACCACTCATCAATGATACCACAGAATGCTTAATGACATTCATGCATCTGCAGAACATGAAAGTTGTGCCAATAGAACACAGAAACTTAGAAGTCTTGGACATCTACCTAGCGCTCTTTAGCTGATGTCTCTGGACTCCCTTTTGTTTACTGTGTATGTACTGCAAGCCCATAACTGCCGGCTGCAACAGATGAATCCTTCAAAACAGTTTTAAGATCAAATAAAGAATGGAACAATTCATTACAAACAAACCTTCATTTACAGAAGCTTGGAGCTATTAAAAGAAAAAAGATGACAGAATAAAAGTCTCATTCTGGATATAGCTGCAACAGTTTACATCCACGAGTCCTTCAAGTATTAATACGACAAAGTCTGAGATGAAATGACTTTACTGGAAGGGATTTTTGATAGAACGAGAATTGAAATGTGCAAATTGTTATCTGAGCAAGCTTTCTGCTTTCAGATACTGTTTTATTTTGCTAGCTTTCAATAACACTGTCCTGTCTTCTGATGAAGCTTGCACAGTTGTTACGAAACACTTTTTCACCTGTATTTTTCCCAAATTAGAAGTATTACTAAATGACCAATCACTTGATCCTTATCAGCATACTGCGTAACAACTGTGTTGTGGTAACCTGTTGGCATGCATGTACTTTCCTCATAGCAAATATATGGCCACACAACTTACCCCAAATCTCTTTCAGTTCAACTAAAGAATTCCTACCTCATGACAGGAGAAGAGCCGCACTCCTTCCATCTGATGAAAGACTGGGTAGTGGGTGCTATCAATTGTATCACGGCGGTAAACATCTCCCACTGCCAGGAAAGCATCTAGACCGGAGTGTATCAAGTCCCACTGGTGAGCTGATGTGTGTGCTCTTAACATGTGATCACGATTCAAGTAATAGTTATCCTCCTTTCTTCTGCTGACATGGTCCCGTGGGACAAGTAACTTATCAAAATTCTGTTGCACTGTAACCACTGGAGAAAGACCATCATAGACAGAAAAGAGAGGATTCCCACGGCGTCCTGTATATTGCTTGTAAAAGTGGTCCTTCACCTGCTCCTTGATTAGCCACAGAGGGTGATGCTTTTTGTTATGCAAATTCTTCCCCACTTTGGAAAGAATCTTCTCTGTGACATTGGTGTAGTCATCTTGAGGATAAGATTTACCAAACAGTTCCACAGTATTTGAGCAGGGTACGCTGGCAGCAAAATCTGAAGGCACAGACTGCCTTGAATGGGTCGGAATTCCTCTTACTTTTATTTTTGGTGGTAAAGCTGTTTTAGAATACCTGGCTACTCTCATGAATTTCCAAAGCATCGCCATTGCAAACTCTCTTATAACCTAAAAGAGAAGAAAAAAAATCAGAACAAATTCAAGTTTGTATCTTCAGTCTCATTGCAGAAATTGCTAGCAACTCATGGATAAGTGAAATCCAAATGTCTGCTTGATTAATATGATGAAGTTCCCATTACAGACTACTGTTTTGACTTTGGAGAAGAAATAACCTTATGATCAAATTTCAGGTAGGATATCTTGTTCAATTATCAGTCTTCTGCACCACTGCATCAGTATTAATGACACTAGACCTAGTCTTAATCTCATTCCAGATACTGCTTCGCTTTGCAAATGAGGAAACATTACATTTAAAATGGTGGATCTTTTCATTCTGTTAAAATATTAGGCAATACAAGACTACTGAACATGAGAAGCTCAGAAATGCTGCAACACTATTCAGTGGACATAGGCCAGCTTATGGAAAAAAG
Source organism: Coturnix japonica (assembly GCF_054131305.1). NCBI lineage: Eukaryota > Metazoa > Chordata > Aves > Galliformes > Phasianidae > Coturnix > Coturnix japonica. The sequence goes on from NC_140664.1 coordinate 75,055,382, forward strand.
ACCCTGGCATTAACATATTGTTCTCTGCCACTAGCAGGCCCAATGGAAGGAATTTCATACAAATCAAATGCATATATAGAGCACACTGCACAACCACTGCTATTTTCTACATAAACGTCATATGAAGCTCACATACAAGATTTTTAAAAGATTCCACAAAGTCTAAATTAGTGTTAACATTTGGGGATATGTATAAAACACCTTTTCCAAACGCTTTCAGTATACTTGATTTTACTGCTTATACCACTGTACTGGAGGAAGGATTGATAGCTATCAGGAAAGTCAATTAAAAGACATGATTCTGCAGGATGTGCCTATCTACCCAAAGTACCATCTTTACACATCCACTCTATTTAGAAACAGACTCTCTTTATACTTCATGCATAAACAAGGATGACTTTGTAGCTCTTGAAGAGAATAATTCTGTAAGCAAAGAGTTCTGAGGATTGCGATGCCTTCAGGCACTCAAAACATGTAAGACCATTCTGAGATGCACAATCACTTGAAGATCAATAGTTGGGCTTCACAAATATTGGCAGAGGTTCCAGTAAAATACTTAAGCTCCAAAAACAGATTAGAACAGGTACGTTTTAGAATACACAGCCCTTCAAATTCAGTTAACAGCTATGTTTATATCTGGTTTCCATTCCTCTGGTCTGTGTATTCTCTACAGATTTATTTTCTGAAGCAATTGTAACTCACTATATCAAAATAAAGACACGCAAGATAATCATGGCACAGTAAGATATCCCATGTTAGTTCTTGGCCACTTCTATTCAGGTTCTCCCACTGATCAATTCACACACACACGTAATGGGAAGCCCTCTGACACAGCCTAAGCATCGGACAGCATTATGGTTTGAAATGAGAGGCTCCTTTTTCCCCAAACATACGTTCTCCTTCATGGAAAGCAAGTTCTCATTTTCAAACAGCTGCCTGAAATATCCAGTTCTACTCAGATAATGTATTCAGTTTCCCTTAAGTAAATATCACCATCTGCCCATACATTTATTTTTTCTAAAAAAATTCAATTCAAAACTTATACGTAACTGTAATATAAGAACTCTCACGACTTTATCATGAATCTCGTGATGTTTGCTTCTTTCCTAAATGCCATTCCTTTGAGAATCACACGTTTAACTTTCACATAAACAGTTCTCAGGATTTACAGTGTTATGGAAAAGAAAATAGAACAGAACAAGTGCTTGAAAAAAATAAAAACAAAAGGGGTGTTTGTTTGTTTATTTTCTATTTCAAGATGCTTGGCTTTTAAGGGAGATTCTTCTTAATGTATTCATTTTCTGTTCAGCCTCTGATGGTTCCGAAATGTTCATTTCTCAGACCTAGTTTTTCAGATCGTGCGATACATTCTTGTCACAAACATATATGGGGAGGGGAATGGATTAGGTTACTTCAGAGTTATCATCCTAACATTATGCTTATGCCTGAACTATCTTACTGTCTGTGTTTCTGTCCTAATATAATGAAAATCTACTGGGAGTAGTAAAAAAATAAAAGAAAAAGAGACTAACTCAACATTTCTCCATGAGTTACAGAGTTATCCAGTGTCCAAGGGCTGAAAACAACCAACAAATGGTAATCTCAGAATCACAGAATTGTAGGGGTTGGAAGGGACCTCCAGAGATCATCGAGTCCAACCCCCCTGCCAAAGCAGGTTCCCTACACCATGTCACACAGGTAGGCGTCCAGGCAGGTCTTGAATATCTCCAGAGAAGGAGACTCCACCACCTCCCTGGGCAGCCTGTTCCAGCGCTCCGTCACCCTCACTGTAAAGAAGTTCTTCCGCACATTCGTGCGGAACTTCCTATGCTGAAGTTTCATCCCATTACCCCTAGTCCTGTCCCCACGCACTACTGAAAAGGAGAAACTGGAGCAGACTCACACAACAGTGCCGCAAACACTGAAGTTCTCCATCGACACACTCTTCTGCTTTCCTCTCTGACCACAGAAATGTACACGTCATTTCCAGGATCAATCAAAATAAGTATGTAACTTCCTTCCAACTCAACTGATGACAAATTACATTTATGGGGAAAAACAAGTCATAGAGAACAAAGGGAAAAAAAGCAAGAAAATCTGGAACCAACAAAATATTTAACAGTCAGAAGAGCCAGAACAGAATATAAGGAGCAGTTTTACCTTTCTAGCAACAATAAATAACTGATGTTAAATGTAAGTTAATTAAATTATGTCTAGTAGACTTCAAACTACAGGTGTGAAAAATAAATCCTTTCCTCTCTTCATTTCCACAATGCTTATTAGTTGGAAGTATCAAGGATCTAATTTCTGTGCACATCCTGAATGCCACAACATAGACTGCTAGTCAGCTAAATAGCAGCAGTACTGCAGCTGACAACAAATGCAGAAATAAGAAATAAACACTGAACAACCACCATCGACATCTGTCATCTAAAGATGGTACAGTACTCTACCAGCATCACCAAAGGGGTTGTGCATTTGGGGTGTGACAGTGGCTTTTACCCAGGTGGGAACCAAGGCAAGTTTGGGGCTTCCTGAAGCACTGTGGATGGATGTGCAATGGACAGGCCCACCAACTCCTGTCACTTGGTTCCTTACCTTGCTACTGCCACATTACTGCGTGTCTAACCAGCTCCTTTGAGGAGGATGTGGTAAAGGTCCCAGGCTTTTCCCTCTGTTTCTACCTCCATACAAATACGTCTCATACAATGCCTGCAGCTAGGATTTTTCCTTAGGTTGATACACGCAGTGTTTTGTCAGTGTATTTAAGTATGAAACTGGGATCATTATGAAACTGGGATCCATGCTAATCAGGGATGAAGGCCTCAGAACAACCCTGTCCATTCTGTGGATAGGCCAGTCATAGCTGTAATTGCCCTTGGCCAACATCAGTGCCCAACTACAGCTCCTGTGCCATTTCTGAAGCAGTATCAGCAGGGGGCTCCTTCATTTATTATGGAAAGCCAATCATCTCTACGCAGGAGAAGAATGGACTTCGCATAGCACAACTATAATGTAGTCATGAGCTCAGCAGCACAAAATTGGCAGAACAAAGTACCAGTAAAAATCATGATTTTGGAGCACATTCAAAAGGCAGTTGGATGAGATGAGGAATCATACTGCTGCAATGGAAACCATAGAATAGTTTGGATTGAAAGGGACCTTAAAGAACACCTAGTTCCAGCCTCCCTGCTGGGAACAGGGCTGCTACTCACCAGATCAGGCTGCCCAGAGCCCCATCCAACTTGGCCTTGAACACAGCTTTGCTGGGCAGCCTGTGCCAGTGCCTCACCTTCCTCTGAACTAAGAATTTACTACTAGCGTCTCACCTAATTCTCCATTCTTTTAGTTAATGCATGTCTTTTCACGTTTAAATCCAGGCTTCTCTGTCACAGTGCAGCAGGGATTAAGACAGCATTATCACAGATGCACTGGAATTTGTCACAAGTGCCCTCAACTCCCCTGAGTTTTAGAGAAGAATCATGTACTCTGCAAAAGTCCCCTGCCTTGAAAAAGGAGGAAAAGAGGGAAAGATTAACATCTAACCATGAAAAGCCCTGTGCACCAGCACTGTTTTAATCACCCATATCTTCTAGGACACGAATGATAGAAATGCTCTTTTTCATGCAAAGTATAGACCAACAAGGAACCAAACAAGCCTTGTTTCAGAGCCATTTGCTAGGTATTCAGACCTGTAAACAAAGAGCATCCTCACTCTCAATGACCACTTCACTGTACGCCCTGCTGCGTTGGTGCTTTATTTTTTACTGTTTATGGCTGCAGAAATACAGATGGGCTACAGCATACAGCAACTGAAGTATATAACGGGTTTGAAACCAACATTCTACAAAGAAAAGAGTCTGTCTCCTATCCAGGAATAGCTAATTAATGCAAGAGTCTGAAGTGCCATGGAAAACGTTAGAAAGTTGGGCTGCCACCATTTTGTGATGTGACAGCTTTTATCTACCGTATGTGTGGGGAGGGGAGTTCAACCAACATAGCATATGTTAAGACAAAAATTATAAGCATATGCTAGGCTGCTAAAATTGGACATTTACCAGTCTACTTAGCAATTTAGCTAAGCACTGAATTTTAGTTTTGAAAACTATGCAGGCATACAACAGCAAATATAATTGTATTGCCATGACCATACCTACACTGAACAGGATTTAGCAGAAATTGTTTCATGTGCAATAGCAATAATGAACTCAGACTTCTTTAAAACCCATTTTAAAATGCAGCTACACTGTCGCGCACCACAGTGGACTTTCCCACTTAATTCATATTACAAAGAAAGACCTCTGAAATAGCCTGGCAGATGAATTAGAATGAATTCATTTTAGAATAGGACCTCCCAAGTGAAGAACGTTTTCAGGTGTCACCAATGGTAGCTGAGCATTCAGCAAAACAAAACACTGCACACACTACAAATTACCAGTCAAGAAGCAAGATACCATAGCTTATAAGTATTTGACTCTCACTTTTTTCATGTACTTAGTGTTCATACAGTTAATAATCCATCTGCAAGCTCCAAGAAAACATGCAGAATAATTCTTTTTTTTTTTTCTTTTTTTTTGTTATGGTTCCTAACAGAAGCAAGAATGTGTTATAGGCTGCCTTCCTGTCTGCTCTCTAACAGTGATCCATTAATCAAAGTGATGCCTTTGGCAACATCTTGAAGTTTGTAATATTGGGAGAGAATTGAAAACATTTTCTGGCATAAGACAAAACCATGTTTTCTCTCAGTATTACATAATATTTTCTTAAACGTGAAATAAAAGATATTATCAGCCAAATACCTTTTAAAACAACTGACCCAGAAGATGTCTATTGTCTTAAGAGATTACATTATTTTGTGCTCAGTCTTACATGCGAAGAGAAGCACAGAAAACTTGATGCACACCATCAGCCTTAAGACTGCAGGATAGGATAAGACATTCATAGCAGGCAGGAGACACTTCTACAAGGACCACTTAGGAAAGCAACAGTTTTTAGACACCCCCAGTCACCATCCTACCCACATTGATCACTCCACTTCAGGCTGGATCTTGGAATCAATTAGAAAGGACTTTACATCACATTGCAACAAGTTTCAGTTCTCTGTGCTGCCTATGGAAGGTTCTTACAGATCCTACAGCTTCTCCTGACAAAGTATTACCAAAGTGAACCTGATATTTTAAATATGAATTTTTCCCTTATGAAAATAATAACACTTTCTAAGGAGGATTCAAGACAGGTAGCATGTGTATCAATACTCACAATACTTGTGAACTTGGTAGCTGCACTATCTAACTGGAATAAGAATGTTTCAAAGATTGACACAATGAAGTTTCAAGACATCTGGTGGTAATGGCTTATGCAAGAAGAGTGGAGTAACCATACACTGGAAGTTGCAATCATCAATTTATCTCTTTAGTGCAAAATTTCCATCACATACAGCAACTGAGGAGCACAAAGCCCTACTGAAAGGTAAGCAGTCATAATCTGAGCTCCTACTGACACACCTGACACACTTCCCTCCCTCCACAATTAGACAAAATGCTTAAAGCAAATTCCATACTTTAACTGAAAATTCTCATTACACAAGCATATTTTCAATCCATTACAAATTAGATTGCAAAGAAAAGCAATAAGTTGCTGTCAAATGTTGTCAAATTTTTCTCCTGTTTTTAAATAAATCTATATTTTTTGAGGGAAGCAATCTGAAAAGAAACCACTACCTTTGGCTGAGGGGATGTTCTCTTTTCAGTACCTTGAAGAAGTTGCCAGCCAGTTCTCTTGCTCAGAAGACATATTGTAAGTAACTATCAGGTCAAAGGGACAGAGACAATCAAATGACCATAAAAGTCTCACTGCAGTCAAGATTGCCAACATTTCTCCTCTGCCTACTTTTTTCCATCAGTATCTGCAACTTGACTACCTCCATTTTTCTATAGGTAAATATGTCCTGAGGGATTTTACTTCTACAGATTTCTAAGCCAAAATTAATTTGGTTAGAAATAAGATATTAGCAGTACTTGTGTGCAGTGACATCTTTTCTTTTTCCCACTGATTAAGTGCACCATTCGAACATAACATCACAAAAAAACTCATCCTGTCTTAACAGGAAGAGGGAGTAATAACTTTTTGAAGTCAGTTATTAAATAACAAGAATGGGACATGCATAGACTTGGTAACAGAGCAAAGGACAGTAGAGGAAGAGCAAGTAATTCACTGTAAGCATTAATGATTCCATCACGGTAACTGAAAACACTAGACTATATAACAGCAGCTACACAGTATGGGGCATGACAAGCGTAATACACACTGTGCTTCAGTAGAACTTCCTGAACTTCTGCACTACTTTGCACTTATTGAAAGTCACTTATGCATGTGTTGCCATACATCAATGACACTGGTGGGATGAAGACACACACTGCTATAAACTTCAGAAAAGCATAAAGCTATATAGCATTATCTTTACAATGTAAGGCAGAAATCCTTAACAACAACCATGAGAATTGCTGGACCAACTGATGGATCAACTGGAAAGCACCAGTTATTCCCAAGGAGAATCATGCCCATGGCAGCAGCCACCCAGACTTCCACAGTTGCTTGTGGTAGACAGAAGATATTCTACAGCTCATAAGGTAGCATTCACTGATCAAATAATGACTGACAAACTCCTTCAAGTAGAAGGCAGAAATATGCCAATGTTTCACCTACCAGATTCAACACACGGGCTACCTAATGGGTTACATTAACTTTCACCTGCAAAAACATGCACTGTACCCATATACACACAGTTCAGGCACTTTATATTGTTACAGTGACAAAATGAAAAATCTAAGAAACAAACCCAACCTACTCAATACTAAGTAAACCAAATAACTTAGATGGGTCATGCTAGAGAAGCAGGCTTAGCATGAATCTCTCTACCATCTTTCACCCCTAAGTGTTGGGGGAGGGTGAGGAGGAGTTATAAATTTTCTGTCATATCAACTTTCTGACTCACCAAGCTCTAAATAGATCAATTTCATGTATTTGCTGTCATCTCGAGCTAAAACAACACAGCACCACCAGAAATACACATCTCAGCCTTAGCTGTGATGTGAACTTGATCTCAGCTGAAACTCCAACTCAGCAGCAGTATCGCTCCTTTGTCTGTCTCTATTAGAGAAATAATGAAACTCTGCAAACAGACAGAGCACTTACCAGAACTATGTATATTTCAACAGCCAACCAAAAAAAAAAAGACAGAGACAAATTTCTCTATGGATTTTACTTCAAAATCAATAAGTCTCACAGACTTCAGTATGGATAAAGAAGAGAAAATGTAAATGTTCGCAGCAGAGGATCCACTGTAGAACAATACTTCCTTGTTAGCAAACGCATGACCACACATGTACAAAGAAGTCACCTCTAGTTTGAACTGTATCGTCTTCATTTATCTGTCACGGGTTCTGACAAAGCGTTTAAGGAGAAGATTAGAAGGATCCTAAGCAAGCAACTGTATTTCTGTGTCTGGGGCATACCACCTCCCTGAGGTTGCTAAGAATGGGACTAAAATATTAATAAGTAAGCCATTTGTCAAGAAAATTATGTAGAAAAGCTTGGCAACCACAGGGAGACGCAAGAAATAAGAGAATGTAGTGCCCTAGCTTGATATAAGTAGTTAAAAGGAAAATAAACACTTTAATTTCCTTGCCCATGTTTACAAACTTTGAAGGAAAACAATAAATGGATGAATGTGAGAATTTAAAGATGAGAATTCATCATTCAGAATTAGTATTAACAAGTACTGACTTCTGCAAGGGACCACCACACACTAAGATCTAGAACTCAAGTTTTCAAGTCTTGATTTCTCCCAGAAATCACTTCACCATAAGCAGATTAGAAAAGCAAGTTAAAAAGGCATCACAGATTAAGACAAGTAATCTAAAACCTTTAGCAAAAAAAAAGGTGATGCTACTGACAAATAAATGACTAATGTAATTAAATGATAATATGATTTACCAAAAGCTAGCCCTACTCAGCTTAAGTTGTTCTAAACTTAAGATGTTTCCAGTAATACCAACAATACCCATAGGTTAGATCACCACTGGCACCTGTAGATACATAGGGGTACAGCATTGTACGACAACATTTAGGTTTTTATTAAGCAGCATTGTACTCTTACATAGCATATCTGTGCACAGGATTGCAAAGTGCTTTTCAGCCTTTAGCCAATTAAGCCTTACAAGATTCCCACAGGAAAAGTATTGTATTATTTACACCTATTAGTGCAGCAGCTCCTGATTCAAGAGTACTGTACTTCCACATGTTGTTTTCACTTATTTTTTCTTTTCAAACAGTTTTAATGACGTTATTTTCCTCTGCATTCTGTGGTGTGTTTTTTTTGCTGGCAATATTATTCAACAAACAATTTGACAACTATAGTGGGTACTGTGAAAAAAATCAGAATGATTTTAAAGCAGCTTGCCAAAATTACCTAATAGAAATCATGCTAAACAGTTCAGAAATACGGAGCTATTATTGTTGAAACTAATTACTGGAATATGCAAATTTCAAGTCTTAAATCTAGATTCCTTGAAGAAGAAATACAGTCTGTACTGTGTCACAAAAACTTCACTGGTCTCAATGTCACTGTAATTGTAATTATGCACTAATTATGATCCAAGGATCAATCAGAGAAATAGAAGACAATTAAGAGAGAAGGGAAGTAGAATAAAATAGCACTGTTGAGGTAAAAAGGAATATGAAAGACAATTTGGTGAGGTGGCACAGAGTAGACCATTGCTGCTCATGATATATATATATGTTCTACAGTGGAGTTGATCTGCAAACCAGTGTGGCATTCACAATCTTCTTTTAACTAGGATTTCACAGAATCACAGAATTGTAGGGGCTGGAAGGGACCTCCGGAGATCATCAAGTCCAACTCCCTGCAAATCAGACTTCCTACAGCAGGCTGCACAGGTGGGCATCCAGGCTGGTCTAGAACATCTCCGGAGAAGGAGAATCCACAACCCCCCTGGGCAGCCTGTTCCTGTGCTCTATTACTCTCACTGTGAAGAAGTTCCTTTGTACATTGGTGCAGAAATTCCTATGCTCCAGTTTATGGCTGCTTTGCCTTGTCCTGTCCCCACAGACCACTGAAAAGAGGCTGGCCATGTCCCTTTGTTTCCCACCTCTGATCACCATGTTTACCAGAACCAAAGACCAGTTGTTAACCTTGAGGAGATTTTTAGGGGCTTCTTACGGGGAAGTTCTATGTTCTGCTTAATTGCACTTCTGCTCTTACCTCAGGGTATGGAGAATGAATTGCATCAGCCTCCCAATCCAATCAGGAAATCAACAAACATTACATGGTGGGTAAGTTTTCCACCAAAGTAACTCCTGAACTTCCCCCCAGCAACTGACTGCCAGCTATGATGGTGGAACTGCTTTTGACAGCAGCCTGCTGCCTTAACGCAGTATAAGAATACAACTTCAGGTTTACCAGCAAGTGGCAGCCACCACAAAGCCACAATGTGTGGAAACTGCTGAGGAAGGGCTGCTGATGTGCAGTGCAGATTTTCTTCTTCTCCAGCCCCCACAGCACATTATCTCATACCCACCTCATTAGCTTATTGTTATCCATTCCTTGGGTGCACAACCTTCCTTTCATCCTCCAGGGAGAGTAGGGTTATTCAAAGCAATTGAATTTCAGCTAATGACAAGATTCTACACTGTTTAAAAATAGCTTAACTCAGCTTTACTTTCCCTGAATCAATTGTGAAAAATGCCAGAGTCATCTGAGATTCTAATGAATGCAAGACATACCAAGACTCAAGGCAAAAAATGAAGTTAAGAACCTTGAAACCATCTTTATCAGTGGAAACCCAACCAAAAGCAACAACATGTCATCAATTAGGACCTGGTTCTGTTGGGGAAAAGGAATCTGGGTCCCAGTCTGGCACAACAGTTCACATTTGCTGAAGTGTTTTGCAGAACTGGGGCCTGAGTGCTCAGGGTTTACACCAAGCCCATAATGATGTCAGCAGAACAGCAACAAAAAGCAAACACAGAAAGAAGAGATACAATGCATGGTGCAGCCAGCGCAGATAATCGGAAGAAGTGCGAGATCACCACTGAGAGACACCATTTACTAGACCTAAGTAAATTCAAAATGATAACCCTTCCTATGACAAGAGGGCAGAGCAGAAGTAAATCCATGCTGGGATTTAACAGCATTACAGGATGCTCTGAGCTGAAATCCTAACTGAATGGAGAGGAACAACATGCAAGTCCAGGAATGTGCAAAAAGGTAGGAAATGGTGATTTACTAAGCCCAGTCAACTACATGGGGTATGAGAAGACGAAAGTGAGAAAACTGTGGTAGAAGGCATGGCCAGAATTTCTCTCCCTGAAACATATAAAAACCAACTGACTATTTCTGTAATGAAGCAGCATCTCCAGAGCATCAAACAGGGACAAACCATAGATTTATAACATATGCTAGTATCTTTTTATTATAAAACTTTTGTATTATATTCTGGGAGTGCCAGAGTCTACCATCCCGAGCTCTTACATAAAAATCCTGGTTTAGAATTGCTTTATTCTCTACATTTGTTAATATCAATGTTGTAATATCCCAGATATAGGTGACCACATAACCAATACAGTAACTAAATTCAATTTTAACATTTCTGTATTCTCTATTTATCACTACTTTACCAAGTCCTTTAAAAAAGGATTCACTTCATTTTCACTCTACCAGTGTATGGTTACATATGTTCAGGGAACAGAAAGAATTACAAGAAATTTGTACAGCTTGCTGTTCAATACAACATCTGGTGTAGTTTGGCACATCACCTCATTTTCTAGACAACATTAAAGTAAGAATATTGACTTCGCTTTTGAGCCCAAGCAGACAAAACCATATTCATCGTGTCTGATGAATCTGATCCAAATGCTCAAAAGTGAACTGACAACTTCTTCAAAAATAACCTAAGTGAAACTGCGAAGATTTATATGCGTGATTATAAACATCCAACTTCTATAGAAATAAAATAAACCTCTGTGTAGTAATTTTGTATTTATAAATGACAGACCAGCATTTCCAGTTGTTTACTTATTCCTCTCCACTATCCTCTCTGGGTGTTGTTTTTTGTTTGTTACTAGAAATTTTCAATTATCATGCAGAAGAGCTACTTTTTCTATGCTTCCTTGAGTCTGAAACAGTAGCAGACAACTCACTAATCTATTCTTAAAAGATCACTGACAACTATTTTAATGAAAGGGTTTTGTGTTTCAGCATTACGCTGCTAATGGTTTGAGGTTTCCAATACTTCATGGAATGTTTAATTAAACTGTAAAAGTGTTCCAGCAGAATATAAACAATATACAGTGCTTGAAGATAATTTCTACTGTTTTTTAGTGTATGTTCAAGAAAGCATTTTAGAATGCAGATCACAGAAATCATAAGCTTACTCTCCATGGCAGTTTAAATGATGATAATAATTCTAATGGTGAAAACAATGTGTTGTTCACACACTTGGTTCGCAGTTAATAACAGCACTGGTAGTTCACTAGTGAAACCCTCCAAGCGCAATGCCTTGGTTATCAGCTGGCTTTAATTGCAGTCATCAAGATGTGCTGGGTTCATCTGTGTGATGTTCATTTGCAGGATACTGCTCCGTTCTTACCTCATTGTACCTGGAAGTCCGAATGTTTTTAATGCTCTGTTTTGGGGTCTGTTCCCAGCTAAGTCAGAATGGACTTAGTACATGTTTTTTAATAACAGTGATTGCTTTCTGTCACCTCAATAAGAGGTCACATGCCTAACTGCTGCCTTTGATATTTATTCAGACACGGCATAATCAAACAATTGAATTTTGGTGGGAAAAAATTCCATAAAATCCAACAGATAACTAAAGCAAAGATGGAAAGTCTCAGAATGAAAGTTGTTGTATTCTTAAAATACACTGCTTTGCAGACGGGTAACACTCAACTTATCCCCATGTATGCCCTGCAAAGGCAGCCATAAAATCACTTACAGCCCTTGAATCCTGCATTAGACATATTCTACATGGCAGGAATATACAGTTTAAGACCTGAACTCAAATCTGTCTACTGAGAACTTCAGAACATGACCCTCCATTACACTAGGGACACATAAAAAGGTATTTTAAGTATCATCATATCCCTTTATGATAATCCTGTATTCAACTGCTCACATAACTAGCGTATTAACCTCCCTACTAATGGTATCCACACTTCATTCAGTTCAAATTCCACCAGCATCAAATTCAGTGCAGTCAGGACATCTATCAACTTAACTTCTACCATTTCCTTCTCTCAAAAGTCTCAAGGCTGTTATTAGCAATCTGTGGGCAATTAGCAGAATTAACTGCAGATCTGGATTCAACCTCGTCAGTGTTTGTTCCGATACCACAAACAAGCATGACAACACCAGTAAAATATTGATGATGGGACTACTGAGGACTTCACGACTAGCAACATCATGCAACCACAGTTGGCCCTTGCCAAAAAATACACTGAATTCTATGCATTTTTCAGCACGTCACAGTGTTTTCATAACATATGATTGACCTCATGACATATTTCCTTCTATAAATACAAATGCTGAATAATTTTAAGAGTATATTATATAACAACAAAGCATTATACTATGTTACACAGTAGAAAGTAAGGCCTGCACACAAATGTCTCCCCCAGATCTCAGCTTTCTCTGAGTCCAACTGTGACCTGTACATTTACAGGTATCCACTAATTTCAGGTATCCAACCTCAGAAAGCACAGCTTTGATCACTGAAGCTATTAAAACAGCCCCAGAATACCTGAATTTGATCACCCAGCTACCAGCAAACATGGAGTTACTAAGGTGCAAACAAGCATCTCCACATTATCTTCTCATTCTCTACTGTAAGATCATTTCTAAGCAGTAAGTCCCACTTTACACTTGGGAATAATTATTTCCATTTCTTATAGTACAGTCTCATTAAAACATTCACATTTTCTTCTATCCCACTGAGAATGCAGTGGGGAGAAGATAGTAAAGGCATGTGGAACTAGGAGACTCCTCATTTCCCTTCCATGCTTGCACTACAAAAGAAAAGACAAATAATCTACTCTATATCAGATTACTATAGAGGCAAAATTTGTTGATTTAAGGACACTCTCTTCCCCTCCCACCCCCCGAACTGTCACTAGCTCTGTCAAAAATGAAGAAAGGTACTGAGTGGGTTTTTGCAAGGACCAGAACTAGTTTCAGGCGGTATTTTCACAAGCAACCTACATACCTGAACAGAGAATATGCTTAAGTCTGCAGATCATCAAGAGCTGACACTGCAGCTATGCTGGATAACAGGCTGAAATTCAAAATGATTCTGTCAACCTAGACTGTCAAGTGGACAGTAAAATAACAGAAAGATTCAGCAGGGGCAAGTGCAAGTTTTTGTACTTCAGCAGATAATCAACTGCACAGCAAGTGGCTGGATGGCAGGGGCTTCAGATGAAGGCATGGAGTTATAATAGACCACGAGCTGAAAACAAGTTCATAATGTGATTTAAGAAGGAAAAAAAAGCCATTATCATACAGGAATATGAAACAGAAGGAAAGACATAACAGAGGCTTACCCCTTATAGGTCTAGGCAAGTCTTTCTTTCAGTAGCAATTTTAATGGTGCTAATAGCTTTATGCTGTTTATATTGTCGAAATTTTAGCAGGTGATGTATTTGCTTAGTCACTGTCATACTTCATCTGTCTCAGCATTTATTCAGCAAGTGCTTTAGCGTTCTAGAGTATGGCAGGTGTTACATAAAACACAGCATTATTTTCCATATTTTATTCCACTCACTGCCATTCCTACTCTCAAATTAACTGGCAAGAGTACAAACACAGTCTTTAAAAAGAAGTCACAAGCAGCTGTGTACTATCAGTAAACAGAACACACAGCATTCTCCTCCTATTACAACACAGTCTCTCAGTGATGTTTTGTATGAAAGTCACTCAGACACTGCTTGCTGATTGTACACAGCACCAACGATATTTGACTTAGTTAAAATACATTACGGTTGCATTTCCATTAGACCCTTGAGCTTTATCCATGGTATAGGACAGGCAGAAAAACCAGTTTGGGGTAGGTTTCTCCATAATTTCATCCCATATGTCTTAAAGTTTTGTAGGTGCTCTAGACACAAATTCCCACCAAAATGATTGCAACGCCAGCAGAAATGTCAGTGTTAATCACATTAGGCTGTGTACATGTACAATGCAACTTCTAGACCTTTAATAGGAGACAATGAGCAGGAATCAGGTGATCCTTCTGGAACATCCTTACAGATCATGTAGGCTACGATTCTTGGAAACCAACTGAACCTACCATACCTCCAAATCTTCTTAAATGTTTCAGTTACTTTAAATGAATTCCATCCCTTACAGGTATAAATAAATAGATCATATTACTTTCCAGATAGCCATTCTCACAGCCATTTCCAGTTTTCATGTTTTTACACAAAAATTAAGGCTTTTCTCTTCAAGAACAATTCTGACTTTAGGAACAGGACAGGCAACAATACCTTATAAATCATGAACCTGTTTTAAAAACCTATCTCGTGACTCTACAAAAAGTTACATATTTTTAATATGAGAAAAAGTAGAATACCGCTTTCTATTCACTACAGAGCATACGTTTTTATTTCCTATACTTTTAAGGTACTAAATCTTAAGAACACTTTGTTTAGGTACTATATTTTACTACAAGTAATTACTACAGGCTTTGAATGCACACTAAAATATCTTCCTTTCTGGACTATATACAGCAAAAGAATAACTAAAGAGTCTAGATTTACAGATGAGGGAAATGAAAACCATCTCCAATAAAAATGCAAAGCTCTCTAAACAGTTAGTAAATAAACTTCTTTTCTGTAAAACATTTTTGGTGTGCTGTATATCAAACACAACAGTGAGTACATAGCATAAAGATCATATTGACATGATCTTAAGATTACCCCTTGTGATTCACAAGTAACGCCAGTCACACTAAGAAGCAGTGTTAAAACTTTTATACCTTGTGACGTAACCATCACTACTCTATTGGCTTAAATCTTCAACAGCTTATTTTGATCAATGCTGCAATTAAATAATAATAATAATAATAAAGCATAGAGAGACACATAGGGAATATTTACACTAACAATGTTAAGCTGCGTTGCTTCACATATGTAATGCTGGGGAGTTTGTTCACAGGTCAGTTGGGGTCTCAACTCTCCTAGAGTTTCCATTTGTTAACCAAGAATTCCTTTCCTCCCCTGCCAAGTCTTTCTTGGCAGCAGCTGAGACTCTACTTGATTTTTCATTCTCCACTAAAATCATAAACCAATTCCACTCTGCTCAGCATTTCGCCGCACAAGACCCTTCCTTGAGCTCACAGAGGATACAAGCACAGGGTAAAATAAAGTTACTTTGTAATTGAGAAAAATGAAGCTTCAGCAGTTACTTGCAGACATACTGAAACCGCAGAAGACTTCAGTTCTGCTCCAGAGTTATCTCACACAACTTAGGACTTCTGACTAGACTCTCATGCACAATTCCACTGGAATTTGAGCATAAACTCAAACATGAAGCTATCCAAATGCTGACTGCACCATCACACCTCTCTGAATCTTTTATGGAGCTGATTCCAGCAGCACTACTGAGGTTGGAAAGATTTGGCCCTAGAAAGATCTACTGACAGATGATGAAGCAGCAGTCGTACTGCAGAATAATAACAATTTACAGTAAAAGCTGAATAACAACTTCAATAAAAATGTTCATTTCCCTTTTCAAGTACTTTTCTAACAGTCTTTTGGTTTAGAACAGGCTTTTACCATCTGAATGGCATCTGTTTGTTTAATTAGCATGTCAGATTTGGCCATGGCAGTTATCAGCAGTATTGAATGTGTGCATACGAGACATGAAGTTTTAAAGCATATCTATTAATGGCTTAATGAAAATACTCAGCAGAGCAAAAAGCCTTCTGATCACAGAGGAATCAAAACAAACACGGGTCCTTCATTATGTGGTAAGCCATCTTCAAAACTCCTAAGAATCACCCCAAAGTGAGGTGATTTCACCCTCAAAATGAGCATTCGATCTCTTCAAAGCACTCCTCGTGAATACCAGAATGTATATTCCTGTATAAATACATAGATACATATATATATAAATACACAGAGAGAGAGTCATTCGGAACTGATCTCTGAAGAAAGATAACCAATAACATTAACTTCGAGAAAAATCTCCAATTCAGAACTTATAGTCTTCAAAGGTCTGAGTAGAGGAGGTGATTTCAGACTGAAGTGGAAAGCTTAATAACTGCAGAATCCTCTTCCCCTCTCCAGCAGCTAATAACTGTCCAAACATTTCTTTAACACTTACCTTAATTTTAATTTCACCAAAATATGGGAATCAGATTTTGTCAGTTAGCAAGGTAATCAAACTTGCAGGCATCTCTTTGAATCCACTTCAGTATACAAGCTGCTAGCACTTAGGTATTATATATATAAATCTTTCAGATACTGCACACTCTGAGCAAGATTTATAGAGCAATATATTTATACTTTATTCCATTATTTTTATTTGTCCTTATGTATCTTAGGCCCAATTCATCACCAGAATACACCAGTAAAACAGCACGGAAGGCGATCATGTTATAACAGTCACAGCAACCCTTTGCTTCAGTTGTTACTGACTCCTCCTAATGGTCAGATATCTTGGGGTTTTACTACATGCAACACAACCCAGGGATGGAGATTCACTGCATAGATCTGAATTTAAGGTGGTGTGAAATCTGACGTACTCTTTGTTTAATTCTGATGCAAAGAGAAGAGAGAGTCCCACAGCCTTTTTGGTGGAAGAAGCCCAAAGAAAATGGGAGGATGAGACCCTAAGAGAGGAGATACCTGATGGTTCAGGAAAGGCCAAGAAATCTGCATTGAGATTTACCATTCTATGCTCCATACATGCACACGCAGTTCTCATCACAAGCAGCACACAACCAAAGAGACACGAGTGAAAACAGCAGAGCCATTTCATAGCAAGTTCCTTCATACTTTTCCTTCTAATTTAGGAAAACTAGTATTTTGTGCACTAAATTCTTAAAACCCATCAACAAAAGGACAAAGCTCAGGGATACGAAGTACCTGCACAATAGAACAAGTATCTGTTTACATTACGGGATACTTATTATCATAATAAAACACAGGTCGCAATAACTGTATAAAAAAATTGGTCTTTTTTTGCCACTTCAAAAATCATACATCACTATATTCCACGCACAGTGTCAGACGAAAGTCGTTAAGGACTTGTTAGACCAAAAACACATGCACTTTTCCTTCTCAGGATGATATACATTAACCATGTGAACTAGAAGGCCGTAAAACCCAGAAACAACCTGCTTTATTCCCTAAAGATGCTGCCTTTGCTTAGTCTACTCTATTAGTTTTAAAACACGCAATACACTTTGAAGGAAAGCGTATGTGGCATTAGGTTTCTGTAGTTCTAAACGAATTCACATTTCCATCTAAACACAACTGTATATGCCCTAAACCAACATTAACCAGTAGCAGATAAATAACAAGATTATCAGTCATCATTTTAAATAATAAAGACGTGTAAATATTTTTTTCAGTTTTTCCAACCAGTAAGAGTCAGGGATTTTCAAGAAAATAATACTAAAAGTACACAAGATTGCCTACTTCTTTAAAGAACCTGTTTTAATTATGACTTAAATCAATTCAGCTTGACTGGTGTCCTGGTTTGCATTCTCTTCCAGAGACCAGAAAGAAAGTTGTTAAGTTTCATACTGATGGGCAGCAGGCTGCTAGCTCACATGAATGACTTCTCATGTGCATCAAAGGAAGATCTTTATAAGTGTCTTCCCTAACAATCACCTCGTGATGCTCTTAGGAAAACTGATTTCTCTCTAAAGATGACAGTCTGGAATAGAGTTCCAACTCTCAATTAACCTGGGTTCCTTCCAGCTAATGAAGTGGAAAGCAGAAGAAAAAATACAAGATATATTATGCTGCTTTCAGCATACTGATTTATTTATAATCAGGACTAATTTATCCTGCTCCCAACTTTAAAGGTGAAAATTAGATCAACATATATGTAGGGGAGCTGTTATGATATGATGTGAACTGATGATTAAGTATATGGGTGAAAGGGGTGGCTGGTCCAGGAAACACAGGTGCAAGCAATCCACCTGTGCTTCCCATCTGACCAGAAGGAGTGGACCCAGCCCCACCACCCCAGGGCTCATTTAAGGGCCAGCCTCCCTACTGTATCTCCTGGGTGAAGGCTGCTTTCTGAGAAATGGATCTTCTACAACCAGGAGACTCTCATTACCAGTTAGGTGGGTTGAATTTTTTCTATATGTGATCACTGCTATTCCTAATAATGCTCTGTTTAGCATCACAAGGAACTTATCAGAAACAGTTCTTCTGCTTCTAAGGACCAACAGCATAGCTAAGCTAAACTCAATGAATTGTATAGTAGTGTCTAAATTAAGTGTTTTCGTAAAAATGAAAAGCAGGTTACATCAGGAATAGGAAACCATAATATAAAAATCTTCTTGAAGTACACTGTCTTCAGTTAAGCTTATGAAATGAGAATGTAATGTTTCTGGTCGCCAGCAATCCTTGTGGCATGGTAGTAAAAGCAAACAGGAACTACTATTGCATCATTCCCATCTAATGTCATTGATTTATTCAGAACACATGGAAGAAGCTGTCATAAACTATGTAACTGTTAAGCATCTGACTGTTCAGTGCTTTGGCCCTAGAGGTGTCAGTATTGAATGCTTTCTCTTATAGCATGCTGCTTCATAAACAGAGGATGTTGCTTTCTACTCAAGGTTCACCACCAGCCTCAGTGACAGCCAACGTACCATCTTACAAGTGTTCACTGTCCTATGAAAATATGTGGATAATGATGAAGTAATTGGGGTACAGTCTTTTTGTTGGCATCATTTCCTGTGGAATACTGTATGGCTAATGTTACACCTGCACAGTAACAGCTTATTTAGTATACTATATGGAACACAAAGCAGCATGTCCCCACTATACAGTAACAATTAAAGAGTCAAAACAGCATGTTTTGTATCATTCTAAAATATTTGGGGATTTTCAAGGGAAAAGGTGACTACTCAAAAGCTGTCCCTTCAGTATTTTTAAGATTTTTGTCTATAAGGACAAACAGTGAATAGACAAATTGGGAATAACAAAACAGCAACGCTGGTTTTCATCCTTGTGTATGGCAAGTCAAAAATGTTCTTGCAGTGGCACTTCCTCCCCTTCAACTTACTGGCAGAAGTGGGTGATTAGTTATTTTGTTGGTTCAAGCAACAGAGCAGGTGAAATCAAAAGAACAATATAATCATGTAAGGAGACTGTTTCACTCTACTGAAAAGAAGATGTAGTAACTTGGAGCTATGCTAAGAAAAGGGAACTGTGGAGCTCTGACACATCGCTTTTGAGAAACAAAGAGAAACATCCAAAACAAAAAAAAACAAAGTCAAAAAACCTATGTGATGCCCCTCCAGGGATGTGTACCATGGGAATATTCTGTTATGTGCTCACAGTTCCTTATAGAATAACATTCTATGATACATTATGTTTTAGATAAAGAGTAACAGACCACTTTCTTCATGACTGCATTTGATTTCCTCATCTGTTTAAATCCACACTGGCTCAAACACCACCTACAATTATGCCAACACTTTGTCAAAAATAACATTTTTTAAAAAAAACAAAAAAAACCAAAACTGTGCAACTTAAGAGTTGAGAGAAACTCAACATGCCTGTATCCCCCAACACCATCTAGAGGGTGTTAGCAGACAGTGCAGTAAGGTGTGAATAAGAAGGGATGGAGGCCTTATATGAAAAGGAGAGGAAAAGTCCGCACTTGTTTTTATATGCTGCAAGAACTGCAAAAACTGCATTTAGAGTTCTACAGTGTCCTTATGTTTCATTGCTTCTATTCAACTTTTTAATCCAACTAGGGCATGCTACGTATATATATGTCTTCCCCCTCAAGAAAATATGCTTGTATACAGCTGTGATACACATACAAGCTCACACACATGATCTCGCTCCTCCCCTAGTCTCTATTTCCTCATCTGCAAGCTGCTGTTTGACCTGTCAGCATCCCAGAAAAGCATTCGTACTTTCAAATAGTTGTGTAATGCTTTAAACTAAACACTTCCTTCTATTAGCTTCAGCAGAATATACAGCATCCTGAAAAACAGAAATCATCTTTCTGTGCTGTAAGTTGGTTTTCCTTCTGTGACACAAAGTTGAGAGGAAGTTTCTACCTGCCTGGGGGTAGGAAGGCCCTACAGAGGGATATGGGAAAGCTGGGCTGAGGCCAAGGGGATGAAATTCAGCAAGGCCGAGCACTGGGTTCTGCATTTTGGTCACAACAACCCCAGGCAATGCTTGGGGCATAGAAGCTGGAAGACTGTGTGGAAGAAATGGACCTATGGGTGTTGATCAACATTTGGCTGAACACGAGCCAGCAGTGTGCTCAGGTGGCCAAAAAGGCCAACAACACCCTGACTTGTATTAGAAATAGTGTTGCCAGAAGGGGCAAAGAAGTGATCATCCTTCTGCACTCAGTACTGGTGAGGCCACTTCTTAAGTACTAGGTTTAGTTTTGGGACCCTCACTACAAGAAAGACACTGAGGCTCTGGAGTGTGTTCAGAGAAGGACAGTGAAGCTGTGAGTGGTCTGGAGTGTCTTATGATGAATGGCTGAGGGATCTAGGATTGTTTTCTCTGAAGAAGAGGGAGGCTCAGAGGAGACCTCATAGCTCCGCACAACTACCTGAAAGGAAGCTGTAGTAAGGTGGGGTTTGGCTTCTCCAACGTAACTACTAACAGGACTAGAGGAGATGGCCTCAAGTTACACTAGGAGAGATTAAGGTTGTGTGCAAGGAAAAATTTCTTTTAAATAAGAATGGTTAGATGCTGGAAGGGGCTGTCCAGGGAGGTGGTGGAGTCACTGTACCCAGAGGTGTTCAAGAACTGTTTAGACATTGTACTGAGGAACATGGGTTAGTGGGGAAATACTGGTGGATAAGTGGGTGTAGGACTGAATGATCTTGGAGATCTTCTACGATGATTCTAGGATTCTAAATAGATTACTGTTCCCAGTGGGGAACTGGCTCTAAACCTCTCTCTGGAGAAGCTTCTCCCTCTCATTACACAGTGTATTGAATTAACCAAAGAAAAAATTTAGAAAATGAAATATCAGAACAAAAACACAAGACTGTTCTTGCCCTGCAATCCAATAGTATCCTCCCGATTTTTTTGTCTCAGATTAACCTGTAATACATACCACATGCATGCCCAATTAGAGAAAGCATTATTTTGGTACATCTACCTTCCAATGCTATTATACTTATCTCTACTGCGGTAGCCTATATGCTGCTCCTGTTTTTTCTTCTCTTTATTTAGGAGCCTATTAAGAATCCACAAGCAACTAGCAGTTTCACTGCAGAAGTATCATGGAAACAGAACAACTTTTCCAGTCTAAACACTATCCCTTATCTAATGAGCAGGGCACCATTTCTTCACCTCACACAAGGCAGGAACGATAGCGGCAATGCTTTAATCCTTCAGGTTAATCTCAGAAGCCTCTATCTACACATCACAAACTTCACTAGTTGAAGTGTCTTCCACCACAATTCACAGGTTATGTAACTTGTGCTAACTACTTCAGAAAGTTTGTAGAGTTTTTAAGGAGACAACAAGCACTAAAACACTGATAGAAAACAGAATAACGGTGGAGATTAAAAAGAGAAAGTCAGATAAATTTTAGTTGTTGATTTGTTTCTACCTAGGAAGGGGGTACTGACTTGGTGTTTGTTTTTTTATTTGAAGGGAATAAAGGAAGCAAGACACATTTTTCCACTGAAAGTACTTTTTTCTTTAAGATAATAAGAGAAAAAGTATAAGTCAGGCATCTTAAGGTAAGTTTGGCCTCTGGTTTTGAGACCAAAGAAACACAAGATTCACCCTCTTCCCAGTTTGGAAAATAAAAAGCAGAAGCCTCCATGCATTCCTGTCCTTTCATCATCAAATCTATCTCAAGTATCTCATATCCAGTGGCATTCTGCTTAAAGTCTCCAGCTTTTGGAATATAAGGATGAAAGCAGAGACTGAGCTTTATTTTGTACACATCCATTCCTTATGAAAGAAACTTAGAAACATGAATTACATATTTTTCAAGCACAGAAGAACAAACAAAATGTTTCCAAGTGAATTATTTTGAATGCTTTATATTTTGCAAATGTTTGTAGATTTGTAAGACTCCAACTCTCTCTTCAAACAGGGCCTTGAATGTTAAACAAACATTAACAACAAAGGTGGCTGGCAACTGCAACCACCAACATTAGAACTTCGCTTGAGATACATGAAAAATAAATCATGGTTTGAAACTACCCATCTGTAATTTAATGAGCATTACCACACATGAACTGAAGAGCAAGCTCTGACAATAGGAAGTGTAATTTAATTGTTTACATTTCTTGCAAAAGCAGCATGTACAGTTTGTAACCTTGGTTTGGATATATGAGAATTCACTGATCACTTTCAATATCTGTGAGGAAAGGAGAAAATAAGTGAAAAGTTCAGCCCATACAAGCTGTGCAAATTCACATACCTGGGGAGGAAAAATAGTAGTTCAGGCAAAGCTGGGGTAGGGAGCAGGGTCAAGAATAACCCTGTAATTTATCAACACATATTGGTTTGAGGTAGATACTATTTAGGAGATCGCTTATTTTGCTGCAGAGTACAATCATGTCAATACTACTTGCACACCTGTGTACATAAATACATGTAAATGTATATACACATGTGCACATACACATTGTATACAAAAGGCATTTCAGTAATGCCCCTATTAACTACTGTTTAGTTTTTGGCTAGCTGTGAAACAGTTGGACTAGATGATCTAGATAGTCCCTTCAAACTCAGCTGCTTTATTCTGTACATTTGATTAAGCAGCACTACTCATTTATACTCTTCTCTAATGGAAGAACTCCACTATCTGATTTTTTTTCTTTGAAATTATCTTGGAGCACGTGATATAACTTCCCTTAGCTAAAGTCTGAACATCTCTCTGAAGGATGTTCCCTGCCCTGGCTGTAAATTACTAGACAAAACAAATGAAATTCCTCTGACTGTCCTAATCACATTGTCAATCTAGACAATATAATCTTCCATCTTACTTTCACATCAGTAACATCATTGCAATGTGATATTAAAAACAAAAACAAGAAAGAGAAAAAACACATTTTAAGGAGCA
Organism: Coturnix japonica; assembly: GCF_054131305.1. NCBI lineage: Eukaryota > Metazoa > Chordata > Aves > Galliformes > Phasianidae > Coturnix > Coturnix japonica. The sequence continues at coordinate 75,078,720 of NC_140664.1, forward strand.
AAAACCTAATGGTTCATGCACACTGTCTTCTATTTACTGACTCTTTAAACGGCCTTTCTTACAGTCACTCAGGATTTTTTTAATTATTATTTTCATCTCTCCTTCTGAAAAAGGAATAAGTTTAATTCAAAGATCTCCAACATTAGCATGTCATACTCTCTCCGCCATGCAGCGCTTCTTCTGTAGATCATAATTTCAGGATCTCAGCCCTTTAAGAGTGAAAGACAGAACACTGACCTATGGGTCAGATGCTCCATGTAGCTGCACTTGTTTAACTGACAGGGGGACTGAGCCCAACTGCTTGTAAAAGCACTAAGTAGAGGACTGGCGGTAAAGAGGAATGCTTCAAACATAAATAAAGATGTGTAACAGCAGCAAGGAAAATGTAGAAGTGACAGATATTCTCTCTCAAATTTGCCTCAATTGAGGCAAAGGAGCAGCTTTCACTAAATCACAAAAAACCTGTTTAAAATGCTGACTCAAAGCACTCTGTGAATACCTACACTTTGACCATATTATTTTATTACTCTTTTAAAACATTGTTATTTCTATATTATTAAATAAATGACCGTAGAAACACTTCAGTATTATTGGTTACACATCAGCCTTGATTTAAAGAAATAATTTATTAGATAGGCCCTACCTTAGATAATGGACGACTGTTTATTAAAACAGCAAGGCAAAAACAGGACTAAGGGTAGATAATAATCCAGTAACAAGGGGGTCTTCATACATTTCCTTAAACAGATAGGTGGTATACATTGCACCACAGGGATTACAACTTGAATACTGTGCTCAGTTTAGGGCCCTTCACTTCAAGGAGAATACCAAGTGTGTAGAAAAGAGCAATAAAGCTGGTGGATGAACAAGAAAACAAGGCTTACAAGGTACAACTGAAAGAACTGGGGTTTGGTTCGGAGAAAAGGAGGAGAAAGGGAGACCTTACAGCTCACTACAACTTTGGGAAAGGTAATTGCAGTGATGAGAGTTTCAGACTCTTTTCTCAGGTGACATATGATGGGATGTGAGCAAACGGCCTCAAGTTGCAGCAGGTTTAGATGGATGTTAAGAATTTCTTCACAGAGAAGGTGGTCAAACATTAGAATAGGTTGCCCAGGGAAATGGTGAAGTCCCTATTTAATAGAGTAATTAAAAATGTGTGGATGTAGCACAAGGTTTACTGATGAAACTTGGTAGGTAAGGTTGGCTGGTGTTGGTGATCTTCAAGGTTGTCTTCAAGGTAGATTACTATGAAAACAAATGCACCTGGTTTCTCACTCATTCCTCATTATTTTAGAATATTTCAGAGAAAGTAAGAAAACTACTACATTAATTATGAAAAAAGGTGGAAAAGCCCACAAAGAGAAGAATAATTTAATGTTCCATGCAGTACACCCATAAAGACAAGGGATGTACTTCTAAGTAATAGAGAAGGACCAACAAATGCTCTCTCTGGGAAACAGCAAGGGGAACCTCATTTGTCCAAAGGAATTTAAGAAGGCAATGAGGCTGATAGCCTAGCTGAAGTGATTCTACACCAATGCTTACAGCATGGGAAAGAAGCAGGAAGAGATGGAAACTGTGGTGCAACTACAGAACTGTGATCTGATAGCTATCACAAGAAGCATGAGATGAATAACAGCTGGAAGTGGGCTCAGAAAAGGCTAAGTGTAGAGTGTTGGTAATCCCAGATATGTATACAGACTGGGAGAGCTCCTTGATGGTAGCTCTGCCAAGGACTTGGGTGTTCTGGTGGATGAAAACCTGGACATGAGCCAGCATTGTGCCCTTGTAGCCCAGAAAGCCAACAGTATCCTCAACCTGCATTAAAAAGGGATTAAATTAAAAGAGGAAAAATTTAGGTTAGATGTTAATTAGGAATTCTCCACTCAGAGGATAGTAAGGGAACAGGCTGCTCAGAGAAGCTGTGGGTGCCCCATCCCAGAAGATCTTTGAGGCTAGGTTGGGTAGGGCCCTGGGGAGACTGATTTATTGGGTAGCAGCTCTGCCCACAGCAGGGGGTTGGGACTCTGTGGTCCCTTCCAACCTATACCATTCTATGACTGGCTGATGAAAATTAAAGTCACAAGCTGAGTAAAGAGAAAACAATTGAAAGATATAATTGATCCCAATTCAAAACATGCAAAGACTTCCTATCAGCTCTTATTGGAGATTCCTTGGTGATTTTAGAATGAAGGAGAAAAAAAAAAAAGGAAAATAACAAAACCAACTCCAGCAGATGGCTGTAAATGAGTAGAACAGAGATAGGTGACTAACTAGTCTGAGAGGAATAAAAATAAAATGGGAACAGTGCCACAGCGTTATTTTTTTTTTGTTGAGCCACCTGGAGAGGTAACAGGCTTATCAATGAATGCCAAAAATGAGTAGTGTCCATCTGCTCACCCTGATAAATAACCCTCACTAGAAAAAACAATATAAAAGAATACAATTCCCTCGGCTCTACTCACACGCTTTCAGCAGGCCTGTTGGCTTAAAATATTTATTTTCACATTAGAGATTTACAGCTACTTGCCCTGAACACAGTAATTCTTTAAGATAACCCTTGGAAGCACGTGGCAATTCAGTAGCTTTAAGAATTCATGACAACAGATAGCTCCAACAACTTCCTTCTAAACAAACAAAAGCTCTACAATCATCGCTGCCTTCAAATTGCCTTTAAAAAAGATATTGCTGGCCAACTAAATGAACTGATAACAACAGCTCTACACAGGAGAGGTAGTTAGAAGTTTAAAAAGTCTGTATTCCTTTTGAGATAAGTTGAAAGTACTTCCATTCACGGAGACATGAGGCATAAACTCAGTTTACCTCCTCTGCTGGCCACACTGAGCAGTTACACATAAAATCCTCCAGCTGATACTAAATGTGAATTGAGAAAGCTGGTCAGAGCCAACAGAAGATGCAAGGGGCACTACTTGGGTCTGCCAGAGTATCACTACAAAAAGAAAGAAAGATGAAAACTAAAGCACAGCTGTTTGTTTCATGCGTCTGAAAGTAAAATGGCTTTTTATTAGCACTAACCTGTACCAACTGACAGATTTTGGTTTTTATTAGAAATGAAACACAGAACGACCCAGGTTGGAAGGGACCTCAAGGATCATGAATCTCCAACCTCCCTGCCACAGGCAGGGCCACCAACCTCCATATTTAATACTAGTCCAGGCTGCCCTGGGCACCACCCAACCTAACCTTGAATACCTCCAGGGACAGAGCATCTACCACAGCTCTGGGTAGCCTGTTTCAGCACCTCACCACTCCCTCTGGGAGGAGCTTCCCCCAGCATCCAACCTAAATCTTCCCTCCTTCAGCTTAAATCCATTTCCCCTTGTCCTGCTATTATCTATCCTTTCAAAGAGTTGACTCCTCTCCTCTTCACACTAGGAGAGTGGTTAGGCCCTGGAACAGGCTGCCCAGGGGAGGTTGTGGATGCCCCGTCCTTGGAGGTGTTCAAGACCAGGTTGGACGGGGCCCTGGGCAACCTGATCTAGTAAATGTGTATGTTTGGTGGCCCTGCCAGGCAGGGGGGTTGGAACTACATGATCCTTGAGGTCCCTTCCAACCCGGGTCACTCTGTGAGTCTGTGATTCCTGTTTATAGGCTCCCTTTAGGTACTGAAAGGCTGCAATGAGGTCACCCTGCAGCCTTCTCCAGGCTGAACAAGCCCAGCTCCCTCAGCCTGTCTTTATAGGGGAGGTGCTCCAGCACTCTGATCATCTTCATGGCCCTCCTCTGGACCCTCTCCAACAGCTCTCTGTCTTTCTTACACTGGAGGCTCCAGACAGGACGCAGTACTCCAAATGGAGCCTCACAAGAGCTGAGTAGAGGGGGACAACCACCTCCTTGTCCCTGCTGGCCATCCCTTTTCTGAAGGAACACAGGATACCATGAGCTTGTAACAGAAATATAAATGCTTCAGGACTGATCTTCTGTTTATATATATATTTTTTTGCACATGACAAATACAGCCAAAAAATAAAAAACAACAAAAAAACAACACACCAACTTTGCATTGACACCATCAATTCTATCAGATCAATAAAAGCAATTCAATCACAAACTTGTCCACATCTACATATTCACAACTATTTTTGAAACAAAGTTATCATATTAATATAATTTCCTTTCCACTAAGGCTTGTACACAAACAGTCCTAACCAAAAATTATTTAAAGATATAACATGTTCTCATTTTACCAAACACTAAATTGTTCACAATGTGAAAAGGAAAAAGCTACAGTCATATCACTGATCTGTACTGACTGACCATTGGGACCATTTAATATTGCACAGTGAGCTTGTTGAGACATCCCAGAGCACAGCATCCTGCCTCTAGTGTGCATAACATCATTTACAAAAGATGACATTATAATTTCCTAAGTAGAAACATCCCTAAACTTTTGCTTCCACTAAAGAGATTCCATTATGCTAAAAAACTGCTGAGAAAGAAATAAAAGACAGCAAAGTTTCAGTATTTTATTTCACAAGTAGTTTGCAAAACTGCAGGAAAACTTCATGTAAATCCCTAATCTTAGTTTCACAATTTACTTTACTTCCTTAGTCTGCCTTGCATTCACATTTGATCAGAGTATAGTATAGCATTCAACTGATTTAAAAGACTTCCTCATAAGAGAGTGGACATCTGAAATGGGATGATTTTAGCCACACCAAAAGAACAAAATAAATGCATTAATCCTTTGCAGATGCTGGCTCTGGTTCAGCTCCCACTCTAACATCCTCCTATAGCAGCAAAGAACTTTGCCAGTTCAACCATCATTTAACACTGTTCGTGCATCCACTCTAAGCATTTGTATCTATTTTAATTACTTAGCCCTAATACAGTGTGCTATAGTGAGTTATTTATTTATTTTACTTTTAGACATTTCTACTAGACTTTCTGGCCAGCTTGGAAAATGAGGAAGCCTCCCCAAGCAAAGCAAATAAATGAGCAAAACAAACCAGATGCTCCTCATGTAGTGGTTCTTCATTCCTCTGTTGACACAATCTTACCTTGGAGTTTTCCATGATGAAATGATAATAATGAGCAGAAAAATCACAAGATCAATTGCAACATATAGCAGCCATCACAGCTGGTACAAATCCCCCAGGACAAAGTTTGTTCATATCCAGGATTCCACATAGTTTAGGATCAACAGAGAACATTACCCTCTTTCCTCAAGAATCATCATGAACAGCTTTCTACAGAAAGAATACTTCACACCTCACTGTTAATGCTCTGGTTCCCTGTGAGTACATAAGCTAGACAGCCCAGCTCCAAATGCAAATCACTATTTATAAACATCAGAACATGCTGGTTACACCATCAGAAGAAAGGCCTATTAGCAACTATTAGTAGGAAATACCACCATGGCTTTCTGCAAACGTATTTGCATCCAGTGACAAGATCATGATTAAATATTGTAAGTGATGCTCTACACAGGTATGGTTTGACAGCTGCAAATCATGCACAGCGGTGCATTTTAAGAGAATAACACATCATTTCATAAGGTAAATATATTACCTAATATATGCTTTGCAGACCACTGTCTTTTTTAAATCAAATTTTGAATATATTTAATAACAGAACAAGGTCACTTTAGTCCAAATTCTGGCTTGCCAAAGTCAGAAATTCATGCATAGCCAAAGCATGTCTCCAAAAGGCAGCCTGTTTAGTTGCAACAGTGTATGCTTGTGTCTACGCATGTGTTTCTGTACACATCCACATGGGGAACAATGACTTGAAAATACATTATTCTTTGTCAAATCACTTCAGATTATGTTTATTTTCTTTTCCACCTCTGTAAGATGTGAAAGCCAATGGAATACAACTCATCCTCAGTACCTTAGAGTAAGCTTTTCTTAGCCAAACAGCAAAACCAACAAAACTCTTTCCTTTGTGTCTGGAAGCAAAGGCTGTTTGTAGATTCACTGATAAGGAGTAAATTCATCCCAATACCTCTGCTTCAGCTGATGCACTAATAGGGACTCACTCTTCTATTAAGACTTTTTCTCTCAACTAGCCCATGCAACTTCCTGTCCTTTTGGGATCTGGGCACCCCCTGAGAAATCTGACCAACGATGACTGGAACAAGGACTAACAGTAGATGTTCAAATACCATCTTGCAACCTTCAATTCCTTTCCAAATCTACACATAAGAACTATAATTTGCAAGAATAACTTTGAACTTAAGAGTGTCTGCAAAAAGTGGCAGCAAAACAACGTAACAGCATCAGTGAATGTACTATTCTGGTTCTCAAAAGCAAGAAATTTATCCTCCCCGATAAGGGAGGATAATAACAAGCCACTACCCTGGGAGCAGATTACACATGCATATTATTTATTCACTTCCTTAAAGATAGTTCATAAAGTATCCCCACTGTTTCCACTGGACAGCAACACATTTAACTGGGAGCAGATAGTTTAACATCCAGAAATCTGAAACAAGCTACTGTCTAATTTCAGCTGCCCAGGGAGGCTGTGGATGCCCCGTCCTTGGAGGTGTTCAAGACCAGGTTGGACGGGGCCCTGGGCAACCTGATCTAGTAAATGTGGAAGTTTGGTTGCCCTGCCAGGCAGGGGGGTTGGAACTACATGATCCTTGAGGCCCCAACCCAGGCCATTCTGTGATTCTGTGAAACAGAGACTACTAGAGACTCTGTGGAGTCAATCCAGACATGCACAAGGTGTTTGCATAGCACATAGACTGCACATTTTTCTGGGCAGAGAGGTAAGTCAGTCCCCACTTTCCAAAGGTCCTCTTTTTTGAAAGTCCTGGGAGGTTCAAGAGCAATGATGAAAAGTGTTGGAAATGTTAGACTATATGAAATCAGTAGACATCATAGCTAAATAAGTACAAAACTAATATAATTAAACACAATAAGTCAAATACTAAACTCTAGTCAGCAGATAACCACTCTCTAATTACAGTCTTGCAGCTGTTATCAAACAGCAGGTTTGTGGTTGTTTTTTGTTTTTAAACGGAGCCTGAAACTCAAAGTTCTTCCAATGCGTACAATAATATCTTGGTTATTATCATATGCTGTTACAAGATACACAACATGTAAGATTGAAGCCTCCTTTTTAGGTATGTACAACAGAAGAGATCTTAGCTAGGTCCCTTCTCAAACTGAAATGCAGAACTAGCAATGAAAGCTCAGCTATCAGCAGCTAGAGACAAAAAAATAACCTCTTAGAACACCTGCTCCATTCCTCTGCCAGGTCTGGATCACTCCTAAAGCATACACAGATATTTTTGTAATACATACACCCCAAAATCACTGTAGATTATGTGGCCTGAGCACATGTTGTGCTCATTTAAGAGTAACATCCACCTCAGAAATAGGATATGTCTTGTGCTACATTGCCATCAGTATGGAAAAACCTTCTTTCTGGTAAAGCAGTATAAAACTCATATAAAAACACGTATATAAACTGCATCAAATCTCAGCATCTTCTTTGTATACTATTTAGTGTTGCTTCAGTAGTTCTTAAATGCTTCCATGAAAAAAAAAATAAAAAAAAATTAAGCTTTTAATATCTTCTGACTGACATAAACCTCATTTTTAGGGTAGTTTTCACAGACATTTACAAAACATTTGAGAATCCCCATTTCTTGGGCTAAGAACTGGCTGCAAACTACAGAAAGTGTATCCAAATCTTAGTGATGGATTCAAGGCCACACAGCTGCTAAACTGAGAAAGAATAGAGGCTAACATTCCACTTCCTACTTTGCTATTTATGCCTGCTCTTCCTACTTACACAACTAACGCTTAAGAAAAGCCTGAGCTTTCATAAACTCTTAGTATTGTGAGGCTGAATCATTTACAGTCTATCTGCCAATATTTGCAAAGCAAACATTGAACAGACCCACAAGGATTCTCTGTGTTCAGTGTAAATACACACAGTTGGTCCTTAGACCCTTTCTTGCGCTGCACAGTTTCTTCACTTCATGAAGCACCTCAGCTTAAAGCATAGGGACAGCTCACCTAATAAGGCGTGATGTAACACAATGTTATGATAGAAATCTTGTTGATTATAAAAGACATAATGTTTAAAATGCTTAGATGAGACATTTGGTTACTCTGAACTATGACCGAGCAATGCCTTATCTTACAAATGTGATGCAAACCTGGCTTAATTCAACATGTTCCCCCCGGTTGATCTGGAAACTCATGTAGAATGTAAAGGTACCTCCCAAGATTAAGCCATGCCACTTTACAATGTTTAAACAAATAGAAAGCATTACTAGGGATACTCTCTATATGATCTATCATGTAAATATGTGTTATTGTATAATAAAAATAATAATATAAACATTTGACATCAAAAATCCTTGGCATTTATGCATACACTTCCTACTTACTCTATAATACTTCAGAAGTGTGCTAGCTTCCATGAATTCTCAAATTATAACTCATTCAGACTCATAACTGCATCCATTTTACTCTCTGGCAAATTAAATCTACAGCAATAAAACGCCTTGCTTTTAAATGAACATCCAGCCACCATTAGGAAAACCAGTTGTCAGTATTTCAACACTTGCCTTTGTCACAGATACATAAGCGTGTTTGTTTATATGATCACCATTGCAGTAGGTAAGGCACTAAAAAGTCAACACACCAGCATTTCCCACGCTCGCTGCTAATTAAATCACACACATACAGGTTCAATCCAAGGATGATCAAAGCCAAAGAAAAAAAAAATGCCCATTGAATTCAACATTCTGTGGATCAGTTCCAGGCAACTAGCTGCTACTGTGTTCTCTTCCTTCTTTATCTAAAGCACTCCAACAGCAGGAGAGTGAAGAGGACTCCATGAGTCTACAGATTTTTTATCTTCTCTTGGATCTGAATTCTAAGTGAATTATTTGACAGCTGACTACACAATTAAAGACTTTTTTTTCATTAAGCTGCTTTAGAGGATAGCCCCAGTTTTGAAGGCAAATGGACTACTATTACTGCATGAATAGTTGCAAAAGATTTCAACTATTTCTCTAGCAGACAAGTTTACCTTCATTATGAAGGTGTTTATGTAGCACATTGTTCACTGTTGCAGCAATATATGGTAGAATCTGAACATGGGAAGTGTCAACCCAATGTACTTGAAACGCAGCACTGAATTTATAAGGCTTCCTAAAATTAACAGATATATCCAGAGTCAAAGAAAGTAAATGAATATTCAGATCAAGTAATTGTCCATTAGATGTCAAATGCAATGCCACAACTGCTAGTATACAGTGACAATAATGAAAAGGTGGTAGTTGTAAATACCCTAAAGGTTATTTACAGGAAAAAGTCACCCGTATGGAAGCCTTCAGTCTGCTAGGAACCACTGAGGCAATCTCCAACAAGGAGCAATCTCCAAGAGATGCTGCCTTAGTGGTGGTCAGCCCTTAAATGAGGTCTAGAGGAGGTGAAGTCAAGCTCCACCTCTTCTGGGAGCACAGCTGAATTACTCTCACCTGTGCTCTCAGATGGCCATGCTACGCTCCTGTGGATTAACCCAGCAGCAACTCAGCACCACACAGCCATTCACCCACATTCAAGTGTTATGGGGGAATTAACTGGAAACAAAAGAGAATTTGCGTGTTGAGATAAATACCCACTACCAAAACAGGAAAATAAAAGCAGAAATTCAATGATAACTACACACATAGCGGCAATGCAGTTAACTGCCATTAACTGGCTGACACACAGCACCAATACGAAGCCCATCAGTAACGTGAGGTCACACTCCCACTGACCTCAAGCACAACCCAACTGATGCTCAACAAACCCCAAGCAGTAACCAGCCAACTGACCCCAGTATTACAATCTTCCTGTGTGGGGTCCCATGGTACAGAATATCTCTTGGCCTGATTGAGGCACCTGTCCTACCTCCAGGCTGCCCCACACCATCATGGCAGGGCCCGCTCCACACACATTAGTCAGCAACAACCAAACAGCAGGATGCTATCAGCACTGCCTCAGCTGAAACCCATTACAGATTAAGATATGAGTAAAAAAATGCTTCCTAGAAGTTCACCCAGACATTAATATTGCTCCTGGAAAAAAAAAAAAAAAAAAAAAAAAAAATCAACCCACATTTGAGAGCATTTGTTCTGCTTTAAAACATTGCTGCTGGCTCACTGTCAAAAGCCCATTACCACTGATACATGTAAAGGAGTCCTATGACTTGTACTGAGAAGTAAATCCCACTTACTCTGACACTTTTTCTTTGCATAATGCAAAAGCCTTTGCCCTTTTGGCATAACTCCCCATTTCTGAAGCCCTTTTCTGTTGAGTGATTGAATCAGAAAATAAAGATAGGATTGGTTATTTTCCCATTGAAGTGCAAGTGTCTTCTGCAGAAGACCCCTGATTTCACATGGAAAATTTAACACAAAGTCTGAGGCTGGAAGTGCTGATAGGTAATAAAATTACAGTATCTGTTCAGAAACACTGTGCCATGATTTACGTCCCATCTCAAATCACATGGGCTGTAGATATGAATAAGATGGGAAAAAAAATACAAATATGAAAAAAGCAACTAGCCTATAGAATGCTATACAGAAAGGTGGGGGGAGCAAGCTGAAGCAACCTACTACATAAATATCCAAGTGCTAGTCAATCCTTCCAACAAAACACTGTCCATACACAAACAGCACTATTCACAAAGATGACAAAGGGCTCTGTCAGCAGGCCTCACACAGCCACAGTATTTGTCTCAGGACAACTGGTCTCACAGAAATACAAATTTCAGAGGGGAAAATAAAGAAAAACCACATCAGACTGAAGTGCTGAGCATTCTCAGTTTTATTCCCTCATCCTGTTCTTCCTAGCAAATGTATTTACTCAATATATTACTTTAACTACTCTGCTGTTATTTCCTTGATCCCAGCAGTAAAATACATGTGGATGAACAATTATTTCTTCAAAATCCCACAAGAATTTATCACGTCTCTGTGCTGCCTCATCAGTCTTCCAACACGTTGCTGGCCTGCAATATGAAAGGCTTACTTCACTCTTTTAAAAAACAAGTGTATTCAAGACAACTCACATGAATTAACTGCCTAGCCAACCTTTATTAACAAGCTTTACAATTTTACTTTGTTTATTCTACACTACAAATGCACAGGCATTACCAAAAGACAAAACAGAATTTGAAAATACTGTGCTTTTACTGTGGAATACTTTCTGTATCAGCAGCTGAAGAAGCATTAGATTTAAAGCCTAAGGGTAAAAAGTGTATTCTTTTCCCTTAAAATTACCTTAATTGCAACAAGCGATACTGAGTTATAGGCAGTGATGCTAAGAAATATTCATTAGAAATTTTAAAATATAATTCAATTTAAAATTCTTCCTACTCAAATATCAGTGAAGTTTTAAAATGGATTTGCTTAATCCCGTTCTTATTTCCTGATACAACTGTGCTCTGGTTATGTTAAAGTTTACAGCTAGGATTGATATAGTCAATTATACTTCATAGTTATTTAGGCATACCTATCTTCTAGCACTACAATTGAATGTGTTAAAACACTCTGACTTCACAGTGCTCAAAAAAGGTATTACCTCCTCTGACTTGTTAAAGGACTTATTATTAACTAAGTATATTCTCAATTTAAATGCTGGTTTAAATTAAAGAATCACATCATTACAGGAGTTGGATCTATAGAGATTACTGAGTCTACCTCCCTGCTAAAGCAAATTCCTTACAGCAGGTCATACGGGTAGGCATCTTGAATATCTCCAAATAAGGGGATTCCACAACCTCTCTAGACAGCCTGTTCCAGTGCTTCATCACTGACAGAAGTTCTTCCTTGTGTTAGTATGGAACTTCCTGTGTTCTAGTTTTCTACTTGCTGCCTCTCATTCTACTGCCGTTAGCCCACCCCCATTAACTTGACTCCCGTGCTTTAGATTCTTATAAACAGTTATAAGAACCCCTCTCAGTCCTCTCTTCTCCAGGCTGAAGAGTTCCAGGTCTCTCACTCAGCATTTCCTCATAAGGAAGATGCTCCAGGCTCCTCATCATCCCTGCAATCCTCCAGCTTGACTTCCTTCTAGGAGATCCCTGTCTTTCTTAAATTGAGAAGCCTTCTCTGCAGGGCTCCTTTCCAGCAGGTCAGCCCCTAACCTGTACTGATGCATGTAGCTACTCCTACCCTGGTGCAAGACTATACACTTGCTCGTGTAAGAAAAGAAAGTGTGACAGAAAGAACATGACTAGGATTACTAACTTCTTAGTCACTAAGCTAGAAAAGAGAATATATTGGGTCCATGGCATGCTGCATTCTAGCACAATGGGCTCTCAAGCAGCTTTGTGTTTTATTATCTTTAATGTTATCAGGTAACAAATACTCTAAGTCTATAAACATAAGCAAGCCTTAAGCCAGATAAAGCACAGTACAGAGAATAAAAAACCTTTGCCTGAAAGGTCTCAAGAAGGCCATATATTTTGATTATGTCAGAGATCCCTTCTGTGGCATCAGATACTTGAAAATAACAGCCTTTAAAGCAAGTCTGAGTGAAAACTTAACGCAGAGCTCAGTATACATATCTCAAACTATGGCACATGGAAGTATTCCCCATTTGACTCGACAGAAAACAAAAGTAACATAATACCCCTCATCTTGCATTATCGACCCAAGATGTATGCACTGAATGGATGGACACAGCTACTCAAGTCAGGAAGAAATACAAAACATGGAAGAACAAAATATTTACTAGTAATAAAGAACAAGGTGTTATTTTATGTTGCAGACACATATGACAAAAGAATCTCAAGTTAACGCCACATCCATTACATACTAAGAGAATTCAAACACAGTCATTGTCTCAGTTTTTCTTTAAAACCAATTGCAATCAGTGCGCTAAAAGATCAAGTTCCACACTGTTCTAGTAGGCTCCATCATGGGTCTGAAAGGAAAACTCAGTAGACGCTACGGTCAAACGAATTCTTAAGCAGGTGATAATACAGGAATTAAGACGTGCAAGATCTTTTAACCAGGGTTTATTTTTTAAAGTTATTTTATTTTAAAATAACAGCATCTTACATAAAAACAGAATTTCTTTTCCGCCCACATACTTAGTTCAAGTCTTCATGCATTCAGTAGAATTTCTGTTTGTAGAACAGACATTAAACTAAAACCTACAACAAGAACACAATGGAAAAAAACAGCAGTACCAGAGTAAGATGCACTGCAGGGTGGGGGAATAAAACAAACACAGTGAGGTTTGTAAGTCCACAATTATTATTACTCACCAGGGCATCCTGCACTGGATTCTGACTTGAACCAACTATAAATGGCTTGCAAAATAAAGATAACATAATTCTGCTACCTGGTCTCACACCAAACAGCAACCTGTTGCTTACACAGATGGACAGTTTTCAAAGGAACTATATTCAAAGAAATAGACTAATACTCTAATACACAGGTGATACAATTTGTCCTTTAGAATATTATTATCACCTGTCTTTATACTTTGAGTCTCACCACTTTCCTTCTCTTGGATCTGGAAGCAAGGAAACCCATTAAATCTAAGTGGAAAGTAAAGGTAGACACAAAGGAAAGTCTTTAACAGTTGTTACCTGTAAAGTTGAGTGTTACACGGTGCCGTGCGTTCTGTTCGTGCCCGGGTATCCACAGCTGGACCAGATGCCGACACAACAAGGGAGTGCGTGGCAAAAGGCATTTTATTAAAACAAACAGACCCTTATATAACTTTTGGTTATCGCCGTGGTAGGCGATGTATCGATGTAGTGTATTAGGTGGTAGGCGGGGTCACAGGATGTGACGGGACAGGTCCCTCCTCCTTAGTTAATATTCATGATGGGCGGGATTAGCCCCGCCCACTTTCTAGCAGGTTCTATACCAAAAGTTATATAAGGGTCTGTTTGTTTTAATAAAATGCCTTTTGCCACGCACTCCCTTGTTGTGTTGGCATCTGGTCCAGCCGCGGATACCCGGGCACGAACAGGACGCACGGCACCGTGTAACAGATGAGTAAATATTTATTGTTGCTATTCAAAATGGACAAGTACTAAAAACTTGTTATCGCTTAAAAATTCTGGCAATGTAAGTGTCAAGGACAGACTGAGAACGACAAATGCATTTGTAATTGCTTACCAGGAACTAGAGGTATTTTCTCAGCCCCAGCTTCATTTGCCTGTTAGCTTCGGTGCACTGTACCTTCCCTTTGGAGACAGGCTGAAAGGCAAAATTCAGCACAGTCAGTCCAAATATGAGAACTTGAATAAAAGAAGTGTGAAGACACATAGAAAATACTGACAATTATCCTATAAACACATCAGAAGCATGAGATATTTGTAAGCATGGCTTTAATTATTATGGCCAGAGCTCCAGGGACAAAAACTGATGCTAACAAACGATGAAATACCAAAGATGTCATAATGAGGCAAAATTAAGATATACCTTAAACTTCACAGTAACTCCAGCATGCTAATACAGGTATACTATTTTCCTCATTTAAGTGAAAACACTGCCTCATAGTCCCCTTTCCATTCTGGACATACACAAGATTTGTTTCATTTTTATATTTAAGTTTGTTTCTTTTCCAGATCAAAATTCCAAGCTAATAGTGCAAGATGTCACATAGACACAAAGCAATACATAAAACAGAAATGTCTTACATACAGAAAATAACTTTCCCCTCCTTTCACCACTGCCAGAAAACTGACCAACTTGCTTACAATCCACTTAACCCTTACTGCCTTACAGAATAAAGGATTAAATATGATAAAACTGTTTTGTTTAAGCCTTCTTTCATAAGAACTCAAAATAGCAGTGTCTTCCACACTTCAAATTTGCAATGTATTTCTTCTGCAAATGCATCCTTTTGAAAAACTATATAAGATTCTTAGCTTTTATTTTACCTCAGGTAGAAAATACTCTTACATCAGCTCAACTCTAACTGATAGTAAGGAGACGCTTCTAGCCTTTCTGGTATTTGTAATGTGTGGAAAGTGCAGTAATGACAGCAGCAAGATCCCAGGCTGCAGCAAGTGATGACCTGCTCAAATGCAAAAGCCATAGATGCAGAAATATAGGAAAGAAGCTGCTCACCTTCAGAAGGCCTCAGGTATACAAAGAGCTCCAGGTAAGATACCCTCACCTTCACTGTCAACCTTTAAATGAGGTCTGAGAAGGGGTGGATCCTGGCTCCACCCCTTCCAGTCACTCAGGTGTACTGCTTGCATCTGAGCCCCCCTCAGTTGGCCCTGTCAGGTGCTCAAACACTGGTTCAAGCCATGACTTAGCATTTCCACCACAATACTTCACTTCAGGAACAGCTTCCAGAAAATCATCACTTAACAGTATGAAAAGGTTTAAGTCCTCTTTGAATAAATAAAAGCCCATGGCTTGAGTGGAGCCGGCCCTCTATTGCATGCAAGAGGGCCTAAGCCCACAACACAAGGAGCAGGGGATGAATGAGGACACATGCAAGCTGCTGGTTGCCTTTGGCTTCCAACACCTGGAACACCTGGGTAACCAGAAAGAAACACAAGACTGTGCTGTGCACGCATGAATCCCCAAATGGAAAAATGCAGATGGATAGCATGTCCTTCACCACCACAGTGGTAAAGCTAACAAGATAAAACATTCACATAACAAAAATATGGTCAAAAGAACAAATTTTGCATTAGCAAGACATCCTAGATATGATCATAATCAACAAAAAAGGCTGACGGCGCTGTTTGTAACCAACTTGTCAAGAAAACCACCAGTCAACAAAAAGACACATAGACGGCTACACAGAGATTAGTAGTTAAGAAGTAAAGAATTTCTTCCTAATATCTAGCCTAAATCTACCCTCTTCTAGTTTAAAGTTATTTCCTTTCATCCTGTCTCTACATGCCCTTTCAAAAAGACCCTCCCCAGCTTTACTCTAGGCTCCCTTTAGGTACAGGAAGGCCTTTGTGAGTCTCAGAGTCTTTTCTTCTCCAAGCTGAACAGCCTTAGCTCTCTCAGCCTGTCCTTGTAGGGGAGATGCTCCAGCACTTTGATCATCTTCGTGACCCTCCTCTGGACCCACTCCAATATCTTAATGCCCTTCTTGTATTGAATGCAGTACTCCAAGTGGGGACTCACAAGAGCAGAGTGAAAGGGCAGAATCACCTCCCTCAGCCTACTGGCCACCATCTGCAGGATGTAACCCTGGATACGGTTCACTGCCTGGGCTGCAAGCACAATACGATGCCAGTGTAAACCATGAGGAAGGAAAGGAATTACACAAAGTTACTCTAAGGGGAGTAACTGAAATAGCAGGATGAACCTGGTTAAGAAGGTGGCTTAGGCTGAGCAGCAGAGAGCATTACTTACCAGCAAGACGTGATCTGGAGTATTTTTCATACAGAGAGGGAAGTTATTATAAACTAGATGGGATGAAACACTGGAAAGCACAGCAGAGAAAACTCTTCAGAGTTGATGAGGTCACGGACAAGAACACTTCATAAATCCTGTCTTTCCCTCTTCCCATGATTAGCCTTCTTGGTAAGATCTCACTACATCACATGATCTCAGAGTGGAAATACATTCATTCCCAGTTGAGTTCTTGGTTGGAAAATACCTTCAATTTCATCAGCATTCAGGTTAGAAGTGTCGCTCATATTTGCTAGAACTACTACACACTCAGTTATCTGAGTATTATTAGAAATTTTAACCCCCTATTGCTTATTATTACTTTGGCCTAGTGCTATAACACAAAATTATCCTTCTAATTCCAGACTCTTAAAACACTTTTCATACATGAATGTCAAAGTACTTTACAGATACATCCACTATAAAACATCCTCTTTTTACATCCTTGTTTTAATTATTATTACCGTTCTCATGGTCTTCAAACACCTTGCACGTCAGTTCAGAAGGAAATAATTTAGGAACGTAGATGAATATGAAACACGGAAGTTTTAAGAAGCAGAGATACTCAATGCCTTCTTTAGATAGATACTACCTAGATTTTGCTCACAACAGGGAATGGCTGGATCATATAATTCATTACGACTCCGACAATCAAAAATTTCCCTTGGTTTATAGTCCTTATCGTAAAGGTTCTAAAATAACCCAGATTGGATCTCACTGTGTGTGACACTGTCCGTCAGCAACTAACAGCTGGAAAGAAGAGAAAGAAGGAGCACCACAGCAGCAGGGAAAAGTGAGAAAGTTTTCACAGACTGGAAAATAATAATTAAGAGATGGTAATATCGCAGCAATCAATTATCATTCTGACCCCAAAAGGAAAATAATCAACATGAGCAGCAGCATAGCAGGAAAGCACATGTTCTCTTCAAGTGTTGAGTGCCATGTCATAAAGCTGAAATAGTGCACCATAAGGAACAATTTGGCAACGTACAACATAACATCCAGCATGTACTGGAGAATATAACAGCTGTTTCCTTTCACAGCAGTCCAACATCTCTTCAGGTATGTCATCCAAATTCCTTTCTTTTTTTTTCCCCCCTCCTTTTGAGCAGCTACACATTTAAAATACTACTAACATACTAGTAACTATTCGAGATACCCATATTACTGGATTATTCTCAAATTGAGGAAATGTCCACAAGTTGTACCAGAGGAGATTTAGATTAGACATAAGGAAAAACCTTTTCTCTCAGAGAGTGGTCAGGCATTGGAATAGCTGCCCAGGGAGGTGGTGCAGTCGCCATGCCTGGCAGTGTTCAAGATGCGTCTGGATGAGGAGCTACAAGGTATGGTTTAGTGGCTTGTGGTAGCAACGGTAATGGGAAGATGGTTGGACTGGATGATCTTGTAGGTCTCTGCTTTAAAGTGGTTCTTCATTTCTGAAGTCAGATAAAGGTTAAGACACGAAGGGGAGACAAGAGAAGAGTCTCTTTGGTGTGTTTCCTTTACATTTGATAGTACACTACTGCTTATTTTAAACGTAATAAACATTATTATGCTTATTTTATTATATAAGCATTATATAACATTATTATGCTTATTTTAAACATAATAAGCCAGGGCAAGTTTAGGTTGGATATTAGGAAGAACTTATTTACAGAAAGGGTAGTTAGGTACTGGAATAGGCTCCCCAGGGAGGTGGTTGAATTGCCATCCCTGGTTGTATTTAAGAGCCGTTTGGATGTGGTGCTCAGGGATATGATTTAGTGTAGGGTTTTTAGAGTTAGGGTACTGGTTAGGCTGCCGTTGGACTTGATGATCTTCAAGGTCTTTTCCAACCTGGGTAATTCTATGATTTTATGATAATAAGTTTTGATACTTCTTTAAAAAAATGGTTATAAAATAAATAAAGAACCTCAATCACTGTCAAGGACATTCAGAAACAGGATTAACACCCTAAGCCATTTCTAAATCACCTATAATTACCTTACAAATATTAAACCAAGTGCTCTTGCAACCAAAATTTACCTAATACCTTTTGCTTTCTTCCTAATTACTCCCACATCTTCCATAGCTGATGGCTGTACTATCAATATTCTACTTAATGAAAATAATAAAGCTTACTCTAAGATTAGATAGAGCCATTGCCACGCTCACCTACAGAATACCTTCATATAATTTCTCTGAACTCTCAAAGCTAGGTTTCGTTTTGCACATGACATCTTTTAAGCTGCCTGAAACCCATGACCAAAACAAAGGATGGGGTTGCTGAAATCTATGGATTAAAACTGTTCTGCTTTAACACATATTAAGCACCCCAACTGCTGAAAACTACAAGGATGGGGGAGCACTGGTAATACATGTAGATTCTACTATTGGCATGGCAGACTGGGCTAGCAACATAGCTTGGGCTACAAGGATTCAGTCCTCCACCCAGAGTTCTTCAGGTTCTTTAAATACAGGGTTTTTTGAACCATGCGTTCAGCAAAGTTTTCTGTTTGTGTTTCCAGAAGGCCAAAAGCTGGCGTAAAAGACATTGTAAAAGGAAGGCCTTGACAACGTGACGCTCATTGTGATGTCTCCATTGCTTCTATTTTCCTAAAAAAAATAATAAAATAAAATAAAAAAGCATTTCCTGTATCATTTCTAGTTTGGATTTGGACAAAAAGAAAACCCAAGAAATCTGGAATGTGTGGAAAATGTCAGTTTCCAGAAGCCTAAAAGGGCTGCTCTAATATAAAGACCACATGAGCATTCATGCAAAAAATTTGAGACACATCAGTGATATTAATTATACTAGGAACTACTTTAGTTTCTTTATTATGAAATAATTGCATCACATGTACAACTGACACAAATAAAATACCCATGCATACATATACAATGAGTTTAATTAGCAGCAATTGAAATACTTTTGCCAGAGATGCATGTAGAATAAATATAAACACATCCTATGTACAAAATGTGCTATGAAGCAAGTAAGAATATAAAGAATTCATATTATAATATTGTCAACACAGGTGGGGCAACATATATGTTAAGTTACAAGGCCAAATTTCTTCTGTAGTGGCAAAACTTTCATCAGAAGGGGATGCTATGTGTTCCCAGCAGGAACAGTACCAGGATGCCTCAGGCATAGAAAACATTAGAGGTGATTATGTAGAATTTGAGTCTCAGCCTTGCTGCAGAGAATAAAATCCAAATAAACAGGCAGAGCCTATTTAAAACTGTTCAGGTACCTGTTGTTCTCTGGGACTGTGTAATACCAAGGCAGTGTGTATATAGGCTGCTGCCTGGGGACTGCCCTCTCCAAGGCCTGTTCTAACACACGTGGGCCTGTGCATTAAATTCAACAACAGCAGCACTATGGCCATTTCTTACAGCTGTAGAGAAAGTTAGGAAAATGATAATGGGGGTTTCCTCTTGCAAATATAAGTGCTGAGACAGGAAAGAACTTGTTAATATCCCTCAGAAGTTCTCACTTCTTAATTCAAACAGCATCTGAGCTGAGTAAAACAACTACGATTTTAATAACACAATTCAACTCCAAGTGGGGTGTTGAAGGGAAGAACGATTCACAGAGCACAGAATAACAGAAGGGCTGAGGCTGGCAGGACCCTGTGGTCCATCTGACCCAATCCCAGCTGCAGCAGGGTGCCCAGAGCAGGGGAATAGGGCTCCTTACTCAGGCAGCTTCCAAGGAAGTGCTGCCTGGTGCTCAGAGGGAGCCTCAACCGGTGCTCACAGCACCGGGCAGCAGCAGGCAAAGCCCATGGTGCATTCAGCCTCTATGACTGAAAACGTGCTTAGAAAATACACATCAACGACCCAACGTTATTCACCTGCTGCTTACTTCCAGGCCCGACCCCAACCCCAACCTTACACCGTTCAACTTCGCACAGCATTCACCCCTCTCCCTCCGCGTTATTTACACTCAACGCCTGCTTCCTCTACGCACCTTTAAGGCCTCAAAGACTCACACAACAACGCAAAAGCCGCACGTACAACCGAGATCCACGCTGCACCAGCACAAAAACACCCCACCGCCCAACTCGGGGCCGCCTCACCGGGCCTAGGCCGTCGGCATCTTCCCCACCCAGCAGCATAAGCCAGCCCTAAGGCTCAAGGCTTAACTCCTCGCAGGCCAGGCCGCCACTCACCGCGTCGCGTCGCCGGGAGCCGCGCATTGAAGGCCGGGTTCAGGAGGCGGCTCCGGGCGCCGCGGGCGGGGAAAAGGGCCCGGGCGGGAGGAGCCGCTTTGAGCCGGCAACATGGCAGCGTCCAGCCGGGCCCAGGTGCTGCGGCTGTACCGTGCTCTGCTGAGAGAGAGCCAGCGATTCAGCGGCTACAATTACAGGTGCTGCTCCTCGTGGAGGTCGGGAAGGGGGAATAACGGGGAGTCTTGGGGTGAGGAGGGTTCAGGACGTTTTCTCTTTGCTCCCTGTGCACGTTTGTAGCTGGAGGACATGGGTGGCTCGGGGCACCTTCAGACCTTCAGCGAAGGGCTGAAGCTGACTGCAGGGAGCTGCACTATCGGCTGTCTGAATGCTGCGGGCTGAGCCTGTGCTGGAGGAGTTCCTGGCTCACACGATGCAGTTTGGGTGCTGTGTGAGGGAGTAGGGCTGCATAGGGTGCCGTGTAGCATGGCTGCTTGACTGTCTGTCTGCTCTGGACAGTGCTTTTAGTAAAGGGCAGCCGGCTGCTGCAGGCACAGGCCTAGCTGTGTGCGGGTCCCTGCTGCCTTGCCCCCTGGCAAGGCTGCTTACCACTCTGTGGTACCACGGAGGCACGTGAGATACCTTCGCTGTGAATCATCTCCAGGCCTGCAAGAACTGCTGAGCTGGAAACAGAAGGTTTTGAACTGGCATAACCACAGCAAGTTCTGTGACCCTTAAGGAATATGTGTTATTTCCTGTGTCAGAGTGCCCTGACAGGAAGCCTGAAGTGCTGGAACTCCTAAGCCCTTATTGCTAACTCCTCAAGTTACCCTCTTTCTGCCTTAGCTCTCCTACTATTGAGCCTTCTTCCTGCCCCAAGTGCTTAGTATTATTTTGAGCAGCAAGGATGTCTGAATGCAACAGGGATGGCATGAGGCTGTGAGCAGTGGTGCGCAGCTCCTAATCTGAATTACATTATTTCCAGCTGGGGTTATCAGTGCAGAAGCTGTGGATTTAAGGAACTATTAGGTTCTCTCCTCTTCTGTAAGCCATACCCAGAGCTTAGGTTCTCCCTACAGAGAGATATGTGTCTGAGGGGTCTAAACCATGTGGATGTTTTGGCTTATGGTTAAAAACTGGCCATCATACAGCATCAGGTGGACTAGTGAGTGTTTTTATGCTAACAAATTTTGCAGCTTGGAAATCAGAAGGTACATGTTTACCTTGGGTATTAGCTGTTTCTTGGTGCTGTGTTGGGGTGCATGCTTTCACTTTCCTTAAGAAAAGATCTCAGTTTTATATATAGACCTTTCCTTAGATACTATAAAACCAGTGAACGTGTAAAATCATAGAATATCCTGAGTTGGAAGGAACCTACAAGCATTATTCAGTCCTGTTTCTCATAGGACCACCTGAAATTCAAACCCTGTGTTTGAGAGCATTGTCCAAATGCTCCTTGAGCTCTGGCACTGGGGTTGTGCCCACTGCCCTCTGGTGCAGACCCTGTCCCTGACCCCCAGCTGCCCCTCCCCTGGCACAGCTCCGTGCTGTTCCCTCGGCCCCTGTCGCTGTCACACAGAGCAGAGCTCAATGCTACCCCTCCGCTCCCTGTGAGGAGCTGCTGTCGCCATGTGGCCTCAGCTCCTCTGCTGTGGGCTGAACAAACCCAGGGACCCCAGCTGCTCCACCTGCATCTTGCCCTTTGGACTCTTATCCACCTTTGTAGCCCTCGTTTGGATGCTCTTTTAATAGTTCAGGGAAAGCCCAGTCTGGGAACTGCAGCCCAGGGCTGAGAGCAGGACTGAACTGGGTAGGCAGAGAGAGCCCAGGGACAGCTGGGACGAGTGCCTTCTTCTGGCCCAGGTGCAGCAGTGCTTTTGCTTAGACGTCATTTACTACTTTATACCAAAAGTATGCCTCTCTAAAAGAGTTTGTGAACACCAAATGCAATAGCAATTTCTAGCAAGAAGCAGTAGGCAGCTGTTACACCTAGAGATCTGCCACGAACACAACAGCCATCCTGCATTGCTGTTTGTTTACACTGCATGCACCGCTAACATGGGCACCGTGTGAGCTTCTTCCCTGCCCTGATAAGCAGTTCTCCTGCGTCCTTGTGGCTGCTGTAATATGATATTAAATTTCTTCCAGGGCATGGCAGTGACTTTGTATACAACTAGTTTGTTGTGAAGAAATAAGATAAATCATAGTGATTCATGTTTTCAGCTGCAGAAATTCAGAATGCTGTTGCAAGCAGTGCATAAGTGTGCATCTGAAGGATGGTCCGCTGGTCGTTGTCTCCATGTTTGCTTTCTGTGCTTTTTCTCTTAAGTGTATGTGTAGATTGTGATGTAAAATTGAGTATTTTTGCTCTGTAAGCATTCTAGTAATTCATGTAATACATTTTATTCTGCCGCCCAGCAGAACTTTTAGTGCTGTAACTGTGAAGAACAGCGTTAAAACCTTTAAGAAACAGAGGTCACCGCTGACTGTCTGAGAGTAACAGCACACAGGGTTGTCTCTGGAGTCCTGCACTAAGTGTTAAGGAGACTTCTGCAGCCCAGGTGTGCTGCCAGATTTTAACATCAGGGGAGAACTTAGCAGACAGTAAGTAATTTCATGTCTGCCATTCTGCTCTATCAACCTTACAGACAATCTGAAGAAAGGAACTTGATTTGTACTCCTGGAAAATCAATATATGAAGAGGAAAGGTGTCAAGTTTTCAGTCAAGAAAGGTAGTTCGTAATGAGGGTATCCTTTTTTTGGTATGTTTGACAAAAAGGAGATCCTCTGATAGTTTGTAGTGTGATAGGTTACGATCTCAGGAGGAGGTGGCCTCTGCTATTTAAATGACAAATGAAATTCTATTTAGATTTGTTTTAAAATGCTTTTGTTCGGCATTAAAAATATATATATACAACTCGTGAAATGTGTTTTTAGTGGGGATGCTAAGTCATGGCTTGAAGCAGTGACTGAGCACCTGGTGGGAAGGCAGGGCCAACCCAGGGGAGCTCAGATATGAGCTAATCCTTCCCAGATCTCATTTAAGGGTTGGCAGTGGAGGTAAGGATGTTTTGCTGGAGATCCCTGTATACCTGAGGCCTTCCAAAAGTAGTCGGATTCTTTCCTTTATTTCTGTGTCAAGAGCTTTTGCATTTAAGCAGATCCCCACTTGATGTGAACTAGGACTTTGCTGCTCTGCTGTCATTGCTGCTCTTTCCATCATGTTACAGTGTTACAACTGTTAAAACAACTGATTGCAAATAAGGATCAGTATGGTTGGATGGTTTGTTTGTTCCTATTTTGAATGAAAACACAGTAAGTAAGCACTCAGGGCTTTTACTATGTAGGGCAGAGCATGATCTTAAAATGCTTTTAGATATTAGAGCTGCTCTTCTGAAACATGAGTTGGATTTCTGTGGTTTTGCAGTAGACTCCATATCTAAATTAAATGTAAACAATGTTTTTTTAATTTCTTTTAGTTAGTGACAGTGAGCTACTAAGCCCATAAATCCCATTGGATAGGAAAAAAATCTCTTGTTGTCAGCACTGTTGAGACTGGCATGGCCATCTAGGTGTTCTGTATCTAAAGGTCTAGTAACTCTTAGTGACCTATAGTAAATGCGTGTGTGTATATGTGTGTGTGGGTATATATATATGTGTGTGTGTATACATATATATACATATACATGTATATATACGTATGTATGTGTATATATACTTATACATGTGTATACATGTATATATAAATACTATATACATATACGCACATGTATATATATGTAGACGCATATGTACGTGTATATGTACATGTATATATATGTAGACATATGTATGTAGGCGTATGTATGCGTGTATATGTATGTGTATGTAGGCATGTATTTGCGTGTATATATGTAGACGTATGTATGCGTGTATATATATCAGTGTGTGTGTAGACACATATATACATACATTCTTTATGTATACATATATATGTGTATATATGTATACACACACTGATATATATACATATCCGTATATATATGTGTATATGTATACACACACTCACTGATTAGCAGAAGATTTCAGTTGACAGAAATTTCAGTGTATGCAAGAACTTATCTGTCCTTCTCAAACAGGAGAATAGAAAAATATACAGTATTTAATGCCAGCTTTTGTTAGGTAAAGGTTGATCTGTAGCAAAAATAAACTAAGAGCTGCCCTTGGACATTTGGTTGAGTAGTCTGCTTTACTGATGCACCATTTCTCACTGTTTCTCTTGCTGTTCACATAATGTTGGTCTTGTTACGTTTTGAGTCTTAACTGCTACCTCATTTAAATTCTTACTCAGATACCTAATGTGCTGATCAGCTTAGGCTAAGATGAGGAACGAGGACAAAGAAAAGTCAAAACAATGAATTATATGTCAGTGTACCGCTCTGTGCTCTCCTGCAATGAAGAAAGGTGTGAAACCTTGCTTTAAACAGCTCGACCATCAATTTAACACAAAATATTCAAAACAATCCTAAATGTGTCTACCTTGTTACTTCCTGGATGGACTTTCCATTTTTTTATTGATCAAAATCATAATCAAAAGTTCTATCATATCTGTATTAAATCTTATCTTGGCTTTCTGCCTTATTTTTATCCATCCTCCAGGTGTTTATTTTTCTTAGAAGCTCATTTTGATGCTGTCCATGGTGTCAGGAGTTCCTTGAGAGTTGTTATCAGTTGCTTGAGAATTAATGCAATTTTTTCTCCTTCCCTCTTTGCCAGGTGGGCCCAGATGTGCCATTCAGCTCCTTAAAACTTTGTCTCAAATAGAAGGGACTGTTTCTTATTGGTTCTCCTCTTGATGCTTGTGATTGATGGGATCCACCAGCAGGTTGTTAACTCTTGGTGGCACGTTACTGTGTATTGGGGTGGGGAGGAAGCTAGGTTGTGATGTTATTAAAAATATATAAGTGTACATCCAATCAATAGTGAGGAAATAGAGACATGCCATGCTGTAGGAAGTATTGTGTTTCGTCTTAAGTGGTAGTCTGTGACTGAGACAAGAAACACAGAAATTAAATCAGTTAATTCTATCCAGCAGAGCTGTCTCTCTCCCTTGTAAGAGAGAGATGACAGACATGCAGATTTAGGATCTGTTTTTACCTTGGCTGCACAAGGAAAATAAAGAACTTTCCCCCTTCCAAGAGTCTAACTGTTGTCTATGCTCCTGGTAATAGTGAACCTAAGGGTTTTTTAGTTGGTCTCCTGCATGATGAGTATATGAAATATATTTTAAATATATAAATATTTTTAATATGAAATTTAATATTTTTATATGAAATATATTTTAAAAAATAAAAATTTTTAAAAATAGCTGTGATATTTTGGGGCTGAGAATGCAGTGGTATTTCTGTCACGCACTGTTTCAGACGCTCGTTTTGGCTTGGCAGCTGCATGACCCAAATTGTGGACTAACAGGAGCTGAGCATCTGTGAGTCAGTTTTGTAGGGCATTCAGATGTTTGCGGTTGGTGTAATTAATGGATCACTTTCTCAGAGAGTTAAGTTTTGGAAGTTATTTCAGTGACTACGTACCAAGCAGATGGTATCTGGGCATCTTCTGTATCTAATTCAGTGAGAAGCAATCCGTCTTTGAATAGAAGTGTCAATAGAGCGAGCTGGTACTTTTAGGATTGGAGCTCTGTGAAGGACTAAATTTACCACACTCTGAATTGTAGTAAAATGTGGGGATGGATGAGCTTTCTAGGAAAAGAAAAAGAGGCACAAAAACAAATGTTATTTGGATTGTAAGACTTTGGATCTGATAGTATTTCCATTTGCCTTCAGTATTCTATTTTGGAAAGTCAGCTAAACACTCTGTTCCAAAAATGTCAAGACAAAACTGTTGGATACCATCAGAACATTCTTTGAAATGAGATTATAAACCAACTGGAAACAATTTTGCAAAATATTATGATTTGGATGGTAACTTTCGCAGTGGAAAGCACTTCCACTGGAGTTGTAGATTGAGTTTGTCAAGAGTTGCTTTCCTGGACTTGTCATTTTGCAAATGCATTCGCTTTATCCCTGTAAAACTATGCCCTTCTAAATTCTAAGGGATATCTGTAGATCGATTTTGATGTAATTTCATTGATTCCAATTTTTACTTATTATTTTCCCACAAGAGAGTTTCAAGTGGTAGTAACTTACAAGGAAGAATGTGCAACATGTATTTGGCACCCAAAGTTGTGCCAAACTGTGGGGGGAAGAAAATCTTTTATGTTTGGAAAGCAGATGAGTAGAGTCAGTAGAGTCTTCCTTGAAAGACTGATTAATGTACTTTATAATCTTAGCGAAGACACTCAAATTGAGTAAATCTGATGTTGTTGTTAATGTCTTGGATATTTGCATTCTTTATATAGCACAGTAGAACAGGACATTCTTCTTCTTTAGGACTTAATTACCATTGGAATTTGTTTGAGAACTAATGAGACTAATGGAAAGATTAGTGCCTCAGGTGATGATTTACTCCAGTACATGTGTGCTTATGACTTCTGGTAAAGGAAATAACTTCATGTAGCGATACTTCTTAAGTACTGGAGTACTTTCCAAGCTCATCTCCCTTTCTTGTTCTTGGATATGGCTTTAACGTTTAGCTCCTGGCTGTATCTTCCCATATACTGTCCACAGTAGGAAGATCCTGACCTCTTAACTTTGAGTCTTACTCAAGGCACATTAGGCACAAGCTGTTATTGCAAGAATAGTGTAGAAGATCAGAGCTCTGAATTAAAAATTAAAAAATAAATCAAAGTAATTCTGAATAAAACAAACAAACAAACAAAAAGCCCAAAACCAGAAACGTTATAGTTTCTGGATGTTATAGTGTGGAATACTGATAACAAAACATCATGGTTTTATGATTCTTTTTAAGTTGCACTACAAATGAATTTCCTTTGAATTGCAGTGTTCTTCTATCTTGACCTTATGATTGAAGAGATGCTTAGCTTAGATTGTGAGAATGCTGATTTATAAGTCAGCAGAACAAACTGTATTCTTTTATGCAATTCAGCAAACCAGTATTTAAATAAATACAGCTCCATGAAATTTTTATGTCAAATCAGACAGAGTTTCAAATGTTAATTCAGATTCTGAATGTGATACTAGTCAGAGTCTCCAGGAACTTCATTGCCACGTCTTGACACTCCCCCTGAGTCTCCTTGTTTGGCATGTCCTGGTTTGAATCCATTCAAGGCCTATTTCCACACTGTTAGCTAATATAAAATTAAGATTAGTCTCATTTTAGCTGCCGGAGGAAAGTATTTTTCTATTTAATCACTTAGAAGATATCACTGATCCATTCAACTTTATTTTGGCCTTAAATACCTATGAGAAGAATTCAGTCTTTCTTCTGAAGTTGTCATAGAGTTGTCCAAGTCTTTCTCATGCACACCATGTGATTCCTTCTTGTGAGTATTTGCTTGTTGTTTCTTGTTAGTAGTTCTTCACCATTACTATTTGTTACTCCAGCAAATATACGGAATATCACTGTGCTGAGTTGCAGTCACAGGCAAGTTTAAACACCTGTGCATTATATGTTTAAGTGGGAAGAATGCAGACACAGATCTTTTAAGAGCATTGGTGTTGCTTGCCTGTTCAACCATTGTTCAGCACTGAATTTGGTTAAATGTGATGCTAGATTTGGCCCTTATTCAGAAGAACAACAAATATCATAGATGTTTACTTCTAATCATGTCATGGAGACATACTATCACTTATCAACATGTTGTTGCCCTGCTACTTTTCAGATTTTGTCTTAGTAATATTACATGGTAAGTTTTCTTCAGAATGTTGACAGTCTTCTTCCATCCGAGCTGGATGCATTTATCATGTTGAGGGAGAGCTTTAATAAGCCATCTTACACAGGTTATGAATACAGAAGGCCTTTCTCAGGGAATTCCTCTCTTACAAGGCATCTGTCATTCTAACTTGATTTTCTTTTATCAGTGCAGAACTAAGCTGGTGGTTTGCCCAGAATAATTTCAGCAGACGTCTTTAAGAATGTGCCCATGTGTTTTTGTTTTAGGTATGGCTTGTTCATGTCCAATTTCAGACCACGTTCTGTTTTGATTCTGTATTCTCTACTCTCTGGATCCATATTCTGCACTCAGATCTCATCTCTTTCCTCCAAACCAGCATTTTGCAAACATCTTAAGTGTGAATAGATTTGCTGAGTGGCGAATAGTGCTGTTCATTCTGTTACAGTTTCACCTGATATGAACTCTGAGGCACAGTAAAGGTGAACTACAATAAACTGAATTCAGTAGTGCTGTGGACCAGGTAGTTGAGCCCTGAGTCTCAGCTTCTCTTCATAAGGGAGGTGCAGCAGACCCCATATCATCTTTGTGACCCTCTGCTTTTCTTTCTCCAGTAGTTCCCGTCTTTCTTGAACTGAGAAGCCCAGAACTGGACACTGTACTCCAGATGTGGCCTCACTTGGACAGGGTAGAGGGGGATGATTGCCTCCATCCTTTTAATACACCTCAGGATCCCACTGGCCTTCTTGGCCATGAGGGCATGCTGCTAGTTCATGGCCAGCCTGTTTTCCACCAGGACACTCAGGTCTTTCTCTTCAGAGCTCCTTTCCTGCTGGTAAGCCTCTAACCAGTGCTGGTGCACGCAGTTAATTCTTCCCAGGTGCAGGTCTCTACACTTGCTGTTAATTTGTTTAAATAACATTAGACTTCTTTCTTCTTTGGAAAATGTCTTCAAATCAGTACAGATCAAATGAATGCTGTGTTTCGAAAGAGGCAGTACCTACTGCAATACACCCTAGAAGACAATAGCTTGAATCATGCTGTGTACTTCTGGTAGAAGTGTGTGTTGTTGTCTTGATAATAACCTATTACAAAGCTCCAGAAAACATTTCTGATCCACTTAAAATATTACAGCATGTTTCTAGTCCAATAAGTTATCAAATAGGTCTTTAAATGAATGGTCTTTGTATGTAAACTAGTTTTGAATGGATTAACACTTAATTGATTTAAATAATTTTAAATAATTGATTCATTTAGATAAGTAATTATTTATTTTAAAGTAATTTACTACCCAAAATAAATGAGATGTCTCACTAATAATGCTTGCCTGGAGAAGGTTGTGGGGTGACCTCATTGCAGCCTTTCAATACCTGAAGGGAACCTATATCCAGGAGGGAAGTAAACTCTTCGAAAGGACTGGTAAGACCAGGACAATGGGAAATGGATTTAAGTTGAAAGAGGGAAGATTTAGGTTGGATGTTAGGGGGAAGTTCTTCACTAGGAGAGTGGTTAGGCCCTGGAACAGGCTGCCCAAGGAGGTTGTGGATGCCCCGTCCTTGGAGGTGTTCAAGACCAGGTTGGACGGGGCCCTGGGCAACCTGATCTAGTAAATGTGTATGTTTGGTGGCCCTGCCAGGCAGGGGGGTTGGAGCTACATGATCCTTGAGGTCCCTTCCAACCCAGGTCATTCTGTGATTCTGTGATTTTTCTCCTGAATTTACAACATTGGGAAGGGTTAAGTGTTTTGCTGACAAAACAGTGAGAGGTGTATCTGGTGTAGTACAGAATATGACATCTAAACAAGTTTTCTGATTTCCAGAGCTACTGAGTACATTTCTTCCTGAATTTGTTAATGTAGCATTTTTGATAGCACTTTGTATTGTTTGGCAAGTAAATACTCCATATTGTAATTCTTCATCCTGTGAACAAATGGCGGTATTTACTAACATATGGATTTTGAGACTTGATTTTTTTGTTGTTGTTGTTTCCAACAATTTGTTGAAATTCTTGAAGGAGAAACAGTCTATCAGCACAAGTTATTGCTGCCATTAAGCACTGACCTGGTGCTTCAGTGGCTTCTGTCGATAATTTGTTCTGAGATTGGAAATCTTTCTGCTGCCCTGGGAAATGGAAGGTCTTGTCATGTGTCAAAGGGAAGGTAATCTGCCCTAGTCAGAAGATGTTATAGTGAAAACTTTATTATGATAAATAGACCACTCATCATGCATCTTTTCCTCTTTTAATATCTCATGTGGTAACCTTAGCCTGTACTCGTATGAGTTACTGAGTTTTAAGCCTGAGGTTAATTCCACTTTTTAAAGTAATTGTTATCTGGGAGGAACTTCTCCCATAAGCACGTGGCTATAAGGAATGAATCTATATGGTTTATTCTTTTTTATAAATAAAGGACAGAAAGTGTTGTCATCACTCATGCTAATGAATCTGTGTTTTCTCATGCCTTTTAATTAGCTTTTAAGTACTATCTTAGCTTTTTTGGGGGAGGACCCCATTATTGCCTTGAAATGTGGAAATGTTCTGTGATGCATGGATGTACCAGTCTAAAGTAATTCAATATAAAGAAAAAAAAAAGTGTTTTTTTCTTTTCTCTATGTAGCATAAACCTCTAAGAGAGAGTATCAAGAGGCTGATTGGAAAACTCTAAAAAAGAAAAATTACTGGCCTTTCTGTAAGCTTTATCTTCACCATTAAATTTTAACATCTGGACTTTATGTAGTTACGTTTAACTAATTAAATTGAAGAAACTACAGAAAGACAGAATGTAGCTTTCTAATTACTGTGCCCTATGTAGCGTTTGTGATGTTTAAAATAAATAAATAAATAAATCTGTATTTGTTTCTTGTTTTTCTACAGAGCCCCTGATACCATAATCACAGTAGTTTGTGCCTGAGCTTCCTGAAACGTTTTATGTATTGTACAAAGGCACTGTATTTGCAATCCCAAATTTCTAATAATAATATTCAGTATTCTGTGGGCAAAAAGTACGATGGTGGTCTTGTTACATGTTCCAAATTGATTTATTTTTTTTTGTAGACTTTAGATTTGACTAACGAGCTCTGCATGTATTAGAATTTTCTGTGCTCCTTAGTATTACATTGTAATTTCAAATATCCATCATTATTGTCAAAATTGATGTTCCAAATTTGTTAAGCTAAATGTGCAGTGCTTTGCTATAAGTGAGGGAAGGCCAGTGAGCCATATGGTGATGGGAGTTCCAGTGGGGAATCTTGGGCACTACTGACTGTGTTTTAAGAAACAAGGACTTTCAGATAAGCTGTAGACATCATAGAAATAGATGAGAGAATAAAATATGGAGAAGAATGATAATCTTTTGAGTCCGGTAACTTCTAGTGAATTATCTGTAAGCAGAGAGAATAGGGGGGTCTGCTATTTTGTATGGATTGTTAAGGGGTTTGATTGATAAGGAATACTCTTGGTTTGTTGTTTGAGATCATTAGATTGTCTAATTTCAGTATGATTTCTATTACTAGATTCATTGTGAATCTATGATGCTTAAATTGTTCTTTCATTTAACAATCAACAGCCTCAGCAACAACAGGAAAAAAAATTTACTTAGGCAGAAATCTTCAGACACAATTAAAGGTGTCTGCTAGTAGGACTTGAGGGTTGCCTTTGCCAAGTAAAACTTGTAGGTGTCTGTTTTGTACTCATAATTATTAGCTTGTCAAAAGAAACAGTCAATCATCTCCTCAGGAAACCTTCAGAAAACCGTCTTTAAGTCTTTCATATGTGTCTCATTTGGTTGTACCTTTAAACCTGGATGCTATCAACATCTTTCAGATTCTTGATTTCTTCCCCCTCCCTTTTTTTGTTCTCCTCTCAAGTAATTGTCATTTTTATCATTTTTGTATTAAAGGAATAATATTGAGTACTGTAACTGTATTTGTTAAATCTAAATCTTAATTTCAGAAACACAGCTGTTCAGAAGTGTCCTATCAAAATGGTATAATCTAGAACAAATCCATTGCAGTCCAAGGAGTTGACATATTCAAAAGCATTAAACTTTGTTGCTTAATTAAAAACAAACAAACAAAACAACAACAAAAAAAGCCCACAACTTTAAATGCTTCATCAAAGCAAGTCATTTTGCATTGACAAGTGGGAGATGCTTCCAGCCAGTGAGGCTGCTTAGTACCCGCTTGGTTACTAAATGAATGGTTAGCGTTGCTAAGAACTGCAGTATGATGGCTGGCCATTTTTGGGTTACCTATATCACAAACCAGATTGTCTCTCTTGTGAATGAAAGGGAATCCCTAGATAGTGGTGGAGAGGAATTTTGATGACACTGTTAGACTAAAATTCTAGTATTTCTGGAAAAATATAATGGAATTTGTAATGGCAATTCACAGCAGGCTAGACTTTTATTAAGAGCTGCTTATGAGTAGCCGCATAACAAATGGAGTAGTACATACCTGTCTCAAAAAGGAGAGAAATCAGTTTTATCAGGGTTTGAGTTTGCGTTTCCAGATGTTTCTCGCTTGGTAATTGGGCTGCTCAGCTGCCTTGATGTCTTGATGAATAGTTTCCAGGAACTTGGTTGTTGAAGGCTTAGCAGAGAACTATTTGTCACTTGAGGCCATCGGGATGCTTTTCATCTGTAGCAAATTCTGTTTCTAGTTTCTATAGTACATCCCTGCTTTGTGCCTCGTTAACTGAACAACTTATTTGATTGGGTCCTTCAGTGGTAACCCCCCTTTTTAAACCTCTGCTACAATATAACGTTGCAGTTACAACTCCAGTTAAGATTAAAAGATCTCTTTCATTTGGACATTTTCCTTTTAACTTTAACCCCAACCTTATGAAAAAGCACTCCCTTCTGCAGAGATTCTTTACACTTACAGTTAAACCAGTAACAGCAAAAGTGTATGTTTCAAAGAACTGCAGAAAATAGTCGTAGTAACTATGAATAGCACTGGTACTATTCTGTGGACATAAAGATGATGTTTGGGTATATCTTTACTGATGAGCTGGGGGAGTAAACAGTGCATATTCATAAACTTTACAGGTGATGCTGCACTAGGGAATGAGTTAATGTAGTTGAGTAGGGCTGCCATCCACAGGCACCTGGGAAAGTCTGAAGGTTAGATAGTCTGAAGAAGAGACAACTTTGAAGACACCTACTAACAACCTACCAGAGAATCCACAGATGCTGGGCAGAACAAGAGACAGAAGGCATAAAGTCAAAAGAATTTTTTGGGCTGGCTGAAAGTTTTTTCCACACAAGAATGTGTGAGTAAGCCAGCATGTTATCCAGGTGAGTGGTCCGATCACCATCCTGGTTTTGAAGAATTCAACAGACAAAGCTGTGAGGAACATGGACTGATTCCATTGCTGACTCTGCCTTCACCAGGAGGTGGGACTGGAGGTCTCTCCAGCTCCTTTCTGACTGGAATGGATGTCCTTTCTGACATCTCCCTCTAGACCAGGTTGCTCCAAGTCCCATCCAGCCTGGCCTTGAATGCTCCCACAGAGGGGGCATTCACCACCTCACTGGACAAACCTGCTCCAGTGATTACTAATAGTACTAGTAATTCCAGTTCACTAGTAATACTAATAAAGTTTAAGGTACTAATTTTCCTGAACATATATTTTTAACTCTAAAAACTTTTAAAATTAAATGTAATGCTGAAAATTCAGTTAGGGGAATCTCATCTGATGCACATTTTGTTAGTGACAGAGGCAAAGTCTGACAATTCATGTCAGTGTTGCTATAAATTAATATATGTTCCAATCCAATAGATTGAAAGGAAGGATGTAATAAGTAAATACAGTTAGTGAAGGGAAATAATTGCCTTTTACAAGAATCTCTCACTATGATATTTTTAATTGTATGTCATTATCTCCATTCTGCACGTTACCTAAAGTGCAGTGTACTTTTGTTTCAGAATTTTTAACCACTGTGGACTTGCTAGAGATTAGATACTGATCACTCACCTTTGTTTATTAAATACAACTTAAGCCAGAAATGCAAAGGGCATTTTAATTCCTGTCTGGAAAGCCTTGAGTGTATCTAACCTGACAGCAGCTTCCCCTGTGATGTCTGCCTTATTTGCCCAGGTTGTGTAGCACAGTCCTCCTGTCTTTGTGTGAGTACTCACTAACTAACAAATCATAATAGCCATAGTGTTCAGCTGTGTGTTGTCTTTAACTCTGATGTGATCGATTAATAGATTTTATTTGTATGCTGTTGCCAAGAAGAAATATCAACATACGCAAAGCTGACTTTGAAATAGGACTTAAAACTTTAGAAGCTTGTGTTACTAGTAATTGCAAAGTGCTGCTGAGTTTAACATTATTGGGCCAGATTTATTTTAAAGTTATAATGCTGAATAGTTAAAACTGCATGTGTGCAGTTCTCACTCTTTTTCCTATTTAGTAGAACACAAAGGTACAAGAGTGAAGACCTGGAAAGTAAGCTGAGTTTTTTTATTATTATTATAATTTATCTTGTTTTCTAGTTAGACATCAGATTAGATAAGTGAACACTTAAAGTACCTAAATCCCCAAACAGCAATTATTTTCTGAAGTAACTCTGTAATTTCATTTTTATTTAATGACCATTGTTTCAGACTTCGTTCCTTGTAGTCTTTGTTTTTATTAGGCCTCATGTTAGGCTTTCAATTGTGCTTCAGGCAAAAAGAGATGGACTCTTGGTGCATTAGGAAAAAGACTTTCCTAATCATAATTCTGTGTGTTTTGCTATTATTTTGGGGAGGTTGTTGTCTCTTAACATTAGCAGATAGTGCTCATTCCTGTCTTAATGCCTTGATGTTGTTCTCACATTTAGCCCCATCCACACTCTCTTTTCTAAGTCACTCCAAAAGTAATGCCTCCTATTTGTTTCAGAGGAAACTACAATAGCTACAGAGAGGACAATAATGCAGTTTGATAGAGCAAGTTCTCATCCATAAAACACCTTTCTTCAGCAACCACTACCATTAATTGCACATTGTTGCCAGTGATGAACAAGGGCCACACTCATAAAACTCTGCACCTGCAGAGATGACCCACTGTCATTATTGCCACTGCTGAAATGCACCACTCACCACCTCACTGTGCTCACATCCACTGGTTGGTCTCCAGAAGAATTCAGCAAATATTCATTAAATGTCAGTGGCTGCCATTTTTTCCACGTGCAGGAATCTAATTCCACAGTTTTGTTTCATATGTGCTTCCATATCAGAGGCCAATTTGTCAGACTGCCCCTCTGCTGCCATCTGTCCCACAGCAACAAAATGTAGTGGAATACTGATGAGAAGGCTCAACTTCTGTTATATCACCAACATCTGCCTCTGATGTTGTGAGCCAGCACGGTAAAATATAGGAGGTGTTACTTTCAGAGCAGCTCTGTACTCGTGCACATCCCTTACCTCGTGTAGTCATTCACCTGCAGCCACTTTGGCCTGAAGCCATTGTGGTGAATCTGTTACGCATTGATTATGTTAGTTTGTATTTCATTGTGAGTTAATTTTGCAATGGATACATGTAAGTAGGAACTGTAAAAAGTCTTGAAGTGTGTACACATAAGAACCTGTGAAGAGAATATATTGAACTGTACCTTCTTGCTTGGATACTGTTGTCACTAGTTAGCTGGAATGTCTTTACAGAGGATACAATCAAAAGAGCTTCCTACTAAAACCTGTAACAGAATCGTAGGGGTTGGAGGGGACCTCCAGAGATCATCGAGTCCACCCCCCCTGCCAAAGCCCAGCTCTCCAGCCTGTCCTGGTCTCACTGAATGGCAGCACAGCCTTCAGGCATGTCAGCCAATCCTCCCAACTTCATATCATCAGCAAATTGGCAGAGGGTGGCTGCTATCCTCTTGTCAAGGTCATTGATGAAGATGTTGAACAAGACCAGACCCAGCACCAACCCCAGGGGAACACTGCTAGTTACAGGTCTCCAATGAGACTCTGCACCACCAGTGATGACCCTCTGTGCTCTGCCAGTCAGGCAGTTCTCAACCCACCTTACTGTCCACTCATCTATCCCACACTTCCTCAACTTCGTTATAAGGATGTTGTGGGAGACAAATGCCTTGCTGAAATCAAGGTAGACTACATCCACTGCTCTCCCCCATCCACCTAACCAGTGGCAGCGTCATAGAAGGCTACCAGGTTGGTCGAGCATGACTTCCCCTTGGTGAACCCATGCTGACTACTCCAAATGTCTGGAGATGGCATCCAGCACAAGCTGTTCCATCCCCTTTCCAGGGACAGAGGTGAGGCTGACTGGCCTGTAATTACCCGGATCTTCCTTCTCGCCCTTTATGAAGTCCGGAGTGACACTGGCTATCCTCCAGTCTTCAGGTACCTCTCCCATTCTCCAAGAACTCTCAAAGATAATAGAGAGCCATTCAGCAATCACCTCTGCCAGTTCCCTCAGTACACATGGATGCACCCCATCGGGTTCCTTGGATTTATGAACATTGGTATTGCCTAGGCACTCACGGATCACCTCTTCCCTGACTAAAAGGAAGTCTTCCATTCCCCAGACCCTCTCACTAACCTCCAGGGTCTGGGATTCCTGAGGGAGAGTTTTTTCTCCGAAGACAAAAGCAAGAAGGTGTTCAGTATCTCCACCTTCACAGCATCCTCCATTACCAGAACACCTCCCTCACTTAGTAGGGAACCCACATTCTCCCTAGTCTTCCTTTTACTGTTAACATACTTAAAAAAGCCTTTTTTATTATCCTTTATCACTTTTGTCAGATTCAATTCCAGGTGGGCTTTAGCCTTCCTGGTCGCAATCCTGCAGGCCATGACATCATTTCTATATTCTTCCCAAGTGGTCAGACCCTTTTTCCACATTTCATGGACCTTCTTCCCTTTGAGTTTGCGTATGAGCTCCTTGCTCATCCATGCAGGTCTCCTGCCAACCTTTCAGGATTACTTGCTCACAGGGACACACTGATCCTGAGCTTCGAAGAAGAGCTGTTTAAATGCTGACCAGCTCTCACAGGCCCCCTTACCTTCTAACACCCTATCCCACAGGATAGCTCCAAGTAGGTCCCGGAAGAGATCAAAGTTCACTCTCCTAAAGTCCAGGGTAGCAATTGTTGGCTTGATGGCGAGGAGGAAAGAGCTCAGAATCATAGGTAGAATTGTAGAATCTTACCGCATCTTTTAGCTGTTATTTATTATCCATTTCCAGAGAATGATGAGAAAAAATAGTAAATTGCAAAGTGCACTTGGAGTTTTCGTTTGTAACGATGTTTCTTAATGAGCAATCTTGCATTTCTAGGACCTTCCCCAAAGATAGTCAACCTGCTTGTGTCTGGTGTAGGCAGGATTGCTTTCCCATTCTTGTTCTCTAGAGAGCTCTCTCATTGCCATCTCCCTGAAGAGTCCAGTTAATTATCTGTTCTGCTTTGCTTCTCTAACAGTGGGATCTGTCATGCACTGCACCCAGCTAAATCAGCGCTGCTTTATTCCTTCTTCCTTCTCAGTGCTAATGCTCATCTAGTCTCACGCAGAGCCAACTGAGCTCATCAATATAGGAAAGTAATAATCTTTTAAGCTTGATTTTTGCAAGATTTTATGAAGATAGACCTGCATTCTTCACCACTGTCTGTGCCTCCAAATGGTACTCAATTGGTTCTTTGGTGCTTATGCTTACTGAACTGAAAATACCCATCATAAGGGGAGTTGATCAGCTGACCTCTCTTCATCACTCAGAAATCTGGGTGAGTAATGCTTTTAACAAAACAGATACATCTAAAGATGTAGGTTCTTTTCATACCGTGTATATGCTTGCAACATGTTGCTACATACATTACTGTCTTTATGGAAGAACTCAGTTGTTCATGGACTTGAGGCCATATTAGTACTAGGTTTTGATATGTACTCTACTTTTGAAGTGTGTAGAGCACTGGTGCTTGAAACTGATGCTGCTTCTCAAATCAAGCTTATAGAAAGTGGGAAAGAATGGATGCTTTACTGTACAGTCAGGTATAGTATCTTGTTTGAGCTCTGAGTTCAGCTTTTCCTTATCTTAAGTGACACTTAGAATTTAACCTTAGTAAAGAGTAATGCCATGGTATAGAGCTGTTCTTTGGAGCACATCTAAAATGTACTGGAAGTGTCAAAATTAAGCTGTAAAACTGAGATTGTGTTCAAGCATATATGAAATACCTTCAATTGAGTGTTAACATTACAAAGATGTAAAGAAATTCAGAGGAAAAACACAGCAGCATGTGTCCTATTTATGGTCAGAAACTATCAAACCAGTTTTTAATTACATATATTTTCTTTCTCAGTGGCTGTTGGGTGTAGTGAAAGAGGGAGAAAATAGAACAATTAACACACCATATGTACAAACTGGAGAATACAGTCTGTAGGTGTATGCTGAATAAGAATTTGCTCGAGTTCCATCTATTTTACATCTTTCTTTTTTCTTAAGACAGTATACAGTATATATTGCATTTTGGAAGACTTACTACCAGTAATGGTTACTTGCTGTTTTATTGTTGATTGTTGTCGTTGTTCCTTTCCCTTTAAGCTAAGAGAACAAATTATGTTAGGGCCTTGTATCTTTTGTCAGTCCTTCTTTTTTTGCAGAAAATATTATGTTTATGCACAGTTAGACCCTACGTAGATATGTGGGATGATTTGAAATCCATCCATTATCAAGCAGCAAAATTACACTGCCTCTTAATGATTTGGAGTTGTTTTGGTGGGTTTTTTTATTCCTAGGAGAAAGCAGCTTCCCCTTCAAATCTTTCTAGGACACCAGCTGCAGATGAGAATGAGCTTCCATATTTAATACATTCTATTAACTTCACACATACAAACGCTCGCTCACTCGCACACCCCAGTGTCACATTATAGGTGAACAGGCCCTAATTAAAAGCGCACACCATCTGCCGCTGTGTGGCAGCAGGGTGGGACTCCACAACCATCCTGGTTCTTGTGATTGAAATGTATTATTTATGAGCTCAAGGAGAAAATATGCCTTTTGGCTGAAGGAGCTGGCATTAAGAGCTGGAGAGCACCATCTAATGGCATGGAGTGACACTGTCTGATGATCCTTCATTTTCTTCCTTTCCCTTTCTCTGTAGCCTCCGCCAATGTTAATTTTATTTTTCAGTATAGCGTGTGGGGTTTTCATGATCGTGTTCAAAGCAATTTTGTGTCTCGTGTTTCCCTTGTACACAGGATTGAAAACAGTTGTTGAAACATTACACTAATAGTGGTGTTGTCAGCACCTTTTTTTACTTCCAGTGCCACACATAGGGTTTTTCTTTCTGTATTAAAAATAGTACTGACCAGGTAGTTGAGAAATTGAATGTTACCAAGATAGCTGAGCAAAAGGCCAGCTCTCCTCCTAACCTTCAAACAAATCGTGTAATAAGTAGTATGTATTGCTGAGTCTGAACACTTTGTTTTATTATGGAAATGAGCACTATTTTTTATCAAGCAATTCTTTGCAAACTGCATGAAGGTTCTTATTGGCTTCAGAAGAAACAGTACAATTTCAGAGGTGGCTTTACATTCGGATCTTCCTTTCTGAAAAGAGAAATCAAAAGCTCTCCCTGCTTGCAGAGATCACGTTACTGTTTGTGAGTGATGGCTGAGGAGGTGTTGGGCTGAAAGTTGAAATACGCTTTGTCAGGAGAAGGAAGGGATTACAAAGAAGGAACCCTTTTTGGTATGGTCGATCCATCACTCTACCTGTGACTGCCAGATTGGAAAGTCAAAACTGGTAATAATGTATAATGCATGTAGCAGTTAGCACTGAGAACTGCAGAGCACTTGGAATAATAGTAATCATACTGAAGCAAAATCATTCGAGATACGATTTTTTTGATTCTTGTTTTGTTTTAGTCAGTTTTTTTGGTGAGGTTTTTGTTTGTTTTTAATGGGCTTTGCATTAACCAGGCCGGGTATGCAACAGTGTGTTTATGGTAGTCGCAAGCATAGCTATAGGGACTGATTTGATATGGGAGTTTGGAACAAGATGATCTTTAAAGTCCCTTCTAGCCCAAGATATTCTATCATTCTTTGACTTGACTGATATGAAAAGTGTGAAGATTTCCTACAGCTTTCAGTAAAATAAAATAAAATAAAAATTAAAAAATAAAAATAAAATAATAATAATAATAATAATAATAATAAAGTGGTCACTATTTCTACTCCAAAAAAATCCTAATTAAAAATATATATTTTGAAAAAAGCGTATGTACATTTATTGAATCCAGTATGTTTTATGGCATGTTGAAACGTCATAAAACTGTGGCACACTTATAAACATGTTGTCTTGTTGTTTATATTTAGGACATACGCCATCAGAAGGATAAGAGACGCCTTCAGAGAAAACAAGAATGTAAAGGATTCTGAAAAAATAGAAGAACTAGTGAGTAAAGCAAAAGAAAACCTAGAGATTATTCATCGGCAGGTACATTTATTTGTAATTTTATCTAAGGGTTGTATACATCTCATTAAACTGGCTCATGCTGTTATAGATGGAAAAAAATAGGTCCTTGTGCAAAACATCTCTGGATGAACTGTAGTTTTTGTATATCTAGGTTTGTGAG
The DNA here is from genome assembly GCF_054131305.1 of Coturnix japonica. NCBI lineage: Eukaryota > Metazoa > Chordata > Aves > Galliformes > Phasianidae > Coturnix > Coturnix japonica. The sequence continues at coordinate 75,119,612 of NC_140664.1, forward strand.
GATGGGAAGGATTCACTTATCCACTGCAGTTGCAATGAGGAATATAGGGGTGCTTGTTCCAGTAGCCTGAAGACATACATAAATTTGAATGTCTTGTGTTATTTTTTCAGCTGTTTATTTTACTACCTTTGTCTTTTTCTTCAGTTCTGCTCTCAGTTTCCTTTGAATCTCTTTTCTGTAGCTCATGTATATTATGTAGGCTGCTTCAGAAAGCAATGCCTCCTGTTTATTTCAATGTAAACTACAACAGATACAAAGAGCACAATAAGGCTATTTGATAGAGCAAATCCTCAGACACAAAATACCTTTCTTCAGTAATCGCTACCATTAGCTACATTTACACCACTGATGAAAAAAAGCCTGCATGCTTCACTCATAAAAATCTGCACCTGTGGAGGTGGCCCACTGTCACTGTTGCCATTTCTGAGATGCACCACTCATTGTCTCACTGTGGTCACATCCACTGGTTGGTCTCCAGAAGCATTCAGCAAGCATTCATTAAATGTCAATGGGTGCCATTTTATTTCCATTTGGAGGAATTCAGTTCCATTCCTTTGCTTCATCCACACATCTGTGTCAGACGTCATTGTGTCAGATTATCTCTTTGCTACCATCTGTCCCACCACAACAAAAGGTAATGGAATATTGATGGGAGGGTTCAACCTTTTCTGCCTTACCACCAATATCTGCCTCTGATGTCTTGGGTTGACATAGTTAAAAAAACAGAAAACATTACTTTCAGAGCAGCTCTCACAGATTTCCATTCCTGATTCCTTGCATTGCCGTTTTAGATATGTGCCTGTGACAACCTCTCCACATAGTTTTGCCTTCTGTGGTTGTTTTTCCCAGGTTCCAGGTACATTGTTTGAACAACATTAGAAGATGAAAATCATAAAGTGAGTTAAATGAATGCTGACTAAATGTATTTCCAGACAGGGTGATACATTTTTCCTGGAAAAAAGTTGAGTCACTGGCAATACTTTTCTCTGGCACGTTCTGAGTAGCATTTATAGTATCTCTGTCCCTTCCACTAGGTACCATATTTAGGTAAGAACTTCAGTAGGTAATATGTGCAGATCCGTTATGCAGGAAAGAAAAGAAGACAGGAGAAGATCATAAACAAGTTGCGAAAGATAAGAATGCACAGAGACCAATTCTGCCACTTGCAGAACTTAGTCTGTGGAGATGGGATCTCCCATAATTAAATACTACAGATAAGGTCTGTTTGGGATTTAATTAATAAAATGTCAGCAAGTCAAAAAATTGCTCTGATGGCTGTGAGTAAATATATAAACATAAGTTTGATAAGTTGGAGAAGTGTTAGTGAGGCTGCTGTGGTAACTGTATTGCTGTGAAATGGATGACTGATGCGCTAATAAGTCTTAAATTTTTTAAGGTTTTAAATGTTTTAAGGTTTTAAATGTTGTTATTAGGACCCACTTGGCACAACTTTTTCATAAGAACAAGTGTTTTCTCTTTCTGAAAAGAGCTCAGTATCAAGGCATCAGAACACTAGGAATAGGTGAAAATACCAGTCCTATGTACCTAACTTGGATGTGGGAATGGTTCATAGTATATTAACTTTCCGGTACCCCAACTTCATACAGGTAGAATATGACTCTCAGTATAAACCTAAACAAAAAGACCAGTTCTAAGTTAGATGGTGGATAAGTCTTCCTCAAATAAAAGCTTTCAACATGTTACCCTCAAGAAGACGTGATTCTATTCATCTGAGTTGTAATGGATCTGGGACAGATTTTAAAGTAGAATTTAACACATCTGGACAGATTTTGTGAATGCAGAGATTACCTTATTACTGTAAATATGGAAAAAATGGCAGTTTTCTGAAATGAGAGTCTTGATGAGGGAGACTTTCTCCTCTATGGAGTGCTTCTTGTTTCAAATCCTTCATATCTTTGCTTTAGCGAAAAGGTCATCCGTGTCAGCTAATTGAGCTGCCTTGGAGAGGGTAGAAAGAAGAGGCAGACTTGATTAATCTCTTGATGTTATAAACAGTTGCTGTTCATTGTAAAGGAGTAGTTGTGCTATAAGAACACTTTGCATTCATTGGTTGGTAGTAAACATTTCAAACATGCATAAAATGCGTGTATGTGCCAGTACTAACAGATATACCTTTATCATGCATGTATATGACCAACAGGTAATATCATAAACAAGTCTGTGTTTTGCAGTGATAAAAACTTAATATGTTAATCAAGAGCATGACAACAACTAAAAAGCAAAAAATTAGGCAAGATTTGTTATTTTCTCTTATGAAGGATTCTGCCAATTCTACCAGTACAACCATTCTAATGCGCTACTTTTTTCTCTCACTTTGCTACTTAATCAAATAAATATTATAGTAAATATTTCTCAGTTCACAATGGAGAAATCCTGGAGAGCCATATTTCAGTTTACAGTGTAATACATAATTCTTGCTTTAAAATGCTTTATGTGTAGGTGTAAAGCTTTCAGCCAGAAAGGTATTCAGGAACAGTAAAGGCACATAGTGTTCTTGTATGCTTTTGATTCAAGTTCCACTGGGATTTTCTGAATATGAAAATCTCCATGTATATGTTTTATCTTTACAAACATGCAAAACTCATGTTTAGTGTGAATATATTAAATATATTATAAACTGTTGTCAAGCAAGTGTACCCTCAGTAAGTTTGCGGATGACACCAAATTGGCAGGGAGTGTCGATCTGCCTGAGGGTAGCAAGGCCCTGCAGAGGGATCTGGATAGGCTGGAGAGCTGGGCCGAAGCCAACGGGATGAAGTTCAACAAGACCAAATGCCGCGTCCTGCACTTTGGCCACAACAACCCCATTCAGCGCTATAGGCTTGGGGCGGAGTGGCTGGAGGACTGTGTTGAGGAAACAGACCTGGGGGTACTGATTGATGCTCGGCTGAACATGAGCTGACAGTGTGCCCGGGTGGCCAAGAAGGCCAACGGCATCCTGGCTTGCATCAAAAACAGTGTTACTAGCAGCAACAGGGAGGTAACTGTCCCCCTGTACTTGGCATTGGTGCGGTCGCACATCGAGTACTGTGTTCAGTTTTGGGCCCCTCACTGCAAGAAAGACATTGCGGCCCTGGATCGCGTCCAGAGGAGAGCTACAAAGCTGGTGAGGGGTCTGGAGCACAGGCCTTATAAGGAGCGGCTGAGGGAGCTAGGATTGTTCAGCCTGGAGAAGAGGAGGCTCAGGGGAGACCTTATTGCTCTCTATAACTTCCTGAAGGGAGGTTGTAGTGAGCTGGGGGTTGGCCTCTTCTCTTGTGTAATCGATGACAGAACTAGAGGGAGTGGTTTTAAGCTGCACCAGGGGAGATTCAGGCTGGACATTAGGAAGTATTACTTCTCAGAAAGGGTAGTCAGGCATTGGAATGCACTGCCCAGGGAGGTGGTGGAGTCACTGACCATGGGAGTGTTCGAGAAACATCTGGATGTTGTGTTGATGAATATGATTTAGCCGGGAAGTATTGGTAATGGTTGGACTAGATGATCTTCTAGGTCTTTTCTAACCTTGGTAATTCTGTGATTCTGTGAAGTGGCATTGAATACCTATCTTTTTGAAGATGGTTGTTCCTTGTAGAATGTCTTTGTCACTAGGACATAACCAGAATAATGCAGAAGGGCTTCAATTATTGCTAAAGGCAAAAGTTTTTGTTCACATGTTCTTCTAACTCTTAGTAGTTAAAGGGGTTTCTCCCATATATAAAATATAACTGCTAAAGAAGTTTTACATTGCATCACGTTTTGGTATCATTCCATGTTCTGATTTTAAGAAAAATGCACTTGAAAAGTAAGGAATATTAGAGATTTCAGCGCAACTTTCACATTTTAACATTGCTAAAACTGAAACTTACGTTGAATTGTTTCATATGTTGCACTACTAGATTTCCAATTTCAAAGCATGATTATGCTGCATACATTTGAAAAGGCATGTGTGTTTCTGTAATGTATATATTTGTTGGAGTCGAAACAGCAATGTAAGGCAGAGGAATGTTAAGCAAAAAATGATTTTATAAAGGCAAATTAATTTATCAAGATAATTTTGGAGCCACGAATTCCTTTAAGACTTCCCGAAGCTTTAGTTACAACAGTTTGGTTTGGCTCAGTCATTTCTTCACCCAACAGCACACCCAAAGAAAGGTCTTTCTAATAAATGGAGAACTGTTGTTCTTTGCAGTATTTCTATTTGTCATAGGTCATAGAGTTGGAGAATATTCTGAGTTGGAAGGGACCCATGAGGATCATGTAGTCCAACTCCTGTCTATAAACATGACCACTCAAAGTTAAAACCCTTTGTCTGAGAGCATTGTTCAGTTGTAAAGCAAGGAGTAAATACTGGAAAAAATACTAATCATCTGTCCTAAAAGTAAACTTTTCACCAGAACTATAGTATACTTAGAATCAAATTTCGTATTAATATATGTTTGCTGTCACATTTAATTGTGCTCTGTGGGGGCAGAAGAATCATTCTTGCTCTTTGTTTAATTGAAAATACAAGTAATGAAGTCATCTGACATTATTAAGAGTTTGTATTTGAAACTAACTGAGCATAACATGAAGTGTGCTTGTTTTTAAAGCACAAGTGCTGAAGTAATAACAAGATCTAGTGAGCATTTTTTGCTAAATTTGGGATTTATTATGATGTAGCACATTTTGTTATTGCTGACTTTTTATAGTGTATCAATAGAAATTAAATAATATCTCACCTAGTTGACAATTCGTTGTTCCTCTAAAATCAAATTTATATTCACTTTAAATTCTAATTTATGGTTTAGTCATCAGAGTGACCATTGAAGTGTAAGGTTCATAAATAACTATTTGAATCAGCCTAGTGGGAAATGTGAAATAGTGACAGATTACTGTCATTTTCTTCATGTCAGTCACTGTTCAATTTACTTGAATGTTATAAAGGTAGCTTTATAAATCTGAAAAGCATGGAGGAACATTAATCTCCACCTTAGCCCTCCTCTGCATGTTTTGATTTAAAAATAGGATTGCTAAAGGAGCAACTCTGATTCTTAATGTAGTTTACAAAGATCATGTGCTTGTGTGTTTAACTATGTAAACAGCAGCCTTTATGGCATCCTCCCTTTGAAGGAGGGCACTGTCTGAAATGCACTGTTACAAGTTTGATGTAGAAAGTTTTTAAGTTTTCAGGATAATTCTTTGATGTTTTTAAGAATGAGTATCATTGCAACAGCCTTTCCTAGCCATGCTAATATGGAGTAATTTGTGAATTTCTGTCACATTTGGAATATATGAGAGGCAGGAGAATTTGTCCTGAAATGTTATTGATTGTACTATTTTTGTTACCACATAACTGGAGTTCCTTTACATAATCTGAAGAGATACAAATCACTTTTAACAATCTTTAGCAGGGATACCAAGGCATCACGAAGTATTAGCCAGTCAAGACATAAGGATCTGCTTCCTTTGCAGTTGTTCGAGGGTGTGTTCTAAGGGGAGAGATGGACAAACATCCTCATAGGCATAAGTTGTTCTTCCTCAGGTTTGACTCTCTTACGGTTTCCTTCAGATGTGAAGAGCGAAGGAACATGGCTTTGAAATATGAAAATTTTATTATAAAGGCTTCACTGATGATAATAAATGTTAAGTGCTAGCAGCATTTTGGATGTTATAAGTTCATTTCTAATCCTTGCAATATTCTTTTAATATAGTAACTTTAGTTCTGTTTAATGAAATCCTTTGTGAATACATCTTGATAGAAGTCCGTGTCATAATGAGCATGAGATTTAGGTTTCATATTCTTGCATTTCTTCACATTTGCCATCTCCAGTAAATATGATTGGTATGGTTTTGTTTTGAATTCTCTGTAAGATAAGAATTGTTCTTTAAACTTTCATTTTATTTTTCAGACAAGCCATGTTGCCCGGGCAGGTGTGCACTGCCAAGGACTGCACTTTCTTGAGGCATATATTGGCAGTAGCTGTTCATATCAGTGCAAAGATAGAAGTAACTGTTGAATTGGAAATGATACTGAATGAATATAATAATATAGCATTTGTATTAATATGAACTGGTAATAATACAGCCACAGCATGATAGAGCATGTTTTTATTAATCAAAATAGTATAAACATTCAAGTATGTTTAATCAGTAATACCAGGAGGAGTAACTTCAGTTATGATTACTCTAAGAAGCAAAATGCAAAAGAACCTTACTTTACTGCACCTACTTTCATTTTTATTGATTATTCTCCATAGTTTCATCAGCAAACTCATGGGGAACCTCAGTCATGTTGATTTTTGTTCTATAAGCAACATGGCCAGGCACACATGGTCCAGGCAGTTGCTGCAATGCATTGGTGATAACTTTCTGACATAGGTGGTGGAGGAGCTGATGAGGATAGGTGTGCTACTTGACCTTTTACTTTTTTCCTAGTTTTTACTAACAAGGGAGGGCTGGTCAGGGATGTGATGGTTGGGCAAAGCTTGGGAGGCAGTGAATACAAGATGGTGGAACTCAAGGTCTTGCATGAAAGAAGCAAAGCAATAAGTAGAATTGATACCATGGACTTCAGAGAGCCAGCTTAGACTTCTTCAGACACCTACTTGAAGGTATCCCATGGGCTAGAATGTTAGAAGGTAAGGAGGCCCATGAGAACTGGTTAGCACTTAAACACCACTTCTTCCATGCTGAAGATCAGTGCATCATGAAGAAACTGGAGAAAGGTGGCAAGAGGCCTGTGTGGGTGAGGAAGGAACTCATGGATAAACTGAATGGAAAGAAGGTCTATAAATGTGGAAAAAGGGCCTGTCCACATGGGAAGGACACAGAAATGTTGTCAGGGCCTGTAGTTATGTACTGATGAAGGCTTAAGGCCCTCTTGAAGCTAAAGCTTGCAAGATAACAAGAAATGCTTGTCTGTCTTTGAGTATGTCAACAGTAGAAGGTAGACTAGGGAAAATGTTTTTCTTAAAAACAAATAAACAAAAACCCTCTTTGAAAATATATAAAATGTAACATATGTATATATTTGTATATACATATATATATACATATATATACATATAATATTCAGGTTCTCAATGGCCAATACCTACTTTTCTACTAAGTATTATTGATTTACCATTTTTACTTAAGACATATGTCATTGGAAATGTCATATTACAGGCGCACATTGACACTTTCCATGCAGGTCAGAGTCAAAGTTGCATGTAGGGAGTACTGGCCCACTTAGTATGTTAAAAGCAAAGGTAGAAGCTGGAAATAGTTTTCAAATGCTTCACTTGTGGAAGAAGAGCAGGAGGGAAACAACATGATCAGAAAATCCTGTTGAAATAGTTATATCAAATCACTCAACAGAATCAATTTTGGGAGGTAATCAAGCATCCATACACTTGTAAATGCTGGCAGTGACATTTAGCTATATTCATAATGGTTGGCATGAACTGCTTTCACTTTTCTTACTCCTAGTCTGACGTAATACAAGCAGTCAGTTTTTAATCGCTTTGGCAGATAATGAGTTCCCAGTTGATTGGTTCTAAATTTATGCTGCAGTTTTGTTGGCAAAGCCAAATACTGAATTTTAGTCAGCTGACTTCGAGTAGTGGAGTCATCAGAGGGATTGTTCTGTGGGATGGTTTTGGTTCTAATTCCAAAGATCTTTCGTTTCATTTTTATTTATATATATATAATAATTATATAATAATTATAATATTATATGGATATAATATTATATATTATATATATTTATAATTTTTATTTATTATTATTATTATTAACTTCTCACAGTCATTAAGTCATTCTACAACAGGGATTGATGATACTTAAGAGCCTGAAACTAAGTGTGGTGAGGCATTGGAACAGGGTGGATGCCTTGTCCCAGAAGACGTTCAAGGTCAGGCTGTACGTGGCTCTGTGCAACCTGATGTAGCTGTAGGTTTCCCTGTTCATTGCAGGGGAGTTAGGCTAGATGAATGAAGTAGGAATCACTTGGAAAAAAGGTTTGTTAAATTTAAATTGGAGCACAGGTGACTTGGAGTTTGGCCCTTCACAGGACATGCTAGTAGTGAGATCTCCTTCAAGCATTGTTTCCAAATGGCTTTTTCTCTTGGTATGTGGGATAGTTTTGAAGATATGCAATACTGTAACAGTTGCCACAAGCCCAGAGCTGTCAGACCAGCTTAATTTCTAACACCTGGATGTGCAGGAAGTGCAGCAGACATCTTGCCCACCTTCAGGTGCTGTTGCTCTCCGGGTTACACCTATGTGAATCTCTAGGGCAGTGTTGCTCTTCAGGCTCTCATTTAGCTCTCCTGACTGAATTTTCACAAATCATTTTCTGTTGTTTGTCCCTCTGACTAAATTGCAAGTGGTAGCTTCTGCCTGCCATATTAAATACAGAATTAGGTGCTGCATTGGAAGTACTCTTCAGGCTGCAGGCAGAAGCCGTTCAGAAGTATGCAGTTTTGCAACTTAGATGTAAGAGCTATAACAGAAGTGCTTACTGCACAGCATTTCACACGCAGAAACCTATAAGAAAAAAATACAGTGTAAGACGGTTAGGAGTAGCTTTTAAAATTTATCTTTCAGAAAGAGCTTTTGTTATTTTTTTTTACTTATAGTTAGCTGCTAATCTGAAGAAGTTGGGGCCTTATCACCAATAATAAGTAGCTGTGTAATGTATCCAGAACTCTGAGCATCTGATCTTACACACAGAGGAGGCTATCTGAAGAAGAGGAGGAGGACTTACTTTCTTGTGAGCAATTTGTCTTGGCAGTATGTCACATCTGATCGAATCAGTGCCAGGTGAACATCCCTGTAGAAAAGAGTAAGCTTCACCAGCCTGGCTGGTTGGTAGCTTCCTGAATGAGGCCGCAGCATTGATTAAATCTATCTGCTGAAAGAAACCCCAGAAAAAAAGCAAAAATCTCGTTTTCAGTGAGATGCATTCATATGCCTCTACCTTTTCATGTTTCTGCTTTAGTTCAGTTTTAAGTAGATAATGAATGCAGCTCACAAGGATGGCTGTTGCCACAAAACATCAAGTGGGCCTTTTCCGAACAAGGCGAGTAATTGCAAACGCGCGCATGTCTTACTGTAAATCCTAAGCATTACCAAGAGAGGGAAGGTAAAAATAAGTGCTACCCATTTTGATCAAAGCTCAGATGACCTCTGCCACTTTCATGGCCTGATTGTGATGCTGAAATATCTGCTGTTCAGACTTGTAGTGGTGTTGGCTGAGGGAGATTTCCTAGCATTAAAGTAGGCTCAGCTTGGAGCAGTTTTCTTTTGCTTGCTTTGTGGCTTCATGGAGGTGCTGGTCTGCTGCAGAGAAGAACGTTTATGGAAAATCCTTTTTAGCAGATAAGAGAAAGAGGAGTATGGCTGTGTTTTGTGTGGTATTTTTCAAACATGCCATCTCGTAGAACCCTTGCATACAGATTGTACCTTACATTCATTTCAGATGATAGATCTCTAGAGATCTGTGGTGATATAACAAGGTAAACTAGTTTTAAGTATACCAAGACACTAAGGAAAGGTATTGCTGTTTTGAGGACGTCTGGAAAAAAATTGAGGCATTACAGAGTTATTACAAAGGTGATCTTGATTTTGATCTTCCACACTTTTTGCTTGTTATTCATTTATCTTTCCTTTCTGAGAGCTTTGTTTCCTGGTTTTGTACTGCTTATTGAAAGGAGATGATGTCAGGTTCAGCAGCATCATAACTGAGCAAGTATGCTTCCCTCCAGGAGGCATTTGGGCATATTTGGTGCCTTAGGTTCCCAAGATGGTGTCTGCTGCTCTTGAACTTCAGTCTGTGGTTTAGGATGGTGATGTTGGTATTGATGCCCCCATTGTCCTACAAGTCACCTAGCCATGCAGACCTGGGTATAGTGTTTTTTTAATGAACACGCTCAATTATCAGTCTCTTGGAATGTTAGAAGTTTTCACTTTACAGCTTATCAAATGTTAATTTCTGTGTTTTAGGTTAGCACCAAATGTGATGTCTGTCACTAGTACCATTTAAGTGAATTTGACAGGCAGGTAGATTCACAGTGGTCTAGCTTTATTTTGGCAATACGCATAAACACATGTGTAACCTTCATGCACAGCACTTTTAGTTAAAGATGCTCTAACATGGATGTATTAATTAAGGAGATGTTATGTTTGAATTTTTGATACATGATGTTGTGATGAAGGCCTAGCTTTTGGGAAAGAAGTTGCTATATTCCAACATCACTATAGACCTTGGAAGTCTGAACATGGGAGTTTGTTTTCTAAATGAAAGCACAGTGAGAAGTTTAACTAGTGTTTACGCAGTCTCCTTGATACTGGTGCATTGCTGCTGTCTTTAGCTCTGTGCTTTCTGGGGTGAAGGTGCTGGTGTTTTTTTTGTGTTTTGTTGTGAGGTATTGTTTTCTTTTGTGCATGTTCTTTTTTTCGTTGGGTCATTAAAAGCTATTGCTGCAGTGCCCTTCATCTTGGTGACAGGCTTTATGCCAGTATATTAATTCCGCAAGCAAGTAAAAAGAATATGAAAAAAGGAGGCCAGATTCTTTCAGTCACATTGAAATCACAAACTAATTCCTCTTTGGGATATGTCAGATGTAAGCTTTGCCCTCCAAGGTATGTAATACCTGAACGTCCTTCCAAGGCTGTTTGCTCTGTAGAAAGTGAACCATTCCTAAGTAGAGTATTGAGCTCACCTCTATAGATTGATCACCTCTAGAATGTACATAAATACATACTTGGAGACCTATCGTGTATCCTGCAAGCAAGGTATTGTCTCTCACCAGGGGAGCTTTGAGCATTGCAGTGTGGTGGCCAAATAATGTTTAGCCTTCCTTTCATGAGTATAATTCACTATCTGAGCTGTTCCTTTGGTAATTTTTAGCTATATTTTCATCAGTGCATGATTAATGACAACCTTACATGACCTAATCACTTAGCATTTCATATTAATACGTATCTGGTTTGTAGTAGCATTGTTTTTTGTTGTTGTTGACCCGATGCTTTGGTTATGTGTTCAAATGATCTTAATTTTAATTGAAAGTACTTTTTGTCTCACGGCAGTCTCATTTCTGTGCACATTTGTCAGTGGTGAATACTTACTGAGGATGATTACTCTCTAACTGCCTGTGCCAGTATACCTCTGGGAGGTTAATCAATCTTGTGCTTTTTAATTGACACCAATAATGTGTTTACATTTATCAATATTTCTTAATTGTCAAGTTATAACAGCGGAACTTCAATAATAAATCATGCCAGTGGTTAACTTCATACATTAGATTCTTAAGAGTCTCCGTAAGCAGTTTGACATGTTGTAAATTGCTTTTAAATGATTCGTATGTATGCTCAAGGGGGAAGAGGAGAAAAAATTGATATGCGAGGTCATGTGGTATAGAGTAATACTGAAGTACAAACCCATTGAAACAGCAGAAAAGTACTACTACCACATGTAAAGTGTGCTTGATGGCTTAAGTATGTTCAAACTGCTAGTTTTACTAATGTTGCTACGATTTTGTGAGTGTGGCAGTACCTGTACATTCGTTGTGCCTTCCAAGGGACTTGTCAGGGTGAAGTGTTTCTCTGCTCTCTGCATCACAAGCCATGCAAAGAGCAAGGATTGCTGGCTCTTCTACTGTTCTACAGAAGCAGCAGTGCTCTCTGAGAGACCCAGACGTGATTTTATCTTTGCCTTTCACCGCGTGCCTGTCCTTTAGGTATTGAGGAGGAGATGGAGGTAACTTCTGTTTAGATTTAAGCACATACTTGAGGACTTTGGTGCATTGGGACCTAAATCATTTGCTTGTGTTGACAGAGTACACATGCAGCAGGAATTAAAGCATGATCCTGATATTCTAAGTCTATACAATATCATCTATCTCAATAGATACAGCCCTTCCATCCACCTCAATTTTTCATGCTACTAGATCCAAATAGCTGTGAACTGGAAGGGAAATCTGCTAAGACCAGACAGCTGACGGGATGCTGACCACTTTGTTGCTGTCAATCTCAGCATGATTTTTGGGCAGTAAGACAAATGGAGAATTAAAAATCCTGTCTAATGAATCCTGAAGAAAGACTTAATAGATGAGACTGTATTGTTTAGTTTAAGCAGAGCCAGTGTGATCAAACGCCAGTGTAAGGAAAGAGAGAAACAGGGAAGCCACTATTTGTGCTTTTTGTAATTTGGCTTATCTTTTTCATTTAAGCCTTACGGGTGGCCTGCAGATTTTTCAAGCAAATTTATATACACATACTAAAATTAAGATAAAACGCATTATATAAAATTATATAAAACTCATTATATAAAATGAGTTATTTTACTTCATTTATTTCTTGTACAGTGCTGAAATTTACAGTGCTGCTTGTCTTGTGGAAGAAACTGTTGGTTAAATTGTTATTTGAAATGCAGTATAATTAAGTGGTATTGTATGTAGACTCCGGTACTCCTTTGAAAATGAAATTAGAAAGAGAAATGCATCTTTTAGGAAAGAACAACAGGGCAGTTGAAGAAGTGGAGAAGGTATATTACAAACATCTTTAATCTGTGAAAACAGCATGAAAAGGATGTTTCTATATCTGATGATGACAGACACTCCACTTTTAGCAGGTATAGTAAGGAGAAAATAGTGAATTAAAACTTTAACAGGATCTCTGACCTAGAAAACAATTTAAATACTCAAATCTTGATGTGAAGATTCTTTCATATGCTCAATTCAAGATCAGCCTTACCACTGTCCTCCAGCTCTTATTGTTCTTACCGCAGTTCCATGGTCCCTCGCATAGTACTCTAGTAACCTACTATATTTCTTTGTATTTCAAATAAGATGCTGTTAGATAAATAAATAAATCAGACCCAGAGTTTTTCCTGTCTGTGTAGTAAGAAACTAAGGTGTCTGTACTCTAACATAAAGGCTAGTTGTTCTTGTATGAAGATGTAGTAAATTATTAAATGCTTTGATTATAATATAGCAGCCATTTTGTTGACTGCAAATGTTAGAAGTAATTATTTAAGCATCTCTCTCCCTTTTTTTGGGTAAGATACAGCTGTCTAAGGACCAAAATTACAGAGGTCACTAAGTCAAATCAGATTAAAGCAAAGATGTGTCATCAATCTTTTTATGAAAGGTAAAGCAATTTAGAGACAAAACTGATGCTTTCTCTAGCATGGCAGATTAAGCATGTATGTGTTGTGTATCAAGGTATTTGTGGTAGAGTACTTAATTATAGTCTATTTAGTTTCAAAATCAGACATTTGGTGGATAGGTTGTACGGCATGTTTGCTGGAACACTGCTGCACAGGTTCTGGGCCAGGAATAGTTTGCATCCAGTGTAGAAGGGTATGCTTGGGTCAATGTACCAGAGTGGCCCTGTGGCGCAAGTGGTAGAAGTGCCGCTCTGCTACACAGGAGGCTCGAATCCCGGGGTTGGACTCGATGATCTCTAAGGTCCCTTCCAACCCACACGAGAGTATGATACTATGAGACTATGAGGATGTGTGTCTGTAGATAGGATTATTCTGAAGCCTGGATGAGCCCGACAGAGGAAGGTCTTAACTTTTTGCTTTTCCTCAGACATTCTACATAAAGCGAATACTGAGGCTACTGAGTAAGAAAGAACTTTGATGAACCTGAATTGATATTCATCGACTGCAAAGAACAGATGGCTCTTTGGTTCAAACGGTACCTGAGCAGAGTGACAGCTAGGATTTGGACTTGTCTTTACATATTTATGCCATTAGGCACTTAGGAGCTCAGGCTGTACTGGAAGTCAGTCCCATTGTAAGCTCTGAAATTATATGAGCATTTAAGGACAAGTGCTTGTTTCTCTAATACATGTTTGTATTTGGAAAACAGTGTAGTGTAACAATAGAATTCCTGTTTGGTTGTTGTTTTTTTTCATTGTATTGATAAAGCATAGGCATATATGTTTCTAGATCTTTCCTAACTTTAGGTAGGAAACAAGGTAAGTTCATGCTACTCTGTGCATCCTACAAATCTGTAAGCAGTCTCTCCTTCAGAAAGAGATTTCATGAGCTGTACAGCACACTTGCTCTTTCACAGTCACTTAGCATGTGTATCTGCTGTTCTAAGGCTGAAAGCTGACATGGAGATTTTGGAAAGGGTCCAGAGGAGGGCCACAAAGATGATCAGGGGGCTGGAGCACCTCCCCTAATGAGGACAGGCTGAGGGAGTTGGGCTTGTTCAGCCTGGAGAAGAGAAGGTTGTGGGGTGACATCATTGCAGCCTTTCAATACCTGAAGGGAACCTACTCTCAGGAGGGGAGTAAACTCTTTGAAAGGGCTGACAATAGCAGGACTAGGGGAAATGGTTTTAAGTTGAAAGAGGGAAGATTTAGGTTGGATGTTAGGGGGAAGTTCTTCACTAGGAGAGTGGTGGGCCCTGGAACAGGCTGCCCAGGGAGGTTGTGGATGCCCCGTCCTTGGAGGTGTTCAAGACCAGGTTGGACGGGGCCCTGGGCAACCTGATCTAGTAAAGGTGTATGTTTGGTGGCCCTGCCAGGCAGGGGGGTTGGAACTACATGATCCTTGAGGTCCCTTCCAACCCGGGTCATTCTGTGATTCTGTGACAGGGCTTGAAGAAATATACCATAAGCAATGCCACCATTATGCTTGCTGGCTACAAAGGAACCTGAGGGCTCAGCTGATCAGGCTTCTATTGAGGGTGCTGCAGGTATCAAAGATTTTCCAACATTAAGATGATGATGATGATGATGATGATGATTATATTATTATTATTATTATTATTATTATTATTATTATTATTATTATTATTATTATTATTATTATTATTATCTGTTCTGTGGAAGTTGTTTGTCAGCTTACACCTGTCTGCCATCATGATGATGGTTGATCTGGAAGTATGGTGGCAGATAATTCAATGAAGGTCAAGTTATGTGTTTTATACATCCACATAAGGTAACAAAAGTTGACTGTATGGTACATTAGTTTCATCATTGCTGTTTGATTTGGGGGGTTCTGTTCTGCTTTTCATTTAAATGAAGATTGGGGTTTCTTTATTTGACTTACTAGCTAATGCTGTTTAAAATGTAAATAGCAGTCTTGTACCTCTGGTACAAAGTGCTGTGAAGCTGAGAGAAGGAGACTCTGACCCTCTCCTACCAAAAAAAAAAAAAACCCAACAACCAACAGAACTGAGATAGGGTAGAAGATAGGAACAGAGATCCAAGGTTTCCCACCGCACAGTAATGGATATGACCTTTAATATTGAGGCCTTTGGATCAAATTTAAGTTGGCATTAAAATTTTCTAATAAATTCCCTGCTGAATCTCAGAGGTTTTTTTTCCTGCGATTTAATTCAATAAGGTCACAATAAAGCAAGTGCTGTCTGTGCTATTGTAATTGCTCTCAGCAGGCTGATAATATTATTGCAGGGAAGTGCCAGTTACTGAGCTTTTATTTCTTTCTTGGAGCACTCTCCTTCCTACATGCTTGCTCCCCTTGCTCTCAAGTCTACTCTAAGTAGAAAATGAAGCTGTTCTAAATGCCATTTGCTTCCCATTTTAAGATGGTTTTTATAGTAATGCCTTCTTCAACCTCTTCAGAAAAAGGACTAAAATTGTAGCATGAAATAGTTAGAGGCTTGTATATCCCTCCCTTAATTTTGATCCGACCTCTGTGATTAGATTTGCCCTGTGTATATTCCTAAGCACACGGTGCTCTAATCATTTGGACTTGGTGCTTTTGTAGTTTTGAAATAATAGGTGTACAGCTAAAGGAGATTTCCTTGAGCATGTGGGGAGAGACACCAAATAAACACTACCCTATGTTTCATAGATTACTGACAGATTGCAGTTAAGATGTGTACTTGAGGTCCTGCCCTTGTAAATTAATACTGTATCATCTTATGCAACATGACTTTCAGAACAGCATGATTTGTGTGTTATTTCTTGTACAAAATGCAAATTAATTCTTAGCATGCTGCTGGTAGATCTGAAACTATTGTCTGCATTGTGAGTAGATCAGCTCAATAAATAAATGCGAATACAGAGTGCTGTGATCATGGTTCTCTGTGTAATCCTGTGCAGCTCTGGGAGACAGTAGATATAATCATCATACAACCATTTGTGTTGGAAGGGACCCTTAAAAGCCATCTAGTCCAACTCCCTGCAATGAACAGGGACCCTTGATGAGGTTTCTCAGAACCCTATCCACCCTGACCTTGAATGTCTCAAGGGGACAGGGCATCCTCCACCTCTCTGAAACCATTTCCCCTTGTCCTGTCTATGTATTTCCCCTCTGTCCTTTCTTACAGCCCCCTTTAGATCCTAAAAGGATGCTGTCAGATCACACTGGCGCCTTTTCTTCTCCAGGCTGAACAGCCCTAGCTCTCAGCCTGTCCTTGCAGGGCAGGTGTTCCATCCCTTGGATTGTTCTCTTCCCACACTACAACCAATAGCTCAGGGTTTTGCAGTCTGAAATGGCCAGCCTGGTCATAGGTGAATGCTCCTGCCTAGTACAACGTATCTGGCTTCCCTCACCCTTCACAGCTGCCCATCTTCATCTGGCCCATCATCTTACCCTTGCTGTCTGTCTTTCCCCAGGACCAAGAATTTCATACCTCAAGTATCACACATGGAGTTATTTTGTGCATCTCCAATTACATGGAGGCATTTACAGTTCACTGCTCATGGCATCCCTTGCTGTCAAACAAGGCAGTCTCTGACTGTAACAGAAGAAAATTAGCATTCAGCTGCTCGTTTTCATATTCAGCCAAACGACCATATATGTACAGTTGGATGTGTCCAGTTGCACACAGACAATTAATTGGAAATGAGAAGTAACAAAAAGCATTTTACAGAAGCATTTCCAATTTTTAAATGTCTGTGTCAGTCGCTGAAAAACAGGTGATGAACAGTTTAAAAAAATGGATGAAATGTTAGGACTGAAGATCAAGTTTTTTGGTTTTTTTTTTAATTGCTGATGATGTCTGGAATCATAGAATATCCCAAGTTGGAAGGGACTCACAAGGATTATTGAGTCCAACTCCCGTTTCCACCCTGCACCTCCCAAAAATCAAACTCTACATCTAAGTGCGTTGTCTTGAACTCTGTCAAGTTTAGTGCATTGGCCACTGCCCTGGGGAGCCTGTTCCAGTAGCACAGGCTGCCCAGGGAGGTGGTGGAGTCACTGTCCCTGGAGGTGTTCAGGAAACATGTAGATGTTGTATTGAGGGACATGGTTTAGTGGAGAAGTATTGGTGGTAGGTGGATAGTTGGGCTGGATGATCTTGGAGGTCTTTTCCAACCTTTGGTGATTCTATGATTCCTGCTGAACATGAATGCGTGTGGAGGCTGATCCTGATCGATAACCACTCATTGTTTTTCCTTTATGACCCGAGCATTTTAATTTCTATTTCCTGCTGCAGTTTGAGGGAACTCTGTTCTGATACCAGAGATGCAACACAGCAGTATGGAGTTGGCCTGAGACACAACAAGAAGCTTGATTGAGTTTCTGCTGTGGTTTGAGCCAACCAAGACAGGTTAACATTGCTCTGAACCATAGCGACATGTGATCACATTGTTCCTTTATGAATTAAATAATAAAACACTTGTGTGTGAAAGTTCCTGCTATAAATAGTAGTTAGGCTGTGCTTGTAAGAAATCGGAATCTATATTGCATGTTAGATCTGGAGCTTGTTTTCAAAGCTTGACTTTCTGCCATAAGGAAAAGTCATTCAGAATCCGAATTTATTGTATTAAGTCTGCATACTAACTGCAGAAACATGAATAATCAAATAGTCTTTTACCTAGCATGACTTATTTCATCTAAACTAATAATCTGGCTTGAGCTATTTAGAGAAAAGGTTCTGTGTTTGGAATGACCTTTCCCTTGGTTCTCCTTTGGATCTCAGCAGTGCATTGGTTAAACAGGCAAAAATAAAACCAGCATTCTTTCCAGTTCTTGGCAGTACACCTGTATGAATTGTTATTAACCTGAAGTTTCGAAGGTGCTGTACGAATTGTAGTAGCACTTGTGAAACAGTCTGCTTTTCCATCTGTCAAACAGCTTATATTTAGCATTTATCTTACCAGCCTCAATACAGCATTTTAAAACCCCATCCGCTCTTGCAACAAATTTCAATTTCACACAACAATTTTACCTTGCATTTTACAGTCACACATTTAACTATGGAACATGGGACATGAATGTAGTAGGTAAAGAAGCACGCTTAAGTTAACAACTGGGGTTGTGGGTGGGTTTTTTTGTTTGTTTTTTTAGAATATAGAGACAAAAGTTCAGCTTGTTTTCATTTTCTCATCAGGATGTCATTGCAAAGTATCATCTCTTTTCATTGCAAAGGCAATAAACATTGAGCAGATTTGACTTTGTTATTAGGGAAGACTTTGTGTTTCTACCTGGCATTTTAACTTGTAATATTGTTACGCATACTTGCAAATTTTTCTCTCTGCAGGAATTGTGTTGAGCAGCTTACTACTGCAAACCCTGGAGATCAGAACTCTTTTTTGCTGCAACAAAACCCCCATGAAATACTTCCCATACCATCTATCATTTTTGGAAGAATTGAGAACTTGATTTCCTAATTTAGCACGTGATTTATCTTTGAGTGCCATTTCTTCTTAGTAATAATTGGGGCACTTCAGATTTCTCTTTGATTTGTTTTATTTTTGTAGTTGGTTTGTTTTCTGCTTTTTATTAATAGCATCAGACAAGCAGAGCAGTTGGTAGAAATCACACTGGAGGGGAAATTCTCTGTCACTGGGATCCATTTAAACAATATCTGTGCCAGAGGTAATCCTGTAATTAAAATAATCAAGTGCAGATGTTTCTGGAAATGCTAGGGATTGGGACAGATGTGGGAAGACTATCAAGACCTGATTTCTGTCATGTGATCAACTGGACTTTTACCTGTAGTTTCCTGGCATAATACTTCATCCTAGGATTCATCAGAAGGTAAAATGCAAACAAAGCAGTAACCACTTCCTGTGCTGTTTCTGTGCTCAGCACTCATTATTAAGAAGACTATGGGTGCAGGAGTTTTGCTTTCACTGGAGCTGCTGTTGCGGTTCTCTTCCTGTCTATGCAGTCTGTCCTTATTCTGCACTGTGCTGTGCTCTCCTCTCTTTGCTCTCTGTGTGCTCATCCAGCACCAAATGATTTTAAAGCTTAATTTAAGTAAAATTGTCCTTCAAGTCAGATCTCCAAAGGAGAAAAAATAGTAGAACTTGTGAGCAAAAGCAGGCTGCTGTAAGAGAGTCCTAAAATACCAAGCCACATTTGTCTGTCTTGATCCAGTTGTCTGCTTTGCCAATCTGCCTCTGAGAATCATTTGTGTTGCTTGTGAATCAAGTAAGGCAACAAGACACTTCAAGAGCCTGAGAACTTGCAAAGAGGAGAATGTGTTGATGATGTTCCTTGCATTAATATACCTGTGCCCTATTATCACATTAAGGAGGCTGTGTTTAAAATTATGCTGAAATGCTGTTTTCAGTATCCCACTGAGGAAAAGCTCACATTCTTTGTTAAAATCAGTGCTGTGCTATGCTAATATATGGGGACATTTTTAGAATCGTGTTTATTGGAAAATATTTCAGCTGGTTTTCAAACGGAGATTCAGATTTGGGAGTAATGGTCTGTTTGAAAATACACCATCATTGTTGATCCATGACTGTGAAAGCATAGAGAAATTTAGGGATAGCAGGGGTGGAAAAATTCCTTTTAAAAAAGGCTTGCCTGTATTGTGACAATGTATATTTAGACTCAAACATTTCAGTACTAATATAGTAATTGCAAAAAAAGCACCAAAACTTTGGTTTCTAGGAATGCTTAGTTTTTAAGCACACTACAGCTTTTGCATTGTAGGTAACAACATAGTTACTTTGGCCTGTTTCTGCTATTTGTTACTGGCTGAAGTAAAGGACAAAGGATTTAAAGTTCTGTAGCAGACAGTAATATTACCAAGACAGGCAGCCAGCCAGTCCCAAGCTTATGTGACACTGAACAGCAGCATCTAGGCAGTGGCTCTGCGCAGTTCCTGGTGCTTCTCAGCCCACCTCAGTCTCTGCTTCCCTGCTCCATAGGAGGACACTGTTCCACACCTGCTGTCTCTAGCAGAAAGAGGAGCACAGAGCTACTCTAGACTTGGAGCTGATAAGGACCGCTGTCTCGAGGCTTGAGTATGGGCTACAGAAATCCTGTATCACCCACATGTGGAAGGATGCATTTACCACTATGCATTTTGCAGACTGACAGCTCTTTCTTGACTCAGATTGAGATGAACTTCTGGTTCCTACAGGGAGCAGAGAGGTTGTAAGAGGCAGTTATGTGTTTGCTGTGTTGCCCTTTCTAATGGGAACCTATTTTTTTCAAAGCTGTCTTTGAGCACTTACAGGAAGGCAGTGGGAAACATGCCATTGTAACTTGCCTCTTAATAAACAGTATCAGATTTTTCTCCTGTGGGAAAATAGTTGCTGATGTAGTCCTTTTGCTTGAAAGATTGAAACCCTTACATGAGAGCCACACTCTTGTGATAGAAAATTCTAGTGATCTATATAACATTTCTGCAGTAACCGATATCAAATGGTACTCGCCAAAAACAGGAGAGCAATTCCATGGCTAGAGAATGGATGTGAAGAACGTGATGCTGGGAAGAAGGTCTTTCCTGAGAAGAAAGAAAACAATTGTATTAATGAAATTTTGCAAGGGTAAATATCAGCCCTTTGCTCTATAGCTGAGTGGGAGTGATGTGCATACTTAGATGTTCAGAAAAGAACCACAAGTATGCTCCATAAGATACTTGAAAAGGATGAAATAACAGAGTATGCAGCATCAAGAAACAGAGATTTAGAATATTACCAATGCTTGTGGTTTTGGCAGGAACTTCAGTGATGTAGAACATTGTTTTCCCTCCTTCTCTTTACCTGCTCTCTTGGATTCTCTGTTTTTAAAACAGGTAAATCTCCAGCTGCATGTACGACAAAGGTGTTTTAAGGCTTGCATAATGTGAAGACACTTTTTGGTGTTGGGTGCTGTATGTTTTTCTTTCAGATCTTTCAGTTTTGCATTAGAGAGCTTACAGTGGCTGGATTAATAGTTTGTAGCTGTTTTGAGTTTGTTCCCAAGGGTCCTGAAGAGGTGACTTTAGTTCCTTATGAAGTTCTTTAAGAAATTCAAGTTTACTTTTTCCTTTCTCTGCTCCAAGTAAGCTTCTGTATCTATTCATATGAAGCTATGGATACCTAGCAAATAGTTCTGCAAGAACTTGTTAGTACAGGTGATTAATTTCCTGGTTACTGTAAAAAGATTTTGGCTGTTATGTAATGTCACAGGAGAAATGTACTGCCATAGGCTACCTTGAGAAAACAACTAATCCAGCTTTTACATTTTAGAATCATAGAATCATCATAAAATCATAGAATGGCCCGAGTTGAAAAGGACCACAATGATCATCTAGTTTCAACCCTCATTGCTATGCACAGGGTCACCAACCATCAGACCAGGCTGCCCAGAGCCACATCCAGCCTGGCCTTGAATGCCTCCGAGGATGGGGCATCTACAGCCTCCTTGGGCAACCTGTTCCAGTGTGTCATCACCCTCTGTGTGAAAAACTTCCTCCTAATATTTAACCAGAATCTCCCCTATCTTAGTTTAAAACCATTTCCCCTTATAGAATCATAAGGTGTGTTTATTTGAATGCGAAGGTATTGGGAAGAAGAAAAATAGAACATTGTTAGCCATTCTGTTATTTAGGAAGAATCCACAGTACCTTACAATCACCAGTACACACATAGGATCAGGCTAGATGTTTAAATCATTTTCTTAGTGCTTTCATGTGCAAAGCTGGCTTGCAGTTGACCTCAGTCAGAAGGTGGTTGGACTTTACTTTTACTGTTCTGTAACAGCATTTTCTTTACACCTAGTCAAATGATGCCATAGATTTGAACATTAGGCATCCTCTGCAGAAAAGCCTACTTTTTCCCTGATGTTCTTCTATCATTGCACTGATTGGATACCAGAATGCTTAATGCTGTTTTATGTATCAGTATTTCAGGAAATTGATCTATCTTATGATTGCGTGTAAAGGGTGACTGATTTTTTTTTTCCTCCTTAAATTTGATGCATAAAGTTTTTTTGTAGCACACTTCAATTCAATTTTGTGGAATTGGGTAGGGCTTCTTAGTTTTATTTGTTTGTTTGCGTTCTGTCCTGCCTTTTATAACTTATGTTTTTAATTTTGCTCAACATGATCTACCAAAACACCCTAAGGCTTAGTGTGTTTCTAGATACATTTTAGGGGGCTTTGGCTTGTTATTGGCTTTACTCTTAGTATATGAACCTGATTGAACACCTAAACAGAGCTGTAAAAGTAAAGTAAATTACAGCTTCAGAAATAGTTGTTTTGGTTTTTGACAGATTTTTTTTGTGTGTCTGGCTATGAATTACTCAATTTTTTTTACTCTTGTTCTGTCCCCCAAACATGGTACTAAGATTTAGGAAGTGGTGTAGATATAAGAAGTATCTTTAGCAACAGAAAAATCACGTTTGGGAAAAATATTTGGGAAAAAATGGTTTCTTGAAGGAATACGTGGAAGTGGTAATGTGGAAAGAAAGAAACACTCCTTTTTCTGATTCACTGAAAGGAATACTAGGGAGGAAGAAAAATAACGTAGCTAAAACTGAACAATTTAACAGAATTTCTGTTTCAGCTCATTGTATGTAATGCATGTTCCACAGACTTGTCAGTCTAGATTTCTTTTTCCTTTAGAGAAGCAAAAATCCTTGTGATTTTTTCTCTTAGGCTACATGACATTCTTCGTTGTCAAACGACTGACTCTTTGCTGTACTATGACATGCCAATGTTTAGCATTTGTCATGTTTAGTGAGACTCAGTCCTCTGAATTCTTGTAGACCAAATTATGGAAAGTCCGGTAAGAGGCATTTTTCTTTATTATATTGCCCAGATGCACAGCCAGCATACAGACACATTGTAAACTTTGTGATAAAAATGTGCAATATAATAATAATACTGAAAAGCCACTTACTAAGCTTACTGTTAGTACAGCCAATTCCATGATCCAGTATTTGTTGTATGGTGGGCATGAGGACCCTCTGAGTAACACATACTGGGGCATGTAGCTGGCTAAGAATTTGGTCTTTTGTGCATAAGATGCTTTATACAGAAAACAGCAAACACAGTGGGCAGCTTTTAATCAGAGTATGAACAGAGGGAGATCCAATGATGGTTTTCTCTGGTTGTATCTGAGCTTTTTTCTTAAGCCTAAAGGCCAGACCACATAGATTTTTGAAACCTCTTGAAACCTCTGCAATTCTATCCTGAATTGCTGTTGCCAATACTATTCCTACTACTGTATTAACAAGCACCAGCAGGAAATCATTCATTTAGTTCACAGAATTGCAGCCTACACCTGACAGTAGTGTTAGTACTTGATTCATGGTTTTCTTCTTTCACGAACAGGATCTACACTCTTACACAGGAGGTAGTTACAGAGAACTTTCAGATTTTAAGCATATGTGTTTTATGATGTCATAGAATCAAATGCTAGAAAATTTCAGTCAGCTAGCAAATGGGAACAGTGACTTCTGAAAAGTTCTGCAGGATGAGAATGACTAAAAGAACTCCTCAGTCTTAGCTATAATAGAATCCAACACTTACCATAGAAAGTCAAAAGTAAAGCAGACATTAAAAAGTAACGGATCCATTGGCCTACAGCTAAAGCCAAAGTTGTGATTCATAACTTGTTTCTATAAAATTGTGCTCATTGAATTTTTTGTTTGCTTGTTTTTTTTTTCCAGTGGAAGTAGAAGCTGAGATGTAGTTTTGAACTTTAGTTTGTGGAAAGTTGTGCGTGTTGTTCATCCTAGTTGCAGGGACAGCTTTGACAAGGCAAAGTGCTTTGTTATCATTTTCAATGCCACCCTTGCCTGTCAGTGAGATTGCCATTTTGGTTACTGCTTTTTCCCAGCCCAAGCCAGCTGCCTCCAGGTAGGCCTTTCTTTGGGAAAATCAATCACAGAATCACATTTATCTCTCTTGGGAAATTCAGCATGTGTGAGTAGTAAGTATAAATACCAGTGGAAATCTACTATTTCAAGTTTTTCACTGGCTGGAAGATTTCTTAGTGATCCTTGTCACTTGGACAACCACGTATAAATAGCACTCTTTATAGCTTAAATAAACAGCCAAGCATTTTTAGTAATTATCAGGCACAAAAACAAAGTTCTTCTCTCATATCTAGGATTGTTACTCTAGATGAAGCTTATAATAAGTATGTTGTCCTGAGAATTCCGGTAATTTATGATGCAGCCAGAGGTGTAATTGTTCTTTGAATAAAGAGAGGCTTTTAGCTTCCACGATGAAGTATTTTTTGTAAATATGAACGTTAATGACTGAAGGAAAGAGCAAACTGGAGGACAGTCATTTATACCCTGTCTAAACTGGCCTACAGCCACATTAACATTTGTAAAAGATTTAGACTATAGCTAAAATAACAGTAAAAATTTCCTCTTCTTTTTCCATACTCTTCCAAACCCTTTGAAGACAAATACGTGTAACTGAAAGGGTGAAGGACAGTTGCTTGCTTACTAAAATTTACAGGAGACATTAAGGAAAAGTGGAACGTAATTGCAATCAGTGCTGTTTGAGAAGTAGTGATAGATTGCAACTGAATGGTTTGAGGCTATTAATTGCAAGGAGATTATAGTAGTTCGGATACATCTGCTGTCAGGTGCTTGAAATACTAGTTATTTCAAAGATGAATTGGATTATAAATTATTAGCAAATCTACCAAGGTGATTAAACCCACTTGTAAACTGTCAAACACAGGTACTATTTCAAGTTATACTTCAGGCTGTTGCATATTGGAGAGGGAGTCAGGAATTAAGTTTAGGCGTTATAGAGGGATATGTGGATTAACTGCATTACTTCTGAGACTGAATGTTTCCTGGGCTTTCTGCCTTCTTAATGATCTTTTTATTTGGTTTAGCTGCGCAGTTTTTCAGTTCCACCACTAGCCTTTACATCTGATTCTGGAGAAGTTGTCCTAGAGAAGCTGCTTCTCTGAGGCAGACTTAAAACTCTCTTGACCACTTGGGGGAGATAAAAAACAGCAGATTTACGCAGCCCTCAAACAGGTCGGTAATACAGGAGTGGCAGCCTAGAATTTCTACTCTGAGGATCTGGTATTGCTAGACAGTGCTGTTGTCATTTCAGCAATATTTTTGCCTCGTAGGAAGGATGAAGCATGTTACTGTGCAAGGGGCTTCTTGAATGTACCATTGTATGTCATTCTTCTCATCGGTCAGGTATTCTTTGAAGCAAATACAGAATTGCTTAATGGTTTAGTACTTAATGTTAAAGACAAGGAGTGGAAACAACTGAAGCTGAGGAATGGTTCAATAAGTTAAGAGTTCTTTTTGTGTAGCTACTGGATTTTGCCATGTGCTTGTACTCTTACATGCACACGAAAACAGAGAATTCCAATCCCCTGTACAATGTAGCTAAACAAAGACTTGGAGCTCTAACAGTGTGTACATCTAAGGCAGAAGAACCAGAGGACATCTTTTTTCCATTTATTTTCTCCTGTTAGTATTCTGTCATTCCAAGTTTGAAGTCTTGTCACTGACAAGTTGTCTGTGATGTGTGAGTATTTGCAGGACAGTTAGTAGCAATATAGGCATTTTAGACAACTGTTTTTACTCCTTCGTTTTTACATAAAACATTTGTTACAGTCATTATGAAACTTGGCATTCTGCATACTCTATGTTCTATTAAAAGCACAGTCATCCATGGGAAATAGTCCCCAGCAGTGGCCTGCTGATACCTAGAATAATAAACCAATGTAATTGATGTAAAGCAAAATTTTTATGACTCTGCAGTTCTTCCTAATTACCTGAGCTGCAGTTTGGGGACAGGAGGGCTCTTGTTTTCATTCTGCTTGGATTTTTTTTTCCTCTTGTATTCATTCTGTTTCTATTCCTTTTCAGCTATTTCTTGGAATCAGGCATCAGTTGTGTCCTCCTCACCCTGCTGTGTACTTTACATTGGGTCTCTGCTGCAAGTACCACTCCCTTGCAGAAGTAACTCCTGCAGACTTGCTCTTAAATGTGTTCTTGCTGCCTAACATGATTATGATGTTGGCAACCTAGTATCCTCTTATGCTAGTAGGAATGAATCTTGGTCTGAACATGTTTTCCCTTTTTTTTTTTTCCCCCAAAAAAAGACTTTGCTTTGAGACCTTGTGGCCCTGCTAGTTGTGTTTGAGGCTCATAAGCCTTGAGGCAAATTGAGATCTTCTCCAGGTTGGGTCAGTTCTAAGAAGGAAACTCAAGAACCGAGAGCTCTGAGCAGTCTTACAGCTTACTTCTGCTTTCTTTTATGGACAGAACCACAAAAACTGATGGATCTGCTTGTTTGCTCTCATTTGTCAGCACTGTTCTCCCCCTTTGTTCTTTGTAGCTGGTGATGGATAACTGTCTTCTCTGTAGGAGACTGGACACTTAACACTTTCATCAGCCATTTCTGCTGGACTTACGTTACTGCCAACCCATTGTGCCATCAGCACACAAAATGTTGACCTAACGTATTATAGCTGCAGCTATTTGCTCCAGTTTCTCATTTAATAGATCTATCAGTGCCCCAAACACAGGCTTTTTCCAGAAGTCCCTCCCTGCTGTTGAAACTTGTGCCCTGTAATGACTTCTTCACCTCCTCCCTGGTGCACCAGCATGAATCCTTCTGCATCTTATCTGACAGCAAAGCAGCTAGATCCCACACTGCAGCAAGTGAAGATCGCTCAGACACAACAGAAACACAGAAATAAAGAAGCTGCTTACCTTCAGAAGACCTGTAAGGTCCTCAGGTAAGGAGGGAGAGATCTCCAGATGAGATACCCTCACCTCCACCACCAGCCCCTTCAGTGAGGTCCGGGAAGGGGTGCATCCTGTCTCCACTCCCTCTGGTCACTCAGGAGCATTGCTTGCACTTGAGCTTCCTTGGGCTGGCCCTCCCTTCCCACCAGGTGCCTAATCACTGTTTCAAGCCATGATTTAGCATTTCCACAACACTGTTATTTCAGTAGTTATATCAACTAAGAAAATGTTAACTCCATGAAGTACTGTTACTTATGCACGTTTTTAATAACAGGTTATTTATAACTAGATAGAGCTGAAATCATTTTGCATCTCTTAAAGTTAATGAATATATTTATATATGTATCACACATTTCACATGAGTAGGTAATTAAAAGAGGTAACGTTTCACTGTGTGACTGTAGTGGAATTAATAACTGCAAGTATGATTAGTTGTGAGAATAGGGTTTGGTTTGGTTTTAAAGTTGTTTGTTGTTTTTTTTTAAAGCCATAAAATGAACTTAACAGGTAGTTCTGTTTTGGGTTTTTTTTCCCCCCCTTAAGTGTACTCCTTTACTTTCAGCTCAGAAGTAAAAGACAAAGCTTTGCATGCTCAATACAAACTTTACATCCTCAGCCATGTTTTGACTTCTAATTCCTTGCTCAGTTTTGCTTTCTTTTCTACATGTCAAATATTTCTTGGCTTTTAAGAGCTGAACATCAAATACCACACTGATTATTCTAATGGCAACAGGTAAAAGATCTTTGTACTTCAGTGATGATGTGTCCCAAGTTTTCAGCAAACACTGAGAATCTGTGCTGCCTTATGTCCTGTAGGGGAATGACGTGTCTAGTGGTAGTAAATGTCAGTGCTTCATTTCTACAATTACATTTAATTTCCTGAATCCTCTCTAGGTGTAGGTACCTGCAATGGAGCAGAAGATGGGATGTTTTTGATGGGAAGGAAGGGACGACCCTATAATTTCCTGTATATTCGATGCCAGTTACACTCCCATGCCTGCCTGTAGGCAGTGCTTGCTAAGGGGATTTCAAGCATTTTATGTCACCTGTGTTGCTCAGTCACATAAAGCTGTGATTGAGTCCTCACTTTACAATCTTTTAAGCTGATCCCCTAGTGAGGAAGATCAATCATCATTCATAACATTACAGTCTGGTATTTAGGTGTAAGAGTGATGTTGCTTGAAGTGTCAGCATTTTTCCAGTGCTCAGCACGAAGGGGGAATTTTGTCGATTTGCTTTCTAATCTTGGCCACACTTTCCTTAATGCTGCATAAAAATTCCTCTCCATCATTATGCTCAGTCATAAAGTGTGTGGTATAGTTAACATTTCAGTAGGGGAAGGACATGCCAAAGCATTACACTTTGTAATCATGCTGCATGTCTTTTCTCAAGGATGGGGGAAGCTCCCTTTGTTTTATAGGTATCTTGGTGTTTTTGAAAATAGTTCCCAAACCCAGAGCAAAAATTGTGACAGGAGTTTGCCACTGCCCTGCTGTGTGTCTTGCATGGTCACTGTGCACTGCCTGAGGTAGATGTAAGAGGCTGTAGCAGGCAAAGAATTCTGGACCAGAAACGTTTCTGGAGGCAGGTTGCACCTGTTTAGGACTCTGTAACGTCATGTGTGGCTGTCAATAAGGCAGGGCAGAGGGAGCTTGGCTGAAGTACTTCGTCAAAGTACCCTTCCCTGCAGCTCACCATTTGTCATGCAGAAAGCCATTATAGGAAAAAGAAGTTAGACTGAAAAATAAGTACATAGAGGAGAATGTGAAGGAAAGTGTGCGTAACTCTTGCTACACAAGGAAAATAATAACAGCCGTGCCTTTGTTTCCTAAAAATTGTGTTTGAAGGGTGCCTCTTTGCATTAAGCAATTGCCTGGAAGATGTCTGGGTCTATTTTTGCACTATTGCAAAGAAGCACAGTAGTGTTCCTTGTAAGTGCAAAAATCATAACTGTTTTTTCCAGAGCACAAAGTGAGCTACTTCAGCTACACCTCTTCAGACAGCTGCGTGATGTGGAATAAGAAAGAAAATGGCATAAGTTATAGTTCTTCCAGTGATTCCTGACACATACTTGCCAATCTTAGGGTGGTTCTTGCATAAGAGAGTTGTTGCATTTTATTACCTGTGGAATTAACTGTCACATAGGCCGTGTCTGCATGTGGCAGTGTCCCTAATGAAGCCCAGGCATCACCTTTTGAGCGAAAGGTGCTTTAAAAAGCAGAGACAGCCAAGTCTTCCTTTACCGGCTTCTTGTTCACTTGCTGCTGTCAGCTGGCATCCAAGAAAACCACTGGTAACATTGAACTGTTGGCTAGTGATCACTGACGCTGCTAATAGGTGTCAGCCATCTACTGTATTAAACCACAGCTCCTAATGCTGCAGTATCTGTCTGCAGCACCTGTATCCCCAGGCACATTGATAGAAGTAGAGTTGCTTGCTCCACATAAACATTTGTATCTTTTGCAGTTGGCTGTTGTGTCTACGCACTTTTTATTTATTTTTGGAGTACTGAAAAAATGTTTGAGTTTCCCTTCACAGATTACTGCATCTATTGCTTTTAGGTCTCCATTTTGCTTAGAGAACCTTCTGCATTCTATAGTAAATTGCTTTTTCTTTAGAAGATATGCTTGGAAATAAGCAGCAGTTTTCAATAAAACCTTCTGGCCTGCTCCATTCTCTTCAGTATTACAAACAAAACCTGAATGCATCATAGCCCAGTGAGCCCATACGTGCTGATATGAAGTTAGCTTTACCTCCTGTAGTACAGTTGTATTAGCACTTAGTAATAGCTGAGAAAATGTCTGTTAATGAATGAGGCAAAAGGGAGAGAGAGCCACAGTGAGGCTCTTAGCAGCCAATGCTGAAATGAAAATATGCTCCCAACTTGAAAGGGAACAAGTTTGGAGATCTGGCGTGCGGCGGTTAGAAGCTCCACAATGAAACCTGTGGTTGTTTCTGAATGTAAATTAATAAAGATTCTTCACAAGAATCATGGAATCCCAAAAGGGCTGAGGCTAGCAGGGTCCTGTGGGTCCATCTGACCCAACCCCAGCTCCAGCAGTGACACCCAGAGTAGGGTGCCCAGGCCCCTTTCCAGGCGGCCACTGGAAATCTCCAAGGAGGACACCACAGCCTCTGGGCAGCCTGTACCAGTGCTTCATCACCACACAGCACAGAAGTGCTGCCTGGTGTTCAGACAGAACCTTTGGTATTCCAATTTGTGCTCTTGGCCTTTTGCCTTGGCACTGGACACTAAACATCATGACTAATGGTCATCATGTTGGCATAGCAGCTGTTCTGGCAGGGAATTGTAGCTTTTAAGAACAACAGCATTACATCAGGGGGGTGATTTTAGCTGCATAATCCAACCAAAACACCCTGAGCAAATGAAACTGCTTGTCTAACAGCACTCTGTCATTGCTTTGTGACTACTTTGTGGTTTCACAAAGGAGGAACCATGTTGGTAGGTGGAGAGGCTGCCTAAGGAGAAGACTTAGTCTTGTAGTTACTAGATGCCGTGTGATGTGAAACCCTGCTGTGGGTGCAGGTGTTTTTGTAGGTGACTTCTGTTTTTTACTGTTATTTGTTATTTTATTTGTTTATTTGATCTGGAAATATATAACTGCAGCCCACCATTTGTGGCTGGGTCTCATTGGAGACCTTTGTTGTTAAAAATTTACACTCAGATCCATGGCATCTCAGTGTTCGAACCTTTGGGGGTAAATGGTGTCATTTGAAAGCTACAGCTACCACTGAGGGCAGCCCAGTCTGCCCAGCGTCACTTGAACTGGAAGAGGATGAACTGAATGTACAGAAGAAAATTGGAAGAATCTTCAAAATCTTGCTTATGCAAACGTTTGGATATTATCAAGTTTTCTTTAAACTTCTCCTACATATACACTGGAGAATATGTAAGGAGTGGAGGCAGCTAAGCGTGTGTGGCTACCAGGCAGCCTGAACTGAAGAAATCTGCACTCCTATCTTGTTTTGCAAGCAGAGCATCTTTAAATATTAGGAGAAAATGAGTGTTTATGCGAACACAGAGGAAGGCAAGACATTCTGGGAAGGTTGCATGACAAAATGGGGGAAATAATTTGATGCATTTAATTCTTGCTGCAATTAAATGATCTTTCAGAGCAGTGATTAATGTGGAATCCAAAGGTGCAGTGTGGAACTGTTTGTGTTTATAAAGAAGTGATTGATTGAAGGTAAATTAATTATGCTCACATGAGATAAGGTCTAAAAATAGTAAGCAGTTTACAAGCCAAGCCCTTTCTATGTTGGTACTATGCATTTTATTCTATTAAAAGGAAAACAATAAGAAAAAGTGGTGTTCTGGACTTGTGAATGTTTTTTCACAAGAATCAGAAATCTCTCCTGCATCTGTTTTTCTGTAATAGATTAGAATAGCAGCCGGGCTGATCTCTGGAGGCTTTTAATTATGATTTTTTTGTTGTTTTTTAAGGTCTTGCCTGAGCTGGTATTTGAGGCAATGCAGGATTTAGAAATGCAGCCCATCAGCAGTTCTTCACAGCTCTAGTTTCTGTATGCGGAATATTAAGGAAGCATGAGTAAAGTTTAATAAAATGCATTAAGGCATTATGCAACAGCACATCGTTGCCTCAATAATATCACATGTATTTTGTAGAAAACTGATCCACACCGTCCTATTAGACAATGTGGAATAAAACCCATCTTAATATTCATAAATAAAATCTAATTATGGATGCCAATGTATGGAATTAAAAGAAAGAAGACGTAGTTTTTCTAGTGTGTCCTTTTTAGTAGGTTTGCCATGGAGAAAACACGGAGGCAGCATTAGAAGATATAAAGTAGATTCTTCCCTGGCTCTCCTTTGTTCTTCAAGATTTCTCAGGCTCTTGTGTTCTCAGACAGCCTGTGGTATGCGCGCTTCATGGAGGAAGCTGTTTTTGGAAAGAGATGTTAAAAGGAAGTAGTTCACATCTGTTGCTTTTGGAGATGAGGAAGCCTTGCTAATAGGAGAAATGATGAAGGAAAGAGAAGACTTGAGGGCACAGGGGTTAAGAATGAATTAACAGGCAGAATGAAGCAGAGTGGAAAAGGGAAAATACTACAACTTTCCTTGTTACTGGTTAAGATTTTCAGCTCCTGGTATTTTTGTGTGGTTTTGATCACCTTTCTATTTAAGCAAAAAACAGAGAGGTGCAAATCTTTCCCAGTTAGTGTCTGCCTAAGAAATGATCTCCTTAATTGCATGAGTCTTTCTTCTGTCTTTGTCCTGAATCTGTCAGCTTTTACCCTGACAGATTATCCCCTTGTGTCAACCTGCAGAACTCAGCAATGCAACTGTTCTTACATAAGACCCATTAAATCAGTGGAGATACTGTAAGAAAAACTTCTGTGGTACTGCTTGAAGATGTGCGTTGATGTAGTACAGAAGTGAAATGATGAAGACACCACCAGGATTTTCATGTGCTTTCCCCTTCTTTTTATTAAGGTCTTGTGTTGATTTCATAGTTCAGTGTTTTGGTGTTGGCCAGTGACACTGACTCTGGCGGAACCAAGGGAAATTGGAACAGGTGTTTTTTTTTTCCACTTTTAAATTAAATTGTTTAGTCGAAGTGTCCAATTAGCACTGGTCCAATTACAAGATATCCCGGTGAAGGAGAGCAGGAAGCAATTCATCTTGCTTCCTAAGTACAAACTTCATTTTATTTTTAATCAGTGCTATTAAGGAAGACTTCCATGGGAGCAGACTTCACGGAGGGTTTGTTCATTATCAGCTCAAGGTGAAGCCAAAGGGAGCCTTTCTTATTTCAGACCGGAATTGATTTTAAAAAAAAAATAATAATAAGTGCATGCACAGGGGGTTGGTGCATGTATTTAAAAGTAGTGGAGTTGCCATTGGTAACACAGCTGATTTCCTTTGTTGGGGAAGTTGTTGTTCTTTACTTACCTGAAGTGAAAGGTTAATGGCCTGTAGCGATCTGAGGAAACCCCTACAAAATGCACAGCGAGGTTCTAATGCTGTTATACCGTAGGGCTTTCCACGTGTTCTCCTCAGTTGAGTTAGACATAGAATATAGCTGCTGCTATCTGTATCTGATGCTGTATCTGATAGAAACTAAGACTTGTTATATTAGAAAAGAAAGACTCCGGCGACTGTCACATGAACAGCTGTCACCAAGAGCACAAAGTTTGTTTTTTTTATCAGTATTTGCAAAACATGCTGGCTAGAGTTTGTATGGAATTGCTGCACTTTTTGTCTCCTTAAAAAACACCTTTCTCTACTAGAAATAACTGACTCTTTAGCATAGCTGTTGCTCCAATTGCTTTTCAATAGATTAAAACTGTTGCTTATGATTTGTATTTTTCTTCTCATAGTTTGTACCCAATTAAAAATGAGATCTTGTGTAGCACCTTTGATACTGAGGCACTGAATAAAAAGTTATTGGCACTCAAGCAGAAACTTGAATGTTTCGAAGACAGCAATTAGATACCTTGCTGAGATGTGCCTGTGATGGAGGATTAAGCCAAGTCACTCAGTGGCTCAGGGAAGAAAATGTGGCATATGTATTTTAAGCCAAAGAAGAATGTATTGGGAGACAGACTGCAGCTGTCAGTCTGTAGTTCAAGAAAAGCTTTGAAGGCAGTGCAGCCTCTGAAAACATCACTTCTACCTGGTCACTTGTACAGGTACAAGCAGGTTGTGTAGTACACAGGAAGCAGGATCAGGCCAGCTACAACAACAGCCTTTGCAGTCAGGAGCCAAAGTGGTGTTGGAGTTTTTGGGTGCCTGCTCTTGTGTACAGATGTTGGTGTCAGCAGGAGCAGGGTGGAGAGGAGGAAATGCAGGAAGGGGCACAAGTGCTGCTTTCAATTGACAGTGATAGCCTGGCATGGGATAAAATGTGCATCAAATGAAAGCCACTGGTTTTTAACAAATTGAGAATAGCATTCCTTATCTTCTGTAAGATGCAGCTGGAACTTAGCAGTGCTGGTGTAAGCAGTTCCACCTCCAGAAACCAGGAAGGTGGTTTTCCATCACAGGTTTCTGAGCAGCCTCCAAAGCCAAATATCAATCAGGTGTGAGTAGGGCACAGCAGAGAGACACACAAGACGGGGGGAGCCCACATTAGGACTGCTCTTCTACAGAAACGTGAACCAACTACATAAGAGGAGACAGCTTCTAGGCCAACACTCCTGGGGGTTCAGAGACAGCAGTAAGTGAGCAGTCCTCAGTTTTTGGGAGAAATCATTTTGCTAGGATGAACTTGAAGTAAGTGGTGCCACGTATTAAATCTTTGGAAACCTTTCTTGCTGCACTCAGTCTTTCATACTGGCCACTCACAGCTAGGCCACATCATGGGAAAAGATATAATTGTGTGTTAAATATGTATCAGAAGATTCAGTTTATTTATTGGTAGTTTTGGTCAATGATATTAGCATAGGTATAGGAATACTTTGTGAAGCTGATAGCTGGATATTGCCATTGATTGTAGTCTGTGCTGAAGATTATTGCTCTTGTCTAACTTCTTCATGTTGAGTAAGAACTTCCAGAGGGCATAGATTTTTGCCTTGATTTGAGTAATTTTAGATGAAATTGCAGTTTTTGCTCATGTCACTTAATTTCTTTAGTTATATATGCAAATAAATTCAAGTGCATTGCCTCGTCTGATACTTATTACCTGAACAGAGATATTTGCTTTCTAACTTTTCCCCTGTTTGGTTTACATGTTACTCATTTTTGCTCAGCTGCTGAGGAACATGGGGAAGGGAGGGAGAACAGCAGTGTATCCCTAAGTAGAACAAGAGTTGACAGCCTGTTACACATGAATAGACAACAATAACTTTCAATCACACGGATCTGTTCTAAAGAGAAGTGTCTATAAGGTTTTATGAGTCTTTCTGAAAGCAGCAGAACTTTCTGGTTGAACTGTTACTTTTCACTCTGAATCTGGAGATTGTCTATCATTCCTCTTCTCATTGTGCTAGTAATTAGAATAGCTTCTATTGTAAATAGATTAAATACTGTAAATATTTTCCTGTCTTAGATGGGTTTGCAACCTTATAATGTCTGTGCTTCTTGGCATACCATGTTTAGTTAATGTATTTTCAGTATCAAAATAAATAACTTTTCCTGCTTTTTGTGATGGCGTCTCAGTAAAGCCAAACCAGTGATCCTAGATCAACAATGCCAGATCCAGCTGAAAAGTAACTTGCTTTATTGTTGCGGAAGAGAGACATGGTCTTTTTTGTAAAGTTTTCTCATTCTCCTTATGGCCATGAAAACATTAAGGATAATATGATGCTCACTTGCTGCTGGAGCACATTCGCTGTGGTTCTGCAGAAGATATCTCAGATGGTTTAGTCTGAGCTGAATCCAGGCCATGCATTCAGAGACACTGGTTGACAATGGGAAGCAAAACATGGAAGATGAAGAACTTCACGTCAGAAGTATGCTTCTGGTAAAAAGTAAGATGTCAGCATAGGTGCACTCCAACTTTTTTGGCCACAATCTTAGAAGCCTGTGGTAGAGCAAGGAGTTAAGTGATGGCCTTCTGAATCCTTTCATTGCGTTACAACTTGGAGGCAATTTTCATTCCACATTCCCTTAATAGAAAGCTTAAACTAGATTAGGAGGATTGCTAAATAACTAAAAAGTTCCAGGTATATAAGCAAGAAAATTGAGCTTCTGTCAATGTGGGAGGTCAGCAGTCAGTATGTGTGGCACCAGTGATATGTTTAATTGGTGCATTGGTATGATACTAAGAAGCACATAATGGTATAAAGCACAGAGAGTTTGATTACAGTTTTGGCAGACCTGAGCTGAAAGAAAAAACGGCACAGGTGGCTGAAAATAGCAGTAAAATATTCCATTTCATGTCTGCAGAAGCCATTAGACAGTGGCTAAAGAGGTGTCATTAATGCATCAGACTCCCTTGGGAAGTTACATTTCTGTAATGTGCACTAAAACAAGGATTTCTGTTCTTCTGTTTTTGTTTTTACATGGAGCCGTTGCCAAGTGCAGACGTGTCTCTCCGCAGCCATGAAATGGATTTATCAACAATGACGATGATGCAGATTCTCTCAGTGCCTCCTCTTTTACTTGTGCCAACTCTGCACAGTCAGCAAGCAGTAGCATGGCTGTTGTTTTCCGTCTGCTGTCACCAAAATTCAGTCTTGTCAGTCTTGGAGAGTTATCACAAAAGCAGTACGTTGATTTGATGCTAGCAGTAAGCTGAGATGGGCATTGTTCCATAGTAAAACAGAAGATCGACTTAACCACAACACATTGTTACACACAGCCAGCCAGCAGTGGTGGCATTTTGCAGTAGATGATGCTGCAGGAGTTTCTGCAAAACTTAGGAGTGCTCCATGTTCTACAACACTTCTAGCAGAACTGTTTTTATGGCACAGTGCACATGATTAGATGCTGTCTCATTATGGATGCTGAATGCTTCTTACATTAGTGTACGAGACTAGAAGCAAAATCTCTCAGCGCTTTTTTGGCTGCACGCCTTTATTGCATTGCGTGACAGAGATGCACAGCAGCGATCGGCCTTGTAATCACACCTCCTCTGGAATACCAACAAAACCCTTTACAAGCATCACTGGAATAATACAGGGTCATTTATTGATTTTTAGTCTACATGAAGCACTGCAGCTTTATTGATACATCTTCCATTTACAAACCTCTATCTCGCTCTTAAAGCCCCTTTTTATTAGTAGAGTTTAGCTGTTTGTTTGTTCTGTAGCTGTATTTCCTCATTTTTCAATGGCAGGGAGGTAAACAACTGCTAATAGTTTTTACGTCTGAAAATTTCCACATGAATTCAGTCTCTCCAATTAAATCTATTTTCTGGCTGTGTGGATAGTTTGGAGCTTGCTGAAGCAGTTTGTCATGAGCTGAAGCAGCCTTTGTGTTTCTGGAAAACCTAAGATAGACAAAACCATTTGAATTATTTTTGAAAAATAATTCTTATATCTCAAATTTAATCCAAAAATCAGGCAACTGGGAAACACTAATGCATAAACAAATTTGATCCTACCTAAAGCAAATGGGAATTTTGGTAATAGATTCAGAGAGAACGGGAATTAACTTCTAGCTTTTCCTCCATTAAGTGAATAGAGTAAGGTGCTTCCTGGAAAGTGCATTGTTTATAATTACAAACATACAGAGCCATCAATTAAGGCGTTAGCAACACTGTTCTCTGTTTTTGCTTGTCCTATAAAACACTGTCTCCCTACACGCTTTTCCTACTAAACTGTAGTGCTGTTATTTTTGTCTATGATCAGTGCTTTGAATTCTTGGCAGCACACAGCTCCATTTATATACAATATCTGGCAGCTTTCAGAACCAGAGGCTGTGTGATGAGACCTTGGCAAATAGAAATAAACCGAGCCAAGACTGCCCTGTGCACCTCCAAGGACAGAAAGGCAGTGGTTTCCTTCAGTTTGGATGAATGCTTTGTGTGTTTTGGACCCCTTACCCTCAGAAATTTTAAATAAGCAGCGTATATTGAGAGAGGAACATTAGAATTTCAAAATTATGATACCTGAGAAGTCATCGCTTTCAGTTACTGTCATTCATCTCAGCAAGTGACAAACTTCTAATGACTTTGAGGGTTTTGGAAAGCATCATCACCAGAATGTACTGGTCTGCAGTAGCAATCAGTAACTGGAACACTGATGCCTGGGGAGTGTCAAATTCTATCAGATTCTGTGCAGCACTGTCGATCAACTTTAATTCTGAGTAAGGGATTTACATGGTAAGCATAGAGCTTAAAATGGTACCTCTAGCTTAAGTATCAATTCACTCATGGATTTGCCAAGCTCCTTCATCTCAACTCCCTCTCTTTAGCGTCTGCTGTTCGAGATTCCTATGTGAAAGTTTTATGCAGGAACCCACCTGGAAATACACAGCTTGTTGCCCAGAGAGGCTGTGGATGCCCCATCCTTGGAGATACTCAAGGCCAGGCTGGCTGAGGCCCTGGGCAGCCTGAGCTGGTTGTGGGTGACAGCCCTGTCTTTGGCTGGGGTTGGAATTGGATCATCTTTAAGGTCCCTTTCCAACCCAAACCATCCTATGATTCAGGAATTAATGATGAAGCATAGAATACCATTCAGTCACTCGGAGACAGAACTGTGTGAGGAATGGAGGTTTTTGTTTGTTCTTGGTAAAGCTAATGGACATATGAGATGACCTCAAACTCCTGCAGACTGCTTTTAGAGCTGCAAGGTGCTTGCTCTTTCTGTCTAACCTTTGTTCTTGGGCAGTGTTAAGAAGATTGTGACTGTGATCTTGTCCTTTCTTTCCTGTTTGCTTTAAATCTTGATCAGAAATGTCAAGTGTACAAAAAACAGTCTATGTATATTTCCTGTCTAATACTTTCAAGGGCAAGACTGGAACTCAGCATTCTGTCTTCAGCAGAGCCAGGCTTTCACCATGAAGGCAGTAACACCCATTTTGCTATCAACTTTGTGTACAATACAAAGACTTGGTGCTAGAAATCAGCCTTAAAGAGCAGTCAT
The DNA here is from genome assembly GCF_054131305.1 of Coturnix japonica. Taxonomy (NCBI): domain Eukaryota; kingdom Metazoa; phylum Chordata; class Aves; order Galliformes; family Phasianidae; genus Coturnix; species Coturnix japonica. The sequence continues at coordinate 75,158,007 of NC_140664.1, forward strand.
GTTTAATGATGTCTTCCATTGTTACGCTAATAAGTTCTGCTCCTGGTTTTGTATGTAGTAGAAGTCTTTTATTAACTGTATGTCTCTCTCAAGATTGGTTGGAATTCCCTGTCAACAAACTAAAGCAACAGCAGTCATTATGAATTCTGTTCATTTCAGAAAGGTACTTCTTGCTTAAATAAATACAATATTCAATCACAATATAAAAATGGATGATAGTCTTTGTTCAGTGGTATAAAATTTAGCTCCTTCAATTTTTGAATAGAATAGGGGCAACCACAGACTCTAAGAACAGGATGTGATCTGGATGAATTTTAAATAATCGTATCATAGGATAACAAGATTTTTTACTAAATTGACTTCTTATTCCAAAGCAGTAGGGCCTTGAATGGAATTTATCATTAAAATAGACCCTAAACTACACTAAAATTTCTATTAATTAGTGGCTGCAATGGTAGACAAACACAATTTTTGTTGATGCAAATGGAAATGCATCATGTAGGCCTGCAGGGTATTAGGTGTATCAGAGAGGAAAGTATAGATATATAGATGGTGTGGGAACTTCTGTCCTAACTTAAGTCCCTTTATGTTCTCATAAGAAAATACCTCAGAGTGCTTCATAATCCTTCTATTAATTCATCTGTAGAGCACTGAAATGTAGCACGATGTGCATCCAAAAGAGCTTAAAAAGAAGCTTGCTAATTTTAGGCAAAGGTGGCCCAGAAGGTCAAATCTAAGCAGTAATATGTAGAAGAGCACCCACTCACCACCACCTCTCCTCTGATATGAAAATCTGTTTTAGATTAGGTTCTCTTTGCTATTTTATACACAAAGTGGAGTTCATAGTTTGAATATGTGCAGTATTAGCATTTGTTTTCAAGGATTGCAAATGTTTTCAATAAATATTCCAGGCTTGGTATTACTGGAGAGTGTTTTTACATATACTTTATGTTGGTGAGTTGCCTAGCAAGTTCAATGAAATGAAAATATTTGCTCTGGCATACAAGCAAGTTCTGAAAGAGCTTAGGCAATATTTCTGCAGCAGAAAATGTCAGTTTAGACCTACCCAAGTTCTGCTCTAGCTTGTGAATTTTAATTATTCATTTTAATCCAATAATAATAATAATAATAATAATAATAAAAGATTATTTGCTTATTCCTTGCTTTTCCTTCCAGGCTGAATTAGAATCCCGTTTTCAGATGTAGAGTTTTTTGTACTATAGAGAAAGGCCAATAAGGTGAGGGGGCCCAATGGAGTCAGAACCCCTGCATTTTCTTCTCTGTAGCTTAACAAACATAGATGTTTTTCCCCTGTGGGATTCAAGAAGGATACCTACCTTTCAGCAGTGACAAAAACTAAAGGATGATAGGTACTTACAGACCACTTAGTGAAAAATATTGCTTATAAAAGTTAAGAAGATCATTGTGTTCATCATCATGAAATTGTTCTTAATATCTTTGGCATGGAATATTAATGTTTGATGGGGTGCATTTTGTGTTGTTTGTGCTGCTAGACTTGAGACTATCAATATTTGTCATACATTTGACATACAAAATGTAACAGCTAAAAATATTATGTTATGATTTGCTGAAGAGAGAGAGTGGATACTGTTCATCACAAGCAGACTGGGGTATGTTCACAGGCAGTGTAGATAGAGTGATTCTAAGATTTCCTTTTATTTCCACACCTGTGTCTTTATTACCTTTGCATGTTGCTGATTTTGAATGTTACGACTGAATGATTGTATATTGACATTATTGTAATTAGAATTGATAACAGCAAACCAGGAACTGGAAGCTTTCAGAATTTGGCAAGTTTTAGCTTCTATAGGTGAGTAACTCAAGGGTTCTGCTCCAAGTATTGAGACATCTGAAGATGTCTCAATAGCGCAATGACACATCATCAGTAGGGTGAAACTAACCTGTCTCATGACAGGTTATTTTGCATGTTTTAACTTTTTACATGGTCAGATAAGGTGATATGAAAGAACAGCATGCCTAAAAGATCCACATCTAATCTGTTTCTTTCCTGCATGCTCCACCAGTCATTTCCACTTGCGTGTTTGTTTTTTGCAAGACCTTTGCATTTGTTTAATTTGTTAATGTAGTCATGGTTGAACTACAAGAGGACATTTCTAAGTTGCTCTGTACTTGCAAGAAAAGACTGTTTAGGAAGCTTCTTGTTGGCATTCTTAACATGTCCCTTAAATATACCCATTTTACAACTCTTAATAACAGGACAATGACAATGGAATTGTGACATGACCAGGTTGCTCTCCTTGATTAGAAATTATCAACCTCTACCTTGTTCTCTTGCTCCCCTTTGACCAGGAGCTTATTTCATCAGAGAAAATGTATAAGGACAAAAGTTAGAACTGATGATTGATATTTTATACAAACTTGTTACATTTCACCTTTGTTCATGTGCTGTTTGGGTCCTCTGGTTCCCTTTCTCATAATTGTATCAGTTTGCCTTGTGTATCTTGACTCAGAGAGCAGCATGGATTCAATCAGCAGGAATTAAAAGCTGTTTACGAGCTGACAGCATTCTTCTCAGCGTTGAACAGACTTGACTGTTGAAAGGTCATTTGTTTATTTAATATGTGGATATTCACGTTTTCTCCCAGAAAGTCAATATATTGCATTACATCACAGGAAACTTGTGAAACGTAACTGATTCGTTTGGCAAAACATTTTGAATACCTGTGACGAAATGCGCTTTCACAGAAATGAATGTATTCTTTTCAAATACAAGTTTGCAGGGCTGGAGCTGGTACAGAACACTAATGAGTGAGAGTTGGAAGCTGTAGTAACAGGTAGAAATAAGCGCCAGCTCCATTTCAGTTGTTACCATTCTACTGATCGTGACCTAAGAATAGCTTTCTCCGTAGGACTCCATTTACCTAATTATTTCTGAGTAGGCAATACTTCATTTCTGTTTGCGTTATTTGCCACTTCATTAATTAAGTAAGTCCTCACCTAGCTGTCCTGCATATGAATAAACTGATAAATCTTACTAATTAAAGAACATAAGTCACGGCTTTATTGTTAAAGAGCTTAAGGTCAGTGCAAGCAACAAGTTGCATCTTTGAGACAATGCATTTAAGAGTGTTATAAGTAGCTTTAAGGACTTCACTGCATAGAGATGAACTTTGAAGGCACAATGTGCATGCATGTTTTTAAATCTCTTCAGCAGCTGACATACTGCTTTAGGGTTTAATCGTTTCGCTGTTATCCTTGCAGACCTCTCTGTTTCCATAAGGCAGCAACTGTCAAATATTAGCCAGGATTCAGTTATTTACTTTGGCTCTTTGCATAAGGACTTGCTTAAAGCTAGGACATGCTTTTTATCTTTTCTGAAAGATACATTTACTGTCAGGAAAGAATGGATTAAAATGTGTTCTTTTCACTAAAAACTGTTTGCTCCCTCCCTGCCTGTGAGTACAGCCCTTGTGATGTAGGTTGGCTCTTTAAAGAAATAGAGTTGGAAAGGGTCCTTTGGGGATGTTTTGTTGATGGTTTTTTCCTAAACCAGAGGAAGTGACAAGATTCCTCATCTAGATGACATCTCTGAGCACTTTAATGAGAATGTTTAATCTTTTATTGTAGAAAAAGGCTGATTTTTTTTTTCAGATACACTTGTGCAAGTGTAGAACTTTAGAGAGTTTTGCAGCTTAAGTAGTTATAGGCTTATCTGGGGAATCACTGGCAATACCTAGAACAGAAAGTGAGACTGACTTATCCCTTCAGGCATCAGTGTCTTTATTTGAGATCATTATGAAGACTGTGTTCATATACTTAAACTATGCTGTGATTTCTAAGATTGAAAAGGCATTCAGAATTTCTCACATGTTTAAAGAGAAGAAGAAAGTTTATTAGATAAAAATATTTGGGGAAAACAAAATGCATGCTGAATTGATGAACACCAACTTTCTGTCACTCTTTAAAATCTGGATTTGGACCAGGGGGCTTCTCACCTTGATATGGAAAGACTGGTAGATAGGCCTAGGCCTTTGCTTTGTGCCATGACTCCATTGTACTTGGGGGAGAATACTTTAAACCAGGCAGTTCATGGGGACAACCAACAACCTCATCACCTCAAGGAGCACTCGGTGACTCGCCTGGCATGGCAGTGCTCTGAATGATTTCCTCAGCAGGATTCAACTAGAACTATTTAAAATGCTATCTACTGCAACTTAGTTTAGATCCGGGAGGACATTTCTTCTTGATACAGTTTTATTACTATATCAGTTTAATTTTTTATTATTCAGTAATGGGTTTTTTGGCTCCTATTTCTTAAGCTTGTTAGGCTTGAACAGCGTAAAATCAATATTTCTGCTAATTAAGGTGTTTTGGGGGAACAGATAATCAAACAGGAGAGTGAATCATTAAAAACTTGTGTGCTAATATTGACAGGCATTATTGGCACAATGAGTCCAAATCTCTATGCCAGGGATTTTCTTTCTTCTACGTTTTTTCATCATAAGCAAAACACATTCTCTAAAAACTGGAAATTCTCTAACAGAAGAGAGGTGGTCCATTATGAAAAGACTTTTCTAAGGTGACCATTGCTTTAAGGGATGCTGGGCAGTTCCTTGTTCCCTTTGTGCTGACAGGAGTCTGGGCATCATTGTAGAACCAGAGGCAGGCAGAGGGACAGAAGGAACTATGGCAGATATCATTTGAGTGAGAGGAAACGATAAATGTGTTACCAGTACATTTCCTGAGAAAGCTTCTCCCTAAAATGGCACGGATAGTACTATTGTCTAGTCGGAAGTCCAAAGGTAAAGCATTTTTTGATGCAAATGTAGCATTTGTCATTCCTCTCGGTAACTGCCTCACTTTGCATGAAGATTTTTCTAACACTTCCATATTGACTCAGACAGACGGTAGTAATTAGGATGAGTTCTAGTCCATCTCTTAGAATAGTTAAATTACTATTTAGTTTTCCTCTGTTACTGATAGAAATTGAATTTATCTCCCTTAACGTCAACTGGGACAAAGTAACACGGCAAGTTCAGCTCCTGTGCTGGGCGCTTAACTATTTTACATATATTAAAGAGTTAGAATCTAAACTTAGGAAGATAGCTGGGTGTTTACTGTGCTGTGGGAGAAGCTACAGAGGGACTCTGCAGGAAATGAGTGACTTCAATTTAAAGGACATAGTGTGTGGCTCTTTACCTGCATCACACAGAAGTTAGTTTTAGCTGGCAATGAAAGCTGGAGCCAGTAATGGTGGGGTGAATTACCCAATCACCATGCCAGGGTGTGAACGTCTATAATGGCTCTCCCTAAGTGATTCTGTGGCACCTTACCAAAGAGAGCTGTACTTATGCTGCAGCCATTCCTCTGGAGAGGCTGTTATGTTGGGACTCTCCTGTAGGTGGTTGCTAATATCTCTAGGAACTTGTGACAACTTTGGATTTGGACTTCAGAAGTTACTGCTAGAATAAAGGCAAGCATTGTAACCATAAAGCCCTTCCACACTTGGGAAAATGGATTAAATATCACTTGAATGATTTTGTCTATAGCTGATTATGCAGTTACAGGATGAGTTTATAGAGGGGAGAATACAAATGCTCAAAAATCAAGAACAGATTCTTGTGGTTTAAAAGAAATTCGTGGTCAGAAGGCACTTTAAGGTTAAACTAACTCTTGTCCTCGCTGTTACTTATAATTTTTTTCTGACTGATTTATTTTAATATAACTATTGATTGGATTGTAAGGTCGCAACAGTGAGAAATATTAGTCTGTAAAAGCTGATTTATAGAGAAGATCTTGTGCACCAGCTTGTAAGATATAGATATCTCTGTATTTCTCTAGAGAAAGGGTTTTGTTGTTGTTACTTTTTTTCTTTCTTTCTTTCTTTTTTTTAAGAAACTTAACTCTTGCTGAGCTGAAAGCTTTTTATTTGCAGGCAGTAGATTTTATTGAACCTGGCATAGGTTTGCTGTAGTCAGTGTTAGAGCACCTGGAAAATCTGACAAACTGCTTTCGAAATGGCAAGAAGTTGTTAATTGATTCTGGAATTATACAGCAAATTAGCAATATAGCATCTTGAAGGTCAGTTGTTCTCTGATCTCTCTTAATGAAACTCTATACAGAGCCCCAGTATTTAGGACCAAGAAGTATCACACAACTAACTCTTTAATTTACCCAACAGATATTATAAGCCTACTTTAAATCTGCCCCAGTGACTGGTGTAGAGTATCAGGTCGAGTAGGCAGAAAAGTCTGTAGGAGTTGGCCATCTGCTTTTCCTCCTGGACAGATGCTGTCAGCAGGGAGCCTCTAGCCTTAGGGAACCATAAGACTGAACCCCCTGCCTGGTGCAGGTGTTGCGTGGTTGTAGGTGGGTATGTTTCACAAGTAGTTTTTGGTTCTGCAAATGCTGAAAGTGCAGGGGAAAACTGCATAGATCATGTTAGCTAGCATGAATTCTACCACAAATCGTCCCTACTTCTGTGCAAGTAAGGGCAGATATTTTTCTTCTGACTCTTAATTTTGATCTGGAAGAGCAATGAAAGAATGTGGCACCTCTCTGGTGCAGTGTTAAATATTGAGCTAATGTCACAACCAAAGTATAAATGCTTTTGCACATGTTCCAACTCTGATTATGTTGAGGTATTGGCTACATAAGAATTGAGGTTTACAGGTAGAGTATGGATTTCTTTGAGGATCTGTTGATGGTGGGGACAAGCTACTGGAATAAGCTTGGAACTGACCAGTAGAGTAGTGGGTTGTATTCCCTTCTTTCCTCTGGCATTTTTTCCTCTCTGAAATGCTATGGGAGATTGTGACGTGTCATCTCTCTCAACAGATGAGATATGTTATCCTGTCCTCCCTAGTGCTCTGGTCTAACCTGACCACCTCTGTTCCAGGGAAGAGGGCTTCATTTCTAATATTTAATCGTTCACAGTAATGAGTCTTCATAAAGGGGTGGAAGAGACATATTTTCATTCTTATGTGTCTTTAAAAGACACTTAAATTTAAAAGGAAATTTCCACATACAAAGATAGCTTTGATAAAAGCTTCTTGCTCTCCAGTTTGACCATTCAGCCATGCTGGTCTCTTGCCTTCCTTTCCTGACTTCCTATACCTGGGGATGGAGAGCTCTTGTGCCCTAAGGAAAGCTTCCTTAAAGATCTGCCAGCTCTGCTCTGCTCCTTTGTCCTTGAGGACAGATTCCCAGGGAGTTTTGTTAGCTAACTCTTTAAAGAGCTAGAATTTGGCTTTCCTAAAATTATGCTTCCTCATTTTAGTCTTTGCCTGTCTCATTTCCTTCAGAAAATGCAGATATGAAGTTGAAGTTCTCTGTCAGGAAAACTAGGCTGCTTTAACTTGCTCTGATGTAAGTGACATGGAGAAAATCTGAATGTATGCAATTCGTCACTTACAGGGAGCTATTGAAATTTACTTAAAGTCCCTACGCATTGCAGATTTGGTTACACTGTCTTGACATTTCCTTGTTATAAGGATACAAGACAAATGCTGCAGTGAATCTAGACATTTTCTTAAACATTAATACCATGAGGACCATCTGTATGTAAGCTTTACGGAATACATGAGGTGGGAATGGGCCTGTAGAGGGAGCAAATGGAAGTATTCATCAAATACTCCAGAAATTTATTTTTAATGGATAATATCTATTCTGCAAGGAGTTTTTTGTTGTTGCATCTTGTGTTTGTTGGTTTTGTTGTTGTTGTTGTTTGGTGTTTTTGTTTGTTTGTTTGTTTGTTTGTTTTATGGTATCATCTGTACTGCTGTGTAAGATCTTGGATGTGATTACTCCTTAGAAAATACTTTTCAACTGATCACATCCTTTCTGGTCTCCCCTTGGTGGCTGTGGCTTGTGAGACATGAGTCATCAGATACCATCTTTTCAAATCTGGGATTGTAACCAGTATACAGAGCTAATTGGATTTGGGAAGGAGTGCAGAGGAAATTTGTTTCAGGGCTAATATGATCATCCACTAGTGTGGTTTTGTTTGTTCAGTTTTGCATGAGTAGCGTTGAACAGGAACAAGATTCTGCATTGGTTAAGCAGTAAGTGGTTAAACACAATCCTTAGGCTTGCATTCTTTTTAAAGTGGGATTTTCTGAAATGTTTTATGAAGTGCCACAATGCCATCTACTGGCTTGGTTTCCTGTGCTTTTTTTCCCAAAGCAGAGTTTCTTTCATACAGTCAGGCTTATACATAAAGCTTATACCACATTTTTTGATAGTAAAATAGGCTGGCACAGAATAGGCAAGATGCGTTTTGGTGACATATATATTTTAAAGGACAAAACATATCACACACGTTAAATAATCACTTCTGTTTCTTCCAGTTGATCTTATTCCTCTTTTGTTAGAATTAACTCTGAGTTGGTGAGTATTTAAAAGCACTGAAAAGATACCATCTCTCTGTCTAGATCCCTCATAATAGCTTTTGTGCAAGTAGCCTCATCGTTTTCTGTCTGTATTCAGTCAGTTTCCTTTTTTTGTTTCATTATTTTCATACAAATAAATGAAAACTAAGAAATATGTAACCTGTCAATATGCAAAAGATAGTGTCACATTAGAGATTATTTCCACTGACAAAATCCTAGACCATTTTTGCTGAAGTGTCTTTAATTGATCTTTTTTAGGTTAACAGCAGCCTTTCAAGGACCAAGGCTTCATAGACTTTCAAACAACTTTTGCAGAGAGGTGTACATTAGCAAAATATTGTTCTCAGTATCAAACTGCCCCTAAATGAGCTGTAAGCAGTTGCAAGGCATTTTCATGGCCTCTTGTTCCTAAACAGTCTGCCCAATGCTATCTATGGGAGTAGCTCTCTATCTTCCACTGGCTGCCAAAAATCAGCCAGTGGAAAAATCAGCTTTTAAATGTATTTGCTAGCCATTGCACTGTATATCTCCAGAGTCATTACTCAACACGAAACAGACAAAAATTCCTGGCTGTTTCCCACTTGACCTACTCTGAAGGTAAATACGGGTGCTTCTGTCCTTCCTGGCCTTTACCCCCTCTGTCCGATATCTGGGAGGCTGTGTGCGTCTGACCAGTCTCAGCTCTTATCAGGGAGGAGCTGCATCCCACAGGCGCTCAATGTTTGTGCTGCTGGAGGATCTCCAGAGCTCTATCAGCAGCTGGGGGATGGGAGCAGCAAGGCTGAAAACCATTGGGCCTGGCACTTGCATTGGTTTTTGGCTATATTTGGAATAGCTGCTGGCCTCTCACTCCTGATGGTTTGCTCTGCTGAGAAATACCAGGGCAAGCCTCTGCTTAGCATAGCATTAAGTGAGGGAGAACTGGCAAAACCAGAAGAGCAAATAGGATTACTTTATGCTGCATCTTCCACTAAATCTCTTTTTTTTCCCTCTCCCATTAACTGTCCTGTGCTATTGCAAATAAGGAAGAACTAATTAAGCCAGTTGCTGAAAGTGTTTTGCCACCCACACTACTGAAAAGAACTCTTTGTGCAGAATTAGCTTCTACCAGCTGTGCTAAACCCAGTAATTTATCTGTGCCAAAAGAAAGAAAAAAGTGCTGCTATAGTTTATTCCAATTAAACTAGTAAAATGTAAGCGATACCCTTTATCCACAAAAACAGAGATATCTCTTGCTCAAGAGCTGAGGGGGTTGCAAATAATTATTTTCTCCCTCATTAATTCTTCTTAATGTTTGTGCAAAGGGCTGGGCTGAGGAGCACTGGAAAATTAATTTGTTTGTGCACAGGGCACATTAAACAAGCACATCATTTAGTGGTTGCCGAGCCACTCTCCATCATATCTGAAAAATCATGGCTGTCTGGTGGAGTCCCAGGTGGCTGGAAAAAGGGAACCATCTCTCCCATTTTTAAGAAAGGGAGAAAGGAAGAACCAAGGAACTACACGCTGGTGGGCCTCACCTGTGTGCCTTGGAAGATCATGGAGCAGATCCTCCTAGAAGCTGTGTTAAGGCACATATGGGATAAAGAGGTAATTTGAAACAGCCAGCATGACTTCACCAAGAGCAGATCTTGCTTGACCAATCTGGTGGCCTTCTGTGATGGAGTGACAGCTTCGGTGGATGGGCAATGGATGTCATCTACCTGGACTTCTGCAAGGCCTTTGACATGGGCTCTCACCACATCCTTCTCTCTAAATTGGAGAGGTGTGAGTTTGAAGGATGGACTGTTCAATGGACTAGAAGTTGGCTGGCTGGAACTCTTGGAGTAGGTCCAGTGGAGGGCCACTAAGATGATCAGAGGGCTGGAGCACCTCTCCTATGAGGAAAGGTTGAGGGAACTGGGCTTGTTTAGCTTAGAGAAGAGAGGGCTCTAGGGAGACCTCATTGTGGCCTTCCAGTACTTGAAGGGAGCATATAAATAGGAGGGGGAATGGCTGTTTACAAGGGTGGATAGCGTTAGGACAAGGGGGAATGATATTAAACTGAGATAGGTGAGGTTTAGGTTAGCTAATAGGAGGAAGTTTTCACTCAGTGGGTGGTGACGCACTGGAACAGGTTGCCCAAGGAGGTTGTGGATGCCCCATCCCTGAAGGCATTCAAGGCCAGGCTGAACGTGGCTCTGGGCAGCCTGGTCTGGTGGTTACTGACTCTGCAAATAGCAGGGGGATTGAAACTAGGTGATCATTGTGGTACTTTTCAACCCAGGCTGTTCTATGATTCTATGATCTCATGTGAGCTTGTCTCAGTTGACACTGCTTTATGGCATCTTTTGACTTGAGTGTCATTTGAGCACAGCTGAACCACAGAATTCAGGTTCTCTATACCACAGTCCTTACATAGTGACAACATAGTCACAAACCTTGGCTGAAATTCAGCTAATTCATCCTCAGTCCTATATGACTGATGTACTTCATCTGCTCCCTATGCAAGGTTCAGAAGAGTGTAAACAGTACAGGCAATGTTTCTTCCAGCTGAATTTCCAAAAGCTGAAGTCTTTGATTCCCAAGAGCTAGAGAGGCTACCTCCTGTCCCCTGGGTGTATGAGAACAAGGATGCTCTGTGCTTTATACAGCTCCCATTGTAATTCACCACCCCCAGAACAAAGCTCTTAGAAGTGCAGGGCACATTCAGGTGTGGGACTTGGAGACAGTGAAACAAATGACAGCCAAGTGAGAAAAAAAGAAATCTTGGATATCATCCATCAGAAAAAGTCAGATAAACAAGGAAATTATCTTTGTGATCCTATCAGGAACAGCTGACTGTAGTTTAGTAATACGTTAGTACTTTGCCAAAAAAGGGAGTCTTGTTAACACAGAAAAAGAAAAGCTCTTACTCCATTCCTAATTCATTTACAGATCAGCGAAATGCTGGATTAGCTTCAGCAACAGGGACTGGACGTGTAAATCTCTAAGTAGACGAGGTGCTTCTTTCTGGGTGAAGAAACATTGAATCCAAACTCTCCTACTGAAAATTTATCTTGGACTTAGGAATATATTTTTTGAAGATAAATTCACTTATTTATGCTCTTCCATCATTTGAATGCGAACACAGATAGGCTCAGCCTGTAATCATGTCTAAGGTTCAGCCTGTAATCATATGATGTCTGAGATGTGTGTGCAAGAGCAAGGAAGGCACTCCCACTCACTTTGGATAATTCTGCTGTGTTTTCAAGCACCAATGTATTGTATTGCTTTCCTTGCCATGCTCAGCATCCCAGCCAAGTGATTTTCCTGCTCTGCATGCTACATTCAGGCTATTCCAAGTTTCCCTTCCCCCTTAGCAGCAGGCTGCTGCCCATGCCACTGTCCAGACTTAATCCTTGTCACATTCCTGCTTTCTGTAGTCCAGAAGGCTTGCAGGAAATCAGAGACGTGAAACAGTGTGACTTGACTGAAGGAGCACTTGATTCTGCCACTTGGCTTTCCAGTGGTTTTCCTTCTGTTTAGGACCTTTACTTGTTATCTCACACTGTATTATGTGCATAGCGTTAGAGCAGAGGCTGTCTGTCTTGTCCATATTGTCTGTAAAGATAGCAGCATGGTTGGGTAATTAAAAAAAAATCAATCCTCTCTTTATTAAGAAATAATAATCAGCATTTAAAAAGAAGAATACTTTGCTATTGTACTTCGTCATCTACAACTGTACAGAAGCATATACGCCTGCAGTATTTTATGTGTTAATCACTGTCGGATTAGATATGATTCTCTGCTGAGGAGTATCTCTTCAGGGGAACCCACAGAACAGATTAGTAAGAGCACTAGATAAATATTACGTGATCCTACTTCTCATCGGCTGAATAAAATTATACCAAGATACACTGCATACATTTCTAACAAAATTGCATTTTGTCATTATGAATGGAAACAACTTTCAGAGGAATTCTTGACTGTTTGCTGGTTTACTTCACACCTCCTTCTTTATTGGAAGTCAGGCAAACAGCAGCTTTAAGTTACTTGTTCCTGGCTTTTCAAAAACTCACTGTAGCCCTGGCAGTAGATGCTGCTATGATGCAAAGGAACAAAGAAAACAGCATTTGCAAAACATGGGTAAAAGCAGAGCATGCAGCAACTCCAACTTCTTTGCTCCGTGCTTCCCTTCAATTCCTTTCCCATTCCTGCGTAACAGATGGAAGCACTGAAAACGAAGAGCAGTGTCTCCAAAATGTTACATTTTTGTATACCAGTTCCAGCTCAAGAACAGAAATAATTTATATGGCTAAGGAGCCAAATGCAGTTTTTCAACACTCTTTCATATGCAAAAATAAATAAGGCCACTACAGCAGCATTTAATGCCAACACAAAGATTTGGCAGAGCACTGAACGGTTACTGATGAGTTCTGGGTTTGCTTTTTGGGCTTAATTACTCTGCACCACATTGGTGTATTTATTATTGCATTACAGTGTTGTTTCAAAAATGACTGTATTTATATAAAATATTAAAATGGCTTTAGTTAACACAGAAAATAGACTTAACTGTGCTGTGTATAGCGTATCTGAGTTGAGGAGTGAGGAAGAAAAGATGATTCTTAATAGCTGTAGTATCCACTTCTTACATTTGGAATCATAGAATCATAGAATGACCTGGGTTGGAAGGGACCTCAAGGATCATGAAGTGAGCATATATATAAGTGTATATATAAGTGTATATATGCAAATAGGGCATTTCCTTTCTCTCTGTAATAAAACTGAAAATGCATGTGTGTCCCAGGCTATAGGAACCATTGCTACAAATTTGCAGTGAAAGAGAAGATTGCTGTGCTTACCTAGAGATTGTTGCTCATGTATATGTTTGTGCATGTGTATATAAATATATATATATATATATATATATATATATATATATATGTATTTATATATGTAAATGTGTTTAATATGGAAAACCATCTCTACTACATCAACTTCGGTTATTAATTGCATTTGTTTAAGAGAAACAAGAAATATTTTGTACTGTATACTGGTTAAAGCCCAAAACATCATTAGAAGAAAGCACTTTTATGTTTTGCTCTGTTCAGCAATCCGTTTGCTACCCATGCAAATACTGCATTGATTTTGCATAGAAAGCAATGGTAAAAAAACACCATAAAGACACCAGGAGTGTTTGTAGTCATATTGTATTGACTTACATAAAACCATCCATGATTGCAGTTAGGAAGTCTTTGGGATATTGGCTTTTTTCTGTGTTTAATTCTACTTAATTCTTCTCATTTAGCTCTACTACATATTTCTTACTACGCCCCCACCTACGCGGTGAGTGCTGTGCTACAAGATGCATCAATGCTTACTGTTCAGTAATTCCTTTTCCCCATTTGTTGCCTCACTTACATCCATTGACAAATCTCATTCTGAAAACCTGATTTGTCATTAATTCAGTTGGGAGGCAAGATTGACTTTTTCAAGATCACGAGAAAAAAATGACCATACAGAGTGGTACTAAATCTTCAAGCAAGGATAAATTGTCAAGGTTTGAGGGCTGAACTTGTCATACTTACTTTTAATGTACATAATGTTGCAGGCAGAATTGAAACTTCAGTAAGATATAAGAAGCAGCATTGTATTTCTGTTGATAGTCTTCTCCCGATGACAAAGTGCTTCTTCATTGTGCGTTCATTACAGCAGAATTAAACGGCACCATTACTAGAGAGGTAAATAACCCTATGGCTAACGAGGTTGCTGAGCAAATGGCAGAGCCTTTCTCCACAGCAGCTTCCTGTGATTAATGAAAATGCTGACACTGACCTCTACGCTGGCTCACAGCCATCTACCAGAAGAGTAAATGGCATGCTGCGTATGAACTAAATGCACGTACATGGCAAAGTGGGAACACAAGAGATAGCTACTTAACTCTTTGGGAGAAGAGTCCTCGGTGACACTTGCTTTTTCAAGTGCTTCCTCTAGACCTAATTTCCCATGAGAGCACACCAGGAATGCTGTTTTGATTCCACGAGTTAATGAATGTCTGTGTGTCAATACTGTGGCAGTCCTTCTGCTGATGCAGTTGATGTTTATAGATGTGAATTTTTCAGCAGCTATAAATGGAACGTATATTTGTTTTGTCTGAAGTGCATGGGAAACATCGAAAAGCTTGATCATAAAGACAGAAATTCAAGGCTAGCGGTTAAGAAAAAAATACTTATGTTTCAGAATTCAGCTTAGAACATCATAGAATAGATTCTGAAAGTGAGGCAGCAGAGCACGCCATGGACAGAATGGCACAGTGCCATTTGCTGTGCAGTCCTACCAAGACTGACTGGGAAGTTACATACTCAGTCTCATCTGTCTCTCAGTGGGTGGAGACAAAAAATCACAGTTCACGTTCCAGCGTTTTTTGTAATCTCTCCCAGCCTCCCTTGAATTTGCTGCATTGTATGAAAAGGCCTAAAGAATATCTGAAAGGTGACTGCAGTGAGAGCGAGCGGGATTGGTCTCTTCTCTCTGGTGACTGGATAAGGGGAAATGGACTCAAGTTGATGGGAGGGGAGGGGCAGGGGGGTTAGGTTGGATATCAGGAAAAACTTCTTTACAGAAAGGGTTGTTAAGCACCGGAATAGGCTCCCCAGGGAGGTGGTTGAGTCACCATCCCTGGATGTGCTTAAAAACCATTCGGATGTGGTGCTCAGGGACATGATTTAGCAGAGGGTTGTTAGAGTTAGGGTACTATGGTTAGACTGTGGTTGGACTTGATGATCTTCAAGGTCTTTTCCAACCTGAGCAATTCTATCATTCTATGATTCTATGATTATTTAGAGTCTGAAACACAGGATACAAAAATCAAACACTACAGCATGGTTTGTGGTAAGGCAGCCATTAAGGGATGGAGCCTGCCACGTAACTCGGGAGCAGCGAGTTCTGTTTGATAAGTAACACTTGCTGACAGCTTGAAGTTTCTGTTGGTAACACATGCCTCAGTTGTGTATGGCCTTTGTTTTAAATATTCTGTATGCAACACACTTCATAAGTAATTTCAGAAATAATCGGAGTTGCTCATACGCTGTTACTGACTGAGCTCTGAGTGCCAAGAGTGGAGTGTTTGTTGGCAAGGCAAACTGCTGTTCCCTTTAAGAAGGGCTCATCAATCCTCCCTCGTAAGGAACGTTTCAGGATTCAAATCAATGTGCTGCATGTTTCAGACCACACCGCTTATCAAGATTAAATAGTTCATTCCCAAAAAGGCAGTATTATTTACATTTTATGTGAACGTAGGCACACATGAAAAAAATTTAACTACTACCAGGATTTTCCCCCTCAAAAATAGTAATTGAAGAATCCTGAAACATTTATTTCCCTCACTTTTTTTGCTGCTTTGAGAGCTTGACTTGCTGTCAGCCTTAGTTTGAGCAGTATTATATTCTGCTACACGTATTCCATTCCATGTAATTAAGCACCGCCTTTTTTGTCCCACTTCCATAATTAATCATACTATCTTTTTCTCAGTGAAGTGGACACAGCACCTGGGGGAGAAGTTAGGGGTGAGAAAAGGCATAACAGGTATCAAACATTCGACTCCAAAATTCATGCTTTTAAAATAAATGTTGGCTTCTCCTGCTGACATAAGCCTACTTGCATGAAATTTCCATCCACGTCTCAGCTATTAAGTGAAGAGCTGTGTCACTGCTGTCACCGACCACAATTTAGCAGTGCTGCAGTGCAGACTAGAAAAGGACGAGAGGAGTTGAGACAACATCGATGTTGAATTGTTGCTATTTTTCATCTCCTCATCTCACTAGAATACACAAATGCCTGAGGTATGAATACCGGCTCATGGTCAGCTCCAATGTGCGTAAAATCTTACTGCTGAACTAACTGTACAGGCAATGGTTTGACCACTTATGAGGCAAACTGGGGTTCCACACAGACCCGAAAGTAACACCCTAGCATGCAGTTTATATCTTGGCTGTCCACCCAAAAGCGTCATCAGCTGATAATATTCATCTTTCCCTTGTTCTACATATGGAGGCTGTTTTTGCTCTGCCGTTAACTGTTGATGAGTACCTTTGAATATCCCTCTGCCATTATTTCAAGATTTTAAGTACGCAGCTATTTTACATATTGGTTATTCTTCTTAAGGGCTAAGGCAAGGTTCTTATTTAGAAAAGAAAGTCTTATTTTAGAAAGAAAAATGTCATGATGAAAAAGGTTAATAGATGGGCTACACATTTCTTGGTTTGTTTTTAATACCCTTTGTGAAGCTGAAATTATAACATGCCTACTTTCTGGATTTAGCTTGCTAATATTTTGGTTTGATTTCAGGTTACTATCGGCCAGATGTACGCCACACAGAAATTGGTCATTGAGAGTCCAGGAAAGACATAGCTATGAGAAGGCTCTCACCCTGAAGCAACCCTGGACCATCTTCAGCATCTTTCAGTGCCACATACAGATGCATAATGTCACTGCACACCTGACCTATTCTGTTCAGCAGAAGAAATGTCTGAGAGACTTTGTTTTCAGCAACCAAAGTACTATTTTCTTATGGTTCGCACATTCTGAAATATATTGCTGTGATTGACAATAGCGTGTATGGTAGTCCTGAAGTCTGTTTGCTTGTGTGTTCCTTGTGATTAAATAGTTCCTGCTTCATTCATCAATAAAACTTTGTTAACCTACCTGCAACCAGCTACATTCTTCTGCTGCTGCCCTCTTCTCTCACAAGGCACAAAAGGTGTTAGATGTGAAACCTTTCACTTAGTTACTAAGCGTAAATTCTTATTAATCCTGTTAAATTTTAAAATGCACAGCATCTAAATTTAATTGCTAAATAGTTCAGTGTTAAAACCATATGAGATGAGCAGAGCAAGAGCATTCCTTGACATCTGAGTATTTAACAAAAAAACCTCATTTGTTCTTTCTTCAGTTTCCAAGAGCCAACGAGCAGTCTCTCACTCTACTTTTAGCAACGAAGAGATAGCAGTAGCAGAATGTAAAACTTCCATCACTGAGCTTTGGTTGCTTTAAATTATATTTTCCTTTTCTAAATGTGTCGAAGCACAGCTACTGGCAGAAAGTACCAAATCACGTCACGCAAGGCTTTCCTTTCTCACACAGCTCCTGATTTTACCAGGAGAAAAAGGCCAACAACCGACCTCTAACTCAAGTGCTATGTGTCATGAATTGGAAGCAAGCTTTGCCAAGCAGAAGTGGAACGCTCAGGATAGCTTTTGATTGAATCTTAAAGCCTCTTGATTAGTCAACATTTTTTAAACAACGTGTTTATTTGTTTTTTAAAGCTCAATCAAGTTCTGTTCCTGTCAGTGCTGTGCTTGTTTGTGGTTTCTCTTAGAAACCAGAGGAAAAAACAGTCAGTGCAATGGGTTTTTAATAGTATATGGAAAAGGCTTTTGGTTTTTTTTCTCCCCCCTAAAGGATTGTTTTGCTGGGTTTTGTTGATGTTGCATCAAGAGAAGCAGAAACTTCCATGTTCCATGACCCCATGGCCTTTAAAAACCTCCTTTCATTTCTCTTACTTCTCAAAGTTTGTCGTTACTCAGGCCTTATTTGTTTTGCATTGTCCATGTTGTGACATTATTAAAGCATAAGACAGATAAAATGTCTAATTTAGAACACAACCCCAGTCTTCACCGCTATCTAAAGTGTCTTGTATAATTTTGTACAGCTGAAATGTATAGCACTGCTTTCCATTAACATTATAATGTACAGAACAAGATATGAAGACTGGGACTTGTAACCTCCATTCTCATTAAAAAGAAAAAGTGATTACAGTAATAATTCTCCTTGTATTAGGTCTATTTAGGTCTATAAGTGCTGCATTGTCAATTGTGCTTAGTGGCCATTAAAAAGAAATGTAACCGTTTTAATTGGTAAAATACATTTTAAAATATCCATATTTGCAACCAGACAATTAAACACACTTAAGTTGATACTGAATGTGTAGAGGAGAAAAGAAAGATGTAAGTGACATTCAGGCCTTGTAATTTCCCTGTCTTCCTCATCTGTAATGCACAGGTTAAGACAGCTCACTTTGTCAGTCAAAAAAAAATCAGTTCTTAACTTCATATTAACCATGAGTTTACCCTATAGTATATATACATCACTTATTAACTTAAGAAACTTCTGCTGCTCAGGTCCAAAAGCCTGTATTGTACTAATTTGCAAACAGGAATGCAAAGCTAGTGATGATATTAGTGTTTACTCCTTAGATTCCACACTATTTGAACATTTTAGGTATCTGTTCCCTAGTTTGGTCAGATCTGTATGATTTCTTTGCTCATCAACACACACAAAGTGCACTCTCCATTAGCATCAGTTATGTGCCTGTTAGTTGTACAGGATTTGAAGATGCCTAGAAATATGATTTTGACCTCACCTAAAGCCTATTATAAGTTCTTCTCATAGTATACTTAGTTAAAAATATAGCTTATCAAATTCTTTACTGTTGAAATATTACAACTATGGAAGGAAAACACTTTGAAGCCACAGAAGTTTGCCTGCGTTGTACTAAAAATGTTGAGTTTGTCCCTGATCACTATAACAAACTATTTATCTCAGCAGTATCACCAAAAATAGGTTTGTGATGAATTCTGCAGTATAAACCTGGAAACAGCATTCTGAAATAAAAAAAAGCAAGAACAATTCCTTCAACATTAGTAACCATCAAAAGGAAAGGCCTTTCTGCTGTGTTGCCACTGCTTGCTGGATTTTACTGCAGTTGAAAGCCCAGTTTCACAATGCCTACATATATCGGAGAAAAAGCTGTCCTGAAGTAAAGCAACCTGGATAAGCATGTGAGCACTTCATACAGAAGCGGGCTAAGAAGGATTTTAACTTACAACTCACATCGGCAGAAAAATAGTTCTGTATGAAACTTCACCACATTTCCAAGTATTAGAAGCGTGAGTTATATATTCTAACATCAGCAGGTAAAACAAAGAATACTTCTATTGAGAAACGCTGTCCCCTCAGCTTACTTTCTGTAAGGCAACATAAACGCATCCCTATATACATTCAGTATGTATATAGAGTCAGAAGGGAGCTGGATGTTGACTATTTTCCAGGCTGGATGGGGCTCTGAGCAACCTGATGTAGCTGTGGATGCTCCCGTTCATTGCAGGGGAGCTGGACTAGATGGCCTTTAAGGGCCCCTTCAAACTCTAAGGGCTCTTCTATGATTCTATAATGACCTACAGTGAACCCCTGGCATTACTGAAGTCATGAATGTACTCACTGCATTGCTCCTGGTTCTTAATATGGCCAAAACTATTTCATACTCTTATGAGTGTTTTGTTTGATGACATCTATAAAAAAGATTGAAGGCGTGTAATTCTTTTTCCCAAGAGTTTTTACTCTTATTTCAGTATTGCAGAAAGTGTGTGCGTGAGCCCTTAAATGGAAGCTGAAAAGAGAGAAAGCAGTAATTCCTCCAACGCTCAGTGTTTTCTACTATTGTAAGAGGAGAAAATCAGGACCTCTCAAACCTGTTTCACCTCCAAAGGATCCCACAGGTTACACAGCATCATTAATGCGGACTGTAAGGGATGCTTCTTTCTAAACCACTCTCCTGTGTTGTTTTTTTTTACCATTAAGCCCATTAACTACCGAAGCTTCACAAGGGGTGTGAGGAAGTGATGTAAGCAGTGCATTCATACCACTGTTCTACATTCAGAAGGAGAGAACTATGGAGACCCGCGATGAATGCACACAGGCTTTCTACTGAAAGAGCGCGCCGCATAAATATTTATACCAGCCTTTGGAAATATGCTAATGCAAGGCAAGCGATTTTCCCTCTCTTAGAAAGAATCATAAAAACAATTAAGGTGATTTAATTACTGCCAGGCCTAGATGGCAGGTTTTGAGCTCTGGCAGACGAACATTCATCACAGCGCCAACGTAACACAGGTCTCGGAACAGACAATTAAACCTCAATCATTTCCCCTGTCTTTGTGCAGTGCTTGGGATGGATCCAGATCCCAGGAAGTGGATGGGAGCAGACGCCACACGATTTCAAGCTGTGACTGAAAGCTTCAAATGGAACAGAAGCAGTCTGCATGCAAGTCTGTAGGCTTCGGGGCACCAAAGCAAACTGAGCTTCAGTCCTTTCTGATATCAATCTGAATACAAACAGTGTTATAAACTGCAAAAACAAAACAAAACCACCCACTTAAGATACAACTTTGATGTCCTTCACAGTAACCCGAAATAGAGGTTCAATTATGTACTATTTAGTTTACACCTATAAAAAACAGCTTTTACATCTATTTCTCCGTTATGCGCTTAGTCCACGGGAAAAAGAAAAGACGAAATCTGCATGAACTGGAAATCCCTACAGCTGGAGTTGATCCAAGAGTGCTAACAAATCTGTGTTCTTTTCTATTTCTGATGTTGGGGTGGGGAACGTGTTTATGAGCACGTTCTGCAAAAGTCATGCCCCCGATCCCTATAAACTATGACATCAACAGTAAGGCAACCCAGCAAGAAGTGTGTACCACTGAACATTTGACTCTACTGGACTTTCTCATTTTATATAGTTAGAACTAATTCAATTTGCATATATTTCCTTGGTAATGAAGTTACGAGCGATGAATCTCAAGCTGTGACCGTGAGCACCAACCCTGTGTCGTGTTGGTTCTAAGATGCATGCGTTCGGTACATACATCACAGAATCACAAAATTGTAGGGGTTGGAAAGGACCTCTAGAGATCATCGAGTCCAACCCCCCTGCCAAAGCAGGCTCCCTACATGTCCTATATACCTATGGTAACTTATGATGCGGCCTTGTGACTCCACAGCCTGCAGTATGAAAATACAAGTTTCCTCCTTCACACACAGTGAACTGCATAATAAATTAACGCATTTTACCTATCGCCAAAGCATCAAAACGTTCTGCTTTAATCATCACCTGCAGGTTTGGGGTGCGTTATTCCAGAAGATGCAGAAAGAATAGGTTTGTGTCAGTGAGCTTTTTTGAAAGCTTTTTATTCTGACAAAGCCATTTGCATCGGTACTTTTTTCTGCCTAATGTCAGGACTTGGGACACAGCAGTGGCCAACCTCGAGGCGTGCAGTGCAATGCAACACAAGAGTGAAAGGCTGTGGGTTACGCATCCAAACCCAACAACATACGGATACTGGAAAAGATGTCGCAAAACGAGCTGAATAAATTAAAAACACTTGAAAGCGTGGTGCAAAACGTGACATAAGGAGAGCTGAAGCGAAGCGTTTGCTTTTGTTCATTAGCAAGATACCCTCCCTATCACACTGTCACTCTGTGCTGTTAGAAGGCCGTCCAAGTCATCGCGCTCCCCAACACAACCACAGCGCACCGCCTGCGAGACAGACACCATCTTCCAGCTCACAGCACATGACGGTGGGGTGTTATTAGCAGAGCTCTCCTGATAACTCGCTATCAGCCAGTATTTTTAACTACTCCCGGCTCCAAGCCTGCCGGCCGCGCCCCCAGCAGCCTATGCTAAGCAGAGCCCCTTCCTCGGACGTCCTTCTGGGCTTCGGGCAGGGCGGGGAGAGGCACAGAGGTCCCACTCAGCCTCCTCGTTGTCTCAACGTCCCGCATCGCCCCGTTCCTACTTCAGCCGCCGCCCCAACCTTCCCCCGACGGCCGCACGGCTGCCGCTCAGTCGCGGGACACGGCGGCCGCCTCCGGGCAGCCCTGGGGGTCGCGGCGGCAGCGCAGCGTGTAGTTGCGGCCGTCGTTGTTGTCCCAGTGCTCGCCTTGAGCGCCTCGGTAGCGGATGGCGAAGTGAAGGGCCGAGCCCTCCCGCAGGCTGGGCGGCACGCACAGGGCGAACGAGAAGCGCTCGGCCAGCGGCTCGGAGCCGTCTGCAGGGGCGGGGGGCAGCGGCGAGGCCGGGACGTCCATGAAGGAGAGCCACTCGTTGAAGGTGTAGCGCACCGTCACCTGGCCGGGCTCGGAGCCGCGCAGAGCCCGCACCGTGCCCCGCACGTCGGAGGGCAACGCGGGCCGCTCCAGCCGCTCCAGGCACACGCGCTGCCGCTGCAGCCGTTCGGCGCTCGGTTCGCCGCCGTCGGGGAAATCGGGCTCCAGGCGCAGAGAGGGCGGCGGGCGGAGCTGCCCCGGGGCAGAGCCGGGCTCCGGCGGGTCTCGCCGCTCTGCGGGCGAGCTCTGCAGGCGGCAGAGCGCGGCGGGCGGCACTCGCGGCTCCTCGGCGTCGCTGAAGTGCTTCACGCTGGCCAGGCTCAGCCCCAACGAGTCCGCGAACTGCACCCGCTTCTTGCACTTGGGGCAACAGTCCTCCCCCGCGGCCGCCTCCTCCCCCGCCTCCTCCTCCTCCTCCCCCGAGCCGAGGGACGGCGGCGGGGCGCAGCGCAGCTCCAGCAGCAGCAGCCGTTCCCCCGCCGCTCCGCCGCCCCACGCCCCCGGGGCCGCCGGCTCCGGCTGCGGGCGTGCGGGGCTCGCCATGGCGGGCCGCCCCGCCGGGCCCTGTGGCGGCTGCGGGCGGGCGCGCACCGCTTTATCCGACGGCCCCGCCGAGGGCCCCGGGCGGGGGGCGCGTCCCCGCCGGGCCCGGAGCCACCCCGGAGAGCTGCGGCCGCCGAGCCGCGGGCGGGGCGGGACCTCCCCGGGCTCAAACAATAAGGAAGTACGGGGAGGGTGCGACGGGCGGACGGGCACGTCGGCCGCCGCTGCCTCGCGGCCAGGTCCCGCCGGGGGCCGCGGTTACCACAGCGAGGAGGAGAGAGCTGCGAGCAACGTGCTGGGTTTTACGGCTTTTGGAGGAGAGAGGAGTTACGGCCCCGCACACCCGCCGAGTAGCGGCTCCGGCAAGCGGGCCCCAAATTGCGGATCGTGGGCACAGGAGCAAAGAGTCCTGAGGGAGAGAAGCGCACGGATTGCGTGCTTACATCCCAGTTGTGCCGTGCAAAGCTTTGAGACTTGAACGTCGGGGGAGAACCCTGAAAGTGGGTGAATGGAACAACAAATCCGTTCCCTTCTTAAAGTCGGGTTATTATTTTTTTTAAGCCACTTTTTAAAGCTGCTTTTTCTCCCCCTCATTTGGACCCAGCAGTGCCCGTAGAAAATAAAGGCCAGAGGCTCTGATGGGACACGTCTCATAAGTCTCGGTCATGTCTAATAAGATTCCAGTTGAATTTACAGAATTACAGAATGATCCAGGTTGGAAGGGACCTCAAGGATCATGTAGTTCCAACCCCCCTGCCTGGCAGGGCCACCAAACATACACATTTACTAGATCAGGTTGCCCAAGGCCCCGTCCAACCTGGTCTTGAACACCTCCAAGGACGGGGCACCCAATTCCTATCAGTTTTATTTACCAGGGGTTCCACGTGGCCACCAGCATCCTGCTAACAACACCCTTTTAATACTGTGCTCAGACCTGTATCTGAGACCTTTTCCAACCTCTGCTTTGTGCTCACCATCGCAATTGTCTGTGGTGATTTCTATGGATGGCTGCAAAAACACATGGTTCTTAAACTCCGTTCTTTTCCTCTCTCGCGTGTTTTACACCCTTTGTGTTATATTTTGAGTGTGAAGCCTTGCTGCCAAGCAATGACTCCTCCAGCTCCTGGCATTGTACGCAGCATTTGTTCGTAGTTCATTTTGGAGCTTCATAGGAACAGGAATGAAGGACAGACGCTCTCTGGCATCAGCGGTGCCAATGGAAAACATGACTAATAGCCGTTTGCTGTCAGCTGCTCATCACTGGTGCTCTGCTTTCAGCTCAGCTCATAGTGCAGCCCCGTAACCAGCCTGTCCCAGGTTATGCCACCCTTTGGGTCTTTGGACAGCCTCGTTGTGATGGAAGTAAGCCAAGGAGTTACTGAGCTGAGGCCTGCAATGCTCTGCCAGAAGGCCACAAACAGAACAACAGACAGCTGTGCTGTTAATGCTGACTTTGACCAAAAGAGGATGCAACATAAGCCCATTGTCAACTGTGCCTGGAAGTGAGCCTCACAGCTCACCCATTCCACCTGTGGGGCACCTGGAGTTAACCAAGCTAACATGAAGACTGACCAGGTGAACAGCTGGTTTCAGGGCTGTGTGCTAGAGAGATCCCGCAACATCAGGTGCTGGCTGTGGTGAGGCACCTTTGGAATGTTGCTAGAGCAGGGCATGCAGCACTGAGAAACAAGTGAGAGGAGCCAGAAGCCTTGGTTTAGCCCCAGAGCTGCGATATCACTGGCATCAATGAAACCTGGTGGGCAGAGTCCTGTGAGTGGTGTGTCGCAATGGACCGTTCTGGGCCTTTCTGCAGGGACAGGCCGGGCAGGTGGAGTGGGAGGTGTCTGTGTGTGAGGGAGAGGTCGGGCTGTACACAGCTGGCAGCTGGTCATGGCACAGTTGGCAGCCTCTAGGTAAGGATTAAAGGACAAGCAAATAAGGGGATATTGTGGAACACTGCTGTGGGCCACTTAGTCAGGACAATGACAACAATAAATTATTCTTGAAGAACTAAAAGATACCTCTAGATCAACCACCATTTTCCTTTGTCCATCTTTAATGATAAAAGGAAACCTGCCAGCAAAACTTTAGCCCTGGCTATGGGCAGAGCAGACTTCAGGCTGCTCAGGGCTCTAGTTAGCAAGGTCTCATGCCCCTCAGCCTGCCCACCTCCTTCCAGAGCTCTGTCCCTAGGCTGAGCAGTTCTGGCTGCCCACCCTGGCCCAGTGCTCCCAAGGGCCCTGTAGGCAATGGCCGCCATCGCTACTGGTCTCTCACAGAATCACAGAATGACCCGGGTTGGAAGGGACCTCAAGGATCCTGTAGTTCCAACCCCCCTGCCTGGCAGGGCCACCAAACATACACCTTTACTAGATCAGGTTGCCCAGGGCCCCGTCCAACCTGGTCTTGAACACCTCCAAGGACAGGGCATCCACAACCTCCCTGGGCAGCCTGTTCCAGGGCCTAACCACTCTCCTAGTGAAGAACTTCCCCCTAACATCCAACTTAAATCTTCCCTCTTTCAACTTAAAACCATTTCCCCGTGTCCTGCTATTGTCAGCCCTTTTGAAGAGTTTAACAGAAGTTTAACAGAAGTTTAACAGAGTTTAACCTCTCATGTCCTATCAGAGGCCCTCTGAGCACTGCCAGCTCCTGGTGGGTCTGCTCCTCTGGTGTTAATGTACATTCCTTGTATGCTGTGCAAGTCTGGGAAGTAGGCCTGCAGGAAGGACTACTGTTCACAGAAGTTTAGAAAAAGCAGTTCAGACAACCCATCCTGCATGAAAAGAATTGAAAAGAGGCAGCAGCACACAAGGAGGAGTACCAGATTTTTAGAGTTAGTCATCGGCTCGTATTAGTGAGTGTGATCTGAAATTGGATAAATCTTTATGACATACACTGCAGGGAGGGAGGTGTGTTTGATGTGCAATTTAATACATTCACTGAGCTCCTTGGATCAATAGTCATCGCTGGACACAAAATGAACATGAAAATATTAGTCTGGGGACACCCAGGGTCATGTAACAGGAGGATTCTGTTGATTCAACGCAGACACACAATTTAATCCCAAAGACTGTTCATACACTTTCCATCATTTCTTTTTATGCAATTCTGATGTTAACTTCAAACCTTCAAGACCAGAACTAGGTTTTCCTGTCCGTCCAGGCAGAAAGTTCCCCACTACACAGAATGTATCTTGTTCAAATATACCATCTCTCTTCAACTTCCCACTCAAGTTTCCACTAAGAAAATCTCCTGTTATTGCTACAGAAAAACTGAGTGACTCATAACTACTGAGTGACATTGAACAATTTACCGGGATTGATAGATACGCAGGGATCATCACAGTTTGTACACTACATTAATAACATCTTTTCCCAAATTCTAGCACTGTTAGTTCTGAACTATCTTCTTCCTTCACTTCAAAAGTCATCTTCTTCTTCCCAGCTTCCTTCACTTCAAAACTCATCTTCTTCTTCCCATCTATAACAGTTGAGCTTGCTGTCAGTGATCTGGATGCATCGATGGCAAGCATCCTCAGTAAGTGTGCTGATGTGGATCAAATTCAACCATGTTATATGACATTGTATTGCACTGGGCTTCAGTGCGAATAGAGCTCCATCTTACACAGAGTAGTTCTTATATAAAGGGCGTTCTATGTGAACTTGCACCCATACGGTTTCTGTTTTGTGTTTTTGTGTTTGCCGCAAGGAGAAGGCCCGTACCTCACCCAAAATCAACAGAGACATGAACTCGCTTGGACTCTGCTGGGACGTCAGAGCTGGTATCTGGTCAGAAGGGCAGGGCCGGGCAGTCACAGCTTCCTACGTAAGTAGCGCATCAGCTGTTTCTTTCACCTCTCTTGAAACACTGTATAGACCTGAATAGGCTGCATAGATCCAATGTTAAAAGTTGTTCGTTTGCATGTGTCGTTTTCCAAACTGCAGAACAAGGAGTAAATACAACCCTGAGTCTGCATTTCCTCAGTTAGGGTTAGTTATGCACTGAAGTGTGTTAGAAGGAAGAACAGGCATCTCGTAGGAGATCTTGTAAGAGAGGTACTTTATTTCACGGCCATTTTTATTCTTATGGCTTACAGTGGGATTGTTTTAAGTTGATGCAAATACATACCAGCAAGCAGGTGTCTGTAACACAGTACAGAGCTTTGTATTTCATTGACTAATAACGCAGTAGATCATACATATTAATCTGAATTAAGTCCCGCAGTTCCATCACCTCCAGTAGGAAAGGCAGAAAAGAAGCCCCACCTAGTGGTGTGGTTGATTATCTATCTATAATAGATGAGGAACTTGTTATTCTTTAAAACAAAGCAAGTGCCTTGATCACTTTTTAATGTAAGAAAATGACTACAATTTATGAAGCTGCTTTCTTTCAGTGGCAATTCCCAGTATCATAGCCAAAGTTCGTGCTGAACAACACCCATCTTACATTTAAAACTTGTACTGCAAACTGTTGTGTACATAGTACTTACATGGAGTAAGGAGTATAGGATGGGAGATT
The DNA here is from genome assembly GCF_054131305.1 of Coturnix japonica. NCBI lineage: Eukaryota > Metazoa > Chordata > Aves > Galliformes > Phasianidae > Coturnix > Coturnix japonica. The sequence goes on from NC_140664.1 coordinate 75,185,348, forward strand.
AAAGCTTACCAAAAATATTCTCACAGTTCATGTCTACATGAATGGAGGTTGCAGCCGTAATGAAGTTGCTCGAGGCTCCTTGTTCCCTGTACATGTTTGGCATAATTCACGGTAGTTTCCATTTATGAGCCATCTGTACATAGTAGACACTTCAGATTATCATACAGTAAATATTTAAGAATAAATTCAGCTAAATATGCTGCCTTTCCTGGTATCTGGACTACTAATCTGCTGTAGCTTCTGCCTCCATTTCCATATCCAACTAAAACAAAAAAAAGATGAATCCCACATGTCTCTCGTTTCTTTTCACTCCCAAACTGATGAGGCATTTAAAGGCAGCTACTTCAGTGATTCAGTACCTCATTTCTGGTGTCTGTAATGTGAGGATGATAGATTGTAAATGCAACCTAATGGTGCCAAAATTGAATTGTTTATCTTTTTGCTTGGTGAGGCAGAAGGGCTCAAATTAACTTTGGTTTGAAAATGTTTCAAGCAGCCGATACGCTGTAAGGAGCTCAAAAAGCAATTCCTTTGAAAGAAGATGCTTCTTTTTTGAAAGGGTTGTCTAGGAATGGGAAGTGTTGCCATTCACACCCTGTTCTGTCTCCTACACAAACAACAGACACGTATGAGCACAGTTAAAGTGAAAGGTTTTACTGTTCCAGGTTATCCTGTTTACAACACCAGTTGGTCAGTGTCCATTCACACTGGAAATGTTGCTTCATACCATCTGTATCTCAGCTGATGGTAAGGGAGTAATTCCCAGCTTACACTGCAGTAACAGAGTGCAGAATATAACCAAGAATCTTTTAAGTAGATCACAAAGTGTGGAGTCTCAATTACTAATTGATTTCTAGTAGCTAATGCCTCCCCCTTGTGCTGCTACTTCCTAATTATACAAGCAGTCCTAGCCAAATCTTTTCAAACTTACTTGCAGAGCTAAGGATAACTCATTGAGATCAAGAGTAGCCAGGTTAATCTTAGAGAACCAAAATGTGGAGCCCTTAATTATCTCATGGAGTGATTTTAGTAATCAGGCTGGAGTCACAGAGAGAAGCAGCTTAATGACCAAAGAGGAAGAATGAACTAACGAACAGAGTAAATCTTGAAGAGCCACTGATTCATTTTCCTTCTGAATATTGAAAGGTTTCAGTGATTAAATTAAATGACTTCTAGGCTTTCTCTTTCAAAGGCCTATTTCAAGAGTAATTTTCTCTCTGAGTTTTCCTTTTTTTATCCATTGTCCCAAAGATTCTACTTATTTTCACTTAATTTTTGTATGCCATTTTCTACTTATTACTCCAACCGAAGAAATAAATGAAATTTCTTACCCCTGCCTCGAGAAGGATACATCTGTTTCCCAAGACAAGTCCCTCTCTGTCTGCTAACAAAAGGTTTATCTTGGCCAAATTCAGAGTATTTTTGTTTAACTGTGGAGCCTTGTCTTCTTTTCAAATTGGAAGACTAACGACTCTATGTAACATTCTGTCATTCCTGCCATATGTTTAGTGGGTGTGATTTCATTATGGTTTATGACTGAACCCATTTAGTCATCATTTCTTGACTCATGTTACAGAACAGGAAGATCCATAAAGTATTGGCACTGAACTGTGCCAAGGTGCAAGCGGCTTTGTTTTTCACATTTAAATGCAGTGGACAATAGCAGTGAGGTGGTGACCTTTCAGTATGTTTTGCAGAGAGCAATAATCCTCCAAGCAAACAGTGCAGTTCAGAAGCTTATTTGAAGTTCTGTATCTTCACACTGATGTGATTTTTGCTGCTTCATTGATTGAATGGACGATGCAGTTTCTTGCCTGGATTTTTTTTGTCTAAAACTGCCAGACTTTTGTTTAAAACTGCCTGTTTCCTCACACATTTGGCCAGAAGCAAGAACAGCGGTATTGGCAGGAACTTCAGCCAGACACAAACCGCTAGCAGGCAGAATATAAAGACTTTGGCTCTACAGAATTTTTCCTCCCGCCGTGGCAAATAACAACTGTTTTGCTGTGAATGGCTTGTGTACTAAAAGATGCAGAAGCTCTCAGATCTCAGATAAAAAGATGACCTGTAGAGGCAAAACTTTTGATTAGTTTTGTTCTCAAACAGTTTATCCAGGAAAAATAATGGATAAATGCTTGGGAGACCTCCAGTCTTAAAAATGATGAAGACCAGAACAGATAATATCATCTAATATTAGATGTGGAGGGTGCTGGCCTGCATGCGGCAGGGGGGGTTGGAGCTTGATGATCCTTGAGGTCCCTTCCAACCCAAGCCATTCTTTAACTCTGTGATTTTATGATCAGTTCCATGTAAAGCCCATTTCTCATAACAGAGCTTCCAGGTGACTGGAGAGAAGTGTTTCAAAGCCTGGTAATAAATGCGCATCATGAATAGGTGTTTACGGGGTTATTTGAACATGGATGTCAAGAATTTTGCGAAAGCTTAGACTTCTTAAAGATAGGAGGCTAAACTTGAAAGCCTTCATCCTCATTTAAGTCTCAGTGAGGTTTTTGAAAAGTACTTTCCAAATGACAGAAAAATATACATGCTGAATACAGGGCAGCTTGTGAAAAGGTCCTGTTTTACGCTTAGATCCCAGAGCAGAAATAAGGCTTAGGAAGGACTACAGTGTAGTCTGAATGTTAAAAATGTATCAAAAATGGAATGATAAGGACAGCCCACTAACGGAGAATAGTATTTGTAAAAGTGTTTAAGTGAGAAGTATCTGAAGCAATGACATCATATCTTTGAAATGTATAATGCAAGTAGGCTATTGAACTTCATGTCTATAATTGTAAATACAATGAAATATATGTCTCAGAAGAACTCTGGCATCCATAATTCTAATAGTGAGTTGACTGAAATGAGAAAAGAGAAGATTTACTTTAAAATAAATGTGATGAAACAGGGACATATGTGAAAAAAACACTGTTCTTAACTTGTGTATCCAGTATTACCATTTTTATCTATTTCTACAGTCAAATTTGAGTGTCACAAGATAGATAAAAAGTGCAACTTCAAATTTAAACTTCACTTCTGATAATACCACTTTGATACCTGAATCCTCCTGAGGGAACAACTCCTGCCTGGGAACATGATGCTTTCTTTTTAATCTTAGGTTATTTTAAGTTATTACACAGTTTTGGTTGCTTAACTTCATAGCTTGAAATAGGCAACCGCGTGATTTTGGAATTGCCTTGAAAAAGGATGGTTGAAGTTACTGCACTAAGCTTTCACTATTGAGCTCTGCTGCTCATCCTTGGTGAAAGCACAGAGCTGCACAAACATGCAGCAGTGAGAAGTGCAGCATGGGACCTTTGTGATTTGGGAATGCAAGAGAAACAGTTCATCAGGCAAAAATTCCAATGGTCTCACAATCAGAAGGTTTGTTAACAACGTGCATCAACATACAAAGGAGTGCACAATAATAGGTTTAGAAAATATGTTTAAATATGTCTCTGCTTAAAGGGAGACACAAAGTCAGGAAAATCCCCCATCACCATGTAGGGCTCAGCCAAATTCCGGCCCTTAAAAGGCAAACAGAGGTGACTACTTGAAGACCAAAACCACTCCTGCTCCCTGGAGCCCTGTCTGGTGAATGATGTTTCCCTTTTCTTCTCCCACTCATGCATCACAAGAATGAGTGAGTTTCCCAGATCATAGAGGGTTGATTTTGTTTTTAACTATAAAAGAAACATCCCTTGTGTGGAGTTTGTTTGTTTGTATCTTGGTTTGTTTTGTTTTAACTGCATTTAAACTAAAACATGCAGCTCCGTCCATAGCTAACACTCACCATTCTTTCTTCCTGGCTTGAAAAGCAGCTTTGGGGAGTAGCTTGGCAGAAGCTTTGTTTGTAAGCTCCTAGAAAAACAAGGCTGAGTGGGATCATTTTTACAACCCATCGCTGCTCTGAGCGTGTAAAAACAGGATATAAAGCTAACTAACTATCAAGCTCTTCACCATCTTTCCACTTTCCTCAATGAAAAAAGCAGCTGACAAGGGTCAAGCGAAGTGCCATTTTTCAGTCTTATACACATTAGTATGATTTCAGATAAACAAGACACTAGAGATAATTGTTTCTGTTTTACAAATTACTAATTACGATAGCCAAGGTTAAAAGGTTCAAAGGACGGCTTCCTTCCTTCTCTCTGGTAGTCAACAATATTGAAGAAAGAAAAATAACTTGATTCCTTTTAAAGACACAAACCAAATTAAAAATAAAGATGTGACAAATACGTGTTAAGATTTGATTTGATTAAAGTCTCGGTCATTTAGTCACGTAAATCACAGAATACCCACCTGAAAGAAAGAGTTAAGGCTGCCCTTCAGTAATTAAGAGATACATAAAAGAAATACCTGGACTTCACAATTAGAGATACTGTACATCATGTGAATCAGGCCTTCCTTTCCAATCTCAGTTGTTTCATACAGAAATTGAATCAATTTTTCACTAGTTCAAGGAACTGTCTTAGAGACCCTTCCCTACCCGAGGCTATTACAAGAGGTTGCCTGAGGCACTTCTTTCCTCCTCCTGGCTACAGGCTGTAAGTCTCTGAAGCTGAATTGCAATAAAACTGCATTGCCCTGATACAGGTTTAAATCCCTACAAAAATTGTGATAGCTTCTCTGCGGCCAAAGAATTTAAAGTATTTCAAGTTCAGAATATCTTTCCCTAAAAAAACAATATGGAGAAACCATACACCTAATTACTCACAAAACTGTAATCATCACTATAAAAATGACAGCATGTACCAACAATTAGTATACAGGTATCTAGCTCAGTATTTAAGGAGGGAAATCCTGCATGCATTACAGCGAGAGTGGGGCAAGTCTCTTCTCACTGGTGACAGGTAACAGGACAGGGGGAAATGGCCTCAAGTTGCACCAGGGCAAGTTTAGGTTGGATATTAGGAAGAACTTCTTTACAGAAAGGGTAGTTAGGTACTGGAATAGGCTCCCCAGGGAGGTGGTTGAATCGCCATCCCTGGATGTGTTTAAGAGCTGTTTGGATGTGGTGCTCAGGGATATGATTTAGCAGAGGGTTGTTAGAGTTAGGGTACTGGTTAGGCTGCAGTTGGACCTGATGATCTTCAAGGTCTTTTCCAACCTGGGTAATTCTATGATTCTATGATTCTATGTTACAGCTCAGACTACTGAACCACTACATGTCTTTTTTAATGTAGTTCAGTGTCTTCTTGGGGTTCTCTAAAGCAGACATACCCCATGGTAGGACAGCTGACATAAAAGAGTAAAGGTAGGTTAAAATGAATTGCCTGACTTATGAACCAAACTAACTGAACAATGGTGTAAATCCTTTGATGCTCTACTGAACTGCAGTGCAGTACACGGCTGCCAAAACCCCCCAAATACTGACTGAACTCCCTTGAATATGCAGCCATGAATCTTGATTCTCTTGCTCTTTCCACAGCGTATTTTTTCCACATTTCTTTTCTAACCCATTTGTATCCCTAGCAGAAAACATAAATTACTTTTGTGAGAGAAGCTCATGAAAAACAAACAAAAAAAAGCAGGCAAAAAAACCAACAAGCCATCAAAACAAACCCAAGCTCCACAGGCTGCCTTGAATATGGCTGAATTTCCTCTCTGGCTGTCTGGGTTTATTGATCAGAGGCTTGAACTTTTCACCCCATTAGCAGAACAGGCTTCCTGATCATCAGAGAGTAATGCTTGTCTGCTTCTGCCTGTGGGTATGGTAATAACTGACATCCATCAAGCAGTGCTTTCCCCATTCATTTTTGCATGCTTTAAATTAGAAGACCGCTATGATTACATCGCCATCCTTGATTCCTAACAATCCAATTTATACAGGCAGTGTAAGCGCAGATTCCAGACCTCCTCAACCAATGTTAGACAGGGATCTCATCATGTGTGCATGAGCAGCACCATCCTCGAGTTACTTTATTAGCAAGCACCAGGAAGGCACGAACCCAAAAACAAGTGGGTCTGAGCCAGCACAACAAGCCAGAAGCACTGAACTGGTAGCTCCTCAGGAGCTATGATTCATCAGACAGCGAGCAGATACTGCGTTGTATCTGATATCTCACATGCTCAGCGGGTGCTCACGTACTCGGTATATCTGTGCGGGATCTATGGGGTGGCCGTAGCGCATGCTCGGGGTCCGACTACGCGGAAGCAGCGCGCTGTCGGAAGTAACGTCACGCCAGGGCTGTCCCACGCTTTGCATCTGCGCTGTGCTGTGGTCGTTCTTGTGTATGAGGTTGCATTGAAGGATGTCGATGCCGTTCCGGACCCTACAGCAGCCCCCCCGGCACCTGCTGGTGTGCGAGAAGGGACACGTGCGGCATGAGCGCTCCCGACACGCGGTGCATGTGCGGGAACACGCTTACAACTACCGCGTGAGTGAGGAAGGCGGCGGTGCCTTGGGGGGAATGGAGGAGCTGGGGGGGATATGGCTTATGCGTTTCGGATACGCTTTGATTTCCGTATCTGTGCCCGGCAGGTGTCTGTGCTGATCCCCGAGTGCGGCGTGCTGCCCGAAGTGCTGAAAAACACCATAGCAGACGTCGGGGAGTATTACCTGGTGAGGAGCTTGGCCGTCCATCAGCTGGTCGCTCAAGAATTCATTGACTGCTTTGTGAGGAGAGGTAAGGGTGTGTGGCACACACAAAGGGGATCTTGCATAACAGCAACGTTAACTTGCCTCTGTTTATGCTGTTTTAAAGAAAGGGAAAAAAGTGTGCTAATAAAATCTATGCATTTTTTTATCTGCTTTATACATTTTCCTACTTTACATAGAAGCAATGGGTCCAGAACTTATGGTTGCTCCCCCTCTCTGTTTTCCCCATTCCATCTAAACCCTGCATGCCAGCTGACAGGAGGGCTCCTATATGTAGTCTCACCTCTCATTTTCTCCACCTTATGCAGAAATCACCTCCTTTCTCAGGGCTATGATTGAGCAGAGGGTTGTTAGTTAGGGTAGTGTGGTCAGGTTGTGGTTGGACTTGATGATCTTTAAGGTCTCTTCCAACCTGAGCAATTCTATGATTCTATGATTTGATGGGTGGGCTGTTCAACAGACAAGAAACTGGTTGCCAGGTCATACACAGAGAGTGATAGTCAATGGCTCAGTGTCCAGATGGAGATCACTGATGAGTGATGTCAGTGCTAGGACCAGTGCTCTTTAGTATCTTCATCAGTGGCATCAACAGTGGGATCATGTGCACCAGTGACAGGTTTGCAGATGACAGGAAGCTATACAGTGTGTTCAACACATCTGAGGGATGGGATGCCTTCCTGAGAGATCTGGGCAGGCTTGAGCAGTGAGCCTGGGAGAACCTCATGAGGTTCAACACGTTCAAGTGCAAGGTCCTGCTCCTGGTTCATGGCAACCCCTGCTGTCAGTTGGGGGATGAAAGGATGGAGAACAGCCCTGCTGAAAAGGACTTGGGGATACTGATGGATGATAACTTAGTCATGAGCCAGCAGTGTGCCCTCACAGCCCAGAAAGCCAGCTGTGTCCTGAGCTGTATCAAAAGAAGTGTAGCCAGCAGGTTGAGGGAGGTGATCCTTCCCTTCTACTCTGTATTGGTGATACATCATCTGGGGTACTGCATCCAGGTATGAAATCCTTGGTTTAGGAGAGATGTGGACCTGTTAGAGCATATCCAGAGGAGAGCCACAAAAATTATTCAGAAGCTGAAACACCTACAAGGACAGGCTGAGAGAGCTGGGGCTGTTCAGCCTGGAGAAGTGAAGGCTCTGGGGAGACCTGATAGTGGCCTTTCAATACCTAAAGGAGGGCTGTAAGAAAGAAGCGGGCAGACACTTTAGCTAGGTTTGTTTAGACAGGACAAAAGAAAATGGTGTCATACTGAAAGAGGGGAGATTTAGATTGGACGAAGGGAAGAAGCTTTTTACAATAAGGGGTGGTGGGCCACTGCCATGGATTGCACAGAGAGGTCTGGAAGCCACATCCATGGAGACACTCAAGGTCAGGCTGGACAGTGCTCTGAACAACCTGATGTAGCTGTGGGTGTCTCTGTTTATTGCAAGGGAGCTGGACTACGTGACCATTAAAGGTCCCTTCCAACTCAATTCTATGTACAGTTTCTTCCATTTCCTAAGTGGAAAAGCTTGCACATGGAAGTAATATATGTCTGGATTGTGGTATATTGATAACATTACCTATATTATGAGTACATTGTAAACTTTATAAAACTAATAGTAGGCATTTTGTTCAAGAAGGTGGAAGAAACTTACCTAGTGACAACACAAGAATTAAAAGTAATTCAAAAGATTTGGTGCATGCTTGATTATCTTGAAGTGAACGTTTCCTGTTTGTTGCATCTTTCTCCAGAGGCTGTATAATCTCAGCATTTTCTGCTTTACCATTAAAGGTTCATGCTATGCACTTACCTATAACACCAGAATTGATCAAGATAATACTGCAGCTTTACTACCAACTGGTATGTTCTTTTGATTTTTATGATATGTACATTGATTATGATTTCCAAAATCAGTGTTGCTTATTGATAGTATTAGATGTCAGTGCTTCACCTGGCAGAAGTTGCTACGTATGATTATTTTTCTCAATGAGCTGCATTCTGACTTCTTGTTTCATACTGGTCTTAAAGATACAATTTGTACCAGGAGAGAATACCAGTGTATTCTGTATTATACTGTTATGTATGTTATAGTAGAATTAAATACTGTGGTATCAATCTTTTGTGTGAAATTGTGTACCAAGTGGCAGCTGCCAGATTTGGCTTGTGAGCCGGGGAGTGGAGCTGCTCCTGAGCATTATCTGCTCATTGCTAATAAGCGTGTTTCACTCGGTGAGAGCAGTCCCATGGGAGCTGGAGGTAATGCTTTTGTGTGTTTAATTGAGCAGAGCATGAAGGGATGTTTACAGAATCAGGTCCCAAGTGTAGCTCTGTGTTCAGCCAATGACACCACAAATGTGGGGGTCAAGCAGAGGAAGGATTGAGTGAAACACTCCCATAGTACAGTCAAACAAACAAACAAATTGTGCCTAAATCAGCAACATTATTTCACTTCTCTCATTCAAATTCATAAGACCTGTAGGATAATAAAGAACAATTGAATTTAAATGTCTGGATCAGATCTGGTACTAAAGAGTCTGGATTACGTTAGCAATACCCAGTGATTCAAAGTTAACGTATAAAGTATGTGGTTCTCAGAAGACTTGCAAGGGAACTAAGCTGAAAAATCATTTAAAGTTTGTTTTGTTTCTAGGAAAACTAATTCTGTCAGTAGATAAAGATACTTATGAGGAACTTGGACTGCAAGGCCGCCCTTCTCGGTATTCTGGTAAAAAACCAATGAGATACAGTAAGTGTAATCGATATTAACAGTGCTTACTTCAGATCTGTTGGTGAAATGCCTTGTTAGGATGTCAAAACAGCAACACTGAAACTTACCTTTCCTTAGAAATTATTATTTGTGAGGTATCTGTGTCTTCTGATTTAAGAGGAAAGGCTGAGAGTCCTGGGACTCTTCAGTCTGGGGAAGAGAAGGCTGAGTGGGGATCTCACTGCTTTTTATAGATACCTAAAGTATGAGAGTCGAATTGATGAGGGTGGACTCTTTTTAGGTGGTGTACAGCAGTAAAACAAGGGGTGATGGGCAGAAACTGGAACACAGGAAGCCCTGTATTGGGATTTTGTTGTTGCCATCACTAGGAAACTGTTCCGTATTAACTCAAAATAAAGATGACAGGAGGAGATTATTTACGTAATGGGGGAGTCATATTTGCATAGCCAAATAGTTTGTAAAGATGCTGAACATATGAAAAGGTATTCTAATGCTCTTTGGTTTCTTTGTGTTCTTTTAATTCTTAATTTTGGTGTTAAATGTAGTCTATAGAATTAAAAAAGCTTTTGTACATTTTTGCAGTTATAACTATTGACTTGACCGATTCCAACTTCCACCCTGATGGAAAGAAACATAAGAGGGTGCTTTGGGCCTTGAAGGAAAAGAAGCCTTTAGAATTTGATTTCTTACTGGCTTGGTATAATTCAGGTAATAAGAACTGAATGTAAAACTAAAATGGAAGTGACGTGATGTCCACATATTTGTAGTTTAGCTTTTCTCCAGTATTGTCCAATTGTATTTCCTCAGTACAGTTCTTTTTGTGCGTGCAGCATTTGCATTGACAAAAAACACAGGAACCATGCCTTATCAGAACTGTAGCTTTCAATGTGATCTGCTTGAAGTCACTTAGAATTCTCACGCTAGTGAGATGTCAGAGGGGTCTTCGAGCGTGTTTTCCCCATCTGCTCTTTACATTCTTAGTGATTCTGGACTCTTAAAGTCTGAGTTTTACTGATGTGAGAAATCAAAGCTGCTTTCAAGCTCCTTCAGCTCTGCCCCATGTTTCACTTAATAGTCCTTCAGCTTTCCTCACCCTTTTTAATACGAACTGTGTTACATGGATTTGTCCTTGTTTGTCATGACATAAGTTGTTTAAGGCTTGCAGTTTCTGTCCTTGTCATCTTCAGGAAAGAGTCACGGTGAAGACTCCTGCTGTCATAAGTGGTGACATAAATTCAGCTAAGGTGGCAGATCTTCAGGCTCAGCTTGCTTGGATTTATTGACTCCGGGCAGAGAGCAAAATGCTGTTAGGGCCGGTATGCTTCTTACATTTATTGCTGCCTGTGTAGCAGCATTCAGGAAGAACAGTATCCCTTTTCTTCAGTTCTTATGGCAAAAAAAACTATAGTCAGGTTGATCATCTTCTTATGCTACAAACTTGATTCTTGCACAGAACAATGTTGATTGTTCTGTGCAAGAATCAAGCTTGTAGCATAAGAAGACTCTTCCTTTGTACTGACAAAAATAAAACCCTCATTGTGTGAATTCTGCTGGAAGGGGGAAAAGAGGGCTGTATTTTCTTGGGAGTGTCCTTGTCCTCCGTGCGCATTGTGTTTGCAGCCTTCCTGCTGAACACTGGTGCTTCTTGCCATGGCCAGCACTGCTGGAGGCCTCTAAACATTCCGATCACTTTCCAAAAGTAGGGTTTTCAGTTTTCCTATCAATATATTTGATTTCTTCCCACCCCCACCCCCCAATCCCCATTTCCTGGTTCTGGTACTCAGAGGAACAGAAAGAAGGAATACAGAGTGTCTGGTGTCTTTAATGACTGAATCAGAGCCATCTTTTCATCTCTGTTCTACTGCTGTAATTTCTATGGCAATTTTAAATATTTACTGGCTGAAATTCACTGGACTCCAAGAGAACTTTGACAAAGCAGCTGGTTGTTGTGGGCACGGAAAGCTGTTGTAGCTAGAGGAGCTGTTCTGTTAGAGTCTTGGCTGTAACCTTGGAGATTTCCTGAAGTTAGGACTAAGGCTGAAGTTTGTACTTTGAGGGGTCATTTAAAATATCTCAATTTTTGTTTAATCAAGAATTCTCAGGCAATATTAAGTATTCTTTGAGCCTGTTAGTATAACAAGTACTTAAGGGCAGAATAGACTGAAGGAGGATTGTCCTGATGCACTTCAAACATGAATACACGTACATATTTATGTAAATATTACAAGCTAACAGAAGTTCAGTATCTGTCATGTGTGCCCTTCTGCACTTGGACAGCCATTTGTGCAGGATGATTAAAAAGGGTCAGTTTAGCCCTCCTCCTCCAAGTGATTGCCGTTGGACATTAGATGTGGCTGATGGAGCTTAAGTGGTCCAGAATTCTTGATAGTGGGCCACAGATGCTGTAATCATAGTTAACTGTGTCCTGTTCTGTGTCCTGTCCTCCCTGGCTCCTAGATCAAGTTTTCCACTGCACTAAGAACATCAAGTATATGGTCTTTAATGATGGGATCAAATCTCCTGGAATGATCCTTATGTGTTGTTCTCTGCTGAGAAAACTAAAAGCCTCACTGCCTGGGCATGCTGAGTAAAAGACTTGAGTGCCTTTTAGGAAACTGAGAAGGGACACTTTTGACGCTTGTAAAGTTGTGTTCCAGGAGAATTTATGAGACTATAACTTTTTGTAAAGTGTTCCTGAGAGCTGCAGGAGTTCATTCCATTAGAGCTGTTTTTGCTTCTAGATGCCATGCTGTCTCTAGGAGGCAGTTCTTACTGAACTAGAGGTGCTGGGATCCCTCTGGGTGCTCTGTGCTCTTGGAGGAAATAGTGCCTAAATTCTTTGGAGCTAAATTTCATTTAAATGGTTTTAGAGATGAAGAATCTCCATTTACATCTACCTTATGTATGCTACCTCTTATGCTTGAATGCCTGAGAAATTTCTAGAGATGCTGAGCTGGAGGTGACCTAATAACATAGCGCATGCATGATGCTTGCACAGCTGCAGGAGCAAATAGGGGATTTATATATGGACAGTCATAAGGCAAAATGATCCCTAGCCTCGTGTGTACAGGTGTGGGTATGCTTACAGTGTGAGTACACTTTGTTTTGGGGGGTAAGTTAATAGGCAAATAGCTTTCCTTTCGTGAATTCCTTTTCAGGACACCTTTAATTCATGTAAAGAATTAATTCATTACTTGCCTAATTAATTTTGCTTGTATTTTCTATTGTCACATCTATTTCTATACTTATCAGTAAAATAGTAATGTGACTGAGCTGTGCTGAGTTGCTGGATTTTGCACTAATTCTCAGTTCAAAGAAGATAAGGAAGCTGAAAATCCTATGCCTTTTTCAAAAGAAAAGGACATAAGCACTTCTAGTTGCAGTTCAGCACCACTCTCTACATCTTTTAAATGCAAATACAAAAGTTTCATAACTTCATTGCTCCTTCTGTGTAATAAGTTTTGTAACAACCCTTTGTGGTGTTGTGTTGTTAAGGTGCAGAGGGATCAACATTGATGTCATACTTTCCGAAAAACCAAATACAGGCCCTAAAGCCAAAAGTAACATTCAGCACATTAAGAGACTTGCAGTGTCCAACATTACAAAGCAATGAACTTCAAGGAAAGCCAGAAGAATCCTGCAGTACAGAGGAGCTGTTTGAATGGCTAGGTGCTGTTTTGAATCAAGTTAATCTGTAAGTATTGGAATTTGTTTGATCTTAAAATACATTATAAGTAGGGAAAGCCACAATTTATTTAAGGAACAGTTATGTAAGGATTAAGAAGGGCATGTTTCTGCCAGTGGAGTGTCTATTACTCACTTAAGTACTTGTTGTAAGTCCTGATTAACTTACCTGTGATTTTGAAGATACCCATGACAATTTGAGTGTCACTTGTCCATTAATCATTTGGGAATCAACACAGATACTTCTTTGGTACAAGTTTTGATTGTTAAAGCTTTAGCTGGAAGATTTAAAGTATGTTTATTTTATTGATTTATTTATTCTCCTTTTTTATTTTTCAGAGACAACGTATCTTCTAGTTTTTTATCAACCTATTGCTGTCCTCAGCCCAACACAATAGCGGACCGGGCATTTTTGTGCACAATCACAGGCTTCATAATTCCTGAGAAGATAATTCAGTTACTGGAGCAGCTGTGGTAAGGACTTACAGGAGGATGTTCTTAGAGCTCAGTGGGTTGGGTTTTTTTTTGGACTTTCTCAAAATGATTTCAAAAATTAAACACACATATTCAGTAGTGCTGTTGAAAGTAAATAACAAAGTGCAAAATGAAGGTGTTAATTGGGAAATAAGTAGAAGCTTCATGTTGGTATGAAAAAGCAGTAGAATCATAGAATTACCCAGGTTGGAAAAGATCTTGAAGATCATCAAGTCCAACCTCAGCCTAACCATAATACCCTAATTCTAAAATCCCTCTGCTAAATCATATGCCTGAGCACCACATTCAAATGGCTCTTAAACACATCCAGGGATGACAATTCAACCACCTCCCTGGGGAGCCTATTCCAGTACTTAACTACCCTTTCTGTAAAGAACTGCTTCCTAATATCCAACCTGAACTTGCCCTGGTGCAACTTGAGTCCATTTCCCCTCAACCTGTCACTTGTCACTAGTGAGAAGAGGCTTGCCCCACTCTCACTGTAAGCACCTTTCAGGTACTGGAAGAGGGCAATAAAGATACTGGAAGAGGGCAATAACAACAGTAGTTGTTTTTGGACTCTTTCCTGATGTATACAAATCTGTGAATCCCTGCCCTGCATTCTAGTAACGACTGTGTTTTTATATCTTAATTTCTAAAGCACAGTGGCTCTGCTGAGCTCCTACATTTTTCAGTTTTCATGACTGTGAACATCAAACGCCTTGAAATATGTCTGATGTAGTATTTTTAACTATTGATAAGAAATACGATTGAAAACCCTTTGCGACACCAAAAAGAGCAACGCAAGGCACTTCAAGGTTTTGTTGACATTCCCTTAAATTAACTTTATGTATATTTTAATCATGCTACAACATGAATCATGTAATATGAGTAGTGATGAACAGTGTAACTGCGGTTCTAATGCACTGCCAATCTACCTGATACTGGTGTGTCTTGGATTAGTGCAGTGTCTGCCTGGAATGTATATTAACTCTACTGACAGTGAATTCCGGAACTTCCTTGCTGCATGTGTATGAGAATTCTTGAAGTGCATGGCTACTAGTGGTTGTAGCACTGGCTCAAGACAATGTTACTGTTGGTTTTTCTGGGTGGTTATCATTCCTCTTTATGCATTTTCAGATCTGTAGCAGAAAGCCTCACTAGTCTTATGGAGTTAGAATATGAATACCCTTGGCCTCTGCTTAAGAGCAGTATATAATGCCAGCTTTGATTATTTGTAATCTGTTTCCTTTCTGATGGTAGAAGCATTTGTGTCAAGCACAGCCTCTTTCTTTCTCCTATGCCTTTTCTTCTCCAATGATGACTGTTCTTAGTAAATGTAATACAGTCTGAAAGCGGATGCGTTCTGTAGGAAATTCAGAACAACTCATTTGTGATTTTGGAACTATAACTTTTTTTTTGTCACGTCTATAAGTATGGTGGGAATAATCAAGAATCAAACGTATTTCAATTCCTAATGTCATTCTGGTAGAATATTTTCAGATTTACGTATGTATTACAGCAGGGTGTTCTAAACCCCATTAATTACAAATGTTCATTAAAATGCTTTTCTTAAATTTTTGACCTTGTATACCTGAACTTTCTGTTCATTTCATTGTATTTATTGATAACCTTGTTTTCTTTCTTTCAGTTGCTATTTTGGTGAACCAAAGCTGGCACCGTGGCTGACCTTAACTGTGCATGGCTTTGCAGACAGCCCTGTTTCCTGGAGAGAGAATGAACACGGTTTTCACAAAGGAGGAGAGAACTTGTACAATTTTGTCCTTTTTAGAAATCTGGACTACTGGCTTCAGATGGCTTTAGGAACTAATGATGATTGTCCTCCGTAATGCTCTGTCTGCAGAAAAAGCATTCTAATAATCCCAGGATACTGTATGATAAACATAGTTTTTATAAAAATAATTAGATAATAAGTTAAATCTTAAGTGGCTTTGTGTTTTTCTGTAGCGTATAGCCCTTGAAACATGACCTGCAATAGAAGGAATGGATTTTTGTTTCTTTGCTGCCATATAGTGTCCTTAGTTCTGGAAGACTTCAAAATTCTGTCTTTAAGAAAAATATTTTGTGTGTGTGCAAGTTCTCAGGCATTGACTGTAGGCTGTTTCTTTTTATCCTAGCATCATTTGTAAGTATTTTTAAAGATTGTTAGCATAGCAGAAATGCTAAGTCCTGGCCTGAACCAGTGACTGAGCACCTGGTGGGAAGGCAGGGCCAACTCAGGGGAGCTCAGGTGCAAGCAGTGCAGCTGAGTGACTGGAAAGGATGGAGCCTGGATGCATTCTTTCCCAGACCTCATTTAAGTGTTGGCAGTGGAAGCAAGGTTACCTTGCTGTAGATCCCTGCATATCTGAGGCCTTATGAAGGTAAGCAGATTCTTTCCTTTATTTCTGTGTCCACAGCTGTTGCATTTGAGCTGCTCTTCATTTGCTGCAGCCTAGGATAACGTCACTCTGCTATTATTGCTGTACTTTCCATCATGTTGTAGCATTACATTTGATGAGCCAGACAGGTGCTTATTTAGAATGAATTATCTAAAAAAATAGTGCACTTGAATGGTCACCAGGACCACTAATACACTGAAAGAGGAACTTCCGGGGGAAACAACGAGATTCCTGTGTTCCCCATGGCTAAGTTCTGCATTAATTACTGAAGAATGGGGTCTTATAGGGGACAATGGTCCCATTATTAAATCCCCTTCAAAAGAGGCTGACTTTTCAAATAAGTTAGGATAAAATCTTTTGACAACTGAGGAAAGAGTAGTAGCAGCATCTGCTGTGGCATGGCCACTGCTACTCACTATTAATGCATATCATTCCTTGTAGAAAGAATTAAAAGATGCAAATGAGCTTTTAAAAGCCTGTATTAGGCAACTGGAAAATGAAATTACATCTTGGACAGGGCAAAATCTTCCACCTTCAAATGGAACTTCCCTTTTGAAATTAAGATCCATATTATTAGAAGGAGAAAAGAACTTGGATCAGCAAGATCTCTGGATCCTAGTTGAATCCAAAAACAAAAAGAAGGCCAAGCAGACTAAAATCCAACTAGAGGATCTGGAAGCCTCAGATCCTCTAGAAATAAGACCAGTAATAACTCAAAAAAGAAAGAAAATCCAAGATAGACCAGCATGGTTGACACCTGAAGAGTGGCCTGCTACCCACAACGCACTACATGTAACAGCATGCCCATGCACAGCTGCTGAACTTAATGGATTTGTTGCAACAATTTAAACAAAGACCTCAAGAGAGCATAACAACCTGGCTTTTGAGATTATGGGATGAGGGGGCTGAAAGTGTGGTGATTAACGGGGCCAAGATTTCAAAACTTGCATCCATTTCTACACATCTGGCCCTCAGACAGAGGCTGTAATGTGACAGTAATACATAATGAAGAAAACCATTATTTAATTCAGTGGGTAATGGCAACATGTGGAATTACATGGTTGAACAGAAGTAATGTACGGATAAATACCAGTTCATGGACCTCAATGGAAGAACTCCAAAGATATTTCAGAGAACTAAGTATGAAGGAGGCAGTTTATGATAATGCATCTGAGAGTCCTGACCTGGTTAGGTTTTCAATGGGAATGAGGGACCTCATACTACAACAAGCCCCTCCCCACCAGTATGACACACTGGTGTCCATAGCAGACCATTTAGTGGCCTTGGAGGCCATCATCCAACAAGCCACCCAATTGTTGGCTGAGACAGAGTGCCTTTGGAACAGCTGCAATATCCAAACATTGGAAGGGGCTGAGGTCATCCCCAGAATTAAAAGCAGGAGTCCCACCCCCATGGACTCCTCAATCGGGACCCATATGTGTATCCTGAGAGCAGATGCTTAATGATTTAATCCAGGCTGGGGTTCAGTTTACTAAGATTGATTGCTAGCCCAATCATGTCCTCCTCCAGCTGCGGACACAGTGGGAGGACAAGCAAAAGTTTCAGAATATCCCTAAAAAAAGCAGGGGTGAGAATTATTGAAAAAATACCAATGAGAACATGGAAGGTATCTTAGTTTCAAGTAAAAGTACAAAGTCTCCTGCGGTGACTCCAGTCAGTCCACTCCAGGAGTGAGACATGACCTGACCTATGTCAACACAGCAAGTGGGCTAATGCAGGCCTATCCAGGACAAGGTGCTCACCAAGATGATGGCTGCCTATGGGGCATCTCAAGTCATCAAGAGCAACCAAGGGACTAATTTCACTGCAATGCTACAATGCTAGGCAGAAGAAAACATTGAGTGGCAATTCCACATGGCTTATAGTCTGCTGGGTCTGTTCTTATTGAATGTTATAATGGTATTCTTAAGGCTGACCTGAAGGAGTCCATGCAGGAGTGAACTAAGAGACTCTATGAAACCTTGCAGGACCTGAATGAAAGGCCTAGAGACGGCAGACCCAGTACCCTGAAGATGCTACAGACAACGTGGGTCTCCCTGCTTAGAATCCAGATTATGGGCACTGATAGTTGGATAAGGCCTCAAATTGGCAATGAAAATAATCTTCTGCTCCCTGCCCCTGAGAACCTAGAGCCTGGTACCCATAAAATTGAAGGTGCAAGTAGGACTGAAGTGGTGTGGCCCACTTGCATCTTAGAGGAGTTTATTGCTGGCTGGGAGATTGGTGGTTCCCCCAGTAACAGGTACGTGGCTTCCAAATTTCACGGTCAACACTCCATTTTTCATCACTAAGCGGATCTTAATCACATCCCTGTGGCAAACCAGGACCCTCTCTTTGGGCTTGATGTAGTTATGCAGCCTCAGATACTGGGCCAAAAGATATGTACAGATGGTTGGGACATGCCCCAGTGCAAGCTGGAGTTACTGACCCATGACAGGAACATGGCCTGTATCTCGCTGTGGAGGGCAAACCTACCTCTTCTGGTACATCTGAAACATCTATGCTATTTCCTGTGGGTCTCTTTGGGTCCACATGGTCACCAGAAGGAGGGACATGACATCAAGATGCTCTACTGTCACTGTAAGTTCAGTGTGACACCCAGTGGTAGACTATATGGGACTGATAGAATGACAAACCTTCCCTGATCCAAGCAACTATGTGTCGCCAGGAAAACCACTGAGTACTGTCACACAAAGGAGCATGAAACTCAACCAAGAACCAATCATCAGTCGTCTTATATTTTGTCAGCCTACACTGACAGGCAAATTGTACGAAGTGTCACAGTACACTGGATCACCATATTGGAAAGGTCTTACCTTCAGCCTGCTCAATCATTGGTTCACACCGTGAAGGGGTGGAGTGTAGCAGGAATGCTAAGTCACGGCTGGAACCAGTGATTGAACACCTGGTAGGAAAGCAGTACCAACCCAGGGGAGGTCAGGTGCAAGCAATGCACCTGAGTCACTGGAAGGGATGGAGCAGTGGAGGCAAGGGTGTCTTGCTTGAGATCTTTGTCTACCAGAGGTTCTTCCAAGAGTAAGCAGATTTTGTTGTTGTTACAGTCCATGACTGCTGTGGTTGTGCTTGTTCTCTTTTGCTGCAGCCTAGGATTGTGTCAATCTGTTATTATTGCTGTATATTCCGTTGCATTATAGCATTACAGCATTACAGTTAGTTGAAGTATTGGGGAGAAAAGCTCATTTTGAGGTTGAATGTTTTATTTCTTTACATTAAAGATCTGTAAAAACTTCAAATGTGTGTTTAAGACATTTCATTGTACATACAAATACCAAAAACAAAGGAGGGGGGGTGGGGGTAGGGGGTGGGAGATGCCTTCTCCATAAATTGGAAAAGGGAAGAAGAGAGCTGAGGAGCAAATACATGGGAATAAGGGGAGCACCTGCTGAACATGGAAAGAAATGATGGCTATAAACCTGCTTTTAGGATATTGCAGATCACAGGTGGTTATCAGAAACAAGTTATTACTAACAGTGATGCTAAAGGCTTCTCACTGATTCCTATTTTTTTGTGGTTGCTAATTCCCCATGCACACAGCCTCAGCCCTGCCTTGTCTCTACTTTTAGAAGTAGTTTATGTTCTTGCTTATAAAACAAGCCTTCGCTGTCATGATCTCACAGAGGTACATTTCTGGGAACTACACCATGGGTATCCTCAAACAATTCAGCTGAATCAAAATAGCTTTTGTTAGTAATAAGCAGAAACACTAAGAGGATAGGCAGCTATAAAAAATCCATTCTGAATCCTGTTGAGATTTATGGAAGATTTGGTGGTGTTTTTCTTGTTAGTTTATTGTTTATGTTTTATGGAATCAATATATTTAAAGTACTAATACAGTCTTAAATGAAAATTGTCCCACGTGATGGACAAAGAGGAATGGTAGTGATGGACTGTGAAGGAAAAAATCAAGATCTCTTATCAGGGTGAGTAGAACAGAAAAGCAGAAAGCCTGGGGGAAGCAGTTGGATTTTGTTTTATTGATTCTCTTCAGTGAGGAAAACCATCCTGGATGATAACTGGGCGGTATTTGTCATATACCTCCACTGTATGTCACCCCTTTAGCTCAGTTTTAAACAAAAGACAACTTCCCAGAGTTGAGGGTCTTGTATTTGTGTGTGAGTTTCCCTTACTAACTGAGATCAAGGCATCCAGCCTTGTTCATGTGCCAGGAGCGCAGCAGCTTTTTGGTCTTGAAACTGTAATGTCATCAGTAGGATCAGGTGAAGTGAGTTTTGTTTGTGGCAGCTGGTTACAGAGCACCTAGGATAGCTGATGAGGCACACGGTGCAGAAGCACTGGTGGGTAAACTGTTCTGGCCTCACTGAGATGGTTCTGGAAGGTAAGCTCAGAAGTCAAGTGTTTCAACTCCTCAGTTTTCCTCAGCACTTGTGTACTAAAGTTTAATACTTTAGGGATATCTGGGCAAATCTCATCAGGTTGGCCAACGGTTCTCTTTACAGTCAATGGACTGTAAGTGCTTCTCAGCACCCAGTGGTGTGGGTAGAGTCATTTGGTTCTGCTGCTCTATGCCATCCCTGGTCGTCATCTGGTGGTTGTTTCAAAGGGCTTTTCCAGCTAGGGAAGGGATGAAAATATTGTCTCTGAGTCCTGCATCTGGTTGGAGGTGTTGAGCTGCTTTTGAGCTTTCCTATTTCCTTTAGGCTCTTACAAAATGTCATTGAAAATACATGGCAGTAAATAGTCACTACAGTTGTCTGCTCTGTGAATGGTACTTTATTACTCAGATCCATGCTTTCCTAGGAAGGCTCTATGGCATGTCTGCCTCTCAGAAGGCAGGCTGTCCTTTGCTGGCTGGACTTTGTAGTTGCACAAGAGGAAGACTCCACTGAGTGGAACTGGCTTCTTTCTTTCTATCTGTAAACTATTGCAATCCTAGGGAAGATTTTCCTGAGATGTGAGAGAAGGGACAGCATCCTGTTCCCTATGGCCTGCAGGACAGACAGAGTGCTGTGAGGAGGTCAGCACATCTTCTCTAGGAAACTCCCAAGCATGGGTGATACTGGAGAAAGCATTGTTCATGTCCTTGGGGAACTGCTTAGAAGGAAAGAGCTGGGGCTGAGCCAGTAATTCAAGGAAGAGTTGTGCAGAGTAGGTGAGGTGGCAGATGATATTTTGCAGGAGGATGAAAGATAACTGTGGGTGGTGTTCTTGCCCTTTGTGACTGACTGTGAGGGAGGACAGGAAAATCCAAAGGGTTCCTGAGAGCTGCAGAAGTAACAGGGAGCAGCTGTGCACCAGCTGCTTCTGAGATCAAAGGGCTGACTGCTCACTATGAAGTTTGGCCTCTGGGGAATGTTTTATCTAGCATGGAGAAGGGGAGCAAAATATTTGGATGCAGAGGCAAGCCTGGGGCAAGCTGGTTGCATAAGGAGTAGAGGTTTTTGTCCTGGTATGTGGATAGTGATAAGTGGCTCCTTGAGAGCTAAGGAGACAACGCTCTGCTTTAATCTCAGCCCTTCTACCGAGCTGTGCCAGTCTTATGGTATCACTATTTTGTTTGAGGTAATAATAACTAATACTAACATGGGGGAATCTAAGAACATTGGAGGTAAGGATGAAGGAAAAGGAACTTCAGCTATCTAAGGGTGCTATGGTTGTAGTGAGAAAGCAACAAGTCAGCACAGCTTAATTCTGGGTGATGTAGGAGAGTCAAGAATGAGTGCTGATCTAAGGATACTTGACAGAGAGGTAACAGGGATTAATGGAAGGAGTGCCCCTACTGCAAAACAAATAGGTAAGACAAAAAGTCGAAAAGAAAGGCTTAAACAAGTATTTTCCCTCTCATAAAAGGTACACAGCAAGGCAGTGGCTGATCTGCTGTCAGAATGAAGGCTCATAATAGCTAGTCCAGTGCTCTAGGTACTAGACTGTTGTTCCTCTAGTACTGTTAATTAAGTGATAATTGCATGCATCTGGTCTGTTATTAGTATTTATGTGGTGGCTATGCTGGAACATGTTTGAAGCATTTCAATCAGTTCTACTCCCAGAATAGAGCTTAAAGAGCAAAACCAGAGACTAATTCAACGAGTGGGCTATGAAATTCCTACTTTCTGAATATTAAATCCTCCACTGGCAGAGAAAAAAACAAAACACAAAACAAGGCTTCTGGTTCATTCTTGGAAGTCTGCTTCCAGCACTGCCTAAACTGTTTTAATGCAGCCATATACAGGAGTGAAAAAGGAGAGCTGAAGTGATTTGAGCACTTCTTGGCTTTCCAGAGTAGGGTGAGGTGGTTATGCAAAGTTTCTTTTTGTAGGCTACGTTGTAGCAATTTAGTGGACTTTCATTACTAGAAAAAGGCTGTGTCTTGCAATTAAGGAACATTCTGAGCAGTAGTATATGCTGTTTTGTTTGGCAGTGCTGAACTCTTCCTTTATCCCCACCTGCTATCAAATGTATTTGAGTGTCAATATTATTAATAACTCAGCCAAACTTCTAAGTTCACTAGATACTGAGGATCTTCAAATTTCTGTGTTGTATATTGATAGGGCTGTAGAGTATGCAGAGAAACTGGGTTTCATTAGCAGCTGAAAAGTGGCGTATGTATTGATTAATCCTTGTCATTGTTAAGCTTACTGCCTTTCTTCAGCGCTGCTAAATTAACTGTTTTAAGAGTATAATTTAAACAACTGTGGGAAGCTAGTGCTATGTTACACCACAGCTTTCAAAAGTTCTTGCAGTTTGACACCCAAATCTGGCACTGGGGTTATGATAGCCTTATTGAGCTGGGCTCTACACTGTCATTGGATCATCACAGGCTGCATGTTATGGAGTGAGGTATCTTCTTTGTTCTTGAAGCAAATTAGCTGTCAGCTTTTGCAGGGCAGGCACAAAACCAAGCAGCTAAGCATCGGTTCTTGAGCCTGTTATTCTATTAGATAACGAATCCAGCTTTAGAGCTCCTGATGTTGGAACAAGAAGTTGCAGCCCCATAAAGTTATTTAAATGTGTTCAAAAAAAGATTTATGCCAATGTTGGTATTGTTTATTTTCCCATCAGTGGTGTAAATGCTGTCACGTAACTGTTTCAACAGGAATCTGAAGGTGTACCAGAATCACAGAATTGTAGGGCTTGGAAAGGACCTCCAGAGATTGAGTCCAGCCCCCTGCCAAAGCAGGTTCCCTACACAAGGTCACAAAGGTAGTCGTCCAGGTGGGTCTTGAATATCTCCAGAGGAGACTCCTCAACCCCCCTGGGCAGCCAGTTCCAGTGCTCGGTTCTTCTCATTTTGCCATTTAGCTCAGTCTGTTCTGATGGAAAAGGGGATATTTTGTTGTGGGTTTTTACTTGTTGTTGTTGTATGGGGGAAGGTGAAAGGAGTGGGGAGGAGAGGTTGAAGTGGGAGAGCTGCCTGAAGGGCTGTGGTAGAGAGAGCTGGGTTTTAGTTCTGATAAC
This sequence comes from Coturnix japonica, assembly GCF_054131305.1. NCBI lineage: Eukaryota > Metazoa > Chordata > Aves > Galliformes > Phasianidae > Coturnix > Coturnix japonica. The sequence goes on from NC_140664.1 coordinate 75,208,678, forward strand.
AAATTGCTGGGTGACCTTGTACAGTTTGAAGTTCTGTGCTGCTCTGACAGTTTCAGTGCACCAGACTCAGTGATAGTACTTGCTCTGTAAAGCACATTGAGATAGCTATAGGTGCATGCAATGCTCGCTGAACTTCAAAACCTGTAATCGGCTCTGGCTGCATCTGCCTTCCTCTGAAGGCTGCTGATCAGAGAGCAGCAGTTTTGACCAGAGCTCCAGGGCAAAACAAGTCATATCTTTTCCCCACCTGTCTGGGGAATGATGTAAATGAAGGAAGTGGTATAGTTTTTATTTGGCTTAAGGCAAGATTGTAGTTGCTGGAAAGCATGACTCTGTTGGAAACATTGTTGAGAACAGAGATGAAGGGTAACTAAGGGTAACATGGAGCATTTGGGATATTTATAAAAATGTGAAATGGCTTTTCTTGTTAAAAGAATGGTTGTGCATCATTAAAGGCTACAAAAGCAAAGAGGGAACATTCTTTTTGGGTCAGGAGGAAAGCAGTCCTTAGCAGTTGCTAATCTATTTATGTTCCAGTCATACTCAGAGTGTGACTTTGTGTGCTGAATCTCTTGTAATTAATTGCCTTGAATATGCCTCTCTGCAGCAAGATTCATTGTTCTGTTTTCCCCAAGAGGAAGGCTCAGATTTTTAGCTTTAGGACTTCCCTGTAAAATGAGTAGAGAGACATGGCTAAATTCCCATGTATTGTTTTGTTGAAACATTGTTAGTTATGGCTTCCATTACAAGAGTGTCAGTGCACAGTGATCTAGACAGAAATTGGTGCATCCGGTGGGAAGCAGCCAGTACCATTCTGAGGAGAATACATGAGTTTTGGGAGTCAGGTTTTGATCCCTGTTGATAGAGTTCCCAGAGCTTTGCAGAATTATTAGGATGCTGTTTCATTTCTTGCTTTCTCAGACTAAGACTATTTTTTATTCTTCTTTTCTCTTTTTTTTTCCTCCTCCCTCCCCCCTTCAACTTCTTCCTGCCAGGTTCCTTTTACTATTCCCCAAGCAATGCTCAAAACATCTACATGTTAAGCCAAGTTAGATGAAGGTGAACTAAAAGCTCCTCGCCTTGGGTGAAGATCTAGAGGGACAAGACTGAACACACTGCCAAGAACCTACGTAACTTATGTCTTCAAAAGGGCCTCCAGTTCAACCTTACTTATGTATGTGAGCCCTTCTCCTTGATGCCTTCCCTTCCCTTGAACAGAAGTGAATGCGTTTTTAAATAGTGAAGCATTTCTGTAGCTTCCTTTCAAGTCCCCAAGGTATTCTTGGCCGTGGGAACTTCTCTGTATAGCTCCTATGGAACTGGGAACTTGGAGCATAGCCATGACACTTCCATGTAAGCAAACACATATGTTCTATACAGAACTTTTCACTGATGTTGGTAACCTGGGTGGAATAGCTGATTTTTATTCTACAGATTTACTACTTTTGTGAATGGAAACCTACACTAAATTTTCTTCCCTGAGAGCTGAAAATGGAGTTGCTGTTAAGTTTCAACTGAATTTGAGACATCCTTAGATCCAGATGCTGTTCTTCCTGCTCTTCCTTCAATCCGTGGCCTGTTCAAGTTAACTATACGCTGAGGACCTCTAGGAACAGGAGCTATGAAGAATTATTTTTTTTCCTTCTTGCCTATCAGAAGGTAGGTCTGCCCCATTTGGGACTATTTTGGGACTCTGTAGTCTGGAATGGCTATTTCTTATTCTTTCTTACACCAGTGTTGGTAGGCTCATTGAGAAAGTTCAAATGGCTCCTCCTATATTTACTTGTATAGTTTCTAAAATTGTCCATTGTGCTGAAGCTGAGAAACCAGCCACGGAGATGGGCACTGCTGAAGGCAGAGGGCCTGCCTAGTGGCCTGCTTACCCTGCCCTTGGCCAGTGTTTGCCACAGGCTATGTAGATAAGCAAGCAGGGATTGCTCCCAAGAAATAAAACTATGGAGTTCTTGGCCTCCCTCCTGGAAGTGTAATCTGACAACCACAGTTCAGACAAGAAACTCTCAGCACTGATAATTCACAGTTTGACTCGCAAGTGCTACATCTCCAAGAAGGTGGTGGTATCTTGTCTTTGTGGCTTTCTTCTTGTTGTTTTCTTTGTTTGTTTGTTGCTTTTTGGAGAGCGGTCACTTATTTGTCATTTTCTGGAAGACCCCGCAAAGATGATTCAGAAACAAAGACAGGATGGAAAACTGCAGTGAATGCATAAGGCAGAAGTTTGACAAAGACTTTTCAATAGCATTGAAAATGTTTTATGAAGATTTTGTTCAAAGTGTCAGAAGTTCTCATCCCTGTTAGTTATGAGGGCAAAGTAAAAGCACAGTGAAGTGTGCAGGATCACATGATTACTGCTTTAAAATGGCTGCTTTTCCCTCCTTCCCGCAAATTCAATTTCAGTAACAACAACAAAAAAGTAAAGGTAGATAAGGGAAAAAAAACTAGAGTAAGTTAGAAGTTGGTCTTGGGCTGAGATTAAATATGATAAATTTTGTCTAAGGGAGATCTTGTAGATAGCAATTGAGAAAAAGATAAGAGTATTTTAAGACTGAGTTGAGGATCTGCTCTGTTTTACTTCTCCAAACCCAATAAGAGCTGTGTGGACAGAACAGCTTCTGTATACATAAGAGAGATCTTAACAGTGTTAAGATTTCAGTGCAAACTATGAATTCCCATATTCTTCCATAATGTCCTGAGTTTCTAAAGATCTAGTTGTTTTAATAGGAAAGGTACAGTTACAATAGTCTACCCTGCCAAATGCTTTTATCTGTATTTAAATATATTCCATTCCCAGTCCACCCAGAAGAGGACATACTGCCCTCTTCTTGTCCTTGCTTTCTTATGGCACGAGAATGCCTACAAAATACATATTATTTGTAAATTACCTGTGATATGGTTTTTTTTTGTAAGTAAACATCATTGAGGATGGCACATCTTTGGATGAATCATCTGGTGTTGGCCCTTGGGCTCTGTCCTCTCATGATCTCTGAGCTGTTCTGTGTGACCTTGAGCATGAGTTATTAAGTCAGACTTTTTGAAGAACTCTACGTTTCTAAGTAGAAACAAGTAGCTGTCTCCTTGTGGGCTTGCATTTCTTTACATTCTGCCAATCTTCTTGTTTGTTTTTGTTGACCAGTTCTGGTGCTGGTCACGAATTGCCCATATTCTACTAGCAGTTTTGTGTCCAGTGCTGTAGTAATATGCAAAAAGAATCCACTTCAGCTTTCTGTCTTTCATTGCTTCCAAATGTATAAATAAATAAATAAAACAGACTTGGACAAAAGTGGTAAAGTTCCAGAAAAGGTTTTGCTGTTGATAGAAAAAGGACAGAGAGAAAGGAAAGGCACATTATGATGTTTTGCACAAGCCAGAGCTTTCAGACTTGTTTGGTTCCTCTTAAGGTTCAGAAAGTTTGTCCATGCCTGTGGTCAGATATATAGCCTGTTGTGCTGTGTCCATGTAGCTGTTCTGAGGATGTTTCTGCCAGCAGAATAATGTCACACTCAACCCTTTTTAGAGGTACTGGACTAAGTACAAAATGGATCTATTTTCCTCTTGTACTCTGGCTTGCTTTGGTGATGGAAAATGTTGGTGCATGGAAATGCTGAGACAGACTGTCAAAAACAATAATTGTGTGAGATAGTGAAAAACATTTTCAAGGTATTGTGAAGAGCTGGGGGGAGCTTTCTGGGAAAGGAACTGGAGCTAGCCAAAGAGAAGTCTGGACTATTAAATGAATTAGCCTGTCATGAGGTTTTTGAAAGCAAGGATGGAGCTGTATTACATGTTGGCTTTGTGGCAAATGAGAGCTGGCGGGAACCTGCTCATCTGCATGTAGTTTGGGGATGAATTAAAGTCTTAAAGCCCATGGGTATTTTTTGAAAAATGGCATTTTGAAAGAGGCAAATTGGCTGCTAGGAGTCAGAATCATGGCAGAGCCAAAATAAGCTTCATATTTCTTAACCCCTACATCACTGTGAACTCCAGATTTTCCCTGAAGATGTGCAAATGCATGAGGACTGAGCGCTTTGAGCTGCCAGGTTTTAATGAGATGAGGAAAAGGAAAATGCATTACAGCTGTTTATTATGTAAATACAGATTTGAAAAAGATGGAGTTATTCAGACTTGATAATGTTCATAAGGAAAGGAAAGAGGCAGCTATAGAATAAGGAGAAGAGTGAGGGATGTGAGTAAACTGAAGATTCAAACTATGACTTCAGTGGTTGGCACGAATCAGCAGAATAAATAAAGTACTGAGCTGGTAGGGGGCTGGGGAGAAGTGTCAAGAGTAGCATAAACAGTGAGTCTAGAGCCAGCATGCTGTGCATTGTGTTAGTAGGCATCAAATGGAACTTGTGGGAAAGATAGCAGCAAAAGAAACTAAGGTTGGAATGAAGGCCACGGAATGATTTGCTATGCTCCAGTCACTTTTGTTCTGCTAAGTACAGTACTAAGAGAGAAATAAGCTTTGTTTTTTCTTATTAGAAAAGATGCAAATTAGATACAGTTGTGATTTATGTGATTCTGTGTATGTGGGAAGCTGGCATCAAGGCCTGAGAAACTAGCAAATTAAAGAGGCCTGAAGAGAAATAAAATGGGATCCCAAGGGATTGTTTATTCTCTCGCTATTAAAAAAGATCATTAAGAAAGATGTGCCTGTTCAAATTAGGTAAGTATAATTTCCAGCAGCTCATAGACACCAGTGCTCATGAGCTACCCTATGTATGTGTGAATGGGAGTTTTGGAGCCTAATTACCTTAGAATCTTGGGTATGGGGAAAATGCAGTATGGTACCAGCTCCAGATAGGTGAAGCAAGATGAGTGTCAGACTTCCAGCACACCTGTGATCCTGCTGCAAATGGTTAGATTGCAAGTGGTTTTACTTCTTGTTGGTAAGAGCTACTTTGAACTTCTCTAAGAAGAGTGGTGAAAGATGTTAAGTATATTGCTGGACACAGTGCTGATGAGAAAGCCAGGGAAGAATGTGATGCGCTGCCTTTCAGGGTTTCCTGTATCCATATGGTTTATTCCCCTTCTCTCATTAAAACTGATGGACACTGCTTTTTATAATGCTGTGTTTCCATCTTTGTACAGATTTATCAGGGAATGCATAGTTCCATCTACAGAAGGAACGCTGCTGTTCAGATTAACTCCTTCTAGGCATGAAAAGCCCATGCAGAGCAGGTAACAGAATGAAATAACTGCACTCTAGCATCCTCTGTTTAAAAATAAATAAACTCATTCATTTTTGTTTATACCACAGGACATAATGTAAAGGTTGCCTGATATCTATCCACTTTCAGGGTTCCTAAAACTGCTTGTGAAAATTTCTCTATCATATAGAATCTTACTGTTGAAAAGATCAAACTTCACCATCCTAGAGTAATACTAGGTTTATTGATTTAAACAACAACAAAAAGCTTAGAAGTGCAGCTAAGATTATTGAAATGTTAGGGGCCATCTTGCATCACTCCTGAGCCAGGCTAACTCATATGCTTGTCAGTGCTGCTGGTTCAGGGTTGCTTATCCCTTCTGGGCACCTGGCCAGCCTAACTTACAAAGCTGCGATTGCCGTGATTGCTAGGAATAGTTACACTTCTTGCCTCAGATTTCTCATGCCTTGTTTCTTTCCTTCTTCAAGAAAGTCTTAACATTCTCATGTCAGTTCTGAGGAGATCCTTATTTCTCCCTCAGGATGTCCCATAGAGGAGCAGACAGAGGCTCTGCAGGTCTTCCAAATGCAGTCTTTCCTTGGAGAGCAGCAAGCATGTGCCTCCCTTTCTTGGGATCAAGTCTCTTCTGCCCCACTTAAGAAAGCTTGGTCTCGCTGCTAGGAGGTAGGAAAAACAGATGCAAAAGATCTTAAATCTGATATTCTTGCAAGGGGACTGCCTCTCTCTTTGTGCATTCATGATGTTCTTATCCTTATTGCCCTTGCAGTTTCAGTTTGTGATGAGGCAGTAGTCTGAGAGAGAAAATCCAATGTTTATCTTGCTTGTGCCTTACACTATTATGCACTGTGTCCTCAGTGATAACGTGTTTCTGGGGAATGTGCCATCGGTTCTTGCCATTAGCACTGAAGCTCTTTCCAGGGTACAGTTGCTCTTCACTGATACAAATGGAGAGGAGCACCAGGGCTGTATGAGGCAGGGAAGTAATGGTGATGTGTTGGATTATGGCAGACTTTTGACCAGAATCTTTCCATCAGGGCATTTCCTGTGTTCAGACCAACTCCTTGCGGGGTACAAAACACTGCTGAGGATTTCTGAAGCCAACCAACTAAAGTCAGAGATTCTGAATGTGCCTTTCTAGATACTAGAAAAATTACATTTATTCTTAGCTGACAGAGTCTTCTGAAGACAAAGAAGCCTACTTTGAAATTGAAGGTGCATGGCTTGGAAGCACACCCACACCCGCTGCCAGGCAGTGAGAGAGTGAGCAAGCATCACTTCCATGATGTATTTCCTTCTCTGACCCTGAGGTCCTCTGGGAATGTAGTTGTTCTTATCTGTGTTCCACATGATGTCATGATGTGGAATACCAATAGCAAACATTACAAAACCATGACACTTAGGAGAATTGGAATCAAAACCTGACTTTGCCTTTTGGACATATTGATGTATTTAGTTTGTTTCTTGAATGTAACTTCACATTGGCATAAATGAACACTTTTTTTTGTAAACACTCAAAAATGAAAGAGTAACTTTAATTTCCTTAGGCAATGTAATGCTGATTTTACAGCTGCTTCTGTGGATGTCACAGTTCAACTACTGAGATCACAAAGCTCTGTTTGCAGACCCCTGTTTTAACATCACTCATCATCAGGCCTACAAAGCAAGCAAAAAAAATGTTGGTGGGCAGTGTTGCTTCCATTTGCTTTCTTATTTTGACCCCTTTGACTCAAGGGATCATCTTCTTTAGAAGCTCCTAGCTTTGCTCTGTTGTTAACCTTACTTAAAATAAGAAAAAATCCTTGTTCGGGACTTAGCAGATTTCCAGCTTTCATTGCCCGTGCTCTTTCTGTGCATAAAGCTCAGCAGCAGGGGTTGTGAGAAGAAAGGGAACATTTCTCTACCTTTTGACGTTTGATCACAGTGTGCTTCTATGACACAGTTGTCCTCTGATGCAATAGACTGTATGTGAGCTAGCACCAAAAGGAAGCTGTTACTTACTTTCACATTTTTATATGATGAAGTACGTGTGTGGTTTATGTATGTATGTGTTTTATTCCTAACTTAGCAGGTTTTCCAGTTTTTGTGTTTAAAATAGGACTGTTTGACAAAGATCCCAGTCCAGCCTGACAAGATTAGTGAATTTCACATACATAACGTTTTATGTATGCGGAGCATTGTCTGCATTTTGCATAATTGCTACTGGCAGTAGGCAGTTGGTGCAGCATGTGATTGGGGTGATGTCGAGGGGTTCAGTATGAGTGTCTGCTCCCACTGAGACACAAGGTACTATGAACTTATTGAAAATTAATTCATTAGGGAGAGGCAGGGAAGCCAAGCAAGACATTGGATAGTGTTAATATTCTGGGTTTTGTCTGGTAATTAGAACATTTTGGTGGAGAGAGAATTAGAACCATTTGGTGGAATTTGTTTCAGAAAAGAAGATCACAAAATCAGAGAGTGGTCTGGGCTAGATGGGACCTCAAGGATCGTGAATCTCCAATCCTCCCCCCTGCCATAGTCAGGGCCACCAACATTTAATACTAGACTAGGACTCCCTGGGTCCCCATCCAGTCTGGCCTTGAACACCATGGGGCATCCACAGCCTCTCTGGTCATCCTGTTCTAGCACCTCAGCACTCTCTTTGTAAGGAACTCCCACCTGATGTCTAACCTAAATCTTCCCTCCTTCAACTTAAAACTATCTGCGTTTGTCCTGCTATTATCTACTCTTTCAAATAATTGAGGAATATCTAGGAAATACTGTTTTATTATAGCATTATGAGTTAACTTCTCTCTGTGCAGAACAATGTGGTTTCTAGAGTATTTAGTCTAAAGTTATAGCCAGGTAATGTTGTAAAATGTGTCAAACTGGAACTAATGACTGAGACTATATGCTGTCTTCTTTGGCAGTCCATTTGGTTACATTCAGAATGACTGGATTGCTGTTCTGCTTGATGGGCTTGATTCTGGGGAGAAAAACGCAGTTTTAAGCTACTGAGTCTAAAGCAAATCTTTGGGCACTATATAAAAGGCATGTATATTTGTTTTCTTTAGCAATCCTATTTATTCTTGAAGAAACAATTAAGACTATGCTTTTTACCAGAGTCAAGGATGATCCCTGTCTTGCCCTAAACACATGTCATTTTTTGCTCATTTCTGTTCTAGGGGATTTGGTACCATCTTAATAGAAGATGTTGGGCTTTAAAAAGACTAAAGCATGTAAAAGCCTGATGATCTTGCAGCCCTAGACATAGTGATTGTGCATGATATTGGATTGCTGGAAAATTAATGCATTTTATTCCTTCCACAGAATCACAGAACAGTTGAGCTTGGAAGAGGCAGCCGGAAGATACCTGGTCTAAGCCTCTGCTCAAGCAGGGCCGCTGAGGGCTGGTTGTCCAAGACTGTGTCCAGGAGGCTTCTGAAGATCTCATGCCTTTCCAAGAGACCTGTGTCAGTGCTCAGCCATCCTTGCACTGAAAATGTTTCCTGATGTTCAGATGGACTATCCTGAATTTTTGTGCCCACAGCATCTTGCCCTGGCACAGGACCACTGAGAGTAGCCTCTTTGTCATCTTTATATCCTTCCTTCTAGTATTTACTGTGTTGATGAGTTCACCAGCTCAAGCCTTCTCCTTTCTGTGTATATCCTTTATATTTATATCCTATAAGATATCCTATAAGATATCCTTTCTGATATCTTCAAGCAGATATCAGGGTAGTTGAAGTCTCCAATGAGGACCAGGTCCTGCAAATGTGAGGCTTGTAGTTCACATGAGTTCAGGCATATGTACTGATAAGGTACCCTACACTGATGTACTGAAGAGGTATATGTACACCTCCTGTTTATCTCCTCTAATACTGAGGGTGATGTGAATGAGGATTTAGGGGAGAGTAAATGCTATTCTTTTAGCTATTCCTTTATTTCTCCATGCAGCTGCTTTATGTACTTATCTTCTGCGTCTATGTGGTGGTTTCCAGTTTCCCTCATTTCTTGTTCCCTGTGCAGGAGTGATGAGTAGGACCAAAAACACTCAGTCTCTATTGCTATATTTTGCACTGCACTTCAGAATCACGCATCAAACTGTTCTTCATCCTGGGAGCGAGTGCTTCACAATATATTTTTATATATATAATTTTTTCCTTGTGCTTAGAAAGGCTGGTGCATGGCAACCCACCAGTTGTGTTCCTCAAGGGCAGGGAAAAAAATGAAAAGGGAAAGCAAAGATCTGTAACTGAAGTATTCAGTTAGAAAAATGCGGGGCTGTACAGAACAGGACTACAACGTGGTGGTCTTGTGCCATATCACAGTTCTCATCCTGATGCTCACATTTTTGTTGGAAAGGGAAATATACTTCTGTGCCATCTTCAGCATAACTGTGCCCTCAAGATGCATGATTTAAGGTTGCCAACTCAGCCTCTGATATAGCACTGTAAGACTGCCTGAGTGTTGACAGCTGCTGGCAGTTCCTTAGCATGGAAAATCATAAGGATAACTGTAAATGAGCTGAGAGGTACCTCTTCCCTCCTACTCACACTTGTCACAACTCAGAAGAACATGAAGTACCTCTTCTTCAACCAGCAAATTGAGGTAGGTCATTGACCCCATTTTACTGAAGGTCTCTCCCATCCTCTCATCCATAAATGCTGTCTACTGCCATATAATTTAGCTCTAGTTTACAGTCCAATTCTGCCCACTGTTTGGGTAAAGCATGATGAGTTTGCATCAGTAAAAAGGAAGGCAATTATAGCTCCAGTATTATGTGTGTTTCAATTAATTTCAAGCGAGCATAGCTTTAAGAAATGGATCCCACCTAACAAAGTGGTTTAATTCCCTCGAGCCTTGTTTTCAGAACAAGCTTCTAAAGTACAGAGAAAAGTACCCTTTAGCAATGACAGCAATACAGTGAAGGACTCACTGAAGGAAACTGTTCTAAATGCTGTCTGGGCAAATTTAGAACTTGAAACAAGGGAAAGACATCGAGGTGAGTTCAGCTCTTCAGCTTACCCCAAAATACTTTTTGTATGTTGTACGTTAACTTACTCACACAGAACAAAAATGTTGCTGTGCTTTCTATTTCTGCTCAAAGTAACGCAAGAGAAGAGTATGCATGTGGCTTTCAACCAGTTCCAAGTACATTCTTCAACCTCTGGCTTATCTAGACCTGTTTCCTGACAGGACAAAAGTAGTGTTATGAACTCCAGTGCAATGCAACATTTTGTGAGGGGGGCTTACTCCTGCTCAAATGCCAATACTTAACCGTTTGCTGTTTGCTCAAGTGCTTGTGGCCATACCTATGTCAGAAGGAGAAATAGACTATCATAGAGAGTTTCCTCCACTGTACTACCATAGAGCCTCTTCTACAGCAACTCTTCTTCAACAACTTCATGATGCTCTTAAGTTCTCCGCAGAAGTTGTTTAAGCATCAGTACTAGAATCAGAGTAGAAAAGTGGTTTTAATGTAAAACTGCTTCTGGGAGGTTGTGACTCTAAATGAGGTGCCTTTGAAGAAACACTGGCTTCAGCAGCTCTTCTCACCCTTCACCTGGGCCCGGTCAACTCCCAGTTGCTGCAGCTGCCTTCGAGCAGCAGGAAGCTAAACCTGATTTATCTATGCAGTAACACAAGTATCTGCAATGAATCAGGCTAGACAAAGACCTGACTTCTGTGAAGGAGACTTGAAAATACTCATTTTTAAGAGCTCTAAGTCACTTATGACTTCTCATGCCTTATTGCTTGCTATTAGAATGTCAGTTGTCTTGGCTTTGCTTTGTTTCAAAAGACTAAATGCTCCATAACACTGTACCACTCAGATACACACTCCTCAGTTTTCTGGGGCAGAGAATTTCTATTTATTTGGGAACAGATGAAGGTAAAGTTCTGTTACCTAGTAGGTATTTGATGGAAGAAACAAAGCATTATGTTTTGTCACATTTCCTTGCCGACGTAACTTAAATTATCATTATTTTTTCCCTGCAGTCTTAGGGAACAGTAAGAAATAATAAGAGAAGACTCTAGAAGATTCACATACCTACACTATTGGAGATGGCTCCTGTGGACAGGGATTGATGGTAGCAATTCAGATTTGAAGGGAGGCTGTAAAAAAGAGCAAAGTATGTTCTACTTCAACTCTTGAAGCCTGTCTTATTGGATGGGCCTCACGTGCGGGGTGAGTTTTTTGTATTCATTTCTTCTGCATATTCACCCTAGAGCCAAAGAAATAATAAACCCTACATCGTTTACTCTCTCTACACAACCTCTTCAGTATAACTACCTGCACCTTTACTGTTTTACAGTTTCTGCTGAATGCTTCTGACCTTCAATGAAAAAAGTTCTGACCCTCCACAGGTAAGTTTTGCATATCAGTAACTACTGGGCACCAAAGGTACTTCCTGACCTATCTGGGACTGTACAGCATTTTCATACAGAAAAAAAGTATCTGTGTAGTGGAATGTACATTTATGATTGAAAGCATAAAAGAAGCCAGTTATTGTGTACAGAAATTGGTCTGAACTAAGGATTTTTTTCCAATTTATTTGCAACTGACTATGCAACTTGTAGGCATGCATTGCAACAGCCTGGCTAACTGTAACAGCACAAAATGAAGCAGAATTCAATTGGTTGATCTCCACTTGGTGTTATTCCTCCTACCTATCTCTAGGTCCAGTCTGCTGTTTCAGTGTAATCCTTCTGTATGTAAGGACAGCATAAATGAGTCTCAAGCCAAAATTCAACCTATGCCCAAGTGCCTCTTCCAAGGTGCCAGAAAAGGGCTGTCCTGAAGTGTTATCCACCTCTTCTCAGAATAAATGTTGGTACAGTTTACCACAACTGGTTGATTTTCAGCTTTTCCTTGGAGGAAACAACTAGGAGCTTATATATGTTTGACAGAGTAAAGCATGAATGTTGAAGGTGCTAATTTTCAATATCTAAGCAGTACTTCCTTTAAAATCAGAACTGCCTTTGAAAAAGACAACTGTATGAGAACAACGTTTAAAATGTGTTAAGAAATATTAGTTTTATTTAACCAGTTTTCACAGCTGAATATTTATTCTATAAAAACTTTACAGATTGTACAGTTTATATATAGTTCAAACTACTAGAACAAAAAAGTAGGTCCCACAGATGCAAAAATACTGTACCAATCCAAGGTAAAGGCAGATTTACACACTGTACAGCTCTCCACTGGGAAGGGGAGGTGGGTCAGTTCCAAGTAAAAACTTCAAAACTGTACAAAAATAAGGTTTGATTTCTATCCCATTCTTCATAATACATTCAATAAGATTGCAAGCACAGATACCCAAATAATAATAGATATCTGCAGTCAGGAATCAATAACCACTCCTGAAAGGAATGCAAAATAGGTCTATTTACACAGGGCACTCTTTTACACCATACTGTATATAGTGTATATTTAAAATTAAAAAAAAAAAAAAAGCATAGACAAAGAACATTAAACATCTAATATAAGGTAGTTTTTTTTAAGGTTTTTTTTTTTTTTTTTTTTTTTACTTAATAGTGTGCCAAAAGAATTTTAACTTATTAAATAATATATTCTAAGTGAACCTAAAATTTATGAACATAAAATGCATTTTTGGTGTAATACATCAATTAAACCAGCAAATAGGAAAAAAAAAACAACACAACCCAAACAACTGTATATAAAGTAGTATTCTCACCCAGCAACAGAAGCACTTATGTAGTTATTTAAAAAAAAAAAAAAAAAGGCTATTTGAAAACCCACTAAAACTAACTTATAACTTAGGATATCCATACATAGATATTCAGTGATTCACTAATACTGCAAAACAAGCTTTTTTTGTCTTTTTTTTTCCCTTACCCCTCCGCATTCCCCTTGCTATCCCCCTCATTGCCTTTCCCCAAGAGACAGTGGTTTCTTCACGTTATCTGGGTAAGAATTAAACACGTTCCTGCTCTCCTTCCTGACACACCTCTATATCACTCCTCTGAAAAGGGCAGAGTGCTTCCTTAGCATGAATCCTGAGCACACTCTTTTGGGCAATATTTTTGATTTAAACTTTAAGGTGTACATCTGAAAAATGTTAGGATGTTCCATTGAGGTATGTCAACCTTCTTCTGAGACAGTGCCTTATGTCTTAGCTGACTTGTTGGACAGTGAAAGTAAGGGCTGGCTAATACCCGTTTCAATTCTGTATTATAATGATAAAAGAAAAGCATTATTCCAAACTTCCCTGCCACACAAAAAAATAATGCAACACCATTTCACTTTTTAATCCATTCTGTTTTATACAGTACTAGCCAACGATGACCAAAACTAGAGCCTTTAAGGAGATGGGAAGTAGTGCACTCTATCATTGTTTACCTTGTGTGTGCATGTGTCTACGTACACAACCTCACACATTATATTTTGTATATATAAAAGTTATATGTACACACGCACTTTATGCATGTGCATATATATGTACACACACAAAACAATCAGGGAGAAAGGAGTTTTGTTCAAATTTAAGTGATACAGTACTTTCATACCCCTTGACAATAAAATGGGGGGGGAGGGAAGGGTAGGGAGGAGGGATATACTACTGTTCCCAAGCTGAGCCAGGGGAGAGTTTATATAGGTTTTAAAATGGGCATATTTTATTTGCCCTGATGTCCAAGAAGTACAATTCCAGTGTCAATGGGCACCTCATCAGAACTCATCGATTTTTCTTTGCAGATATTTTAACATCGAGTCCATCCCCTGTGCTGAGCCCCAGATTTTCTTCAAAACTTCACACTCCTTTTCATTTGCCTGTTCCAAGTCCACCTTCATAATATTACGTACTAGAGCTTTGGATTCTTCAAGTACCTACACCAGAAAAAGAAGAGTTTGTTCAGTTTTGAGCAACTTATGCATTAAGTTTTATATAAACGGATCCCGATGTCATTCATGAATTTAAGCTTTTCATGTACTACGCGTGTATGACTTTATAGTGATAATGAGAGAAAACTAACTTAATTGAAAGTTAACTGTAATACTGTTATCCAGAACTGCTCCAGTAACCAGGTAGACATCCTAATTTAAGCAATATTTAGAACATTTCAGCATTTTCACAATCCACAATTTTCATGCACAGAACAGTTGCTTTGTATTGTATCTCTTACTCTGAGGAAGCAGGGGATTGTGGCAGTTGCAGCCATCATACAGAATGACCAGAAGCGCATGAAGACACAAATGCCACAAGCATCACCAGTAAAAACTGAAAGCTTACCCTATTGTCAAAAACTGTGTTTTTGCTACACAAATATTTTTGAGTCATCAATTTCCTTGATAATTTAAATTACAACACAAGATACATTTAGGGCAACTGCTTACACTGTTAATTAGAAAAAGTTGGACTTCTTTACCGTATCATTTATACTTAAGAAATATACTTTGTTTTTAACTTAAGAGTGCAGTGATCTTAACCACAACATATTACAGCATGTGATCAAACAAACAAAAAAAAATCAGATATAAACTCCTTAAGAAATCCAGAACAACAACAAAGAAACTAAGAAAACACATTTACAGTCATTACTATACTGGAGCGTGACCCTTGTCTTCTTTTAAGAGATGGAGGGTATAATGATGTAGTCTAGCAATACATCAATTTTTATTTATTTCCTTATGATAAGTTGTTTATAGTTAAATTAAGGACACTTACAACTGAATTACATGTCACCAGTTCCTTAATTCGAACCATTACTTCTTGTGTGAACGTTCCTGGCCAAAACACTTGAGAGACCAGTCCTTTGGCACAAGCTTCTTGCGCAGTCAACTTCCTTCCACTGAACAACATTTCATTGGCCTGAAGGGATAGAAAGTTACTTCTGGTATGAAATGTAATGAGACAGAACTCATTAAAGGAAAAATGCTCAAAAGAAAAGAGAAAATGCCTACGCTATTTGAAAAAGTTTGACTAAGGCTCTTCCAACTTCAGTTATTAAGGAGTTGCCTACAGATGAGCTGGTCAGTGGTGCTGACTGCACAGCTTCAGTAGTTGCAGAATAGAAATCTGTGGTTAAGTGTGGAATGTGTAGATGGCTTTTGTCATTTCCTATTAATGAGCGTTCATAAGCTTCAGCTTTCTTGGAGCACTGCAGCCATGATTAACTGTACTTATGGTAATAGGTTACAATGCCTAACAGATCTGTAATGAACTCATCACCTTGCTTTCCATGATAACAATGCTTGCAGCAACTAAATCTTTCCTAAAAATAAAAATAAAAATAATTAAAAAAAACCTAAAAGCCTACATTTATCTGTAAATTATAAAAATAAGCCAGTTCTGGTAGTAGACCTCCTTTGAAATGCTTATCTCGTATGGAAAGCAGAGTTAAAAAAAATAAAAATAACAGCAGACCGCTTAATACTGAACACTCCAAAACCTAAATATATGTGGTTTATTTTGAGCCTGTCTCAAATGTCTTCAGCACTATAGCATTTCATTTGTGATACATTTAAAATAGCTGGCTTATCTTTTGGAGTTCCATCTCCAAAACCCATCGAAGCAAGTGAATTGGATATTAGCTGAATTCCGTTCAAAGAAAATTAACATTGAACTGATTAATTCTTTCCAAAGCTGCCAGAAGAGCCTTTTTTTGGAAGGAATTAAACAAACAACCCCACAACAACAAACACAGCAAAAAACAAAACAAACAAACAAACAAAAACTAAACAGAACCCAGAATCTTAGGAAGACCTTATGCATTGAAAAAAAAAACATTAATAAAGGTACAGAAGAACAATACATTTTATACAACAGTCTCTGTAAAGTTCTTTGATTTCCAATCACACACTTGACTATTTAATAGCTTCCCTGTTAAACATGACCCTACATGTTTATGTATCTCTTAACGAAGCTTCTTATACAGACAGTTAAAACTTTGTATTTGCCTTGACATCTGCACAGAAATAGCCAGTGAACATTAAAAGCTCAGAGAAACTGTCAATCTTGAAAAAAAAAAAAAAAAAAATCAGCTTTACTGCTCTTTAATGACTAATTACATTCAAAATATGACAAAGCCATCACTGGACACTTGGAACATGAGGCTGTTTGGTTGCTGACCCCCAGCTCAGTAGGCTTGTGAAAAGGAATGCATCCTAGGATCTTTGACATATATGTTATATATCCCTGTGAAAGGTTCCAGCAAGCTTAACTATGCAAGATTTATCATTGTAATTCTACCTTCTAATTTTCTAGATCACACACAAACTATACTCTAAACCCAAAAATCAGTGACATACACAATTTGGACTGAAAAATAGGAAATGGAGGAAAAAAATATTTGGAAATTGGATTTGAATTTTGAAAGATACTTAGCACTGATTTTGAACAAAATGTGAATCTACTGGGAGTTGGGAAATTTAACACCTTAAGTAAGTCAGCTAATCAGCAGTTACATATTCTTCACATAGGTCTTAAGTGATGAGGTTAAAAAAATGAAGGTTAGAAAACATTATTATTATTTTCAAAGACGCTGTTCTCCTGAATGTGAAGACAACAAGCACTAGCAGTGCAATCATCTTATTTCTGCAAGCTCTATCACAGCATTAACAAAAGCTCACGTGAAATACATATTCTTAACAGTGATCTCAGCTGACAGATTTTGAAGGGGAGTCTTTAGATTTACATTCATTGTATGCTGGAGACCCACTGTCAAGTTTTATTCATCTGACTGCATCTTGTATCTGCTCTGATATTTAACATACTTGTTGCTTGCTTTCTAACAAATAGAAACAGCCACAGAAATGAAGATGATAAAAATACTTCATTAACACCACATTCTCATGATCAACTCTCGTATTCATTGACTCAGTTTCATACTTATCCTTTCACTGAGAAATTCCCATACTGCACTGAGACATCTGCTGATCTCTGTTTCCCTCTGTCAAAACAAAGTCCATCAAGGCACTACCACACAAGTCTAGATGCCATGGAACACCTCAACTCTCCCATGCGCTGCTGTCAAGAGGCAGCTGCTCTCTATAGTGCTAAAGACCGTGACTAGTGCAGACTACAGACACTAAGAAATATGAATCCCCCATGCCTGACACAAAAGCTTAAGACATAGTGCTAGTATGCTAGAGACTGGTTGAAAAAAAGCCAGTGAGTGGAACTTGGTCACACAGCTTCTGTGCTTTATGGCCAGAACCATAAAAGAAACAGAGCAAGAATTCCAGAGCAGACACAATAACAGGGCTTCCCAAACAGACTTCACAACCTCTATTACAGATTTGCTTTCAGAACTAAAAAGCAGGGCTTAAGCTTCCTTCTAAATTTCTTGGTATTCCCAATACGGAATCAGTATTGAATTCTAAGGTCTGGACTTCAAATTTCCTGCAGTAATGAGCTTCACACCAACCGCATTCTAGGAAAAAATTCTACATGACCGACTGCTCAGCAGCCAAGACTGACCCATTTAGCAAAGGTATTTCCAACAATCTTGTTCTAGATGGGTTTTTCTTTTTAACTAGGTGCTGCTGATAAAAGGAATGCAATGAAACCAGTCTACAAGAGCTAAGTGCAGGACTGGCTTGGTATCTGCTTCAATACATCTGTAAAAAAATTTTAAAGCACACAGAGATCCCCCTTCTTTTGTATGACTTTTTTCCCCTGCATGTTTGTCATCTCCTGCTTGTTGCCTCTTGTTTCTGCTGACTTCTCTGCAAAGTATGCTGATTTTGTGAAATTTCTAACATGGCTTCTGAATGTATTTCACAAAACCCACTGATTAAGGACCAACTTCATCTTCCACAGCATTTATACTGCTGTACTGCAAAGAGTCAACGATAGAATGAAAGCAGAAGCTTGGGCTTTCCCTTGGAAAATGCATTTAGCTACGGAATAATACGGAATTATTAGCACTAGGAGCTTCGTGTTTAAATCTTTAGGTTTAAGAATGAGAGCATTCACAAAGGCACATGAAGGAGTACACCAGGGAAGAGCTTGTGTTTTTATGAAAATTCTGAAGAAACAAAAAGTAACAACCACAAGACTCACTCTAAAGGACGAAGATGGATGGAATGGATGGATGAATGGATGAATGAATGGATTGATGGCCAAATAAAAAGGGAAAGGAACAATCAGTAGGTTGTAACATGCTAATATATTAAATACACTCATAACTATTAACCTGTTTCAATTACCTTTTCTGTTCTCTTCTACTGACTAAATCCAGACATCACGCAAATAATTAGTTATGAGATCTGTTTGAACTGGTGCTCTTAACATACCAAAAAATCTGTATTTTAAAAACAGTAAATGCCTATGGGGGAAAACTGGATTTTATAATAAACAGTAACTTAGGAAAAAAACACAGAGCTACGAGTGCTTGTTTCACACTGTAACTATTCAGTTTTGATTGGAATGGGATGTAGGTCCAAGTTTCCAAGGAATGCAGCATAAAAAAAGTAAACAGCACAAAATAACGTAGGTAAGAACAGTTTAAGTAATATTTTCTTACATTCAGTTCTTTCATCTGATTGGAAAACAAGGAAGAAGAGAAAAATAATGTGGCTTATAGCTTCAGCAGCAATGCAAAGCATTATCAGTTACCTCAAGCCAGTAAAACTGCATATACAATACACAAAGCTAAAATTAAGAAGAGAAAAAAAGATTTGCAAGGGTGACTTGGACCAAGTATTTCCTGCATAACACACTCATTTAACACCAGGAGAGATCCATAATGTAAGGAAGTTCAGCACAACTTCTTGAGAATGAGTGCATGAAAGCTCATTTACCTATTTTGCATATTAGCTTAAGACTGCTGATAGCTGGCGATACAGGGATCTGATACATAAGCACAGACCAGTGTACTCTTTACACTTGCTGATGCTGTGCTGAAAGCAAGACACCAGTGGCTGGTCTTCTGAAGACCTCAGCTGGGCGTACGTATCCAGGTACACATCTCCCCCTGCTGCCACCATAAGGGTTAAGGGTGCGCATGATGTGGGATTAGGTCCCACACTTGCTATTTGGTGCCTTCAGGTGTAAGATAAGTTGTAACAGCAGAAAACCTATAAATACTGGTTTCTCATGAAAAGTTTTCAAGAGAGAAAGAAAATAAAGACAGCAAAGCTTAAAAGATTGTGAAGTCACTGGATAAAGTTTCACAACTGTGTTGTGAAGCTGTCATCCCCTGCCCTGCAAGCTACTTACAGAAGCCAGGCCCATTATCCGGGGGAATGTAAGGGATGAACATCCATCTGGACTTTGTCCAAAAGTAGTGTATGGTGTCTGAAACCAAGCCTTCTCATTAGCCCAAACCACGTCACACAGAGGCAATATAGATGCTCCAAGTCCAATGGCTGGGCCATTTACTGCTACAATGATAGGCTTCTTAAACTGAATAAAAGTATTCACAAAATTCCTGAAGAAAAACAAGAACATGCACTCATGTATTAAAAGCAAAATATACCAGGCCCTTGAGATCTCAGTAATAATTAATCTCTATAGCAACGTCACTTTCAAAACCAACCTGATAACCTACTGTGAGGTAACTAGCTTTGCCAATGAGGACAGAGCAGCAGATATTGTCTGCCTAGACTTCAGTAAGTCTTTCATCACCATCTCCCACAAAACCCTCACAGGGAAGCTGATGAAGTATGAGTATGGTGAGGTGGATTGAAAACTGGCTGAATGGTTGGGCCCAGAGGGTGGTGATCAGTGGTACGAAGTCTAGTTGGAAGCCAGTTTCCTGCACTGCATCCCATGGCTAGGTACTCAGTCCAGTCATGATTAAATTCATTTGTGACCTAGGTGGGTTAGCGTATTCTTAGAAAGCTTACTGACCATTAAAAAGCTGGCTACGGTATTGTTCTGCCACACGGAGACCTCTACAGACTGGAGAAACATCTAACAGGAACCTCATGAAGTTAAACAAAAAGGAGTGCAAAGTCCAGCATGGGAGCAACAGCCCCATGCACCAATTCATGCAGGAGGCCAATGAAAGCAGCCTGGCAGAAAAAAAAGACTTGGTCCCAGTGGACACCACTTTGGACATTTGCCTTGTGGCAAAGGTGGCTAATGATAATTATGGGGAGTGTCATAAACAGGTTGAGTGAAACGAGTGCTTTTCCCTTAGCACTAGGAAAAACACACCCAAAATACTGAGTCCAGTTCTGGGTTCCTCAATACAAGGGAGATGGGGTGTAACTGGACAGTGTTCAGTGGTGGGCCACAAAGCTGATTAACAGACCGGAGCATATCTTCTATGAGGAAAGGTTGGGACCGTTCAGCCTGGAGAACAGAAAGGTCAGAGTGTGGGAAGGATCTTGTCAATGTATACAAAAACCTGAAGGGAGGCTGCACAAAAGATGGAGCTAAGCTCTTTCCAGTGGTGCTCAGTAACAAGAGGCAATGAGCACGAACTTCAAAACCCTGTCGTGACTTGGTCCTGGGCACCCTACTGAGTGGACCAGATGAACCCTGAGGTCCCCTTCCAACCTCAGCCACTCTGTGATCCTGAGAAAATCTGATATTGCTCCCAGTCCAACAAGGCAGATTTACAGGACAGATGTGGGTTTAATGACACTGACATGGAAGCATTTGTGTTAAAATATTGTGCCTCATACAGCCACTCTCTCTTAGATGATGGGATGATATACACTTGTGTATTCTCATACTGATCAACACAAAAAGACCATTGTTCCAGTTCCAATAAAAGTATGGATGTTTATGATTTCCCTTCTCTCAAACAAAAGATATATTAAAAATGCGTACATAAAAGTTGGGGGGTAGGGAGAGAGAATTCCAAACTCAAAAGTAAGATGCTGATATTTCTTAGTTACTCATAGAATGGCTTGGGTTGGAAGGGACCTCAAGGGTCATCAAGCTCCAACCCCCATGGCACAGGCAGGGCTGTCAACCTCCACATTTAATACTAGACCAGGTTGCCCTGGGCACCATTCAACCTGGCCTTGAACATCCCCAGGGACAGGGCATACACAACCACTCTGGGCAGCCTGTTCCAGCACCTCACCGCTCTCTCTACAAAGAGCTTCCCTCTGACATACAACATAAATCTTCCCTCTTTCAACTTAAAACCATTTCCCCTTGTCCTGCCTTTTTCCATATTTGTAAAGAGTTGACTCCTCTCCTGTTTGTAGTCTCCCTTTAGGTACTGGAAGGCTTCAATGAGGTCACCCTGCAGACTTCTGCTCTCCAAGCTGAAAAAGCCCAGCTCCCTCAAGTAGTTAATAGGTCTGACACATAAGGATAAAGTTGTCCATATTTAGTGCGGGTACATGATTATTAATTCTGAGGTGAGCATATAGGAATTAGCACCTGTGAAACAGTCTTTTGCTCTGAATGACAGGTGGCTTTTCAATTCAGTTTTAGATACTGAACGTGGGATTCCTATTAAAAAGGTCTTCACTCATAAATTTAAAGTTTAGACATGTACAGCATGATAGCAACTGAACATAGGTCTCTGAAAGAGTATAGTTATTCTGGAAGTATGCAGAAGTTATTGCAAGATCTCGGGCCTTAAAAAAGCATTCAGAGGATAAGCTGCTTCCCTGTACATGGGCACAGAAGAACCACACACTATTCCATAAACATTCTTCTAGTTCATAGTAGTGTATATGTGTATAAATTATCATTACTGTAATTTTCTTCTTCCTTTTCTGTCTAAGTAAATAGTTTTTAATCTTCCTAAAATTCCAACATTTTTTCCCTCCTGCCAATTTTCTCCCCAACCCACAGAGACATCGTGGAATGAGCAAAAGGCAGCATGGCGTTCATCTGCTTGCTGGGTTAAAACACAACAGGTAACTAGTATTAACTAATTCACTACTATTTTATTTCTAAAATATCCATAATTCTACTGCTCTTTATCAACTACACTGTTAATTGTTCAGTCACAATCATCAACACAATCATCTTGTGTTTCTGTGTTCAGTTAGTGATCCTGAAAGCATGTGGTTGTTGAAGTCTTTTAGAATTGGCTTCAACTGAATAAATATTATCATAATGCCAGCTTCCGCAGTTAAATTTTAATAATATAAATAGGTATGCATAAAATAAGAACCCAAACAGAAATGGACAGGGAGTATAAAAGTGCTGTGTGCATATCACATAACAGGTGAATATCTGAAGTACTCTTGAATTAGAAGCCACGGAAATAGAAAAGATAAAGCAAGTCAGACTAGATAAGGAAAAATACCTGCTCAGATTACTGAAGATATGTTTACATACCTAATAGCTTCTGCCATCTTAGTGCTTTCCTTTTTTCTATCATCCGTTAAGCGTCGTATAAAATAAATAAAATCAAGACCGCAGCAGAAAATGCTACCAACTGCGCTGAACAGCACAAGTTTACTGTCGTCAGCAGCTGCTGTGTTCAGTGCACTTTGGACTTCCTTCATTACCTGGAGGAAAAAAATAGATAAATAAATTGATTAGAATACTTTTATTACAGCATTAAGTGTGCTGTTCTTCCCCCTTAGTCATGAAAGATCTCAGTCTTTGAGATCCTTCATTTTTCCTTACGAACCAAAAGTTATCATTTATAAAGTTTGTTATTCAAATGTAAGGAAGTTTAAAAACAAATAAACAGCAAAACAACCCAAAGCCCCACCAGTATTAGCTTTGTGTTTCTAAACGGAATTAGAGTGAGATAATGAAATTGTTAAGAAAAGATACATTAGATGTTATCTCCAACTACAGAATTAATTCAGCATTTCTGTAATTTGGACAGCAGATGGCACATGCAACCAGTCCAGAGGAAAAGAACCTTTATTCAGGCTAAAGTTTGTTTTCAGTTGCTCTTCACTGATCTCCACATAACAGAAGTTCCGATGTTGTCTTCAACATCAAAAGTTCAGGTAATAATAAGTTAATACCCTCAACTGAATTATGCTACAAGTCGGTTGGATGTATAGTAACTTGCAAGCAAAGCCCCAGATCTCATGTAGTGTGTTTGTGCCTGAATAAAAGGTAGAAATAAGGCCAAGAGCGTTATAATTCCTTTTGCACCCTCACCACCTCTTCCCCCTGCCCCCCTTCAAAATTAGAACTGTTCTGACCTCTGGATTTAGTGAATTATTTTCAGATGATTTTGTTGATAGCAAGATGTGCGTGAATCCATCTTGTTTCCTGACAACAATGTCTCTGTACCGGTATGCACTCTCTGTTTGTCTCACACTGAAACGCAGCCTTTTATCAAAAGGTTGATCTCTACGGTCATCAATAAACCTCCGCTTGCTGGCTGTCACTCCTGTCACAGAAGTCTGCATGTTGGTTGTACCATTGGCTGCTAATGCTTCCATAAACGTAGATGTACCTAGAAAATAGTTTAAGTAGTAACATCCTATTAATTACATTGTATTAGTTCAACAGTCTCATAATCCCTACAGCATGAAAACACGCTATGCATACAGTTGTGAACATATAATTAATATTGAACTTCTTCCCAGGGAAGTTGGTGAAATGTTACAGAAACATACACTGCACACTGAGCAATAATACAAATGAATTTTACATTTGTGAGAAAAAGAGCAAAGCAAACCAGCAATATTTGTTCTTAGGGAGTAGGGAAAGGTTTATTTGTCCCTAATGTCAATGCACTTCAGTAGGTTTATGAAGTATAATAAGTAAATAGAATCAGGAGAGATAGTAATACCCTGCTTTTTCTTTTTTCAACATCTTTACATGGTCTGACAGCATCACAATTGCAAAGAGGAAGCAGATGCCTTTCAATTTCAAACAACAAGAAGTTAATAAATGGAAGAAAAATGACACAGCAAGCCAAATAAATACCTTGATCGACGAGATCATAGAAACCATAATAGTCTTTAAAGGAAAGCAGAAATGAAGAAATACAGGCTATATTGCTTTGGGAAAGAAACAAGACCCATACAGTGATGGATATTTTAATGGATTCATAGACAATGAGATATTTCTCAAGTCTAAACAATTCTGCTATTAAAACTGGCAAACTGAGTATTATGTCTTTCTGGTCTTGTTCCCAGTAATTTAAATAGACAGTATTTGAAGGAATGCAAGTAAACAGGCCATTCGTCATAGCACAGAAGGGATAGGTTTTTCTGTACTCCACATTAGGGTGCATAATATCAAATAATTAGCATTCACAAGAGAAAATAAGAACATCTTGGCTTTATTATACCCATCTATATGTTAAAATCTCAACGTAAAATTCATCAGATTAATGTAATGGAATGTGCAAGGTGAAAGGCAACAGTGGGATTAAGATGTTGGAAAAAATGCTGCAGGCCATGACACAGAAGGTTTGAAAGCCTTCTGCTGAAAACCGAGATATTAGTCTGTGTCAAAATCTACTAGATAGCCTCAGTCCTTATCTCACTGATATTTCTGGACATCATCAACATGTTGCCTTTAAAAAGCAGAATTTAAACACAAACAGGCAATTAAACATCACTGCTGGATCTTGTTTCATTCTTCAAAAAACTTGCTGAAGAAGCCATATTTTTCAAGTTTGGATAACAAATGAAGCTGTAATTGTTTATTTACAAAACACAATTGTTGGTGTAATGAAGGCGTTATATAGACTCACCCAAATAATTTATATTCCCACATTTCAAATTTATTTAAGTGTTGCTTAATTTGACCCATATGAAGTCTCATATAAAAGCTAACGAAAGCAAATCTGGGACATTAAACTTTTCCTTCTACTTGTATTACAGAAACTGCTTTCAAATAAGTGAACCTTTATATTAAACATTTGTAAATAAATACTCCTCTCATCATAAATCTGGTCTTATTAAAAACACAGAATCGTGAAGGTTGGAAAAGACCACTAAGTTCATCTAGTCCACCTACCAACCCATTCCCCACCATGCCTACTAATCACATCCCTCAGTGCCACATCTACATATTTATCGCACACCTCCATGGAAGGTGACTCCACCCCCCCTGTGGGCAGCCTGTGCCACCACCTCACCACTCTGAGAAGAAATTTTGCCTAATTAAATAGGCAACTTACCTGTCAAAGGAACTATGCAATAAGGTTTTACTTTGCTATTTCCAAACCTTTGCATTGGTGTTTAAATTCTCTTATTATATGTCTTTATCTTCTTGAGAAAAAGCTAACTCAAGATTTTAATTGTTTGAAGTGAAAAGGTTTACAGAGCTGAGTTCAGCTTGTAAACAACCTCAGAGAGAATAGGTGTGAATAAAATGAAAAGGAAGATAAATATTTTACATTGTCACAAAAGATTCACGCTTATTCCCAAGTTTTTCTACATCTCATCAAATTCCCTGTTTTCTTTTCAACAGAATAAATAAAAATTTTATGCAGACCAAATGTGAAATTGATGAGTGATGCTTTAGATACTCTTCCCTTTCCAACCATACTATACAGATTACGTTCCTTTAAAAATGATTCCCATCAAGGGAAACGCACAGAAACAATACTGTTACACCATATTTCTTTAGGAAAATAGGATGAAATTGCATCACTGTCTGCAACAGTTTGTTTTTTTTCCATAGGAAATATGAATTAAAGCAAACATGATTTCTAAACCTTGATATATTGATTTTAGTGCTTTTTGTGATGTCAAGGACAGAAAAAGTAGGGAACTGGGAGAGTGCAGGAGACAAGACTGAACTAAAAAGAACCTCACAACCCACCAACAAAAAACCTTCAGTCAGTAAACTTGCCTAAGAACTTTGAGTAGACCTTTGCTCACAACTTATACTGCTAAGGATGTACTCAAGCAGCAGAAAATTTGGCAAGAGGGAACAAGATATAAACACCACACACTTTTCTTGCTTTTTGAATGGGCAAGAGATGTTTTAGGTTCTTCTGTAAATTTTGTCCACACTTGTCAATAGTTAGTTCCAAACCACAAACAAGGGACAGCTGCAGTTCAGTGGAAAAAGGGATATTTAGCTTGTGCTGAAGTGCTGTTTCTAAAGCCGATGG
This sequence comes from Coturnix japonica, assembly GCF_054131305.1. Classification (NCBI taxonomy): domain Eukaryota; kingdom Metazoa; phylum Chordata; class Aves; order Galliformes; family Phasianidae; genus Coturnix; species Coturnix japonica. The sequence goes on from NC_140664.1 coordinate 75,234,777, forward strand.
GCTTTCGGTTCCCATGTAATTGTTTCAAGTGTGTTTACAAGACATGAAGGAGAATTTTTCCACTGACAGAGTTAAAAAAAGTTCAATTAGCATTTGTTACTAGCAACGCATGTCTGGTATTCTACACCTTGAAGCATAGGGGACAGTTTCTTTGACATTCAGTCCTCAAAAGCAAAGAAACAGACCAGAGATGTAAAGCAGAGCTTTGTGATAGACATAAACAGGTAAAGGTTACACAAGTGAATGCAGAGCTATGTTTATTTTTTAAACAGATCATAGTTGCAGTTGGAACACTGGCTTTGGGTGGTTTTTTTTTTCCTGTTCACAAAGGAAGGCAGACACAAAGTGTGGGAGTTGAAAGAAGGACAGAACAGCAAAGGTAACATCCTCACCCTTCCTAGAGAAGACAAGAACACAAGAAGGCCATGTTCCCAAAGTATGAAGGCGAGAACAATCAAAATACATGATGCCAGGAATCTCCCAGATAAACACACTGAGTTCAAAACAAGAGATCAGATCTCCTAGACAGAGGCCAGCGGAAGGCAACAAAGACGTGAATGGCAGGGAGCCTCTCCCATATGAGGAAAGGCTGAGAGACCTCAGACTGTTCAGCCTGAAGAAGATCCTCTCTAGGATCTTAAAGTTTATAAATATCTGAAGTGTAGGAGTCAAGCTGATGGGGGTGGAACCATTTCTGTGACATACAACAATAGAACAAGGGATGGTGGGCAGAAATGGGAACACAGGAAGTTCCATCTGAACATGAGAAATAACATCTTTACTTTGAGGATGATGGAGCACTGGGACAGGCTGTCCAGTGAGGTTGTGGAGGCTCCTTCTCTGGAGATATTCGGGACCTGTCTGGACACCCTCCAAAGAACCTGCTTTAGCAGGGAATTGGACTAGACTCTTTCCAGAGATCCCTTACAAACTCTACAACCCTGTGATTTTTCATTTCCTTCATTCCTTTCAGTCCAACCTTCCTCCAAATGGGTCAGTCCCAATCCAATTTCCCTTCCTTCTTCCAGAAGACATTCCACATGTCACCCTTCTGTGTGCTTTTCTCTTCGGCTAAATCTTGGAACGGGGTTCAAAACGGCACACAATATTCAAGACAGGGGACTTATAGTATTTCCAAGCCTCTTTTCTCCTCTTTGCTAAAATAATTTGTGGCTTTTAAAATATATCTATAAATATATATAACTAGCTCCGAGTAAATGTTTTTAGAAAACTGCATAAAGAAATCCACTGACATTTCTGATGAGAAAAAAAATCTAGTCCAGAATCAATCATTATCTGGTTACAGTTTTATGTTTTGCTATAGGCAGTGTCATACAGAATTACGTTTTGTCCCCTTCTCATTACTCAGGACACATCTGCACTGCAAGTAATCTCACTTTAATAGACAATTGCTCATTTTAAGTTTAAAGTATTTTAAGTTGCGTCTACGGGGATCATAGGACCCTCACACCTTTCCTATACAATAAAACACAGCAACTACTTCTCTTAAACTACACAACAGAATTGTTAATAAGAAGCATTCTACACAGTAAACAAATGAACTAACGCCAGCAATGATTTCTTAAAGTGTTAACTGCAAATATAACATGTAATTGTAACTGATTACAACTCAAGTACAAGAGAGGGAAAAATACAATGCAAAAAGCTAGTTAAGAAAAAATAAATAAATAATGGAAGACACAGTTCATGCCAAAAAATAGGCTGAGTAACCTGGGTCTGTTGAACCTGGGGAAAAGACGACTGAGAGGGGTCTGATACGTGTTAAGAAATATCTAAAGTGAGATGGGAGGCAAATGGATGAGGTCATATGTTCTCTCAGACCATCTTCTTGATTGTATATAGCTACAGGACAAGGATCAACAAGATACCAACCCCAGACAGTGATACTGCAATGCAAACAACATATAACAGTTTCCAGTAATTTTTCCACCTCTGCTTCCACAATTACATAGCAAATATTACTTTAAAAATGCAGTGCATTGGCAGAGACTGTAGAAATTCAAACTGAGCAAAGAGCTCTATCTACACACATAAACAAACCAGTATATATATATTCACAGTATTGATGCTGTGGAATTAAGCAAAAGTTCCAGCCTCCTTTAATGTCACTTCAAATATTTGTAAGAAAATACAGATTTTTTTCATTTTTACACCTTTCACCAGCAATATTCTTTAACTCTGTGTTTCTGAAAAAGTGTTCACATGTCACTTTTGAAAGAAAAATACTACTAATAATAATGGCTTGGGCTAGAAAAGACCTTAAACATGATCCAGTTCCAAGCTCTCTACCATGGGTAGGGTTGCCAAACACTCTATCTGTCTGCCCAGGGCCCCAAGTTTCACAATCTCTGAGAAAGAGCTACGCATTTTTGTGCATAATGTATTAAGTAAACTTTATTTTTGCTGTATTGCAGTGGAGGGGAAGGAAGGCCCTCCTCTTAACAACTGCAAAAAATTGTCCAAATACATCTCCGTCCTTATTCTATACAATATACATATGGTGAAATAACACTCATCAGATACATAAATTCTTGTTCTCCTTTATCTCGACATCTAGACGAATTAGGATTGCTCCCTTGCAGTGATTTTTTCCCCATTGAATCTAGCTGGAATGGTACTGACAAATAGAAAAGAGCCCATGACCATTCCCATCAATTTAGCTATTATTTAAGATAATTTAAGATGGTTGAAAGAATAAAAAGGAAAAAAAAAAAAAATAAAAATGCAAGTCGTTCTGGTATCACTCCACTCAAGAAATTCCAGCCATAATTCATAGTAGTATGCAACAGAGTATTTAATGAGGGAAGGAAAGAGTCATTTGTATTTCTTCTCCTTACAAATAAATACATATGAGAGAAAGCTATTCCCAAGTTATCAACTCCTTTTTGAGGCCACTTAGCACTAGGTACATTTTATGAGAAGAGCCTTCTGCTATCTTGTCCTTCGATACTTTCAGAGCTGCAGGTTATGATATCAGAGCATTCATTCAAAATGCTCTCAGATTTGAGAGTTAAGTAAGGACATCTCTCGGGGCTCATCTATAGAGGAAAGCTACTACAAAACAGGCTAAGGTTTAAAACTTGAAGTATACCCAGCTATTTCACAGTAACTCCTGAGGTGAACACATTCTATATTAAGAGCACTTCATTGCAATTTAATCCAATTCCCAAAGTGATCTAAAAAAAGGCTCTCTTCATGTGGAATAAGAGTGCCCTAATGTAAGGCTAGCTTAGATAGATTCTGCCAAAAGACATGCCAGGCAGTTTCCTGTATAGACATGAATCTATACATGCCCTGTACACATGACATCATTCTTGTAAGGACACCAAAACTTCCTAGCACATTTTGCTAAGTTAAGGATATTAAAATAGACAAGTACAGCAACATTACATTGACTAGATATTTTCATTTGCCATCTTTTGGAAAACAACATGTTAATAAGTATTCACATTTCATTCTTCTAACATAAATGAAGCAAGAAATCCATTCACAATTGTCCACACAAACATCTGGCTTTCAGGTGGAGAAACGTACCCTACAAACAGGGCCAGAGGACTCCCAGATGCTTAGCACACTGATACATATGTGTTTGGCTTTACAGAAAGAAAATTTTTCAATCAGAGAACCTGGAGTGAGCATCCCAGCTGTGAAGAAGCTCCTCTATTTTCATGTATCTCCCTTAAGGAGGTATGTTTATCTTTCTAGTCACTGCCTGAGGTCTGTCATTAACAGCAGATGTCTTGACCTCCTGTGTTCTAGTAACCAACAGGTTCATTAAGGAGTGTCAGTAGTTTACCTGAGGCTGAACTGGCTTGATGCACAAAGGCTGCCTGCCTGTACACAACAGCAAGTCATTGTGCAATATGGCAGGCTACACCTTATACTTGGGTTATATGCACCAGAAAACGTTGCTGGGTGACAATTTGTTTTGCAGCAGTACCCCCTTATCAGAAATAACTGTCTGGGTATGCATAAAGGAAGAAGCTTCATTTGACTCCCTGGGGTAACATCATAGGAAAAAAATCTTAAGTGTTGCAGGGCTGGGTGTTTGGTCCTGAGCCACATGCTTAAGCAAGATGACTACCAACTCCATGAGCACTTCTGCTGCTTTAAGGGCTACAGAGCAAAAAGCAACAGAGTTGAGCAGAGACACTGGAGAGGAAAAAGGGAAAGAAAGTATAGGTGAAAAGATCAGAGGTCTTGGCAAAGTGCAACACAGATTGAGATCTCCAGTGGATGTAAGGACATAACTACTAGTGAGCATCAAAGGGCTGTGAAGATGTGGAAAGGTCTGGAGGGCAAGTTGCATGACGAGCAGCTGAGGTCCCTGGGTTTGTTCAGCCAAGAGCAGAGGAGCTGAGGGACAGCACTGAGCTCTGCTCTCTATGAGAGCAACAGGGCCAGAGGGAACAGCATGGGGCTGTGTCATGGGAGGGGCAGCTGGGGATTAGGAAAGGGTCTGCACCAGAGGGCAGTGGGTGACAGGCTGCCCAGGGCAGAGGGCACAGCCCCAAGTGCAGGAGTTCAAGGAGTGTCTGGACAGTGCTTTCGGACATATGGTTTGGATTTTGGGTGGTCCTGTATGGAGACGAGAGCTGGGCTCAGTAATCCTTATGGGCACCTTCCAACTCAGGATATTCCATGGTTCTGTGAATGAACATGCATTAATAACTTGTTTGGCATGTGTAATTCTTATTTTATACAAGGAAGTACTCAGAGGAAAGTAGTCTTCACTGAAGAATCAAGGATTTGAGCCAAGAAGATCTGTTAAAGATCGTGCCTCTAGGCAAAGCACATAGCTGTTATTTACACCACATCTAAAGACACATTCACAAGCTGTTTCAAAGGCAACCTCTCCCCATGTCTTCCCAGTATTTAGGGAAAATAAGCCCACATTAAATAAAGGATGATTAAAGGCATCCCATGCAACAGGTGCTGAATATTCCAATGCACTGAACTAAAAAATGATTCAGAACAGCATGTTGTCATGCCAAATTTGTCCTTCTGTGTTATTTGATGGGAAAAAAATCTCAAACAGCTTAAGTAATTTATGATGGAAAAGAGAACAGTAAATACAACCTGTGCTCTCAAGCTGAATGTGATTTCTCATGTTTGTCTTTAGCAATACCAGTGGGTGTGTGAGGACATCTCTGGAGTGAAGAACTCAGGGAGAATATCCAGAATTCTTTACACTTCCTATACTAAAAGAAAAACAAACAAATATAAACCAGAAACCAAAAGCAAACAGAAAGGAAGAGAAAGCCCTAAATTCAACAGTAGTAGACTCCTCAGAGCATAAGGCAAGGATCATATGTGGAAAACTTGGGCAATATCTTCCCTCTCAGGGAGGCAGACAACTACTACAGATAAAAAGGGCACAGGAACACTATCTGATAGAGCAAATTCTCACTTACAGAACACTATGTTTCAACATAGTCACCACCATTAGCTATGCATTTCTGCCCAGTGATAAACAAGAGCCTGCATACCATGCTCCTAAAAATCTGCACCAGCCACTGTTGAAACACCACCTGACTGTATTCGCTTTCACTGGTTGGTCTCCAGGAAAATCCAGCAAGAATCAGTGAATGCCTATGGGTGCCACTTCTTTTCCTGCATGGAGGAATTCACTGATATACCTCTGGTTCATATGCACTTCCATGTCAGACACCATTTTGTCAGACTGCCCCTCTGCTGCCATTTGTCACACGGCAACAAAACATAATGGACTACTGGTGGGAAAGTTCAACATCTACTGCATACCACCAATATCTGCCACTGACAGCGTGGGCCAACATAATATAGGAGGCATTACTTTTGGAGCAGCCATTACGGTAGACAGCAGGAAGTATTTGTATCATTCAGCCTGCAACTTGACCCCAGTAATAACGGTGTGATTCTCCAGGTTTGGGGATTTGCAGAGGTAGCCAATATGTTTTGGAAAAAGACCCATCATAAGAACATATTTTCATCACATTTAGAAATTGAGAGTATAGTGGTGAATAAGGAAACCAAAAAACATGCCCAGGGTAAACCACAGGACAATAACTAAAGCTGAAAGCAGCAAACTGAAATGGTAGTGCTCTAATCTCAGCCAGAAGCTAGGAAGAATGGAAGACAGTGAGCTGCCCCTATACAGCAGGACGCATCAAGCGTAAATGGGCAGAGTTTGGATGCATTTTCCTCATGCTGTTGAGGAAAGAAATCAGCTTGTCTTTCATTGCTGAGGCTTTCATGAATGTGGTGCAGAGCTGCTCAATTAGTTTCCCCTGAGCTAAAGAGCACGTCTGTATAAAAGCCAGGATTACTACAGTTACAGATGGTCCCAACCCCAAAAAGCTACAGTAAAAATATTCTTTAATAAATTCCTGGATTTTTTTCCCCTTTCCAGAAATTATATACATCCAGAAAAGAAGTTGAAGTAGGAATAATGATACAACTACTAGTCAAAACAGGCAGCTAAGGAAGCAATGGAATCTAACACTATGGTATTTAATATACCATTTCAGCAGCACCAATACAAAATGATAGCCACTAAAAGATAACTAAGACTAATATTAGGAGGATGAGATCTTGAAGAAAGTCCTAGAAAATTAGTAAGTTAGAAATACAGCACAGAAAAAAAAACAACCTAACAATGTGGTTTAGGGCCAATTACGGAACAAAAAAAGGACAAATCAGTTAAGATCCATCTCAGATAGCAGGACAGGGTAACTATTACCCACTGTGCTAAGAAGAAGGGAAGTAAAAACAAGATCAAACTATTTTATCTGACCCTTACAACTGAAGTATGCAGCAACCTCAGAGGTGTTTTTGTAGCTTGTGTAGCAGGCAACAGGAAAGCAAGGTTTATTTGCCTATTTGCAAACAGTTAGGAGCACATCTTTACACAGAAGTCACACTGGTGTGATCATGGTTAAAAAAATACAAGTTGACTCTTGTACATTACCACTGTACTCAGAGATGGTACACAGACAATGAGCACTGAACATCCTTGTATATATCAGAAGCCTAAAATGCTGTATCTTGCCTTAGGAAACAACCCATTAAGAACATACAAAGAAGCCAAAAATATCAGAGGTGGTCACTACCGAAGAAAAAACCAAAAAAAAAAACCCAGAAGAATTGCTACAAGGAAAATCAGAGATTGTGTACACAAAAAATGCTGGGACTTGTACATAACTAGCTTCATTGCCAGCACACTTTTTAATTTGGACATCATTTAAAACATATCATAGATGAGATGAAGTGACAGAGCAATTACATGGGTTGCTGTTTCTTGAAACCTGACAGGGACACACCTGTTCAAATCAGATGCCGACCACTAAACAAAATAAAATAGATAAAGTAGAAACACGATGGTTTGGCAAATAGAAATGAAACTTAATTTCTACCAGGATGAAAGCTGTTCAATTTTAGATATGTTATGTAAAAAAATTTGAGTTAAATGCTTTTTTAGACAAACAATGGGACATCTCACTCATAAGGAGAGGGTGTAGAAATTGAGCTGAACTTATACAGTAAGTTGTGTTATTTTCTTCAGGAGTGAGATGAAGCTTCAATTAACTTCACATAGTTAAACAGGTCAATAGGAACTGAGGGTAAAAATAGAATATGCTATACTTACAAGAAAATAGGAAGAAAAGAACACTGGGAAGAATACAGGGAGATGCTAAAACAGATAAAGAACGGTATTAGAAATGCAAAGTAAAACTCTAAAGTTTTCATAGTTACAGATGCTAAAAACAAATTACTTTTAAATGATAAAAGGAGAATTAGACCAAAAATAAGAAAGTGGGATGTACTGTGAGTTACAAAGTGAATTAAAATATTAGTGGGGAAACCAGCATGCTGTAAGAAAACAGAAAGGACTTAAAATGATCATATTGTACATGCAACAGGTTACAAACTAAAAGGCTTGAACATGGTGAGACTGCTTACTGAAAAAAAAGAAAAACAGAGGTAAAAAGAAAAACATACAAGTGTGACAGCTTTAAGTGGGAAATGGACCATAGCAAGTGAAATTCTTCTAAGACCTGTTTGCTTAAAGACTGGCAAACTTGAAAGGTACTTTGAGTAGTAAAATTTGTATTGATATAATTTCAGAGTTATGATAAAAAATAATCTAAAACAAACAAAAAGCAAAAACAAAACAAACAAACAAAAAAGCCAAACCAAACCAACAAAACCCAACAACCAACCAAAAACAAACAGCCTCAAATCTCTGCAGTATATTTCTGCTTAAAAGACCGTTCTCACTAAGTCTTAGAAATTCCCTTCTGATTAAAAGCTACTGGGGATCCAAAGCAACACCCAGGAGAACCACGCTGGATACTGCAGGGAAATTTTACCTCCTTCCAACAGTTCCCTCCTTAGCAGCCAATTTTACCAATATTTTACCAATATCTTGCAGTTTCGTACCATTACTAAATATGCATTAAGTTTCAACTGATGCCAAAAGGTGGAAGTTAGTATTCATTTCTGGTTTTCTATCTAGCAACAACTAAGATTTCAGGGTTACTGAATGGTAAGACTTAACACTTTCTGTCACAGAGAACTTGTTATACAGAGTTATGCAAAACCATATCTCCATTTGATCTCAGAATATGTTGACATATCAGTAATAATTTGCCATAAGGTCACTGGTTAATTCCAAACAAAGATGTTGCATATAGCTTTCCATTCTGTTATCTACATATCACCCTGTTGATTTATGATTATATCAATATTTTTAATCGCTGCAGTAGATGAATTTTCAAATATAGGTAAATCACAGAAGATACTAGAGATATTTTTCCCAACAGCTCAGTTAAAACACTACTGAGATCTCAAAGGAATTTATCTTGAAGGTGTTCTCTCAAATTATTCTTGTTAATTATAATTAGCAAAAATGCTGCAGTGGGACTATTTTACTTTTTCATTAACTCTTAAACAAAATGATCCACTTAATGAAATTTCAAGGAGGATTTATGTGGTGGGGTTTTTATTCATTTTTTTTTTCCCCTTGCTTTGTTTTAAACCAATTAAGAGACTAAGAGCAAGAAGCTGTATGATCATACAACTAGCTCAGATCAGATGACCAATGCTGTGAACATACTGCCAAAGTTCACTCCTACTGTAAGAGGGAAGAGGTCTACTGCACATCTGTCTGTGAGCCAGACTTTGTCAACAGACTAACATGCAGTTTAGCTACCAAGTTCAGGATCACCTATTAGTCTCATTGTAACCCATGGAAATTGCTCTCCCCCTACAATCCCGAGTCAGTCACTGGTACCTGAATATCAATATAGTTTATGCAAAAAAACAAACAAAAAAACCCACAAACCAACAAAATCACATTTTCCCCTCACAGCTGTTTCTTTCCTGCACAGAGCTCACCAAACTAATCATTCATTGTGGGTATTTGTGTCCAGTGCACAAACAAGACAGCAGGGCCCCCAAATACCTCACCCTTGATGGATTTTCTGAACAATTCCACAAACCTTCTGAAGGCAAAGCCAATTCCAGTTTAAAACAATTTACTTCATCAGTGTTTCTGCCTGTTTAGTTTCCCTCTCCTTTCCCAGTCTTAAGACAAATGGAATCCCAACCCAAACCAACAAAGAATGTTAAACACAGTTCAATTACAGCAGAATATCCAGGAGAAAGTGTTAGTGTTTTCCTACTGTGGGCTCATTACTTGGGGAGAAATAACAACTTATGACTAAGTACCAAAAAAAAAAAGTGAATAATAAACTGACAGAAACAAATGAAGATATGCCAAAAAGAACCCACAAAGACTGTCAGATTAATTTAACAACAGGAACAAGCCCATCACTTCTGTGGGGTGTGCTGGGTTGGATTTCAACTTGATCATTTCCTTCTGATGCCTCATCATGCAGCAAGTGATGCTGCTGGCCAGGCAGAGGGAAGGGGGTTGTGGGAAAAAAAAGAGGATGGGACAACTGAGAATAATTTGAGAAGGAAATCTAGAGAGAACAGCAACACATTTCCCTCCAGTTTAATAAAAATATACTGCCTGGCAGATATCATCATAGAAAAGAGTAGGTATTTTCTCACACAAGCCATTTAGTAATGGAATTGAGCCCAAAGTTACAAAATAAGCTTCAATAAACCACTGATGTATCTGCACAGAAAAATGATAGCATTGAAATAACGAAAGAACAATTGCTATACAACATGCTCTTCCTTGCCCTAGAGTTTAGAACATTAAAAGAAAAAAAATAAACATACCTGATATGAATTTATCTTCTAATATTTCAACTACATGGCTACAATAAATATTAAGAACTACTTATACAAGGATAAGGCAAACTACTGCTTAGAGTGCATCTGTGGAGTAGTTTATCTGTACTGTAGAAAACATGCTCAGGTCCACTGCCCCTGCATTCAGGATGCCACTACAAAACAAAGATCTTTATCACACAGGCTCAAAAGTTCTGGTTCCCCTGGGCAGACACATAACACAAGCAGGCAAACAACTTATGCCTATATATAAAGCATAACCAGTGTAAAGTAACATGCGACTACTACTCAGTACTGTAATTCTACATTACCACTAGCCTACAACATATATTTTACTGTTTAACCTAGTGTGAAAGCAAAATCAAATTCTCTTATTTACAGCCACCACAAGCAAGCATGGTTCAAAAGAAAATGAAGTATCTCTAGAGATATGAATTACTTTCACTAAATATAATTCTTGCTGAAATCTCCCTCATTAAGACTCTATTTCCCTCTAGCTTTAACCAACTATGATTGTCACAGCTCCTGACACTTCAAGCACATCTATAAAAGCAGGCTGCATTCTGACTTATAACACTATCTAAAAATACCATTTGCATCACCAGAATCACAGAATGGCCCAGCTTAGAAGGGACCTCAAGGATCATGAATGCTCATCACAGGCAGTACTATGAACCTGCACATTTAATACTAGACCAGGCTGCCCTGGCCATGAACACCCCCAGGGATAGGACATCCACAATCTCTCTAGGCAACTTGTTCCAGCATCTCACCACCCTTTCTATAAAGAACTTCCTCCTGACATACAACCTAAATCTTCCCTCCTTCAACTTAAAACCATTTCCCCTTGTCCTGCTGTTGTCTACCCTTTCAAAGAGTTGACTCCGCTCCTGTTTATAGGCTCCCTTTAGGTACTGAAAGGCTGCAATGAGGTCACCCCATAGCCTTCTCTTCTCCAGGCTGAACAAGCCCAGCTCCCTCAGCCTGTCTTCATAGGGGATGTGCTCCACCACTCTGATCATCTTTGTGGCCCTCCTCCGAACCCTCTCCAACAGTTCTCTGTCTTTCTTGTATTGGGAACTCCAGACCTGAACACAGTACTCCAGATGGGACCTCATGAGGACAGAACAGAGGGGGACAATTACCACCCCATCCCTGCTGCTCTTCTGATTTGCTTTCTGAGCTGCAAGAGCACACTGCTGGCTCACATTAAGTTTTTCATCCCCCACAACCCACAGGTCCTTTTCTTCAGGGCAACTCTCAAGGACTGCTCCTTTCAGTCTGTATACACGCCTGGTATTCCTCCAGCCCAACTGCAAAACCTCGCACTTTGCTGTGTTGAACCTCATTAGATTCACCAGGGCCCACTTTTCAAGCCTGTCGAGGTCCCTCTGAATGTCATCCCTTACTTCCACTGTGTCAACCACACCACTCAGCTTGATGTCATCAGCAAACTTGCACTCAATTCCATCATGGATGTCACTGATAAAGATACTGAAGAGCAACAAGACAGACCAGAGGGGACATCACCTGCTGGCTATCTTGGATCACACGTTCATTCCTTGTGTGATCAAGCCTGTTGTCCAGGAAGATCTATTCCATGATCTTCCCAGGTACAGCTCAGCAAAAACCTACCTCCATTTTGCTGATCCTTGCTCCTTCCTTTTATCTGCTCACTGTGAGATAGAAACTATTGCCCTTTTTCACCCACCAGCCCACTCTTCAACCACACACCCTCACTACAAGTGTTTCTCAGTAACCATGATGGATTCTACCCATGTGCAAACCAATAGACTGAATCAACATCTGCAAAGCAGACCAGTAGAAGGAGGATGGATTTAGATTACAAAAGTTTCTTCCAGACCTATTTGCTGGGATGTCTATGTGGCAAGGTTATGTAGAATTTCTGCCTTTTGTCTTAACCTACAGGCAGTTACTTTTCACCAAGCTGGACAAAGGAAATCAACCTGGACTGCGAGTATCAGACAAAAATTGCAAATCCTAGCAACAACTGGATTCTCAGTTAACTGCTGCTTTCAGTCTTGATGGAAACTCTCTGCATGTGTCCTTAAATGAACCTTGGAAAGAAAAGTTCTCTTCTGTGGATACACCTTGAGTACTTGACTGCAAAGCCACAACCACAGCTCCAAATTGAATCTGTACTTCTGCCACAAAACCTGGGCTCTTATTTTTTAAAGAATGTTCCTATGTATTGCAGCCTCCATTCTGCATCCACCATTTCTGCGACAGCCTCACTGATGTGAATATTGCACCTATTTTATGCATTATTTGTAAAATACTTCAAAATCAGGAAACTGGGCTCTGTGACTGGGTACAGTAAATGATAACCTCATACGAGCTACAAGGTAATGATGAGGAAAATAGCCTGTGGTAAGAGGAAACTTCTAAATGATCAGATTAAAACTGACAACTTCTTTTCCTCCAAGGGTAAGGAGCACAACCAGTCATACATCAGGAGAATCCACTAATCTCCTTGGTTCCAACTGAAACCAAAATCCTATCTAAATTAAATACGGGTGCTATTACTGGATATATTCTGTGCAATACCTTTTGGACTACCCAGGGGACTTTATGGCCTACTGTAGAAGTCATTTCCAGTATGAACTTCTGTGGTGCTTGGTGCTAAGATAAAATTCAACAGAGTTGCAGCACTAGAAATAAAGACAGCCTGATTCTTTTGAAATTGTTGGTACTTTCAGAGGGAGCTATAATAAAAATTGCCATTCCCCTAACACAGAGAGTAGGCACGAATATCTGAGAAAACAATAGCAAAGATGGACATAACTTCACAAGTACCAGGTGTCCCTACCTCTCTGCATTCACCAAGGAGGGATGAAAATGATTAACTTTGAGCAGTGAATCAAAACAGCATTCAGTAGCTGAAAGAGTTGCAGGAGGGTCCTTTAGCTGTCTACGGGCACAGGTTGGCCAGTAGAAGGTAGGATCCCATCAGGCATAGAAAGGATATGGCAAGAGCACAGTCACTCTGCTGTAGCAAAACAAAGCACTGTATTGCAGAAAGATAGCAAAGACTGATTAAATTTGTCAGGAGCGAATTGAGGGAAGAGGAGGAGTTGAAGCAGAAAGAGCCCTCAGTTGTGTGCCTGCAGAGGCAGCCACAGCTAGTTGTGATCTGGTGGGCAGCCCCCTTCCAACCTGGCCTGAGCAGAGCTTCAGATGTCTCAGCTACACAGTCCTCCCAGTACAAAAGGAGCAAGTTGCAAACACTCCTGAAAAGTGTTATTAGAGAAGTCTTGCTAGAAAGCACAGTACTTCTCTGCTGAGGAGACCAATATACCTAGAGAAGTGCTTCCTCTTTATTTGGCAGCAAACCTGGTCTAATGGGAGGTATCCACACCTATAGCAAGAGGGTCGGAACTTGATGATTTTAAAGGTTCCTTCCAACCCAAACCATTCTGTGAAACACCTGCAGCCTCTGTTTCATTCATTTCCATGCTAGAATTGAGACATGAGATTTCATGATATCCCATGTATTTCTTCCACATAATTGATATCCCATGCATTTCTTCCACATAATTCCCTCCAGTGCAAGGAGTGACCTCCCACCCCCTCCCCTTTTTTTTTTAAATTTTCTAATGCCTTCATCCCTCTACAGATCAAACATATTCTTCTGAATGAACAAGGCAGTACACATAAGTTTGCGCTACAAGTGAATTCTCTGATGCTTCAGCTCCCCCTTTTCTCTTAAAAATACATTATTTAAAGAAAAAGATGCTAAGATTTCATTACTGTCCTGAAACTCGAGTACTGTAAAGTAAAATATCCAAGAGTAAATTCAACTCCTACAAATATGATGTACACATGTTACATTTTCAGTGGATTTTTATCCATTAAATATTGCTGTACACACAACATGAGTACAAACTTTATATATACATTTTCCTGGGGATGCTTCCTTGTCTATCATATTACAAAGAGGTTAATTGGCACTGAAAATTATTCTCTTACCTGCTTAGCAAAGCTGCTTTCAAGACTCAAAAAGAATTTATTCTTTAATTCAGTTTTTGTGATTCTTTTTTAAAACTGTGTAATTGATTTTTTTGATTGTGTGGACTTCAGCATTAAACTTCATTAAATTAATTTAAAATTGGCTTATTTAACTTACACTTGACATTTTAAAAATTGCTTTAGTTATCACTTGGAAAAGACTAGTTTCTTGGCTAATATTTAACGGTGTGACCACATTAAGACCCATTTTCTTTTATAAAATACAGTAAAGTACATATTAGTAAGTATCACCGTGAAACAGCAACAGGAATATAATTCTGTGTAAACAATCAGAAGCACGTACAAGTTTCTCTGCATATATGCATTTATCGCACACCTGATGGATTTTGAAAATCAGTCATGAGAGCAAGTGTCCATGCCCTTATTGCAAGTTCCCATTGTTAAAGTTTCACTTGGAATCAATCAGCAAATAATTCGTAAGAGGAAAACAAATGCAAACATGAGACTGAGAGGAAAATACTCCAATGCAAGTAGGAACACACCAAATATTACTTTTCAAGATGCGAGATCACAAATATGAGTTACAGCAGCACCACAATTATGGCAGTCCTACCCACCACAGCAGTGAAGAGTGGATGTGCTGTTAGCTCTGCAAAGCTTGTAAGGGCTAGAATAAAATTAATGTGACAGAATCATGGATAATTCAAGCAAACTGGTTTGGTCAACAGAACTCTTATCTTTGAAATCCCTCTTTATAAAAATGTACAATGCTATGAGAAAGATGCTCAAAAACACCCATCCTATGCATCCCTTTCCTCTACAAGTCCCTTCTTTCTACACATCAAATGACTTGCCTCTTAGCAGTTTGTCTGCTTCGCAATTTAAAACTTGAAACTATTCGCAATGGAGAGGTACAAACAAATATAACCCAACCACAGTTATTGACATCCCAGAGAAATTTAAACATTTTAAAGACCAAAGACTAAACAAGTCAAGTGAGGAACAGCCTTTCATATGGCTTTGCACTAGAATTAGGGGGCAAAACAAGGGAGCTGTGGAACAACAATCAACAGTGAAGCCCAGCTACCTCCTGCTCAAGAAATTTAGGTAGACTTAGAGAGTGAGCTTTTAAAACAGGTGATGTTTTACTGCAGTTTCACCCAGTGAAACCTGCTGCACTCTTATTAAATGCATTTTGTCATCTTAGCGATACTCATTGTTTAAATCCTATCAAGTACACTAGAAATGAGAAAGAGTAATGTGTTTTCTGCAGCTTTCATTTCTACCCTGCTGCTGTTACCTGCACCTTTTCACCCCACAGCAACTGAAAAAATTGTTTTACATAGAGAGGGGAACAAACAAGCAAATAGATCCAAGCAACCTATTAGGATTCCAGAACAAAGCCTTGCTCCAGAGATTGTATTGAAAAACTAGAACAAAAAAAAAAATAATAAAATAAAATAAAAAATAACACACAGAAAATAAAATGTACAAATCTGAAGAGGGGCTTTTTTGTTTGAGCAGCAGTGGTATAGGATTGTAACGTGTGATCTGCCTCAACTGCAAAAGAATATGTTGATTTTAAAGAAAAAAAAATTATACTCTCCAATCATATCCACATTTCTTAAGGAGCAAAATGCAACTTCTTGTTAAAACATAAAAAAGAGCTCTGAGGGGCACACTGGCACTGTTACCAAAAGATCTGAACACAGTAAACTATCCAAATGGCGATAAAGCAATTAACCATCAGAAGTACACCAAGTTTAATTATGAGAAAAATCTAACACCTGCCAGTGACTTTATTGAATGCTTACAGTGGAAATGGACAAAAGCCCAGAAAGAAATAACATATCTATTTGCCCTCATGTATAATCAACAAACATACAATTAGCAGAGTGGGATGGTTAGGATGGCATTTATAGTCTGTATAATTAGAAAGATTATCACAGTCGAAAGAGATAATAAAAAATAAAATGTTCATCCACATCCAAGGATTACAGTAAAAAGCTCCAAAGAGAGTGATCTTCAGAAAGAAACCCTTCTCCAGCGGCAGTCAGCCCTTAAATGGGGTCTAGGAGAGGTGCAGCCAGGCTCCACCCCTTCTGGTCACACAGCTGATCTCATCACACAGCTGAATTGCCTTCACCTGTGCTCCCAGGGCTAACTGAGTCCTTGCCTCAGGAGATCAATCAGTGGTTCAGACTGTGACTCAGCAGTTCCCCTACACCTTGTAACATAAACTATGTGATAATGAAAAGGCTCTATGTCCTCCTCCTTATTTGCTTATTTTAAGCCAAAAATCTAAATCACAGGAATGCTAAAATTAGTTATGTATTACTGCAGGTTATCGGAAGAAGCCTATAAAATTGGTAATTTTATATTCTGTAATGTAAACTACTCTAGCTCCCAACAAGACCAAACTATATTATTTATGTATGGAATACTGAATCTGGGTCCAAAATGTTTTTTCATTTGTGTTGTCAGACAGCACTGAAGAGATACACAAGCTGAGAATTTCTGCCAACAATAACTGTTTGAACCATTTTCTTTCCTCTTAAAACACCCTGCATTTTGTAGACCATACGTAATTACTACGCTGTCCTGGTTCCAGCCAAAAGTTTTAATACCACACCATTCTTGTGTTTGCTCAGATCACATGGAAAATCATTCTCCTAGGTTACTCAGTCAGACTGTATTCTGGAATATGCATTCTCCTGCACCTAAGAAAATTTGTGTTTCCTTTTTGCTAGTTGAAGGAGAAATGGCAGTTATTTTACTGATCACATCCATGGGGATCTGACGATATCCATCTTGCCATTTCATTCCTTAGTAGCTGACCTCCTATGCTGGTTCCTTGTCTTTGCTTTGCTTTATAGCAAAACTGGCTTCCAGAGGGGTTCAAATTATTTTCTTCCCTTTCCCAAAAACTTCCTGTGTTGTGTTGCCCCACACAATGATGTCATCAATGTATTACAGATGTTCATGAGCTTCCTCCTCTGCCAGTGCAGTCTGGATCAGCCCATGTCAAATGGTAATGCTGTTTCAACTCCTAGGGCAGTCAATTCCAGGTGTAATGATTGGCCCTTCAAGTAAAAGCAAACTGTGGCCTGCACTCTTGGTGCTAGTGAGACTGAGAAAAAGGCACTGGCGATGTCAGTTGTGGCATACCACTTGGCTACCTTTGACTCCAGCTGATACTGGTG
This sequence comes from Coturnix japonica, assembly GCF_054131305.1. Lineage (NCBI taxonomy): Eukaryota > Metazoa > Chordata > Aves > Galliformes > Phasianidae > Coturnix > Coturnix japonica. The sequence continues at coordinate 75,252,236 of NC_140664.1, forward strand.
TTCTAGTGTGTCTGGTACAACTGTGCTTAGAAGTGGTGTGACTTTGTTCAGGCCATAATAGTCCACTGTTAGCCTCCACTCTGGACTTTTACACTGACCTTATAGAACTACTGAATGATGAGCGAGTCTTGCTGATTATTCCTTGGCTCTCCAGCTGTCAAATTAGTTGATGAATGGGAATCAGGGAGTCCTGGTTGGTGTGGTATTGCCACTGGTGCACTATTGTGGTAGTGATTGGCACTGGATGTTCTCTTAACAGTTCCACAAGGGTCTTCTGAGAATCTAGGCAAGGTAGGCAGCTACTTAATGTTCCAAAATACTGAGGGTGCTTCCTGTCCTAGGTACCTTCCTATGCCATCCCACGCTCTATACCACTCATAACTATCCAGTTTCAGGGCAGATCCCTCGGGGACAGTTGTAAATAGTTTTTAAACAAAATCTGAAGCATATTCAGTGGACATAGAATTATAGAATTATAGAATCGCAAGGTTGGAAAGGACCTACAAGATCATCTAGTGCAACCATCCTCCCATTGCCGTAGCTACAGCAAACCACTAAACCATATCTCATAGCTAATAGCAATGTGCCGGTTTGAATATTCCTGCTTGTCTCCCACATAGCCTGGCTTCCCAAGGAAACAAAGCAATGAGTGAAATTATGAATGGTTTCCAAAGTCTGAAGAGGACTACAGTATCAAATACAAATGCTAGATTAGTATCCTGTTCAGTGTTAGAGCATGTAAGAAAATGATATCTTCAACCCAGCCTCTGGAGATTATAAACAGGGCAACTGGTTTCATATACAGTAAGCAATATGTTTTCATGAAAAAGCTCTGACAGATCTCCGAAAATATAACAAATATAGCAAAAATTATTAAACTACTAAAACACTTCTAACAATTTCATTTTAACACACTAGAGTCGATCTGTCATTATCTCCATCATTTGTGCCCTAGGTTGGGTGCTGTGGGTTAACCCAGAAAAAGCACAGCACCACACAGTCATTTGCTTACATCACCCAAGTGGGATGAGGGAGATAAGTGGAAACAAAATAGAACTCATGGCTTGAGATAAAAACTATTTACTAAAACAGAAGAGGAAAGTGGAAACAAATATGCAATAATAACAATATATACAGTCATAATGCAATCACCACCTGCCAACTGATGCTTAGCTAACAATGCCACTGCCCTCTGAAGACCACCATGCTATGAACACATCTCACCACCCACACATGCTCAATACTTATTCTAGTATTACATAGATTTAACAGAATATTTTGAGATGAGTACTCCCCTCTTGCCTCTAAATCACAGCCTTTAAATGAGCTGAAGCCCAGTAATGAGGCTACTAATTAATGTGTGTGAGTCTGATTGATTTATAAATCATTTACCTTCACAGAGAGAAGAAGCTAAAATAACTCTAGAACTGTTTAAAAAACAAACAAACAAACAAGGTAGGGACCACCACCTGAAACAAATTCAATATATGAGAAATTGCTCATTTTTTACTTGCAAAGTTACAGCACAAATGGTGGAGAGCATGTGGGAAAATTAAGCACTGTGACTGTGGTATGAGAAGGACCACGCACAGAAAAGCCAACAAATTATTCTAACAAGCAGTGCATAACTTTTTGGAAAGTTCAGAGCTAAAAATGAAACAAAGTGCAGCTGATTCATCAGTGTCAACTACTGAAAATGCAAGTCACTGTGCAATGGAAGAGCTGCTGTACTACCAACACCGGAGAAGATTCCCACAGAAAAGAGATGCACCCATCCAAAATCAATACTAAAAATAACTATCATTACACAGTTCCTTGTTCAAAACATGTGGCTAATGCTACCAAAAGGAAATCAGACCAATATAAGTCCACCACTGTATTGGATTTGCCGTGTGCAGCAAATAAAAATATACAAACATCATCATCTGATCAGACTGACCAAGCAGCATTGAAGATGCTGACTGGCATCTTCACCAGACCGAAGCAACTTCAGCAGACTGAAGACATCTACAAACATGCTCTGGTTAATAATCTCCAGAGTCATCTTTAGAATCTGATAGGCAAAACATTTCAAATTTGTAACCAATTCAGGCACAGCACACACTTTGGTCTATAGACGCTGATGCAAATACAAGGTAGTCATTGATTAAAGCAGCCCAATGTCATGCTTGATTGCATGGTGTATGGGAAATTGGTAATCACAGCCTGAACCTCTGATTAATCAGCTGAGGCAAGTGTTGGGTCAGCTCTGGGAGCACAGGTGAGAGTAATTTAGCTGTGCTCCCAGAAGGGGTAGAGCTTGATTCCACCTCCTCTAGACCTCCTTTAAGGGCTGACCACCACTAAGGCAGCATCTCTTGGAGATTGCTCCCCAGTGGAGATTGCCTCATCATTTCCCAGCAAAGGCATCCATATTGGTGAGGTTTTTCCTCATAAATAACTTTTTGAATATCTGTCACCATCTTTGTTACCATCTTTCCACCTTACACATGGTGAACATTCCTTACCTGAGGAATTTCAGAGGCTGTTAAACACAGCCTGCTTACAGGACATGGAAAGATCTCAGAGAAGCAGTCACAACTTGAACCCAAGAGCACTAGTCTTTTCTAGAAAGGGTAGAAGAGTGACTGCAGCTCAGGTCTGAATGGAGACAGTGAAATACTGGGTCTTGGTGGTGCCAGTTTTCAACAAGAAAAACCCAACCACCTCGCCCATCACCAGAGAAGAGTGTGAGAGAGGATGAAGAAATACATTTTATTCTCCTAGGGGCATATATCACCCATGTTTACTAGTGTAGTACATGCAAATAGGGTATTAAAAACCAACCAAAAACCAAAACCACCCCATACACAAGCCAATATTTGCAGGCTCCCTGAAATCAAGTAAAAGAAAAAAAATAAAACAAAAAGATGCTTTTGGTTTTGGTGGCCACAAGAAGAAAGATCGTCTAAGGGTGGCAATAACTAAGAGGTGGGAAGAGGCATATGGTTGAAAAAATAAATAAAAAAACATTCTTATTTATAAATTATCAAACTGAAAAATAAGTCTCTAATGCAAAGGTTTGTCTAGGGACCAAATAATACTTTTTTGATTCAAGACTTGGAAAATGTGAGAGAAAGCACATTTAAGAAATTCATAGGTTACATAAAAATGAAAGGACCACAAGCTTTTAGAAGAACCAGTTATAGTGCTGGATTTGGGAGACATCTTGAGGAGTAAACTTTTATTCCTACTGAAATAAAAATAAAATATGCATGGGAAAATGTGGATTCAAAGACTAAGAAGCACAACACGGAAAAGCCTGTTCAGTTGTGATCAATTGCAAAGTGTACACCAGTTAGCAGCATCATGCAAAAAGAAGGGCAAAGCCCTATTCTGAGGCACATTGGTAAGGAAATTTCACTCATACAAAGAGATAATGCATTCTGCTACATTCTTGTGAAGTATCTGCTGAAACAATCCAGTTTTGGGAAACATATCTAAATATAAATACTTTGGACAGTTCACAGTTGAAGAACAACGATAAGAAAACTGAAAATGAGATAAAGAGGAAAGATGAAAGGAATAGTGTATATTTAATCTGTAGAAAAAGGAACTACAGATCTCCAACAGTTGTTCTACTGCAGATGAAAGTCATATGTGAATTGTTCGTTGAAAGAAACACTACTGAATAGCGTTGGTTTATATTGCAGAAAGAAAGAGCTGAGTTAGAGATGGTCTAATCCCCATTATGGAAGTATTTTAATAAAGGGTTATAAAATCCATGCTGGGGAAAAGAAACACTTGTTCTATCCAATCTCAGTTCAAGCAGAGATGAAGCTCATCAGCATGTCCTTTAGTCCAACTTGTAGCTCTAATAATATCCATAAGTTTTCCACATGGGTCACCCTGGTTCCAGTACTATTATAACATGAGCAAAGGCTGATATTTATTGCTTCAGCCACACTCTGTCCTATACAGCTCTTAAGCTTAAGATACTAGTTATTTCTAAGTGGAGAGAAAGTGTTAAACTGGCAGGCATTCTGTAAACACACACCATCTTGTTAGTTTGAAACTGTTGGTAGAAATCCATTCCACTAATGACAGAGCCAATGGAAACCTTAACTTTGCAAAAGATTTAAACTGATTCCAGAACACACAACATGGAATTCCTGTCTGGTAACAACATCTTTAAATGGAGCTTTATTGAGCTCTCCAATTCTCCAAAACTGTGAGGCTACAAGTTCAAATAATCAAATGACTCAAACAGTGGCCAATACTGGAACAAAAACATGGTCTTGAATACAGTTTGCATGCTCAATTTGAAAATTTGATGAGGTAGGTGGGAGATTATCAGAACTGAAAAATTGCCTATTCTCCCAAAAAACAGACTTTTGAAAAGAGAACAAGCAAAAGCAAAAACCGTACTGATTTTGCTTCTTATGGTGCATGTAGGATAGCATGACACATTCACATTAGAAAGAAGCACTTAATGTGCCTCTGGTATGTGAGAAGTAGAACCACGCTCTTCTTGGAGGTGCACATGAGAATGAGAAGTAATGGAAACATGTCGTAACCAGGGAAATTCTGATTAGATATTCAGTTAAAAATGAATGAAAGGCAGCACTGTAGCAAGATGCCTAGAGAGGCTGTGGATTCTTCTTCTCTAGAGACATTCAAAACCTGTCTGGATGTTTTCCTGTGCAACCCACTGTAGGGAACTTGCTTTAGAGGAGAGTTGGACAATCTCCAGAGGTCCCTTCCAACTTCTATGATTCTGTGATAATGAGGCAAACACAGGACAACCATGCCTTGGAGATACTGTAAGCAAGCCCCAAGCAACCCTTAGGAGGATGTCTGAATGTCTGCTGAGGAACAGAATAAAAAAATAGAATGTTCAACACAAGACTGAATCACCCAACTTCTTTTAATAGTCACATACAACCTAATGTACTCTGTTCATTCAACTCCCTACTAGATCTTAGCAATTAATCCTATTATTGAGCAGAGTAAAGGACTGGGACATATTTGTATGTTAAATACTGCTTTTTAAAATTTATTTAGCTTCTTTCTGTGACCTGCTGTCACACTAGTCTAGTGTGTTAAATGGCATCTTTCTTCATCAGGCAGTTTCAAAACATCTTATTAACAAATGACCCCAAGTCACATTCTGCTGCTACTGAATTATAAAATTCTAGGCTGAAACAAAGTTTCAGGTCAGTTGCTTTCTTTCTTTTCATCCATAGGGATACAGCTGCCAATGAGATGAGTGTGGATGGCTAGGAAATGTTGTGGAGTATCCTCAGTTGGAAGGGACCCATAAGGCCCATCAAGTCCAACTCCCATAGGAAACTTACCTAGTATACCTTCAGAAATACTGGAACCATTGAAGAGAATCAGCCCTAAAATGGAGCCCTGCTAGTGGACTGGCAACCAGCCTGATGTAACCCTATTTACTACAATCCTTTCAGCTTATCAACTAATTATTCAGTCATCACATATTTTTGTCTATCTATATGCTGGACATTTTGTTCAGAAGGATATTGTGAGAAACAGCATTGAAAGGTTTTCAGTAATCCAAACACACACCTCAACTGGCTTCCCTTTGTCAACTAAATGAGTAACCTGAACATAAAAGGAGACAGTTTTGTTAAAGAGGACTTTCTTTCCCTGTCTGAACCCGTGTTGGCTGTGGCTAATGAATGCATTGACTTTCAGGTATTTTTCAATAACTTCCAGAATATCTTTTTCCATAATTTTGCTAGGAATCAAAGTGAGAGTGACAGACCTGTAATTACCTGGGTCCTGAAAACCAGGATAGCATTCACCAGCTTCCAGTTGACTGAGATCTCCCCAGATTCCCTCGATTATTGAAAAATAATTGAAGGAGTTCTTGTGATGACATCAGCCAGCTCTTGGGAGTATACTGAGATGAATTCCATTGGGCCCTATAGGCTTCTATGCATCCAGCTGAAACAGCCAATACTGTTCAAATTTGGGACTGGCTAGGAATTGTTATTGTAGTCACAGTCATGCAACTCAGAGCTCCAGGGGTCCCGGTGCCCATCATCAGTACTGAAGATGGAGGCAAAGAAAGGCATTAAATGTCTCTGCTTTGTCTGTCTGCATTAAAAAGACTCTGTAATAGCTTAGTTGAGGAATGAAGCATTCTTTCTAGAGACATAAAACCCAGTTCAGAGGTTTTTATGTTAACAGATTACATACTGCCTGCAATTGAAGAAACTGCTTGGTAATACCTCTTGCTTCTAAGAAAGAGGTAACAGATTTGTATCTTGTGCAGGAGTTAAGAGAAGCAACTAAGAGATAGTTGATTAGGGGACCTCAGCATTATCTTTGTATTTTTTATTCTCTGGCCTTTGCCCAGCTGTTCTTTACCACTCTCAACAACTGTACTACATTTTTTGAGCAGAGAAAAAGAAGATATTTTCAAACAAACATCAAGGGTACACTTCTGTAAGCAGCAATGCCAATTTACAGGTCTTACTGAGCCCACCTCCTCCTTGTTTCAGCTCCTACTCAGGCCCTTTAAGTGGCTGGCATCAATTAAGAATACAGACAGAAATAAGCAGGCAAAAGCATGGAGTGATAAGAGGAAAAGACAGACAGAATAAAAGGCATTCTGCAGCCTGTCTTGGAAGCACTTTTACTTGATGTTTAACCACAATGTTAAATGGAGAGAATCAGTAAAGATGACACGGGCTAGGTTGCCTAACATGAATCTATGGCTGTATTTCTTCTTCCCCTCAAGTCAACAGTACAGAACAAAGATTTGAAGGAGCTGTGTTCAACAGAATTAGGGAAGGTAGACAAAAAAATTAGGGAAAACACTTCAGCAACAGGAAGAAAAACCTTATTACTTTTTGTCTGGAGCTTTTTCATTCTTCTGAGTGTTCAGCACAGGGAACCTGAGGATATTCCTGAAAACAACTTCCAAATATTTGAAATCTGAATAATACCTTCACTTTTACAGAACACCCATAGCCTAGATGGTTCAAGAAAAAATGCAGTGTTTGTAAGGCCTTCAATCTCCAAATAAGTTCACATTGAATCTCCCTTCCCTGGAGGACCTGCAAAAGTCATTCCAGGCTACAATTCAGTTTGACGTGTAAAACTGAAAAATGCCTCTGCTCATATGCTACCTTATGGACAATTGCAACAAAACCAAAACAAAACACAAAAAGGCCACAAGAAAACAAAACACATCCAACCAACCCTCATTAAAAAGAAAAATAATAATAATAATAATTAAAATAAATATACATATAAAGAAGAAAATCTATATTTCTCTTGTATTCATAAAGCTGCTCATGCAAAGTCTACTTTTACATGCCGGAGAAAATCCACAGATTGAGCTGCAGGAGGTTCAGCAAGGGATTGCCTGAACACACCTCTATTACTTAGTTGAAAAGGACATTGAAGTAAGAATTTGCTAACAGTGAGAGACAGCCTTTTAACAGCATGACTCCAGCAGACGTTTTAATAACCAGCCTACACATTTTTACATTGTCAGCATACTATGACATTGAGGGAGGCAGAGCAATCTGCCTGGATCTTTGTGGGAAGAGTGGAAGTTGCCAGAAGTAAGTGTTTGGAGGGTACACTAAAAGGGCCAGGCTATGTGTACATGGCTGAAACATAAGCTACTGTTCAAGGAAGCTCTTTTAATAGGAATCCAGTTTATTTATTTATTCAGAAGCAGATGGCATCCTCTCAAGATGTTATGCAGAACATGACACACAAAACAAGTATTTTCATCTCAGCATATTTTTTCTAATCAACTCCCTGCTATTCAGCATTAAATGACAAACAAAAATCTAGTCTCCAGAGACTGGTAATACACTAGGCTAACTCAGGGTATAGCAGCAAGTGATGAAATGTAATGACTCGTAATACACTGGAGTGCAGACCAGATGACCTCAATGTCTTTTGATTCAAATGTTATAAAAAAAAAAAAAAAAAAAAAGCATTCCAAATGTAGAGCACATTTGATAGACAGACTCCGTGACCTATGGTTAACCAGGAAGTGCTTAGTGCATCTTCCTGTGTTTATACAAAGGAAAATAGAGGCAAGAATTCTTACTATAAGGTATGTCAGGAATACTGTCCTGCAAACATGGCATTGTATTATTCTGTATGATATTGCACATAGCTTCCACATTGAGTTTTTGTGCAATTCTGCCTGAATCATGACCATAAATCTCCATTCACTGAGAAGTCTAAACTCCTACCAAGACTTTGTAGAAGGTTAGCACTTAAAAGAACATCTTATCACTACAGACACACAAGACATAATTTAAAAAGAAGCCAAATACTATAAAACATTCTCCTCTCTTGATCCTCCCTACAACACAACTAGTCTCTGAGACTGCTGAGCATTCCCTTTAATCAATATTTTTCCTTTAAATAGAGGAGAGTCATACATATCCACATACGTTGATACACTGAGGCTAATTCCACATACAATAGTACAATAAAAATTACTTATTTTGTCATTACAACATTGCATGCCACAATCCAGCAGTTACTGCATATACATCCAACTATTATGGTTCTCTTTCCTCCCTCTTTCCAGAGTTTCCAGGTGCTCCCTGCACCCCCATACAAGACCATCACCTTCTACACTCTGTGGGAGGATGCCCTTAACCTTCCCTCACCCTCTCCCATAAAAATAACTCAGCCTTCCATTTCTTCTATCAGCAACAGCTGCTCCGTGCACACACTATCCATCCTTGGGCTACTAGCCTTGCTGAGGGAGCAAGGGGCCTAGCAGAGATGCTGCTGCCATAAAGAGCATGCAGTTGTTGCAGAAAGCATGTGGCAGCTGCTCCTGCTAGCAGCCTCCCTGCTTATCACTTCCTTGCTCCTGCTGGCTTCACCATTTCTGATACAAGTCAGGATGCCACTGAACTTCTGGACTTGGCCACCTGGGTACACCGCTGGCTTATGCTCAGCTGAGTATCGACCAGCACCCCCAGGTCCATTTCTTCCACGTAGCCTTCCAGCCACTCTGCCCCATGCCTGCAGCATCGTGTGCGGTTCTTGTGGCTAAACTGCAGGACATGGCACTTGGTCTTGTTGAAGTTCATCCTATTGGCTTCAGCCCAGCTGTCCAGCCCATCCCTCTGTAGGTCCTTTCTTCCTTTAGGGACATCAACACTTCCTTCCAAGTTGATATCTTCAGCAAACTTACTGAGGGTGCACTGAACCTCCTTGTCCAGGTCATCAAAAGATACTGAAGAGGACAGGTCCCAGTACTAATCCCTGGGAAACACCAATTATGTCCAGTCACCAGCTAGATTTAACTGCATTCACCATTATTCTCTGGGCCCTGCCATTCAGCAAGTTCTTTACCCGGTAAAGAGTGTACCTGTCCAAGCCATGCATTGCCAGCTTCCTCAGGAGAATACTGTGTGAGACAATGCTGTCTACTATGTGCGGTCAAATGTTAAGATAAAAAAAGAAATTATATCTTTTATCAAACTAAGAGCATCTCAAGAAGGCTCACACCCAAAGTTCTCATGATTAAGAATGATAAAAGTTTACAAAGTTATAGTTGTATCACTATAGAATTTTAACATTCTCTCTGGACATTTCAATGGTAAATGATGTAGGTAAATAAAAAATAAAAATGTCTTAGTGTGAGTATTCCACTGATTACAATTGGCACTCTAATTTTATCATAAGGAGCCTTATCAAAACATCATTAAGGGGCAGAAAGCAAAATTTAGGTTTTGTTTAAATGTGCCGCTGTTATCTGAGATTCTGAGACCACTGTTATTTGAGTGATTTTATCCAACTCAAAGTGCCTTTGAGAAGATCAGCTTGCATCATTATTTTTCTCCTCCCTGATATATCCAGAATGCTAAAAGGTCTCAACAGGTCTGCAGAAATTACTGGAGGCTGCCAAGCAAACTGTGTAACCTGGAAACACATGATTTCAAACAAATGACTATATGCCTGAGTGTTAAAAACTTTATCAGTGCTTTAGCATAGCATTTTTATAGTATATTTATCATTGCTGTAGTATAGCATTTAATTTGTTGATTTAAACAAAACTTTTACTTCACGGTATAACTGATATAAACAGGTGAAACTAAAATTTAACTGAACTGAAGTAAGATAAGTACTGGGCAGAGCATTTCTAGGATCTCATCGCAATTTCCAGTTTTCTCCAAATTCTTTATGTAAAAAAAAAAATAAATCCAAAAACAAACCAACTTATATACTAACCTCAGACACTTGAGAAACGTTTCTCTCCTTGTAACTAAAGCAATAATACAATCAGAGCAGGCTTGCAGGAGTATCTGTGAATACTGAACACTTAGCAAGGTAGTTACCGGCTTATACACAAGCACTTTAAAAACATACAATAACTGCATAACTATCACAATGCAAGAAACAAAAATCCTCCGTGACTTTCAAGGATTCCTTGGGATACTGGTGTATCTAAGCTTCCATTCAAAGACCCCAACAGCCCTCTGAAGGGCCATCACTGGAGGTGTTCAAGGTCAGGTTGGATGGGGCCTTGGGCAACATTATCTGGTGCCTAATTGAGGGGTTGGCAAACCTACCGAAAGCAGGAGGTTGGAACTAGATGGTCTTTGAGGTACCTTCCAGCCCAAGCTGTTCTGTAATTCTATGACTCCCCATCCTGAAAGAGAACTGCCAAACCAGCCCTTGTGCAAGTCACTCTTCCCTAGCAAATGTGCTGGGCTTACAACATGTTTTGGTGAGAGGCTAGGAAAAAAAAATTGGCACAATTGAGTAGAAGTGTTGTAGAGAGAGCAGTAAGTAGTCAAATTGAAAAAAGAAAAAGAAAAATCATTCAAAAACTGACTCACTATAATGGATTTCTTTGAGTTATTTTAGGTCCACAGAAAAAATTATTTGATGTACTTATCATAGAATCATAGAATGACTTGGGTTGAAAGGGACCTCAAGGATTAGCTCCCAACTTCCCTGCCACAGGCAGGGTTGCCAATCACTAGATCCAAGTACAAGATCACATTGCCCAGGTCCCCATTCAATCTGCCCAGGCCACCCACAACCTCTACGGGCAGCCTTATAATAGAAACACAGATTAATATGTAAATGTACCCACACCCCTCAAACAACAACGAAATCCACATGAAACATCCTAATATTTCATCATGAAGTTGGAAGATCATAGCAAACCTTATTATTAACCTGGCTAAATACTAAAATACAAGAGAAAATTACAGAAGAGGTATAGAGATGCTACTGCCAGGTCAACTACAGACTGAATGACTTCTACCAAGATTTATTAGGAAATATATTTTGTTAAGTATTTTCCCTCCCTGCCTTTAATCTGAACATATGGATATATATATCGCCTATCTGTATTACATTACTCTGCTGGATTTGTAATTTATAATACACAATAATGCAGTAACAGTTTCTTCAGACAGGCACTGAACAAATATTATACTTGAATTGCAAAGAATCTAGAGAGATTCATTAATTTCATTGAGGCCTAAATCGCACCTGTCAATCTAAAACAAATAGGATATAAATTAATTAGATATCAGACTGTATACCAGGAATTCAAAAATAGAAAGCAAAGTAATATATTAAAAGAACGGCGGGGGGGGGGGGGGGGTGGGAATGGGGAACTGACTAAATCCAAACTTTTCTTTTAAGAACTTTTTTTTTTTTTTTAAATGTAATAAATCTACACAACTTTTTTTTTTTTTTTTTTTTCTTCTTCTAAACAACTTTTTACTATGGCACATTATAAGAAAGAATGATGGTGTCCTGAAGATGATCACCATGCCAGAGTAAAATTTCATACCAGAACAGAAAGGAATTCAGATCAAAATACCTTTTGCTCTCAGTGAATCAAGTTCACTTTCTTCTTCAAAGCTTTAAGGCAAGCCAAACAATAAAGAACAGTTGTGGATAATGTTTGTTTTAACTTGTATTACTTTAGAAGAAGACTTAAAGCTCAACCTTTAATGCCAGCTAAGACTCTGTATTTGGAAATGCAAACAAAGTCTGATTTCCAGAGGTCCAGAGCACCAGTGCTTTCCTGTCAAGCTAATAGACTTGGAAGTATCTAAATTGTCAGCTGGGGGGAAAAAATTACTGTGACAAAAATCATACCATTGATTTGCCATGTGTCTTAAAAGTGCTTGTGCTTGAATAATTTTATCCATTGCATTAAAAGCACATTAAGCATAATATAGTTGTTCTTTTTTTTCTTTTACTTTACAGCATCTAAAAGGTTGTTGAATCTAGCATTCCAGAAAGGAACAGAAAATCTTTGAAATAAGCATTTTTACTGAATCTTAGAAACATCAAGTAGAAACATCAAGTGAAAATAAATCAAGTTGAGATAACTCATTTCAGAATACTTATTCCAGAATAGATCCTGAATTTTGAGCCATATTGATCTTACTAATGGAGTGGCTGCTCAAAATGTGTTATACTACAGGATCATTTACAAAAAGCCCATTCTCTTATTTTAAGTGTATTATAAAATACTTTTTTTTTTTTTAATGGAAAACATACCACTTCTTACAAGAACATGACATAAGAAATATGATTAAATATAATTCTTCCATTTTTATTATTTTTATTGTTGCTCTAATATTGTTTGAGATTAGAAAGGATATTTAAAAAGAACAACACACTCCCCGACTTAACTGACTGACTGCAGGAACCTCAAAAGCTGACAAAAGTTAAAGCACCGTCAACATACAAAATAAAGAAAGAAGGAAATAAAACACCTCACTATCTCAGTGATGCTAATCAAAGATGTAACTTGTGCTTAGTATAAACTTCTGAGCATTTTAAACAGGTTTTCAAGCTAATTGCCTACACATTCGCACAAAGTAAAAATAGATGGTTTTCCAAACTAAAGAACATAGAATCATCAGTCATTCTTTGTACTCAGAAACAAAAATAAACAATGAATCACAGACACACAGTACATTATTTCAGATATCAATTATTACCACATTACACAGTTTTCCTACTTGCACTCACATGAGAAAAAGTTTCCCTGAGGTGTTTTCCTGCATCACCACACATACATCTTTATGGTATTACCAACTTTAAGAGAAATCCTAGCAGGATATTCCTTCCATATGTTGAAAATTAATTTTAAATTATCCATGCCAGTACAATTTTATGTCTGGTAAAATAAGAATTAGCTTTACATTTATGGTTGGTTTCAATTCACTGCTATATTTCTAAAAAGTGCCCACTGACTTTGAAATCTGTCCAGAAAATGAGGAAAGGGGGTAAATGAGGATTAGGGGAGAACTCGGTGCAACAAATCTGTTTACACTTGAGGGTCTTCTGAGACGGCTGTTTCAAAACCAAAAAGGATGAATGTAAATCAGTACTGTTTATTGAAAGCATCTACACTTTGCAGAAGTGGAAGGATTATTTATTTCCAAATAATTTCATGCAGCTTTCTAAACATTTTCTAAAGGATGGGTATGAATATGGGTGGAATTCTTAAAAGAGTTTTTTTTGTTTGTTTCTTTGTTTTTAATAAGTTGGAAAGAATATGGATCTGGAGTAGAGAAAGGGTAGTGTCCCAATTCACAGCTTGTCCACTGGAATATGTTAGCAACAGGACACTGTTTTCAATTTCCAACAGATATTAGCTATTAGCTACTTATTTGGTGTGGTTCAAGAAGTGGGTGCAGTTGTTGATGCTGAAAAGAGGCAAATGTGGAACAGAAGTGAGAAAAAGGTCTACATTATGGGAAAAATGTCAGTTCTCTGTAACCAAAGATGTAGTCCACATCACTATGTGGGGACATACAGGCATCTAGTCCTAGACTCCAAGGGGTTGCAGGTCCCTCACAGTAAGGCCTCAGTACATCCTAGACCAGAGTTCCACCTTCTTTTTACTCTCCTAATGCCTACCCTAATATTCTAAGAGGAAATTAGATTCTCTCAGTATTTGTTCAGAACAAATTAATTTCATAAATAAAAGTTGAGTGAAATATTCTGTACCTAATAACAGCTAGCAATGCAGGACAAGATATAAAACTCCCTGCATTACAATTTTCAGGTCTGTCACAGAAAGTTTCCTTCCTTCTACAGCAAGTGGACTTATTTTTCTAGAACTATAATGTTCATTCCTACAAACACAGTTTAGTACCGCTATCCTTACAAATGCCTATAATTCTTTCACATGATCATTACCTTTAAGCTGTTCTCAGAACTAAATGGAAACTTCATCAAAAGGCATTATCTATCTACTTTGGATGTGACATCTTTCAATTTATTTTGACGTCTGTGTGTCTTATTAATTCATTCCAGAACAAAAATTTCCAACATCAGTAATTATTTCATCACATCTCTAATTTAATTCTTCTCTAAGATAATCAGATGCAATATTTTCAGTATTCCCATCAGATGTATAATTTTTTTTAACACCCTTTTGTTCCTACTGCACCAGTATTCATCAGTAGCTTATCCTAGATTTGCCAACCATATATACATAGCAAGTCTACTCAGAAGGTTCTCATGTGGAACTGCCTGAGAAGGCAGCTAGCCAGTTTTTCCACTTCCTCTCTCTCATTTGAGCTCATCTTCAAAATGACACAGCAATCTGTGGGACAGCAGTGCTAATGCATGGAAGACACTAGACCAGCAAATCCTTGTTATTCATACTTGGTTATACTTAAGCACAGTGACAAATGTGTGTGGCAAAGAAACCTTGAGAATTTCTTTAGCTCAATATTAAGCCAAGCTTCTCAAAGTCATCCTCCACAGTCTTTAGGCACTCCTATCCACACCCAGCCTTCAAAACCAGTTTAGGAGCCAGCAAGGAAAATGATCAGTCCAAGTTATTCCCCTGCTGTTCCACCACATAGCTTCTGTTTTAGCTTTAGATATATCCCTCTGAAGTTTCAGTTTTCTTCTATCTTAATAACTATGTGCCTCTCTGCAAGTTTTTGTACCTCCACTGACCACTGCATTTTTTATTTTTTTTAAGATCAATAATACATATATATAAGCACAGATCCTATTACAGAGCCTTGGGACATCCTACTGCTAAGCTTCTGACACAACTGAAATGAGCCATTAAGCCTCCTCCACTTTCTATCTTCCCAGCCGGTTTCTCAGCAGTCTTTCGACACAAACCTGCTTACTTCCTTTAGTTGTTTCATTCAAGGAATATTTTCAAAGAAAATTTATGACATTCTGTACTTCTTTATCTACTGCTTCAGGTGTGTTCAAAGAACTCAATACAATAGAAAGATGGTCTCTTTTTCCAGTTAAATCTTAGAATTTTCCAGTTTTCAGATACATTCGAACACAGAATAGTCTAGTTCAAAGCACGAGTGTTTATGATTTGCCTTTGTTTCTTAAAATCATCTAAAATGTAATAAGCTTTAAAGCATTTTAAATGATAAATACTTCTCAAATAAAAACTAAAATCTCCTTTATATACAACCTAATATTTCAAAATTAAGCAAACAATAACTAGAGCAGAATATACTGATTGTTGACTTCTGGCTTAAGGAATTTGAGTGTGCATTCTTAAATGTGCTTATGATATAAACGGTATCTACAGAAGATCATCTAGTCATCTTCATGCTTGATCTTAAAAACTGCAGTTGCACAGATGTACTGCTTATATATTTATTTTCTGTTACTTAAAAGAATTGTAGAAATAATCACAGCACTAGTTCTGAATCACGATGATCCCAGTTTGAATTTGGCAACTTGCACCTGAAGTAGATATCCCAAGGCAATATAGGATCTTGGTATTTCATTAGGTCTTGATAATAAAACAAAGTGTATTTGCAGTCACCTGTTCAGTACAAGTCTGTCATCTCTTATCCAAGTAAAGAGTGAAAATAAATATATTAAAAAAAGCATTCATTTTTTAAAATCAGTTTTCTATCTTTTACCAGGATTAAATGAAAAAAAAAAATTATAGCTCATTTACTAATTCTGTGATGTTTCCCCACCTATAACAGCCTCCCTATGAGATCTTTTGTTGGCAGAAAATTTAACTGCACTCTCAGCATCTCCCCTTTCAAGTATATAATGAACCATACTAAGATTATTTTTGTCCAGGTTTTATGGATTTTTTTGTCAACGTATTAAGATTAATCTTCTTGTCAACAGAACACAGATCCACATTGACAATTTTCTTAGGAAAGTTACATTCAATCCACTTCAGAGTCTTAAGAAAGATGTTTCCACTCAAAAGTGGAAACAGCATGGGACAAAAAAGCATTGATGGTTACTACGCCAAAGTAAAACACACTGTAAAAAACACTGTGTGAGTATTTCTGATTGCACTTCCCACTTCTGCTGTATTATCAAAAGCTGTTTTAAAGTTGCACAACTTTGACAATGTGGAAAGAAAAAAAATGAACAACCAGTTCAACACTTCTGTCGACATATTCAGTCTGATCTTTACCATGTTTTCTCTGCAGAGATCTAAGTAAAATAGGTTGAAAATGAGCCTCACAAAGAGAACTTTTGCTTCACACAACACTTCTTTCCCAATGTTACCATGACAGGTATGACAAATGTGTCCAGGGAAATCACTTCTGTTTGATCTTTATGCAAGTACAATAGGAATATGTGATGGCTGATCATAATTGACCCCCTCAGAGCAGTCGTGAGATTTAGACCCCAGAGACTGGATCCTCAGTTATTCTAAATTGATGCAGTGCCTGTAGAAATGTGCAGCTAACAGCATGGGGCTTTATCACTGGGCCTGAAGATGCAATACAAATGTTGGTGAAGATAACAGAAATTTTTTCTGTAAACAGAGGTTCAAAATTCTATGTCCAAATTGAGTATTTCTTGAGAAATTTCTTTCATATATACAGATAGATAAAATCCAGAGATCCCATTAAAGGGGAACTCATTTTTCTGGGGCAAGTTGCATGCAACCTTGTGTGTATATGTCTCCAAGGACATACCTTTTCCCTCTCTGTCACACTGATAAAAATAAAAATGCCTTGAAAGGAACATTTGGCCACAGTGGAATTGGGGTTAGGGAAGCAACCAAAAGGAATGGGTTCATTCTTTCCAAAGTAGTTTTTCAGCTGTATCAGAAATCCACACCAACAGTGTTCAAACAGACAAACCTGGCATCCAAATCCCCAGCATCTGAGTTCAAGGCAGTGAAACACAGCAAAAGGCAGAAAAAGCGAGAAACCAGATACTTACTCCTTATATACTCTGGAAGACAGCCTTAAGACTCAAACAAGCCTTGTAATTAAATCCTACTTTGTCATTACAGTAATCTATTGACATAAACCAGTATATCTTGAAGACGAAAGACTTTCACATAAGTTCTCCATCCTGGAGAATCATGTAAAGCACAATGATGTATACCACGTACCAGAAACTGCAGAAGTGTGTGTGTGTGTGTGTGTGTGTGTGTGACGTACAAAACCCAGGAAAGGATGGGATAACAGACTGATTTTCCACATAATACACACCATCCAGACTACCGCAATACTTAAAGCTTTTGCAGGTATGATATGGCAGAAAAACAAAGATACAAATTAACAATTTAGAGTATTATTTTAGTTAAGAGGAGAGAAGCTAAAGAAATTGAAGATGACTTAACAGATGGAAAATTGATGCAAGATAGTGCATAATAGAAGTAATAATGAGAAACCTTCAAAAGTAAATTCTAAACAACATATACCTTCTAAGGAAAAAAACCCAAAGGTAGCTAAGGTTGATTAAATTAAAACTGCTTTACTCTGAATTAGCGATTTGCAAAATGCAGACACAATAGAAAAAATACAAAACTACACACTGCTGCATTCAACAATGCGGTTTAACCAGTAATGTCAAAAGTTAGGCAGGTTCACAAAGGACTTTAACCCATTTAATTGGCTTTTGTTTCCACTAATAAAATGCTTGGTTGCTTTCCAGATCACTTCATAGAGATCAAACCACCACCCAAGTGCAATGTACAAACATACTGGAAAAGGAAGTTCCTGTCTCAAGGCTTTTTTTGGAATGATGTTTTACTACCAAAACATAACAAAAACAAATAAAAGGAGTGCTCAGAGCTGCTTGTCTTTTCAGAATGCTAAACAGGAATCTGAAGAACTGCAACACATCATCCCAACTGTCCTTTATTTGTACTGTTCACTAAAATTCCCACAGGAGTGAGTTCTGCGACTTTCCTCTTGCTTTACAGATGGGTTATATGCATCACTTGTGGTCTATGAGGACAATTAGTCTGGTTCACACCCTACACGCCTTCATCAGCTGCAATACTCTCCCCAAGGGCCTCCTGACCCTGGCCCAATGATTTTGCAACACAGCAAAATCTTAAGCAAATAATAAGTACTATTTTCCATGTTACTGAAAGTGGCTTCCAAATCTGCAGGTTTTAATTCCACAAACTGTTTTGAATAATGGAGAGAACGGGTAACAAACAATGTGAGCTCAATAATTTTTCTCAGGATGCCCGGCTTTTCTTTCGGTGCCAGTACCATTGTTTTAAGACAAGAACAGCACCATCATTCAACTGAAAAATCAGCAGACACCCTTGCTGCCCACAGTTCAATATACTCCAGTCATCTTTCTATTGTCAGACAGCCTATTGCTCATGCAAGTGACACATCTGAAGTAGCATGTGCAAAGAGGGAGGTGCTAATGCCACCGTACACACAGCAGTGCTTGTTCATCTAGCAAAGCGACATAATCCAATGCATTTCTTGTATTTCTTCTTTTCATGCACACTGGACAGCATCCTGTATTGCTCTAATTGTGACATAACATACAGCTATGTGGGTGCTTCTCACTTGTTTTATGCTTCCAGAAGTTTGCATGCCTTTCTACACAAAACTTGTTTGTACCATTTATTCTCAATTACATCCACATGTTGGACATCATTAGCCAAATAGAAGTCTTGGTGACCATAGAGAGACCCAGAAATGTACAGAAAGAAAGCTAGAATTTTCCAAGCAATGTAATTCACCTAATTTCTACTCAAGTTTTGCAGGAGTTGAAAAACCAGTTCCGTGTTTTAACTCTTCCTAAAACTGAAAACAACTTTGGTCTTGCGTGGCTCACAGATTCCCTTCATAGTTTCACTTCTTGTGCATTCTACCGAAGAGAAATTCCTAGAATAGCTATAAGCAAACTACGTTTAAAAAATTTGCAGTGGATTTTCAAAGTTATTCAATTTTGATTAAAGAAATACGCTTTCAAAAATCTCAAATGTATTTGAACCTCATATCAGATACAAGGTCCTACCTGCTTTTGAGTAATACAGCTTGCTTGTAGGTACCATTAAAATCTCTTACACAACATCGAAGTTTTTGGTGATGTTTTTTTTCTATTTCATCCCTCCATTTATAGATCACTTCTATCAGCATTTAGTAACAGGATTTTTAGAAAAACTGGAACCACATAAGTGATAATTCAGTGACAAAGTCCTGCTTTGTATATATGCCACCAATATATGCTAGTATATTGAATATTACTCCATCAACTTTGTTGCAAGGCCAAGCCTCTTTTAAAATAGAAATATTCAATACAATGATGTGTTTTCTTAAAACATATGGTCTGGACAGCTGCTAGATTTTGGTACGCTGAAACCACCAAGTACCAGAGCAAATTCAACTATTACTTTACGCTCCCAGCACTTCTACGTATGTATCTAAATATTTGCTAGTTGCCTTTTCTAAGACCATTCTTAGGAACAAGAACTGCCATGACAGTTTGTCATCTGAAAACATGACTAGATGCTACAATAATACCAATATTTCGGTGTAATTCCAGTCATAAAACTGTGATTCTCCGATGCATACAATGTTTGAGGTTTTTTCTAATTATAAAAAAAAAAAAAAAAAGAGGCTGGGGAAAAAACACACAAAGAACTGACAAATTTTTGAAGAGTTTCAGCATCATGAACATCTTTTTCATATTAACATTTTTAATGTTTATTTTTCCAATTTTACTCACAGAAAATCAACACCTAAATCAGCTGTGACAATCAAAGCTGTCTAAAATGGATTTGAAATGCAATTTGCATTTCCCTAGAATGCTTCAAAATTATGTTTTCTAATTAATGATTTCTGTTTTAACTAATTCGGATTTTTCCCACTAAAAATGTTTTGAGAAAAATTTCCTGAATCGGCTCAAGTACAAACTTTCCTCAAAATATGCTTTTATCTTCCTGACAGCACGTGGCAGTAAGAACTCTTAAAACTAACAGAAGGTGTACGTGGAAGGGGTGCGAAGTTTGGAAAGAGTGCTCCAAACGCCAGATCTATCATTTGCATTATTAATATGCCAGATCTGGTGTGCATGAAGAGCTAGAGATGAGGGTACAGATTTGAGGAAGTTTCTGCACAATTAACAATTCTGAAGTGATTCCTAAGGTGTTGACAGTGCTGAAAATGTGATGAGGCGTCCAGTTAGGACAGAGGGAATGTCCTGAGTAAGGAACAGAACAGGATTCTGAACAGCTGGAAACCGGTGCAGGGGAGGAAGAGGAGTGTCTACTTATTACATTTCAATGAATAGCAGAGTGACATTAAAAATAAAACCAGCAAAGAGCAGAGTGCAGCTTTAATGAAGAGAAGGAGAATGCGTCAGCTTATTAAGCTCCAAGGCCAGGCTAGTTCTTGGCTTCCTTCTGAACGGAGGTCCAATCTGCCAATGCAGAATAGCTGAGTTGAACCACGGGCTTGTATGAGAGAGAGTTCTGTCACAGAAATTTTAAGATGCTAGGGAAAGAGACAGATGTTGAATACATCTGGGTATTATTCCTCCATGACATTGTTTCCAAGCCTTATAATCAGAGATTTACTGCTCAGTTTGGACAGTACCCCAGAAAAGTTGTAGAGGAGTCTATTTGCAAAACCATAACAAATTAGGAAATTTGCTTCCATTTCCAAGCAAGCTGAACAGCTCAGGTTGGAAGCAGTGTTGTGAGAAAAGGAAAACCTCAGTTAATAGCTCACCAGGAGCAGAAAAAAGCAGAAATGTGCCATGTATCTTTGGGCAGCCATGCATCATGACTATCTCCTTGGTTCCTCCTGTTTTGGTCCACACCTTAAGATCTTGTGAAAATGTCAGTGGGAGGAAAATCTTGTATTCTGGTGATTGCAAGCACAGCTTTCAGCATTAGATGAAGGAGGTGGTGACAAGGGAACTGCAACACCTCAGTGAAATAGGTTAATACACCTCCACTAATCTTTTACATGCCGCTATCACTCCTGTACAGGACTTTCAAATCCCATTTCGTGCCCTGTAACAAGCCCTTGCTACACTAGCATTACCAGAGTGAAAGTTTGGTGGGAATGATTTAATTCGGAGGCTATTAACCTACTTAAGAAGGTCCTTTTTTATTTCCGTTGCGTAGTGTGGGATTGGTTTTTTTGTTTTATTTGTTTATTTGGTTTTGTGAATGCCTCCAGGCAAAAACCAGGATGCTGAAGGCAGTGCTAATCAATCACTTCAATAGGAACAACTCCACTGTGCTCCAAAGCACATATTATTTATCATGAAACCATCACATGTGTGAACACTTATCTATCTCACCTGCAGAAGAAACTTGCACACTGACATCTCTTGCTTTTTCCCCCCTCCGGCTTTGTTTACATCCTCAGAGATACACATTTCCTCTTTAGCCCATGCAAAGGAAGGGATATTCGAGGCATTAATGTGTGCATTGCCATGGTTACCTAGTTCATCTGCAGCAAAAGGGGTTGGTTCATGACCTGACACCACAGCTCCAGGAGAGCATTCCTTCCTTCTTGACCACTACAGACACGTGGGAGATTTTTTCATAAAAATCTGAATGCAAGCAACATTGGGACAAGCAACTCAACCTCTCACAAAGTCTTCACCATATTTTTCAAGCAAGTCATCAACCAAAGAACATCTGCAGATTTTACTCTCTGAATTTTATCTGAGGAGAACATCACACTTGAGAACTTAGCTTCAGAAGCAAGCAACAACATGTTGAGTCTGTCATGGGAAACAAATGTTTGGGGCATCAGAATGATGACCATATTAAACCAGTCTCTCGTCAGGGTGAAGGGAATTAATAGCTTCCTCCCATCCAACCAAAGAAGCAGTTTGGATTTCTTCGGTATTAAAAATGTAGCTTAATTCACTCGCACTGTAACTACCGAAATATTGCCAAGTCAGGCGTTAAATCTAAATGGACTCTCAATACAAAATTAGGTATAAACAACAAAATATTGATAAAACATAACAATGACAGAATTCAATCCAGGCAGAAGGTGTATGTATCTCCACAGCTGGCTCAAATTTTCACTGGAAAGAAACATCAACTTCAGTTTTTAAGCAACATCACTCTCCCAGTTTTTTTATTGTAAAATAGATAAATTGTAAGAAATCCCTCCTCATATCATTCATCTATTTGCACAATGTACATTTCTAATATTCTTAACACATTTTAGTCTTTGATGTTATTTCAAGAAGCAGTGGTGCTATCTCTGGAAATGGTATACTGAATACATGAACCAAGCATGTCAAAGCAAACACAGATGTATCTTATGGTGGTTCTGAAAACACAAATACCAGTAAATCTCTGTGAAGAGAGCAAAGGCTAATAAAGTTTGAAATGGCTTTGTAGTAATACAGTTATGTAAAATAAAGCTGTGAAGTTCTCCAGACTTAACATTTCTGAAACAAGAGCAAGTAATCTGTTTGCATATTATTTGCAAAATGGATCAGTCAAATGAAAAATCTACATAAGAATGATTGACTTGTACACTTACCTTTTCCATTTATTGTTAATGCTGATGCAATTGTGGCTGTTACTGGCACTGGCAATTGTGGCACTAATGGATGTATCCTTGGTCGGCTCCCCATCCTGGCACGCTCTGCACCAGGTCCTAATAAAGCTCCCACGGGTTTTTCTGCTGCTACTTCAGGTGCTACAGAGTCTTCTTGATCCTGCTCTGTGTGGTCCATTTTATCAGGGCTTTCATTTTGGAAGCCATCAACTGCTGTCCGGCTCTTAATTGGACTTTTGGGCACTAGGATTTTAATACCTGATTTCGCAAGGTCCATATTTTTCCTTCCAGAAAGAGATGGTGAATTGTTTTTCCGGAACTTCTGTGTGGCAGTAAAGAGTTGGTTATTTTTTGACTCGTGGTCTTTACTCATAACTAAAGATTTAGTGGAAGTCTTTGAAAAAGAACTATTGGTAGACCTAGAAATTTGTTTTCTGGCGTTATTTGGAGAGGTCCTATTTGTCCTAGTTAATGTGCTTTCCTTTTGCTTTTCATTGTGACGCCTGTTAAATTCATGTATATATTCCTCACAATTAACAAGGTGCTGTTCTGGCTCCCAGGTGTCGTCTTCACTGTCATATCCTTTCCATCGCACCAAATACTCTGTCTTTCCCTTCTTGTTTTTCCTCTTGTCAACAATTCTCTCTACCTGTTAAAAAGGAAAACTAAACATTAGGCACAGGCAGACAGAAAAGTCAATCGAGCAACACACATGCAAATAATTTTCTGAACTGTACCTAGATTTTAAAATGATCTTTAGTCCTGTAATTCTCTATTGTAGCTCTATAGCATATAATCTTTCACTGCTGACTGGAAATGCCTCTCTTTATACTTCAGACTGTTATTTCCACCTAATAAAAGATGCTCTGAAATGTCAAAGTCGTTCTTCAATATGAATTTTGCATGCATAGGAACCTGAGTAAGATGCATATTGTTAACCATTGGCACTGGATCCTGATGAGTTTTAACACCAAGATCAATGTGACTGGGATTTCACACCGTGAATATAAGAGATCACACTTAAATATGCTGCAAAAACACAGTTTGCTTACCTTACTAAACTTATCAATGTATTATTTCCTGTTTACTTAGCATAAAGCTTATGTGAGAATATCTTACTTATGGCAAGTTATCCTTTAGTTACCAGGGACAGTATAATAAGATTAGAAGTCGGGGCAAATTTGGAATAGTTTTTAGAGGCTATTCACTTTGTGAAAACAGAGAACTTGTTTTGGCCAGAGACTTCAGTACACATACTTGAACCAATTACCATGCCTCACTTATCTGTAAATAGAGATGGTATTTATGTCACCAGCATTAAGCATGCACATGCTACGACTGCACATGGGAGCCATGGTGTAGAGGAATTCAGGCACTGGGGTAAGGCAGACAGGGCAGAGAGCAGCAGCTGCAGGGACAGAGGCTCATGCCTTGCACCAAATTTGCTGTCAGTCTTACTGCCACAACAGAGAGGGAATTCTTTCATAGAAATGGAGATCCAAGTGTAAGGCTAGACTCTGGATTTTGTCGATTTTCTCCCCCCCACTTTTTTTTTAAACTTTTTTTTTTTTTTTTCCCCTCCAGGCTTCTGTTAAATCCTCCAGCCTACTTTGTTTCAGTTATGGAACCTACACAGCTTTCTTCCAAACTCGATCTCCCTTTTGGTTATTAGGAAAAAAGAAAAAAAGAAAAAAAAAAAGGAGGGGGAAGAGGTATGTGATGAGACTAGCACTTATTAATTTACCTCCTAACCCGGCTGTCCAGCACCTTGTGAGCAAAGACCGTGCATACAAGCAACAATCACGCATACCTAGGATAACTTCTGAAGACTAGCAAAATCTACTGGAGTTGCATTAGAATGAAGCATCTACAGAATAATTTGGAAGGACAGAGGCAAAATACAGATACATATGTCACTTCTGAATCATGTCACTCTCAACAACAGACTCTCTTAACAGTACACCTCAGCTTTGACTCTTTATGTGGCAAGTAATCATATTGACCTGCATGGTTTACAACAGTGAAGTTAAATGATTGCTATTACTACAATTTCAGAAGCAAAATAACTGTGCTTCCTGGAACTTCACACTTTTCTCACAAGTGTTGTACTATGCTGTCCCGCCAAGAGGATGTTACACAGTTCTGTTTGTGTTGGTATTAAAAAGAACCAAAACAACAACAAAAAAAGACAAACACAAACTGTCAGACTGGTTGCACCTTTACCTTGTTCCTCAGTTGCATAGTGTTGGCAATTCAAAACGTTTTAGGGAACACAATATAAATTGTCCCAACATTGAAACATATTAAAACTGACTTTATTGTGATTATTGGGTTTAAAAAATACCTCACTATTGAAACTACTGTTTTCCCACTAAACTGTACTTCTTAACACAAACAATACCATAAGTAAAGTCACTCTGCAGAAATACACCTTTCCTTTCCTTTATGTAGACACTGAGTTAAAAAGTCTTCAAGTACTAAGTCAGAAATGTTAAATTAGTAAATAAACTCATGAATCATAAACCTTATATGATATTGTAAAAAAAAAAAAGTTACCATGTTGGTCTTGCTTGTTGTTCAATTTTCTTATGACCCATTGAAATAGATTTTCTAAATATGATTCGCAGAAAGATCTCTGCAACCAGACAAGGTATTTTTATTTTCTGCCAGGAAATCCTCATGACAATCCAAACAGCATCGAAATCTGGGCAGAAAGTTCTACTAAAGTTTTACATAGTGGAAGGCCACCCTTTAAGGGCACATCCTTTTAAAGCAGGAAGCCATTCTTCTCACCCAAAAAAATCCAGACACCTTGCAGAGATAACAGATGAACCTTAGAACAAGAGATGCAAAAATCCATTGCTAACCCAGTATTTTATAGAGCAAACAGGAATGCTTACAGAAAGCTGTTACACTTCACTGCACTGTCCAAATCTGCAACAAAACCCATTTTGATAATGCTCTTTTAAAGTTTTTTTATTTATTTTTATGACGCTGTTTAATTTTTCTTCTGTCTGTTTTATTTAAAACCCCCAAAATATAGCAATTGACCTGTTATATAGCAATTGACCTGTTATACATAATTCATCACATGTTTTCACAGTTTTATTGAGGGACTTTCTCAATTGGCTCCACTTAATTAAACTGCCTTCAAGCCACTAGGAAAGCTGCTCAGGAATATTCTACTTCAATACTTCTGCTGACAATAACAGGTACAGAAATGTTTCTCATCCAGGTTCGGGAAGAGAAGACTGGAACGTTTCCACAAAGTACGCAGAGTTGTGAAATAGGGTTATGCAGGAATGAACAGGAATGTTTGAATTCAATTTCAGAGCAACAATGGGACTATAAACTTGTACTTTTCCTCTTTTGCTACAGAAAAATAGTTTGGCCAAGTCATACATTTCTACCATATTATACAGTGGTGACATGATGTGGAATATAATGCAAGACACTTCTAGTTCATACATTGAAATATACTAACAACTTACACCCAAATATTAAAATGAACAAGAATGTAACTCAGCAGAGAAGTCCATCCTTAGTCTAAATTCCTACTTCCTAACACTTCAGTTGCGGCTCAGTTTGATGGTACAGCTAAACAGATAAAATAAGCCACATCAAAACAGGCAGTATTTTTTCATCCCCTGTTGCTACTGAGGAGCTGAGCTGGTGCTTTCCTGATCCTATGACGAGTGAGTTCTGAGAGCCAAAAACTGGCAGAGTGCCCCAAAGCACCAGGTAAGCACAAGACTGCATCCTAGGCCAAGATCACACCAGAAATGCTGGTGACAACTACTTCTTGCCAATTACCATTTCTACAGCCTCCAGTGCCTTCTGCCACAGGGTGAGATTTATTTTTAGTTCTTAAAAGGTTCTTTAGCAGCGGATACTGGCAGCACAATCTAGTTTTCAAGTGTTGTGGAAGGATCAAAAAAGAAAGAAAGAAAGAAAGAAAGAAAGAAAGAAAGAAAGAAAGAAAGAAAGAAAGAAAGAAAGAAAGAAAGAAAGAAAGAAAGAAAGAAAGAAAGAAAGAAAGAAAGAAAGAAAGAAAGAAAGAAAGAAAGAAAGAAAGAAAGAAAGAAAGAAAGAAAGAAAGAAAGAAAGAAAGAAAGAAAGAAAGAAAGAAAGAAAGAAAGAAAATGATTTAAAAGAGAAAAAAAAAAAATGATTGTAAGGGAAGAACAATCTGGGTGGCAAAAGTTAACGTATCCCACTTTATCCACTTGAAGTATTCATCAACTACACTTGAAACTCAGCCAGCACAAAAATCGACAGAAAATGAACACCATGCTCTGAGGTATAATCCAACACTGCAGCATCCATATTATAATCACACACAACGGTTATAGTTGAGACTTCCCATCTGCAAAATGGTAAATTTCCATTACTTCCATGAATGTGGTAAGACTTAATTAGTGTTTGCTTTCTCTCTCTTTGAGGAAGGAAATACTTCTGTTTGAACTGCTTTTAATAACAAAATAAACAGCATTTACACTTTAAAACAGAACAGATAAGATATGGTTGCAATCAAAAAGTCCTGTCTGGCTACAGCTGTGCCAGGTGAAAATGGTCATATTTACAGCCCATCTGCAACTGCTCCTCCCTCTGCCAAGCTCATAGACATCAACTCCACCCCATCTGTCCACATAACTCCTTGTGCAATTGTTACCTAACGTTGCTCTGTCAAAGTGACCTGGTTTAGATATTAAGAATACCTGAGCTAATGTAGGCATCCTGAAATAACTGGTTTGGAGAACAGCCACTTATGCGGTATTTCTGACACATCTAAGAAGACTGCAGGGGACAACAAACACCTTTGAGCAGGACGGGTGCAGTAACCTCTTCATTCTGCTACACTCAGAAATTGGATGTGCACCAAATGAACATGGTGACCCTTGTGGTCAAACCCTGGTTGATTCTATGCACTCTTAATCCAAGATAAAAGTTTTTGTAGTTCAGGTCAAAATAAAGATGAAATTCAAAAGGATGTTTTCCACCCAAACACTGCAATTTGTGCACATTTAAAAACTCTGAGAAAGGCATAATGAAAATGCATGTGTATGCATATCTTTAAAAACAATTTAATTTAATGGACAATTTGAAAAGATTCAAGTAAAGATACAGCACCTCCAATAGAGGGAAAAAGACAAGGTGAGCAAAATAAACACATAGGTGGGCAAGTAAATATTCAAGGAGCATTGCCATGTTAATCATAAATTCATTTTCCATTCCCATGGTGTTTCTCTATGTCCTCACGTTTGTGTCAGACTAAATTAATTTAAAGGTAAACAGAATAGAATCCGTTTGACTTCATCCCCTCTGTTGCCTGTGAAATACAGAAGACCTTGTTCTCTTAGCTTGAGGCTATGTTTGGTTCAGAGCAACAGTGTAACTGAGAAGCGAATCTTTTTTCCACCTGCCACCATTCCCACTTACTATGCAACAGTTCACAGACTAGTTTTCATATAAGTGCTGTTGATTCTTTTGGGAGAAATATAAACTAGAAAAGGTGATTCTGATGCACAGAACATGCTTCAGCACCAAGGGAATAAGGGGCCAAGAGCAAAACAGCTCTGATCAGTTTCAACACATGTTGTGGCATGGATATTTGATCCTAAGAAGCTCTACTAAATCTAGTCCAAGAAAAATTGCTGCACAACATAATGCACTGGGGTAAGGGCCACAGCACCAGCTCTTTCACTCTACTGATTTTCTCCTATTGAGCCACATTTCTCATGTAGACATTCCCTAATTCAGTGACTGAAACTAGATATAGCGAGTACCAGTTTTGCACAGCTAATCATACTACATGTGAACAATCACTTTGTTAACCTAGAAATTGTCCCGTGTACAAATGAGACTTAAATGAGCATCTAAAAATGGATTAGATGTGGGCTGACTACTGTCTTCTTGTCCAGCCAGCTACAGTAGACAATTGAGCTCTAGCGTGACTTCCATGATAGCTTTGAGCAGATGCCTGATACAGCCCAAGGCCTGCTAACAGAGTCAGCCCACCAGGGTGCCTTCTGGCACTCAGAACCAGCAGGAAGAGTTCACACTGAACCATCACTTCACAGCCTGAAGCCACTGTGCTTCCAAACCAGCACTGAGGGCCTGATAGCCTCAACCTCCCTCTGAGGAAGCAGTCTGTGCAGTGAAGTTTCGTACATACTATCTGCAGTCAGGTAAATGTCTAAAAAAATGCCAGCAGTCCCTTCATACTGACAGCCTAACAAAGACAATTGTGTATTCTCAACCCTATTTCTAAAACCTAACAGTGTTAAAACAAACATGGTGACTTTTCCCTCTTCCAAGCTTTATTTTGATGAAAGGCTGCTCATTCTTTTAGGATTCCTGGACACAAGTCATGCAAGAGCTAACTTTGCGGCTATTTGCAGCACTCAATTGATAATTAAGACCCTTAGGGAATAGTAAAGTTCTAGTCCACATAAAGTTCTAGTTCTGCAGACATTTCTAATGAAGTTGCCTATGAAAATGCATGTATTCTGATCAAGCTCATAATTTACCATTAACCTGAATACTGATAGTCATCCACAACCTTTACACAGACTATAGACAAAAATCATTACCACAATCTTATCAAAGTAAATGGTTTGAGAATCATGGCAGTGGCATATGCCACACCCGGGCTGCACAGGAAATTCCTCAAATGGCACATTAGGAAGTTTCATGCCTCGCAATAACATTCAACAAACAGAGTATCACTGTATAAGTAACTCCTCAATGGTCCCTTGAAAAATACCATTCATAGACATGAATAGCACAGGTCTCAAACTTGGCATAAGCAGTACTGTCCCAAAGAAAAAAGAACGGAGAAAACTGAAATGTATATTGGTAGTTTTCTGAAAACAGAAAATTCACTTAAAGATGATCATGTTTTGGGATGTGACAATTTGGGAAAACACAATAATAAATTCAAGCTATCTCACAGTAAGAGCTTCAACAACTTGACTATAATTGACTTAAAGGAAAATGCCAATAGAAATACTGTCACGCATCTGGAAGAATAACATAGAGTAGCAGATGAAACATTCATCATAAAATATCAAGGCAGCAGATACAAGCTACCAAAGCAGGAGAAGCAGAACTTTCAACAGCGCTCAATTACAAAGACTCTGCAAATGCAAATGACTGACAAATATTAAAAAATAGCGTCTTACTGAGAGGTGTCACAGCACAAATGGACTGCAAACATTTGTCGTGCCTAAGTAAACTTTTGCAACAGGAGCTATAGCAAGGAAAAGCAAGAAAAAGAAAAGCACAAGACGGCTGAAGAGGGAACTTAGTATGCTGCATTTGACTTATCAAATCCTTAATTCTACTTTTACAGACCAGAATCAAATAAGGCTTTCCAGCAGCCTCCTACTTGTAGAAGGGACAGTGAGGAGCCTGCTGTTGTAGATCACTTGACAAACTTCAGTAAGAAGGCACATCAGGCCTCAGGCAGGCTCTCAGAATCTTACTTGGTAGCTTGGCTTTTATTTGTTTTATTTATTATTTCTTGGTATTATTTAGTATTTATTTCCTCTTGGAGGTCCTGAGGTGCTTACATTAAATAAAGTTGACTAGAGACAGCTTTCTTTGGAGTCACTGGATATGAGAAGACAGAACATTCACACATCTTACTCATATTACCAGACTTCTCTCACCCTTGACATGTAAGATTACAGATAAACAGGGAGTAAAAGTTTATTTCCACAAGACACAATTCAAGCATCTGGATACAAGACTACAACCACATTTTTGTTTCCAAACACAAAAAACACACTAAACAGTTCCAGGCCATATTTAAGATCAACATTCCTTGCTGGCTTTCTCTGTATTCCTTTCCTGTTTCAACATCTCCTAGATGAATGAGCTGTAGGAGCACAGTTCCCAGTCTCTCTGCCTGTTAACATGACATCACTCAGTACTTGATCTAACCTTGTCTCAAAAAGATGGTGATAAAAAAAATTTCCTCTAATTAGTCAGCCTCAATGCTGTACAGATGTCTATTAGATCTTATGCTGTTACTCTCTGGGATTTATTAGTACATGATCTGGTTTTCCTTGGAAAGTAGGAAACGGGCATTTCTCTGTTTTAGGTGTCATGTCTCTCCATATCTGCCCAGCTTTTGGTATAAACCCAAATTCTTGTTTCTTATTTAATACCACTGTGGCTTCTGTGATTCCACTCTCTTTTCCACTGTCTTTTGGAACAGAGTTATGGGATACACATAAAGATATACAGACAGTAGCTATTACTGGTAACTCTGCCTGGCAAAGATTCTTACAAGCTGCAAGGTTTTAATGTTTATTTGTAACAACAAGTAAGTTTTATGATGTTCCTACAATGTGTACTTTTTTTAAGTAATTAAAAAAGGAGTTTATCATCTTCAGCTCATTATTTACTTTTTACTTGGCCTGCACATGGCACATTTGGAGGACAAGCTTTCCAATAATGTATTTGTTCAAATCACTTCTTTAATTCACCAATATTTATAACTTTAAGGAGTGTCCTAAACCTTACCTTTTCATCCTTTAAACATGCCAATCAGACATAAAACACAGTTGATTTTCATTAATATTTTTAAACACACAACTCTTCCTGGTTTTATTTATATGAAATTATATTTCTAATAATTATGATTTTTTTTCTGAAAAGTATCACTGCTTTTTCACAATGAATACTTTCTAATATTAAAAAACTTTTAATTCACTGTTACACACTATGGGTCCTGAATCAAAGGGACTGAATCCTCTTAGAAGGATTATCTTCTATTGTCTTATGATAACACACACTGTCTTAAGCTCCATAATTTGTTGATTCTATCCACTTCACTGTTCATATATGCATGAAAAAAATGACAGTAGAAATTAAACTGAATATGCAGACATGAGGTAATTAAACAAGCCGTCTAATCTTAAAATTCCCCATTGTGGCAATGGCAACAGAAACAGCAGGAAAAATGTTTTAGGGTTGGACAGTGGCATATAAGATCTAAAAACCTTTAGAAAAGCCTTAGGTAAAAAAAGGAAAAATATGCTCCGTTTCCAGAAAGAGGTAACAAAAAGGAGAAGGTTAGCCCAAACATTTGTTATTTTTACTCATATTTTTCCCAGGGCACACCATCTTAAAACTGGTTCTAGTACGAAGGAGCCATTGTACTCTTGATTATAAAAAGTACTATGTATAAGCGTTTTGAGGTGGCATTGCAAATAAAGAAACCTATGCTATTTGTTCTGGTGATTTTACCAGTGTTCTTTGTAGTCTGTGTTTAAGCCTTTTCCTAAACTAAACCATGGCTAAAATTTTATTTTAGCCAGAAATGACACGGCACTAATATTTGTGAAGTTCAGTCTTAAGACACCAAGACATTAAGAGTTACTTTCCAGAGCACAAATATCCTTCTCTACTTACATTCAAGTGCCCCACTCTTAGAGACATCACATAAAATGATCTGTCATTATTCTTTTATTACTACAAAAATATTTGCAAGAGAAATACTACAAGCTGTGTTGCAAAGGAAGAAGATATTTTTCTACATTTTCCACCAGAAATAGATCCTGTGTTGGCTTCTGGTACCTCCTCACTTACTCATTCCACTCACTTCTAAGATAATGCTCAATCCGTTTAAAAGAGTAGTTCTTGGGAAAAAAGGAAAATAAATGTTCTAATGTCTCTCTCACACCATGTCCCCTTCAGTCTCTTCTTATTCTTCAGTTGTTCCTTATTGCTTTCCCCCTTTTTGTCCCTGTCTGATGCTGCTATTTGCAAGGCCTTCCCTAATCCCACATCATAGCTTGCTGTCCAAATAATGCCTTGAAGATTATTTTCCTCATCATTTTACACCATAACAGCACATTAAGCTCTTACTAATTTCTCTAGTTTTCACACTGAAGTAAAGCACTCTGCAGAAGAATTCTCTCTCTATTAAAAATAAACTAATTAAAAGTATAGTATTTAGTTTTTACCTATGCAACTGCTTGTGGTAAAGCGAGTGCTTGCAAACAGTCTGAAGTATTTAAAGTTACCCCCAAATCTTTATTTCTGCATTAGTTGTGTGCATAGTATTTACAAACAGATCTAAAATTATTATTTTTTCATTGTACAGGTTCTAGAGAAGAAGTGACTGACTCACCTCTTTGTTTATGAAATAGAGGAATTCAATAATGGAACAGTGGAGAGTAAAGACCTAGGCATGTAATACAAACTGGCATTTATTTTACCCTTCAGTGTGACTTTTCATATTTAAAAAGGATTTAAATATGCTTTCTAAATATGAACATTTTTCAATTTAGAGCTGCTTTTATCATATGACATTTTTGTTTCTTTCCCCTTTCTCCACTGAGAAAAAAAAAAAAAGTTCAAACTAATGGCACAAAAAAGTAAAAATTTACATGAAAATTTTACAGTTTAACATCAGTGTTATTTACAGATTGCCTACACTGAGAAATATTCATCGTAGGGCAGAGACAACAGGGGGGGAGTTATAATTCCCCAAGTTACCAACTCATAAAACACTTTTTCTGCACAATTCCTGTCAGTTTCATTGCACAAACAAGTTCTCAAATTCAGGAAATGCTTAGGCAAGATTTAGCATGTTGGTCTTCCAGATTTCTAAACTTGGTAATCTCTGCCTGTATAAAATAGAAATAATTTATCTAGAAGCAAGCCATCCAATTCCAGGAATATGGCATTATCCTTTTGTCATAGAACAGTTACAGTAATGCTGAAATAAAGAATTTTATTTCATGTTCTTTCAGTTCTAATTGGAAGGATAGATGAGATTTGCTTTCTCCCTACATATTTGTCTTGATTCCTAGCATTATGACTGCATAATTACATTGCATCCAAAGATTTTATGCTGTAAAATCTTTGCAAAAAGAATCTGCTTCTATAAATGGCAAGATGTTTTGAAAATCTTTTGAATTTGGGATCTTCTATAAAAGTAGGTATTTTTCTCTATTCTAGGTGCTGATAATGAATCTAGTTATCTGTTGGCAATAACTAGTATCTCCTCACTAAGAAAAACAGCTAATAGGAATAGCTTTTGAAACATACCTTTAAAAGAGATGCTTTGCAGATTAAAGATCTCTCACAATAGTTTTTGGTATCATTTCAAATTCTTTAGCACAGTTTTAGAGTGCAGTTAGTTCTACTCAGAACAAAACTTAAGTCTTATCTCTACAGCTACTCAAAAATTAAACTAAATGAATAGATATAATCATTACAATAGTGATACCGAGAGCAGAATCAAATCTCCGAGACAAAAGCAGAGTTTAGATGCAATCAAAAGCACTAATTAATTTCTCAAGGAATTTCCAGGAAACTATGACCAAACTGCTGTACTTTGTCATAAGTCTGCATGCACCAGCCTTTGATATTTTGGCAGTAGATACACCCACTTTTAAATCATGACCTGAAAGTTGTATTTTTCCACTTTGAGAGATATTAGCCATACCATCGACATGAGAAATACCTTCTGGATCTGAAACAGCACAAACCAATTTAGTTAAATTCTCTCTAGTAATTCCTTCAACATTTTTTATTAGTGTTTTATTTTAAAAATGCATTTATTAAAAAAATGCATATAGGGAATGTAAGCCCTGTCCCAACAGATGAGGTTTTAAGAAAATGTAGCTGTGTTCTCATAATTATAATCCACAAGAACAAACACCTCTATTCTGTTGAATTTAGAACAGCTTAGCTCAGTTACTGTGAAGAATGTACCTGGTCCCTTCCCTTTCCAGGATGTATTAATGTAGTGCATACAAATTAAATTTGTAGATGGATCTGCTACAACTAAATATGCTGCTCAGAGACATGATTTAGCAGGGAATTGTTAGAGTTAGGATACTATGGTTAGCCTGAGGTTGGACTTGATGATCTTTGAGGTTTTTTCCAACCTGAGTAATTCTATGATTCTATGATATATTTTTAAAAAGTTTTGTTTGGTCTGATCTGGTTTATTGTGGAATCATATGCCCACATGATGGCAGGGAGAAAAGCCAGGAAATAAAAAGTTAGCATAGAAACAGCAATGGTGAGTTATTTTTCTGAAATATGAGTTATGGAGAAAATTGTTGCAGTTTGGAAGCAGCATTGTTTATAAAGGGTTGTCATAAGAACAAAGGAAATTTAACCCAGAGTCCCATATCTCCATTATTCCAGTTCTAAGAAGATACCTGAAAGAATGCATTACTTTTGGAGACTAAATGCTGAATTTATATACATGAAAGTAACTACAAATTGTATAAAAGTTTGAAGATAATTCTATGCGTGCTCAAGATTTTTTAAAGAAAATTAATTACATTTTCGAGAACACTGGGAAGGATATGAATTAAACCTTTCAGTTCCTTGCTTGCATATGTTTATCTTTTACTCCTAGTTTATGAATAGTCATAAACTACAAGAGGACATCATCATGTTTTGGAAAGTCCATCTCCTTCAAATGCTTTTCTACATGCAGTCTTTAGCCCTTTGCCTTAAAACATGACT
Organism: Coturnix japonica; assembly: GCF_054131305.1. Lineage (NCBI taxonomy): Eukaryota > Metazoa > Chordata > Aves > Galliformes > Phasianidae > Coturnix > Coturnix japonica. Next base: position 75,287,497 of record NC_140664.1, read on the forward strand.
CTTTTCCCAGTAATCAAGCACAATGAGATGTCTAAACAAATGATTAGGTCTTGGCCTCTTCTTCTATGTACTCCTAACCCGACTGCCTATTTGAAGAAGTCTTGCTTTCTAACAGCTAAGACAGAGGATAGGTAAAAATGAATCCATCTTAATCTACAAAAGGAAATTTTAAACTCCAGACCTTTGCAGATGCATGTATCAGTACTCTCCATTAACACAAAAAGCGTTAGATCAAAGGTTTTATTTTCATTCTGTATGCATACCGTCATTTTAAGTTGTCATCTAACATTTAGAAATAATTATTCAAAGGCCAGACTGGAATATTTATTCAAGTCCTCTGTTCAAAAAAAAACAAACCAAAAAACAAAAAGCAAAAGCAACAAACTATGCATAACTGCTTCAAAAGTAGAAAAGCATTTAACCTTTAAGTCAAGTGTTAAGAAAAAATTGGTATTCAGATGCCAATTTCTGAATGAACTGATTCTTCTTGACACTTCCAGAACTCTGTGACATCTTACCAGAGTGAGAAGAAAAGGAAGCAAAACAGACTAGAGGATAAATCCACTGATGAATGTGAAATTTTAATTTCAGTTCCCACTACATATGAAGAGCAATTATTGTTTTCAAAAGGCAATCTGTTGATTTCTATTTCTTCTAAAGGATTTTACATGCATCTATGAGATGTACCTTAGAGATGCTCTGCTAACTGTACCTCAACCTATTGCAGGAGATTATATATAGAGGGAGAGAGGGAGAGAGGGAGAGAGGGAGAGAGGGAGAGAGGGAGAGAGGGAGAGAGGGAGAGAGGGAGAGAGGGAGAGAGGGAGAGAGGGAGAGAGGGAGAGAGGGAGAGAGGGAGAGAGGGAGAGAGGGAGAGAGGGAGAGAGGGAGAGAGGGAGAGAGGGAGAGAGGGAGAGATATTTACTACCTACCACTCTACCACTCACTTTATGACAGAATATGAAAAAGATACACTTCTGTAAACCACCTACAGTTAATGTACACATTCATTTTGCTCCCGCCCCTCTTTATTTTTTAATTTTTTGAACTTAACATGATGGGAGTGAGAGGAAATGTAACTCTTCTTCTGCCATTAACCTTAATACAACTGTTTTAGTCTACCTCCTTGCATCCTAAAATGCTGCTGCATAAGTTGTGCAGGCTGACTCTTACACCTTCACAGCTTTCCAAGTGCCAGTATCCTGTCTAGATCAAGGTATCCAGTTTGCAGTCTACATCACCATTCCTCCCCTGAAAGAAAAATAAAAATAAATAAATCAGATTCACTGGGGTTTTCTTTTCACTTAAAGGGTTTTTCCAAAGCAAAATATGTTTACAATGAAGTGTTTACTACTATTTTTTCTTAGATGAGATCATCAGGTTGGATAAGAGGTAGGACTTTGATAATATGATGAATAGTCCTTCCACATCATCAAGTACACTTACTAACATTTGGAGCTAACAATGTTGAATAGATTATAATATGAAGGAGGATAATATATGTATTCTTATGATAGGGAGGAAGGAAATACAGAAGTCAAAATACTGTCACAAACTAGGGAAGTCATTCCAACAAACTGCAATAAGTTGTAACTTAAAAAAAAATTAAAATAAATTTTAAAATATTAAAAGCTGTAACCAAATTAAGATAAAATTAGGAGAAACAATATGGAAGTTACTGATTATGGAAGTCTGATTTCTAGTATTATTTACCATTTTAAAAACACTTAATTGAAAACACTTCTGTTTCTGCATATTGGTGGAGAGGATTTACTTTGCACTATGCAACTATACAACAAAGATAATCACAGCAATTTAATTTGAATGAAGGAGACTGGAGCCAATTCCAGAGAGTGAAAATGAGAATAACTGAAATTAATGAAAACTTCTTCAAGGGGCTTCTTTTTTGGACCCCTCATATTTTGCTTGGATTGCTGTGTTGAGCCACTCTTTGTGTAAAAATGAGTCCTTTGCTGAAGCAAGCTTTAAGTCTCACAGTCTCTAGATAGAACCCCATGAGTACAGGTGACCTGTTTGCTTTTGTCTCATATTTTTTCTCTAACCATTTTAGCTAATGTAGCTAGAACCAATGGCACTGCTGCTCTCCCACATAAAAATCTAAAGAACATCTTTTGTACTTCCCAGCATCATCAGATCCCTCTTGTTTAATCAACTCATCACAAATATGAAAACTTTGATTCTGAGGACCAGACTTTTGTCCAAAGTGGAAAACCACAAAATGAGTTAATAAACATTTTGAAGTTTACTTGAATGCCTCAAGCATGGCACAGTACAAACCCAAATGCTGTACAAATCACATGTGCAGTACTCTACATCTCTCTTTTCTTTAAGGTCAGATGATCAGAAATGACAAGATGGTCAGAAATTTATGACTGTTTCCAAGGAGGGAACAACTAAACAGACTGACTCCTCAGTCTGGGAAAGAGATGAAAGAGATTAAGAGGCACGTGAAATGATGAATAAGAACATGAAAAGGAAACGTTTCCTGTATTTCCGATAAGATGGGGAGCAGGGAGGAAGGCAGGGGGCATCTTGTGGAAAAAAAAAAAAATAATTAAGCTATATAAAGCTATAGAACACTGCCACATTGCATTGTAGATTGCAAACCTACAAACAATAGATCCGTTATATATTACTAATCGCCAAACACAAATTCTACTTGAGGAAACATTTCAGTTACTGTTTACCATTATGAGAAGGGTATGTGAAAGGAAGAATCACTTTAGTGCAGTCTTATTATTCTTTACGCATCCACCACAGGTATTTCAAGATGAGACACTACCTAGGTGGATCTTTGCTTAGAGTTCCTCTTGCATCAAATGCCACTCAGTGCTTTTCAGAAGGAGAAAGACAAGGCGATAAAGAAGCTTAGTGAAAAAGCCAAGGTAATCAGCAAGTCAAGCACCTGAACTGTACTAGTACCCCCTATGTTCTGTGTGATTCAGACCAGTGACAGTTTAGAGTCAGTATTACAGAGGCAGCTTTGAAAATACAACTGACAAATGTAACCAATACATGTTACTTAAAGTAACTCAAAGCACTTTGCTTTAATGTAACTCAAAACCTCATTAACAAGAGTTGACAGAATGGCCTCCTCTCTGAACCCCTAAATTCCTCACTCATTTTAGATGATACCAAATCAGAAGATTATGGGATTCCTATATATGGGATACTAAACAGGCATCCTGCCTACCTACTCCACATAGGAATCTGGAGAGATGGAATTCTCAATGCATTCTGGGAGAAATAATGTCATCAATAAGATCTTGGTTCATTTGGTATTGTAAATAATATATTGAAATCCTTAAAATACAACACTGAAGATGATATGCCACAGTGGCAAAACGTAAGTTGATGTATCAGAAGTCAGGTCACCACTCCCAACAAGGAAATCAAAAGCTTAAACTACACACATATGCACATAAAACACCCCAAGAAACAAGAAAAACCATCCCACCATCTTCAAAAAAGTCCACTCCATTTTACTTCCAGAAAACTAAGTCCTGCCATCTTCTGTGATCCTCTTCCCTGCCCCAAGCTCAAACAAATTCCATCTATGTGAATTTGCATGCCCTCAAGCAAGTTGATATTCAGGCAATCACATAGCTAGGATGCCAGTGCCAGAACCACATGATAATGGAAGAGCCTTTTCTTCAGAATTAAAACAACAGAAAATATTTCTATAAACATGTTTTAAATCCCAGAATAACTGATACTGCTGTGCATTAAAAACACAAAGCACTCTTCTCTCAGCATGGCTACTAGCAAGCACCTCTTTAAGTAGTCCCTGCTCTTTGGACATCTATAAAGTCTTCTCTTGCACAGAATTTGGCACAGTTTTTTATACTATACAAAGAACCAGCTTGGGAAACAGATCCACCTTAACAACGTCCCTGTAAATAAAATGAGCATTTTCAACTTTAGGCTTGTTTCAGGTACCATTTTGTGGCGTTAGCACAAAAGCTTCACCATACACGTGGATACGACAGAGCACACACTTTCCCACTTTCTATGGCAGCAATGCTAACCTATGCCAACACAACATTAATTTCAGCGGTGGTGCTGTGAAATAGAATGTCAGTCTACCGATGAGGCGCAATGTTGCAGATAAACGTAATTCCTCATGAGAGGCAGCGCTGACCTCCTCTCTAGTGATAGCCACAGGACCAGAGGCACAAAGCCACGTGGTGGGAGGCCCAGGTTGGGGATTAGGAAAAGGTTCCTCACCAGAGGTAAAATTGCAACAGGCTCCGCTGCAATGGGCACAGCCCCGGGCTGCCGGAGTTCAAGCGTTTGGGCTATGGTCTCAGACAGGGTTTCAATATGAGGGGTCCTGTGTGGAACCGGGAGTAGGATACAGTGGTTCTCGTAGGTCCCTTCCAACTCAATGTACTCTGAGATCACCGAAACAGGCAGATACAGTTTCACTATTACCCTTTTCCAACCCTTCGTATTAGTTACAGGGATTTTGCAGCACTTGACGAATCAGTTTAATTACTTTATTCGACAGAAAGCCAGCCATTCTGTGAAATAACAGGGTTATTTTTCCTCTATTCTTTCTTTCAGCCGACAGCAGGCTTTTTTTTCTTTTCTTTTCTTTTTTTTTTTTAATTACTTCGATGACAAAAACAAAACAGAAAAGTCCTCCTCAAAAAGAATAGCTACATACATCTCAGAAACCTTGCGTTTGGGTTTTATGGCCTTTTCTAGCATTAGATACAGTTTCCATTAAACATGGCTCTTCCCTGCAATTGCAAGCTCTCTCATCTTGATATGATTTGACAAACTCAACGACTATAAGCAGAAATGGCACCACTCCGTGATAATCAATCACAACCATTCTTGCGCCGTTACCAAAACGTCTAAAGACTTCTTGTAGTGGGTCATAGAACACTGTGTTCCACTGTCACAATGTATTTTTTCTTACAGCCTGTTTTTAATCTTCCCTCTTCTCTTCCTTCCCTCTCTGCCATCAATTGCCTCCCAATAGCTGAGCCTATTAAAGATAAGCTGAACTCTAAAGTATCGCAATACTCCTACACATTCAGCAAAGCCTTAGGAAAGGTCATTTAACAAAGTCATCCACTCGTTTTCTGGATTTCTTACAAGGGAAGTTTCAAAACAACCACTCAGGTACTTCTGCAACAGACCCTTGGTACAGTGCTGGGGTTCATCTGATCTCAGAGAGGATTCGGGGACGTCTTACCCCCCATCCCACCGCTCGGTTGAAAACTCACCTTTTTTCTGAGTTGCCTCCCCAAGAGATCCAGCAGCACTAACACGACAGGAAACTGCAGCTTCAGATGGCTCGAAAGGGAAACCACAAAGATCTACCTACACTCAGCTCAGCCTGAAAGCTGCAACAGAACTGCACCTTGAACCCCCACCTCCTTTTGTTTGGATACACTGGTCCAGCCCTGGGTAATTGAGAACCTTTTCAAACCACGAGTCTCCTGACTCATGAGTCATCCTGCACTTGTCTGGGTAGTTAACTCCACCCTCGCGTTTTTGAATTACCTGAATGAGTTTGGTGTTGCCTTCTTTTGTTGGTTTATCTTTGTAAGCATTAGCGATCAGAAGAGACTAACCATCACATAAGGAGAATAAGAGAGAAACCAAACCACACCGAATAGAAAGCCAGGTTTAAAAGAGAAAATAAATCTATGTTTCAGATGGTACAAACGCACTAAACCAGAGTTCAGATACCTCAACTCTCTTTTCAACTAAGCTCAACTTTCTTCTTTAATATATCTCCTTCCCCCTTCATCCGTCCACTCAGCAAATTAACTCAGAGTTGCTCCCTCTTTCTTTCCTGCCTGCTTTAATTCTCTCTGCCACCAAAATGGAAATGAATCAGATCAATTTAGTGAGAGCTGCTTCCTCCACCTTAGTTCTATGTTTTTTTTGCTCACTGGCCTCAACTGTATCTGCACCTTCCAAATATTCCACTTTCTGTTCTGTTTCCCCTCTTCATTATAACCTGGGTATAAAAACTTTATTATTCAGCTTGCTCTGTTATTCCTTCCCTGATATACAACATAGGAAAGGTAATGTGAGTGAATAAAGGTGAAGGTGTGGGAGCAGCAAAAGGGACTTGATGGGGGGGATAAAAACAAACCCCAAACCAGCGAACAACACTAAAACCACTACAGATTTGGATCCTGACTTAAATAAAGGTTTTCTGTTTCTCTTGACTTTTACATTTTAACAGTATCTGCATCTGACATTATATCAAAAGGCTCATTTTCATTGATAGGTACTGCTAAGCTGGAATGATAAATGCCATCTTTAACTAAACCTGGCAGATGTTACCAGACTGGACGATGATACATTATTCACATTTATTACTGTAATGATAAAGGTGTGAAAGTATTTAACTGACTTGGTATACAGTCCAGCAGTGCACCATTCTTAATTCTAAAAGATTTAAGGAAAATATGCTAAATTATAGGAAGGTACTTAATGCTGACATGATTTTTTTTCTTTTTTTAATCAACAAAAACTCAGCTACAACATAGAAAATTTACCTATTTTAGTCTATTATTTAAGTAAGATGAGGTTATACACATGAATACTTTAGTTTTATTTATTTAACACGATTTTGTTAGAAACTGTTTTGACAAAATCATCAGTAGTGGGGAACTGTAGGTTTGGTTTGGTTTGTTTTTAACTATGTACATCAAGATTTTGGAAGTTAAATATCTCGACTCCTATCATACCTATTATTTTATTTAGACAGGAATAGGTGACATTGATTTCTGAAGTCCAGAATGTTTTCTTAGCTTCCCATACATTAATTAATTGATACCACTGAAGAAACCTTAATAATGAGGTATCTCTCTGCTTTATAATAAAGTTTGCTACCATTTTACTTCGAGGAAGGAATTGCTTATGAAAAACTGAAGCTTACTCAAGCTCAGGCTGTGACTGATTCAGTGACACAATTCTCCAGCAGCAAAATATGCAGTGTTTTATATTTTTTTCTATAATAAAAAAGAGATTCTTTTTAATTCCTCAGATTTAGCTTTCAGACATCTACTTTCTTAAGTGATACCTTGTCTGTTATACGTTACAGAAGAACAAGACGTTAGAGTAGAAAACACCGGCTAAATTAAACCAAATTCTAATCTCAGAACAAAAAACCACCAGTTCAGCCAATTTTTTAGACTAGTAGTGAGGATTTGCTAATGTGCAACAGCTGGGGACAGCTATTTGAATGTAGGAAATGAGCAGCTTAATTAAGGAAGTATGTTGAGGAACATGAAGAGTCCTAAGTACAGTATGTGAGGATTCATTCAGATAACCATTTTCAGGCCTGGGAATCACTATGCTCTCTTGCATGTACCAATACATGTATGTCTCTATAAATGCTTCCGTCCTGAAACTCACATACATATATTTTCAAGCACCAAAAATAAACTATTATTTGAATTTAAATTCTTAATTTTTTAAAAAATAAATCAGTCTGAAAGACTGTTTGAAAATACATTTTCCTCACAAGTAGATGTTGCAGGATTGGCTTTGACTTCTTTCAGAAAACAAGGGAATATCCTACCACTTAGCAAGGCACCAGTATTTACTTTACTCTCAATGGTTTGCAAAGCACTCTCCTTAGCGGTAGATCCAGATACAATGGAAATAACAACAGTATATGTTTTTGTATTTAGCGTGAAATTAGTGTGAGAGCAAAGGGTCAAAGTTAAATCCATTCATGTTTAACCAGCAAGCATTGCATTTAGTGGTGTGGTTCAATCACACCAACACAGCTTGCAAGATACTTGACTGCACACAACCAGTAATTAATCAAAATCAGCAGAAACTGATAGTACTTTTATACCAGAGGCATTCTAAAAAAAATGCTCAGCTTGGCACCTGCCAAGCAACTTGAAAACTTGCTGTTAAGTGCTTAGTTACACAGTTGTTCTACGAAGTCTTAAAATACAATAAAAGAAGGAAGGAGAGGGTAGGGAGGACAAGAGAACAGAAGGTAACAATAAAGCAGTACATTCTGTGAGACAGCATCATCTGAAAGACAGCTCGCCATCCCTCGCTGTGCTCGTTCTCAAGGTGGCAGAGCTGATGATATTTTTTAATAAGGGCTCAAGGAAATAACTTTTGGGAGTAGTGATTCAAGCAGAAGGGAAGAAGGAACAGTGTGAAAGGAGCCAAGAAAAAAGAAAGTGAGGATTAGGTTAGAACAAAAGATGCAAAGGTTGTATGTAGAAAATACAGTACAACAGTAGCTTCATAAAAAATGACAAGATGTTTGTAGCACTGTATGCAATGACAAATTTCCAAGAGACTTGGAGTTGAGAGTGAGAATAAAATGGCCAAATAGAAAAGTAGGAAACATGCTGTGAATTAATACTATTATTCTGCAGGGCTAAAGTACCTTAAGCAGAGATGTTAAGATGGCTGCATGGCTGATGCTCAGAAGCACCCTGATTTTAGAAACTATGTCCTAACTCATGGCCAAACTCAGTCAGGGCTCAAAGAAGGGTGGGAATGTGCTTAAGACCCAGTGAAGACCATGCCAAGGAGACATGATCAGATTACAGGTTACACCTGGACTTCACAGAGGTCAATCCAAAACTCAAGATACGGGTGACTTCAATATATGCTTAAAAGGATTTTAAGCAATACTGAACAAATTAAATTAGGGAAAAGACTTATCTGAGAAACAGTACTCTACACCAATAGCTTGTTTTTTTCCTCAGGTTGAACAAGAATTATTCCCCCAGTGGAACAGACAACACTATCACTGTGTTTAAGTACTGCCTTCCAGAAAGACATTGCTGATCTCATGAAAAAAGTTGGGTATTTTGGAATATCTTTATGATGACGCAATATACGCTTCTGAACACCTCCTAGCCCCACCAGCCACTCATAATGTCTGAACTCAGTGGAAAACATTCATACACGTTAACTCACTTGCCTTGCAGTACAGTCCTCACAGAGATTCCCAGCCTAAGGATGTAGTGCAACATACAGCAGGTGTAAACAGGGAGATTCAGAACTATATTTCACTGATCTTTCCTATCATCTGGTGCTGACAGAAATTTGGATAGCTTCCATTAATCTTTAGTGCCCTTTTTATTTTACTACGAAGATCACAGGGAGTGAAATGGCAGGGCCTCTTGAGCAATATTCTTACAGAGCACCCAAGTGCATTTTGAAAACAAGGCGTTTTTAGGGTTTCTCTGATTCAAAGACACCTTGGAAGATTACAAGCAAACAAATCGTTAAAGACAAAACAACTACACAAAGAAAGGAAGTTTCCTTGGGAAGGAAATGGAGGAGTAAGATTCAGAAGCCTCATAAAGCATCTGACTGAGCCTCCAGGATAAAACAATTTTTATACCTCTGAAAAATAGAAGAATCCTGCAAGTAATCTTTCACCACCTCTTCACATTATATCTGTTACCACTGGGACCTAGATTGCCTTTCTTTGCAAGGATATCTAAACTCAAGGGCAGAATTTAAAGAGGTACTAAATGCTAGCAGTGAAAAAGTAATCGTCTTCTAAGATGTGCCCTTAGATGAGGTCGCTGACCTGCCTTGGATAGCACCGCAATTACAAAGCGCAGTTTATTTCTTTTGAAAGCTGAATAGGAGGGTATGAAAGAGCTTCTTCAACACTTTGTTTTCCATGGGAAAAAAAAATAAAATCAGAAAAATATGGGAGAAGATGACAACACAAAGGCCAGTTACAGCCAAATGTTCACGCTGAGAATTTGCTACAGTGTGAATGAACAGAAGCCATTTAACAGCAACTTGCAGGAAAAATATTATGACCTGCTCTCTGTTCATATTTACTTTCTTCCCTTCAAGAATCTTTATAAAAATAAGAGACATTTTTTCTTCAAGCTCCCTTTTATTCCAGTCACTGTTGCACAGGCATCGCTGTTTCACAGCTGCACATTGTACTTATTCAGGTAACTAATTCTACTAAGAAGCAGATGAAGGTAATATTTACATTTTAGCTGAATTTCTAGACCTGCTTAACATTCAGCCATAAAAACAGATGAGCCAGCATAATGGAAGAGAGCACACTGGAAAATAACAACAACAACCACCAAATGTCTCCACCCCACACATCATTCTTGCTGCAGTACCGTCTAACTACAGCCTAACACTCGGACAGAGAAACACTAGTTTGCTCTCAGCAGGGTTGAAGAATAAAAGCCAACATCACTCCCATATAAAACCCCCAAAGAACCTGATGATCCCTTTCCCCAGCAGTTTTCCAAAGACTAGCAAAGCATAAAGGGAATTAAAAGATTGCCTGGCATCTTCTGGGGGCTAGCAGCTCATCCCCCCATAGACAGGCATTCTGAACCTCAGAAGAGCAGCAGGGTTTTGTGAATAGCTTAGCCTGCAGAGCTGTTCTAAGATAGCCTTCAAAAGCAGGTTTCGGTTGCTGTTCTGTACAAGTGCATCAAGCAGGCAAAGTGCTGCGTGGCTGCTGCCAGTTTATCATCCCTACATATCAACTTGACCTTGCTCATACTGGCGCATTCCAAATCAGTTCTTTCTGTTGCCTTGTTTCTCACACCAGGGAAGTCTTTGGACATACATTCGTTCACAACAAAAGATGACAAAAGCATGCAACCAAAACATTAACAATTCTCTATGTGTGTATTTCTAGACAATTGTTTGGGGCACTTATAAAACAGATTATTTTTGGATGTACCCACATGCTGAACTGAGTCACATGCATCATTTATGGTTGTTTGAGAATTGCCTGCTCGTGTCAGAAGCTGTCAAGGTATTCAAAGTCTACAAGGTACAAACCAGAAGGTACCTAAGTCCAAAACACATGCAGTTCATTTGAAGTTTGGCATAACCAGGATATGTCTCAGAAACACTTGCATTCTGTGTTCTTGGGAATATGGGAAGAAAAATGTACACAAAGATAGCTGTGAACTATAGGGCTGTTTATGTAAAGCAGGACTCTCTGAAGAGGTCAGAGGCTTCAGGGTGGGAAGTTATTAAAATGAAAAATTCCTCCCTCAGGGATGGCAACAGTTTATATTATTTTGTTGGGAAGATGTGCAGTGGTGCGCTCCTATCAATGCCTGAGGTTTAAACCTTTCCATCAGTAGGGGAAGGGCTTTCAGTTAGATTTTGATCATGACACCTTAAAATCCACCAAAGCAGAAAACATCCAGTTGTATAAGACTGACCAGTGGTCAAACAATTGCCAAAATGAGCAGCTGAAAGAAACTGTTAGAGAAGTGGAAAAGATTACGAATTGGCAAAAATCCTCCCATTATATTTCCATGTATCTGCTAAAAAAATACCTCCCAAAATAGGAGATTTTACAGTTAGAAGTGCAGAGAACAAGCACTGCTGCAGCTGACAGTGAATACACTGAATTTATGTGCAGATTAGCACTATGAAACAGGAGAAAAAAAAAAAAAAGAAAAAAAAAAAGAGTAGTCTACTGCCTAATGTTACTGTCAGAACTCTCCAAAGTGTTATTACCACGACTACAAAGATACCTTTCTCTTTTCATACAGTTGGTTTTAAATTGCCCAGCCCAATTATAAAATCTTGTGCTTTTAACAAAGTAGGCACCAGAGGGAGACCTGCACTTTAGTTCAAAATGCCGGCAGGAGCTGTTCAAAAGTGGACAATCAAAGCCTTTTGGCCAATGTATGCTAAGTGGCTCTGGGTGAAATTGTGGCTAATAGGACCACTCAGAAAGCAACTGGTGTCGGGCAGTTTTCTCTTTCTAAACGGTCCAGTAGACTTCAAAGAGTTCCATGAAGAAGAGCAGGTTCCCAAATCTCAGGCTGTATATAAGCACACCTCAACCAGTTTGGCCATACCTGTAAAAGACCTGCTCTTTGCTACCCATGTCCTCAGTCTATCACCACATCCTGCTGACATTAACCACTTCTCAAATCTTCTGGCTGAGCTGCATATATAAGAACTACCTAAACATGTCAGTCAAAATAAGCCAGATCAGCTTAAGCAATTTAAATAACAAATCTTTCCTAACATGGCTCAATTTGACCGAATTGGATTAGGGAGAGCTCTCACGAGTGGCTCAGCTAGCGGACCAGGGAGACAAGTGACACCAGGCAGAGGGCAGTGATGAAGTGTGGGTTGTTCTTCTGGTGCCATGACTACAGCTGAATTAGGATTGTAAATATATATGTATATATATGTGTGTGTGTATTTATATAGTGAGTGGGTTACTTTTTTTTAAGCCAGGCAAGAGACTAGAAGAAATACTCTATGGACATGAAAAACACTGTTCTTTTAAAGACAGGTACTCAGTTCAGGTGGGGAGAGCCAACAACTTCCAGAAAATACATATGATCCCAGTAGGTCTTACTACCCAGAAAATTGATGCTCTGCATACAGAGTCAAGCAGACTAACCGGAATTCACACAGCCAGTTAAAGAAAAACAAAATCATTTCTATGAGAGGTAGGTCTGTTGGTGTGGTAACAACTACCAATTCAATACTTATACAACTGGATACAAGGTTTGCAATGATGCTAATAGCAACAGGGAACTGATGGGAACAAAGGAAAGCTATAAGTACTGTTTGTCCTTATTAGAAGTGCTCCCCCTACTTCAGATTTTTCTAATTTTCCAAAAATTGGAAAACATATCAACTCCTTGTATACAATCCAAATTAAGAAAAATATTGAACAGCAAAGAATTAGGAGCAACTTCTGGAAGAAAACCAAAATTTGACCCTGCTCTCTTTTGTGAGAAAACAATGGACAGACTCAGCAAATTAATTTCTAGAACATTTGTTTTTCTAATATCCAGATTTAGCATTTGGACTTAACGTTTTGGTTTTAAGTAGATGTAAGATGTAGTTTTTAACTAACAAATTCATTCTTGACAGCTACAAACAAACAAACAAACAAAAATCAACCAAACAAAAACCCAATGCTGGTATTTCAAATACAAAGATATTAGAATTTTAATATAATTTAGCATGCTACTTTAAAAGGTATTCCATTATAAGGAAGTTATTAAAATAACAATACATTTAAAGCTCCCCAATAATGTCAGGCTTTTTGAGTTGTATCACTTACAAAATTAGCATCAGCCTCTGAAACTCAGCAGATTGAACTGTCCCAGGGGTTGAACCATCCCAAGGATGGTCTTCCATAGCTACTTAAAGCAGTCCTCGTGCAGCTACCAAAACTTACAGGGCAGGTGCTCATTGAGCAAATTCAGCCTTAAACAAACAACATAAAATAAATAGGGGAGGAGGTGAAGAGGAGGAGAATTTTCAGATTCCTGAACTTTCTAAGCTGATTCTGCATGAAATGCTATGAGCATTGAGTTTCTAGTGGGAACACCCAGCTGAGGAGGTGGTGGGAAGGCAAGATATCAACATGCTTTGCAATATATGGGTATCTCTCGTGGCTGAGACTGAGGATAAACAGGAGAAGCTAAACATGCTGGTAATACGTGGGTTTTTTTGCTCACAGCTTTTGCTTCCTTCCTGGGAGCACCAAAGGGGGAAGCACTGCTTTCCACTGAAACAGTAGACTAGCTGTGCGCCTTCTAGTTCTCTTTTAATTACTACCACAAACAGTTTTCTTCCACGAACACAGGATACATGATCGACCCTTTGCACAAATTAGATATAAAGGAAGAGAATTATGAACTCATAGGCAACCATAAATCTGGCATTTCCTCAATCTAGAGTGTTTGAATTCGTGATGTAAATAACAGTCTTTTTACAATGTGGTATAAATTCTCTAAAGAAAAGAACAGATGCTCAGATGCAGCCTTTGCCCCAGAGAGCTCCTACTTCCAAGGGTGCAAGAGTTTTATCAGATTTTTTAACCACACACGAACAAGGGACTAACCTAAATAGGGTTTGTTTACATGTACATTATTTGTCACACAAAAAAAATAACCATCTAAAAATTTGGTGGGAACTGAATTGGCAATGGGTTTTGTTTGTTTGTTTGTTTGTTTTCTGTGGCAACATAAACATCGCAAGTTGACTGTATTACAGAGCAGACTTGGTATTGTTTCTATTACATTGTATCACTTTATTTTGTTTAGAATATCAATCAAATAATATTTCCAAAACCATCAAACTATATGTATTCAAAAAGATGATGAGCTACCAAAACTTGCACTAACATAAGGAACATTAAAAACCTTTTTATGCTTCTACTACACTTCTTAGTTACACTTCTTAGTTCACTTCCATGAACAATATTCAAAGGTAGTTCGGTCTGTTCTTAACCTGCTCGTAAGCAATAAGATAGGTGCCATAAAATTTAGTATATCATGCTTACTTTCTTTTTTTTTAGCACACATTTACATGGGTGCAGAGAAGTGGTAGAGAGAAGATGGAAAACATCAGGCCTGCCCAAATTTCATCATTTAGAAATATACAGCAACTATACTTACGAGTTGCAACAGAGACAAGAAATCAGATTCACACAGCTTTGCACTATATGCAGTTCATAGTTTCTCCTATTTGGGTCATGCCTTCCTAAAATGGGTAAAAAAATAAAACCACATTACAAGGAAGAGCATGGTAATTACAGAGGTAAGAGGCTTGTTTTCTTCCCAAAGGACGCATTACACACCTACGTAGACACACACTAAGCATAAACTTTATAGAATGTTCGAAATAGATCACATAGAACTTTACATAAACAACTCAAAATCTCAAAAAACACATCACAAAATAACAGTCGGAGACCGTAACAAAGAACTACCTGGATGTTTATTTCTAAATATACACATTTCTAAATGATGCATAGTTTTGAGGTTAGATTACCAACATACACTAAAGCTATGATCATCATAGGTCCTGAAAACAGTATGTCATCCATTCAAATATTTTTCAGTCCAGTCATAGAATGGCTTGGGTTGGAAGGAGCCTTAAAGAACATTGAGCTCCAACTTCCTGCTGTGGGCAGGGTTGCCACTCATTATATCTTAATTACGTTACAAACAAATCTTGTGAATTGAAGAATTTTAATTTGCAAAAATGCAATTCAGACACAATTTTAGTTCTAGAAAGCACTGAAGGAACCTAGAAGTTCATCACAGTTAGCAAAATCACTATCCAGAATAGAAGAAAGATCAATTCATCTTAAAAATATTACATCCTGAATTCAGGAAATCAAACAACAGATTTTCTGATGAACATTCTGGAAGCTCAAATCAAGTACCTGAAAGAATCTAGACAAGCTGAAAAGCTACACTTTGACCTCAAACAGTGCTTTAAAACTGCATTTTAAGCCACAGAGGTGTTTATGAAAAAGCTTCTGGAAAACTTTGACACTCAAGGAAAG
Source organism: Coturnix japonica (assembly GCF_054131305.1). NCBI lineage: Eukaryota > Metazoa > Chordata > Aves > Galliformes > Phasianidae > Coturnix > Coturnix japonica. Next base: position 75,302,819 of record NC_140664.1, read on the forward strand.
TAGCATTTAATAAGTTAGCATCTTATTCCTTGACCATAACATCCTCCATTCCATATATAAGTCCAGGTTTTGCCCCCAGTTACTCTAATGCAATAATACTTCTGGAATTCAACAAAACAGAATGTGGCAGACACTGAAAACAAGAGACAAAAATTTATCCATGAACTGTTACAGAAAACACAGAAATTACACAAAATAAACAACACCAAAAAAAGAAAAAGCAATCTAAAAGACTTGTGACATATTCACCTCTACATTCATCAAGGAAGAAGGTCTATTTAACTTTTTTAATATTGTTTGTAAAATAAATGGAAGACTGAGCTCAAAAGCTGTGACACAGTTAAAAATAGTTTTATGGCTTGAGCTCTTCTATTCACAGTGTTGTACATGAAGAATTATTCTCCTGGTCAAAATATTTGCCTTTTCAATGAGCTGAACTTTCAGGTCATCTGTTAACAATGTAGATTCTTTCCTGTCTAGAAGAACCTCATTGTCCTCTCCTTTAACAAATAGCAGAGTATTGTTCCCAGCTGGTTGCTAATTCACATAATTATCATGTTGAAATCCTTCAAAATGGTAGGCAGAAGTACGTACTGCTTAGTTTGTGATATATTTTTATTTAATAAATCTCATAATTTATTTCCTTGTGTATTTATTTTGTGTATTTAAAGTGACCATTTTGCCCTCTTCTCACCACCCCAGCCACGCCTTTCCTTTCTTTTTTCAACCTTCCCTTTGTAAATAAATGGACATATATTAAAGCTGAGTTCAGGGCAGCTCTGATGCTGAAACAACTCTGCCATATTTTGTAGATGACTCTCACAGACTTAGCCAAGTGATGAGAGTGCAGTTTGCCTTCCTGTATAATATCACTCCATCATTCCTGCATCAGATCATCTTATTCTGCCTGAGCTAGAGGCATCTCTTTGCAAAGATTCACAGTTTTTGTCACTTGCATATTCAGAACATCCTTAAATAAATTCATCTGATAGATAACTGCCTTCAGTTTTAAATTTATTCTGTTTCTAAAAGAGATACACCTGAGATCAGCCTTCAGATGCCATATTTTGCAACATCATTGTCTACTACGGTAAAGGTAAAGGTAATGGCTCTTTCTGAAATGTTTGGCACTATATATGGACTTGCAGGCTATCAGTTACCTCCTAAACTTAGTAGACTGGACTCTAGGCTCTTACTAAATACATCACGGTTTGTTCACATATTTCTTTCAAGGATTTTAGTTGTCCTTTAGGTATTTTTCTGAATCTTTTCTGAGTTTAACAAGCGCACTTCTGTATCTTAGCCTCAAACAGGATACATAATTTTCTAATGTTATCTCACTAGAAACATACAGCAAAATAAAAGTACACCTCATATCAATTGAGATCCCTCATATCCATACCAAAGAACTACAGAGTGCATTTTAGCTACTGCATCTTATCTGTGAAGAATTAGCACTTTCTGAAGTACTGCTTGCCAGCCTACATGTATGATCTTACTGTCTAGACAGATAAATTTAGCTTTATTAACATATGTTAAAATGATCTCCATTAACTAAGTAGAGACCATCCTTCACAGTTATCAATCCACCAATTTTTGCAGGTATGCATTTTACCGGAAATTATATTCCACTTCCCCCTTGATCATTATCTAAGTCCTCAAAGCAATGGGCTGTGAAAAATCTCTATAAAATCCAACACAAGTGTCCTTCATTTATTACTGCTCTATGATCTGTTCATTAACCAGTTTGAGTACGGTGCTCTGTTTTGGGTCCCTCACTACAAGACAGGCATCAAGGCCCAGATGCACATCCAGAGAAAGGCAATGAAACTGGCAAAGGGTCTGGAGCACAAATATTGTGGAGAGCAGCTGAGGGAATTGGGATTGTTTGGTTTGGAGAAGAGGAGGCTGAGAGGAGACCTACCTGAAGGGAGGTGGGGGTCAGCATTTTCTCCTGTCTATTTAGTGACTGGACATGAGGGAATGTCCTCAAGTTGTGCCATGGGAGAAAAACAACTTCTCTAAAAGAGCAGTCAGGCACTGGAACGGGCTGCCCAGGTGGTGGAATCACCATCCCTGGAGGTGTTCAAGAAACGTTTAGATGCTGTACTGAGGGACATGGTTTAGTGGAGGAAATAGTGGTGGAAGGCAGGCAGCTGGACTAGATGATCTTGGAGGTCTTTTCCAACCTTGGTAATTCTGTGGTTCTATTTAATATTGGCCATGTTGACTTAGCAAAGGGCTAAATTTTGAAAATCAGAATACCGTGCAGTTCTACATCAAGTGCCTTACAAAAGCTTATTATATCTACGTGAACATCTTTGTTAACCTTTCAGCCTCAACATGAAGAAATAAATACAGACAAGTTGTATTCAGCATGAACAACTGGGCAAGCACCAACTCTGCAGTCTTCCATTTTCTGCTAACAAGCTCTCATCCCAGCCTTTCCACAAGCATGACAAAAGACCTGAAGACATTATGAAGCCTAGGAAAGTTTTGTTCATGATCACCCACTATAATCACACTGAAATAGCAATGTGTATTTTCTCTGCATTCAGACACTTAAAGAAAGATTCCCCTTGAAATAAGTGTTCCAAATGAAAATCTTAGAGCAGGTTACTCATCTAGCCAGAGTATTTGCCCAATAAAGATTCCTCGATTTCTGTATCATCAGTTATTTCTAAGCAAACAGCAACTCCAATACAATTTTCCACACTTAGTATCTCCCATAAAACAGTACATATATATATATGCGTATACATTCCTGATATTACTGCAGGAATACAACAGCACAAATCACCCTAACATATTTCACAGATACTAAAATATGAAAGAGCTATTATACAGTAAGAAAAAATCCAGGATCCTTTCTCATGTCCATGGTCCTTTTTAGGATAAATTTGATTCAGATTATATTTTGGAGAAATTAAAGAGAAAAACCAAAAGAATCAGTGATGTCTTCCAAGCCTTGCCCAAAATAATACATTAAAAATAAAAGTAGCACCGGATGTTATGAACCTTAGGAATACCGACCCTCATGTCTATTAAAAAAATGTTAAGAACTTCGAGAAATTTCAGGGGCGATTTTCTATTCCTAAGAATCCAACTTGTTTATTTGTCATTACCTTGCAAAGAATTAGACACAGAATTCAGTGAAAACGTACATATATAAAAGAACAAGTGCCTAGGCAAGACTGGCTCCTACAGTAATGCCAGAATGGAACCATAAAAGAAAAGGTGGGAAGGGCAATGAGAAAGGCCTGATTTTATAATTTGATCCTACTCTTAATGAAGCGTGGCACTCAATAAAAACTGGCACAGTGGAAGTCTGTTTGACTTGGTCATTTTCACATAAGTAGTCTGAAGTGTTTGGGTGTATTTTTTTTTAATACTTTGTTGGCAAGTAAACCAGTTTGAATATATTGGATTGAGTTTCCAGATGGTGATCAAGAGAATATAGTTTTTTCTGAGTGTAATCTTGTTCTGTGCTTTCAAATTATTTATTTAATGATATATATGTATATATTATTTAAGCGAAGAATCAATGCCAGTGGTTGGCAATGTCATTAAATTGTTCTGGTTTAAAACACAAGTATAGGTTTTAAACTCATTGCTATGTGCACCTGTTAAAACAGTGAGTCATCTGAATATACATTCATCCAATCCTAATTTTTGAGTGCTATGCCTCTAAAATAATATTTTAATCAATTTATTTTATGATGTTTTGAAATTGCATACAAATGTAGACTACATTTTAATAAGTACATACAAATTTTTAAATAAATAAAATTGTCTTTACAACACTGAATACATAGCCTAGGCTTCTTATCATCATGTTCAACCTAAAATTACATTTCTTAATTAATTATGAGCTACACTTAAGTAAATGGCAGAATATTTTTGCTTAATATGAACAAAATATGGGCTTAACCACACACAGAACTGAGAACACTGGACTGGGGGCACTTAATCTACTTGGTTGCTTTATAAATTCTCACTCTGTTATGAACACCTTTAATTGTAAAGCACTAGCATTATAGTCTTTAATATTAACTGCTATTCTTTCCTACCAGCTCTTATTTACATGTTGAAATGAACTGAAGAGCAACATGGCTTACTTTCCTTATCAGTTTTCCCACCTTCACATTTAACGTGAAAATAATTTGCTCCTGCCTGTGAAACTGAAACCAAAAGTCATGAAAGCACAAGTTTTCCTACTCAAAAGCTATTGATGGTCCCCATACTTTGAACCTTAATTCCAATGGAGAGACTAAATATAATATTTATTAATCGCAGCACTTTCAAAGAAATAAAGCATAAAGTGAGCTCAACTACTAAGAGACATGCTGTCCTATCCAAGTTCCAGCCCGCTGCCCATTTAGTATATAACTAAAATAAAACTTAACTTAAAAAATTAAATTATACTCTGAATTTCATTTTTATGCCTCCAACAGTCTTAGTATGGGTTTGCACAACAATAATTTTGCATCTCAGTGAAATTATAATATGATCCAAGTGGACAGGCAAAAAACAAACAAAAAAAACAGCCTTGCATGGCTGCAAGAGTTTTATCACTTGTGTTGGGCACTAAAAAGTAATGAAAAAATTCATCACACTTTCTAACTGCTGCATTTAGTGTAAAATTTAGGAAAATGTTAGTAAGTAGAACCTGTGCAAGACTGAGAGCAGCCTTCCAATAATTAAAGGAAGCTTATAAGCAGGAGGGAAATCAACTTCTTACATGGTCTGGCAGTGATAAGACAAGGGTGAATGGCTTTAAATTAAAAGAAGGAAGATTTAGGTGAGATGTTGTGAGTAAATTCTTTGTAAAGAGTTTTGGTTAATTATGGTTTAAAAACACAACTTGATCTACCACTCAGTTAACTGTCACTAAAATAAAAACACTTTGCTTTACACCACAACAGCTTATTGCTGTGCCTAAACCCAGCTTCAGTGGCACAATCCCTTAACAACATTCACCTACTAACACAGTTTACAGCCCCAAGGGAAGGCCTGTAATGAAGAAGTTGAGTACTATCCTGCAGTAGGCTCAGAAGACTGTAGGGGGAGAAAAGGTCAGTGCTTAGAGTGTAGCAACTTAAGCATATTTGTCAGAATTGACTAAATGAACTGGACTAGCCTTTCCATACCTCTCTGTAGAGAAAGGAGGCAAAGTTTCTATTCTGATGACCTTCTAGAGAAATGTATTTGTAAGGTCTGAATGGCCGGATGACTCTTGTCACTTTTTACAGAGAATGTCAAAGATGATATTGCATGCAAGCTGAATACCTCTCCAGCTAGCCCCATGTAAATAAAGAAATAAAGCATATAAGGGAGAGAGATTTGCTTGTGACTTGTACTTCTAGTGTAGCTTCTCTCTATAAGATTCAATTAGATTAATTTATTCTAAGATGTTCTGACCATATTTACTTTAGGAAAACAAAAAACAAACAGACACCTTTATGCTGCTCGTATTTTGGCTCAAGCATGAGATGAACAATTAGCAATCACCTCTGAAATACTCAGGCTGACTGATTTGCTCAGTGGTACATTAACTGTGACAGAGGGAAAGAAAGAATTACATTTTTCAATGCAGCATTCAGGTATCCTAATGATGAGATCCAACATTTCCCCCTTACAGCCCCTGCCTACCCATTTGCCAGCTTCTACAAATGATACGGCAGTTGTAGCAGAATATGTCTTTCTTTCACTCCATAACAAAGTTCCAGTTTCTTGCTCAGAAAAATAAAAATCGTCCTTACTACACAATCAGTAGAGAACTGATTCCACTCTGAAATTGTACATTCCTGAATAAGTCAGATGGAAGAAGCTAGATCTTGTGGTTTGACTGAAACATCCATTCGGAAGAGGCCGGGAAGGCAGAGCTCAAACATTTGACAAAAGGGACAAGTTAATGGATAGAGAGCGTTTGCTTAGTAAAAAGCTGAATATAAAAGTTATCACATGGTTCCACAGTCCAGCCATGACTTTCTTCTTCCACTTACCGTAAATGTTACGTCTCTGTATACTTTAAGGCTTGATTTAGCATATAAACATCTAAAATCTCTTCCCTAACTTTAATCAACACTATTCACATCTTAATCCAAGCTTCTTACAACATGAATGAAGAAGAAAAATAAAATTAGAGCCATATAAAGCATTATTTTACTAATGGAAATGCAAAGACACACAGACTTATACACACGTTAGAATAATTCAAGTAATGAATCCCCACTATTTATAAAAATGCTCATCAAGAACAAACAAATAAGCCAAAAGACATTTTTTTACTTGCCAATAATAATGTCATAATGGAGGAAATTATTTTGTATGCATTCAATGACTTTGTTTTGTTACATTTAATAGCTTTGATTAGAGATATATATGTTCAAGTACAGTTGATAACATTCCTTTAGAATAAACTTGGTTGTAATTACTTGAGTAATGACTTTAATGTTGAATAATTCAATTAATATTGAATGTGTTCAAACAGCAGACAGTAATAAAGACAGAAACTTCACATTTTAGAGACCAATGCCAGTAAAGTATAAATAAAAAGTCCTCAGTTATGTTGAAGATAAATTGTATCTCACACTGAATTAACTGTAATTTAACCAACAATTGTCCATCGTTCATCGCTTTTCAGTATCTGAAGGTATGAAAACAGGAACATAAGTAATTTCATCGGAGCGATCAGAGGCAGATAACATAGGAATAGGTATAAATGAGCAGCAGTAAAAATGTTTCAACTATTACTGCACATGGATCAAGCTGGAATATTCAAGGGAACAGAAACAATATAACGTCCTACTGTAATCCTGTTCTCTCACAGAATCCATGTTTTGTCACTAATACCACCAGAGAGACCTTCTAAAACATCATCTCATTCAACATGCCTTGAAACAGGTGAAATGCTGAACAAGCAAAATTTAACTTACAATTGACACTGATACTTATAAATAGATGGTTTTAAAAACAAGACGTACCTTGATAAGCTTAAAAGAATAATAATAATCCAATAAAATACAATCAACCCTGCTATTTAGCCTTCACTGATAAGAACGTAGAGAAGCATGGCACTGTTTGCATACAATTAAGATGGGTATGCTGTCATCTGTGATTTAACATTTTTACAATGCCACATCTCAAAGAAGTATCCTCAGACAAAACAATTTATTTCTAATTCAGAAGGTAATATTTTAGTGCTGAGCAGTTTAAATAAATCAGCACAAATTTCAGGGGATTTGATGAGTATAATGTGGTGGAGAGGAAAAAAAAACAAATCAGTTAAGCAGCTACCCTGATACGAGATGCCTGCAACAAGAATTAAATAGGATCTGAAGTGTTTATGGAACTTTCAAAACACGAAGGTATTTCATTTGCCATCAGCACCTGGGAAAAATTATTTGTTGTTATTGATCATTACCATGTGGGTGCCCTGGTAACAGGGGCTACAGAGAAAGTGGAAATGCTGAATGCTTTCTTTGCCTTAGTCTTTACTGCCAAGACTGCCGCTAGGAAATCCCAGATCCCAGAGGAAAATTAGAAACTGGAAGAAGATTGGCTTCCCCTTAGTTGAGAAGAAGCTGACCACATATTGTTTATTCAAAATCAATGCACATAAATCCATGGATCCTGATGAATTTCAACCAAGCATGCTGATGGAGCTGACAGAGGTGGTTGCTGAACCACTCTCTATCGTCTTTGAAAGGTCATGGAAAACAGAGAGCTGCCTGAAGACTGGAGGATAGCCAATGTCACCCCAGTCTTCAAAAAGGCCAAGAGGAACCGAGCAACTGTAGGTCAGTCAGCCTCGCTGCTGTCCATGGGAAGGCAATGGAGCAACTTGTTTTGGATGTCATCTCCAAGCAAGTGGAAGAAAAGAAGTTGATCAGGAGTAGGCAGCATAGGTTCACCAAGGGGAAATTATGCTTGACCAATTTGGTAGCCTGAAACGATGTCATCACCAGCTGGATAAATGTAGGGAGAGCAATGGATGTTGTCTCCATAACTTCAGCAAGGCATTTCACAGTCTCTCAGAACATCCTTGTAATGAACCTTAGCAAGAGTACAATAGATGAGCAGACAGTGATATAGCTTAAGAACTGTCTGTCTGGTGGAGCTCAGGGAATTGTGATCAGCAATGTAGAGTTTAGCTGGTGCCCTGTAGCTAGAGTTCTCCAGAGGTTGGTACCGGGTCTGGTCTTATTTAACACTTTCATCGATGACCTGGATGAAGGGATAGAGTGCAGCCTCAGCAAGTTTGATGATACAAAGCTGGGAGGAGTGGCTAACACACCAGAAGGCTGTGTCGTCATTCAGCAAGACCTAGACCTCAAGTCCAGAAGAGAGCCACAAAGATGATAAGGGGGCTGAAGCATCTCTTGTATGAGGAAAGGCTGAGAGACCTGGGGCTGTTCAGCCTGGAGAAGACTCCTTCTAAAGTGAAGGAGTCAAATTGTTGAGGGCAGACCCTTTTTGGTGGCACACAGTGATAGAACACGGGGAAATTGGCAGAAACTAGAATGCAGGAAGTTCCATACTAACTTAAGGAAGTTACTGTGTGAGTGATGGAGCACTGGAAAAGCCTGCCCAGAAAGGCTGTGGAGTCTCTTTCTCTAAAGATATTAAAGACCCGCCTGGACACTTTCCTATGCAACCTACTGTAAGCTGCTACTGGCCACAGCAGGAGGCTGGACTTGAACACCTCTACAGGTTCTTTCAAATCCCTGCAGTTCTGTGATCTCTTGATGATCTGGGTAAAAATACATCCAATATTTCTCTGGAAATTATGCCTCCCAGAGATTATGCTCCATTAAACTAGTACTTGACTTCTTTATTACTTTAGCTCATGTATGTTTCTTTTGAATTAAAATAAAATAGATATTATACAAGAGTCCTCATATCCACCTCTCAATACATAACTTTCTGTATAATGAAACAAAACCAGGAAGTACTAGACACATGAACGACACAACAAAAATAAGAAAATCTGAAAAGGATTTTGTAAGCTGGGCTTTAACCTCTTCTGGATATGTACGTACAGTATAAACAGCTTGGTGTACAATGAGTTTAAATTTTAACTTTGAATATTCTGACCTTACTGTATCACAAGTGAAAATTGATTGACTCCTCTAAAACTTCACTAATTTAAAACTTCCATTGCCCTCATGAGTGTTAGGACACTATAGTTATTTCTTCAGCTGTAAAAGACAGTAGGCAGTTGTTTCTATGGAAGTCCAGTCTTCCACAGGAAGAGGATCTACCATGAGGGGTGCTCAGAGACATTATTTAGCAGAGGGTTGTTAGAGTTAGGGTACTATGGTTAGGCTGAGGTTGGACTTGATGATCTTTGAGGTCTTTTCCAACCTGAGTAATTCTATGATTCTATGATTCTTCAGAAAGCATTAGAAATAATCTGTCTAGAAATGCTCACTCAATTGACCGTAGTGTGCTTTAAGTACATTTGTTCAAAATAAATATGTTTATGGTCAAACTCCACAGGAAAGTGCACTAAGAACAAAAGCTCAAGATTCTCAGTCTGATAAAAACATTGTTGCTTTTACTGTCCTTGTGTTTCTTAATTCTTTGAAAGTCCTTTTAATCAAAGATCGCATCTGTTCCTTATCTGTGACCCAAACAAGCATACCTCAACCCTGTAACCATGAAAAGCCATCTAAGGGCTACCAAATAGTTACTGTATGGCAAAACACCTACATATCTAAAATAATTAAATAAAATTGGATTTTTCTTCTTTTGGAAGTTTTCCGCAAATCTTCCAAATTTAAGAATGATTACACTCCAGTAAATCTTTTATGTTTACACTTACAAAATACTATTCATTACAAATAATAGAATTAATTCCTGAAATTTGTTATGACAATTTGTTTCTATCTATGACAATACTCCTCTAACTTTTCTAAACTAGGAGTTCGTTCATACAAAGCAGTTATCTAGACCTTTTTTTGGTATACAGACCTTATGCATATCAAGTCTTCATGAAGGTCTTTCCATGTATCTAGAATATACAAGGCTGATGAAGATTTTAGAATTTATCCAGAGTTTGTATTTCTGTTTTGCCTGACCATGTGATGATAACCTCTTCTGGAAACCTTAGGTTCAAGTTACTACTTTGCTTACTAAAAAGCAATTTTTTAGTGGTTATGACTCAGATAAGGCTTGTGCTGAAACTCTACCAGTTGAACAGCATCCAAAGTGCATTTAGAAATGAATTCTGAAGGGAAGAGGACAGACGTTTAGCTTGACGAAGAAGGTGAGAGATCCAGCAACCATACTGTACTCCTGCTTATACCATGTCCTACTCACACCATCAGAAATGATGGATGCGCAAAGCAATGATCTTCCCTCAGGGGTGTCTACCCTCGCTGGAGTCTGCAGCAGCCCTTGAAAGGGTGTGCAGGGTATCAACATGTTTTCAGACACCTGGAGACCATGGGTTACACTGTCCAAGTTCTAAGAACCGTGGCTGAAATCTCTCTTGGCCCCAACAAAACCAACCACAAAAGCTCCCAATGATTACCACTGTGCCACATTTCCCATTTTTCCCTTCTACTGTTAGAAATTACTGACCAGTGATAGGCATCAGGATGCTGAACTGGGCAAATCTGTTGTGATGATGTGTATAGTCTTACATTCTCATTATTTCTTCAAGACACAGTTCCAGGTCTGTTAGTTTTAACCTTGTACATGACCTAGCCAGTAAAATATGACCGAAGAGTCATACTGTGCTGGCACAAGCTGTATTTTATATGTACAGCTGAGGAAAGTCAGGTGCTAAAATCGAACAGAACTAGCAACTCTGAGGCAGCAACCAGTCAGACTATAGTGCAGATAATTTTCCTGAAATTATTTGGAATCATTTTGAACCTGTAGTATATCTTCATTCAAGTGCAATCAACATACAGATGATGCTTCATGTAATAACTGTGTTTTATGGAAAGAACTTCAAAAACCATAGGCTTTTAAATATCTACTAAATAAAACTTCCATCACACCAGTATCGGGGAAGAATTTTACAGTTGAGTTATATTCATTTCAACAAGTCAAAAAGTACCTCAGTGTTCCCCTGCACATATATCTGTGAAACGTACATCCAAACTTTTTCTGAGATTAAAAACCAAACATAAGACATAAATTACTGAGAAGCTGTGAAACATTCAGAAACTATGGTGGCAGAAGAGTTTGGAGAGGCGCGACTATAGATGTGGTTAGGCCACTTAAAACATACATTTATCTTTCCCTGCTAATAAAAAAAGAAGAAAAGGAGAGAGAAACAAACATGTCATCAGACAAAACGTGGTCAAGATCAAGATTTGATCAGAGCTGTACTTATTTATTTTGTGTGATGTGATTATAAACTGTGCAGCCTCACTGAGGAGTCATATTAAGCTTAGTGTAATTACCTTGTTTCATTATTTAAAAAAAATATATATATATAGTAAATAGATATTTAGTAAATAGTTGCTTAATTATGCATTTCAGTGCTAGCAAAGTAGCTAAAATAATTTAATGTCATTTTACTCAAAGATAAACAAAAAAAATCCCCAACAATTCTGCAGTATCACAGATATCACATGTCAACAATAACAATAATAACAATAACAATATCACATGTCATCCAGCCATCCCAAACCTCAAAAGCACAGAGTTTAATGGGTCTTATGCGCTCTTTTTCACTTTACAAGTACAGTATGTATGTACTTCCATCAGATAACCAAAAATAATACATCATCCAGGGACACCAGATTGGGAGATCATTATGGTGCGTTATGAGTGGCATTATAGATCTGCCTATCAGTCATATCTAACGAATCTGCACATCCAGCTATCACATATTTAAGAAGTCATTCTGGTTGCCAAAGCTTTGTATCAAATACAATCTTTGCAAGAAAGGAATACTTCAGATAGAAATGACACCATAACTGTCAGTATCTTGTTTTTCCCATGGCTTGGCACAGGTCAGAGCATGCTGAAGTGGTCAGGAATAAATAAGCTGTACCTACTGAGAAGTCAAAAGGGAAATACTGCATCACTGATGCTGTTCCAGCTATGCCAGGCTTCCTGAAGAACAAGAAGCTGTGATGTGTCTCGTTAAGTTCTTTAAGTCCAATAATTTTTCCTTATTTCAGAGGTACTGAGTGTAGGCACACCAGTAGCAAGCTTCTATGACATTATAGACTTGTAAGCTAGAATTAATCGTTTTGTAACTCTTAAGTGTAACCGGTACCACCATTCATCAACACCTTTGATTAAACCAAAACATGAAGAAATAAAATCTGTTTTCATAATGTACATGCATACTAGATGTACATGCATGTACAAAACAGTCTCATACATTAATCAAAAAAAAAAAAAAAAAGCAAAAAAAACCCCACACTCATTTTCTGTGAATCATTTTCAGTCCTACACAGGTCACAGGCAGAATTTAACTCCTTTGAGTTCTTGGAGTACAGAAACAGCTACTACAGTCTTGCCAGGCCAGCAGCACAGCAGAGGGCATGACATACTGAAGGAGTTGGGGCTTGGGCACTTCCAAGGCAGCAGTGGAAGGGAAGGCACTGAGGCCTCCTGGGATCTGTCAAGAGCTCTGGGGCAGATGATAAGAGATACCTTAAAGTGGTGAAGGACAATGTAGCAAGGGACATGGAAAAGAGTTAAGTGGCGATCCCATTCTTAAGGTTCTCTTGCATTAGCTCTCTATTTTCTCTATTTTAAAAGAGTGACATTGACTAAAGGGTAATGAAGCTAATCCTCAACTCTTTTCTAAGTTAGAAATACAGTTTCTAACCTTTTTCAATGTCACAGAATGGTTTTGATTGGAAGGGACCTTCAAGGTCATCTAGTTCCAACCCCCCCAGCACTGACAAGGACACAACTCCCACCTAACCTGGCCTTAAACACTTCAAGAGATAGTGCAACCACAGCTTCCCTGCAACTTTTCTGCAATGTCTCACTGCCTTCAATGGAAAAAATATCTTCCTTATACTCAATCTAAATCTACCATCCTCAGGTTTAAAACCATTGCCCCTTCTCTTGGAAAAGTCTTTCAGTCTTTCTCATAAGCCCCCCATATATACTATAAGGCCACAATGAGGTCTCCCAGGATCCTTTTCTGGTGCAGCTCTCTCAGCCTGTGCTCATAGGAGAGGTGCTCCAGCCCTTTGATCATCTTCAGGGCTCTCCTCTGGACCCACCCCAACAACTTCACATCCTTCCTGAGCTAGTGGCCCCAAACCTTCATCCAGTTCTCCAGCTGGGACCTCACAAAGGCAGAGTAGAGAGGGACAATCCCCACCCTTTCCCTGTTGGCAACCCCTCTTTTGATGCAGCCCAAGATACTGTTGTCCTTATGGGCTGCAAGCACAATGCTGGCTCACTTCCAGCTTCCCATCCTCAAGGACCCCAAGTCCTTCTCTGCAGGGCCCCTCTCAAGGAGTTCTTCATGAGGTTCATACTCATATCTAGGATTGTTCCAAGTGTAGCACTTTGCACTTGCTTAGTCAAGCAAATGTCTCCTTCACCCACTCTGGAACAAGCAATAACATACACACAATGTTTTGTCAAAACAAAACCCAACCAATTCAGTCACCACGAAGCACCAACTGTAAGATCCCCTTTATGAAGAAATGTCACTGATGTTCAGCCAACATCTTAGGAATTGGCACAAAAGGAATAAGAAGCAGAAGATCGGTCCCAAGATACTTCAAAATTCCTGCAAAACAGGTTGAATAAAACCAACTCGTTTTAATGGGAAAACAATTGCTACAGCCCAAAATTGCATGATCAATTTTGTGTTAATATCAGTTTTTCATCAAGTACCCACAAAAAAATTACGAGTTACAGACTGTAGACAATGGGAGATTCAACCTTTCTGTCAACTTACACAGAACAAATGCTTTAACTGTCCAGCAGAAGCTCACAAAACGTGGCTACAGTGTAACTAGAGCTCTGATACAAACTTTACTTTTAAATTGATAATTTCTATGCAGGAACCAATTTTCAACTAAGTGACAGCATTTCTCCTTCAGTTTTCTATATTCTGCCATTTCAGAAATTAGCACAGTAGCTGAAGAACAGCCCACGGTATCAGAAGCTGTTTTATTTTTCACTTGTGACCGCTGTTGCATACGTTAGTGCATAGAACACGATATTATTTGGTGGTCAGATTTGACCTACACACTAATGCAAAGCTACAGGACTTCAGTCAGGTGCACCAGAGATGGGTTTCAGTTTGTAATTTCACTGTCTCTGTAGAATTTAATGTTGAAGGCTTTAGCTCTAAAAATAAAAACAAAAATACCAAATCATCACCTGAAGGGAAGCGCCACCTTGAGAACAGAAGACGTTGGGGTGACAAAATGCAGATGCATTTAGCAAGACACTTGAAAATTAAAAGAAAAAACAGAAATCAAAAAGTCCACCCATTCTATAAAATATAAAAATAATCGCAGTAGGACTACAGGACTTAAATATGTTCAGCTTTGATATTTTAATGGATATTGATGAAGTCACCTGAAAATGCTAGGTTTGTGGGCAATGTTGAGGTAAAACATATACTGAAGAAAACACCAATGCACATACGCACTTGCCAAGTTTACACAAACAGCTTTGCTTGCTTCCTGGTAAAGCCCAAAAGGAATGTTTTCATCCAAACAGCAATTGCAACTCAGGTCTAACTACAGTCACTCAAATGGATCAATCCAGTGAACCATATACCCATACACCCTGTACGTACATCTAGAGCAAAGATGGTAAGCCATAATCTCCATCAGGCAAAGAATTTTAGTACATTTCTTCTGCAGTTAGTAAAGAAATCATTGAATTTGAGAAGATATTCTGCCAAACTCAGCACAGCTTTAACACTGTGCACTTAAATACTACCACTGGTGCTCTTGACATGCTGGCTGATGCACAGCTGTCCTGGGAAGTACCTTCCTGGGATCACTTCCACATTTCATCAAACAAATCCTTCATGCCAACCACAATTCAGGCTGACTTTAATCCCAGATGTGATAGCAAGGGTCTGGCAGAGAAGGTCAAGTGATATGACTGCTGAGGCAGCACAACCACAGCTGCTTTCCAGATGAACCACCTACATGGTGCGGGGATTGTACTTCTAAGTATTCCAAGGAAGACGATGAGAACAATCAACAACCTCACAACAGGTGGGGATACAGACAGTAAAGTGAACTTGTCACAGCGTACAAGAAAGTAGATCGAGTGCTTGCCGACTTCTCAAAAAGTACAGAAACACAAAAGATGTGGATAAAGAAAGATGCCCTAAAATGTGCCCGTTGACACAAAAATTGGGAAAAAGGAAAGAAGTGAATAAATAAACCAACAAAAAAAGAAGACAGCACTTTTGCTTATATTTTCCCTTCGCTGTCTTGTTCACCAGTTTCTCCAACTCTGTCCACCTCACCAACATGTTGTCACTTGAAAACTCAAACTTACAAACAGAAGAACTATGTTCTTAGCCTCACCCACGGAGGTTGGCAAGATTACTGAGTGTTTCATTTTTCATCTAGAAAAGACAGTCTCTTCAATGCTTTTCATTACAAGCTTCACATTTTCTTCAGATCATCTCCCCCCTCAAAAAAAAAAAAAAAAAATATATTTACGGTCATCATGTGTGTATATATATATATATATATATATATATATATATATATGGTCATTACTACCACAATCCTGAGAAAGCTGAGAAACAAACATGCAGGATGTAGAGTCAGCCCAACAAAGCCACCCCTTCAGCCAGCAAGAGCACTTCTTCCATGTTTCTATCCTTCAATTCCCAATCACTGACCTACAGTTAGGCCCCCACTCTCCAGAGATTAAACTCTCAGTAAAAGCAAAAATCGATCCACAAACAACTAATCCACTTCTTTTTTCTTTAATTTTTATTATTATTTTTAATGGTACTTACCTTCACCTTTATTGTTACACAAGGATTTCTCTCTTATACTTTGGAAGAACCACAACACCTATCAGCTGTAGTTAACATTCATATTTTAGCTAATAATCTCAAATAGATTAAGCACTTTTTTGTTGTTGTTTAAAACACGCTACCAAGATTCAAAAGAAAAAATAAGAGATAAACCAAATTACACTGGACTTCAATAACCAGTCTAAAATAATACTGCATAGCACTAATTACAAAGAAAATATCCACGAAACAGTCACTTATACGTGGTAGTTCACAGAAGGTTTAAGTTACATAATGTTCATCATTTCAGGTCAACTTGTAGTTGTGTACTTCCCAAGTTAGTATTCACTACATTTCAATCACCCGTGATTTCCGTAAATTGCATTACAGCATAAAATTGGTCAAAAATGATCAGCAGTTTAGAAAAGAGATTGCAAAAGAGACAGCTTGACCACCCACAAGTCCAAAAGCATCAATGATTTTAGCGCCTCCAATAAAGTTTGCACTTACATGGTGAAACAATGTGAGTGATTTTAAAATTAAACGGAGCAGTTTATCACCTCAGGTGTTCTGAAATACAGGCTTTTGCCCAAGGAACTGAGCACCTTGCCTGCCTAGCAAGAATGACCACGGTCAATGGCCTACCAGAACCTTTCAGACAAGCCAACACTTCCAACACAGGTCAACCAAGCAAAAGAATAAGCAGCGGTCACAGTTAACTTCAGCCCGATGTCCAACAAACAGTTTTTCTGGTCATTCTTACGCCAATCAAAACTGACAACCTATTGTCAGTCATTGAACAAATCCAGAAAGATATAATGTTCAAGTACTGGCCACAACACGGTCTAAAGGCCCAACTCTTCGAGCCTGACAGAACTTTTCCTGAAGTCAAAGCAAAGCCGGGGCAATTTTCCTCTATGGAGAGCAGTCTCTAAATTTCTCACCTACTTCCAGAGATCATCCCTTCAAGACCGGCTTAAGCCATGCAACGAGGGTGGGGAAACTTGCCAAAGCAATTAGCCACGATCTATCTGCCTTGGGAACATAGGCCTCCAGTCTTCCCGTCCAGCAGTTCAGCACCTCCACTCAGCACTCGACTCACATAGAACACGATCTCTCAAGGGGAGCCTTCCACCTCAACACAGGGATGCAATCCCACCAGTGGGAGACACCACCAGCACGGGAAGCTATCGCCTTCTGTCAAGCGTCCTGAAGGCCAGCCGGCTGCTTTGACCTTAGCATTCCATCCCATGGATATAAATATTTTTTATAGAGCACTGCCGAGATGCCTATTACCCACCAGATAAAAGCATTCTTGTTCGGTGGAAGACTATTTATTCAACCGAAAGACAAGAAAACGACAACCTCATCTCGCTCCCAGGGATGACTTCTTGCAAAAATAAAAACAAGGAAGTTAAATCCAAGAGGACCATCATGCTTTTCAATTAAGGGCAAGGATGTGAAATTGACACACTCTCGGGACAGGAAATTCGAAGTCTCACCCTCCCGTGCCCCCCAACGCCGGCGGGCGGGGGATGGTGTGCGGAGCCCCGCTCCTCCTCGCACCGCCCCGAGTTCTCATCGCGGCGTTTCGCCCGGCGGCGGCGCACGATGGTGGCACGGAACTCCGGGACGGACACGGATCGGGGCCGAGCCCCCCCCTCCGCCCGACGCCCGGCGAGAACTCGGAGCGGCACAGCGGGCTGCCCGGGGGGCTGTCAAGGCGCTCCCTCCCCGCTGCCGCCGGGCCGAAGTGCCGTGCGGGCGGCTGCGTGCCGCGGGGAAGGGGGGGGGGGGGGAGCGCAGGCCACGGGCAGCACTTCGCCGTCTTCTCCGTTCGCTCACATTTCCGTCCTCCCCCGGCGGAACCGGGGAGGGGAGCGGGGCGGGGGGCCGGCGGCGGTCGGGGCCCGGCGGACGGGGGAGATCGGAGCACCGCGTCCCCCCGCAGCCGCGGGCGGGGCAGGGTGGCCGGCGGGGCCGGGGGCAGGGCGGACGCCCGGGGGCTGTTACCTCGTAGAGTTCCTCGGAAGCCATGCTGGGAGCCTCACAAGGTGGAGTTGGGTGCTGGTTTGGAAATACTTTGTTCCACTTGGTGTCCGTGTGGCCTCCTCTTCTCCCTCCTCCTCCCCCGTCTTCTCCGTCGCTCTCCTCCTCCTCCTCCTCCTCCTCCTGCTGCTGCTCCTGTCCTCCTCCTGCTCCTCTTCTTCTTCTTCTTCTTCTTCTTCTTCTTTTTCTCCCTCCTCCTCCTCCTCCTCCTCCTCCTCCTCCTCCTCCTCCTCCTCCTCCTCCCTGCGCGTCTCTCTCCAGCGCAGCTAGCAGCTCCGCTCGCTCCGTGCCGCTGAGGTGCTGCTGCTGCTGCTGCTGCTGCTGCTGGCGGCGGGGCTGTGCGCACCGCAGCTGCGCAACTCGCTCGCTCCCCGCTCGCCCTCGCTCTCTCCCCCTCGCGCACCCCGCCGGGCGGGCACGCACGCACACACACGCGCGTTCACATACACACACACACACACACACACACACACCCGGGCGCGCACACGCGGGGCGGGCGGGCGCGCACACGGCGGCGCGCCCCGCACCCCCACCCCGCTTGTCCCCGGCCGGCTCGCTCGCTCGCTCCCTCCCCAGGAACACTAATCGAGCGCAGAGACAGCGCCACACGTAACCACTCCGCCCCGGCTACCGCCGCCCCCAGCACCACCATCCTCCTCCTCCTCCTCCTCCCCCCACCGGGCTTTGATCTCTCATTGTCCGCCCGGCAGGGTCCGCGGGCGGCCGGGGGGCTCGGAGCAGCCGCTGCCCGAAGCTGCGGGACGAGCGCGGAGTTCCGAGTCGCCCTCCCGCACCCGCCCCGCTCCGACCCCCGCCGCCCTCCGGGCCCAGCCCGTGGCGAGTGTCCCCGTGGGTTTTCCAACCCGACGCCAGTTGGCAGAAGGTCTGTCTGAACCAAGGACGTGGCGAATGTAGAAGGGAAATGAGCGAGGGGAACGGCCGGTCACACAGAATCACACACAGAATCACAGAATGACCCGGGTTGGAAAGGACCTCAAGGATCATGTAGTTCCAACCCCCCTGCCTGGCAGGGCCACCAAACACACACATTTACTAGATCAGGTGTCCCCACCGATCGTTGCCGACCGCAAGCACCAGACTTGCATCTGACAAGTGTTTGCGGTGTAGGGAAGGCCCCACTGAGGCCTCGCAGGCGTGAGGGTCAAAGGAAGACAGCTGAGCTCTTGACTTTCTTGGTGCCGGCATGAATTACTCAATGCAACTTGCCACCCGACTATCTCATTTAGGGTGTTCCATGGGGAACTGTGCAAATAAGGTGTCTTATAGTCAACTGCCAACGTGATGGACTGGATGCCTCGTTGTGCCAAGTCAGACATGAAGAGTCACTCCTTCAAGAGCAGATTCTGCAAGGTGGTGTTTCTGGTCTTAAAAGGTAGAAGGGTGGGACAAAACCAGTCAGCCCAAGGTCAGGACAAAAGCTATACCAAATGGAGACACTCATTCCAGTGTTTCTTGCCCTGTTCTGCACCAGGAAGACTTACTCTACTGCTGAACAGTGCAAGTTAAAGCAGAGTTCATCACATTTGTGTGGTCAACCCACACACTGACTCAACCAAGTCTTGATCAAGTTACCTCTTGTTTTTGCGGAGTTTTTATTTTGTTTGGTTTGGTTGGTTGGATTTTGTTTTTTCTTTTCCAAAGGCTTTGCAAAGCATTGCTGGAAAATGAAGATGCTCCTTAATATTCTGCTTTGATGAACATGTTTTGAACAGTTCTTCAGCAAGTGTCCATTTAGAAAATGTTGATCTGTTTGTGAGATTTAGATAAGTTATACAGAAAGAGATGGAATCTCTTTGTGGGTGGACATGGTTGACCTGTCCATTCTTAGTGGCGGATTGCTTGCTTCCTCCAGGTCAGTGTTCTTCTTCTAGATGACTGAAAATCTTATCTGATGCTGGACTGCCAGGCAGACAGTATTTGTGTAAATAAAATACTTGTCGCCTTTCATACCTTTGTAATTTCCTAGCTAGTCTACAGCTAGTCTACAAACATAGATCTGTTTAGAGCAGATCTATGTTTGAACAGCTTCTTGAGATCTTCAAGAGTTGGGCTTAGACTAAGTGTCACCTTGAGCTAAGCATTTACTCACAGTTCCTGGGATGTGCTCTGAATCCTTTCTGAGCTGTGCTCAGCATACCATCACTGCTGTACTCATCTTTTGAAGGACAGCTTTTTAAGGTAATCTGTGCTCATGTTTTGGCAAAGAGATAGCAGCAATGGTTGCTGAAAATGTTACTTTACTTGCAAGGCCTAAGAATAGAACACAGAAAGTTCATCTTTTTCTTTTTCTAAGGGTTTTACCATTGAAGTCAACCAGATCTTATGCATTTTGTTCTTCTGGATGACTAAAAAGAAATGCAGTTCATCAGTACTGTTCTATTTTTAGTACTTCAAGGAAACAATGAAAGCTCAGAGTTATTACTAATGATTTTTTTTATGTTTCAACCATCCTCCTCATTTTGTTTTCAGTGAAGGAAGATCTTTCACACGTTCATTGCTTGCAGTGCCCTTAATTCTTCTTTGCCTCCTTTTCTAAGCTTTTGTCCTTGTAGCCTTACAAAAATTACCATGTGAATTAACCATACTACACGAAAACCTGCCACTGAGGTTCAAGCATCCTAGTTACCAAGTTTTGTGGCTAGTGTTAAGCAGTTGGATTTTGTTACAGTATCACAATAGCTTGTTCTCATCTTGCTCTATCTAAAATACAAATAAATAGATAATCAAGTTGTCTGAAAGTTGTATGTTGTACTGGCTACATCAGCGCTGCCCTCTTATTTCCTAATGTGCTTCACACTTCCCTCACCAAGGAAGCACTTGTCAATTATTGCTATTGTTTTTACAACGTTTTAGCTGTTAAAACTTTGTAACAACTTTAATAACTTTAAAGTTTAAGAACTTTGTAGCAACTTTGTAAATGGCTGCAGTAACATGGCATATAAGTGTCTATCGCAGAGAGATTGTATGGAGAACACTGACTGACCAGTCTAGGAAACTGGAAAGGTAGGACAGCTGCAAATCTGAAAGCATCAGCAAGTGTTCTTAGAGGTACCTGAAACCACCTTGGTTAATCCAGTCTTGGTAACAATCAGAAAACAGGAATAATGCAGGTAGTGTTAGCACACATAGCTTCCAGTCTGAAGTAGACATCTGCCTTGGCAGTCTTAGTCAGAGTCAGGACAGCTGTGTTATTTTGCAGAATGTACTAATTTATTGACAAGGTACAGATTGTGGAATTACATTCATTTGAAAGGTCAGTTTCATTTTGTTATCACCGTTTACCACTGGCATGTCTATAAGGACATGAATTGATGATGGAGCAGCTGAATTTCAGATTCTTACAGAGGTAGACTGGAACTGGCAAAAAAATCTGTATTACCATAAATATCATAGAAGTCTGTGTTAGAAGGGAATGGGTCTCCATCACCAGAATCTGCTGTAATCAGGACACCCCAGCCATATTTGATGTGCAGACGTTTGTTCACAAGACCATTAACTCTTGACATTAAGGTGACTATCAGTGATTAGTGATATCAAGGTGGCTTTTTGTATTTGGAAGTAGGGTTTGGAAATTAAGTATTTAGTAGTTGAGATGCAGTCAGTGATTAGCTGAAGGATTTCAAAAGATAGGACAGATACAGTTAAATGTGATGGTCTACACTGTAGGCATTAACATCTGATCAAACCTCATCACAAAATCACACAACGGCTGGTTGGGAAGAACCTCTAAAAGCCATTTGGTCCAGCCCCTGCTCTAGCTGGGATGTGTAGGACAGGTTGCCCAAGACCATAACTGGGCAGCTTTTGAAGATCTCCAAGAAGAGACTCCATGACCACTCTGGGCAGCTTGTGCCAGTGCCACTGCCTCCTGTACTGGCATGGGGCATCACTGAAAAGAGCCTGACACCATCTTCATTTCATCCTCCCTTCAGTTATCTATACACATTGTTAAGATGTGCCCTGAGACTCCTTCAGGCTGAACTGTTCCAACTCCCTAAGCCTCTTCTCATAGGACTCCAAGTCTATTGGTGGTCCTCTGCTGGGCTTTCCCTAGTAAATGTGTGTCTCATCCTATGCTACTTCATAGTCAAGGAAAAGCTATCCAACATATTGAACAGAACTAATGGCGTGCTTCCTCTCATCCTAAATAGATGCTCATGTCTGGCCAGATGAATTGCACTCTAAATCTGATTGAATATGTTGACTGGAGTTTTATAGATTGGAAGTATGATACTTATTCTGCAACTGCCTAAAGAAAAGAGAGGTGAATCCCACTCACATTTCTATGACCCAAGATAACTGGATGACTTAAAACTGCATACTGACCAAATTATGTCAATAGAGTACATATAACATATATACTTTTGTCCCTAACAGTTTCACTTTCATATTTTGATCCTATCTTTATTTGTGCGATAGCTGTTCTGTCTTATAACTCCTAAGATGTAGCTCATCCTTGTGTTCAGATCACCTCTGAAATTTCTATTGCTCTTCTTTTGTGCACCTCTTCCTCATCTCTGCCTCCTTCTCTTGTCTTCTAAGCATTCTGGGATATTTATGTTAAGATAAATAACTGAAAATGCAAAATAGGAGAAAGAAAATAAAAAACAACAACAACAAAAAAAAAAGCCACTCAACACATTTATTACAATCTGTATCTTTATCCTGTGACACAATGTGAAGAACACAATCACCTGAAAGAGTGGCTGTTAAATGTGATTCTTAAGGGGAAGGTCTGGAAAATAGAACCCCCTTATTATCTAAACTATGAAGACATAATTTTTGTTGGTCTGTTAGCACTGACTTCTAAAACAGTTTGAGACACTAATATAATCATATTTAAATAACTGAAGAAAAGAATGTTAATCACACATTAATCACACATGTTAATTGGTAAATTTTGTGGATTCTCATCATCACATCATTATAGGTAAGGGTGTAGTTTCTTTCCACTGATACTTGCTTTCTGCAACACTAGCAAATGGTCCATTGTTTCCTCGTGAACTTTATGATGTAGTAATTTTTGTGAACAAATATATATATATTTCTTTTTCTTCACAGTCTGCCCATGAAATGTGTTTGCATTGTCGCATCATATAGAAATGAGATATTCAATTCAAGCCAGAGATGTCCACTGATTTCTGCTGCTCCATTAAGGAAGCCTGGTTGTACATATGTATCTAAGATAACATATTGCTTTATATATTAAAAATATAATTCTTACTGCTATAAGTTGCAGATGTGAATACTAGATACTTCTGTGACTCTAGCCTAGTATTCAGCATCTTGAGTTGAGTTGTATCAAATTATACGTATCAAAGGCATTTGTGATTACTATGTTTTGAATTACCTACTTAGTATCACATGGAAGCTTTGTGACAGATGTAGGACTAAAATATAATCTCCTAGGTTAAAATGCATGTATATTTTTTTCTTTTCTTTTCATCTTTTTTCCTCTCTGGGACCTTATTTTCTCTTTCTGCTTTTCCCTTCCTCTTTCACTACCTGTCTTTCTAGTTCTGCAGTGCATGACTCTGGAATCTTAAATACAACATCTTCCATCATTACAGAGGGACAGACATAGCCTTAGCTATGGGAGCTCTACAGTCAATAGTAATGGAGATGAGATTAAAATCTCTTCACATCCCTGGTAAATCTGTCTGCTACACACCCCTGATTACAGGTTTTAGAGGTGTATATACAGGTATTATCTAACTTTCAAATATATATATATATATATCTTTAAAAACCCCAAAATGCAAAGCTAAAAGGATTATCTTGTGCAGTCGCATTGTTCTCCTTTTTCAGCTTACCTCATTGGTCACCAGCAGATCCTGGACATTGATATTCACATCAGAGAGAAAAGAAAAATGAACTATTTCATTGAATGCCTTGGTTCTATTCAAACTGGTGCTGACTTACCACTGGAACATCACATCCTTCCCTTGGTGTGGATGGGAACAGATTTGTAAAACAACTGCAAAAACAATATCCAAGATTAATAATTGAGCTGGTAAGAAAGCATGGTATGAAGCTGAAGAATAATTTCATCCTTGCAGAACTCTTTAAATGGATGATCAGCTGTAAAAATTTGCTCATTCTCATAGTTAAAATGACGGTCATTACAAAGGCCATATCAACCAAAAATTAAATTAGAGAATGTCCTCTTAATAAGAGAATGTCCTCTTAAATGTTTGAAAATAGATGCCGTAAGCTAAGAAAGCAGTAGGTTGAGAACTGATGTAAATGTAGGTTCTGTGTCTAAGAGATACTAATTCTTTCATTTTCTCTGGAATCCGTAATTTATCTTCTCATGACTAAATACAGTTTTAAAGTAGTTAATGTGTGAATAATAGAGGCAGCTGAAATTATGTGCTTTCATAGTGAATACCAAGAACCCCACAGATCTTTAAGTAGATATTCCGATATAGCTCATGCAGGACACTTTGACAGTTGTTCATAGAGATTTTTCTTCTTATTTTTTTTCCCCAGGTTATGAATAGTTCTTCATGATAAGGATGTTTGCAGATATCAAGAAAGAACGGACTATTCCCTTTGATAGTTTTAGAAGACTAACAAACATTGTTTTTTTCCATTTAGATAGGAAAGAAAAAATTAGAAGCCTGATCATCCTTTTTATTATTTTTTTCTATAGAAAGGAAAACTGGAAAATGCAGAGGAAAACCATCTCCTATAGTAATAGAAAAGCATCATTAAGAATACAGAACACGAACTTCTTGATCTAACAGATGAATTTTTTGCAGATTGAAATGGGTCAAAGATATATATATATATTATATATATATATATTTCAGTTTCAGCTTTCAACCCAGTATTTTCCCATGACCAGAAGAGTAATTTAACATGGTGATCTCAGAATATCAAGTATAGTTGTGATGTCTCAGCAACAGCTGCTGGGAGAGTGGCACAGATCATACTATCCTCCAGCTCATAGAGAAGCAACACGATGTCTGAAGAAGATAATATAGAAACAACCAGGAATGGGATCATCTTCTTAAGTCTAATCACCTGGTTCTTTGCTTTCCTCAATACTGGGAATATAGATACATGATGGCTTCTCAGAAAGAAATTTTATTATATCACATAGAAGAGGACATTGGTGGTACAGTAGTAGAGGTGGAACCTTCCCAACAATATTCCATTACATGTTGTTGCTGTGGGACAGATGGCAGCAGAGGGGAAATCTGACAGAATGGTGTCTGATATGGAAGCATGGATAAAACGAAGATGTGTGATTGAATTCCTCCATGTGGAACAAACTGTACCCACTGACATTCATCAACACTTGCTGAATGTTTCTGAAGACCAAACAGTGGATGTAAGCACAGTGAGGCAATGGGTGGTGCCTTTCAGCACTGGCAACAATTACTTCAGGTCATCTCCACTGGTGCAGATTTTTATGAGCGCAGTATGCAGGCTCCTCTTCATTGCTGGCAAAAATGCATAGCTAATGGTGGTGACTACACTGAAAAATAGTGTTTTGTAGCTGAGAATTTGCTCTATCAAATTTCTTTGTATCTGTTCTAGTTTCCATGGAAATAAATACAAAACATTACTTTTGGAGCAACTGACATAAAAGTGCGGTATCCATTACTTGATTTCCCTTGACTGTCTAGGGGAAGGTTTTCTGGACAGTGGATTAAATTTAGATTTTCTGTAACCATAATAAAGTAGACTTACCTGGTCCGCAGTAATGTAGCTTTGTTCTATCATTACAAGTCACAAAAATTATTGCCATTTCTTGGTGGCAGTTCCTGAACAGTTCCTTTCTGGGTAATTGTGTTCCTGTCAGCATATAGCTTAGCAAAAAAGTGATAAAGTAGAAGAGGAAGTTATCTGAATGCCTTTCATTCTTTTCCTTATCTGAAATTGTCCATAGGGCTTACTGATCTGACTGGTGATCTATAGATAAATTAATGACCTTTAGCAATAACCATGGTGATCCTTAAGATCAAAACTGTGCTGTGGTTTCTTGAGACCTGTTTAGTATTGCCACTAGAAACAAAATTTATTTCATTTCCTAGGGATAGACTTTGACAATATAATCCTTCTACATGGAATCTTACTTCACCTTGACTGCTCCTCTCATGTCAATTCACAGATGGAGTTTTTTCAGCTGGGAACTAATGAAATTGCAGATTCATGCAATTTTCATCTTTTCAGGTAGCCCCCACTAACAAAAGCTGGCACATGCATGCAGTCAATAGCCCTGTTGTTTAGATTGGTGTCACTGGAACAAAAGGACTAGTTCCAGAAGTTTGCCTCTATTAGGATAGGTTGAATTCTACTGGATTTGTTCTGTTAATTAGTAGCAGCTGGTAGCTGGGGATCTTTTGGTATCATTATTCAAGTTTTGCTGTCAACAGACAAGGGTAATTCACTGGTAAACACTCTGTTTTGCCATCAAGCCTATACGTCACCTTGGATTGTGTTAACTGTCCTCATGCAAGGAGAATGTGCATTAGAAGGAGGGGCGTGGATACATTTCTATCAGTCCTTCTACAGCAATACAATAAGGAATGATATTTCTCTAGGAGGTCAAGAATTAACACAGGCACAGTACACACTTTCTGTTTTGGCAGTAATAACTTCTATCTTGCAACATTATATCAATTTTTCTTTTAAAAAAGGTCCAAATCCATGCCTAATCAAACCAATAAACTGATCAAATGCAAACCATGTTTGTGTTTTTATGTCACCTTGACTCAATGAAATTCAGCAATCAAACACTTCTGTAGTTTGAAGGAAATCTATTCCTTGTATCTACCTTTTATTCTTTACCATTAGATCACTATGCAGCAGTAAGGAAAACAAGTAAGCAAATGAGATATGAGGACACTTCAGTGAGTACTTCCACAAAGAGTTAAAGCCACTATCAAGCTGTACTGTTGGCACAACCCAGTAATGAGAAACTACAAAAGCTATTCAAAGAAGAGCATACTTTTCATGAAAACTGTTCTGGGGAAAAGCCCCAGGCAGAATCTTTTTAGGTAAAATATTCCTTTAAAGAATTCATCAAGAGGCATGTATCCAACCTGAAAAATTGTAGTCCAAATGGCTTAAACTCGGTGAAGATAACAACATTAAAATATCTTATACTAGAAAGTGTCAAGCAACATTAACTGTAGGCATTACTACCTGTATTGCTTACAATAAAAACAGTATAACATAGCATGTAATGCACTCCCCAAAGACAATCTCAGATCAGCACAGGCACGCATAAACACTACACAGTATAAAGATTTTCATAAAATAAATATGGAATGATTCCATTGCTTACAAATAGCATGGTTATGAGTTAGTTACATAGGTCATCCCAACTGAGCATAGGAGGTACCATCTTTATATATGACATCATAGTATAATATCAGTATAATACATACACTGGGGAAGAAGTATATTTCTGAAAATTTGAAAAACAGTACTGCAATTGTTGTTTATATAATTTGTACCTATAAAGGCTGCTTTAATTAACCTGAGAGAGCTTGTTCAAAGTTCACTTGAGACAGAGACTTAAGAGTAATACCTGTAAAAGAACTCAAAACTGCTGAACACTATTTTGTATATGGATTTTCTACAACTACAAAGACTGGAACACTGCCAGTTCCCAAGGGAATATAGTTCTTATTAACAGCTTCACAGAACTGCAAGGAAAAAGACTTGTCAACCATCAAAAATATATCATGAAAAAATATCACAAGTCTGTTGTATTTCTATTGAAAGTACCTAAGACCAGACCAGAGAAAGCGACTGTTCATCTTCCAGTCTGTATTCAGAGAATTTCTCATGTGGAACACATCAAGAAAACTGGAGATGGTGTCACAGAAGGAATTTTCCTGCTTCTGCATGAAACACGAGAAGCTGAGGGCCCAGGGTCTACTCCAAATCCTATTTACTTAGTAGTTCTTCAGTATACTTGGAAAGTACTGAAGGAAATTGTTGTTAAGTTCCATGTAGTAAAAGGAAACAGGTTTATTTTATTTATTTATTTATTTATTTATTTATTTATTTATTTATTTGCATTTTATACTCCATAAGTCAGGTGATAAAAATCTCATTGACTTCAAAGGGTCAAAGTTTTATAAAGAAGCTTCTAAATATCAGCAAATACAGTTTTACTACTTTACTCTTGGGCAAAGAATGTACTGTATTCAAGAGGAAGTAAACTCAAAAGGGCTTTGTTTAATATATATATATATAGTTAATTTCATATATATATGTATATGTGCGTGTGTGTGTGTGGAACTGTAAGTTTCAAAGCAGGCAATAGAACCACCATTATCTTTTACCAGAATCCTGACATTTTGTTTTCAGTGTTACAAGACCGACATCACCCCTGGCTCCTGAGCTGTCTGATCCTAGGCTTGTGTTTGTGTGCAATCTTGCTCTTCTTTTATTTTTTGTTAGGAGGCAAGTGTTATCTTGTATGTACTAATGCCTATCATCCTGTAGATCTGACTCATTTCAGGCACCTGTTTTTCTTTTAATATTGACAAGCTGCTCCCATAAAAGAAGGAATGTTTATGTAGTAGTTGGAATAAAGCATGAGAAAAAAAGGGGGGGATTTTAGAAACACCAAAGAGCCTAAGTGCATATTTTGTTTAATTTTGGTTAAGGTCCAGCTGGAACCAATCCAATACATAGGGATGGACAGGAATAACACAGTGATGTTGATAGTCACCAAATGGCTTCTCACAGCTTCCCACCACCCCAGACCCAAGGACAGGCAACCTCTAACAATTGACACAATCAACTCTGAAAGTGTATCTCAGGTCAAATAACCTGACTTACATGGGTGAGTTTAAAAACCAGTGGGGATATTAATGAAAGTTAAGGGAATATCTCATTCACATAAGGCCAACTTGGGTTTTCAGATGTGTGCTTCTGTCACCTAGCAGAAATGGAAAGTGAAGATGTACTTCAAGACTTCAGTTATGTTCAGTAGCTTTCACATAGTACAGAGACATTATATTAAGGGCAGATCCAAATACAGCTTGAAAAAATATTCAAAGGCACACCCACGTTTGTTACAGCCACATTCCTATTACATTGTGTAAGAAGAAAACAATATCTGGCAAAAATAAAATAAACAGAGGCACATGAATGAAACGGCATTGGCTACAATAATTTCAGATTTATCTGACACTCTAAGGTCTGTTAAAATATGTGCTTGGTGTTATCATGACAATGTGACATCAGGTAATATAATATTAGTTTACATACAGAAAGCTGAAGAGGAGAATAGCTGTAAATATATCCTCAACAGAGATGAAATAATGCAATAGTTAGTGAAGATAATTTTTTTTTAAAAGTTCTCTTTCCACCTTATTATTTATTCTGCTCCAGAGAAGTCTTTGCTAGCTTTCATCACAAGAATTTTTTCAGTAACATAAAAGACAATTACATCCCTTATGATGAAAATGTAGCAGTGAATAAGGTACATCAGTGTGAAGTAGGTTTATTTTCTGTGCAACCAGTAAGAAGAATTTTCAAACATGTCAGCTGATTTGGAATCTCAGGGGATGAAGGAAATTTACAAAGGTGAAGATTAATATCCATTCTCTATGCTATTCCTGATACAGTGCAAAATATTCTAAAGAGTGTTTGCATTTAGAAGAGCGCTAGGATCCTGGGGTTTTGAAGAGCTGCCTAATGTAAAAATTTTGTTTGACATTTTAGTATTTTAAAGAAAATATTTTTTTCTTTTCAGTGGAACATAAACCTTAAAGCAAGACCTCTATGCACGTGTGCAGATTTTCCCCTCCACTATAAATAGTCTTCAACATGTAAACTAATGCTTTGCTGATTCAGGCTTCCTGAAGAAATCCAATTTCTATTTAAGTCTTGTTAGACAATTATAAATGCTTTTGGGAAATAAAAACAAAAATAAGGAGTCTCCACTTGCATATTATTTCAGAAAAATAAAACCCATTCCTGAAGAAAAGGATAACAGTCATCAATAGAATTACTAGTTCTGGTTGCTCAGAGTCCAGCAAGGTAAAGATTGGTAAGAGATTAAAATACTTGGTTTATTGTTAATGGTAATAAAGTAGTTTATACATAATCTGGCAGATCAGCAAGTCAGCTTCATGATAATTCTTGTTGTTTCTGAGGCTGTTCATTTTCAGTTTCCCTTCTGGTTAAGTCTTCCTTGGTGCTAGCCCTGAGTCCCTGCCATTTGTGAAACAAATCCTGCAATCTAGATTCAGAGTCTTTTTAAATTTGCTTTTAGCTATTTTCTCCTGCATGCTGTTGTATCAAATGAATGGATCCTTACAGTTTTTCTGGGTATTGCTTCTTTGCCTGTTGACAGTAGTAATTAAGGATTTAAAAAAGACTTAAGATTGGTCAGCTTTGACTTCCATTTCAACAAACAGTCCCAGCCAAATCTCACTGTGAATAGAGTTTTCCTAAATTTTGAGGGCCTTACATGTTCCTTAACACACTGTTTCTTCTTTCCTGGCTTTCACAGCCGGCTGTTCTTCTTATTTAAATGGCATGAAATTCACTTAACTATTTCCCTTCTAAATGAAATTCCAATTTTTTTATTCTATACAGAATAAAAGTTACTTTTTTTTTTTTTTTTTTTTTTTTCCCCTTCCAACTCAGATACTTTCTTCCTTTTCACATCAGACTGCAGCAACTTAAACAGGAAGTGACTATTGTTTTGATCTCAGCCCATAAAATTCCAGAGACAATGTTACTCTTTAGGATTCACCAACAATGCCATGTAAACCCATTCTACCGCTACAGTAGATGTTTTCACTCAGAAAACGTCATAACTTAGCTTTATAAGTTTAAGTGGTTTAGAGGAGAAATCTGTTACTCTGTTACAAACCTAACTGAAGAATTAATTGTCAAAAAATCCCTTTCAAATCCATTCCAGTATAGATAATTAGTAGCTAAGACTCCTCTCACACTGTTTTTTTTTAATGTTGTTGCTGTCTATAGAGCTGTAATGTCTGCACTACCAGGGTGCTAAACACGTAAACCAAAGAGCCTTGGTATTTCTTGTTTTTCGGAGTGTGAATAATGTCAGATTTGCTCGTTGGAGAAACACTGCTGATCTTTCTCTTTAGACATATTCTACAAGTGCAGGTGTGCACAATGTGTTTGGTGACACATTCAAACTAATTCACAATATAATGTGTTCACAGAAAATAATGACAAAAAAAGTCTGTACTTTTTTTCTGATACTTTCTGCAGAGACTTCTAACTCATTCGATGAAACAGCAGTACCCACAGCATGTACTCCTAGACTGGAACTCAACAAGCCTTTCAAATGTGTCAAAGTAAAGGTTTTCTTTTCTTCTAATTAAGTGGAATCTTACACTTTTGGAGCAACAACAATAATGAAAGAAGCAATCTTCTAAAACTTAATGACATTCACAGATACTTCTGTATTTTCAGTGGGCCTCAAAATAAGGCTGACATTCTGTGCAGACTGGTGTTAAGTACCCACATCCACAGAAGGCCATGAAGATGATCAGGAACAGTTATTCTATGAAGAAAATCTGAGGCAGCCGGTCTTGTTCAGACTGGAGAAGACAAAGCTCTGAGAAGACCTCAGTACTTAAGAGGAACTTATAAACAAGAGGAAGATGATCTGTCATCAGGACAAAAGGAAATGGTTTTAAACTAAAAAAGGGCAGATTTAGGTTAGATATTAGGATAAAAATTCTTACTCAGAGGATGGTAAGGCTTTGGAACAGATTGCCCAAAGAAGTGGGTGACCCATTCCTGGAGGTGTTCAAGGACAGGCTGAATGGGACCCTGGGCAGTTTGATCTGGTGAGTGGAAACATTGCCCACAACAAGGGATTGGAACTACACAATCTTTAAATCCCTTTCAACACAAGACATTCTGTGTATCTATGATTCTATGGCTCTCCTCCTTATCCACATTATGTCTGACTCTGGCCAAAGTGCTTTACAACTTCCAGAAAATTGTTTTGTCTGCTTTTGTTGTAGGCTTCTGTAACAGTGATTTAGAGGATGTTCTTTTGATCAATACATATTCAGTTTCAGTGATCCTCTGTCACAAAACAAACATATGAAGCCAGTATCATAAAAAGCATAGGACATATTGATTACAAAAACATACACATTCATACATTGTATTGGTTTCAAAACCACAACAAAATGAACATCTTCCTCAATTAGCACACCAGCACAATGCTTTGATGGAAAGGGATGCTAAGTGACAATTCTGGCTAAGTTGTAAGATATGAATCTTCTGCTGTAAGCCAATGCTAGCAACAAAGTTTGAATCAACCTCACCATTTTATCTTAAGAAAGAAATACCACCAAGATCCAGAGTATCTTACCTCCGGTTCATCTAGTTGATTTTTGGCTCTGGAAACTGAAACTAAACCATAGTTAACCATAAAAATGATTTCTTACAATCTTCAAAAGTCTTTGAGAACATGAGCACAGCTATCTTTTATTTGGAGCGAAGTGGGAAAAATAGATCATACAAACAGCTCAAAATTATCATACTCTTGCAGGTTCAAACTGGAATCATCCTACTCATCAGGCTGCATGGCTTTGGCGATACCAAGGGAGGCAACTATGTTGGAACCAACTTACTTGTGGAGCTAGCTGGTCCAGTCTTCTGACATGAGTCAGGCTGTGGTACCACCACCTATCAAGCCTTTTGGAGAAACTGGATCTGTTCAATCAGTGCTACCAACCTGATAATTCTCAGGTCACCTCTATGAACGCAGCTGCCCCTCTGCTTCAGTCAAATTAACTAGACGCATATACAAAATCTTGAAGTAGATATGCCCATACAAATGAAATGTTTCTTCCCCAAATTCGTTGATTTTGTTTTTAATTACCAAACCTAAGTCCACTTCCTATAAGAACAGAGTTATTCTTTTCTTTTTTGTTTGTTTGTCTGTTTGTTTTTGCAAGACTTTGGCATTTTCTTTTGTCAACTATAAAGAAAATCTACTAACATTTATAAATCCCAAACAAGTTCTCAGCACAGCTACTTGAGCATGCTGTGGCATTATTTGCAATGTATGGAGACATTATAATTAATGCAATACAAAAAGTTTGATAAATCTTTTAGCTTTTCAGGTGCCAAAAAGCAACATCAAGAGATTATTCAAGAATACTCGGTGTGTTTAGTTTTATTGCAGGAAAACTATATGATGTAACTGCCTTTCATTTCACTGTCTTTCAGCAATTGTACCTTTACTTGTCCTCTTTCTCTCTTCTCAGATTCTTGAATATATTTAAACTGCTACTCAAGACACCATGTGTATTACACAGCATGTACAGAAAACATTTTTAACAACTGAAATTTTGCAACGTCAGGAACTCTAAGTTGCCTTAACTGGACACTTTGATTATGATACTGACTTTAGTTACCCAATGACATATTTTTTGGTCAGTTTTGTTTTTTTTCTTCTTCTTCTTCTTCTTTTTTTTTCTTTTTTTTTCTTTTTTTTTCTTTTTTTTTCTTTTTTTTCCTTTTTTTCTTTTTCTTTCTTTCTTTCTTTCTTTCTTTCTTTCTTTCTTTCTTTCTTTCTTTCTTTCTTTCTTTCTTTCTTTCTTTCTTTCTTTCTTTCTTTCTTTCTTTCTTTCTTTCTTTCTTTCTTTCTTTCTTTTTCTTTTTTTTTCTGAAAGGCAACTTTAGTAGTAGATTTCCTTCATCTCAGAATGCTTATTCAGCACAAATCTTTTCATTTTCAGTTTTCTAGAGAAATAAATAAGCAAACTAAACTCCAGAACATGTAGCATTGCCCAGATTGCACTATTATCAGTCATTAGCAGGGATACATATTTTTAGAGAAAGGAGATCGCTGACATTGAGTAGCAGTTAGTAACAGTAGTAAGATATCCACCTCCATGTTGCTGACAAGTAGAGAGTAAAGAGGGCATAATTTCAGGTTTGGTGTAAGCAGAACTCGGACTGAACAGTCAAAAAATGTTGGGACTAGTGGTGTACCCTGCATTCCTATCTGTCTCTGCTTCCAGTCGTACCCTTTTAACTTTCTGGGGCAGGAGTAACTATGTAGCAACACCATTCACCAGACCAGCTTGCTCCTCTTACTGAAAACTGCCTCTTGCAAAATAGTATCCAGTGTTTGTCAGGATCCATGACCTGCATTGCTTCTCCTTGTGGGTCCATAATCCTTAGTGCTGAAGCAAGCAAAGGACAACCATAGAGACAGGAGAGAATACTTTCATCCTTTTCAGTGGCAGTGCACTTCTAAGTCCACTTAAGCCAAACAGAAAAACACATATTTAGATGGCTGCCCATTACTGGTTTTCACAAGTACTTGCTGACAGCAGAAGAATGTTAACAGTCAAGAAAAATGGGTTCAGGTCCAATCAGTGCCAGTGTGTTCTGAGTTAGGCAGAGAATTTTCATCTGTTCACCATAACTGGATCCCCATCCCCTCAAATCTGTCTTGCCAGTCTTCTCTCTTTGCTTTTTAGTCTTAAGATAGTCTCTCTGTCATTAACTTCTTGCCAACTAATATCTGTCTTCAGTTTCAAGATTCTTCTCACAGTTCCAGCCTCCCCACTCCTCCGCTCCTGTACTAATCAGTTTTTAGCAGTGGCCCACAGCCCTGGTGAATATACTTTGCCATTCCCAGGCTGCTCTTGTACTCTGCTCCCTTTTCTGTTTAATTCTCTTCAAAGACATGCATAATTAATCTCTTCCCCCAGTCCCACTATCAATTGCCAGCAGCTTTTTGTCTGCTTCCTTGCCATCTCCCAGCCTTTCATGCTCTTGATTCAGTTTCTTTGTGTAGGGTTCTCAGGGTCTCCTTCAACTTTCTGTTTCAGATTTCCCATTCCCTACCTATCTTAGCCCCAAATCTTCCTTTCCTAAAGATGATTTCTTTTTCTAGATTTGCCAATAACAACGTCTCCCAGTTCCCAAGATCTACCCAAATTCCCCAAGTCCAAGCTTTTGATACATCTTGCATTTCAGACATTGTTTTCTTTCTACATTTCATACAGATTATTTCTCCAGTATTGACGTGGTAATAGAAAAAACACTGAGACTATGGAAGAAGGGTCTTCCTGTGTTCAGCTCCAGTGCCTGCTTCTACAGCAGTCTGGAATGGATCATCCAGCTAAGCATCTTGGTGAGGAAAGACTCCAAAGAGACCATAGATGCCAAACTGTGACCAGGCATTTCTGAACATATGCGAAGGATCGGTTTCACTTATCACTGTGGTAGTTCATCGGGGTGGTTACAAAAGGCTCATCCCTGACAGAGAGGCTATTTTGATGCAAAATTTTAAGTCTTTTATCTATGTCATTAAACACACACGAGCTTCCGAACAAAATATTTAAGTACTTTAAGCAAGACCACAACAATTTAGAATAAATGCATTCAAAAGAAGGCACCACTAAACAATTGGCAATCTGTATGTTAGGTACCCCTGAGCAAAACTGAGAAAGAAACGCATTATATGTTTGTTTCTTTGTTTCCCCAATTAACTTTTAAAATAAGCTTGTTCATATTCATCTAAATCTGTCACTATAGTGGTGAGAGGGAGATACACCGTTAGTCACTAATAAATGGTCATTTAAATCTGGAAACGTATAACTGCCACAACAATTTTATTCATATTTTAAAAGATTTAAAACATAATGTATTTTATTTACATTTGCATAGCTGAGGATACACATGCTGTCAGCTACTGCATTTTAACTGAGATGGTTTCTTATAAGGCATCCTGACTTTATCAGATCTTCTTGATGTGGGATCACCAAAGTGAATCTTAATGACAATTTAAAGAACTTAATACAATTCTATATTGAAATTTGAAATTAGTATTTCCCTTTTACAAAAGTTTTGTTTCAGCCTGTGATTCCAGGTAAAGTTTCTTTTGAAACAAAATAATATAAAACATTTTTCATTTATTTCCCTCCATATTGGAATCCACCTAATTAAGTAGCTCTAGTACTCCACTAATTTTGAGCAAGAGCTTAAAATTTGGCAAAGTTTTTACTCTTCCTTCAAAAATTCACCCAGAAATTATTAGGCCAAATGTCTTTTTTTTTTTTTTTTTTTTTTTTTTTGAAAAGCCTGGAGACAGTTGCTAACTAAATATGACAAAGACTCCATCTGTACTAACACTCTTCTGTTTCACAGCTCCTTTGTGTGAACTACCCTCTAAAGTATTTTGGCTCAATCTTGCCCAGAGTTATAGGAAAATCTAAATACAAATCCTCCTCAAGCTACTGGTCTTTGTTGTCATATGTATTATATTTCTTTGCATGTAAATATAAACAGAATAGGAAAACAATCACTACTTTGCTGTCAGTATTTCCCTAGCATTAACTTCAATCTTGTATTTTCTGATACCTCCAAGTTTAAGGGCTTTTAAATACTATTATTGTTAAATGATATGCTGTTTCAGTCATTTTTGTTGTTCTATGAAATGTCTTTAAATAGAGGTACATCACACTTTCTGGAATAATATAAAAAGTAACTCTTTCCCCTTCTACTCTGCCCTCATGAGGCCCCATCTCAAGTACTGTGACCAGGTCTGAGAGCCCCAGCACTAAAAAGACATAGAGCTGTTGAAGTGGATCCAGAGGAGGGCCATGAAGATTATCAGAGGGCTGCAACACCCCCCCTATACAGGGAGGCTGAGGGAGCTGGTCTTGTTTATTCTGGAGAAAAAAAGGCTCCAGGAAGACGTTGTTATGGCCTTCTAGTACCTGAAGGGAGATTATAAGGAAGAATAGTGACAGGATCAGGGAGAATGGCTTTAAAATGAAAGAGGGGAAATTTAGGTGAGATGTAAGGAAGAAATTCTTTGTTATGAAGGTGGTGAGGCACTGGTATGGGCTGCCCAGAGAAACTGAATGTTCCAACCCTGGAGGCTCAGGAAGATCAGGTTGGATGGGTCCCTGGGCATCCTGATGTGGTGGGTGACAGTCCTGCAGCAGGGATCTGTAACTGGGACAGCTTTAAGGTCTCTTCCAACACAATCCATGCTATGATTCTGTGATTAGGATACACTTCAGTACTTAAGTCTACTAAGAAGTTTCATTTCTTGTTAGTAGTGTTGTAAAGAAGAATGCATAACCTGTGTGGGATGTCATAAAAAAGCTTTCTGGAAGACAGTGCAGTGTTTGGGTTGGTGCCAAAGGCCACCTGTATCAACAGCATTCAAATCAGCCAAACTTCCTGACTGAGCAGACTTCTTCATTGTTGGCTTCAGCCAACAATTCAGCCTGTCCAGATCCCTCTGTAGGGCCTTCTTTTCCCCAGGCAGATCAACACTTCCTCCCCATTTGGTGTCACCTGCAAACTTACTGAGGATGTGCTCAACAACATCAAAACCCTCTCTAACATAGAGAGCCACTGTGTTGGTAGAGGCAGTCTTGTGATGTGGAGCCTTGCCCTAAACAACCTTCAGGATGGACCTCCCACCAGATCCTTACCTCTCCCTTAAGTTCCAGAAAATCAAATCTATTTTGCACAGGCACCTGGGGAACCAAGGTAGGTTGGGATGGAAGTTGCCTGTGATGCTGAGCTGGGACTTGTTTCCACTACTCCTCTTCCCTTAAATTGCCTCCCTCTGCTTGACAACGGCAAGGGAGGTGCTCAACCACTATTTGTGTCCACCAGTGTTTTTCTTGCAAGTTCAACAGAGAGTTACTTCACCAATCTATCTCCTGCTCGCACTCTCTGGTACTCCTTAATCTCTCCATCTCCTGCTTGAGTTTCACCACCACACTAAGATCATCCACTGCTCACACCTCATACAGGTGGAATCCCTGCCACCCTTCACTGGCAGCAACAGGCACTCCCTGCAGCCAGAGACTTGAACCACCACATTTTTATTTGATTTTAAATGGATAATGTCTGAAAAAGAGACTACAGCACCTTTGGAGTAAATATGAAATAGTTCATACATGACATTGGAGATGCATGGAGAGGAATCCGTGGAAACAAATAAAAATATTCACCTTAGTTCTTTGGGACAGAAACAACCTGACCATGTCAGTATGTATTCACTTACCTTCTATCAAAGTCCAGTTTTCCAATTTCAATTTCCACATGGAATTTAAAGCCTCTCACCAATAAAGCTGGCCATTCTGTTAGTAGAGCTACATCTGAAGATTGACTTGACTTACTGTCTTAAAATTTGTCATCAGAACAAAATGATTATTTGTCTGGCCATATCAATATTCAGTTATATATGTAGACTTCAGAACACATTTGAAGTTGAAAGTAGTTGTACTGTAAACATTAAGTACTGGAAGTTTCATGGTCAAGTGAACTGAAGTTTTTACAGCTAACTCTGCTTCAGTCCCTACTATTTAATATTGTTTTTGAAACAGTGTATCTAGGTACATGAGCCAAGCATCTTGATTATAAAAATAATTTTCTTTGAGCAGAAAGGCAAGAGAAGAAAATTATCCTAAACTTGCAATTTTAACTTTTCCCTTCCCCGAGCATATAATCTTTTAGAATAATGTGGGTATGCACACTGATTGTAAAGCATTTGGAAAAGTTGGGTCTTAATTCTGAAAGTGCTTTCAGAGCAAATGACCCTTGAGGAGCTCCTATGGAATGCAAACAACACACATACAAGTTTCTTAAAAACGGGCTAGACTCAAATTCACACTATCCAAGTGCTATTTGGGTTTTATGACTTAAGTATTCTACTATGAGCCACATACTTATTCTGGTAGAAGCCTGTCTGCAAACACTTTGGCTTATAACTGGACTCCACTCCTGTTGTATATTTACAAATAATTTTATTTGTGTCATCGCCTGGACTAAAATCCCCATTGCTGTTCCTATTGAATGTGAAGTCTTTGCAGGCAGACTTGAAATGTGATTATTCTAAAGAGGCTCAGTATTAAAATTTGGGCTGAGATGGGCAACAAATATAAAAACTATGTCATTTTGATGTCAAGTGACTTCTTATTTTCTGTTTTTTAGAGGAATAATGTTTTTAAAGTGTCTTGTTCGAGGAACCTCAGTTTTTTAGCCTAAACTTCATCTGGATCCCTGGAAAGTTATAATTGTAGTACTGCAACAGTGAGTGTAACAGATACAGGTAATTACTATAATTCAGATTGGTTGTATATGCTTATTAGAGACAATTACAATAGGTACATATGTAATTTATAAAGTTAGCATTTGAGGTGTTTTTGAAAAAGAGCATCATTTGAATCTCACAGCATTTCAACCACTCACTGAGGTGCAAAGTCTTATCCACAATGGGACCTCAGCCTTCCTGTTGTGGAGCACAAAATTGAAACACTTTCTTGATCACATAACCACTTATTCTAGAAGCAAAGAACCAAAGAATATCTTTAGTGCCTTCTGTCTGTCTGTAAGCACATTCCACAGATATGCTTGATAACATGATGTGACATAAAGAAGTAT
This sequence comes from Coturnix japonica, assembly GCF_054131305.1. Lineage (NCBI taxonomy): Eukaryota > Metazoa > Chordata > Aves > Galliformes > Phasianidae > Coturnix > Coturnix japonica. Next base: position 75,342,243 of record NC_140664.1, read on the forward strand.
AAGGAGAAACTTGCTACCAGTTGTCTGGTAGTCTTGTAGGATGGTCCCTACTAACATGACCCCTCTACACTATTTGGGATACAGCCATATGAAGTAGTGAAATGCCACTATCTTTAAATGTATAGCTAAGATACTGAGACCACTTGCCCCTTAGAATATCTATTAGCCCACAAGGATCTAGAACCTCTTGGATACCCACCTATTTTGGAGTTCCTAATCTGTCTGGTTAAAACTGAGTTTACAAATCAATCAAGAGGTTATTCCTGGTAGTGGTCATTGGTCTATTAACTACAGGGGAAGAGGTGAGAAGTAGAGTGAGATCCTGGCAATCAGCAGACTTCATTGATTAAGCTGATCTCATTTCTAAGATCTTCCTGCTAAGCAGCCTTCTTGAAGTCACTGAACTTTAACAATAACTGCTTTAAAGCTCTAATTTTGCAAGCTCATGGTAGGTCAATTCTTGGTAACACATGAAGCTCCATTAATATCAAGGAGATTTTGTGCAAATGGAATAACTTTCCTTAGAGAATCAACCCTGTAGTCAGCAGCAGAGCTCATTGTTGAAGCACATAATTTTTCATTTACCAAGTATGTAATTATCCTACACATAATTCTTTGCACATCCTTTGGAGAATTCTGATCCATCCACTGGAACATGTTGATTCCTAATGCCATTTATAAAATCTCAAGCACTGGCATCACAAATAATTATAGAGATGAACTGAAATACGGTTGTTAAAAAAAAGCTAATGGGTCACGAGCGTGCCATTTCAGTAGTGCTGGTAGATAAAATGTGTTTGTACTATTTCAATCTTTAATTATGTTGAATACAATTTTCGTGAGGGCTAGACTTATTGTAGAGTTTGAATTCTATTCTCAGCCTTTTCTCTTCCTCGAGGGAACAGAGGATATGATTTGTGTGTAGGAGCTTCCTTCTACCTCCTCCCCCATCTACCCCAGCTTAGTCATTTTCTCTGACTTAGCAGAATTGTGACTTATGCAAAGTCACAGAGAGCTTACATCAGAGCTGCAAATAGTTATTCCATTTCCCTGTTCTGATACTAGATCAGTGTTGTAACAGTGCACTGGATCAAAGACAAGTGTGTTCTGAGGAACTTTTCTTATCAGGCATTTAATACATTTTAATACCATGTTGCAGCTAAATTGGCATGCTTATACAGAAAGACTTTGAAAAAGCTCTTACTAACAAGCTAAGGGAAAGTTATTTATTAAAAATACAAAAAAAAGATCACAAGCTATTCTTTTATCATTCCTTAATATTTTAGATAGGACATCTTTAACTAAAGATAACAGAAAATATTTCCAAAACTATCAAAGTTTTTCCTCTCTGAAAATACAATTCAAGATGCATGAAAAACAAATTATTACAGTCTCCATTTTCTGCCTTCCCAAATTAATTTCAAATACTTGACTAGCTCAGTTACATTTTATTTATGTTTCCTACAATAAATACAGGGATTGGGTAAGTATGTGAAGATTTCCTTAATCTCCAGATGACCAATGTAATACCAATGTAATTTGATCTCTGAAGTACTACCAAAATGCTTTCATCATATTTATCCTTGTCCACAGCCTGGCAGCCATTACAAGTCACAATTACTATATGACTATATGAGTAAGATAAAATTTGATCTGCCTTCAATTCATCTCAATTCAGTGATCTGGAAGTTAGTTATTAACTATGAGTTAGTCATGCAGAATCACAGAATTATAGGAGTTGGAAGGGACCTCTGGAGACCAAGCCCAACCTCCCTGCAAAAACATGTACCCTAGAGTAAGTTCAGTCATATAGTTCTCCCTTACTATCTAGGAATAGACCTAGGAACTTCAGCAAGGGCTCAGATGATGCCCTCAGATTTTTATTCTACATTTTGATTAATCATTCCTGGGAAATGCCAGTCTCTCTCTGTTGACTATAGAGGGAGCCTTGACAACTCACTTAGGTAGAGCCTAGTTTTTTAAGATTAATATTATTGAGATGAGTCTCACCCTTACAAGGATCAGAAAGACAGTAATCTATTGCTTCCTAGCTCTGTCTCTTCTGATTTTTTCAGTGTCATGCTGGCATATTATTCCAGCCATGTTCCCGTTTGTAATTTTTAAAAATAGCATAAAAATATTCATAATCAGAAACCTTACTGCTTTCACAGATGCATTTTGTAAAACTAACAACTAAAGTCGTTATCCTGTTTGTTTCAATTCTTAATATTCTCAGACTCTTCCAGTTAATCTGAAATCTTTAAAGAGTTTTTGTAATGATACCAAATAACAGTGATGATTCCAGTTTTGCCGTCCAGTGATGCTATTAAAGAATGTGAATATGCATAACATATGGAACAGATCATTTCAAATCTCTTTGAACGTTAACCTCGGTATCTATGTTTTATAACTATTGCGTGTATCTGAAAACTCTAGAACACAAATGACCTACTCATCTTGAAAAATGATGCCACAGAGATGTCCAAACTTTTGTCTGCCAGAGATACATTATTACTGCACATATCTAAAAGTCAAGCACCTTGTAGAATATAAAATATCAAAGGTCCTTTGTACCACTAAATTGTGTTTGGACCCGTATGTTAAAGTGAAACATGAGAGTTTTATCACTGTCTCTTTAAAAATACAAATAGAGCCAGAAGTAGGATTTATCTAACTGGAAGTAGATGTCAACAGTGTTAGTCTTTGAGCCTTTTGTCTAGACTTATCTTATATTGAATGGGAGAGAAAACAACATTCCTAGACATGCTTTACTTAAGTTTAAAGAAGATATTTAAAATAGGCTGGGGGAATTATTTCCTATAACATTATTATGAGCATACTTTTAACAGTGAATGTAGTATGAGTAGCTCAGATATAAAAGCTTACTTTGTACAACTCGGTGAGACTGATAATAAACCTTGCTGAAGAATCAGTGTTTCATTATTAAAGGTGGGATTCTGAATGAAGCTGGTGTATGCCAAGGCAATAGGAGAAATATTAAGTCTTGTTAGTCTCTTAAAAGATAAATCAATCACCAAAGTGCTGAAGAGGGGACTTTCTGGAGCACAGAATCTGTAACAGAATATGTTGGAGGGATGCTGACATATAGAAGGGCAGGATTTATGAGTGGCAAAATATCTACCAACTTGTTTTCTCTATCCAGTTTCTGAGTACATGCATGTATTTTATACATCTTTCATACTCTTTCTATATCTTTTCATGTACCTCAAAGGTCTGTCAGTTACTGATGAAGCAGTAGCCTATCATGGATTGAACAATATTAGTGACTCATGAAACAAAGTAGTATCTGGGTAAACAGATTTTGTTGTGGTTACAAAACCATGACAGCACTGGTCAGTTGAAACACATAATGTTATTTCACTCTGCATTTTTTTATTTATCAGTTCTAAATGTAACATGCTGAAGAAATTGCAGAGAGGATAAATTTCATTTTGGTTACACTGAGCTACCCATGAAGTGTGAATATGACATAACATATCAAGAAAGGCAATAAAGAAATCGATCACAATTATTTGTAAGGATATTCAAAATAATTCAAATTGAAAGCAAATCCAAAAAGAGAGCTTCTTTGAAATGTCACTAATATTAAAAGAACTTAATGAGAGGAAAGGAGTAACATATTTAGTCCATCTTTGACCAGTAATTGGAATTTTTCCTACATGATATTAAAATCTGGACAGCATGTATGAAGTCATGAGGACTAATCTCAGTGCTACTAAAATTACTTTGATACAAACAACACTGACCAGAATGGAAGCTAATGAAGAATATGCCTTCATCTTTTTTGTTTGATTTACATTTCTAATTAAGCAAGCCTGTTAGTGTAGACCATCCTACAAAAACTATGTGATAGTACCAGTGTGTTTTACAGTTGATAAATACTTACATGACTTAACTGAAGTTACATGTTCTGTATGATATTGACATCAGTTTCCCTACTGTAAAGCCAGATGCCTGAAACAGGAATGGTAGAGAATAATTTGCTGCACTGTACACTTCAGAAAATCTGCTGGTTCAAGCTCTGCTTTTCCCTCCTTCCAAATGCTACATGGCAAATGTTATTAGGAAAGACATGAGTATTTCAATGATCTAACATTTGATTCTGCTTAACATAAACCAGAGAACACCATCCTGCAATTTCTTCATCTGCACCTTAATGTCTCATTGAGATATCATGTAGAAAGGCATCTAACTTTAACTCAGGCTTCAAGTGACACAGAATCAAGCACATCCTCCTAACCTGCTGCCGATTTCCAGTCAGTTAAAATACATAAAGAAAGGTATTCTTTCCTAGCTAAATGTATTTGCTACCAACTTCAAACACTAGATTTCATTATACCATTTCATCAGATTTTCATAATAGTTTGCTTTTGCATTGAAGAACTCTATCTGCCTGCTTGCCTACCTGAAACATTGCATGGGAAGCTATTGTTATCTGTCATGACTCCTAAGGCTTCCTCTTAGTCATTCATTCCAGAGTACAGTCACCCATTTTACTCATTCAGCCTACGGATTTATTCCAAAGAAGAGAAGAGTGAATAGTTTATTGCTGGTTGCAATTACCTGATTGGAGGTTGTACATATGATGACACTATGTTCTGTGGAGACACACAGCGGAAGGACATGTGGTGACAGGCACAGCACGAAACCTGGGAAATTCTTGCTCAATACAGGGAGAAGAATTTTTACTATGAAGGTGAGCATACTGGATCAGGTGCCAAAAGAGGCTATGAAATCTCATCTCTGGAGGGATGTGTGACCAAGCTGGATGTAGTCCTGGGAAATTTGGTTCACCTGCGTGTGCTTTGAGCATGGGGCTGAACCTGAGACCCCTTGTGGTCCATTCCAGTCTCTGTATGTCTTCTGTGACTGAGTGGTGCCTGTTATCTGATCTTGATTTCACATATTAAAAATTCATATTTTACATATTAACCTCTTCTATTTTCTCTGTGATACCACCAAGGACCCCTCACCCAATAGGAGTGTTGTGGCTCTTATTTGCAGGACAGTCCTTTGAAACTTATGAAGCAATATTAGAAAATTCAAACAACAACAATTAAACAAAAACAAACAGATCAAAGCCTTATGTAGATAACTTTATTTAACAGATATGGAAAAAAGGTTGGAATAATTGGTCAGTTGCAGACAGGAGATGGCTTAGAGTCAGACAAAATGTCTTGAAAATCTAAATACCATAGAATCATAGAATGATTTGGATTGGAAGGGACCTTTAAGATCATTTAGTTCCAGCCCCCTTGCTGCAGGCAGGGACACCTCCCAGTAGAGCAGGCTGCTCAAAGCCCCATTGAGCCTGGCCTTGAATTCTTCCAGAGAGGAGGCATTCACAGCCTTGCTGGACAACCTGTTCCAGTGTCTCATCACCCTCACAGTAATGAATTTCTGTCTAATATCTAGTCTAAATCTATCCTCTTCCATTTTAAAACAGTTTGCCCCTGTCCTGTCACTACATGCTCTTATAAAAAGTCCTTCCCCTGCTTTCCTGTAGTCCTCCTTCAGGTACTGGAAGACCACTATAAAGTCTACTATTCCTCTTCTCCAGGCTGAAGAGCACCCGATATCTCAACCTGTCCTCGTAAGGGAGGTACTCCAGATCTCTGATCATGATTTCTACATTCATTGGCTTCTACAGGTACCGCAATCCGAAAATGAAAGCCCAGGAGAGCATATCCCTCCATATGAGTGACACAGGCAAGCTGGTAACAACAGACAAGGAAAAGGCTGAGGTATTAAAAAAATTTTTGCCTCGATCTTCTCTCATCACTGTTTGCCACATTGCTCTCAAACATTTGGTTTGGTAGGAGGGGATCATAAAAGCAACATCCTTCCCACTCCAAATGAAGATCAGGTTTGTGACCACTTGAGGAACTTGAACATCCACAGGTCTATGGGTCCCAATGAGATGCATCCCAGAATCCTGAGCAAATTAGCTGATGTAGTCATCAAACCACTCTCAATGGTATTTGAAAAGTCATGTCAATTGGGTGGAGTACCCGGTGGCTGGAAAAAATGTAATATCAGACCCACTTTTAAAAAGGGTAAAAAAGATGACTCTGATGACTACCAACCTGTCAGTCTGTGCTGGGGAAGATTATGGAATGGATCCTCCTGAAAGCTACACTAAGGCACATGGAAGACAGGAAGGTGATACAGGAAAACCAGCATGGCTTTATCAAGGGCAAATCCTGCTTGATCAAACTAATGGCCTTCTATTATGATGTAACTGCATCAATGGATGAGGGAAGAGATACTGATGTCATCTATCTCAACTTCAGTAATGCCTTTGACACAGTGCCCCTCAAGATCCTTCTCTATAGACTGGAAATACGTGGATTTGATGGGTGGACTGTTTGATGGATGAAGAATTGGCTGCAGGATCAAGTCCAGAGAGCGGTGGTCAATGGCTCATGGAAATGTCTGGATGGAATTTGGTGATGAATGGTGTTCCCCAGAGGTCAGTGCTGGAGCCGATACTCCTTAGTATCTTCATCAGTGACACTGACAGTGGGGCTGAGTATAACCTCAGCAAGTTTGCTAATGACACCAAGTTATGGGGTATGGTCGATGGCACCAGAGGGACAGGATGCCATCCAGAGGGACATAGACAGGCTTGAGCAGTGGGCCAGGATAAATTTCAAGAGATTCAACAAATCCAAATGCAAGATCTGGCACCTAGGTTGAGGCAACTCTCACTACCAATGCAAGCTGAGGGATGAAAGGATTGAGTGCAGCCTTGCCAAAAAGCTTTGGTGTCATCTGCAAACTTGTTGAGGGTGCACTCCATCCCAAGGTCTTCTTTAAGAAGAGGAGTGTATTCTTGACGTGGTAACAAAGAAGGAGCCAGTGGAGGCAGTCAAAAAGAAAAGACTAAAAATTGAGTTTTTCAGTAGTGATATGAATATTGTTTCTGCCAAGAGCAGGAAAAAAAAATGTTGCAGTGTTTGAAAGTAAAGATCATGAACATGTAAAAGAGTTATAAATTTGTGGCTGTCTACAAAATCCAGAAATAATATTCAAGGTGGAAGTTTATTCTGAAAAATTAGACAGATTAAAAGCTACCTGAATCATCTGCTAGTCTGACAAACCTGCAGATCATATTATTCACCACAGTTCTGAAAGAGAGAAGTTGTAAGGAGTGACTAGGGAAGGGAGAAGAGGGTGAAGTGCATTAATCAAACTGCATTTGAGCTGATAGTTATCAGAAGATGCTGAAGTTGAGAGACGAGACATTACAGATGAAGTAGATGTATAAATTTTTATCTCCACATGGAGATGGTAGTTAAACTTGACTTGTGGATGAGACTACTAAAAGGCATGCAGACAGAAAAAAAGAGATATGAGCCCAAGTCAGAACTCCATGCAATAGCAAAGGACCCTCAAAAGAACATAGTAACAGAGAGATTCATAAGAAAATTCAGAAAGGACAAAGTTGCTGAAGTCACTGATGCTACAGAAGGAAAAGAATTCAACAGGAGTACGGCTACTGTGTTAAGGGCAAGAAGATAAGTGAAAATGGCAAGGAAAGGGTACTGATTTTGAGCCTTGAGCAGACATAAGTCCATACAGTAATACTGACTGTAACTCTAATGGAAAGAAAAGGTGAACTGAAGGGTTATGAAAGGTCAGCTGAACTGAAATGAAGCATGCAGCATTAACAGAGGAGGGAGATAATGAGTCTGGCCAAGGAGTCCACAATAGTTACAAGAAAGATTTTGTATTTTCTTGAGAATGTTGTAAAAAGCATTGACCACCACAGGTCTTGGTACAACTTCTTAATGAATATACAAGTAACTTCTACACTAGGGTGACAGCTCACCATTTATTTCTTCATGTCACTGTTATCTCATTTTTAATATACTTAATGTAAGTTTATTTGATTTTTTTTTGTTTTGAGCATAAATTAATGTCTTGCAAGGCTAAATAAAATTCAGATTAGAGATCTCAATATATGCCATCATCACATTACCTTGTTCACCAAAGTCTGTAACACCTAAAAAAGTTACTTTTAAAAAACAAGACATACATTCTATAAGCTGTGTTCGTTTTGGATTAGTAAATGTAACAACTTTTAAAAGTTATTAGATGAGATTATTCTGACAATCTTATTTGTATTGATTTGACAGTGGACGACAAGATTGTAAAGTACCCTATGAAGACTGATAGGTCAAATACTTGATCTCCTTTGGACTGTGAGTGTGAAACTGTAGATAACTTCACTTGATATTACTGCTGGCTTCACTGGAATGTAGAGGTTGACTTTCTAAATGGGTTTTTGTTTTTTTTTTTGTTTTTTTTTTTTTTGTTGTTTTTTTTTTTTTTTGGGGGGGGGGGGGTTGCCTTTTTGCCTTTTTGCAAATTCTATGGCTAACTTCTACTAAAGGAATAGAATAGCATAATAGAAGGGAACATCTTGTGGAATATGCCTGCAAAAGCACAGAATTGTAGAATCATTAAGGCTGAAACAGATCTCCAAGATTACCTACTCCATCACCACCATGCCCACTAAACCATCACCCTCAGTGTCATATGTAAAGCCTTACTTCTACCAGACAGATCAGTACTTCCCCCCTACTTGGTGTCATCTGCAGACTTACTGAGGATGCACTCAGTGCACTTGTCCAGGCATTCAGTAAATATATTGGACAGCACAGGGCCCAGTACCAACCCCTGCCATGTGATCTCCCTTAGGATGATACGCTCCATAACCTGATCCAGCACTGAGGCAAGGCCAACATGCCTGTCGTTCCCCAGATCTTCCTTACAAACCTTCTTGTAGACGGAAGTCACATTGGTAAGCCTCCAAGCAGCTTCCTTTTAACCTGTATAAAAAATTGTCAAAGATATCTTCCAGCTAGTCTTAAGTTATGTTTTCCTTGCAGCAGATATTAAGGTGGTTGAGTATGGAGGAGTTTGTGGGTGTGTGATTGTGAAACTTCTGGCTGTCTAAACAAAACTTCAGTCTTCCAGGTTAGGTAGTCTGAAGCACATGCTTACAACAGTATCACCTTTGTCAGCATGTTCTCTGATTCTGAGCCATAAGGTTTCAGGAAAAAGTTCACTTTTTCCAAGGCAAAGCTCCACATACTCTAACCACTCCACTGCATAGAGTGCAAACCCTCCTCCTTGCTTTCTCAGCCTGTCGTTCTTGAAAAGCCTGTATCCATTCGCTGCAGCACACCCATCATGTGAGCTGTCCTACCATTGCTCTGTAATTCTAACAAGGTCATAGGTCTACAACTGCACGGACTTCTAACTCTTCCTGTTTCCTTCCAGGCTATACACACTTGTGTACAGGCACTTGAGCTCCGCGCCATGCTGCTTTCACAACGAGAGCGTGAGAGCCTCCCCAGTCATGTTGTCTCTCAGATACTTACTGAAATTGCTGGAGCAGTATTTGAAAAAGTATCATTATGTGGTCATTCTTCCATTTTTATATTCTGCCTCAGACATACGCTTTTGATTGCTGCCTTTGGTGAGTACCTGAAGAACTGCTACCAGTAGGAGGGGTTAGCCTATTAAATAGAGAGTAGGATATGAATCCCAGCCTCCATAAGAGTCAGAAAATGTACTGCAGAAAAGCTTGTAGCTTTGAGCTTAGTACCTCCACCCCTACTTGGCAATCATCCAGAATAAGATACAGGGCTACATAGACCCAGTACAAGTATGCTTACATTCTTGGGTTCCTGCCCAGAGGAGATATGCAAACTGAATTACTTCTTTTGTTCCTTTTGCCTTTTAAGATAATACTTGACTTTGAGCTGCTGAAATTCTTCCTAGGTGTTTTTCATAACTGTTTTTTAACCCAATCTTTCTGACGTGGAGTAGTTCTTCGATCTGTGCTTGGATACTAATTGAGCTACCCTATAGAAAAACCACGTTGTCATCAAAATCCAAATCTCTCAACATTCAGTTGTTGAAGTAGGCAATGAATGTGTTACAGTAAATTATATCCTATATATATAAACATTTTAAGATGTTCTCACCTTAATTCTACCTTAGGCTAATTCCTATATGAAGGCTTGATTTCTTTTTGCTTTTAGAATATTTAGCTATGCTTCAGAATTATTCACAAGTGATGCTGTCAAATAATATCTGGAAACTTATAGGTTTCATAACAACTTTTGTTTTTTCTGCACTATACTCAATTTTATGCCTGCTCTTAGGTAGAAGAAGCCTGTTGAGCACATGATTTTCTGAATCAAGCTTTGTTTAATCATCCTTTTGTTTCCTTTCTACCACTCAAGGTGATACTGCAGGAGATTTGGTATCACTCACAAAAGCATAACGCACACCAATGCTGAGAAGATTACAATAGGTTAATTTTTGTATTATTTCTTATTGTTGTGCAAACCACTAAGTTCACCAAGGTATATCAAAAACAACTGTCAGAATCTCTCCAAACACGTGCTGATTAAGAAATTTTGTGATGAAAGCATTAATAACATGTCATAAAGCATGGACTTGCATATATTTACTAAAGCTAGTGAAAATAACAAAAAAAATATTGGGTGTATTTTAATATTTCCTTACAGTTTGAAATGTACAATCTGGTTGTCCAAGTGATGGGTTGTAAAAAAGACCCAAAAGCATGCATTATAGTAGATGTCCCCAGGTCTATCTTGTTAGATCTTACTCCTTGCATTATTTTAGAAGTAGAAACTGAACACCAATCCCACCCTGATCATCATCATTTTGGTCCTCCCAAAACTTCTGCTCAGAGACATAAAGGGCATTTTTATTCCTAAATTTCAGAGTGATGAAGTTATTATAAGAATGGAAGTCTGCAGAAAGAATGGTGGAAATACACCATCTGATAATGAAGAAGCTGCCCTCAGCATTTCTTGTGCAGCATGCCTAGGCGGGCCCTTCTAATAGTTATACCTCAGAAACAATTTGTGGAATGAGAGAGACCAGAAATGGATACAGAAAGATCAGATCTATGTTGCCCTGCTTACGTCATGAGCTATAAGCCCTGAAATGTGTACAACATGAGCATTAGGTTCTCAGTTCTATTTCTTTCACTCTCTGTGCCTATGCCTTCTGTCCACGTTACTTGCTAATGTAGACATGTCTTCAGTCTTTCTACACATACTCAGCACACATACTGTCTCATCTTCTACCTCTTCAAACTGGCAGCTCCATGTAATCTGCATAAGACTGAGAAAGAGAAAATATGCATTGTACTTGAAAAGATGTTTTCTTAAAGTTTCAGGTCTTTGTCCTGTGTTTCCAGCCTCTTGACAAATACAAATTACATCTATTTTTTTCACGACAAAGAGAATATTGTGTAAGGAATGGTGACCTGTTTATTTATCTACTGTTTATTTAACTTCTAATGTTTCACCTATGAGAAATCAAACAGGTTGATATTCCTCAGAGTCTGGGAAATGGATTTTTAATTAGCTACCCAGAGAACAGCTCCAGATGATGGATCTGAAGGTAATTTTAGTATTCTGTGTGACTTCTGGCCAACGATGTCTGCACTGTAAGTTAAAGCTGAAGCTCAGCCGTCTGGTACACCCGGTCTACTGAACACCCACTGCTGTGTCTAATCTGGCATTGGGTCTCTGCAGGGGAAAAGACAAGGGGTAGTGGGGACAGGTTCCATGATCTCTAAAGTGATACGTGAGCTTGCCTGAGATGTTTCTCTTTTTCTGTGAGGCAGACAAGATTGAATCAAATATGAGGTACATCTGCACAGCCAGCATTGTGGGAATTTCTTCTGCAGCAGAGAGAGATAGAGAATTCCAGAGCTAAATTAAATTTTCCTTTATACAGTTCATACTCCTCCTGGCAGCTGAGCAACTTTAAGTGCAAACATTGTTAAGATGATAATAAGAAGAAGCATAGTGAAAAACAAAACTGCATTAGGCTCTCATGAGCTGTTCTTTCACATATTGCCAGGGGAAGCAAAGTCTTGGAATCAGCAGACACCTGATACAGTAAGGAGGAAAAAGAAGACTGTTCATTTCCAAAGACCATCTCATCCCATTCATTCCCAAAAGTACGTTATCAAAAGACACATACTGATCATATGCAAGCCTAAATCTTAATTTAACTCAAGGAATGGCTGTTTAAGAGTTGGCAGGTTTGGGACTTGATCTAGGGGACAGTCAATCTTGGATTTAAATTCAATAATGTGAATGCAAATTGGGTTAGATTTTCAACTTAGATAACTGAATAAAAAGTGAAAGGCAATGAAAACACACTCAGTGAGTTGATACTCACCTAAAGTAAAGGAAGATCCTGCTCTTAATCCTACTGGAATAAGTCTACCCAAGTCTTGCTTACAGCCTGAGCCAACCAGCTATGGGATGGATGTTCTGTAGCTGTGGTTACTGTAATTCCAAGCTTGATCTGAAATGCTATTGCTGAAGTGTAGAATACACCAAACTGTGCTTAGCACTAGGGTTGCAATGCTATATGGTACGTCCAGCTTAAAGGGTAGGCAACGTGAGACCCGTAATACTGCTTAATTCTGTTCTACAAACTTAAATCCAAGGACTACTGCCTTTCTTAGGTCGTATAACACACACACTGATTTTTGGAGAAAAAAAATATGTAGTATTAATATTTGCAATTGGTAATGTGGAAGATGGTGTAAACACATGAAAGAAACATTGCAAATCAGTATTGAAAGAGAAAGAAGAAAGGAACTAGAAGCACTGATTCCTTCATGAGCTTATGAGAGGAGAGTTTGCTGAAGAACGAGTAGTAAATCAGCAAGGAGGCTATAGTGCAAAGTACAGTCCCATGAGTAAGTTCCTATGGAAGAAACAATGCCGTGAACCGAAAGCGTTTCTGTTAGTGCATGTTAACTGCCAGGGTGCATAGCTGCATTAAATAGTAAAAATGAGGTTGCCATCATTACAGTGAAAGAGCTAAGAAATATTACTTAATGATACACAGTTTGCATATAATAATGACATAAAATAGCCTTTCTGTCTGTTATAAAGTTCTCATCGTAGCTTAACTTATTGTTAGCTTGTTCATGAAATAAAATTCTGAAAAGCATTGATGTAAATTATTGGAGTTTGGGTTATATTTTTTGAGGCTTTACAGAAACAGTAAGTAAGAACTTTTCCTCTAAAAGCTTGGCAAGTTCTAGTCTATTTAGGTTGTCACCCTTCGCAGGTGACCCTCAAAGCATTGAATTCTGGACTCTTCATTGCCACACAGATGGAGATAAATTAGATTCTTCACTGTTGCTTATTATTTTAATATTTACGCTGCTCCTAATTTTGAATTCTATCACCTATAAAGATGAAGTCCTCAATGCCAATAACTATCTGTCAGCTTAAAGAGCAAAAGAAAGCTCTGCTTTTTTGTGAGAGGGCAGAATTTCATATATATGAAGGTGGTGTAAGCCTAATGATTTCAGTGGTATTATTTCTGCTTTACACCAGCAAAAGCGAGATTAAATTTTCTCACAGTACATATCTGTACCACTAAAAATGACCTAACCCCCCCCCCCCTTTTTAAAATAAAGCCTGTATTTATCTCTCCTAAAGGGCTATCTGTCTTTGCAGATGACATTAGAGTGTCCTTTCTTTTCAGTCTGAGTTGTCTATTCCTCTACAAGCTAGCTGGAAATGAACTTCCTTTCCAGAGACGCACATAGTCTGGCTTTCTGAATGATAAACCTCATGGGGTAGCTCCTTACCAGTTAAAAGGTTTTCACAGTATTAATCTTGACAATCTGAATGTAAGGGAGAGATATGGGAACTACCAGCTGAATTTTCACTCATATTTGAAGTTTTTATCTGTTTGAAGAGACCACGTTTTCAAGAAGCAGGAAGCACTGGCTGTTCGAAGCTATTTTAAGTTGTCACAGACTGGATACTAAAATTAAATGGCCATTTAAAAAATCCAAACAAACAGCGGAAAGATACATTTTGAAATATTTCTGAGCCCCAGATAAATTTAAACTAACCTTTCATCTTTATCTTTAAAAGCTGGATTTAACATTTGTGTTTGGTACTTTGGTATTACTGAACTACAAAAAATATTATGCAACTGATAAAACATTATGAGGCAATTTAGCTGTTGTTAGAGGTAGGGCGGACAGAAGAGATGAAAAATAACTTTGTGGAACTCAATCAACTTGCCATATCTTTCTACATAAGCATTATAAATATTTGTTGAAATAGATTCTAGCTCTCTCAAGACATTCATGGTTATTTTATCCCCCAAACTGTGTGTCCCATTTTACATGGAGATTACAATATGGAAAATAGACCAGCACACAACTATAGTAAAAAAAATAGTTGAGGCATACCATTGTGGGTGTGGGATGTCTGGCTTGTAGTTTACAACATCTCCCACTTTGATATTGAACATCCTTCATGCCTACCATTGCCTAGAGGATTTAGGCACTACTCCTGTACAGATTAAATCAGTTTTAAAACTTATTACATTTTAAAAGTATAGGATAAAAACTTTAGACTGGCATGGCTTGAATTTGAGTCTTAAGTACATGAGATTGGTATAGAATACATTAAGAAAGCATATTAAAAATACACCAAAAATCATCTGTGTACCATGCTTTCAGACAATTTAATGCTGAATAGCAAGTCCATGAAGACATGTGCATATCCTTGGACTCTGTATTCAGGCACAGGTCCTTATATATAAGATTAAGAAATGAAACAGTATTTTCAATGCTGATAAGGAAACAAGAACCCCGGAGGTGACGGGCTATTGTTTACTTTGATTTCTACCTGAAACATTTATCCATGTGTGCTGTAAGCCTTCATTCAGAGTTCTCTCTTTTGAGGCCCTTGCTTAGTTATTGCCCCATTGCCCTATTCTCTTGCAGATATGCACTTTCTGCTCTTTGCCCCCTTGGGGGCACAAGGACATAATCTTCTCCTTTGTACAGAAGCTACTATATTAGCAGAGTCTCATCTGTCTATTCAAGGTCAATATCTACCAGGAAAAATGCCATGTTGGGATTATCAATGGTAATACCTAATTAGGAGTTCTTTCTTATTAGGCATCACCTGCAGCTCTTCACCATTGCTATCAGAGTAATTAATCAGGTCAGTGCTGCCATAGGAGAAAAGCTGGCACTCAGGAAAAAATAGAAGCAATGTTCTCAGTTACTCTTACAGTAGTACTATCCTAGCTGGACTCTGCTTACATTGCAAGAGCTGATGAGATCACACATCTAAGAGGTGTGGCCACAGGCAAATATTGAAAACGTAAGTATAAATCTGTAAGGTTTCTGTTTGCAACAGTAATGTTTTAAGCAGAAGCACTAAGCTGCACTTATCCCATTTGAATTCTGCTTTTCCAGTCTCTCCTAATGAGAATCACTCATATGAGCTAAGTATTTCCCTCAGTAACCATCCTTGCATTATTAATAACTAACTCAATTTTGCTCGCTAGAATAAGAGCTTTCCTTTAATACGTAAGATTAGGCTCAAGTAACAGTCTCTCATGTATGCATATATTATCAGCCTTTTCAACTAATTTCTCTCAAAGTATGTCATTAATCTCATCACCAAATCCAAATAGTTTGGAAGCTCTTCTCCACCTCAGATTCATCTAAAGACCTGGACAGTCAAGCAGGGAGAAAAACAGAAGCAAATACACATTAGTTAGTCATGGTCCACAATAAAAACAGCAAGAATGAATAGACATAAAGCTATCTAATATTCTTAGGAGAAAAAACATACACTACCTGTATACGAATGCCAGAAGCAAAAACCAGTAATGAAACCCATAACTCTGGACCTAATCCTTCAGTTCTTAGTTCATTTTGTTTTAAACACAGCTTTCACTGAAGATAATTTCTGAAGTGCATGTGTTCACCTTAAACTGTTTTGCTAATTGCTAGATCATCCAAGAGCAGATACGGGGGACACAAAAATAGGTATTTTTGGTACAAAAGGAGCAATTTAGTAGTCAGGACCATAGTAAATTTACTTTCTTTGGCATTTAATACGCTGAGGCAAATAGCTATACTCTCTAAAGAGAAACCGTATATAGACAGCAATATAATGATAGGAAGTCTTTGCTCACCACCCGCTGAAGTCAGATTTCTCTATCATAGCTCTCGCTCTTAGCTTTATTATTCAAGTGGGAAGATATGACTCTAAATAAAAGTACTGGAAATGAGATTCCTTTCTGCATGACAACTTTTATTTATTTTTTTTTTTAGTTATTATTTTTTTAACACGCCAAAGTTGGTCTTAGTTTTGAGAGAAAGCAAAATAGGAGCCATTAGACTAATAAGATATGGTTAGCCAGTTGTATCATGGGAATTTCCCTCTCACAAAATTTATTGCACTCACCACACAGAGCTGACATCTCATCTGTCACGGAGAGAGCACACCCTCAGGGCAGGGCTTCTGTTCAATCGGGCAAAGGTCCTGATAGAGCCTTTAGCATATATCACCTGTTTTCTCCAGGTGACATACTTGCTGGTTACCACTTTCTCATCCATAAGAGAACAGATATCTGCAGCTCTAACACAAGATTAAGCAATGTCTTGCACCTGCATTGAGTGCCTCTTTCTGCTTCAAGTATACTATTTGCTCTCTGGCTTTACCAAAATGAGGGGCTGTGCTCTACCTCTACACTGAACTGTACAAAGTGTCTCCAATCGAACACTTGAAGTGCCATTTAGATCTACTATTTCTGAACACAGTAGGGCTTGTAGGGTTCACACCTCTAGATCCTTCTGGAATCAGATCCTACCACCTTTGTCAGACATCTGGGCTCTACTGGATGGATCCAAGGCCCCATTTATCAGTCACGTTGACCCTTTCAGCAGCCTGATGTAACTCATTCACTTGAGAGCCCACTAGCAGCTGACTTGTGTAGGGGGCTCTGTGGGTCACGCTTCAGAGGTGGGAAAGGGTGGGGAGCCAATAGCCACTACCTTCTGGAAGATTCTGGTTGCTTAGAGCACAGGTGCTTCAGCTGGACAAGCAGCAACATGTGAGGGCACAGTAGGGAGAATTTCATTTTCAGCTGACTAACCTCTTTCCTTGGCAAGAACAAACATTTTCTTCTATTAAAAAAAAAAAAAAAAAGAAAAAAAAAAAGTGGTGAGAGAGAGAGAGTGCATGAGACAGAGCTATTTGCCTCCTCAGCATCTATAATGGAGCCTGGGAGAATGTTCTAAAACCTATGGGTATGTGCAACCATCTGTTTGGATGAGAGTAGTTTTCTCTCGTAGTGGAATCAAGGAGCTTTTAACCAGACACTTTAACAGTGGATTTTCACCATATTTTTACTACTTTTCCAGAGGAGATGCATGACAAGGGTGCCTTCTACTTGATTATGCAACTTATATCCAGTTTCTGAGATAAAGTCTCAGTGACTGTCCTGCTTTCTTCACCTATCAGCTTTTGTCTAAAACTTCTGGATGTAAGATCCTTTTTCCTCAAACTGAAGCATCTTGCAGTTAATATCTACAAGTATTTTCATTCACCTTACACAAGGAGGATTTTACTGATTTTCCACTTTCGATGAAATGCATTGAGTAAATTTAACGCTGCTTCTCACACAGTTAAATTGGATTTGTCCAGATGGACATTGTTACAGGGCTCCTTTCTAGCTAGGATTAATTTTACTAGAATATAACCCTTCTATTCTTATATTGTTCCCTTTAGACAGTCTCTTTTAATCTTTTACAAAGTAGCATTAAAACACATTCTGGCATTCATTAAGAATTACATTAAAATGAAGGCACACCTTTTTAGGCTATCACTGCTGAGAAAAAGCAAACCTGGGATTTCCTTTTCCTAGAGTCCCATTCTGTGCCAATCAGATAGGAATGAGCAAGAGGTGGCCGCACCATTTCCTCCAACCTCATGGCAGAAGGGGCACAAAGGAGTCCCCTGACCACTGATCTTTCTTCTGGGATGGAGACATCTTTGCCTCCTGGCTATGGAAGTAAATACACATTGTCCTACAACTCTGCTTTGAAGGAAGATCTACGGAGGCCTCTGTGATTTTTCTGTCCCCACCTCGCGCAGTGCATAGTCTGTGCACCACTTAAATCCCAATCAAAATAGGGCTTAGGTAATAGCCTTGGCAGGAGGGTGAGTTCCACCCACATTCCTTTGTGCTCATCTGGGCAGGAGAACCAGAACTGGAAAGCCGTGTAGTTTTTTTATGGCTTGGAACTGAGTACTTACTGTGCACCTACTTCAGCTTTGTTTCTGACCATGCTTTCTATGAAGCCAAAAGCTACTGGAGTATAATCTGCTTGTGTTATAAATTCAGAGTTCTGTGATTGAGCTGAAAGAATTAAAATGAGAAATCTTTGCCATTCATTAATCTTGCGCGGGGAATAAGTGGAGAGAGACTTCTCAATTACATTATTCATCTCAATAGACATCCTCAGGTTTCCAAAATCCTGTCAGCCTGTTATGAAACATATGCATGGTACAAAAAAAAAAGTAAATAATCTCTTCCGATTTGTCTCCTGACTTTTGGCAAAGCCCTACAGTATACATACTTTACTTTTAATGATAGTGTGTTGAAGTCTACATGTAAGTGAAAAATAAAAGAGAACTGAATATGTAGAGTAGAAAAAAAAGGGGGAGGTGTATGTGTGGGGGGGAGATTGATGGAAAGCCAGATAGGAAAACAACAACAACAAAACAAGAAAATAAAGAGTATTTGAAATTATTTTTTAACTAAAACACAAAACCTTAGCAATAATATTGTACATTTCAATATATAATAAACTTCAAGAAAATAAGATCCTTACTCTGTTTTTATAAAAACTGAGGAAATAAAAAAGAAAGGGTGTTGCAGAAGAGTCTGAACACAGTGCTGGAAGGGTTCGCTACATGGTCACTCTTTTTTAATCCTGTCACTGATTACAACAGGTTTTCAAAATTCTTGTAATGTGATATCACCAATGTAATTAAACCATAGTAGTTTTCACTCAGTTTTAATAATATCACTTAGTTACAGCTGCCTAAAAGATCAGTTCTGAAATTGGAAAACTCTTCAGTTAGTTCACATTCTGAAATCTGCCTTTTTGGAGGGACTGAATTCATAAGGGTATCATTAATTATCCCATCTACTAGTATTTCATGTCTTAAGTTTTAGTCATTCTCTGTGAGCTCCTTTTCTTTGACACGTTATTAGCAATGCATTAGTACTTTTGGTCTTGGTTGGGTCAGCACTGATCTGAGAGATTAATCTCAGCTCCATCTTCCTCCTGTAGAAAACATCAAGCTTGTAAATAAGAGTGGGAATCTCTGTTAAAATTTGACCAAAGCGTAACTGAAGAAATCATTCTTAATCATCCAGACCAATACTGCTACTGAAGCCTATCAGCCCATCCAGCTTTCACTTGTAACACAGTTCAGCCCAACTCAGATGAGGACCACAGAAATCTAGTCAGCACCTTACAAGATAATATTCCAGCAGAATGAAACTGAAATTCCCCAGGATACCTATCTCCCGGCATCTTTAGTCCACCGCATCCTAGATTGCCACAGATACACTCTTACCAAAATCTCAACTAATTCACTTTAAAATCAGACCTAGAATTTCCCAACTCTTTTGCTCTATCAATTACACATTTTTGATATAATAGCAAATCTGTGATACAGAAAAAAGAATATTCAAGCTGCTTTCATAATTTCCTTTCTACTAATTGGGATATACCTACATTGTTACCCAAAGTTACCAAAGTACATTGTTCTCATTAAGCCACACTGCCACCACGTGTGAGTGGACATGGATATTTTTGCATAGCTCCAAACAGTGCTCCATAGATATATTCACAACTTCAAGCCGCTGGATTAGCAATGAGTGGGAAAATATTTCTAGGTCAGATGCAGCAACAAAGCTCCTACAGATCAAATCTTGCCTTGGGTCTGAAAACTTATCTTCTCTTTTTGATCACTTTTTGTAATCTCTTGGATGTTACTGTACCTCTGAAAGCAGAAGCAAAATGAGACAGGGCAGAACCACTGCATTTCAGAATTTTAGTACCAAATTTAAGTTGGTATTCCTTTGTACACTCCTGTACTTGCACTGTGCTTGTTTTTCTGAGTCAAGAAAACTAAACAAATTTCTCCTAATCCACACAGGTCCATATCATCAAAAGATTCAGAGAGAATAAGGTGCTTTTTGTTCCAATAAGTACTACTGCTAAAAGCTTGGGTCAAGCCAATAGCAAAAGTCCGCTTTATTTTATTCTCTGTTAAAGACACTTACCAGTTTATGTCACCTGCTTCTATTGGGATATCACCATCATAGAAAACATATTTCAGTTGTGATTTGTGTATATCACATATAAGTACTTCCAACTGTGAGATAAATATGCACATATTTATGAATTTATCTACATGAACACCTATCGTACAGAGTATATCTAAATAACACAACAATCTAAGAGAAAATTTGCTCTTACTTTACACTCTCACTGTGAAACTGCTACATCCCATAAAAACCCAGCAATGCTTTCTGTTTGTCCTACACAGTTCCCTACACACAGCACTTCTAGGAGTACTAAACCACCAGTTTGGAAAGCAGAAGAACACACTGTGATGCATGCAGACTGTCAAAAATGATTGATTTTAGACAAAAATTTCTAAACTTACAGGAGGAATAAGGAAGAAAATGAGGATTGATAGATGATGTAATTGCATATGGTTAGCAACCTTGGAAAACCAAGCTAAAAACACCGGGAATTAAATATTAACAATTTGATCAAAGACAATTAAAATATGATGTGCTAATAGACAGGGGCATCAAGATAAATTGGTAAGAAGCCAAATATTATCTGAAATGGAGAACTTTTACTGCAGGTTAATCTTCAGGTGTTCAACGCTTGGCTGTTAAGAGAATAAGAGATCAACAGATAAGGCTCAGGTGAGAAAAATTGTTTTTTCACATCTCTTCTGATGAGGACACGGGTGATGTTTCTGAACTCTAGCTACATTTCTAAAGGTAATCAAGTCATGTTATTAAAGGTAGTGAATCCCAGCAGTCCTGCTGATCAGAATAACTAGAAATTAAAAAGAAATTAAATCCCCAGAAACAATGCTTTCACATTGCAATTTGGAGGAAATTAGAGAGAAAACCATCTAGAATAATTAGTTTTAATCACAGAACCTTATCAGAAACCACCAAATAAAAATGAACATTAAAAATAAATATGCATTTCTAAGTAATTTTAAAAAATATATTATATATATATATATATATTTCCTTGGTCTTAGATATTATTGATACTGAAAAAGAAATGCACTGCAACTGTGGGAACAGAATTGTCCCAGACTATCTGTAGGTGACAGTTTGCTACTAGGTCTTTGCCCCACAGTGAAAAACAACAATGCCAGGTAAACCCTGGGAGCCTAAGTACAGGGAGGAGTGCCTCAAGAAAACACAATTGATCCTCTCCTCTCCTCTCCTCTCCTCTCCTCTCCTCTCCTCTCCTCTCCTCTCCTCTCCTCTCCTCTCCTCTCCTCTCCTCTCCTCTCCTCTCCTCTCCTCTCCTCTCCTCTCCTCTCCTCTCCTCTCCTCTCCTCTCCTCTCCTCTCCTCTCCTCTTCTCTTTTCCCAAAATTCTCATGCAAAGTGTGTAACATTTACTCTAAGTCAGTGAGAGGGAGCCAAAGCTATACTGTGTTAGCCTAGTGTGTCAGTGGTAGATGCCCATCCTTCTCTCCACCCTTTCCTTTCCCTCCATGCAAAGGAGAAATATACTGAGTGTGGGGAACACACCTAGGTAGTGTGAATTGGCACTGAGGTAGAGGGATGTACTTCAGGAGAGACAACTTTGACTTCCTAAAGGATCTACTTGGAGGTATCCTATGGTTTAGAGCGTTGGAAGGTAAGGGGGCCCAAGGAGAGTAGGTTGACATTCAAGTACCACTTGTTCCAAGCTCATGATTGGTGCAACTCTCAGAGTAAGAAATAAGGTAAAGGTGGCAGGAGATCCAGATGGATGAGCAAGGAGCTCAAGCTAAAATTCAAATGGAAGAAGAAAGTCTAAGGAATGTGGAAAAGGGATCTGACCTTTTGTTAGGAATATAGAAACATTCTCAGTGCATGCAGGGATGTGACAAGAAAGGCTGGGGATCACTCGAATTTATTCTGTCAAGGGAGGTCAAAGACTTCTTTAAGTATGTCAGTAGCAATAGGAAGAAAAGTGAAAATATGGGTCTGCTGCTGAACCATGTGGGTGCCCTGGTGGGCACTGAGAAGTTGGAGTTACTGAATGTCTTCTTTGCTTCACTCTTTCTGCTAATCTGTCCCTTGGGAATCCCAGACTCTGGAGATAAGAAAGAGATTCTGGGGAAAGGAGGACTCCCCATTGCTATAGGAGGATCTGGTCAGAGGTTATCTAGGCAGATCAGATGCAACCAAATCTATTGTCTGCCCATGGATGCACCCATGAGTGCTGAGGGATTTGGAAGAAGAGATTGCCAAGTGCTTTGAGAGATCACAGAGAATGGGAGAGACACCTGAGGACTGGAGAACAGCCAGTGTCTCTTCATTATTCAAAAAGGACAAAAAGGAGGAGCCAGGAAACTACATGCCAGTCCGCCTTACCTTCGTCCCTGGGAAGTTGATGTAACACCTTATTCTGGATGTCATCTCCAAGCAAGTGGAAGAGAAGATAGTTACCAGGAGTAGTCAACAAGGGTTCACCAAGGGGAAATCATGCTTTACCAATCTGGTAGCCTTTTATGATATCATCACCAGCTGGGTAGATGAGAGGAGAGAAGTGAATGCTGTCTATCTTGAGTTCAGCAAAGTTTTTGACACTACCTTCCATAACAACCACATTGATAAGCTTAGGAAGTGTGGGATAGATGAGTGGACAGTGACGTGGACTGAGAACTGGCTGTCTGATGTAGCTCAGAGGGTTGTGATCAGTGACACAAATTCTAGTTGGAAGCCTGTAGCTAGCAGTATTCCCCAGGGCTTGATACTGGTTTTGGTCTTTGTCAGTGACCTGGATGAAGGAACAGAATGCACCCTCAACAGGTTTGCAAATGATACAAAGCTAGGAGGAGTTCAGCAAGACCTGAACAGGGTGGAGAGTTGGGTAGAAATAAACCTTACGAAATTTGACAAGGGCAAGCATGGAGGTTTACACCTGGGGTGGAGGAATAACCACATGCATCAGTACAGGTTAGGAGATGACCCACTGGAAAGGAGCTCTGCAGAGAATGACATGTGTGTTATGGTGGACAACAAGTTGTCCATGAGCTGGCAACATGCCCTTGTGACCAAGAAGGCCAATGGTATCCTGGGGTGCATTTAAAAGAGCATTGCCAGAAGGTCAAGGGATGTGATTCTTTCCCTCTATGCTGCTCTGGTGAGGCCACATCTGGTGTGCTGTCTCCAATTCTGGACTCATCTGTTCAAGAAAGACAGGAATCTTCTAGAGATAATCCAGAGCAGGGCCACAAAGATGATGAGGGGCATGGAGATTCTCCCTTGTGAGCCTGTAGGTATCCCAAATTGTTTAATTTTTCTAGATCTTCATTCTTAATGTAACCTAACTTACATTTCTACACAGCTATGAAACTATACATTATAAGTAATAGTACAAGGGTAGGAAAATAACAGAAAACAAGATAGATTCATTTATGACTGAGCTGAAACCGAATATTCAACAGCTTACAAAAATAAATTTAAAAAATGCAGTAGATATGTCATAATTGCTAAATTCAATTGCTGTTGCATTATGTCAGAACATGGAAGATCTCTTTTTCAGAGAATGTAATTAAGATGTTATTTCACTGTCATCAGACTAAGATGTAGTAGTAGTGACTCTAGTGTTAAAGTCTATTGCTTGGGTTTGTGCTGAAATACAAAGGAATTTTTTAACTTCTACCCTACAGTTCAGTGTATTTTCAGAATATTCTAACATTAGCACCAACAGCTGGGAACTACATTTAAAATGCTTAAACTACTATTATGAAATAAGGAAAATTAAGAATGAAACCAGGGATGGAAATAAGGACAATTAAGAAAATCAGAGGTATCTCTGCTAAAATAATGTGTATCCTATCTGCTCCTCCCTCCACCCCACCCTGAAATAGGCAAACAACTCATTTATTTAGCATTGTACCTCTTCTGTACCTTATCTCATGTTTAAAGATGAACAAATAACTCATTTAACATTAATTTACTTTTCGTTTTCAAGAGGGACAAATTTAGGCAACATGTTTAGTTGCTCTAGATTGTTTGCCAGAAAATCCCTTGTATCTGTACATGCTAAAAAACTTCACTGCTTAGACAGTTTAAAGCCAATTTAACTGAGTGCAAACTGCTACAGGGACATTATATGTTGGTCAGGTACATGCTGGTCCCAAGTGATTTAAAATAAATTAAAATCACAGAAAATCAAACTAGTATTTACACAAATTTTGCATTACCTTAACTTAAATTGGAGTTACTTTCTTGGCAGATTGTCCCTAAAACATCGTCCTTTCCTCAGGGTAAAGTTTATTATGCTAAGTAACATGTAATCTAATGAATTGCCAGTTTTCTACTGGAGATTACTGCCAACTTAGGTAAAATGTGATAACTTCAGTCAGTGCTCCAGACATGAACTAGAAAAGATTACATGCAGAAACAATTTTTAAGAGCACATTACGTCAACACAATGACTTTCATCTAGTCCTATAATACAAAAACAAGAGAACATAAAGACACTAATTTTGAATTTAATGCTATTGATAGATCACAATCCATTAATAACAATAAGCTATTCCATAAACAGTGGACTCAGTGAACTCTGCTCTCTTATGCAATTGTCCCCTTTCAGAAACAAAGACAGAAATCCCAGCTTCCTTAATTGACTCCCCTGAGTTCTCCATCTGCATCCCCACAGATTCCATTGGTTTCTCCTGTAAATTTTTATAAGCCAGGAAGAAACAGCTTATTATACTGCAGTATTTCCCAGAAGGTGTAGTGAGAAGAGGTTGGCAGGGCCAATTTGGATCTCCCTGGGCTTATTTGACAATTTTCAGGAAATTTCAGTAACTTAGTAACTACAAGCGCTCTTAATCTTGTAAAATACAAAGTTCCTGATCAAGTGAAGAAAGTAAATATGAAATGAAAGAAATCTCAGCCATACAGACATTATTTCCTTAGGCAAAGGAATCCTTTGCTACAACTTCACGTGTATGTCCAGGTATTTCACACCCTGCAATATACATGAGTAAAGTGAAGTTTTTGTGGGTAGGCACAGCAAAGAATGAACTTTGCCTTTGCCAAATACTTGCTCACTTAGCTAATGGCATGCCTAAGAGGAGAAAGCATTTACTTTCACTTCCAGTCTTGTACTCTGACCACTGGACAATGCTCTTCTTTGGTATTCACTTCCATGGAGAAATCAATGAGCTCACTTTCACTGGGAAGATGGAAAGACTGGCTATAGAAGCTTCCTTGTATTTTTATTCTAGTAAGCAACTTGACAAATGGGTTTCCAATTTCCAGTTGTCTTAGCTGCAGCAACAATGGAAGCACTGACCTGAGGATAAAATGTCAGCAAAATGCACAGTAGCAGACCAAGGCCCTTCTAGGAGACCAAACTTCAATATTAGAATTTATCAAAAGCTGTAAACCTGCTTATCAGAAATTTCAAAACATTTTTGTTCTCTGTTTGGAAATATTTGAAATTCACTCATTTCACATTTTGCAGTTTTCTGAGCATTTCTAATTAAAAATCTTGGAAAGACTTGTCAAAATCTTTCAAGTCTTGTAAACTCTAACGAACTATTATGTTTCCAATCTGGGTTTGGAATTACATTAAAAATGTCTTTGTGAGAAAAGGATTTGTTTGCCAATATTGATAAGAGGAACTTGAAAAGGCAATTTTTGACAAATCTTTTCATTCCATTAGAGACTCTAATGAGCATCTTAATGTGAGGAAAGCCACACGGGGACTTTTCTACTGTTATTGTTAATTCAGTCAGAAGCATCATGCTAATAATACTCAACATGTTTGCCGCTTTCAATGCCATTGATTAGGGAGGAGGTTTTGCAGACCTGGCTGTGAGACCTCACAGGGACAAACACTTACACTTTAAGATGGCTTTGATCATTCCTGGCAGACCTGCAGCTACTCCTTTTACTCATGACCTTTCGCCACTCCTATTCAAGAGCACTTCAACAAGACTTCTGGGAAAGAATGTGCAATGCCCTGAGCTACAATGCTAGCAATATGCTGACAGCACCCAGCTCTACGCCTCCAGGCTGGCTTGTTCCCAGCTGTTCTACTGTCTGTAGGAAATTGGAAGCCTGCTGAATGAAAGGCAGATGGTGTGATGGACAACCTCTGATCTCTATCGGCAAGTTACACAATGTAGACTGGTAGATCTTTTCAGTACACGATAAAATGAATTGCATTTTCACTGTCACCAAATTAATTCTTGGTTTCAGTGCTTGCAGACCACTGGAACTGAGGATGGTTTGCTAGTCCCATCTCAAATACTGGAGAACAGCTGTGCTGTCAGTCTGATTTTATGCTCTCTTCCTTTGTTTATGCATTACATAACATTACCAGCTCAAGGAAAGAAGGTTTTAGTAAGTATATAGTAGAAATATACAGTGATTTATTTTCACAGTCTAACGCTAAATTAGATATATATACAAATATAGGAAAAGAAAAGTAAAATGAATAGTAAAAATAAAGCCAAAATAAATTTTCTGAAAGCAATGATACATAAGTTCATTAAACAGTAAACTAAATAAAAATAAATAATTTCTGAAATAAAACAAACCCAGAACTACTAAAATAAGTGTAATCATAGGCTAAGATGCTAGTTTTTCTGAATAATATGATGGAAACCCAACCCTGTATTCAGAAAGTAGTTTACGTTCTACTCCAAATATTAGTCTTGGTAAAGTGAGGAATGAACACTAAGCTTCAAATCCGTTGACTTGTCTGGAAAAGTACAATTGCATTTTAATCTGTACCTTAGTACACTCCCTACTTGAGCCCAAGACTTTGCTTTGTTTGGAAGAAAAATATCTCTTTACCTCATATTTACTCTGTGAGAATTTCTAGAAGTTCTGTCCTCCTAGTTTTCATATTCTGAAAATAAATAGTCAGGTGATTAGACTTCATACTGGTGATATGCCTACGCAGACCAACACGCTTTTAACAGGATGTTTGGGGGGAGTACATTTCTCATCTCCCACCGAAAGCGCATAAAGAAATGTTTGTTGCTTCTTTAATTGCTGAGGTAATTGATTGCACAAAACCTAGATTTCTGACAGACCACAAATGGGGTGCATTTATACAGACGTGTGCAGCAAGTCAAGGTTATAACTTGGCTCACGACAAATGGGAAGCACGAGCTGCTCTGTGGACATGGAGCCAGACTGCGTTTCTCATCAGTATGGAGAGCTTACGTCATTTTTCTGAGTTACAGAGGCCATTTGTTTACCTAAGTGACTCCTGTGCCAGGTACAGTGCTGCAGACAGGAAGCAGTGGATGAATGGAATGGCTTGCTCTCAGGCTTCTGCTCAGGGTACAGCACTTGCTGTCTCTGGTTTCTGGGTGGGGTGTGCCTTCAGCCACTGTTTCTCTGGTTGCCAGGAGGGACGGAGAAGATAAATGAAATGGCAGAGCATTTCGAGCCCTCATTCAGGCTGCAGTTGCTAGGTGTTTTTGGTTCCCAGATCGGGTGTGTACCATTTCTGTGGCTCCCAGAAGGGACAATGAAGATAGATGACACAGCAAAGTGCTTCAGATCTTTAGTTCAAGCTTCACTGCCTTCCGTGCTCTAATACAAGTTTCCCCAATACCTGTGAAAAAGAAGGAAAGTGCTTAAGCATTTTGCACTATGTGTGTAAAAGATATGAGGGTGATATTTCTTACAAATATCATTTTTTTCCTTATGCAGACATGCTTGTACGTCATCAGCCTCCAAGAGATGGTCTCAGAATACTAATTGTTATTTAAACAAAGGGTGTCAGTACCGTTCATCACTGCCTTTCCTAGACTAAAGTAGAGGAGAATTCATTTAGAAAAAAGAGGAGAGGGAAAGAGGCAGGCTGGAACATGAGGATGAAATCCTACTGAGTGGTGACAGTGGGAGCAGCAAGCCTATGGATGGGGAGGGAGATAGATCTCTTGCTGTGGGCAGAGGTCACCACAGTAACTGCTTCCTGAACATCTCGATCTCAGCAACAGCAGATTACTCAGCTTTCCAAAGGCAAAGCAGGGAGTGGAGCCATGGCTGGAGCCTTTGGAAACAGACCGTTTTGCTTATTCTTAAAGCCATCCGCAGGGGAGACAAAGAAGCAACATTTTCTCCCTATTCATTTTTACTTTTCCTTCTACTAGAAACCCAAGGGGACAGAGGAACTGTAGAGCATAAAGCCTTGCTTGCATTGTAGCTCTTCAAGGTGATCAGCAGAGAACGGCTAATGGTTAAGAATTAGGCTGCTCCTTATGTGTATATGTATGTGTGTACACCGATGTACACACACATACTGCAGAATCAATAGGGATGATTTCATCTTACTTCTATTCTTTCTCTTAAACCCACAATTATTTTTTTTTTTACATCTAATTGCCAGTTTTGCCTAAAGGTATGGTGAACTAAAGTCTGAGAATTAGATACACTACTCTATTTTGAAGATAGATAGTGTTAGGGAATAGTATGAGGGGACCTGACACTTATTCAGCCACAGCAATAATCTAGGCATCCACTGCTTCTCCCTGCATCCTTGCACGACACACTTGCTTATGCTGATACTGGTCTTAGTGAGGCTGTGTGATGCCAGCTGGCAAAAGAACACTGGAGAAAGCTGTATCTAACTAAAATAAATTCCTTGACTAGGTCACCTTACACTTCCAGAAATAGTGATCGTGGCACAACTGAGAAGTTGATAGGGGTTGGTAAAGATGGCTCAGTGGACTGAAGAAATACAGTGTGCTGTCAGCCTTTGATGTGCTAAAGAGGGCAGGGATACTCGTACTGCTTATATTTTGAGTCTTGGTTTACAAGCATTTAATGCCATTTGTGGTCCTGAAAGAAGAGGAGTGACAGGTTAGGAAAGGTACTTCCACATTTTGGCAGCTTTAGTCACTTTGTTGCTTCAGGAAGTACAGAGAACCTTGCCCTGAGACGTTAAGAGAGCCAGTGAAGGGAATTTTTCTGTCAGGGCAGGTATTATCTTTTTTATGTGTTTGTAAAATACTTCACACAGGAAGGGTGGGGTCTTCCTCTGATAGAAACAGCAAGAAGAATAGAGCACAGCAGGAAACCTTGCACTCAGCAAGATGAGCTTAATCTCATTAAAGGGACATGAGGATGATACACTGCATAAGCTGATTAACGTTTACGTAGAGAACATTACTACTTTTGAGAGATTTTGAAAAAGGTGCCTATTTATAGTGTGAGGAAGCTGAAAAAAATAGGTGTCACAAAAATCTTGTTTATGTTTGTGCCCAACAGTTCTCCAGTAATTCAGAATAGAACTTGGCACTTAGAAATTTTCTTTCTAAGCATTTCTATAGGTGCTGTGGTTTAATGGAGTAGAAAACAAGAAGATAAACAGTGAAATGACTTCAGGAATACTTGATTGAAACTTAATTTAATGATCCTGAAAGGCAATGGATTAACAAGACTGAAAATTGAATTATTCATTTACGGAACAAGAACTTTCTGCACAGAACCAGTGACATCTTTTCATCTGATTCCGTGAACAGACTTCCACAAAGGACAAAGGCAATGTTATGATGAGAAATACAGCTTTTACTTCACACAACAATAGCGGGTGGTACTCCTTCATCTATTTGGGGCTGAAAGGAAGAATCTGGTGCTGGCAATATCTACCCATTAGTCCTTGACTGGAAATTATTAGCTTGTTTCATGTTGGTTTATAGAAAATCAGCAGATCAGCTGAAGTTCCTCAGGGATCTTGTTACTGACTTATGATGAATTTTAGTTGGTGGCCTGTAATCCAAAGGATGAGATCTCTTAGCAGTTTGTAGGATATGTATATATATTTTGGCCAAAGCAGTATTTGTTTCTGATACATGTAACTATTTACAGTTGAGGTTCTCCTGTAATTTTAGAGATGAAATCAGCTGTTTTTTCACACAAATGCATAGTCATATAATTGACTTGGCTTTGTTTTTAAAGGTATCTTCAAAGACTTTTTTTAATGGGCACCACTGTCTCTTCTTAGCTTAGTTGTGCACTTCAAAAAGGGTAGTTAGGGCATGGTCAAACAAGCTCTGACAAATCTAGCTTTTGCTTTTGCAGTTTAAGAAATTACTGCCCCCAGCTCTGTGTTCCACCTCTCTCCCTGAAGTTACCAACCCCACACCAGATTTTGTAAAGAATTGGCTGAGACATGTAAATCCATTCTCTTTTGCTGACTTTGTTTTGAGCACACTAACATCCAGTGGAGGACTGCTACAGCTTAATGATGCAATTTCTGTCATGACTATGAAGAAACACAAGGCTTGGTCACTGCAAACATTAGGGTACCTGTAGAAAGGCAAATCCATTAGGACATGAAAGGAGCCGGGGAACCCTTTGTCAGCACAAGGAAAGGTAATCTCTCCATTGGCTTCCATATGTCCACCCCTTCTACCATAATAACCTATGCCTATAGGACTGTATTCCTTCCCTTCCCTTCCCTTCCCTTCCCTTCCCTTCCCTTCCCTTCCCTTCCCTTCCCTTCCCTTCCCTTCCCTTCCCTTCCCTTCCCTTCCCTTCCCTTCCCTTCCCTTCCCTTCCCTTCCCTTCCCTTCCCTTCCCTTCCCTTCCCTTCCCTTCCCTTCCCTTCCCTTCCCTTCCCTTATACAGAACATTCATTCTAGCCCCAGGTGATAAATGCAATTCCCAGCTAAGCATACCCTACCTGAATAAAACCTAATGTCTGAAGCTGACACTGCCTTTATAATTGTGCTTAGTGACTCTCAAAAACACACCCAAGCAGGAAAGATCTCTAAAAAACCCTGACTTCTAAGCAGTAAATGTAGAATTTGGGGAAAAACCTCAAAGCTTATTTCCCAATTCATGGGCAGAGATCATTTGCATTTAAATGACTTATCTCTTTCCCATGAAGAATGTGAAGTATCACTCACAATCTAGGCCAGGTGGACAGGTAAAATAAAGTCTGTTAAATGTGAGAACTGCCACTCAGCCTACTGAAGCACACTAAATATTTAGATAGGTAATTACACTGTTTACCTTAATCAGAAAGGGCTTGTGAGGCTTTGAAAATATCCTTCCTTTGCAGGCAAGATATAAAGTGTTCTCTAATGGGAGTGAAGTTTATGAGGGGAAAAATGTTTCCTCTGTATAAGAATATTTGTGAGAGGAATTTCAATTGAGGGTAATTCATTAACAAGAGGGTGTCTAAGCATTTCTTTATCTAGTTTTTACCACATGGAAAGATAGTTTTAAATAAAAATAACTTGAAATATTAATATGTATATATGAACAATTCACTGAAACACATAAGTGAAGCCTCAAAGATGCTTTACGCTCATGCTTCAAGCTTGCTTGCTTTCAGATGTTTCATAGAGTCATATTAACTACTGTAGTTTGCTGTCAGTGGTTGGCAGCAGGCATGTTGCTCACTACATCCAAATATGACATTTCAAATCGTTATTTAATCCATAAGGAAAGGGGTGATTGTCACATCTTGATATATTTAGTATTGGGAGATTGATAAAGGTTCGCTGTGCAGCTCTTAGAAATAATAGAATGTTATTGAATCAAGTGAGGCTCATGCAGGGTGTGCTATTGCTGCTGTAAATTAGAATTACAACCCATATGGTGACAGGCCTTGGTGGAATTGTATCTCGGGTTATCTTTACTAAGCTGCTTGCCTGAAAAGGTATGCACGTTATTTCTTTTTCTTACACTTAATGTATGAGTAAATTATGTGCTAGTGCTCTCTGTGAGGCCCTGAGATCCATAAAGGTATAAAATATATGTTGAATGGTTGTCTCGATATGTCGGTCAGTATATTTTGACTAATGATTTAGAAAACTGCAATTTAATTTATTTATTTATTTTTTTAACGGAACATTACAATGTGACACTTTTCTTTCTCTTACTAAGAAAATATGTCCTATGCTACTTTACCTTCTGTCTCAGCTGGTATGCTTCTTGCCAATTAGTGTCCTGTAAGAACTTAGAGGATTTATTTCAGTCAAGTTTTTCACAGGGATAGATATTTTTGGCAGATACTAGGTTCCTGCAAAGTTTGCAACAAAGACTTGACTAGGCAAGAAAGACAGACCCTTATAAATCCCTCCCTTGAAGGAAAGGGGAAATGTGAGCACAAAGCCAGGTAGACTTGACAGAATACACATCTAAGACCAATCCTGATATACAAATCCAAAGAAAGCTTCATTTGTGTCTGCTGCTCAGACACCTGTTTATTTATCAGCTTTTGATTTCCCTCTTCCTGCTAAATGTCTTTCATTGCCATAATGCTTAGAATCTGCCAGTCAAAGAATATGATAGGGAAAACCTAAGGTTTCATGGCTAGCGAAGGGGCAATCTAGCTACCAGTCTTCCCTGACCCTGCTTCTGGCCACCTTCTCATTCCCTTTCCTGGTGATGATTCAACTCACTAGCCTTAGAAAAAAAAAAAATTGCTTCCCTGGTGTTTTTTTTTCTTCTGGGTTACTGAATTTAGTCTGTCCAGTTCACATTTCACAAGTGCCACAGCTAGCACAAGGGAGGTGCAAGAACCTGTGGGTTAAAAGCCGTGAGCTGAAGGATTGAATCAATTTGATACTGTATTTTATTTTAAGCCCACTTTACCAGAGATTAGCTACACACAAGTTTTGTGCAGTGCTGGTGTTGAACCTAAAGTTAATCTGACCTAATCGTCCTAGGAACACCTGTTTCAATACGAGACATCTGTGGCCAATAAAAGAGTGGCCCACGGAGGCTCTGTCTATTATAAAAGATAGAATATTGGAAATTCAGGGAATAAGATGAAAAATTATACCAGTCCCATCTAGAATTTATTTTATTTAGGCTGGAAAAGATCGAAAGGTCTGCCTAAGTCATCAAATCTAACTCTAGCTTACCACTGCCAAGTCTACCTATAAACCAGGTTCCTAGGCACCTATTCTACATGCTTTTTAGATAGCTCCAGGGACAGTGACTCAACTTCTTCCCTGAAAAGCCTGTTCCATTGCTTCACAACCTTTTCAGTGAAGAAATTTCCTCTAATATAGAGCCTAAACTATCCCTCATGGAACTTGAGGCCATTTCTTCTTGTCTTACTGCTGCTTCTTGCTTGGATGAACGGATCCCCCCACACTCAATCTCATTTGAAGTAGGTGTAAAGAGGTATAAGTTCTCCTCTAAGCCTCATTTTCTCCTGACTAAAGAACCTCTATTCAGCCCCAAATGAACCAAGTGAACTGGCACAGCTGTATATCTCATCTTTCTGCCCTCCTTCCTGGCAGCTCGAATATACTGAGGCTGCAGTGGGAGTATGGCTCTTATTTGTGCTGGAGTGGTGAAGTGGTGCTGCATCTGCTTCTTGTTCCTCATGCTCATGACTCGAGCTGATGATCAGATCCCAGCCTATTATGAGAGAGTTAGTGCCCAGTAGATGTGTCAATATCGATTCTGGAAATGATTCTTTTGTGAATGAAAAGCTGGAAATGCTATTAATGGGTACATATTTCTTAGAAATTGAAAGGAAATAATAAATGAGGATGAAAGACCTCCCACAGCTACATACACACTAATTAAAACTGCAAGGGCATAATTAAAAAGCCACAGAGTTCTAGGTAATATTTAAACTGATGAGATCAGCTGAAAATTATAAAGATTATTCTACAGGAAAACTAAATTAATATTTTCAGTATTGGCAAAAATATTTCCATGTGAAACACTTCAGGCATTGACATATTTGACTCACAGATTGTGATGGGTATTTAGTTAACACTTAGCCTTGACTCCTATAAAATGGTGGTGGAAGTGATTTGCTGCCTTGACCAAACCAGGCTTTAATTTGTTTTGGGGTTCATTACATTCATTAATGAGCATTACTGTTCTTTGCCCGGTTTCTTAAGGTAAGAGGTTCATAGGTAACACAGAGTATGTGTTTACATGTGTGTATCCATTTCTTCCTGTCTGTGTGAATTTTGAGTCTGCTGACTATTTCAACCAAGTTCTTCAGAAAGGTGATATCACAGAAATGAATACCCTTTAATGAAAACAGGCAAACAGAAAAGAAACACTTGCTGAGTGAAAGAACAGAACATGAGTTCAGCCATTACTACATCCCTATCCATAGAATTACTTCACCCTTAGGTAATTGGAGGTCATACCTTCTTAGGTACCCGAGAATCAAACCAGGATACAAAAA
Organism: Coturnix japonica; assembly: GCF_054131305.1. Lineage (NCBI taxonomy): Eukaryota > Metazoa > Chordata > Aves > Galliformes > Phasianidae > Coturnix > Coturnix japonica. The sequence goes on from NC_140664.1 coordinate 75,376,605, forward strand.
TATGCAAGAAACAAGGCTCCTACCATTCACAGAACTTGTTGTTATATTATTATAAAGACACTAAGCCAGATATTTTTTGCTTTTCATACATTGTATTCTGCAGTATTTGTGTACTACTTTATCAGTAATATGTTGTTTTCAATTCAGTTATGCAAACAGTGATTTCTGTCATAGCTATTTTTGTAGCTGAAAACTATGACTGCCTAAGTGAAGCAGCATCCAAAACAGCCACACCATACTGCAGAGAAACATATGACTGTGAGTGCTCCATAAAACATAACTCACACAGAACAAAGAAACCTTTTCAGGTTACAAAGCATGATATGAAAGTTAGATTTCAGCACTTTGTAATCAAGCACAGTGTTGTCAAGCTAGTGTTAAAAGAGATACTCTGAATGCCAGAAAAAAACACAACAAATTGCAGCAGCATGGAGCTCATGAAGGCTAAATTTCCCTGCTAAGAAGCAGCGTGAATTAATTCATATTGCCATGGCCAAAATTATTCTCATATTCAAACCAGGCAATGTAACTGTTATTTGGGCATCTCTGTGCTGCACTGACAGTTGACACTCCTGTCTGAGTCCTAGTAAACAAATATAATAGGGTAAAACATGGTCCATGTCAAATATTGCATCAGCATCTTAACTTCCAGGATGTGCTCTGCATTGAAGATGCTCACACAGAAATTTAGGTGAAGACTTCTGGTCTCCAACGTGTTATGTAATTGTAATTCTGGGGAAAAATGGGTGATTATATTCATTTCAAAACATGAGACTCCTCTTTTCAATGCAGTGAAATTTTCCTGAAGGAAGCCTATCAAAATTTCCCATTATCTGTGTCTAGAAAAGGATGCCTTTCCACTGATTTCTTTTTCAGTTTTATGAAAATTAGCAATATCCAATGACAGCAGGGTTTTTTTCCTTAATTTGCAGTTCACAACAAAGCTTACTTTAATACATTCAAATGTATTGAACTGTAGACTTATCCACACACATACACTGATGATATCTACCATAAAGCGCATGTATTGAATTTATATTGCCTCAATTAAGCATTTACATTTTCCCCGTAATTTTTCATTTGCAGTAATGCATCTGTCAAGGAAAATATTTTACTGTGGATATGCAATGAAATGTAAAGCATTTTGCTGTGAGGAAACCAACACACCAAAAATTCTGTACCATTTAGGATTTACAGGACTGTATACGGGGGACAGTATGACAGAACTAGGTTCATAAACTTACTGAATACTCAGTTGTGCAAACACTGCTTGGTACCTAAGTCTTGCCTGAAGCCCCAGTCCCTCCTGACATAATGATGTTCACACCTCATTTTTGCCCAGTCAGGAAAACTGTCTACTCCCCATTCTAATAAGTCTTTATGGGTATAGAAGAAAGAATATGCCAGTGGTTGGTATGGTAGCCACAGGCTACTTCTGTGATCTTGAGCATTAGAGGCAGAATTGTTAAAGAATGCAGGTAAGTAGTCAGTAGGCTTTCCAGAGACACTTAAGGGCCTGTTTGCCACAGAGAATAATCGGAATTAAGCACCTGGTGTTTTCAAATATCCTGACTCTGTGCCTATGACCATGTCTAGACTGCAGAGCAATGCACTCCAGGGCTCTCAATCTCTATACAGACAGCCTTCCCACGGAAACCAAGGCAGAGGGTGGGAATAAGGGGATGTTCCACTTAGAGTCTGCACTTCCTCATAGTTTTCTTGCATCTATAAGCACTTGAACAGTTTTAAGCTTCTAAACAAACCTTAAAAATCAAACTCTTTATTGCTTTGGGACTTGTTTCCCCGTCAGAAAGGCAGAAACAATATTTTTTTTTCTTACATGGTCATTACAAAGAAAAATAGATGAATGATTTTGCAGAGTGCCAAAGCAATATAAACCAATGTGCCCAAGGAACTCTGTGAAGGGGCTGTACTAACAGGATGGAAAGACAGGTTAAGGCAGTACTTGTTCTCCCATTAGCATGTAGCATGCAATTCCGCATTCACTTTGCAGTAATATTCCTCCCTGGGATGTCAGAAACAGATACAATCTTCCCAGTATGAAATTGTGTCATTAACAAGCTGCTTCTGCATGTCTTTTCCACCTCCAATGGTTATAAAAATTCTCATTGACAACTGCACACAAACGTTTGATCTACCTTGGATCTCCATTTCTCCAAAAATAATGGCCAACTTATGCCCAGCATGTTCAGTGGCTAAGCTCTTCTTTTGCACTGAACTGTGGGAGTTATTTATAGCTATAAATGAGGATGATTTTTTGAGAATACGGTCTCTATAGAAACTGGTGGTGGACTAGACCAAAGAGGTTTCTTAGAGGAAATTCCCCTGCTCTTTTTCCTCTGTAGATGATGCCAGAAAGAGCTTGAACTACTTGTTGGTTGGTAGAGAAGGATGCATTTGGCATATAAATACATTATTCATCTCTTTTCTATGAACAAAAACGTAAACATTTACAACTGACAGTATTTACTTAAATAAAAATCTTTCTTCAACTACATTTCATCTGGGTCCATGTGTTGACTTCACTTGCATTCCAAAAAGCCAAGGGAAATTCCAGCATACGCACACAAAATTACATTAAGATGGTGTTAGGGTTGCTGACTCTCATTCCTAAATAACACAAAAACTAAAAGTACAGGAAATCCTGAGTTAAGGCTCTTTCACAAACTTTAGACATAATTTCCTTTTTCATACATAATACTTCCTTCAGTGCTGGTGGAATCAATTTGTGGCTGGCTGTTCTGGCATTGGGACAATGAAGTGGGAGCAGAATGCAGCAAATCTGCGCAGACTCATTTCATTTCCACTTATATATGTGGTATTACCATAAGGCCAAAGCATTCAGGAGCAGTGACTTTGAGTGCTTAAAGATGAGATGTTTGAAGCACTCTGATTTTTGAAGATTGCTTCCAGGAAGTAAATTAAAAATCATGTTAAAAATTCAGAAAATTCTACACAGAGTAGGAAACTCAGGCAGAGATGCACTTTCAGGTAATTGCCAGTCCAGACCAAGCTGCCCACTCTGGTTTTAAGATTTTAACATCTTTCTGATCCCTAATAATTCAGTTTTCTTAAGGTACCTCATGAAATTGAAGCATTACAATAAACACTAGTCTTTCCCTGAGGGGAACTCCTGCTGTGAAAGATAATACTAAATTGCATTAGCAAGTTTCCTGTTGCCAAAAGGGTCTGCATTATGGGTGCAATCATTAAAAACCATCCATCTACTGAAATGCTATCAGTTTTAGGGGCTAGCTGCATATTTTGAGGCCTGCAAGTGAATTGCGCTTGCTGCTATGGAAGGAAGCAATAAATGTCTAGATGCTGATAGCAACATTCCTCTCTATTTTGGAACAGGAAGTTAAAGAGCAGCATGCAGCTGAAACTGCAAGGAAAATTCCAGTCATCACTCTGAATTTGGTTACTGCTTGCGAACTTACCCAGCTTGGCCAGGGCAGCGCTACAACTCATGTATGAACCACAATGTTGTGGTATTTTTACTCTCATTTGGAGGAAAACAACAACAAAACAGCACAACAAAATTCATACTATCCTACAGCATAAAACAGTACAATAGCAGAGCTGCAAGTAAGACCCATCACTTTGGTAATGTCTTCCTATCTCAAGTGACACCAGACTTGGAAGATTTTCCTTAGCAATATAAACTCACTTATAAAGGTAAACTAAGCCCAATTAACTGGACACCAACAAACAGTTATGTACATTAAAAACCTTCTGTTCACACAGATTAATAACCACCCAGACAAACAGTGGTACTGAAGTCATTTCTATTTTATTCTGCATTTAAGATGATGCAAAGATGCAGCGGAAGGGATGGAAAGAGTCCCGTACCACTACCAGTATGTGGCCATGCTTCCTGCATAACATACCTAATGGAAGTGTAAACACAAGGTAGTCAGTTCAACTGGCTGATCCAGTGGAAAATTAGTTATGAAAGAAATGAAAGAGCTCCTTGTGTCAGTCGTCTGTGTCAGGTCACACTTGAGGCAGTATCTTTATTATCACATACAACAACTGGGGGAGAGAGGAACAGAGCAAGACCAACAAGACAAGCTGCTATCAATGGAGTTCCACAGCTACAGTATGGAGACTCACCCTTAGACTCACCAGGGTGATGGTGCAGTTTGGCTTAAGGACACTGGGCTTCCTCTTCTACATGCATAAATGAAAGAAGAGGACTATGAGACAAATAAAGCACAAGAACAGCACACTGTTACCTGGTGTGCTGAAAGCCACCTGTAACAGACCACTGAGAAGAGCTGGTCTCAGGGTGGGAGATCTTAATTATGTTAGCAGCAGGACCCAGCTAGAATATGGCTGAAACATTTGAGGGAGTTAAAAATAAGCATTTGCTTTGTGTTGGAACATGACATGCACTTCAAACTAGGACAGAATGTAGGAATTTCTGGAGCCTGCAGTGTCCCACCCCTGCAGGAACAGAACTTTAATTTGCAGAATCTCTAAACTGCATTTCTGATACTCTTCCAATCATTACAGACCTTCTCAGCAGTTTGGACAAATAAATGTGTACTGATGTCCACCCCAGACAAAAAGAAGGAAATCATTTCATCTATGTCATCCATGTTGGCTATTTGTTCTAGACAGCCATTACAAGAAACAGCAAGAAATATTCACCTCCAGAGCCATTCTCTTGCCTTATTTTGGATTTTTTCAGATGAAATGGATTGTGTTTCACAAGATGTTTATCTCTTTCCCTTGACAGTAAATGGAACTTAAGGTGATAAGTTCAGATGCAGCTGTCTGTGTTTCAGGCTACTGAAGTTAAGTGATCTGCATCTCATCTGAGGAGCTGTCACCTTCTGTCCTGCTGCAGATGATGAAGTACATGGTACTATGATCCAAATATCGAAGGGTTAATGTTGTAAGACTCAGAATTATTCAGTTTTACAGTTTCTGTCACCCTATTGCCTTAGAGGCTTTCCCTACCTAGTTAGCTTCACCTCAATCTCAATGTATCAAGACAAATCCAAAGGCAGTTCATATCTCTCTTAACTAAGCCCTTTAGAGGAAGTTAAAAAAGGAAAAGAAAAAAAAAAAAAAAAAAGCATATTTCCTGGATTGCATTAGCAAAATTTTTATAATTACAAATCAATGCAGGCTCCATTCAGTCACTTCTCTGCAACCTCCCGGCATATTGTTTTGTTGAACTTAGACCTAGAAGTATGGAAAAGCTAAATGTCTACTGGTTTCCTTGGAATCTTTGTGGATCTCATGATCAGGGAAATGTCCTAACATTTACCTTTAGTAGACTGTCATTTAATTTAAATCTTCATGCTCCAGTCGCAGTGACCTTTACAGCACTAAACAGCCACTCCTCTGTGTTGGTACTTTGATGTTCCAGACATTTGATGCAGTTATTACATAACTGTCAGTATTTAGTGATTCGGGTGAATCTGTTTGGATCTTCTAACATTTCTGTGCCAAATTACTCCACAATCACAGAATCACTAAGGTTGGAAAAGACCTCTAAGATCATACAGTGCAACCATCCACCCATCACCAGTATTTGTCACTAAACCATATCCCTCTGTACAACATCTAAATGGTTCTTGAACACCTCCAGGGACAGTGACTCCACCACCTCCCTGGGCAGCCTGTTCCAGTGCCTGACCACTGTCTCAGAGAAATGAAACTGTCCCAGACAGAAAGGGACCGTCCTTAAGTGTCTGAAAAAAAATCTTGAATTTTGATTTGATTATTCTATTGCAAGAAAAAGCTTTCTATTTTGGAAGTTAACTTCAATTATTGTGTGACTAGAACTGACTTCACAATATGCAGAATGAAACTACGACCTTGTTGAAGTCAGTGAAGTTTTGTCATTAACTTACAAGATGTGATTTTACCCTCAAGGCAGTAACAATATGTCTAACAGAAACCTTAATTATTAGTATTGTTTCTATTTACAAAGATCTTATAAACACAGCTTGAAGTGTACGAATGTTTAAAATATTATTAACATTAAGAACATTTTTATCATGTATTTGTAACATATTACTAGACAGAAGATAGGGGGAAAATGCCATTTGATATATATAAAACATAAGTAACTCACCCACATCAGCACACATTCCAAAGACCCACCACAGCATTCCAAAGAATTGTGAATACTGTGTGTTTTACTCAGCTCTGGTTTTCTGTTGGGTTCTGTTGGCTATCTTTACCTTGAAAAAGCTCTCCCAGAAAACAGCTGAAATCCAGTTAAATATATAAATATATAAAAATTTATATCTTTTCATTTACAATCACATTTCCTTTGACCTATATGAAATCTGTCAGTAACTCTTGGAGCTTTTACAGTCTTACTGGGTTTAGAATCCCTCTTGGTAGCAGCCATGGATATACAACTACTGGCAAAGGAGAGAAGCTCAAGTGTTACTTAAGGTTTCCTTCAGATAAGGACACATTTCAAGGGATTTTTTTAGCCCCATGTTGAGCCTTCAAAATGCTTCATTCATTTTCAAGTGGTATTCAGTATTTTCTGCAACTGTCTTATTTTTTTAACTGTATGAAAAATGCAGAATTCAAAACTAATCATTGTTAAGGAAAAAACAAGGCTCAAATGCATTAGAGACTTGTTGCATCTTGACAAGCAGAAGCAGGGCATCAGCTGATCAGTCAGTACCCAGCCTCCGAGTCCATAATAAATGCTATGGGAAAAGAACTAGCAATTGCGTTTGTCTCTGAGCCCAACATTATGACAATGGCCAATATGTTCTGTATTTATCCTCAAGTGTCTGCTCCTGGCTAAACTTCATATTGTAGTATCGATAATACGGAAATCAAGGTTTCTTGCCTTTGCAATTATGGACTTGAAGAGGACTTGATTATATTAGAAAAACACCCCTAAAGCTCAGAACTTGTAGAAGAACATGCCACTTTTCTTCAATGCTTGTTCATTCTCATAAATCTTAAATCACTCTGATTTTGTGAGACCTGACTCAGGATCTCTGGATGGACTCGTCCATATAGCAATAATTGCAGATATTTAATCATAAACAGAGCAACCACCATTTAATGAAAATAAAGCATTCAAAGCACCCTCTAACTGTTTTGGAGTTAAAACTTGAAATGGTGGTGACTGCAAAGCTATGAGATGAGTTTTTCTCTGATGATGATGAGAAGAATTTTTGCTCCAAATCTTAATGGGCATTACATTATAACAGGCCTGGATGCACACATGCCTAGCAAGGTTATCCAAATTTTCCATTATGAGACTCTGTTTTCAGTTATTTGTAACTTTGCCAAAGTTTAATTATTTGCACTGAAATTTTCCACACTGAGTATCTGCCCGAGGCTGAATTTCTGGGGTGGTTTGGTTTTATTTTGTTTTGGGGTTTGTTTTTTTTTTTGTTTGTTTTTTGGAAACAAATAATTCAGACGTTTCTGAAATCAAGGCTAAGGGAAAATACAGTGTTTTCATTAAAAAGCAAATAAACAAAAAAGACCTCTGAGAATTTTGCTGAAATTTTATGGGGAATATAAAAGGGCCACCAGGATTTTTGGAATGGGCTTAAAATTTGGAAAGGCTTGACTTTCTTTCAAAGATGTGCTACTCTCCGTCTTAAGATGATTTGTCATTGTTGGCTTTAGAATTTGTCATTTGTGATGCTTTAGAAAACAAGACAAAACAAAAACAAAAAAAACAAAAAAAACCCAAAAACATTGCACAGAAGTCTATACAGAAGTCTCAGGTGTCAGTGGCTGCATTTCTCAAATATTCTGTAATTAGAATGCGTTCCAGACTGAGGCTGAGCAGGATTTTCCTTGCAACTCCAGCTCTATGTCATACTGGGCTGCAGTCCAAGGCTGAGCGCAAAAGCTCTGTTTCTCCCACCTACTCTCAACAGGAAGTGAGAAGGAGGAAGCTGCACTATTTAAAAGCAGAATGTGCAAAAAGCTGATCTGCCTGGAGATGAGGAGCAGATAGGAACCGAGATACCAGGATGCAGAGAGAGAGTGATAGAAGAAGGAAATGGGGGAAGTACAGTGATAAAGACAGCAAATGGCACATGAAAAAGGAGGTGAAGAAATTCTGAGCCAGCAAGAATAAAAAAAGAAGAATAGATGACGAAATGTTGGCAACTGTGAGGAAGACTGACGGATACACTCAAACTAGGTGAGAAACTGGTGCTGGAAGTCAGTTTATAGAGAAATCTGTGGTGGAGAATTTAAAGGGGCCAAAGGAGACAGAACAGATTCGAAGTCAGAAAGGAAAGGAAGTAATGAAAATAAGAGATTCTGAGCAATGCAAATAGAGATGGAATGAGGAGCAAGGTTAAGAATAAGACAAGACTGAGACAGTGACGGGTAGAGCCATTAGCTGTGCTTTGCAGGAATAAATACAAATATCTGTGTGCTGCGGATGTGTATTCAATCAGGAGCCCAATAACCTTAAATAACTCTAACAATCCAGACACTGTCAAAAAAAAGGTTGGAAACCATCCATCAGAATATATTATCATATTGCTGCAGTCCACACAGAAGATAGAAAATATTACTTCTAGTTATTCTATTAGCTTAAATGTCAGGAAGCCATGTGGGATATCTACATTTTCCTAACCCATTGATAAAACATGCTCATAACATTTAGGTGTGACAGCTGGAACATGTGGGGGATGTTTTATTTTATTTTTTTTCTAGTGTAGTTCAAAATAGTGCAACTTATCTACACATTGAACAACATGATGAAACTTTGTTAAGATCAAGTATTTGTAAGTTAAGAAATGGAAGAATTAAAGCTATACAGCCATGCAGACTATGTATTGGCTCCTTTGTGTTTTGGTGGACATGTAATTGTATGACTGTTTATCTGTCTTATTTATTTTACAGTGGCAGTATACACCTTGTAGCTTGGAAGTTCTCTGTGTAGTTCTTAGAAAGTTACTAGAGTACTACAAGCTTTTCTTATGTAGACCCGCTTTTTCTGGGTGCCTCACCTGAAATCCTGTGCTCTGAATTTACTGAACTGTTGCACATGTGAGATATCAAAAGAAAATAAAACTCATATAAAAATTAATTGCTCAAGATTTGGAACCTGGAATTGAGCACCTCAAATTAGAGGCTAGTTTTAACCTATTCTCTACAGATAGCAGGGGTAGCTATATCACTTTGACTACAAGAGTTATAAAAGTAAACATATTCATATGTGTGAAGCACAGAGTACAGTGATAAAAACCACTGAAATGATCACGAGGAAGTTAATCATACTGCTATCAGAGCATATTTTGAATATTGTGAAATAAGCACATGGGCTCATACTGAAGTAGAAAAAGAAAACAAAAAGTAAGAAACTGTTTAAAAACTACTTGTCATCCCTGAGCGCTGATAGAGCAAAAAAATCTTGGCAGAAAACTTCAGTACGGACACACAACTAAAAGCTTTTGTACATGAGAGAGGAGTTCAGTTCTGACTTCTTGTACTTTCTACCTTTAGATGGTTTGACTTTGCACCTTGAATGACAGCCTCAGAGACTATATTCCAATATACTTTATACTTGCACCCAAGGACTTAGCAATACTGCATATTATACATATGTAATTGCCAATATCACCGAAACCCCAAGATGGCATTATAGTTTTGTTTTACAAAACTGTTTGAAAACAAACATACTTTTGTTTTTAATGTTACGTGCTGCTAAAATGTTTAAAAAACCCTTCTTTCTCTCTCTCTTCCTCTCTGTTTCCTTTTTTTTCTCCTCCATACTTTACAAATACCTTCTTCAAAAACTGCAGGACTAGCTCTGGCTCAGACAGCTGCAGAAACAGCTTGGCTTCAGACATTTACCACAGCAGATTTGCTTAATCAAACAACCATCAGAGCAGCTTTGTTCCAAGCAGTTGCCAAAAGCCTGTCATGCTACAACTTCAAAAAGCTGTTCCAGCAGCTTTACTGCACACACCAGAGATGCTCATCGTGCATGGAGGTGACGTCATACATTTCTGAGTCGGAAGTAAGTCTAATGATATTAATGTCCTACGTAATTCTATGGCATAGGTTTATCCATCTAATTAAGGTATTTGGAGGAATGCATGTCAGACTTTGGAGTCATGGCCATTTTATCTAATTTGTATCTTTTACAAAAAAGAAATACTTTGTCTTAGACACTTCTACAGTCAGCCTGTGTATCCAAACACAAATGATTTAAGAGAGTTTGAAGAAAATCCTTTCAACAAATTTGAATAAGTAATTTTAAACCAAAAGCCAACTGAGAGCCATTGGAATAAAAGACTGAAAAGTAAGCTGTATGCCGTATGCTCATCGCGTTTGAGACATCAACATCTATCAAACTTTTGTGGTTTCAGTATATCGTTAAACCTGTACTAAAGCCTTCAGTGACATGCATTCTAGCAGCTGCTAAGAGAAACCTGCTCCAGAGTTTTAATACGTCTACTTTATGCAAGTTTTCCCAACTGATAACCTGATTCTTTCTTCCCCATGTTAAGTCCACTATTTCTTGTCATACAAGAAGTCTTATCTTCATGGACTGGGAGAGCCCTTCTCTCTAGAAGTCTCTTCTTTAGGGCACACAATGACTGTTCTTTCAGTCTTCTCATGCTGAACGTATTTTCTTGACTTATAGTCATTCTCGCTGCTGTTCTCTGGACTATCCTTAGTAGTTCACTTCTTCCTTGAAGATCAGTACCCTGAGCTGAACACTGCAATCCAGCTGAAGTGTTGCCAGCTGTGAGAAGATTAGAAGCATTTCTTCCTGTGATTTGCAGGCTGTGCTCTTCTTAAGAGAACTGAGCACACAGATGATGCCAAAGAGGTTAAGCACTGTATCCTAAATGTCATGGGCACTTACAGCTCATCTGGGAATACTCAACAACTATGCAGGAAATATATTTGATCAACTAATAAGATTAGATCTTGAACATGTAAAAAGTTCTGCTAAGAATAAATATTTGAAGTCTTAAAACATGCACACCAATTTCCCACAGTGTATTAACTAGCCTAGCAGTGAAGTACTGATTTTCTCTTTTGAATCTATATTTTTTGGAAGTTTAGAAATAATGGCTACAGTGATAGCAGTTAAATATTCATGTTTCCAGGGGATCTGAGTTTACTTTGTTAAATCTCTTATGACTTGTCAGCTATTTTTCTTCTGTGCTTCAGAAAATTACGAATGTTAGATGACTTATCTTTCATGGTAGACCTCATGTTTGGGCATATCTATCGTGCTGGGCTCTTTCTGATACACTTCTCTTCCACAGACTTTACTGAATAAATTTAGTTGTTTCAGCTTGTGCTTTAAGATATAGGACACAGTTTAACTATCTAGCTATTATATCCAGTGTCTGTTTTGTCTGAAAGAGAGTGGAAACTATGAGCTAAGTCTCTGAGTGTCAGAGGCAGCCCCACACCAAAATTTATAGCACTGGACTTCCAGGTGCCATGCCTTCACACTGAGTTTCCTAAAAGATAATAGAATGTCTTGGGTTGGAAGAGACCTCAAGGATCATCTAGTTCCAACTTCTATGCCGTGGGCAGGGTTGCCACTCATTAAAGTTGGATGCCTCTACCTCAGAACTCAAAGATGCAGGAAAGCAATAACGTCAACAAAAAGAACACATGAGTCTGGAGACGCTCTCTAAACTTAGTGATTGCTGTCAGGGTATTACAAGAGACTCTTGTTATTTACTACCTTGAATTAACATTTGGGCTCACATATTTCAGTGAGGGGGATAGGCAGAAACTCAGTTCTAACCAATAGCTCACTGGTTAGCTTGAAGACAGAAAAAGAGCCATTAATTCCTCTCACTGAAGCTGCTTTACTTCCCTGGGAACAATTAAATATTCATTAGGTAAAAAAGAGAGCATTACCTTATTGCATAGCATTCCTGCTAAGAGAGAAGAGGCCTCCAAGCCTGAGTTGATGAAATTTTAAGTATCCCATATTAACTAATCATGAGAGCAGGGACTGGAATCTGGGCCTCTCTTTTCTAAGGTGAGAGAATGCACCACTGAGCCATCTTACCATACCACATTTCATATTCCTTGTTCTTCTCAGCTCTCTCTCAGTTTTAACAAATATTTTCCTAATCTGTGCACAGTGAAAACATGTAGAAAGAATGGATGTTGAATGCCTTCACTCAGGAAACCAGACAGATCTGAAATTAAAACATGATTTTGGAAGGTGTGAAATGCCCATTCAAAAAGAAGAATGAACAAAAGGAGTTGATTCAAAAGGGAGAGGAATGAACAAAAGGAGTTGTGTCTTCCCTGTCTAAGCTGAATTCTTTAGCTGATGAGTAAAAGGGCACAGTGAGTGTTGAAAGCTCTCCAGCCATGTCTCTGTAATGGCCTGATCCAACATTTCTATATTTAGTGTGTTTTCTGAACTGGATTTTAGATGCAAGTTAAAGGTGAATACCTTACTTGAGAAATACAAGGCTCAGACATCAACCTTCCCAATTTCATTCATTTGCCACACAGTAAACAGTGAATACCTGGGCATCTAGAGATTTCATATGCTTTCTGGTGAAGAGGCATCTAAACGAGGATTCTGGGTGCTTAAATTTGGGATTTCAACAACTAAATACTCTTGGAGAACACCTCCACATACAATATTTGACCATAAATATCTTGCATGTATACCTTAGCATTTTCTCATACTGAAGCATACTGGCTTCAGTACAATCAATCTTTTAAAGCTGACCCTTTTTATTTGTCAGATTATTTCTGGGATCCAAATTCTGAGTAGCTGTTTTCAATTCACTGTCTAGGAGCTTGTGTAAAATGATATATTGTCCTGCTTAGCACTTGGAATGTTGAATTCAGTAACAGCCATATGTTTTAATTTATTGTTTTTATTATTCTCACATTCCCTCCTAAGCTTTAGTAACATGTATATTGCCTTCTGTAATGGTCACTGATTGCATGAATTTTGAGTTGGTGTGTTATTCTGTAAAATAAGAGATGTTTTGAAATAAATAGAACAGGGTTGAAAGAACTGTGGAAATCAGTGTATTTGTAATTTCATTGGGGATAGTTTCACCAGGCTTTGAAAAAAAAACAACAAAATTTACTTTAAAGATTACTTAGCACACGTCCAGTGAATCTGTACCATAACTCTGTTTTGATTAGAAATGTATTTGGACAGTGCATAGGACTATCATTTGACTGTCCTTGGTTTTGCACCAGTCAGCTCATACAAAGAATTCATTTTCTGAGAAAGAAAATAGGGCAGCAGTGAAATTCACAGATACAAAATAAGCTGAAACGACCAGTTTTACACTGGAATATAAGGGTCTGCCTACACGGTTAAGTGGAACCAAAATAACAAAATGGTTTATATTTTATGCATACAGTTATGGTAGTTCAGGTCTTCATGAATGCTATAATTTTAGAACAACAGTGTTCAATTGTGAAATAAAATAGATTTTAAAAGTAAATTATTTAGAAATAAGGCAACCTCATTCTGAATGAAAACACTCACAGACAGTCAAAATCCCTCATTTAGACAAGGCCAAATTCCTGCCTTGGATATTTCACATTAGCTGTTCATAGGATGTATGACAGTCGTATTGAGCACAGTAATCAAAAAAAGCTTCTCCTGAAAGACAAAAGACAGTCCTTTTCCATTGGACTGTTGGTGTCTATCCTCCGAGGACCAAAGTGTTGCTATAGCTGGAATGTGTGAAATGAACCTAAGAAAAGTTCAGGTAACACTAAAAATATCAACATAGTGTAGTGGGATGATCCTAGCAGCTCTTTAACAACACAGTGTAATTTGCTAATAACATGTGGGAAAGGAGAAAACAAGCATTTGTGCAATTATTCATTTCCTTATGAAATAAAAGCTATGCAAGTACTTCTTTTAAAAAAATGGTGGTTGTGCACTTGAAGTTCTCAAATAAATCTTTTCTGCTTTTGAAAGATTTCTTGGATGGCTTAGATGAACGGGTGTGGACGGCAAGATTTTGGTCATTAATCAGAGGGTTCGATTTTTCACTAGAGCATCCTTTCATACAAATATTTGAGCTGAATAAGCATTTGAACTAAAAGGAATGTGAAGTTGAGTAAAACTATTTCCTCTTTCAATTAAGTACATTTCACTCGCATGGTTGCTTGCATTACAAATGAATCACAAATTTTTAGGGCAATCAAGATCAGACTTTTTCCCTTGAAAATATAATAAATAAAAGCCCCAAACATTCCTCTTCAAAATGTCTCTTATTCTTGGAAGAAAACTCTTATCCCATACATGACAAAGCAGCAACAGACAGACACAACCTGCCTTCCCCAGTTTTTGCAGACACCTTCTTGCCTAGGCTTGCATCTGCAGACAAACCAAATTACATTGGGAGATCCTCAGGAAAGCACAAGCTCAGCTTTAAGAACGTGCGTAACTTTTACTGTCTTCTGCAGATCTGAAGTGTATGTTAATGAGCTTCTTTGCACAGGGATGATTTCCTGAAATATGACTGAAGTCTGTTATCAGATACTGCAAGTTTCACAAGTTCTAACTTCCCCACAACCTTCAGTATGGAAATGTTGCAAGAGGCACCTGTGGCAATCCGCAGGCAGTGCCTTCCCTTTTGAATCAGATATATCCAACAGCTCAGAAAGTGAGGGAACTGCAGCTGCAGGAATGAGCTTCTGGAGAGGAAAAGAAGTTGAGTGATGTAGATAACTCTGTAACTGTGTATGACAATATTTCATGTAGAAATTGTGCACGCAGTTAACCCAATGCTATTTGTCAAATTCCAGCGTAGTCAATTACAAGCATTGCCACATATTCAAGGCTTATCAGTAATTTGTAAGCTGTGATTGATTTTAGATGTGTTTGCATAATCACAGAACCAAAGAATGGCCTGGGTTGAAAAGGCCAAGAATGATTATCCAGTTTCAACCCCCCTGCCATGTGCCCAGAGCCACATCCAGCCTGGCCTTGAATGCCTCCAGGGATGGGGCATCCACAGCCTCCTTGGGCAACCTGTTCTAATCTTCTTCTATATTCTATTCTTGCTTGGAGCAATATGTATTTTCAGTCATTCAGAACCAAGCACATTAGTATTAATCTGTGTAAGGAATATCTTTCCACTCCATATTTATATATATATATATTCTTCCTGTTTGTACAGCATAACTTAAGAGCTGGGTCTTTCTGCTGGTTGATAAACATTATTACAACTATCAGCTGTAGAGAGAGATTGGAATATACTTTCTTCCCAATTCAACAGTGTAAGAGAATTGTCAGGGCTGCACATCTCATATTTTCAGTGTGGGAAGAACCATGAACACAACATTCATTACTTTATAAGCAATAGTACTTACATAACTACTGAAAGTCCTGCTTGCTCAAAAGTTTGAGTGACCATCTGACTTTTAGTTTAATGAATAAATACTCTTTTCAGTAATCTGCAGGTTTTACCTGCAGATGCAGAGAAGATAAAGCCCTTGGTAGTAGTCAGCATGGACTGTGAGAGCAGGGTTACAGTTCAGCTTCATGATATGAGAGGGAGTTTTGATCCTAAACTAGAATTTCACTTGACAAAATATTTTATCATAGACAAAATTACTACACAGACTCCGGTATAGAAAGGGAGAATGGCAAACTATCACTGGACTTCTGAGATTGCTTCTAGAGCAAGCACAGAATAATGCCTTTTTAATTTTCTTTCTTTCCACCAGTGAGAATCACAGAATCACAGAATGACCCGGGTTGGAAGGGACCTCAAGGATCATGTAGTTCCAACCCCTCTGCCTGGCAGGGTCACCAAACATACGCCTTTGTTCCTTGATACTTTCAAAAACTACATAAATAAGCTTTATACACAACATAAACAAGACAAAATATTCAAAAAAGCTTTAAGTTTTGGTTTCAGGTCAGTTTTTGCAAGCTATTGCTATTGGCTACCTTGAAATTCTCCCTCCTTTTTGAGTAAATATTGATGTCGTTTCTCATTAATCTTTATAATGCCTTGCTTATTTCCATTTGGAAACTTGAAAGTTGTGGTTCACGGTAACGTTTTGCCACATTCAATTATATTTTCTGATACCCGGGGAGCACCTCAGAAGAAGGCTTATTTAGAAGTCCTTCTCACCCCCTGGTTGTATTACATTGTGGGAACTCTGATTTAAAAGAAACAGCAAACAAACCAACAAAATAGATCTAAATGTTCCTAATATACTGGTGAACTGAGTAGCATTAAGTGCTACCAGCAAAGAGACTCCAGTGTTAAAGCAATCTGAAGCTGCAGGCCCTAAACCAGTGGTATTTGAAAGGTTTTGCAGATGTGATGTGGTCATTCTGTGTTGATGCTGTTGGTCATACTGTTATCACAGCACTGCTCCCACAGACACTGGCAGAACCTCTATTGGGAGACATCTGCCTTGCTCTTCTAAACAAAGTTGAAGTGCTATGATGACAGCTGAGCAGAAAGTGAAGAAAAAGGGAAGACAATAGAAATCTGAAAGAAATATTGAAGATATAAATGGAAGCAACTAACAGCTAACCACTGTCAAGATTCAGACCAGAATTTCACAGAAGTTAGAAAGCACAGCTACAAGAGGGTTCATTTTTATCCCAGCTAAGGTTCAGTAAATCTTCAATTACATTCAGTGACTATATTTACACCAGCATAAATGAAATCAGAATCTGCCTTGAATACCTAAAGTAATTTTAATTTACCTACCTTGTCCATTTATGCTACAATAGCTTCTTCACAGCTGCATGCTTCGATCATACAACATAAAAAGAACTGATTATTGCAAAACCACAAAAAAAAGTTCAACACTGAATGTAACAGCCTGCAGTCAGTTTACTTCTGTCAATGGCAAGAGAAGAAAAGTTGCTCTCAGTGCACTCTGGTCTAATGTTTTTTGTTAGAAGGAGAGCAATGATGCATCAGTTTTTATCTCTATACAACATTCCCTGGCCTGGCAGTTAAAGGAATTATTACTACACACAGAAACTGATATTTTTTTTGAGAACACTGTGTATGTTATTTTTTCTGTTGTTCTGTCTACTGAGCCTTGCCCCACTCATGTACAACTTAGTCCCTATGGAAAAGCTACTGAAAATGGTATGGATTTGTAAAGTACCAAGTACTTTGTATTTTGCATAGAGCACATAGATAAACTGAGAAACAGAGTATTCTTCTGGGCTGTCTAAATCCACCAGATTAAGAACCAGCATGACTGTATTGAGGAACTGCTCACATACAATAGTTGAATTCCTCACATACTAAATTGGACAACTGTCCCCACACACACACCTTCCAGATGCAAGAGATTTCACTGTGGACCAAAGCCTGGTTATCCATCACAGATACAGCTCAAGTATTACAGAATCTGTACACTGAGGCATCCTTGCCACTGTTTTGCTACAGACTGGATGGTGCTGGAAAAGTGGACTTTTGAGGGACACACAACTTGAATCTGCATGACTTAGAACAGATGGAGGATAAGAACAGCCTGCTGTGCAAATGACATTACCTTACCCAAATGTATGTGGCGATGTGCCAAATGTGTGGGTGTCCTGGCCTTCAAACACATGAGAAGAATAAGTGTTACCTTTACCAGCATTGTAGTTTGCTGTATTTTCACATAATTTAAGTGTTTGGTTTCTTTCCTTCCTCAGACTATGAGGCTTGGGAAGATGGTATATGTGCTACAGTGTATAGCAGTAGCATTTCTCCCCAACATATGATTATTTTCTAAGGTGCTAAAGTATCTGTGGCTGAATACACGAATGCAGCAAAACTATTTAGTCACAGAATGAACATAGGTGAAAATATGCAAAAGCACAGGAGAAACAAAGAGATTGCACAGACATCTCTCTGTGCTAAAAAAATCTATTTAGAGAGAGAGATTTCCTGCAACAAACATGACAAAGAAAGAAAATAGTGAAAGAAAATAGTAGAACTGTCTATAATTATAACCACATTACCAAATTATGCAATAGTCAGAACTTATGGTTACCCCATTTTGGAGGGAAAACATCTGTTAATGCTTCTTTTTCTTTTTTTTTTTTTCTGTTTCTGAGCATCCATGTCTTCCTACTGAGATCTGGCTTGGATTATTTCCAGGAGCTCCTTTATAGTTTCTTTTCCCTAAACACAGTGGTTTTGTTGTGGTCTTCCTCTGTTTTTTGAGGGTAAAGAGGACTATGTCTGTGTTTTCTATCCCAGTTTCTCTCCTTAAAGCCAGGATTTCATCCAAGGATCTGGGATAACCAAATTCAGGCCACAGAAGAACAAGATCCTTTTCCCTAGATATGAATGTTCTTGCTGCTCTCTGTCTGCTCTCAGCAGAGCCTTAATCTTCTGTGTCAGCAAATGTAGCAAGGAAGATGACATTATTTTCTCACTAACTTGCTTTGACATCCTAAATATGGATTATTCTTTCTTCCCATTGCAGAATTTGAGCACAGCTTCCCACAGCAAACGTTTCATGTGCACTTAAACCTTTCTCCAAGGGCAAAGTCCCTCAATTTTAGAGCAGACCAGACATCAGTTTGTGTCTACACTCCATCACCATGGAACAACAGAAGCAGTAGCAGACGAGGAGGAAAAAGATGTCCACAGCAAAGATGAGAAGCCTTGGCAGCAATAACAGGAAGAAGTCAAAATAAGAAAGAACTACTATACTGCTGTGGTATTTGAGCACCACAAACTGATTTAAGACCTTTGAATGCAATTCCAGAGGTGCTACCACAGGACTGCTCAGATGCAGGGAAGAAATAAAGGAGTTAACTGGAGAGCAAAATGCTTGTGAGCAACAAGACCTTTTCTGTTTCAAAGGAAAATTCCATGCTTTCCCTTCTGGTTGGCCTGCCGTAGCGGATATGCTTTTGGAGTACAGCATGTACAGTGCATAAGCAACTACTGGCATTCATGGTTGGCTTCCAAATCAGCAGTGCTTAAAAATACAAAGTGCAGAATCGGTTCTTTCTTCTATCCTGGGTTTTGTTGTTGCTGTTTTTGTTGCTATTGTTGTTTTTATTTTGAAACAGTATTTGCTCTCTTAAAAACACGAATACATAATTTTAACCCTTTGCAACTATTTCTCTGTTCAATCTAAATGTTCTTCCTTCCCTTCTGATGTCAGTGGAAGACAGTTTTCAGTTTACTGTAAAGAAACAGCACTATAGCTGACTACAGGAACCAACACTTCTGAAGACAGCAAATAACATCTCAGAGCCCACCCAGAGCAATGCCAGAAGGTACGCTTCCTCTAACACAAGTACAGTCAGCATGTTGCCTGAGTACTGGAGGCTCCGTGTGAAACTTGCTTTAAAGAATGTAACTAAAGGGGGTGACAAGCAAGGATCAGTCTGAGAATTTGGGCTTCATCTTGAGAAATCACTTCTCCTAATCAGCAAAATATTTACTGTTATCCATACTCACTTCCCAGGTCAATGTGTCTTGCTGGAATTAAATGACATTGCTATAGTTATCTTTTATATTATTTCACTGTCTACTCATGCTGGGGGCAGACAGAGACACTGAAGATAATTAGGAATGGAAACCTCCAGTGTGAATGAAGATGATTATTACTCAAAGCCAAGCAGCAGCTCATTACGTCCTTGAACAATGTTAAAAACATGGAAGTGTTCAAGAATGAATTGGTCAAAAAAACTGAGCAAGGATGAGGAAATTGCTCTCTCCAAAACTGTGGAGAGAAGAAAACCAAAGGACAGGATGGCAGCAGGGCATAAGGCCCAAGGAAGGGACCTTCTTGTATTCTAAACCAGCTTCTCTATGTAGCTGTGATGTGAGTGGCAACATTCACATATAGCATGGCTGCAGTTTAGTTAGGATGCACGTAACCAAACAGGGAGAACAAAGAGTTTTTTAGCCTTTATGTCTATGTATAAATGCGTCTCCACAAAGAAAAGGGTAAATATTCAGGTTGTCTTAGTTACTCAGTAATCTCAAGTAAAAGAGAAATGAAACACATTAAAAAATCCAGAGTGATGTATCATGAGAAAAAGTGTGTTTCAGACTATCCAGGTTTTACTTTATGGGCACTTAAAAAAATGTACATGGCCTCCTACTAGCAACACAGAAAGTTCACAGCCTTGGTTATTTCCCTAGGCCTACCTCTATCTCACTTCAGGGCAGCCATCCAGTGTTGCTGTCCCTGAACCAGCCTTTCTTGCAAAGATAAGCTCTGGTAAAATTGATCACACCACAGAAATCAAACCTGTCCTGTTTTCTTTTACACAATTGAGAAGTATTTGCTCCCATAGAACTCCTCTGCTTAGACGTAAAACAGCAGGAAAAAAATATATATATACACAGGCCTCATTTATATAGATCATTGACAAAATGAAAAAGCCTGGCCTTCATTTCAGTGGGGCCAGTGAACACTTGCTAATGAAAGTCCTCTTATCCTTTTTGGTTTGGGAAAATGCACAATAGGAAAGATGTCAGCTAAAACAATGTTAAATATGCTTTTGCTCTTACTTCAGGAAAGAAAAATCATGTTTCAAACTGTTTCTGCTTGTCAGAATTAGCACATGAACTGCCTGTAGAGAAACATGAATAAAAATACTGTTCCTCTTTTCTGTTCCCACTTGAAACTTCACTGCAACGTGGTTTATATATATATATAATATATATTATATATATATATATTATATGTATTTATTTATTTATTTATAAATATGTGTGTATATACACACACACACACTTTTTCTCACAACGGGGAAGATCCTAAAATGCTTTCTGTTTAAATATGAAGGCAATAGCATGCTGTCTATTCTGTACTTACTATTTGCTTGACTCTAGTAAGGTTGCTATTGAAACAAACCAACTTCATGTCTTCTATGTTGTATTGATTCAACTTGAAAGAACTATGTTTGTTTAAATAACCTTTGAACCTCAAGAAATTTGCAGGATGTTCTGTCAAAGTCTTCACAATGTTTCAGGTATTGTGAAGACATACAAAAATGCTAAGAAATTCTAAATAAAGGGCAAAATCAAGAAAATACACACAGAAAAAAAAAGGAGGGAAAAAAAAAAAAAAAAAAAAGAAAGATGTTTTGCACTTTATTTGCAATTGTATTTCATCATTTTTCTTCCAGTCCCATCTTTTGTCACAAATCCTATGCTGTAGGATCCCAGGGCTTCTTCAGTTTTCTAGACTTAACAACTCTACTCTCCAGAGATTTTCCTATTTTCTTTAGCATTTCTTCTTTCCCTTCCTGTCCAAAGCCCTTGCTGAAAGCCTTCAACAAATCAAATCCTTGACAGCAAATTCTTTTATCTTCATTTTAGAAACTTGTCACCTATGTTTCTGTAGAATGATATTTTAAACTAGCCTAGCAGAGTGATTTATAAGCTTAGAGACTGCTTGATTTGACCTCTTTCACCTTGAAAGGACATGTAAAAGGAAACAGAGATTCATCTTCTGCCATTCCATGGGCTCCCAAGCTTCTTTTCATTGAGAACAGGACATGATCATTTATCCCGAGTGAAATATTGCTGGTTACAGATGCTCTACTATCTCTATAATATATTGTGTTTTAACTTACATTTTTCTCACAATCCAGTGATGTTAAATGCAGTAACAGGTAAAATCCTCCAGTACCTCCATTTTTTCCTTCATCAGTGGTTTGCCAAAGCATCAGTATTTAGTTGTGTCTTCTTGACATTTTACTTTGACACCTACATGGACAAATAAGCTAAAAATAAGAGAGCTTGTATTTTTCTTTCTACTTGTTACCCTAGACGTTATATAGCGATGCAGGGAGGGGTTTAGAATTTTAGAGCAAACATATCTTTAATAAAGAGCAGCACCAGAAGCAACAATAGTCATATGTAACCAGCCACACTGAGTTAGTTTCAATGGAATAAATGAGAATTCAGTCTTAGGTGTTCATGTAATCTAACCAATCTAAAGTGTTAAACCATTTAACACGGTTTGTGGTTTTAAGTACAGAGAGCTCAGCCTGCTCAGTCACACAGTAGCTGCACAAGAAATTCATGCTAAAGCTGGAAAGTATACTGATTAGTACTTACAAAAACAAAACACAAAGCATTTGAAAATTGAAAACAAATGGTTAAACAAGAATAACTTAATCAAAATATGTCAGAGTCCTTCTACCAGATGCAGGTTATTTGTTTAGAATCCATTATGCTAGCCAGAAGTCCTTAGCAACAAGAAAGGCTTAATTCTCTTACTCATCTTTCAGTTCAGGACTGTAGGAGTAAAGATTGATTTCCTGCTTGATAATAAATATAGACATGGCAAGAGAAAAGACAGAAGAGTGGAAAGCAGGGGAGGTGTAGCGGTTGCTGAGCCCTTCAGAATGGAAAACACTTTGGAGAAGCAAGTTACCTTTGGTAACTGCCAAACTGGAGTCCAATTCCCTTGGTGGTATAGGATACCTTTCAGGCCAAATCAGGTTTTCTTTCATCCATCATTCTTCATTTTGCAGAGAAGCGCAGATATTCTCAGCTGACATTGAAAGCAGAGTGACAGAAAGTGAGAGACCGAAATAAAAGATAACAAAGGGAAACAGAGACTCAGAAAACATGGAAAGACAAGGCAGCATCTCACTTCTGTCAGGTTGTGGGTTTGTTGGAAACAACAAGGTACAATGTTTGATGGTCTGTATCTGGTGAAAGCTGCCCAGTGGAGCTGAGAATCAATACATGTCCTTTCCTCATTAAGTCCTTTAGAAATCTCTTTTATCCTATTGGTCTCTGGTTTCTTTCTGCTTTTATAGGTTTGCTGGATGATGTGAGATTGAATAGGCCATCCCTTCTTTATCTCATTCATATAATTTGGTCTACTAATTTCTCATTTCAACCTTTCCTTGTCATTCATGCGTCATCTTCATGCTACCCTTGACTGTATAAAGAGGATGTCTTTGAATGAGTGATTGTTGTCTCCATTTCTTCTTTCTTCTGTCATCTTTAACTGTTGCAGTTAATTGCAATGCTTTATGAACTTCTATGAGTTTCTCAGAGATGATTCCACAATTACAATGGACATGTGGTCTCTAATTATCACAAATGCATGGAGGAGTCAACAAGTGAGTAACAAACTCATTTCAGCCACGGATGCTTACTGGAATGTGAAATACCATTAGAACATTAAAATACCCTAGTAAGGCAAAAAGGGAACTAAGGATCCTGATGTAGCTACTACAGCCAAAACTCTTTTATATTCCAAGAACAAACTTCAGGATTTCCACTAACCACTATAAAGTTCAAAGCAGTCTATCCAGCCCTTTAGGCTGGTGAGTCTTTCTCCATGGTAAACATGCCCAATGTTTCACAACATTCTCTCAGAGATGGCAGCTAGCCACCTGGCAGTTGTTCTTATGAAAGGTTTTCTTCATTTTAATTATAAAAATATCCTAACAAATGCCTCCCTTGCCTATTATGCTGCTTTTAAGATACAGTTCAATGTGATTTATGAGGGGGTAAATTAACACATTCCTGCTATGGTCATTATAGCTATAGTTGATTGGGCAGTATCAAGAGCCAGTTTTTTTGCAGTTTAGGTACCAGAAGCATTTGATCTGATTTACACAGACGACATTCAGTACTGCCACTCTTATAATAAACCAACTTGTCAGTGCCAGCTATTTAATTTTGTAAAGCCACTACCCACAATTTATTAGTGATGGCATTTCAAGCCTGAAGAGTCTTATATTTTGGGGACAGTGAACATCCTTGAAACAAGCTTATGCTAATGTCTTATATCTTGCAATTGGGCAGAATAGGAACATTCAAGAGAGAGTGATAGCTGCTCAGCTGAACTTTGCTGCTGCTCTCTTCTTCTACAATCATCTGAATGAAATTCACATATCCCCTTAATATAATTTAAAAAAAAAAAAAAAAAAAAAAAAAAGAACTAGATCTGGAACTATATCCAGAACCTTTTGCTTCAATGTATGGTCAATACATAGACCCACATCAGTGCCTCCTGGTGCTTGCATGAATTTTACTATTGACTTCAGTAGTTGTATGGTTGGTACTCTGTACACTAGGGGGTGATTGACGAGTTATTTAATTAACTAGTTTAAGCAGCATTAACAATAAGCTCAGCAGTACCCAATGGATTTTCTGCTTTAAATATACTGTGCACTTTCCTATTTATAGTAAACAACAGCAGTGGGATTCATCTGTCCAAATATAGATTCTGCACTGTAGGTGTCTGTATCTGAGTTAACTGTCTGGGCTCCCCTTAGATTTAAGAGTACAGGCTTTCTGAGGGCAAAGCTTCCCACATCCCATTTCCGACATCTAAAATAGATTAAACAAATCACCTTCATTTAGGAGATAGAGCACAACAACCTATTTCTGTCTGTTCATTATCGAGGGAGTTGATGGCAATGGTATAAATGCCTACTTCAAAGATACTACAATAAAGAGAGAAACGTGCCCCAAAGTGACACCAAGAAGTCCCTGTTTGTCATGGAGACCCTATGTTTCTTCACATAAGCCATTCACCGCTTTGTTGCCCTTGATGTTAATCTCTATCTACTAGTTTCATTTGGAAGTGGAGAGTGTTTGAGAATGGTCTTTCAGACCCCTGCTTCTCACTGGCTTTCACTCTTCTCCCCATACTTTCAACTCCATGGTCTCATTTTATTCACCATGGAAGTAATGAGCTATTGAAATGAAGCAGGGCTTCTGTGTGGCTGGTGGAGGAGATCATTGTTGAGCAATGCAACAAGCTCTTATCCTTTGTCCCCAGAGGACTGAGCAAACGTTTTGTGAGGCAATCCCATTTACTGCTGATGCCAATGCCAGGAAATGAACAATCTCTGTTAGCTTTTGACTTTTAAAAACAATGGGCTGGATGTAATGCCCTCTGAAGTTACCAGGAATCTTGTTTTTCCTTTGTTTTCAAAGGCTTGGACTCACGCTGGAAACCAGGAGTTTATTTTGCTTTGCTAATACTGTTAATAAGAAATAAAGTTAAAAGCAGGTGTAATTGTAGTTACAAGCAATTGATCTGTAGGGTGAAAGCAGAAAGTAATTAAAATAATAATAATAATAATAATCAACTTCCCTTTTTGAAAATGTTGTGTATTACCAGCAGATGAGTGTTTTTATCACATATGTCATAGTTTAAGGTTTTTGATGCCTGTATTAAAAAGTCTAGACGGAACAATTTTGTTATGCTTCTTATGAGGAATTTCCCAAATAGTATGTGTATTGCTGATGATTCATCTGTGTAGCACTTCTTCTCTGTTTCAACAACCTTTAATGTAACTATTGATAAGGTTTCTATCACTCATGTTCCTCTTTCCTCCATTTCCCACTCCTTATAGACATCCATGTAAGGAGCACACATGACCCACAGTGACAGCGTGTGTATGTATAGGGTATGATGCACAATGAGGCTTGTGACCTCACTTAATGTCTGCAGAAACTACCACAGTCTGAAACCAGTTACCAACATTTCTGAAACATCAGTTACCCTCAAATATGTTTATGTAGTACAGCATTGTTATTATACTTACTTTAAAGGTGAGGAACTGAATCATAAAAGAAAATAACTGACTTATTCATGATCACATGGACCTAGAAACTGAGTCTTTCCTGAGGCCATGTTCCTTTCTCTAAGACAGAGAACTATATGTTCCCTCTGCATATACATTTCAGTGTATGGTTTTGTTCTTTTGTTCATTGACTATGTTCCCTACACGTGATGTGGATGACTTGCAGGGAGGACTGGTTTGCAGAGACCCTAAACCACAGGATTTAAAAACAATTCGGCTATTTATAAGTTTATCACACTACAGAGGTTGATCACAAAAATACAAGCATGCACTTTTAGTGCAAATGGCACTACTGCCCACTAGGACTTTGTCTATGCCTGTCACAGAACTCACACACACAATCAAGCATCTTCTCTGTAGATTATAGGCAAGTGGATGGGGATATATGGCATTAAGCATTATTTCAAACTGCTGGCATGTGTATAGTAATATTTATAACATCATTATAATCTAAGTTCTTTCTTAATATCTTTTAATACCTTTATCATGACCTTGAGGGATGATGGAGCACATTCATCTAGTCTCATGTAGTTTGCCAGTGACAGCAAATCGAAGGAAACAGTTGATGCACTTCAGAGCAGGGCTGGAGGAACAAGAGAGCTGGGCAGGCTGGAAGAAAATATCAGACACAATCTCATGAAATTCAGCCAGGAAAAATGGAAAGTCCTACACCTGAGAAGGAATAACCTTGGCAATGATATGTGCTAGGCACAGACTAGCTGGGGGGCAGCTCTATTGAGAAGGACCTGGGAATCCCAGAGAGCAGCCAACTGGGTATGAGCCAGCAACCTTCCTGGCAGCAAGGTTGACCAACCACATCCTGAACTGTTTCAGCAGAAGCACAGCCAGGGATGTGATAATTCAACCTTACTCAGTGCTTGTTAGACAGTATCTAAAATGAAGTTTTGGACTCTCCAGTACAAGAACACCACTGATTCATTAGATAAAATTCAGTACAGAGTGCTGAAGCACTTGATCTTGAGAGACAGCTTGAGAAGAGGGAGCTTGCTCAGTGTGGAGAAGAGACATCTTTCAAGGGATCTAAACAGCAGCCTTCCAGTATCTGTATGGAAATAGCGCCAGACTTGTCATGGCAGTGCATAGCTGGAGACAATAGACATAAGCCCAAACAAGAATGCTTCAGGTCAGATGTAAAGAACAAGTTTTTCTCCATGTCAAGCAGAAAAACCAGTTGGCAGAGAGGTTGTACAGTCTTTATTCTTACAGCTTTTCAAGGCCTGATCAGGTAAATTCTTGAGGAACCTACCTCAAGCAGAAATCAAGACTAGAGACCTCCTGAGTTTTCCCCCGATTTGAATTATCCTTTGATAGCTAAGAAAGAGGGTTACCAGTTAATGATTTTGTCTGGGAAGGAAAAAAAAATATTTTCAAGCCACAAACTTCAAGGAGTGTAAATGAATACTAAAATCTTACAGCAGCCACATTAAACATTCAGCACAGAGCAGTTATTTCCCTTATATAACAGCCTTTGCATTGTTCTTATTTTTAATCTCTTTATTATCACCAATCATCACTAAAGCAAGGAGTGAGACAGAAGGACTATGGACTGCCATACTGCTTATGATGGCTTTTGGATGTGCTGCAGAATGCACAAAAAAAATTGCTTATGTTTATGGAGAGACGTTCTGGCCTCTGCCTCACTGCAAAAACATGTGCTTTGCTTATGAGAAAACCCCACAAGCCTAAACTGATTGAAGTTGCTATCTTTCTGCCTAATGTTTCATGGCATGGAGTGTATGAGTGTGCACTGTGAGACACACCACAGTGAGTCTGAAACACTGGAGGAATATCTGATTGACATTGAGTTACCGTGCAAGCACATACCAGCTGTGTAATAAAAAGGATGGACTGAATATGGCTAGTTATCCATGCCCAGATATCCAGGCTAGAGGCCTAGACATCTTGGCCAAATGATGATATTTCTCTTTTTCCTTCTGGACAATAAAATAGAATAATTGACAGAAAAAGAGAACAAGTCAATGCAGATATAGAGTTTACCTAGAACAAAATGATGTGGTTGTCTCCTTCTCTGATAGACCTTAAATTTTTAAGACAGGCATTTTTTGCTACCCATGCTGAAGCAGTTTCACTCCTTTCCTGTTAAGGATAAAACTAAGTCACAGAATTACAGCTTTCATTTTCTGTCCTTTTCACTTGTGTGATGTTAGGGAAAAATAAAGGCCACATTAGCAGGATCTGTCAATTTGTAACAAGGTTTCAGTACTGATTTCCACGCTGGTTTGTTTCCAGGTATATTCTGTGTGAGGATATAGTTCCAGAAGAAATAAAAAAGTAGTAAAAAAAAGAGTAGTAAAATGTGAAAGAAAGTTTTCACTGAGTTCCCTAAAATACTCTGGGCTTGTTTACGCCTGTTTTTTTTGTGCTGATCTAACAAAACCAAACTGGGGTTGCATCAACTTAATTAAATCACAGCAAAAGCTATTAATCTAATCCTTAAATTTGGTTTACACATATGTAACTCAAACGTCTTAGCAATAGCTACAGAGGGAGCTCAAGGGCATAAAAACTACCCAACCTCTAGCCCACTACTTTCAGTTTCAATTAAAGGCTAAGAAAGCACGTGTTACATGTGCTACATGCCCCTGTACTTCACAGTAAAACAGAGAAACAAAGCAGTAGATGTTCCTAAATTAATGAAAATCACAACCTGGTATGGATAGCTTTCAGGTCTTTGTCTTCATAAAACTAGCAGTAAAGGCCAAAGGCTTTTTTAATATTGCAAGTCACCTTTAAGAGCAGAGGGAAAGCATATCCTTGACATGGCTGTACGAGCCCCTCGAGGCTTTTCCAACACTTCATTTTTGTCATCTGGAACAACTTATTGATACACAATCATCTCTTTCAGAAATTTCCAGAGAAATTAACCCACTATTACTCGCACAGTAAATCCCTGGGGAGCAGACTGGTCAATGCTTCTGTGTACACTGACTCCTGACATGCATGATAGTGCCAGACTCATGGAGACCATCAGGTCTTTCTGAATAAATGGCAAAAATAGATCACTTACTGGCATTGCTAGTTGGCAGCTGACAAAAACTCTAGTGGTAAGCTGGCCATTCCTCCCTCTTCCATTTACCCATGGGGATCCCAAAAGGGGAATCTGTGGGAACACAGGGAGCACTACATTAGCTGAGGTAGGGGGTTATCTGATCACTGCAGAAACAGGCTGCAAATTAGTATGGTTAACTAAAAGTCAACAAGTGATGGCTTCTGTTGCACTGCTGAGTGAATGAGGAGGGAGCCCAGGAGTCTTTCCCTCTTGCACTCTTAAACATAAATCAATCCCCTTTTGTTGTCCCCTGAGAATAAAATTGGGGCTTGGAATCACAGATTCTGGTACTGGCTTCAGGGAGAATATATTCTGCACTTCCTTCCAGTTATGTAGCTGCTGCCTTTTTCACGCTGTCCCTAGCAAGGCTCCCTGAAGGTACTCTGACCACCTCTTCTTGCTGAAAACTGACTGCTGTGGTTGTGGCATCCTTCCTTAGCTTGCCATTGCCTTCTACTGCTACCACACTGGATCAACAAAGCCAGCAGCCTGAGATCTCATTGTATGACATACACTACAAGCACAGTTGGCCAGGTGGCTGGGCTGTGGACGAATATCCTCTTCCTGGCTCAACTGTGGGAGCTGGAGGGGATATTTCCCACAGCTGCTCATTGCTGCCTTCTTGCCAAATGCCACCATTTTCTCAAATCAGCCAGAGGGAATCAGGACAGACCTCTGTGCCCTCTGTGATAATCAGGCATTGAGTAAGATAATACACAGTTCTTTCAAGCTGTTTTTTTTATGTCCTTACCCCCTCCCCCTCCTCCTCTTCCTCTCCTTTTTCTTTTCCTTTCCTTTTTCCTTTATTTATTTTTTTTCCCCTTTCCTTTCCTTTCTTCTCTTTATCACCATCAGTTTCAGAACTCCTGAGCTGAAAACATTATTATTTTTAGATCTTATATGTTCAGATCTTTTTCAGGGTCACACCTGCGATATCCTCTTAGGTATGATGGAGTTATTAAGGGATAAATGCAGTCAGAACCAGCCTCTGTGCTCACTGCTTGCTTCTGATACATGTCTGTTAAGAGACAGAGGTTTGTGCAGCTTACTGATCCAGATGTCTTCTTCTATTCTTGTTTTTATTATTGCTCTGAGATGTGATATACGCATCAAAGTATCCTTGTTTCCACCAGAAATCTTACATTTTCTCTTTTGCCAAATAATCCTCTCTTCAGTGTATTACACCAATAAAGCTTCAGCAGCTTAAATTACTTGCACATTACAAGTAAAACCACTGTTTCTTCTCTGGTGAACACATGCACCCTCCCTCAGAGCTTGGTGCACATACGTGCAAACAGGAACACATGAGGCCTATGCTGCCCTTCCAGTGGAAAGAAATCGTCTCTGTTCATAGAAATTTCTGTGTTTACAGAATAGGCATCTTTAGGCTCAGTTATTACAGTGCTCCATTATTTCTTTTGTTGCAGAATGGTAGGGTTGGCACAGAGACTTAGGTAAGCCTCATTAAGCAACTCTTGAAGTATGCATAATCATTGTGATGGCAGTTATAGGAATGCTTATGATATTCTTACGTGAATCAATTAAACGTGGGACTTAAAATGACTCATCATGATTCTGCAGCATTTACTTCCCATCTGTCTGACCTCTGTTCCCTGCACGGGCTTGCAGGATCTTCCCACAACAATCTGAAGCTGGTATACAGCTGACAAGATCTCAGCAGGACTTATATTCATCACCGAGAGAGCGTGGCTTAGGCTGCAAGGTTTGTTACACTCCTTTCAAAAACATACTCACAAATCACCCTTGCAAACAGTACAGGGTATCAGCTAACAAAAGGTTATGTGTCTTCACAACTCATTGGCTTTATCTACTCAAAAAGGAATATCTCATATTAAGCTTCACTGACATCCAGCCCATCAGTGCTTGTAATATCTCACACAATAATATGCACAAACATCCCTGACTATATAAAGTTGTCATCTCTGGGTGACAGTCATAACTGTGTAGACTGCAGGAAGGGCAGCACTGCCAGCTCATTATAAACATGCAACATCCTTCACCTCATTGGCCATCAAGGAAAATATCATTCAGCAGCCTACACAAGTTGTATGGCACACACTATTTTCACAGCAATTGGCTGCAGAGGTACTAATTCATTTCCTTCTCCTTCACTATCTGGAACATGAAAAGCAATGATCCACTGGGAAGAGAAATAAAGCCAGATTCAGCTGAGCAAGGTCAAATCAAAGCACTGCAGGCTATGACTAAGTGCTTGAAAAACAGAAAAAAACAGAAATGGGTAGCTGACTGCAATTGCACGATACAGCAGGTTCATGGCAGGAAGAACTGCAGTGTAATTCCAAGAAAGTTGGGCATCTTTATATTTCCCAAAGAAAGGGAGATGAATTTTCCAAGAACTCTGATGAGTTATCCAATTTTGAATAGTTTTAAGGTACAAAAGGCTAAATGTAACATACTACCAAAATGTGAATCACAGGAACAAGAAAATGCATGAGAAGATTTTATTCCACCAAAGTACTGATAAAAATTCGTTGATAATTCACATTCCTACATTCACTGAAATCACTTGCCTTATAAAGTAGGTAAAAATTTACAGAGTAATCTACTACTAATATAGAAAAAAAACCAACTTGAAAATAAAAGGGACTTCAGTGATTCCTATGAACCCTTTGTAATTCTCTGTCCTAATTTTCAGAGTGCGTGAGCACAACATTTTTTATGTTTCCACTTCCCATTCTGTCATTCTTATTCTCTATCTACACAGTAGTAACACAAAAAATGCTAGAGACCTACTTTCCACTTCAGGAGAAACACAGTATGCTTAGATTCCATGCTGCTAATAGAAAACTTGACAAATCTTGTTGCCTTTTATGATGCTGTAATTGCATCAGTGGAGAAGGGAAGAGCCACTGGTAGATCTATCTGGAATTCAGTAAGGCTTTTGACACTGTCTCCCATAATATCCTTCTCTCCAAATTGGAAAGACATGTATTTGATGGACAGACTGTTCGATGGATGAAGAACTGGCCACAAGGTCACACCCACAGAGTGGTGGTCAATGGCTCAGTGCCCAGATGGAGATCATAGATGGATGTCTCCCAGGGGTCAGTACTGGGACTAACAGTCTTCAATATCTTCATCAATTACATGGATAGCGGGATTGAGTGCACCCTCAGCAAGACTGCATATGACATCAAGCTATGTGGTAGTCAACACACCCAAGGGTATCAGGGAAACCTAGACAGACTTGAGCAGTGGGTCCAGGAGAACTTCATAGAATCATAGAATTACCCAGGTTAGAAAAGACCTTGAAGATCATCAAGTCCAACTGCAATGAGTTTCATGAGTTTCAACAATGGCAAATGCAAGGTCTAGCACCTGGGTTGTGGCAACCCCTATCAGTACAAGCTGGAGGGATGTAAAGACAGAGCATGGCCAAGTTGAAAAGGACTTGGGGGTACAGGTGGATGGGAAGCTGAACATGAGCCAGCAGTGTGCCTTAACAGCCCAGAAAGCCAACTGTATCCTGGGCTGCATCAAAAGAAGAGTGGCCAGCAGGGCAAGAGAGGTGATCCTGTCCCTCTACTCTGTGCTGGTGAGGCCTCATCTGGAGTACTGTGCCCAGATGTGGAGTCCTCACAGAAGGAGAGACATAGACCTGTTAGAGAGCATCTAGAGGAGAGCCACAAAAATGATTTAGGGGATGGAATATCCCTCCTCCCCCCCCCCATCTGAGAACAGGATGAGAGAGCTGGGGCTGTTCATCCTGAAGAAGAGAAGGCTCTGGGGAGACCTGAAAGCAGACTTTCAGTATCTAAAGAGGGTCTATAATAAGAAGAGGACAGACAGGACAAGGGGAAATAGTTTCAAATTAAAAGTGGGGAGATTTAGACGGGGTATAAGGAAGAATTATTTAATAATAAGGGTGACAAGCCACTGGAACAGGCTTCCTAGTGTGTTGGTGGATGCTTCATCCCTGGAGGCATTTTAGATCAGTCTGGATTGGTGTCCCTGTTCATTACAGGGGAGTTGGACTATATGACCTTTAAAGGTCCCTTCCAATTCAAATGATTATACCATTCTACAGTTCAAAAAACCTCAGATTTGTCAACAGTATTATCTAAAAATAAAGAAAAATAATTCAGAAAAAGTGTCAAGAGTTTTTCAGTTGCATGAGTTTATTCATCTCTCTGATAGCACAGGCCCCTCATCCAACTGTTCCAGTATAAATGAGGGATTAGCAAAGTGTATATGGGAGCTGTTTACACAAGCACCTCCGCTGTGAAAATACATGGGTCAATAGAGACAAATTCATTTTGGTTTATTTATATATGAACTGTTCTGGTACTGGTAAGTTCTGGTACTTAAGAGGCTTCAAACCATACATTGGACATTTCTCATTTATTCTTTACATGAGTATAACACCAGTACTTATTTCAGAGACAGCAACCTCAGTTCAGGACAAAGTACACCTTGGACATTGCACACAAACTGCAGGAGAAAGCAAGGTGACTTGAATGTCACACACATGTTTCTAGAGTGGTTATTACATGAGAAAGTTAATAACAATGCAACTTACAGGCTGAACATTTCCTGACTCCCTGAGAAAGAAACACTGAAAACATGTACAACATTTTCACTGATGTTTGTTGCAGCTGTCAACCACGGAAGAAACTACCTCCATGCTGTTATCAATATGTTGTCTGTATAGCTGTGCAACAGATTATTGCTGTTTCCTTATTGCTGCTACTGCAGATTCCATCATTGCTTTCAGATGAAAATTAATCATTAAATTTGAATTTCACCTAGACAACACTTCCAAGTTTACAGTCACCCAAAAGTTCATTACAGATATTTATTTCCCATACAGTTGAAATTCTTTTTGAATGAAGCTCTCCTTCATCTATGAACTCCTTCAGATAAACATGGAAGACATACAGGGCCACTTAGAACTGCAGTGCTGTGTAGACATTATGAATGACGGTGTTTTGGCGAACATGAAGTCAGCTATTCTTCCCAAAGGAAGCAGAAATTGAAAACATATATTTTGCCTGGCCTCCTCATGTACAAGAAACAACTTCCTATGATGATTCATTGAGACTTACATTTTCATCACTTGATATTTATACTGAGAGCTCTTCAGAGGAAAAAAAAATGTTTTTCACTGTATATGCATATAGCATCTGCCATGGCTACCAGCTCAGAACATGAAACTTCATTAATTCTTAGTCAATATTCCACTCCTATAGAGTTTTCCCATGTCTAAATAGGGGGGGAAAAAGGATAAGAAGTACATGAATTCCATCAGCAGCTCTTGAGAAACCTGTGAAAATACTTCAGATGTTTCTTCAGCACACTGGTATTTCCATGCAGTTGCATATCAGCAGGTCAGGAACTGCCTAATGATGAAGTAAAGCCTGGCTGAGCACTACTGTTGGAGCTAGCCAAAGACTTTTAAGAATCTGCTAGTGATGAGTGCTCTCACCTTGGAAGTTTGGTCTTATAACAAAAGTGTCTTCTTCCTCTTTCCAGGGAAAACATTCCCTATGTAACTCAAGACTTGAAAACAAACCTGTCTGGCCAGTCTGTTCTTTTAAACAGGACAAAAAAAGCCACAAATGTAACCACCCTAGAGAACTGCACAAATCAGACTGTTTCTGGCTGAGCTCACATAGATCTAAGTGAATGCTTCCAAAATGCCCTATATCAGTTTGATGTTCCAGCTGACAGTACAGAAACTCAATCAGATACTTTTTACTCCTCACCAAGAAGAGTATTAATACAGCATTCTCCCTGGCCTCCATTATAAGAAAAGAAGTCAGCAGTGGTTGATGAAAAAATTCCTAGGCACTCAGCAGGACCTAATCTTTCACAATTCTACAAGCCTCAGAATGGCTCTTCAAAACTGGTTACAGCTTCAGTGATAAGTTTCCAGGGAGCAAAATGTTGCAGCTCTGTGTAGCAGAAGGACAGGCTTAGAACAGCAGTGGAGTAGAGCAGTTTGGACATACTGCATAATCAACACTAACACATGAGTTTTGCTGATCAGTCAGTCCCACAGAACATGGAGACCAAGCGGATCATTAATTCTTCACAGTAGAGTTAGCGGTCACCTGCACTTCAAAGTGTCTCTTTAGTGAGTGCACTCTGCATTAGACTCATCAATGTAGTCATCTACTGAAGCGTTCTCCTATCATTCTGTACTATATATGGACACGTCTTGCAAACATAAATACTGAGGTAGAGAGATACTGTAGATAAAATATAATTTACTAGTACTGTACTAGGGGAATGATATCATACAATAAATACAGACTAATATACAATAGTACTGGCAACAGAAATTTGCAGCTGTGGAAAATGTTCTGATTCCACAAATTTATGATATCTCTATACTGTAAAGTAGAATGTGTCACACTCTACCACTTTATAAATTCCCATTCCTCCTATTAAGATAATGCAATACAGTTCTCCCACTTCGGCAAGTTGTGTAAGCCAGTTTCTGAAGCCCTATGGTATTCACAGCAAAGACACTTTCATGGTACCAAAGGGAATCAGAATTGCTCTATTCATCTTAATAAAGTGTTAACTTGCCTAAGTATGTTTATTTTAGTGTTTAATTTGCTGAAAAGTTTGTATATCATAAAACAAAGCAGAATGTGTGAATAAGGAAATCAGATCAAATGTAATACTTTGCAAGCTGATAAATAATGTAAAATATGTACAATGATAAGCACAATTAATAAAATGAAACATGCTATCCCCAGAGCATACCCGTGTCCTCTCGTTACTTAGGGCAGACTTTTATACACTTAGGTTCTAATGCTTTCTGTGCCAGAGAGCCTGAGTCCCTTAAGACAGGAAGATGTGCAGTGATTCTTATTTTTGTACAAGGTTTTCTTCTGCTTTCTGGTTTCAAATAGATAAGGTTCTGCAAGGTGTTCAGTGCTTCACTCTCTTCTGCAATTTCCTTCTTACACAAGTTGGATCTAGTTTGCCTATAATCAATGACCATCTGTTTGTTTATAGATTACAATTTCATTTAAACACAAAAAGAGAATGCGTCATTTGAAATGAAGAGTTAGAGAGCTAAGGGAAGTGGTGGTAGCTGGAAAGTGATCTTTGTTTCTTTCCCCACATGATTCTACATCATTTTTTCTCCCCCTGTCCCATTCAGGTGTGACAGTGAGGGAGCAACTGGGGAGGTGTCTGGCAGCTGGCCAAAGTCATCTGACTACAATGAATGAGAAATATACAACCCTTGAAAATATGACAAAAAGAGAGTAAGAGAGAAAGAGGGAAGGAAGGAGGGAAGGAGGGAAGGAAGGAGGGAAGAAAGGAGGGAAGGAAGGAGGGAAGGAAGGAGGGAAGGAAGGAGGGAAGGAAGGAGGGAAGGAAGGAGGGAAGGAAGGAGGGAAGGAAGGAGGGAAGGAAGGAGGGAAGGAAGGAGGGAAGGAAGGAAGGAAGGAAGGAAGGAAGGAAGGAAGGAAGGAAGGAAGGAAGGAAGGAAGGAAGGAAGGAAGGAAGGAAGGAAGGAAGGAAGGAAGGAAGGAAGGAAGGAAGGAAGGAAGGAAGGAAGGAAGGAAGGAAGGAAGGAAGGAAGGAAGGAAGGAAGGAAGGAAGGAAGGAAGGAAGGAAGGAAGGAAGGAAGGAAGGAAGGAAGGAAGGAAGGAAGGAAGGAAGGAAGGAAGGAAGGAAGGAAGGAAGGAAGGAAGGAAGGAAGGAAGGAAGGAAGGAAGGAAGGAAGGAAGGAAAATTCAGTATCAAACAGTGGAAATATGCTCTTCTTTCTGCTCATGTTACACAAGGATCTTGTCCTTACACAGCAGTCTTTTCATTACCTTGTACTGTCGAATTTCACAAATAAAAGATCCACTGAGTCTTTCCAAGGGTTAATTTCTGCCAACTTTACCTCTATTGAGTATTGCCATCTAGTATTAGTCATAAATCTGGCAGAATCTGGCCTTGTTCTAAAAATGACTACTTGCAGGAGTAGTCCAGCTCCAGTGCATTTCCACCCTCTGAGTGAAAAACCTCCTCCTGATATCTTACCTAAACCTCCTCTGTCTCAATTTAAAACCATTCCCTATTGTCCTATCATTATCCACCACTATCCAATTGCTGCAGTGCTTCCATATTCATGAAACTGTAGAAAAAAAACAGTGCTATGGGACTTATTTAATCAATCTGTACCCAGACACAATAAAAAAATCCTTGGAAAACTGTTTTCTTTCCAGCCACACAGTCAAAGTCAAGTGCACTAATGTTCATCAAATACTCTGGATTAATGGGAACAAGCAGTGAAATCACAGTCTACTCACAGGCAGCTGTCCACCAGAAAGAAAGGCTAAATTTCTTGTTATTGTTGGTGAACACCAGGAAAATACATTTGGATAGCAAGGCAGAAGTGTACTGTGATGCAATTGATCATGGACATTAAAGGCAACAAGATATAGTTAAGAAAAGTAATTAGAGAAGAAAAAGAAGCTGTCAGAGCTCTGACTTCGACACCATAGCTTGTATCATGTTGGTATGACATTTATAGTAGTGACAGAAAGTAAGTGTAGCATGACCTTTACTCAGCAACCAAGAGTAGAATAATAAACACCATTGAAGACAGCAGAGTTATAACTCAATTGTGTCCAGATCAAAAGTAAGATACTCATAAAATGTCATTTATTTCAAAAGAAAATATCTGAATTTTATTTCTGTTTTTTTTCCATCCTTTACTAATATTTTAAAAGTGAAACGTTGTCACTACATCATAAGAGTATGAATTTTTTCCTGGATAAAGCAGGAAGGCAATTCAGTCAGAAATAATTTCATTTTATTCAGCAGACCTTAATATTAATTCTTTATGGCTAATTGTATAATCAGTGCAAGAATTATAAAATACTGGATAAGTGCAAGGGAATATTAACAATCCTCATCTAGTCTCTGGGCATGCACTGTCTTTACTATTAAAGCCTATTTCTCTATGGCATTCTTCTGCTGGTATCTTGAAGAACCTGCATGTTCCAATGGTTCTGCAACCACTAAAAATTTGTATCATTGGAAAAATCAAATACTCTCCTATGTACTACGATTTCATTAGAGTACACAACAGTGTAAAACTGTGGGGGGTAAAAAAATGGTGAATGAGCTTCTGCAGTTTACTTAGGAGAAATTAAAACATCTACACTAATTCCCTGATGGTAATTCTAAGATAGAGTTTTGAGGATGCATTAGACACACAGTCAAATTATGCTAGGGGACATCTGATGTTATATTAATATTATTGTAATTAAAGATTATCTCCTTCCAAACTCACAGACACAAGTAGTCTATAGGCCTGAACCTTTGTTCATTTTCTCCAGAAACATCTGCAGTTTCCCTCAACAGTATGACTAGAGTGCCAAACACAACCTTTTCAATGCTCATCATTTATGATTTATTCTTTAACTCACAACATTGCCTCCAAAGGATGCCTTAGGTTAGTAAGTGAACTATGTAACTATACTGAAGGATTCTAAAAGAAATATTAGGAAACAATTGTCACCATGGTATCAAGCTGTACCTTCTTTTCTTGAAAACATTAAGAAGATTGTACAGAAGAGGTGGAAGGGGTAGAGATACCAACACTAACAATGCATTATCTAACATCTTGAACTGAAATGAAAGAATTTGTGGTTTTTTTTGAGAATGAAAGACTTAAAGAGACATCTAAAAACCTACCACCTCTTGATTCACATATTGTCTACAACATCTTAAACACATCTACTTAAAAGAAAACAGTTGAACAGCTAGTATAAGGTACTCAGGTCTGACCTGCAGTAAAAAGTTAGGAACTTGATTTGTGCAGCCATATATTTCCCCTGTCCCAAGTCTCCAGTCCTTCTTTTTAGGATTTAAATGAATTTACCTTGAAGTGTGCTAGCTCTAAAAAGGTGTACTATTAAAGAACATACTCATTTGGATAGGGAGTCTAACTTCTGTCTTTGACCTCTCATTGAAAGGGCTTTGAACAAGTGAACTTCTAGGCCTAATGTGGAACACTTTGTAACCTCATCAGAAGAAATACTAAAACTGAGAAGGGAACATCTGATGTTGCATTATTAACAAGTGCTACTAAAAGCAATTCTCTTAACAGTAAGAATAAACTAGCTGTAAGATATTAAAAACTTGAAAGTGCATTTAGATTCATATACACCAATTATCGTATCTTTATCGTATAGAGAAAATCATTCTGTATGACAGTGATCAGTATCATATGAAAAGAAGATATTTTAGGTTTTACTGGTTCTGTACATTACTGCGGTACGTCAGAGAGCAGTCCTGTAAAGAGAGTGATGTAGGGAGGGATTACTGCAGAATTAAGTCCAAAAATGAAGTGGAAAAAATAGAGAAACAGAGAAAAGTGGAAAAAAAAAATCAGTAATATTATTTATGTAGCATATTCTGTCTTGCAGAACGTACAGATCAGTTGCAGATAGGCCGCAAGTTTCAATGATGCAGTGATGCAGTTTTTCAGTGATGAACTTACGATCAGAGAGCCTGACCACAGAATCATAGAATCATACATAG
Organism: Coturnix japonica; assembly: GCF_054131305.1. Lineage (NCBI taxonomy): Eukaryota > Metazoa > Chordata > Aves > Galliformes > Phasianidae > Coturnix > Coturnix japonica. The sequence continues at coordinate 75,415,781 of NC_140664.1, forward strand.
GTCACTTTGCAGGAAATGCCTCCTAGTAATTTCAATGGCAACTACAACAGATATAAAGAGCACAATAACATCACCAATTCTCAGCTGCAAAAACATAGATGTCACCATCAGCTATGAATTTTTGCCAGTGATGGACAAAACATGCATGCCATGCTCATGAAAATCTGCATGGCCATTCAAAATGTGGTTTGTCTTTCACAGTATTGCTGCTACTGCTGAAACACAGCATTCACCACACCAGGCTAACATCCATTGTTTGGTTACCAGAAACATTTAGCAAGTGTTGATGAATGACAATGGGTGCAGTCTTTCTGAATGGAAGAATTCAAGGACACACTTTTGCTTGGTGGTAGCTAGACAGTTCTGAAATTGCTCCAACACAAGAGCAACATCCTGCATTTGGGCTTCTTGAATAGCAATCAGTTCACAGGGGTTCACTTTTCAGGTTTGTCCTTTTCTTCCGTTCCATCAACTGCAACACTCAGCTTGGTGTCATTGGCAACCTCGCTAAGAGTACACTTGATCTCATTGTTTATGTCATTGGTAAAGATGTTGAAGAGCACCAGTCCCAAGACCCTGGGGGATACCACTTGTGACCAGCCTTCACCTGGACACAGGTATGTTGAACACAACCCTCTGGCTACAACTAGAAATAATACTCAGAACTGATTTCATTTTGTGACTTCTAACATCTATTTCACGTGGCTTGATAATACAGAGACTTTATAAATAGGAAACACTGAAGCAAAACACTGCAAAGTATTTAGAATAATGGAGAAAGAAGCATCTCTCAGAATGAGGAAATAAAAAGAGTTCTCTCCTGAAAGCATTTATAATAGAAATTGATTTCTTCACCATGAAATTTCTACTGAATAAGTAAATAATTGCTGGGAAAACTGATTTCAAAAAGGAAAAAGAAAATGAGATGGTCAAAATTTCAGATTTTTATTTTCAGTTATGATTAGGACAGAACTCCAAACCAGTTCTGAGTGACCAGAGACGATAATCAGTCAAAATTGATTTTTCTGCCTCTGGACAGCAACAGGTAATGGGTACCAATTTATCTCAATCCCATCCTTTAGGACAAGGTGAGGGTGATCTTTGAAATACCTGTCTATGGAGGGAGCCTAAATGAGCAGGTCAAACTAGATGTCTAGATTTTCAACTGCTAAAAGTGGAGAAAACTGTCTCATGTTAAGAATCCTTCAGCAGTTCTGTTAGTGAAAATCACCTTCTTTATTCATTTGCTTTAATAAGAAAAGTAATGTTGCTTTGATGATCTGGTAAAGGCGATTTAAAGATGTGAAGCATGGTATAATCATTGTCTTTTGTTTTTTCCCCCTCATTAATGTATTTTTCATCAAACTACTTCACAAATATTTAAGATGGATATGAAATAGCCAAAATCAAGCTAGATGTTCTTAAATGGCAATTTCTTACCTTGGCAACTCAATCTTTCTAAAACTCTAATATATTTAATTTGGGGGTCAGACTTACATGGGGCATGAGACTTTCTGCTTCGGTGCTGGGAGAGTGGCTGGTGAAGATCTTTGCATTTATAATTTCCACAAATGGTTGTCTTTAACCACGGTTCTGTTGTTTTAATAATAATTGAAAATAATATTTCTTAGTGCTAAAAGGATACATTTGAAATTTTTCTCAGTTCTCACTAGCTTCAGTGATGTAATATTTAGCATTTGAAGTGTCTGAATGTCAATGCAGCTTAATAGCTGTCTTCAGAAGGTTTTTTATTTCAATGGATCTTTACATCATGGAAAGATGGTAAAGCTCCCACATTTGCCAAGTGGCATTTCAAGTGAATCAAATGACATTTCAAAGCAAAGTACTGGATCTCCTACAGAGGAGCCATGTGTTTTTAGTGCAGTGAATTGCAGTGTTTTCCTTTGAGTGTACAGCAAATGAAACCTGTATTATTGAACTACTATCGGACTTTTTACTTCAGCAGATAAGTTGTCATACGACTTCAAGATTGGATGTTAGTCCTCAGCCAGTAGAAATACAGTTCTGAAAGAAGCAAAGATCTCCCTCTGACTACTCTCAGGTTAAAAATTATCTCCCAGATCAGATCACCCGGACAACTACACAAAAGAGTAACGGAACTGGCTGGTGTACTAAAGTTTTATCAGAAAGTTTTATTAACAGTCCATTAAGTTACTCTACAACAGAACTATCCAACTGCTTGGGACACAGCGAGCAGGCATCTGGAATGTGTCCTGTTTAAAAATATTCATGAGGAAAGAATGTGTCTCCAATCCAAACAATTCTTCAGGCAAAATTTATTGCCAGCACCCGGAAAAAGCACAGATTCAGTAAATACTGCTTAAATTTTAGTAAAGTCTCAGGGATTTGATGTCTCCAGTATTTCTCAGCATTCTTCTCTTGCTTGTTGAAGCAGGTACATAGTATTTCTTTATAACTCCTGACTACACAGTGCTGGCACTAGCACCCTGGGCATTTGAAAAACCATGGAGAGAATCCTGCAATGGGGCATGGAATTGAGCAGTCTTAATATAACAGAACAGCTATTTGGTGGACCCAAGAGAAAGTCTTCCTGATCAGCAGCCACACTCCTAGTTTGCAAGATGACAAACATCCATTGTCTCCCAAATTGAAACTTTCACCTCAGATAATGCATTTCTCTCCAAACATCCTATTTTTATGCTATGTGGAATTACATCAAACTTTGCAACTCCTGTGACTGAAGCATCTACTCCTGTAAGCTCATCAACGCTGGTCAAGGTTTCTAGGTGTATAAACAAGATTCTGTATTATAAGATTATCCCTGCTTCATTTCAACCCTAAATATATTTTCCCCTTTTCTAGATACAATCACTTTGTCTTCTAGGCATTTATTGTGAATCCAAGGCAACTACACCAATTTTCTAAAATAGCCAAGAACCTCTCATCAATTCAAGTGTGTCTGCCAGTTATATGACATTATTTGCACAGGCTAGGAAGCTTAACTCTCTATCAGAAAGACTAAAAAAACAACCAAAAAAGTTTTATGAGCCAGATCTAGCCTGTCAGAACCATTTTAATCTAGCAGTTTGTTGCCTCCTACCCACTTATCTTTGGTCCTTCAAACACAGTTTGTGAGTAAGTTAAAGGTTAGATACTGTGGGTGTGTTACTTTCTAACATTTTCTTTCAAATGGTGATTGTTCTTCTGAAACTTAAGTGACTAGAGTATACTTGCCCCATGCATTCACATCACATGACTTGGATAACCAGTGAGAAAAGCATGAAAGAATGCTGGGTAAGATGGTTAGAGTCTCTTTGTGGTCTAGGTTCTCTTAGGGACCAGAACCACAGGGACATCTCACATTTGATCACTTCACAGATACACTTAACAGATGAATGACGGAGGAAACTTTGAGGAATGTAGTCCTAAGATGAAATAAAGCATTTTCCAGTGGCATCATTGAACAACATTGATTAACCAATGTTAAATGCTGGACTTCGTCATGGCTGGTTCAAGAGCAATGAAAAATAGCTGTTCTATGGCTTTTTCTGCTCCACAAGCCTTTGAAATGAATCAATCGTTCAGCTGCCTATTAGTTCTTACGAGACTGCAAGATGAATTAAACGCACAAATTTTGGTATTATTTTTACTTCAGCTACAACCTTGATAAGTCTTATTTAGTCATTTTTCATAATGGTCCCTGTTGAGGTGATCTAAATGCTATTATAAAATCAATGAAAAAAATGTTTTGTTTTGTTTTTTAAAGAAAGCCTTAAATTACATTTTAGAAAATGAATATTGAATCGGTATAATTTTGGCCAGACCATGCTGCACTGTTTTTCACCCATTCTTTCTTTTAAAAGCGACCTTAGTTTGTTCACAAATACTATTACAAGTTATTTTTCCAGAACTGGCAATAAATTTTATCTACATTATTATTTGGATTGCCATTATATTCTTTTTTTCCACTTGCTTCTGTCGCCTTAACATTGTGCATTCCTGTACCTTCTGCATTTTTATTTACCTCTGTATTTGTTCTGTTTTTCTATTGAAGAAGATTCTGTGTTGAGATTCAGCATCTGGAGAGCCAAACAATCTTGTTTTGCGAGTTGTCCCATCCCTACAGTACTCTCAAAATTCATGCATCATCAACAGGGAATACACAGTTTCAATCAACCTGCTCAATTGGCAGCACCTCTGACAGGATTCATCAGTGCACTGTTAAGACGTTGTAGCACCAGTAGTACTGGCTTAGTTTCTTTTCCTTTACTTTTCAACTGCCAAGTAAATTCTTTTTTGTTGTTGTTCCATTTTTGTTTTTCTTTCTTGTTTGAGGTATATTCTAGTTGATGAGTTTCTTTCTCCACAAATCTTTGCATGTGCTGTATTTGTGATGTCTTAGCTGCTTTGATCACGCACTGATTTTGCCAGCAGATGTGGCCTGTTTATGCTTTTCTTGTAATATTCGATTTTGCTCCCTGTCCAGCTTGTCTTTGTTTATGACTTCCAATAAATTCCTCTAAATTATTTGGCATCACTTTCTCAAATACATACAAGCTATCTATTCCCAATCTTTTCCCATACAAGTTGCAGTAAGATTTCTTCATCATCCCAAAGTAATGGCCTGAAATGCACTCTCAGCTTTACCTCACATGTCTCCTTTCCAAGACATCTTTGCATTTATTAAGGGTCAAAGAGACAGGAAAAACATTACAGTCTTTCTTGGCTTTATCTCACTCTTTCCTATAATGTAACATAAGGCCAGCCAACCTCACTTCTATCCCCAGGAAGGTGATAAAACACTTTATTCTGGATGCTGTCTCCAAGCAAGTGGAAGAGAAAAAAGTAGAGGAGCAGTCATCATAGGTTCACCAAGGGGAAATCATGCTAGATCAATTTGGTAGCCTTCTATGATGTCATCACCAGCTAAGTAGATGAGGGAAGAGCAGTGAATGTTGTCTGTCTTGACCTCAGCTAGGTTTTTGACATCGCCTTCCACAACATCCACATAGATAAGTGTAGAAAGTGTGGGACAGATGAGTTCACAGCAGTGTGGACTGAGAACTGACTCGCTGGCAGAGCTCTGAGGGTTGTGGAACAGAGTCTAGTTGGAAGCCTGTAGCTAGCAGTATTCCCCAGGGGTCAGTACTGGGTCAAGTCTTGTTTAACATCTTCATCAGTGACCCAGATGAAGGAACAGAATGCACTCTCAGCAAGTTTGTTAATTATAAGAAGCTGGGAGGAGTGGCTGACACACCAAAAGGCCGTTCTGCCATTCAGCAAGAACTGAACAGGGTGGGTAGTGGGGTGGGATAGAATCTTATGAGGTTCAGCAAGGGTAAGTGTAGAGTCCTACAGCTGGTGAGGAAATAACCACATGCATCAGTACAGGTTAGGGGCTGACCTGCTGGACAGGAGCTATGCAGAGAAGGATCTGGGTATCCTGGTGGACAATAGGCTGGCCATTAGCCAGCAGTGGGCCCTTGTGGCCAAGTGGGTCAAAAGTATCCTAGGGTGCTCTGAAAGGAGCACTGCGAGCAGGTTAAAGGGAGTAATCTTCCCTATCTACTCTGCCCAGGTGGGTCTGGAGTACTGTGTCCAGCTCTGGGCTCTCCAGTTCAAGAAAGACAGGGAAATTTTAGAGTCCAGTGGAGGGCCACATAGATGATGAGGGGCCTGAAGCATCTCCCTCATGAGGAAAGACTGAGAGACTTGGGGCTGTTCAGCCTGGAGAAGAGTATACTGACAGATCTTATCAATGCTTATAAATATCTGAAGGGCAGGAGTCAAGTAGATGATGTAGAGCTTTTTTCAGTGATGTGCAACAACAGGACAAGAGGCACTTGGCACAAACTAGAACACAGAAAGTTCTATCTGAACCTGAGGAAAAATTACTTTGAGGGTGGCAGAGCACTGGAACAAGCTACCCAAAGAGGCTGTGGAGCCTCCATATTCAGAGGTACTGAAAACCTGCCAGGATGCTTTCCTGTGCAGCCTATTTTAGGGAACCTGTTTTAGCAGGGAGACTGGACTAGATGATATTCAGAAGTCTTTTCCAACACCTAAGATACTGTGATTTTGTGATAACATATCATGACATACCAATAGTTCCTGCTCACAACCATGACTGTCTGAATCCTTGATTAAAAAGAATTTTTAATGTGTTGTTTCATCTGATTATTTAGTGAACATCATATGACTTCATAAATTTATCTATGTGAGAGGGAGGCAAATAGACACTACTCATGGCTTTCATAACTTAGTTATGAATTTACTTTTATTTTTGGATTTATCCCTCATTTTGATACAATCAATTAATGAGGTTCCTGAATTTTATCTGAATTGTGGTTTCATGGATTCTTTTCTCTGCCTCTTTTTCTGCCTTGGTTAGTGTTTGCAACAGCACAACATATCTATGCACAGTTCAGTGTACCAGTAGTAAACACTATAGCAATTACCCTAAATAACTGTTTCTGATGGCTCACTGAGGAAATTGCAGTGCTGCCTATCCTACATCTATGCTATTGATTCTCTTTTCCTTTTTTGTTTTAAATTTCATCTTGTTAAGATTGTTCCGTTTCCACTCTGATTCACACCAGAGCAAATCAGGAAATGTCAAAATCTCACAAGAGAAAAGAAATAGAGGGCTTTGACCATCTAGTAAGTCACTGACACAGACACATTGCCTATGTCTAGACTAAGCTGAAGTGTGTCAGAACACGTGTTGTAGCCTTCATCTCTCTGTTTTCTGAAAAGAAAACTTAGTTGTTAGTCACGTTCTCTTCCCATTGCCGCTGGGAAATCAATAGTTGGAAAGGCTGTTTTCTGAATAGACATGTTAAACTTCAGAGTGACACTGGGGTGTAGCCAATGCATGCACCTGGATTTGGAATTTATGATGTGCTCCAGCTCAGATTTTTCTGGAAGAAGTGCATGGAGGGAGGAGGGAGGGTGTTTGGGAGGACAGGAAGGAAGTGGCTGGAGCATTTCTGTCATCCTCAGAATGTGTGAAGACTCCTCTATTGCTTTTTGGTTTGTTTGTTTGTTTTCTTCTATATATTTCTCAGCACCCCCACAAGGGCATTGGCAAGGCCGAGCTGGTTATACATGGTGCCATCAACCAAGTGGAGCTCTTTGGGGAATACAATATTGAGCGGTCTGAAGGAAGAATGACAGCAAGGGTTATTTGAGGAGCTATCAAATACTTAAACAGTAGAAAGTAGAGATTTATATATGAATCTGCAGAAGCTTGTATTCGATCTAAGGATTTGATTCTCCTCTCACCTCAGTGAAAGTGTTAAGAAACCACTAAGGAGCTAACAGTGTATAAACAGAGTAAAATGAAAAAACAAGCAGGAGGTATTTTCTAGTTCATAGATCCTAATAATCAAATCCACAGTATTACAGCATGACAAGTTCATTCAATTCAGCAGATCAGCATGAATGAAACAGAGAACCAAATCTAGTAGTAAGCAGGCAGTCGCCCTAAAAACCTTTGAGACACAACTACATTCTCACTGAGGGCAGAGAATATCAAACCGAACTGAATGGATTTCACAGCAGAACTTGGCTGTAAGTAGTAGATACAATAAATAAGAGATAGCATGTTGTACTTGTATTCTAAATGCCATTCCCGTGCAGAGAAACAGCACAAGAACCAGAGCTGGTCTAGCAAAAAGGGCATCGTAGCTATAGGTACTGAAATATATTAAAACTTTCTCTCAATCTGATGTGTTCAGCAGTATTAACAAGAAGAAAAAATGAAGTTGCTTTCTTTCAGGACTGATCAAAAACTTTTCATTTAAATTAATAGAAAGCATGATGAAAAGTCTATTTTTTCTCAAAAGACAAAGTGAGTTTACCTACTGACATTCTTCAAAAGTAAAGCTATTTCACATCATTTGCATTACACATTTGCATACTACAGTTCTTGTATACTGGGCCAAAGAAGATGGAGGAAGATCTCTTTAAATAAACTCACCACAGAATCCAAGACAGTGTACCCAGGTGAAAGCTATAAGGACTCTGTTGCTGCAGTTTTTGTTAGAAAACTGGTAGGCTAAGAAATGCCACCTAAAAGCATGCTCCCACTGTGTCTGAAAAGAAGTTCAAGGAATAAACCAAACGAAATGCTATTGCTGCTTGAGAGTTGTTAACAAGTAGATTGCCCTAGAGAACACTCAGTTTTTCAAGACTGCAATAACTAGTCAATATTATGCACAGCTTATCTTCAAGACTTTTTTTGGAGGAGTGGGTCCAGCAATCCAAAATATTCAGTCTTATCCACTTAGATTGGGAAATAATAGTTTAGGAACTTATTTGTGGCTACTGATTCCTCTGTATTGCCTGTTCTTGTAAATGACTGGCAAAACTAGAAGGCATTCCAACAGATATGTGGCAACCAACATTCCAAAGCTCAGGCTTAGGCTATTTGCCATGTGCAGGGGAAATTCATCTTATAAGCAATCATATGAATTGTATTTTTACTGCAGGGCTTGATGTGTAATATCATTCATCCTCAGCATAATGTAGCTCTCTGAGAGAAAAAGAGAAGGTTAGTTATGATCTACAGTGCTGGACAGTAACATCAGCTGTGTTTCTGCACTTAGCTGGTGTATGCTCCACCATGAATGTACCAATTATGAAGAGTGAGACCAAGCTGTGATCCGGTTTTGTTTATGAGGTATTCTTGGGATGACCACAGTGGCGAGCAAACAAAGAGTGGTACAAGTCTACCATGCCCAGGTAGCAGAGGTGTTATCTTGCTCACCTGAGAGTTGACTGGGAAACAAGAAGCAGTGCCAGGGTAGGAAGAATAAGGCATGGACATGCTGTCTTCAGAGATGAATTCCCGTAAATAGCATTTTGGAAGAGTAAGCCCTGGACTGACTTTATTTTTATTTTATTTCAGCAGCATTTGTAATTTCAAGCAAGCCTGTTTATTGTTTATTAATTTTATTACACAACCAACACTTCTGTTTCAGTACATGTTGGCCAAGGATCTTCCATAACATATTTTACAACTTCCACTTGGAAGTCTCCCTCACTGCAGTTTTCTGTCAAACAACAATTCGTCTTCAGACTTAGGGTGGAAGTATCATCTAATATAATGCACAGGGAAAAAATAGCTTCCATTCTTTTCTTTTTCAGGCAACCCTCCTGTGATGTCTGTACAAAACACAGATCGAAAGCAGGCTCTGAATTCAGGCTGTTCTCTCTTAAGTACCACACGTAGGTGAAATTATTACAACTTAATCAATTTATCATGACAGCTAAGGGACTAGAAAAGAAATAATTTTCTCTGGCCCCGTTGTCTGAAAATATATGTAACAACAGAATCTGAGAGCACTGGGAGATGATTTGTTTTATTCAGAAGCAATGCCCAGGGTAGCCTCAGCTAATATACTCAGACTGGAGACTCTTACTATTAGAATGATACATTTGTGCACACAACGTAAATTTCTAAACCGAATTTTGCCTGATAGTTTTCACAAAAGCTACTTAATCTAATGTCACAAGTATGTACAACTTTGAAAGACTGATCCTCAGAGATTATGTTTCACTATAAATAATTGTCCTGAACTTTTTCTGCCTTCTATGACCTTGGCAATGAATACAATGACAGTGAGAATTCTTCCATGACAGTTTTATATTTTAGCATCCATAAGGCAGATTTTTGTAGTTAATCACATGCAAAGCAATGGCTCACACAGGCTGCAAGTCCAAATAATTTGGCAAAAGTCAGAACAAAGAGTATGTTTACTTCTCTATTGGCCAGTAACTAAAATAATTTCATCTGGGGCAAGAAAGGGCGAGAGCAAGTGTAGATCTTTATTTTCCCTAGTTTTGGTACTTTTTCCTCTAATTCAGTGATTAAGATCTCTGCTATTCTCACAACAAAATCAATGACTGACCCTTGATAGCAACATCTAAAGATAACAGCTGCTTCAAGACAAGGCAGTATTCTTAATATCAGTGAGAAGAGTCTCAGCTGGATTAAGATTCAAGCATTCACTTCTTTCACATATTAACATGTTTAGCTTATAATAAGAGATTATGAATTAATTATTACGAAAAACTAATTCTGATTTTGACTGGTTTACCTAACAGATGAAATTTCTATTAGCAAGATAAATGATACTCCAACTGAGATATGACAGTAAGTTAATACATTCAGAAAGGATGTATCATTGTTAGCGGATCAGTACAAGCAATTGACCTTACCTTGCATTTATATTTACAAATTCTAAAAATAAAGTAACAAGGGATATTACAGCATCAAGTGTCTTATAACTTAGTAGCAAAGTCCATCTTTATTTTCCAGGTATTTTCCAGGTTAATCTTAAGCAACACCATGATACGCGTATTGTGTTTGTTCTAATGAGAGTTTTCTCCTTAGTTTTGTGGGAGATGATGGCTAATATGAGAAATACCCAGCTGAATGTTGTGAACTTGAACTTAGCGCTTATTTAAAATAGCAATATTTGACATCTCCTATGCTCTGCCTAGATTCTAGAATAGAGGTTATAAATATAATTTATTAACGCGTATAAGACATTGACAAAGATCTGGAAATTTTAAGTATAATATTTGTGATGTGTAAAGCACTTAAAACCTTGTTGTATACATTAATTCTGGATTGATAAAAAATCCCACTCTGCCTTATTGAAGTCCACTGGAATTACACAGCTGTAAATTGTAACAGAATTTAGATACTCTGTGAGTGTATCTAATTATCCTGCCTTATCCTATCTTTAATCTGTCTCTTTAGAGCAGTAGTTAAGAGGCACTACAGGTGGATTCCAAAACCCTTAAGTACGAAGTTACAAGGATACTTACATAGCTGAAGGCCCAATTACAGTTTTTGTTCAAGCATTTACACTGCATTACTACTAATGCTGTGTTTTAATTCTACAGAGAAAATCAGCTTTCTTGGACTTGTTTGTCTTGTTGTGTCTGTAGAATCATTCTGACAGTGAAAGGACTACATATCAGATGTAGGTCTGTTGTGAAGTCAGGCAGACAGACTTGTGCATCAAAGCCAGGAGGAGGTAGGCAGTGAACATGGCTACACCCAGTCATCCTGGCCTTAGTGGGAAGGGCACCTGAAAAATGATGACAGTGATGATGACAGCCAGCAATTCACTCTTCACATTAGGGTTGCTCAAAAATTCATAATCAAAATTAAAGTCCAGTTTTTCTTAGGAATTCTTTTTTCCACATGCAACAAATGAAGATAATCCTGTCCAGGAAAACCATTAGATGCATCAAATGGTTTGAGTAGGGCATATTATCCAGAGTATCACAACAATGGTTCTGCATCATCAATGGCAGACTCCATCCATGTATCAGAATATATTCATAATTGTAATAGAAAGTATCATCGAGTTCAGTGAACTACTGATAAAGATGGGATGCCATAAAGTAGAGAATTACTTCAGAATCTTTTACAAGGAGTAAATGGTAGAGAATGGTGTCTTCAGCTAATAAAGAGGGAAATGTAGAATCACACAATCATAAAATCATTAAGATAGGAAATACCTCTAAGCCCAACCATCCACCTATCACCAATACTTACCACTAAATCATGTTCCTTTGTACCACATCTACACTTTTCTTGAACACCTCCTGGGAAGTAACTCCACCACTTCCCCTTTGACCCCTTTGCCCTTCAGGACAGACTTCCAAGGGACTCTTGCTGCCAGTGTCCTGAATAGTTCAAAGTCCACCCTCTGAAAGTCCAAGGTAGCAGTTCTGCTGCCTTCACTCCTGACCTTGTCTCTATAGGAAACATCTATAAGTTAGCTGCAGTGGCATAATAAATATCTTACCACAATACTAGAAGTATCACTAAGAAGAAGCAAAACTTTAGATGACCACACATAACCCAGGACGAATTCTTACTACCATAACTGTAGTGTATACCAAATGTCTATCTTTGAAATTATAGCTGTTAATAAGCAGATTTTATTTTTCTTCTGGCTTCTAGAGCAGTTCCATTTTTAACCTCAGCCGTTGCTTTGAGAATGGCTTTCTGTATTGTACCATCTGTCTTTCACCTATTACTGCTCAGTCATATGCAGTTGTGAGAATCTGTCCTAGAACAGCAGAATACTGCATTACATTTAGCTTTTGAACTCTTTTTCTGTAATTATATAAAGCCTTATAACCTCTTCCTGCTTTCCTGGTAGTTTGAAAAACTGTATGATGTAAAACTGTGCTTGTAATTCTTTAACTGTAAAACATATCATTTTGTCCACTTTTTATCTCATCGGCGCAATACCTTTAATGTAAATGACTATGGTTTGAGTTTGGGACCTCAAGAATGGTACAGCCTCAAAACATACTGAGTTATAGAATACATAAATCCCCTTAATATGCTTACTGCCTATTTATATCATTATCCATGAATGAGCACCAGTAGTTCATAAAATCTGAGTAGTTCATTCTCTTTGCAGAAGCAAATGTGCATCATAATAGAAAGACAGTGATTTTATGAAGATTATATGGTTTAACCTGTATATTGCTTTCTGTCAGTATGAGCCCCAGTTAGTACAAACTTCTTAGCACGACAGTCAGTGAAAGTCTTACAGCTAGGTTTGTTAGTCTGGTGTTTGTGCAATGCATAACATCTCATTAAATTTCACATCATGGCTACACAAACACTTCAGACTCATTGCATGATTTTATAATATTTGTTTAAAACTACTATTGCCCATAGAACTTCACTTTGCAAACATACACAAGAGAGTTTAGCAGAGCAGATAACTTCATGCTTTGCAACAGAAATATGTAGGCTTGGACCAGTATTTCAGTATACCTAAATTTTACTGAGACTTGAATTTGGATCTACAAGTGGATACTCAGGCTGATCAACAAAGGAGAGATTTTCCCTAAAAAATGTTGCACCTACTGGACCACTGAATCAATGGTTTCATTTAGTGACAGTGGTGCAAATTACTTCATGTACATGTCTGAAATTATCAAACCCTGCAAGGAACTGACTCAATATTAATGAATTTAAGACATATTAAAATCTAATCAAGGATGTACACAACGGATTTTGTTTTTTATATAACTACATTTTAAAACATATATTTAGATTAACAAATGAAACTTTGTGTTCACATGAGCAAGTATTACAAATTAATACTGAAGTCATTCTTCAGGTCTTTCAGCCTATTTTCAAGAGCTGCTATTTTATCCTTAAATTTACTGAAATTCCAATAAAATTCTTTTTGCTGCATGCTGATCAGTTGTTTGCATGAGACAGAATAAGAGAAGGAGTGCAACTAAGATTTATAATAATTGAGAATGCATCAGCCATAATGTCTTCTGTTTCTTGTAAGTTTTAATAATTAATGTGAATTAGCAGATGGCCCCAATTCTTTTTAAACTACTACAGTAAAAAATATGTATTTTTTAGTCCCCCAGGATGGCACCAAATGTTTCTGATTCTGGTCCCAGTGCTTCCTTCTTTCTGACTTACACTCTTTGATTTATTTCTATTCCTACAAGTAGAAAGCAATTGTTGCTCTAAACAGAAATACAAAGAAGTAATTTCTGTTTCATGCTTAAGCATGCAGGCAAAGGACTACCTGAGTTCACTCTGAATCCACATATATCCCACAGTTCAGAAATTGCACTGATTCAGATTTCATTGGGATCTTACTTACACGGGAGAACTTCCCACTATATCACTTTTTGTCAGTATACCAGTTCCTCAGGTCTTACAGTCTACAGAAACATACTTGTTTGAGAGTCAGAGTATCACCCAGGAACAAGAATTTAAGGGGTCTTCAGTTATAGTCATATGTAACTGTTGGTAACATTTCAGTAGTACTTTCTAGTGTACCACTTGAAATCACCATATTAACTAGAATACATAACAAATATTTCCCAAAATCTGATGAATGTAGAACCTGGGAAAATCCATGTGTATAATATAAAGCAGGGAAAAAATCAGTGGTTTCATTGTTGTGCTATGACCCTGAAACACCAAAGTAATCTTAAGCAAAAATCCTATAATGTATAACTCCTAGAACATCTATCTTAGGGGACAGAGAATGGCTCTCACAGAAGACAGTGCCAAGAGATCCAAAGCTAATAGTAGTTTTTGGTATGTTCTAAGTTGAAGGTTTTGCTTTTATCCTAAATCTGTCTGGTTTATCTTTGGGCATATGAGCAGAATGCACAACTCTCTGACTTCTACAGGCAACCTGTGAAACATAGAAATGACAGATTTTCACTGTGTATAAGTAGTGCAGCCTCTCCCAAATACTGATTCAATCTTGCTCAAAACCTTTTGGAGATATTAATACCTTGGGTTCTCAAGGGATCTTAATTTCCCATTCCCAGAAATTCTCTCATTCCATCAAACAGTCACACATTTCTGTCTACAAAGTTTAGTGTATAAGAAATCATTGTCTCCTTACCCTCAATACTCTTGTTTGGAAAATTATTCCAAGCCATGTCCTAGAAACTCAAAAAAACTTTTTTCTTGTTTAAATTCACAATAAGGACTCACAATTGTAATCCTTTGATTTTGTTATTCTTCATCTTTTTCTCCCTTCAATCTCTTCTAATTTTCATTTCACTTTCCTTTCTCTGCAGCCATTCCATTTTAATTTTCTCTTCGTGAACACATGTGAAGACCTGCATGCAACACTATGAAGAAGGTCTTAGTGCTGTGTGCAATGCAGCTTTTGCTTGCCCATTGTGTCTGCCTCTTGGAGAAGAGGATTTCTCCTTTAATACATTGCAGTCTCATGCCAGCCAGTGCATTACCAGCCTAATCAGTTCTTGTGGTGACCCACATCATTTGTACTTCAGAAATAATTTGAAATCACCCTACAAGTGCTGATCTCACATGAAAATTCAGTCTACTGCATTGTCCCTGTCTAAAAGGCCAAATATCTCATGCAAAAAGATTTTAGGCTGACACTGCATTTGATAAAACTAAGGTTATTTCATTTCTCTTCAGGTCCTTTACCTTCCAGTATTTTCCAAGTCTTTATACAGTGTTTAATTCAAACCAAAAGACTTATCAGCGTTATCTAAGTGATTTTTCTTCTCCTATTTGTTAGAATGCAAAAAGAAAGGCAGATAGAAAATATCTTGACACAACTATATTTATTCTGTTGATAAAACAGGGATTTGTAGTCATCTGAAAAGAAACATTTTTTATCAAATTTCTGGCTTCCTTCATAGGTATAATACACTGTAATCAAGGTTTACAAGTTGCCAAATCTTCAGCTTTTGCAAGAGCTGCCTGCCTACATGCCATGTTCATAACAAATATAGAAGACTTTGCAGAGAATCTCATTTAGTGAAGTCTCATTTTTCAACAAAACACTTCATCAAAAATATTAATCAGACCTTGCCATAGATTTCCTTTACAGTATGTTCTTTTCCATCAACTCTACAGTCTTTAAGCTTGCTTTTAGACAAGCTTAACTGGCTGAATTTATGTTCTGTTTGGCTTCTCATATTGTGACCGTAACCTTGCTCTCTAAGCTATTCCTTAATCATTTAAGTTTTGGGTAAACACAGGTTAGAGTCACTGGTATATTATGTAAGTGCTTTTATGGGGTTGTATTTCACTACAAGACACAGAAGTCTTACATAAGACTCTTTCCTCATATGAATTCTTTTCCATTCAATAGTATATACAGAGATCGATGAAAAATGTGAAAATTTATTAATATGACTTTTTGACATGTTTTCAAACAATTTTGCAATATACTAAAGCTCACAGAGAATTAATGGTAAATGTGGAAAAACAGAGACTTCTTACTTTTTTATTTCAGTGGATACTTATTACTGTACTTATCAGGCTTTTAAAAATGCTTGTCATATTGTAAGTAAATCCATTTACAAACACAGATTTTAAGCATACAAGGAAGTACTGTACCACAAAATATTGCACTAATGATTCCCTGTACCACAAAAGCCTACAAGTGTTACAGGTAGTTCCTACTTCAAATCCAAGAGTGATCTTGCTTTGAAAATTTCCAGTGATACATCTCTTACAATTCTTGCTTAGCTGATTTTTCTTATTCCAAGACATTTTCATTTTACTTCTAGCTGTGACTTTCAGTTCATTTTGTATTTTGCCTATTAGGTGTAAAAGCTACCTTCTGCTGTATGCTCTTCACAGACAGCAATCAAATCACCCCTCTATCTCCACATCAGTGGGCTTTTTGCATCTCTCTTTCTTTAACCATTTTGTGTCTGTTCCAAAGCACCTGTTTAAGAACTTTCTCAAGAGCATATTTTGAATGGCCATCATGTTGGTAGAAGTATTCTTCCAATGATCATGTCAGTGCTAGCTCCACTGGTAACATAACGTTACATTACTCCTTGTTTCACTTTCAGCTACTGCATCATACTGTGGAGATTTGTTCAGTTCATTATTCCACACAACACTTAAATTTTTCAGACTCATTACTTCTCATGCTATTTCCCTACCTTCTGTAAGGATGATCTATATCCTCTAAGACATCTGTTTTTTGTGCTTGAAGCTGGTGCATCAAATAATTCATGTCACTGTCTCAATGTTCTTCCCTTACTGTAATTCAGCACTCCCTAACAGTTTAAGAAATGTGCAGATTTTATCAGTAACTGCTTGATGATGATTTGTCATTTATGGTGAATAATTTTGAAGCAGTTTATAGCTGATCACATGCGTGTCCAGCCTTTTGGCTTGCCTGGGCTGCAATGAGCAAACAGAAATTTTCTTTGTCCGTATATAAAATATGTTATATTGTTAATGATATAAGAGGCAAAACATTTTTTCTTGTATTTTATATTAAAACAAAAATCAGAGCAACTAGAACATAGAAGTAGTGGGATATTTTACCTTGCTTTTGTGATACCGATGTTTCAGTGTCCGGTTCACAATAAGTAGCTAAAGGTCTTAGTGAGTTCTCAAGATGGTTGTCAGAGATTTTTAATGAAATATTACTCTTCTTGTGCTTAAGCCTTGACAATAGTTTATCACAAATGTATGTACTGCCAAAAAGTGATTACAAGAATAAGGCACGAGCGTGAAGGGAGGGATATTTTTCTCTGTTAAGACAGGTCTTAGGAAAGTCTACTAAACAGACATGACCAGTTTTTTATTTGAGTTGAATGCCTGAATGCAACTGAATACATTCCACTTGAAAATTCACAGGTAATTTATTTATGTTGACTGAAAATGATATTTTTAGAAATCTTAAAATCTATCCTCAAATTCCTTTATCAAAATAGAAAGCATGGGAGTGTATTTTTTCCTGTTCATAGGACTGTGTTTAGCCAATGCATCAGAATGTATGAAATTACTTGTCATAACTTGAGCCTGCTGTAATTTAGGTTTCATTCCAAATGCTGTTATGGTTGGAAATGTAGCACAGGTAAGTTGATTTTTACCATGAAGGCACATATTTAATTCATTCAATGAGCGGTCAAGACCACAAAAAATGCTAAATGTGTGAGCCATTTTTAAACTTCATGTTCTGGCACAAATTTTCCTTTTGATTCCTTATATTTCACTTTGTATACCCTGACTTAGCCACTTTTCCACCTCTCCTTCAGAAAAGTTAACTATGCCCCCATAATTAACAACTGTATTTCTGAGGAACTCTTGGAATTGCTGATGATGCAATCCATTGAATCTTATGAAATTCACAGCTTTGATGATGATTTGCACAACATTATCCGTATTTAAAGCTTTCACACATAAATTTTCTTGATGAATGATGCAGTGATATTTCATCAAACGTGAGTTGTCAGTGATAATTGCACTGTATTCTATTAATTTTATAAATCCCTCTTTTTTACCAACTACCACCAGGGATGCCACCAGTAGCTATACCATATGTTGAAAAAGGTTGAAGAAAGCTGCTTTCATGTATTTTTTTTACCGCTTCATACAAATCAAGAGATTTATTTCATCTTTTAATTGCACCAACAAAGTCATTTCTTCAGTGACATTATATTCATTATCAATACCTCTAATGGAAATGGCAAGTTGAGACGTATCTGTAGCATCTGTACTTTCATCTGTCACCAAAGAAAAAAATGTGAAATTAGCAGCCTCACTCTCTTAATGTCTTTTAATAGATATTCTTCTTTCTTCAGTTCACCTGGCTACTGTCTGGAGAGACAAACCGTACAAAAATCCATTTATTTTTTTCCTAATCAGGACACATTATATCTGCCACATTTCCATACATGGAGTAATAAACTCATAATTGGTAAATGTTTTTGATTTTGTGTGTGTGTGTAATCCAATTTTCTACTGTGTAACTAACTTTTATAACAGGGTCTGTTTTAGTTTTAACTTTAGAAAGATTTTGTTGAGATGGCAGACCTTTTTTCTGTTCCACTGCTTTGTCTTTACTAAGCATTCCTTGACAGGCATTGAATTTTGCGGTACGTTTTTGCATATAATATCTTTTCAAATTGTAATCTTTGAAACCTGACATGATTTCCTCACAAATTAAGCATAGTGCCATATTATCTGTCTTGACAAAGAAGTACTTATCTGTCCATTTTTCTTTGAACACTCTTCCTTCATCCATGATTTTTCTTTATTCTTTTTCTTGTTTTTTGGAGGGGGGTGGGAGTCTTTTTTCATTTGAGATGCCATTAGGCAAGTTGAAATATGAGTGTTGTCAGCCACTCTGTTTTACTCAACAAACCACATGAGCACATGCCATGTATAATGCATGCAGGTTTCAATGTATCTGAGCGAATTCTACAGGTGTCAGAAGAGTCTGTACTGCACTGCATCTTCCCTGTGTTCTGAATTGGGATTGGGACACTCAGTAGGGAATAGCCACCACCACAATGATGTGGGGCCAGAAACGCAAGTAGCATTGCAAGCTGTGCCTGGCTGCATGTGGCCCACAGGCTGCAGGTTGGACATGCCTGACTGATCATATTGAATTTTACTTGAGAAACTTTCGCAGTTGATGAGCAATGACAGTCTATACAATGAATCAGCAAGACTGATCAGGAGAGCAGCCTGAATGAAAATGGATTTTGAGTGAACTTGTAACAAAATCTGGCAGGCTGTGACCAAATCTTCAGCAATGCACTACTTCTCCTCCGTGATTCAAGGCTGACTTTTTAAACTGGAGATGAATGTTAGGCTTTCTGAAAAGTATTCATATTTTCAGAGAGAAAAAAAAAAATCATAAGCTAAGAAGGGTGAGATCATTCTGAGGACGTGAACATTTTTGCACATAGCCATAGTTATCCAAATAATCCTTGCTCATGGTAGAGACCAGTGACTTGAAAGACCAAAATCCAGTGGTTTTGAAAACATTTCAGCAGATAAAATCTCACTTGTTGTTTGTGTTTCAGAGATGCACAGAGCCTGCAGTGGGTGCGGTGGAGGAAGGAGGTGAGAACCCCCAGGAACCGGCAGAACCAGTTTCCTGGGTGCCTGGGAAATCCTGCCTTCAAAGGCATGACTCGACTTCTTTTGCTAAAATACCCAGCTCACATGCAGGTACAATGAAGACTATAAATCACTGGCTACTGGGGCCTACCTGAATATAGGCCGTTTTCATTGGAGTGCACATTTTCTTGCCATATGACAACAGGATTTGACTGGCATGTTTTAGATATTTCTCCAAATCTGAAGCCAAAGAGAGCCACAGCAAACTTTCTTTTCCTATCACTGTAACATTCTTCTTTCTGGGGAAACAGCTCCTGCCAACACATATCTCATTCCAATCACAGTTCCATTTAAAATGCATTGCTTAAAATGTACTGTCCTGGGCTTCCACTAACTGCAGATGTTGGAACCTCTGGCACTTATCCTCTATTTATGTTTCCTCCATCTGTCCTTCATAGGAAGACTGGTTTCATAATGTTCATGCTTTTTACAGGCAACAGAAGACATGTCCATTTTTAACAAGCAAATCTAATTATAAGATGCTTAAACACAGCAGAAAGTGGCATTCCCTCTTAAATTTATAGTATAAACGTGTAGAATGATAAATAAAATTTTCTCAGTTGACCAGACTACACAAGCCACAACTAGATCCCTTTATTTTCTCTTGATTATGGAAATATGAACAGATATTGTGTCCATCTTTACGTTTTGAATTTTACTTATGACTTTTTCCTTTCCTTTGTAAAAATCTGCATGTATTGATCAGATTAAACTGATAATGTCATAGTCAGGGCACAATTAGTGTTTCACAGGGATTACTATCTCATCTCTGCTTCGTGTAACTCACAGAGAGACTTGCAATTCAGAAGGCAGCTGAACTGCAAAGAAACAAAGCACTGAATCCATTGATAATGTATAGAAGAAAGAAAGAAAGAAAGAGAGGACTTGGTAAGTCATATATATGATAGATAGGCCATGACAGTCTGACTCAAACATCTAATCACTCATTAATAATATATACATTTCCAGCATCTGTGGATTCTTTCAGGATACTCTCTTCACACACAAGTTTTAATGCTTAAATATCATATTCATCCGCCACAATGACATTCATTCAAGAATCATCATCATCTCTGTTTGAAAATGCATGAGTTTCCACAGAACTGAATCTATCCTACACAATTTTCCTCCAGCTCCTTTTTGTCAGGGGAATCCCCTGATTCAGAAAACAAGAAAATTAACCACTTTGAACCTGTATATAAGATGGAACAAGTAGCTAAAGGCTTAAAGCTCAGCTTGTAGAAAACCTTGGCTATATTGGTTGGAATCCAAAAAAGTAATAATTTTCTGAAGGAAAATATTCTCCACCTGAGTTATAAAAGGAGAAATAGGTCAACTATACACTGCATGTTTGAAACAGATGAGCTATGAAAGAAATTTAGGACAAGAAGCTATTACATCTGACAATTAAAGGAAGGAAAAGGCAGTTGATAAGCAGAGATTGTAATTGTTCGGCAGAAGAATTAAGGACCATAAGAAATCCTTTGCTCTTTTTTCATGTTTGCTCCACAGTTATGTCAACTTTTACTTGATGGTGGGAAATGCAGGTCTGTGAGCTCACTTTTTTTTGCTCTAAATTGTCAACAGACAAGACTTAAGGGATGATTCTGAGCTCCCCTTTAAGACACATGAAAAACAGACCCATTATAGCTTGATTCATATGGAACAACTCACTAGGCTGACACCCACTCATTTCCTTTCAATCACAATGCAGGGGAGTTTCCTGTTTAATCACTTCTTAGATGGTCATAATTTTGTTAGGTTCATCCTTTCATCTCATGATCACCATGAATTCAACATCAGAAAACATAATGCATGCTAAGTAGGAGTTGGTGTAAGGTGTATACAGTAAATAGCTTAACTGGATCAACAAGAAGGCAGAAATGCATACTGAGAGAAGGTGGGGAAACTACTCAGATAAAAACAAATTAAAAAATTCCATCCTTACTAAACCTGTAGGGACGAAGGTAGCATACACACAATAAGAAGTTCACAGGAAATCTACAGGCAAGAGAAGATGAATGGTAAAGAAACTCAACAGTCATCAACCTCTGTTGCTGATGCGATGAAGATATGTAGCCAACTGAGAAAACAAAACAAAACAGATGAAAATATACAAAATTAGGTAAAAAAGTAAAGGTTTGCCACACTATTTTCTATAATTTAGGAGCATTTCTGGTTCTATATCAGGATCTAGCCATTTACTTATAGGCAATGAAATTGAAAAGAAATGAAAATTTATAGGCTTGTTTAAAATGATTGATGTAAATTGTCGCTAAATCACAGATATGTCTAACACAGGTGGCAACATGTAGGATGACAGTTTTATCCATAATAAGGTACAGCCTGTACAGGGCTCCTCACACTACAAAATCATTTTTGCAGACAGATTTCTATTCCACACAGAAAATATTTTCTGTGAGTCATTTTGTTTAAATATAAAAGAGAACTACCTTCAGTTGTTTTCATGTCCCTTTGTGTTTGCTGTCTAAGAACATTTAGGTGATAAAATGTCTGCAGAAAGTGAATCTTAAAAGCAATCCTCATGTTCTGTTCTATGTTGTACATTCTGTTCTATGTTGTATATTAAACTTCCCAGTACTCTTTACGCTCATCTAGTTAGTGTGTCAGATATTAAGAAGGTGCTCAGGAATCATACAGTAAAGAAACAAAGAAACATAAGAAACAAAAAGCAATTGCAGAGCTCCAGACCCGCCTTCTCTGCCTCCTAAAATCCATACACACCGTATGTTCTCCAGCTTTCACAATTCAAATACTTCTCTGCAGCCCTTTATTTTTAAGTTGAGTGTTAATGGATCTCCTTCCTTGCCACATTCAAAACAAAAAATAAGGTTATCATTCACTAGCCCTGTATTCAAGACAACTGAACAAGGAGCATCTGAGCTTCTCATGATACTTCATGACAAAAATTACTTTGAGAAAATATCAGAGGATGTTGCTGAGGTAACAAATGTTACCTCATCAAGTGAGCATGCATGGTTGGTCACTGAGAACAAGAGAAGCTGAAAATAGAACATCCTTGTGAAAAGAAGCATTGCAGAATTCAAATACAGCACCAGAAAGAGTGCTACTGAGACAAAATGAGACTGAGGGAAGATTAGGGGGAAACAGAATAAGAGTTGTGGTATTTCTGAGGGAATGAAAAAAAAGGGGGGGGGGGGGGGGGGGGGGGGAGGGCACCATCTTTTTAACCAGTGATTAGGGAGAGCTCAGGAAGAACAACAGCTCATCTTTAGTAACATAATCTTGCAAGGTCAAGCAGAAGGAGCCAGCAACGAAGGGCAAGAGATCTTTATGCCTTTTTCGGTCATGCTCATCATCTAATGCTACCAGTGACTAGCTCCGGTGAAAATGTTCCAAGAATCTTATGCTTAATCCCAAGCCTATTAAAGGACCAATTACTTACATGGAGAAAGGCTTGACTGAACTTTATCTACCAGCATTGTTTACTATTTCTTTCAACCACAACTAGGCATTAAAGTTGCACCACACTGCTTGAGAAGATCTGGTCATTCACTGAGTGCCACTGCCTCATCTCTGAGGCTGTCTCTGACTGTCTTCTGACCTTGAGCTCAACTCATCCATCTCATTAAAATGGGATAAAATTAAGCTAGCAAAAACGAAAGAGCTCACATTGGCTCATTCTGCAGCTGGAGGAACTACAGAGAACTGCAGAGATGGTGCAAAGGAAGGAATAGAACATGTAGCTGATAATGGGCTGGAGAGAAAGGTGCAAATGGATCTGGTTCGCTTTTTGACAGCTGAATGGTGAACATTCACCTTTAAAAAAGAGGGCAGCTACTTTGCACAAAATCCCTGGGCTAGGCTTTAAGATTTTAAAAAGAGATATGAGAATTCCATCCTTAAGTAACAAGTAATATTCAATTATGACATAGAAAAGACAAGAGGTGCTGATATTCCACAATGTGCATTACAAACATGATGGAAAAGAAGATAAAACATGAGAAGTCATCACTGAAGTCAGGAATTGGCTTACACTATTCTCTTTCCTTAAAAAGGAGAATGGGGTGCTTTGTTTTCTGAATATAAAGTTTGAAGGAGATCCGGTGATAGAACAACAGACATCCTCTCCCCCTGGAAATAATGAAGACAAGATGATGAGAAATGTTTTAAAAGGTGGGTTAATGTTGTACTAAATTTCAGGTTTTGTTTAATTCTCGAACTGCAAAGGGTAAGCCCACCATTTTGTCTTCCTTTCTCGCTTTCATTTTCCTTCACGTCTTTTTGACTTTGCCAGCAGAGGGAGCAAACGTGGAAGAACAAGAATATAGGAAGAAGGAACTGATCTCGACTTCGATCTTTGCAGCAAAAACAAGGACCAGTTTCAGCAGCTACTGTGCTGTCAGAATATCTACAGCACAAACAAACTTGCTTCATCCAACCCTCTCCGTTCTTGGCAGCAAAACGGCAGTTGTGGACCTGCCACTTCCTTCAGTCCTGCCTTCCTCTCAGCCCTCTCCATTGACAGACCCAAACAGAAAACTGTGCTGGAATTCTCTAGCTGATGACATTTTGAATTCAGCTGCACATGGCTTCCAACCCTCCATTCAGCCTTCCTTACGTTACTTCACTGCATTTGAACCACTGTGGGACCAGCTCTGGGCTTTACTGTAAATCTAGACCCATCTAGCTTATTTGTGCAAAATGCAAACTCCCAAGGGAATTCACATTTGAGTAATGCAGTGATGGTTTTGATCTACTGGAGAAGCTTTTCCATTCACCAACCTGCTATAAAAAGGTTTGATATGCTAAGGTCTCCTTCGTGACAATATTTATAAGCCATTAAAGGTTTTATCTCAGATTGCTAGTGCTCTCTTAAAACACCTGCTTTTCTCCTGCTCCCTTATTTTTACCTGTTCACAGATACAACCCTCTGCAGCACTCCTCTACAACCAAACAAGGTTTGGAAGGAAAAGAACAGAATCAAAGATCTTAGCTCTGTTGCTGTATCTGTACAAATCTACCAAATACTCATGAATGCTCCTAGGTTTGAGCTGGTAAATTGTTTTTTAGAGAGCATACAGAGAGATTACAACAGATGGAAGCAAAGTCATTAAATATGTCCTTAAAGTTGATAAAGCTGTGCAGAACCACATCAGATATTCACCAGTGACTCTTTCCACCTCATTCTGATGATACTATACTGAGCAGTACATGAGCTCAAGACAAGAGTTTGGAAGATAAAAATCCTTTTACATGCAAATGATATCCTCTTACTTGGTACAGTCCCAGATCAGTTTACTCTGTATTGCATTCTCACTTTATTGAATAAATTGAATAGAATAGATACATTCAACATTCAATATTCTATTTTATATTCATTACAGAATATATTGAATGGAATAAATTGAAAGGACTGGTCAGCTCATTAGATGGGTAGGAAGCACTCCCTCCAGAAGGCCATGAGCATGAGAGCAAAGGATCTTCAAATGTGTTGGCATCCAATTTCCAAAGGAAATTCACAGTCAAGGTTAACCTGGCCCTATTAATTATGTAGTTAGTGACTAAAATAGATAGTGGAGCTACTTCTTTCTGCCTGTGGAAAAGTAAACATAATTAAAATGAATGCTGTCCCTGGTAACTTGTTTATTTTTAACTCTCTTCCCGACATTTATTTTAGCAAAAGTAGCATGTTGAGATTCTCCTTGTGAGACACTGGCAACCAGATCAGAAATTCCCTACAAGCCCTATACAGGGATTTAACCTCTGAGCTCTACAACCCCTATACAGAGAATTAATCTCTGAGTGGGTGGTCACCAAGAGCCCAGGGATAGAGCTAAGATTACTTGTCTGTCCTCTAAGTCACCACCCAAGATCCTGTCTGTTTGTCTATACATTAATATTATCTACAGTACTCCTCAAGAATACATCTTGATTGGTAGATCAGAGAAAGTATGCAAGGACTTAAAAACTGCTATCTCTGCAAGTCAATTCAGACCTAGATTGCCAAATACAAGATTACCAGCCTATAAAAAGCATGTAGCATTTATCTCACACAGGTAATTACCATGCTGCAACATTGATTGTTGTTTGCTATGAAGCATGAGAATATCTCATCTTTCAATGCACCTTGTCAACAATACGCATAATTGTAGATCTAGCCAATTTTCACTATGATTGCAGTATGTGTGATAAAGAGCTTCCACTGACAACCCACACTGAAAACTAATGAAAAACATAAAATGCAGTACCATGCTCCTGCATCTGACTTCTACGTACAAACTTCACATGGATCACTGAGTCTCTAGTGAAACTGCCTAAAACAGTTCCCAGTTGGTTCAATTAAATTTGAGGCTTAATTTTCAACCACTCCTCAGAAGATTTCGTGAATGGCACTCAGCAAACCTTAACTCAAAGGACTACCTCTAAGCTCTGACATAGTCAACACTTTCAAACTCGTATGTCAATGAGCTGCCTGAAACTCGAGCTTGGAAATAATCTAACTTGATGACATCTGTTTGGGCATTCAGTCTTAGGACTTTCCTGACCTTGAAAATTACTGAAACCTGATTCAGAGGTAACACTGTTACAACTGATACTTACAGCTGAATGCTTCACTATCATAATTTCTCATGTAATTAAGTTTCATTTCTCAATTTATGAAATACTGTCCATATCTGGTTTAGCTCATAGCTTCACTTGAGTGATCTCTGACTTTCTCTGAACACCTGATGACACTGTGTGGCAATGTCAAGACCTGCTACAACCAACTGACAGTATGGTTGGACCTACCATGCACAGTCTTCAATCATTTGCTAGCACTTTGCTGCACAGAAAGGAGCATGGTCTGCCAGCTTTGTTCTCCCCACCATATGCTACATTGGCCAACATGCAGTTCCTTGCAGTTACATCCAAAATTTTGCATTACTGATGCTGAATAACAATGTCCTACCATACATCTATTCTGAAAACACAGGAGCCAAAAGAGTCTTAAGTATCAAAACTTTGCCTAACCTTCTCTATTTAAAAATCTGTTCAACCCTTGTCAGATTTGCCTAATATTCTGACATCTCATATGGTCAGCCCTGCTGTATGATCTCATTTAATAGAAGAAAATACAAACCTTGCTGTAAGTAAACTGTTGAAAATTCTTCCATTAGGCTCCATGTTTTATGCTGTGATATTCCTAAAATACTTCCAGGTTGCTTGAAGCTAGACTGCTGCAATCACACTCTGTTATAGCATAAGGAAAATCTTAACTGCAGACACAGGCTATGATTCACAACATACAACATAAATTTCCTAACCAGATGAGGTCTGTGTGCACCAGATTCTATTTCTGAAAATGCTGATATGATCAGATATGCATACACCAGTACTGCTAGTAATATTATATACATGACTACTCCATCACTGAGCATGTTAAACAAGCAGAAGAAGCCAAGGCAAACAGATGTTTTCAAAGAGACCTAGCATAAGCATTAGAATTAAGAAACCATTATGGTTTAAAAATGAAAATTACTGTCCAGTTGTTAAATATCTCAGCCTCATTTGTCAGTAGCATTCAGATCAAGCATCCTGTCCCCTGACCAGGTGTCAAGCTACTCTGCTGAGTGGTCACATTCTTACTCCATGTTCTTTGCAGGTTATCAGGTCCACACGTATTGAGTGAATCTACCTCCTAAGAAGGCACAGGAGTCCTAGATGTATAGGGAATGTTGCTGTGAAACAGAGTTAGCATTTCAGTTCACAGTGTGCTAACTGCTTCATACTGCCTCCATCAAAGCTAGTTTAAAATCAGCCCGGCATCAATTGCAGAGGTGGAAAATGGAAAAAAGAGGCTTCTGTATTGTTATTTAATAGTATGGTGAGCTAAAACAAGAAATACACAAACCTTTTGTATGAATCATTTTGTTTTCACATGATGGTGATACTATTTGCAGCGCACGTGGAAAAAAATTGAAATGTACAGGTTGTAATTTATCCCCAAAGGACTACAGTGGTGCTACAGACCTGCTGAAAATTACACACATCTTTAACCTAGGCCAGCAGTACCATGAGCAGATAAAATAATGACTAATGGCTTATATTTACATTGCTGACTTGTCTGGTCACATCAGGTATTTGTATTGATGCACATGTGTATTTGCAATATTGTAGAGGAAGTGTTCACTATAGAACCAGAAACTGAATGTCTTCATAATTCTGCTGCTCGTTGCCTCCAGTTAAATCACTTACATTTAGTCAGAGTTCCACCTGAATCATGACAATGTTTGTTGTTATTTACATAGCAATTAAAATTAATGAGATAAATACAGAATTAGAATGACCATTTTTTATTCATCGAAAGTTTTCAGTGTAGTTTTCATGTAGGATGTGTACTGTAGTCTGCAAAAAAAGTGAGCCACTTTCTTCTGTTCATATCTGTGCGAGTATAAGTTCTTTGCACATAAACACAGGTTTTACTAAGCACATCTTTCATGTACGAGATTTTCAAGGATTGGCTACTGTAAATATACATTTTAAATTCTTTAGTCCAGCTGCTTAAGCTCTTTTTCTGTTTAAAACGCATTTTGTTCCTTAACTGATTCCACTGGACTGAGATACAGTGTAGTTTATCAGAATCTGGCAGCGAGTGGCTTGCTTCATTATTAACATCAATATCTTTCAGTTCTGTTACCAGATGCTTAACTGTTACAGGAAGTTTGTGTAAAACCAATTACAATGAAATCAAAGCAGAAACCACTGATATGGTTTTGTTTACAAAGGCTGAAGTCTGATATGTTATTCATTTGACAACTGTCTCATATTCAAATCACAAGCCTTTCTACATGTAATCTATCTCACAAGCCCTGAAACAGACCTGAAGACAAACCAACAGCACTGACTTTTTCCTCCATTATTTGAATATACAATTAATAAAAGGCTATAAATGACTTATTAGGTGACACTAATGGCTAAGCTGGGAGTCGTGCATACAGTTTCTTTAAGTCCACAATGAATGTTTTGTGCCAGGTCAGATCTATGTGAAAGGACATGAAGGAGGGGCAAAACAAATATTCTTGACTATTAATGTAGTCACTAAAAATGATTGAAAGTCAGTGGGCAGAAGCCTGTAGATAGGGACAGATTTATTTCATTCCATTTCCTAAAGGGAACAAGAATCAGAATATATGATAACAGTGAGGAGACCACAGCTCTTTGGAAAACTTAGGAACACGCTTTATGCAGAATAACATCAGTGAGCTGCAGTTGTCAGCTCACTTGTAGTGGCAGACTAAATGAGGATGGCTGAAGTAATTACTGTTCCCAGCTGTCTGCTCACTCATTGCAAGGAGAGCTTCAAAGGCTGTGTAAAATCTACAGCACCCAGAATGGTTCATAGGTGACTGTTAGGGTAAACTGAAAAAAATCAGAGCTACTTTGTTGCAATGGACAAGACCGTTTCCCTCAGAGGATAACATTTGTTTCTGCTCTATCTCCCTCAAAAGGAATCTCAGCCACAGACCAAGGCAGGTGGCAACAGCTTCTGCTCTTTCTGTTTAGTTTGTTACTACTTGTGAATCAACATCCCTATTAATAACATCAGCACCAGCATCCCCCCCAGCAATTCACCTCTGCTGCCTTTGTGAGCAACCCTGCTCAGAGCCTAGATTTGGCCAGCTCCTGAGTGACCCAGGACTTTGGTGAAATGTCAGCATCTCAAGGAAGCAGAAGAAAAAGACAGCTCTGAGATAGTGGAGGAATTGCAACATTAATGGCCTGGAGCAAAAATGACAAACATGCCATTAGTACAGCAGGTTGAGACTGATTTCATTTTACACAGCTCACCACTATTTTAGCCATCTACATGTACACACATAGATGCACAAACACACACTTATATTATTCCTGGGTAACATTAAGGTCTGTGTTAGTAGGTGGCTGCTTGTTAAATGTGTTTGAAAGGATCTATTCAACTCTCAGCAAGCAAAAATTTTCTTTCTCCTGTTCTATAAGACTGCTTTTTTATTTTCTTTTTTTCCATTTAAATATTAGTTCTGCATTTTGGAATGAACAAAACCTACTGAGAGAAGGAAAATACTGCCCCAGCAATGAAAAGTAGAAGAAAGTGGTAACAGGAAGAGGGAAAAGGACAGTAAGGCAGAACAGGGAAATCTTCATGAAGAACCCTTAAGTGAAAGGGCATGTACCTCAAGATCATTCTGAATCAATAACTCTGATCATACACTACAAATAAAAAAGACCATATGTTTCCACATTGACTGAAATGGACATGACTGCTATGTCAAAGGCCACTTAGTTCAATGGCTGTGACAGTAGCCAGTAGCAGATGTTTCAGAAATAATAAAAGAAATAGAGAAAAGAACGCTACTTCTACTGATGTTTCCCCCCAGGTGCCACAGACTGGTTATTGCAAGGTTCTTCTATGAGCATCTTTGCACACTGTTGGACTCCCTTCCCAGGTCTTTTCAGAAACTGAATGACCCCAGCCCAGTTGTCTGAGAAACTCCATTGGAAACATCAGATTGTTCCAAACATCTGCTTTCATTTCCTATTAGTCAGCTGCTAATACACAAAAATCCCTTCTCTTCTATGCACTGGGAGCTTAATTTCCACAGGAATCTTTTGTGAAGGTCTCTGTTGAATGACTCTTGAAAATGCAATCCACTTTGCTGATAACCAGAGAATTTTAAAAATGTGACCTTACTGACTCCTTTGGGGTATTTTATTAGATTTATGAGACATGACACCCCTCTAGTATTTATCTATGTATACTCTAGCATAAATTCCACTAATTTGCATGCTATGGAGGTTACACATAGAAGTCCTTGAAACATAGTGGGAGTCTTTCCTTCTCCATAAAGGTAAGTTGAAGCAAAGGAACTACAGAGCAACCAGGAACTGTAATGTCTGAAGTGTTTTAAATTGTGCTAAGTACTTTGAAATGAATCAGGCAATAGTATAAACAATGAGAACATTTAGCATGGGCAAGCAGATTGAGAGTGTGTCACATTAGAAATTATGGAGAATTTGATGAAAACACAAATCTTTTCAGCAACACAAATTACAGCCTTGCTAGTAATCCTGCTAGTGGGACTGCAGCTTAGGGATGGTATTGCTTTTTCCCATGTCATCCCTACCTGGCTACTGCCCATCTCTGTTATTTCCAGGCTTTCTTGCCCAGTCAGAGGGAATGGGCTTTTCAAAGAGCAAACAGGACAGAGAATTGAAGAGCTCAACCTTTCCTTGTTTCAGGAAATCAGACATCTGAGGTCCGCATTCAGTCTCGCCAAAGACCTATTTTAAAGCTTCAAAATCATCACTGACAAAAAGCTTCCCTAATATGCTGCCTGAATTTTCTTTTTTAACACAAGTCAGTTGCTCCACATTATACAATTATCTGCTCTGCAGCCCCACAGAATTTCTTTCCTTTTGTATCCCCAAAATACATGTAGATACAGATATTCTTCCTTTCATTCTTTCTATGATGCACTAGAAAATGTATTATCTACACAGAAGTGACAATTCAAGTCATACTGTGGTTTGGTTTCATTCTGTGAGATCTTTGACAGAATAGGAAGTCAGAGGCAAAGGCAGATTATAGGTCTCTGTATTGCTAAGATTCAGGAGTTTGTGGGAGTTAGATATTAGTGCTGGGTTCCTTTCATACTGTTATTTTTATCTCCCTGGTAGCACACAGATACCTAAGGGCTTGCAATCAATTGCATGAGGTTCAGCACAGCCCTTACAGAAGTAGTGTTCCTCTGAAGATCACGGAGAAGGATTTAGATAATATTAATTACACAGTTACATAGATAAACAGCCATGGTAGGGCAAAGTCTGGACAGAAGTAATTGATTGCTTAATTTAATAATCACTGTGACATCAGTGACAAGTACACACCTCAGTCATTGTATCCTCCATTCAGAAGCTTGGGCAGATGTTTCAGAGCAGCCCTACAAATGCACATGTACGTAATAGGCACTTTCCTCTTCTGTTGGTGCCACTGCTTCCCCCCACGCTCCTCCCTTCTTCATTTGTCTTCTTTCATACTTCAAATCTATATTTGGTTCCTTATTTGTCTCTGAATCCAGTCAGCTTGCAAGCAATTTCATTCAGTTGCTAGCACCATCCTAATATTGTTTCCTTTCTTCTGCCTTTTTACCCTTAAATCTGGCTAAAGGCTTTTCTTCAAGGCATTGCTCTGGAAATACCAGACATTTTTAGGTAGGCTGAATGCATTCATCCCAAAAGTATGTTATTTTCTTCAGATGACTGCTACTGAAGATGGGACATTTGGATGGTGTGACCTCCTTGTTCTTTCTCACTAATGTTCACAGTTAATTTGTGTGATCTGGGGGACAGGCAGAGCGGACTGGGAAGAGGAGATAAATATCCACTGCAAATATGAAGGAGGCCGACAACAGTGAAAACAGTGAAGAGAACTAGGAACAACTAATCCTGAAACCAAAGCATTTGGATTTACAAATTAACGTAATTTTACTATTTTTGTGACTGCCACAGCATGTGACCTCAACCATAAACAAAGAGAATGGAAATTAGGTTTAAAATGGAAAGCTATGTACATGGTTCCTGTTATGTCACTCCCTCTGTCAGAAAAAGCAGAAATACTCTGCTTAGATTTCTCAAGATACTAAACATGTGGTAGTTGTCTCAAGTCTTGTTAATACAGCCATGAATATGCCTTCTGAGGAGCAACTATGCTGTCTTTATTTATTTATTTTATATATATATATAAATATATATATATTGTGAGTTGAAAGCACATCTGCCTTTTGCATTTTCCCACTTAGAAAAGTATGTAGTTTGAAGAAATTTTCCAGTTTCCTTATTTAATTGATTCAGAGTAGGCTTAGTATCAGCAGTTCTAAGTGGGTGAGAGAGCTGGACATAGTCACCTATGTCAAGGTGCTTGCAGGAGTCAATATTTGCTGGAGTAGCTCCTGTATTTGTTTAATATGATAACATGAAGAAGGAACATTAGAATGTATCATAAAAACTGCAACACATCTCATTTTACCAAATAACATTTTAACTTGCATCCATATCAATGCAAAGCAGGTGCCATTTCAAAGTCAGAACATTGTCTATAGTCTAAAAGAAGGTTGTTAAAAGATCCCACTGACCACAGTGATGAAATACAAAAATACTATCAGTGTTCTAATTTCTCTTTAGTGACAACTTTTTGTCTGCTTGCTTTTCAACTTTGGAGATACTTACAACTTCTAAACTACAATTTATAACATCAATCACTCACATCTGCTCACTGTGGTTACAACTCTGTCTTTGATTATCTGTTATCATACCTTCCATCTTTGTTTAGTCAAGCAGGAGCTGAGGGCTGTTTTGAAACTGAGTTGAGTAATCAAAATGCAGAAGGAAAAAAAAAAAAAAAAAAGCAAGAAATAGTTTAAAAGTATATGCTATTTTGGCTCACAAATGGCTGTCTTTCTCCCATAGGGTGCCACACATCTGTTCCAGTTCTATTACCTCATATCCCAGGATTATCTGTTCTGTTTCTGAGTTGTGGCTCTTGGATCTGCAATACTATGCTTGATATTGATTTGATTCATGAAATATTATCTTTCCAATCATAAGTTAATTCATCTTTTGAAAAAGTAGTGTCCTACTTTCAAATGAAATTATTTTTAAAAATCACACTTCAAAACATCAAGCACATATCCATTTGTCTGCCTTCACAGAGTCTCCGACATCCTAAAATTATTTTAGATAGCCATCATATGATGCAAAATCATCCCCTTTGAGAGCTGTATTAAAGACAAGTAAGCTTATCAAAATAATACGAGAACCAGCCCAACCCTTCACGTTAACCTCAAAACACCATCAAATTGAAGTTTGAATAAGTTCAGCCAGTCCTTGCATGTTTCTCTCACCCACAAATATTTTAATGTACCTCAGTATATCTTGATTTTAGAGAGAATTGGGAAGCAATGGAAGAAACTTGCTATTCAGCAGGCACCATAATACATATAAGGCAGTCTACTTGCCATATTTTTCATTCTAATCACTGAAAGAAGTGAAGACACAACCTTTATGAAATGTCAAAAACTATGGATAAATTTAAGAAAAGCAAACAGTAAACTTCAGTCTTTACTTGGTTCAAAATCACAATGTGATGCATGAAAAAGAATCAGAGCAATAAGAACAAAACAAAAACAAAAGCAAAAACAATTCAGTTAGTAGAATGAAAATGAAAGACTTAAGACTTTTAACAGCCATATTAGAGACTATTATGTGAAAGACCTTATGCAAATACCTAGTGGGAATTTATGTATAATATTATCCTCTTGCCTTTCTGTGTGTAGCAGTCAATTATTGATTAGTCTACATGCTCATCTGTGAACAGGATTAGTAAATAAGGGGAGTTTCCCTGCTTAATTCTATAACTAGAAATACATTTATTTTTCTTCAGTGTACATAATCACTAGATCGTATTTTAGAATTGAAGACAGTGGTAAACGTGCCTGTATTCTCTGTCAAGACTGGACCTGCTGAAATTTCTGACTGGAAAACAGGCTCCAATACAGAAGGTTGCAAAACAGAGAAATTATGTGCAGCCATAAAACACCAAAACTGACCTTCCATTTTGTCTATGGATACAAGAAAAGCATCACATGAAAATGTAGCAAGTTGCTCAATGGGAAGATTCCTGATAATTGCAAGCATCTGTCACTAAACTGGGAGTCAGTCCCCATGCGATGGTCTCAGGGATGATAGTTACTGATTATCACAGGGAGTTTACTAAGAGTAAAGCCAGTGTTATGCTTATTATTCCTAACTTGACTTAGTAAATCTGTTTTTCACTCAAGACCTCAAGAATCAGTCTAACAGGGTTAATAGGTGCTCCTTTGTACACTCCAAGTGCTTTGGATATGTTTTGTATGCATCTTACAAGCAAGTAGAGAAAAAAGAATAACACAAGCATTGTTGTTGAACAGTGTACCAGAGAATGAAGGTCTAATTTAAATATGCCAGGTGCTCTCTTGACTTTGTTTTCAGTCTTTCAGATGACTGTTTCTAGTGAGAAAGACACGTAACACTGTCTTCTCCTCTTCTCATTTTTGGTACTTGGAGTGGATCAGTATTGCTCAGCTGCATGAGTGTCTTCTAGAACTCAGGTTTCATGAACCATGTTGAGACAGAAATTTTTACCCCCATAACAAACCAATGTTGTCTATGTGGAAGGCTATTTCTCTCATTTGTGTTCAGAAGTTCATGTTTGCCAGTTGATTGATGCCTTAGATCCTGTCTCTAAATGGAATAAATGGCTTCAGCCTTGAGAACTGTGGCTGGATCATTTTGAACACAGGCACATTGCCCTACTTTGCATTTACTCATATGTGTAAAAATGATAGCATTATCTTCAGTGGTGCATACCAGCTCCAGGGGCTGACACAGCTAATGGACATGTGTGGAGATGCAGGCAAGCTGGGATGTGGCAAGTTTCAGCATGCTGGTTGAGGACATAGCAATTTCTTATTTGCTGAACTTCTGCATTTATGACAGCTCATTTGCCAGAGCAACTGTGTGGGAGACTGCTTTTGATTTTCCTCTGTATCTCAGAGTAGTATGCTAGCCAGCAACACTGCAGCTCTTAAAGAGTGTTTTCCAGCACAATGACATATTTTAAAGATGACAGCATTATGAACTGTTCCAAAGGAGCTATTTGGCTTTTAAGATGACTGCTCTAGAAAGAATTCTCTGGCTCAACAGCACCAGGAAAAGGGCAGGGGAAATACAGATGCTGCAATCTGGTTAAGGAAATGACAAGCTCCTGTGCTGTAGTACTTAAGCCTGGTCTCTAGCCGACACCATTTATGAGCTGTTACATACGGCTGCAATCACACACAGGCTCAGCAAGGCTTTCCATAGGGCTCACATTTGTTTTCACATTCCCTTTGTAAATGAGTTCGTAATGTGGTGCAAATGGTAGCAAATGGACATTAAATGAGGCTTGTATGTGGACTGATCCTTTGTAAATATATAGGCTATTATGAAAGCAAATAATAAGAAGTCAAACTAAGCAACAGCAGCCTCTGCAACAGAAATGAGTGAAAAAGGAGTTGTTTTACATATACAGCGTTTTGAAATGTGGGTTTCCTGTTTAAACTGTCTTCACTCCAGCCTCAACTTCTCTCTTCATACTAAGCCTACAACATATTTTATATTGCCATGGATACTTTGGATGGAAGACAGTGTGCACTAGCAATCAATTTTTCCGCAGGAAACCATTCCAAGAACCTGTCCCACATTGCCAGGCTCATATGTAGTTTTTGCTCAACGGTGCACAATCTTTTTCTAAAGGGTACGACTAGTTGGTACTTCAGCTGCTTGTCTGCAAATTTGGAACAGGCCCAAGGCTTTACCACTCCCCAGAATAATTGCTGCTAACTGCATTTTGCTATCACTTGCCATCCACCTAGGTACTTTTACCTTCCCAAGCAGAGTATGGTAGACTGCAAGAGGAAACGTTCTTTAGGGTACAAAGAAGAAATGTGAGCTGATGTTTTAGAAAATCAGTAGGAGAACAAAAAATAAAACAAAACAAAAAAAACTACAATGATGGCCAAACAGAAGAGAGTTCACATAAATTACACGGAGTTGAAGGTATTTACAGGTCTTAAAAGGGAGTAGGAGGAAGCAGTTCATATGATATAAGCAACCCAAGGCAAAAAAGAAGTTAAAAAAAAATAATAGAACAATCAAAGACAATGGCAATAATAATCAAGGAGTGTAGGCAAACTACACTTAGAACTTTTACTTACCTTAGCAGTCAGGAATGTGAGCCTTTCTTTCTCAGTATTTATTCCTCTTCTTTACCTCTTCTCTAGCAATTTGTCCCATCCAGTGCTCAACTTCCCTCAGGGCTATATTCAGTTAAGTGCTGCAAGGTTATTTGAGTCTTCTATCACACTTCTCCCTCAAAGGAATAGCACTGTTATTTCTACACTTTTTGGAGATGAGGTCAGTGGAGTTCCAGAGGTGGTGGACAGAGGTCTTCTCTTCCCTTAGGAACTCTCATCCCCACGTAGTGTGATCTCTGCAGAGACTGGCCAAGGTTCTCCTCGAGCAACAGGAGTGTGCAGTGACTTCCTTCTCTCCTTTCCTCCAGCTGGAGAACAAAGCAACTAATTCTCTGGAATGGTCCGTTCCTTCAGGCATCCAGTGGCAACGCACACAAAACCTTTGCAGCCTTAGATCTGCTATGGCCCTTTCCATGGTCTTTTCCTAGAAAAAGAGAGCCATAAGTCAGAAAACTGGAAGGGAAATGAGGCCTGGCCTAACCCATCTTCTTCCCTGCTGCTGGAGCAGCCAGCAATGTTCTACGTCGCAATATCCCAGCTCCTGAAGACAATGATTTGACAGCCAGCAGCACAGCATAGAATTATAGAATCATAGAATTGCCTGGTTTGAAAAGGACCACAATGACCATCTAGTTTCAACCCGCTGCTACGTGCAGGGTCACCAGCCACCAGAACAGGCTGCCCAGAGCCACACCCAGCCTGGCCTTGAATGCCTCCAGGGATGGGGCATCCACAAACTCTCTGGGCAAGATGTTCCCTTGTGTCATCAGCCTCTGTGTGAAAAAATTCCTCCTAATATCCAACCTAAACCTCCCTTGTTTCAGTTTAAAACCATTCCCCCTTGTCCTATCGCTATCCACCGTTGTAAACAGCTGTTCCCCCTCCTGTTTATATGCTCCCTTCAAGTACTGGAAGGTCAGAATGAGGTCTCCAAGAAGTCTTCTCCAAGCTAAACAAAGCCCAGTTCCCTCAACCTTTTCTCATAGGAGAGGTGTTCCAACCCTCTGATAATCTTAGTGGCCCTCCTCTGGACCCACACCAAGGGGTAAACATCATTCCTGTACTGGGGGCCCCAGGCCTGGACACAGTACTATACATGGGGCCTCACAAGAGCTGAGTAGAGTGGGAAAATCACCTCCCTCTCCCTCATGGCCACTCCTCTTTTAATGCAGCCCAGCACACAGTTGGCCTTCTGGGCTGCAAGCGCACTGCTGCTCATGTCCAGCTTCTCATCCACCAGGACGCCAAGGCTGTGCCAGGTTGTGTGTAACAGGGCACAAGGTTAGTATTGTGGATACTGCCATACTGAAGTAGGAGAATATATTCGATGGTTGTTTACTATTGTCATCAATTTGAGTACCTCCAGTTTAAAAGTCAACACTACAGATTCTGCATATAACCTCACTTTTTCATCACCACTTTTTTATTCACTGACTTTCAGTGCAAAACCTGATCTAACACAGAAAGTACAATAACAAGAATGCATATTTTGGTACAGGTTGTTTTACATAATTCTTGTTAAACTAAATCAATCTGTGGTAAGATCGATTCATTATTCCAAGGTTACAGAGTTCTTCCATAAAATGGAAATCCCAAGCAATTTTAATAACATACTTTCCTATATTCCCTTCTATTTGAACAACAGTTCTTTTGGGTGTGCAGAGAAGTGTTGATTTGCAATGCTATACAGTCATTTCAGACATTCCTTTTGCTGTTCTCTGTCCATCTACCTATAGCAACCTTAACAGACTTGACTAGAAGTACTTGGTAATGTATAGTCACTTGTAGTCTGCTCATTTCTCAATCTGCCAATATCTTAGAGCAAATTTTCATTTTGCTACTTACAGTTCAATACAACTAATAGTTGTGGTACTTTTCCTTCCCTCTACATGTTGTAATTCTCCCCACATCCTTCCCAGGGGAAGCATCTTGTCCTCCTGGCTTGATCACATTAAATGCCTATTACTACAGGAGTGAAAACTCTTTAAACCTTTGTAAAACAGCCTTTAAATCACTGTGAACCGCTACCTTACACATCTTAGACTTTTAAAGGTGTATCTACTCCTTTCCTTAAAACTCAGCTCCCCAAAACAGGCTTTCTGTTAAATGTAGTTCATCTTGGATTCTGGAGGAAGCTTTACTGACAAGGATGCCTCTTACTTCTTCGTTAGGCCTTGCCAGCATACATTCCATTTTTTATATGGCTTTTACCATTGTTTCCTAAATATTTCTAAAACTTGCTCTCTAGTTCCTGTTCGATTAATTGGTCACACACGGAACTCCCTCCAATCTCCATGCATATCAAGCAGCCGAATGCAGACTGTTCCCCAGATCAGATCCATTAGGGAGTGTTTAGATCATTTGATTGCTGCTATGGATGTAGAAGTAAGCTGATATAGCCAGACACTGAAGCCATATAGCATGCCCATTATAGAGTATGTACTCTGTGGCATGAAATAGTAACTGTAGTATCTGAAAACACGAATCATGACTCTTCAAGTGCTACTGAAATCCAGCCTTTCTAACAAATTTGTAACCTTCCTGAGTATCCTGCTCTGGACAGTACTTAGCTGTCCTGCTTTTCCATCAGCTGAATCTAGGACTTAATTAAAATCTCCCCATGGAAGATGATTTCCTCTTTCTTGAAGGCTACAAGAAATACAAAAAGTTATACAAGAACATGAAAAAGGAAAGAGGAAACATTTAAGATAGCAATTTTTGTTCATTTTTACCTGGGGTAACTTTTGATCAGAAGCATCTGACTCTTTCATCTAGCAAGTACCTTTTAAAGACGAGCAGAATATATTAACCCAATAAAATAGCCACACCCTTCTCCCACTCATCAAAGGAAATGGCTCAGTTCTCATGCTTTTCACACAGATTTTTCTTGTACTGGAACAATAGTAGGTATAACACTCAGTTTGTGAAATCCTCTGGATGACAGAGCCTTTAGAAAACTTTTGAATGTAATTTTCCTTGGTTCTCCCATTCAACCAGTATTATTTCACTCTTCCCCATTTTCA
The DNA here is from genome assembly GCF_054131305.1 of Coturnix japonica. NCBI lineage: Eukaryota > Metazoa > Chordata > Aves > Galliformes > Phasianidae > Coturnix > Coturnix japonica. Next base: position 75,455,068 of record NC_140664.1, read on the forward strand.
AAGTATTCTCTCAGCGCAGACATTACAAATAGTTATAAATTGTTGAATATACAGTAATAAGGATTTTATTTTAAAACTAATTGCACTATTTACAGAAGACATTCAAAATCTAGCTTACTTCTAGGGTTCAATGTACTGTGATCTGTTTTGTTTTTTGTGGGTTTTTTTGGTCCCAAAGCATTTCCTAGTATATATTACAGCCCTAAAATTGCCAACAGAAGTCACAATCAGCCAGAACTTATTTCCTCATCAGCATTTTCTGACTGTAGAATCACTTCTCTTTGTCACCCTTTTGAAACCCCAAAGCAGGAGATTAAATTCACTTCTACTATTTTCAGTGATGTTCCATCTTCCATTGCTTACTCTTTCCTTTGTATTATTTTTAACTGTTAATCAAATCCTCTTGAATACTCACATTTTGATGTATTTGCTGTCTTACCCCCGTCCTTTAATTTCATCTTTGTGTTGGCGATAGGAGTTTGCTATCTGACAACACAGCGGTGTAGTTCCAGTTTTTAATAGGACTCAGGTTGTATTTCCAGACTGTTCTTGAACCGCAATCACTTCTTCAGGGATTTAATCTCTTCGTTTTTATGATGCGTCCTTGATACATAAAAAGTTATTTGAAAGGAAAAGCCTGTACTTTGTATTTACTGTTCTAAAGCAGGCCTCAACGCTGTTGACTTCTTCCTTTTCTGTTAAAGTAGCCAGTGATGGATACTGAAAAACAGCTGCTTCACCTCCTCCTCCCCAAAGAGTCTACAGTCGTCTTCAGAATGTTATCCATTTTGAAGAGCACCATCTTCATATAAGGAATTTGTTGGCAGGGCACAGAGAGCTTTCTGGGCACCATCTACAGTAATTGTTGAATTTGTTTTCAGTTGAAGATGTTAATTTTTTGCCTAAAGCTTAAGGGAATTCCCTTCTTTACAACTCCTCTGAACTTCTCCTCACTCTTACTTTTCTTTCCTTATTTTTCTCCACAATTCACTGCTGGTTTTATTCTTCATCAAATCTTGATTTATTTTACAGCTTTGTTCCTCACTGCAAGATTTTCCACCCTTCTTGCTGTTTTAGGCCAGTGACCTTGCTCATTAAATACTTCCATCAGACTTAACCACGCAAATCCTTGCTTCTGTGGAAGAAGTTAGAATTCTGCTTTTTTGATACGTGAATGGTGTTAACTCATCAAAGTCTTTTCCAGTAATGGGGCTTGCTTTTGTTATTTTCTGTTTTCTTTCACCCTGCAGCAACTATGTCTGATAGCACATGCACAGTGTGCAATGCTGTGTGAAGATCTCTGGGTATTTTCTTGGCCAGGGGTGAAAGGGTAGGAGGACATATACAATAGCTTTTTCAGCGTAGTCCCCTGAACAGAAGGCAGGGAGCAATGACATCTGCAAATCATCCCATCTCCTCTGTAAAGCTCCCACCTGAGCAGTGCTCCACTTCCACAACACTTGGTGGTCCCCTAACATCTGAAATGCACTCATGAATTCAAAATTACTTCAGCTGAAGTTGGTGGCAGGATTCAGCCACTGAAGAAGTGTAAAAATGCACAACTTTGGGTGTCTTGTTGTGGGACGGCACAAACAGCAACTGTAGAAGGACAACATGCAGAGGCAGTGACAAGCTTAATTTGATTTCTGCACAGAACAATTTGAATCGCATAGCTTTCTTGTTCACAGCTATTTCACACCCCTAAACAACTATGATTCCTCTGAAGAGAAGGAACACTTAAATGGCAACTCTCTGCTTGAAGGGCACACAACAGGAATAGGGTGCAGTATTTTGCTCTCTGCATATCTTAGGCAGAATGTGGATTCTGCACAGCTCCTTACTCTGATCAATTACACAGCTCTCTGTCTCTGCATGACCTGCACACAGTATCAGTATTCTTCTATTAAAAGAAAAGAGATGTTTACTATCAGTGCTCATTGGGCATCTTCTAACTTAAGTTTCTCATTTTGAAAGAGTACACCCAAAACTTTCCTCTGAAATCACTTTCACAGTCCCCACTGGGGCAGCTGAGGTTGCTCTTAGTTTTGCCAAGGATGACATCTCCAACCGAAAGGAGAGGCAAAGATTCATTTACCTTAGAGGAGCATATAGTCAAGTGATAGGAAATTCTGGCTTGGGATGTGAAATATGAAAGCCCCAAGCTCATGCTATCTCTGATCTACATCAGGACAATACTAGTCACGTGTATTGTGTAGCAGTCTGTGCCATATGATCATGACACCACAGCCACATTTCTCAATGCAGCCTCGGAGGTGGTCAGTAGAGATAGACCACAAGAGGCCCTGAAAGCAAAACTTTTATGAGCAAAGAAGCAGAAAGAGGCAATCAGAGATCAGGCTTTCCTGCTGAAACTGTTTCACTTCATGCAATTAACTAAATATTCACTAGGCCAGAAGAAAGATTTTGAGATTTTACTGGCTTTTTTTCAAAATAAATAAAAAAAATAAATAAAAGCAGAAGCTCTTGGCTTGTATGGAATGAGAAATAATTTGAAATTGCAGAATGTTAAAACTGAAGATTATTTCCTGTCCTCTCACCCCCACCCCCACCCCCCACCCTCCAAGTGAAATGGAAAGATGAACCTCTGGGCTATCATTCAGAATGCCTGGATTCCATTCCTGCCTTTCCCACAGACTTCCTCTGTAAATTTCTACTCTCCTACATTCTTCCAGTTATAAAAAAGGGAATATTCCCTTCTTCCTACTAGATACCCAATTTGATCCTTTGCCTGCATAGTTCTGTTTCTGTTTTGCCATTTTCCTTGAAGTGTTCTGAATTTGGACAAATCTTCTATCCTTTCTTAGAATTAAGTTGTCTTCATTAAGAATTTCATACAGTACTAAGAAGAAAACTATCATGCTCTGGACATATTTCAAACTTCATATAGAAACAGAAGCATCTCATGAGATCTTAAATCCAGTTGATTCATCAGCTAGTCTTATTTGAAAGGATTAAGGTCTTTTCAATTATCTCAATTATTTTGCATTTTAAAAAGCAGGAAAATTGGATCATGTGAAAAATAACCACTTCTCAAAGCCACTGTGACTCACCAATCACAGATGAATCAGAGTAGCCAAGCAAACAATCTTTCTGGAACCCTGATTGAAAAAGGCAGAAAGCCTGTGTTTCAGTCCCTTTTGGGGATAAAAAACACGATAACAAGCCTTCTCATGTGAGAACATTCTCTGGAAACAAATGGGCATGTAGCTCTACAAGCATGTAGTAGCCTGATGTAGAAATGTGCTGAAGAGTACAATATTGACCTTAAACTTGAGTACAATACAGCTTTATCTGATGTCATCTAATGACAGCTCCTGATTGTGGTATAGCTGCAGGCTGGGTTTGAACTTGATTCCTCCATGAACTGGTAGATCTGGCATGTCATCTGGGACCACTTCAAACAATCTTCCTGGCCCAGCTGCAGGTTCCCACCCCTGGATCCTGTAGTCACACAGCTGCAAATGGAACTGGCTTCCTGATCTGACAAATATCCATCCACCACGGCGGGGCAGGGGGAGGGGAGGGAAGAAAAAAAAAAGAAAAGAAATTTTAAAAAAAGAAAGGCAGATAAAGATTTGTTTTCACTCAGATGAGAAACTGAACCATTTTGCCCTATGGCCACACAATCATTAGACTAAGAGGAAGGAAGAGTGTGGGAAGTTACAGCTGCGGGTAATGGATGGGGACTGCTCATATTCTTAGCAGCCTGCAGTCACACTGTATTAGGTGTAATGTGAAACTGCACCCTTGGTTGCTAAGAGAGATCCTTGCTAGCTTTCTCTGAAATAGCACACTGGCTAAACCACTCAGCAATACTAATGTACATCACACATGGGTGCTATTACAGGGAAACTCTGCCATTCAGACTTCACTAGGCTGAGCAACTGGGTTAGCAAAATGTTAACTGCTGCTTCCTCTGCTGCTGCTTTTTGCTTTGCCACCATGATATTTTTTGTGTTTGGGTCATACCACTTCAGTGTTTCAGCTGTTCTCTTTGGAATACATCTGAGAGAAACCTACTTAAACTAACAATGACCACATTATGGTGTTAAGAATTTTCACTGAGTCTGAACGATGATATAGAGCCCAAATGCCTCGCTCGGTGATGCTTCATGATTGCTATTACAGAAAGCTTACACATACATTGACAGGCATACATGGACAGACACTGGAATTAAGATATGAGAGCACATGGTACATACATGCTGTTCATTAGTTTTTTAGGATATGTTTTTCCACAGTCAATTAAGATGTGCATGATCTCATGCGACAGATAATTTTAATATACAAATTATTCTCTATTATTTTGGAGATTTATTTGGTAACTCTAAGTCAATTTATATAATTTCTTCCCAGATGCCCATTTGTTCTTGTATGTTCTTCAAATCGAATTGGCAAGTAATTAGTCTTTAATAAAGGATATGACTTTGCAGATGCAAAATAGAATATAAAGCACACTGCAGTGCAGCAGTTTTGTAATATTGAGATCAGCATGAAAACAGAATGCAAAGTTATTTTGTCTATTTAAATTGATGCATACATCAGTTTATGTGAAGTGTTCAAATGAATAAGCATTTCAACTCACTTTGCTCAGTTAATTATAGCAGGTAACTTTAGTGACCACGGTAGTTCAGATTGCAAGATAGTTTCCACGTTCTGACATTACCTTAAGGTGTTCACAGCTTTCTAAAAACACTCACTTCTTGAAGTGAAACTTCTTATTCTTAATTTCTGCCTGGTGGTGATCTATTTTTGTAGAGAGTATCTATGAGATTGCTCCAAGCGTCAAAAAAAGGAAGCTGCAGTAAAAAATATGAGTACTTGTGAGATATTTTACTCAACGCTTCTGAATAGAGTGTTTCTTGAAACTTACAGAACCTACAACCTTATGCAAAGCCCAGGAAAATTAAGGGAAATACCCACAGTAACTGCAGTGGGTTTTAGATCAGGCATACTGCACTTAACAAAGGCAGTTCTCTTTTTTTTTTTTTTTTTTGTTTTAAAAATAATACTTGGTTTCAAATCAGATACATGATAGCGTAAAAATCTCTTGTTGCAAAGGCAGCACGGAAAACTACAGTGGATTGACTGTTTGCTAAACCTGGATATTTGGTTTGCAAAAGACATATAATGAAGTGAGCTATATCTAGCTAGGTGGTATAAGATACTGTTATTTACATCAGTTTAGTTTATTTCTACAAAGGAAGAGAATACACTACAGTGGGATACATTTCTTCATATATTACAGGCCAAATCACTTTATCTATATTGAAAAAGCAAACACACTAAATGGTCTTTCGCAAACCTCACAACATCTTAAAGTCATCATTGTGCTGGTACCAAGCTTACATGCAAAAAATCAGAAGCTAGGAACATCTGAAAGTCCTTGCTGACAATGAATTAATATTTCCCTCTTTGAAGTTTCATGGCACTCTTTCAGCACATGTAGGGCAGGACTAATACCTAGTTCTTTTGAAAAAATCGATTCCTTTAGCCCATATGTAAACCAGACATACAACAGTCAGTAGCTGAATAGCTATTAAGCTTTTGAACTTTCTGGAAAGCTGAAAACACCAGACCAGCTAGTTCTTCAAGCTGAATCTCCGGATAAATCATTTTCTTTGTAAGAATATCTAGCTTTAAGGAGGAAAACCAAATCTATATGTCCTTCTCCCCCACACAAATAGTTAGACTATTATTAAATCCTCAATTAAATTTGCATAGTTGCAACCACAGACAGTTTCAGGAAATGCTAAATGTCAGTGACAGGAGCATCACTTAAGGTGGCCGTCCTTAAGGCAGAGCAGAGCTTCCAAGGGGAAGAACGTGAGACAAGACTCCACACCACAGAATTTTCTCTGCAAACTTAGAGCAGTCACTTCAGAAGGATTCTGCTCAACTATGTAAAATCTCTTAAAAATTTCAGTATCTAGCCTACAAAAGTCAGTTAGGCTCTTCTTCAATGTCAAGGAAGAGAGACCATCCCATCCACAATGTTCATGCTGCCTGACACAAACTGAAATGTGTGCCTAAGCTATGTGAAGTGTGGTGCAGGCTCAGATGATCAACTTACAGCAAATTTTTAGATGTAAAATGAACTCTCCTTCTTCCCTTCCTAAGCCTTCCTGTTTCTTAGTTTTTCAGCTATAAGGTACTGCCTGACTACAAGGATAATAGCATCTTTTTACTGCAGAGGATTGATTTAAAGATTAATACATGTAAAGACAGAAATGAGAAATAGGTAACTATCTGAAGAAGAGAGACAAACTCCAGTATCCTGATAAAGGCTTCTTCATATGTCATTATAGAGCTCCACTTAAGTGAGCAGGAACAACTGCTTATGCAGTCAAGCGTAAGTATCTGACTGCAGGATCAGGTCATGTCACCAGCTATTTTCTTTCTCTCCCTCAGGTTAAATGTCTCCCTCACTACTGTGGTTAATTCTACTACATAAAACATACAGCTACTGTATTGTGATCACTGTATATGCTGACATGGGAGACGCTAATTTTTGCATGTATCAATTGAATTACTTCAGCCTGAATGCTGGATAAGTCTTTCCACTTAACAGCTTTATATTTCTGAAGCACACGGTTCAAATTAAAGGAGACTTAAAATACACATTCACTGTTCAGCAAATAAACCATCTGAAAGACATGCAGGTTGGTCTTTTAAAGTAAACTATTTGATTATTTTTAAAAGCTGATACTCAAGACAACATAGTTTGTTCAACATGTTTGTTCCTGAGAATGTTTGCCTTCACATTTCAATATTTAAGGAACACTTACAGATATATTTGAAATTCTGCATGTAAATTGTGGCAAAGAAGAACATCTTGGGACATTAATGCTATATAAATAAGCTTCTAGAGCAGCATCTTTATTATATAAGTCCATTCTCCTCCAAATTTTGCTCCAGTATATTGATGCTTTCAAACTTTCACAACAAGTTTTCTGCCTTGGAAAGTATTCCTGATATTTGTTGTTGTATTTTGTATAACCTGATGTGTGTATCTGTTTAAAATACTTCAGGAAAGTGACCAAAAGTGTTCAAAATTAAATATTTAGGCATGTACTGAAATTACCCAAGGTACCCCACTTTATCCTTTTTTTACTACAGTTGTATTTTAGAGTCAAAATCTGAATTTCTAACTAGAGGTCTTTAAGCTAATGGCTCAGCTTCAGTTAGCAGCTAAATATAATACATGTGATTTTCAGACACAAAATCAATAGAAATTCCAGATACTTAATATCATAAGTCTGCAAATCAGTCTTGTGTGAATAGATGGCTGAAAATAATGATCAGTTTTCAGAAGAGCTAAATGATCTCAATCAGAAATAAAAACAGTTACCAGCTCTGGAAAGTAAGCGCTGTTATTACAGTACTGATCTGTTTCTTTATAGTTGCCATCCTTTAAGTTTTATTTAGGATAAAAACAAACAAACACACACACACAAACAAAACAGCAAAACACCTAGTTTAGATGGCAGAACAGCTCCAGCCAGCCATGCATTGGGCATTTCTACTCTTCTGTACATTGATTCAAAGCAGAGTAACTTTGCTGAAGTTAAAATAATGACCCACATATTTGCAGAAAAGAATCCCCCAAATTTCATCAGCCATATATGTCATTTAACTTTCAGTTCAAACATATATACACGTACATACAGTTCTAGGAAAAGGATTGTTGCAAATTTTGTGAAACTCAAAATGAAGAGATTGCTTCAGAGAAGGCGTCAGCTGCAGTAAGAAGTGTGGAGCTTCTGCTACAGCCTCTCCACAAATAATTCTCATCCTAAAAGAACAACTTGGCTTTACAGGCACTGAGTACTTGCATGTTAATAGAAAAAGTTGATACAGGAAACAGGACTAAAGAAATTTCATCTCCCATTGAAAAGGATAGCAGCAGGAAGGCTCCACCTAAAAGATGACTAAAATTAGGAGAACACTTTTCACTGTCCGGAGTTTCAGAAGCAAGTTTAAAAGCAATTTAAAATAAATCATTAATCATATAGTGTACAGTGCTGTCTCAAATTGCACTGCAAAAACTACTAAGTTAATGAAAGTATTAAAAATAATGATTAGGCATGGAGATCTGTGGTTTCTTTTATACATAGAATCATAGGATCATAGTATGGCCTAGGTTTAAACTGACCACAACGATCACCTAGTTTCAACCCCTCTGCTATGTGCAGTTTCACCAACCACCAGACCAGGCTGACCAGAGCCACATCCAGCCTGGCCTTGAATGCCTCCAGGGATGGGGCATCCACAACCTGCCTAGGCAGCCTATTGCAGTGCATCACCACCCTCTGAGCAAAAAACTTCCTCCTAATATCCAAGCTAAACCTCCCCTGTCTCAGTTTGAAACTACCCCCCCTTGTCCTATCACTATCCACCCTCATAAACAGCTGACCCCCCTCCTTTTTATATGCTCCCTTCAAATCCTGGAAGCCACGACGAGGTCTCCCTGGAGACTTCTCTTCTTCAAGCTAAACAAGCCCAGTTCCCTCAACCTTTCCTCGGTGGAGAGGTGCTCCAGCCCTCTGATCATCTTAATGGCCCTCCTTCAGACCAATCCCAATAGTTCTGAGTCTTTTCTGTACTGGGTGCCCCAGGCCTGGACACAGTACTGCACATGGGGTCTCACAAGAGCTGAGTAGAGGGGGACAATCACCTCTCTGTCCTTTCTGGCCACCCCCTTTTTAATGCAGCCCAGACTAATGTTGGTCTTCCAGGCTGCAAGCAGACACTGCTGGCTCATGTCCAGTTTCTCGTCCACCAGGACCCCCATGTCTTTTTCCACAGGACTGCTCTCAACTACTAGCAAAATTAAATGTAAATAAATATATATAAATTTTAAAAATGTAAACTTTGCTATTAGTATCTGAAAACTTATTCAGAAAGAAGACCTCTTGTCTTTCAAATATCTATACAGGATTTTATTTCAACACACATTATTTCACTGAAATAATTGTCCATCCCAACACTAAATGTTAACCACTTCTAATCTGAGGAATGTAGCACTCACTGACTTCTCATTGCCTTGCTTGGGATCCCTTAGACACTGTTTCCCTTCTTACTTATTGAGCATTATGTTCAAAATAGAATAGCGGTACGTGAGCTATGCTGCAGTGCACTGGGAAGCATAAAAGTCTTGCTGAGCTTTGTATTGTGATTATGTGAAATAATAAACTTCCTTGAAATGTTAATAGATCAAACAGATAGGCATTGAGAAAGACAAATCTTAGATCCCTACAGCCATTTAAAACAATGTGTGACTGATGCACAGAAGTTTAAGAAACTTCTGTAACTGATAAGGGAATGAATATAATGAAATGCTTCTCTCCCCTTCCATTCTTAAAATCTTTTAAAATCCTAATCAAATGACCGGGTAAGTAAATGAGAATCTCTCCCTTTGCTTAAAATGTCTGGAACGTAGTCCCAACATCCTGTATGCCTGTTCCCCCTGAGCAACATTCAACAGGGGATTTTCTATTTTTCAGTCTGGCTTCCCTTCCCATTCCTAAACTAAACCATGGTGTCTTCAGAAATCTTCAGACCCAGATTAATTCTCACAGTTATCTGTCTTTCATGTAGGACACTATGACTACTGGATGCAGGAGAGATTCATCTTCTTTAATATTGCCTATACAAAGTAATAACAAAGAAGGGTTCCTTGCTTATCAAACTAAACCAGCCCTTCATTAAAGAACTATTTATAGAACAATCAAAGCTGTATTTATCTTATATATTTTTCATCCATGTGCATAAAACTAACTTTATAGTGCAACTCTCAGGTTATTCTCCATGTAACCTATACACCTCCTTGAAGTTCTGGGCTGGTTCTGACACATGTGAGCTGTTAAGGGGAGCAATGGTTTGTGATTCTTTATGGATGCATATCTGAAGATTTTGCTTTACCTTTTAAAGTAAAATATGCTTAAAACAGTATATACGTTGAACTCATTTAAATCAAGATGGCATAGAATTCATGAATTTGTATGTTTTTCTCTATGTTGATCTGGCCATTTAATGCCATTTCATTTTTTTTACAGTATTAAATTTGGCATCCCAGATCATAAATTCCTCGGGAATACACTGCCTAGGTCAACATGTAACACGAGTGCTTCTATAACACAGAATTAATCCGTCCAATCAGTGACAAATGCATATGGACACACACTGCATCACTGACTACTTAGAAAATATACAAGTCAGTCTCACTGTTTGAGGGGTGTTACAAGAATTTTTTTTTCATCATTTACAGCATTTTTAAGAAATGATCATATTCTCTGTGCAAGTTTGTTAACCTCCACCAGTCAATATGATATTGCTTAGTCTTCTACATTCTTTCTCCATTGTTAGTTAGTTTGCTAATACCTTGATAAACAAACAAGAGATCGCTCTCACACAAGTATTTCAATGGAATGAAGAGCATGACAGTAGAGATATTGCACTGTTTTGCATCTAGTAGTATATATTATTAAAGCATCAACTTATATCTGTCACATGAAGTCATATTTCTTTATAATAAATTAAGTAACTTCAAGTAGTGTTATTGAGCCATGGCTTTCAAGACACTATTTGTCAAGACATCTTTGATTACTTACTTAGCAAAGGAGTTATACTGTTACATTCCTGACAGCCTGGGGACAAGGGAATAAACCAAACACCTCTGTTTTAAACCATACTTGCATCCCCAGTAAAGCTTAAACCCCCTTTGGGCAGCTGCAGGGCTCAACCAAGACAGCTCTGAAAAAGCAGAGGAAGCATGCTGAGTATTGAAATGTAAATATCCACTACCCTGTTCTGTACATAGGGGTTCTGAAGGAAAGCAGGATGCTGAGTGTAGTTATTCAGCCATCATTACCCAGAATTCTCCTTCTGCTTTTTCTTAGAAATTCTTTTCAGTTTGTTTGAGCTCTGGAAGAAACAGCCTGGGCAGTGCTTTGGAATAGTCAAAGTTCTTCTCTTGGCCTATTTGGTACTAAAATTGATTTGATATTTCTCAGTAAATTCTAAGTAAATACTTGCTTTCCTAACAGATTTACCACTTCCACGTATTCAGAAGCCATTTATGATTTTAATGGCAAGAAAGTTCCTACTGCTGGTAACAGTTAAGCTTCCACATTCGATACAGAACTTAATTCCTTCTTAACTGAACCAAATTCCTCCTTTTGAATAATGAACATAATTTTTTAATGAAACTGAAGAGTCAGAACAGGCCAGCAGAGGTAAGAAGAAATCCTGTTTGACCTTCAGATCCCAGTAGGGACAGCACTACAAGCCATCTGTCTACTTTCAAAGTAAAGACAGTTTACCTTCTGGTGCTGTTCTTTGACGTAGATTCTGTACCATTGTGATATAAGAGCAAAGAGGCAATGGTACAGTAAACAAACCCCTTGGAAAAATAAATGATCTACGCTGCAACTATGCATCTTTGCACTTCTTGATCCAGTGGCCAGAACTCAGCTGAGTGAACTTCAAAAGCAAAGAAAGTGACCCTGAAGAGCATGTAGAAAAATGAAATGTTGATGAATGGGGACAGAGTAAATTTTTTAAAAGTATATAGGGAAAATTTCCAAGTAACTTTAAAAAGGAAGGAAGGAAGGAAGGAAGGAAGGAAGGAAGGAAGGAAGGAAGGAAGGAAGGAAGGAAGGAAGGAAGGAAGGAAGGAAGGAAGGAAGGAAGGAAGGAAGGAAGGAAGGAAGGAAGGAAGGAAGGAAGGAAGGAAGGAAGGAAGGAAGGAAGGAAGGAAGGAAGGAAGGAAGGAAGGAAGGAAGGAAGGAAGGAAGGAAGGAAGGAAGGAAGGAAGGAAGGAAGGAAGGAAGGAAGGAAGGAAGGAAGGAAGGAAGGAAGGAAGGAAGGAAGGAAGGAAGGAAGGAAGGAAGGAAGGAAGGAAGGAAGGAAGGAAGGAAGGAAGGAAGGAAGGAAGGAAGGAAGGAAGGAAGGAAGGAAGGAAGGAAGGAAGGAAGGAAGGAAGGAAGGAAGGAAGGAAGGAAGGAAGGAAGGAAGGAAGGAAGGAAGGAAGGAAGGAAGGAAGGAAGGAAGGAAGGAAGGAAGGAAGGAAGGAAGGAAGGAAGGAAGGAAGGAAGGAAGGAAGGAAGGAAGGAGGGAAGGAAGGAAGGAGGAAGGATGGATTATAAAAGATCTTTTTTTAACTGTTGTTTGAAGCTCTGATAACCAAATAATAATCAAAAGAATATGGAGTAAAATTTGTCATGATTGATTTTTACCAGCCCTGACTGTATTGTAAAGAATTAACATGATTCCTAGAGATTTTTGAAGATGTGATGGTAGACAAGCAATTTCACACTGGTTGACGGTGTACACTCACAACAGATGCATGCTAAAAAGACAAATCTTAGAATAGTTGAGGAAAAAGCACGATCAAACTTATTATTTAAAACAGAAAAAATAATAATGTTGTAGCTCTGTGGAAATAACATACAGTGGAAATATACAGAGGAAAATAATATTCTGTGGAAATAAATATCCAGTGACTTATGAAGAAGAGGTTAACTGAGCTGTATGCTCTAATGTTCAAACGAATTAAATCCTCAGCTTTCAGTAACATTCACAGTAAATTAAACAGGCAGTTATGCAATGTCTGGAGTACATAATAACCACTCCATGATTACGATAGCCAGCCAAACCCTGTCCCTGAGCATGGCAAAACTCCTAACCAGGATCAAGGGTTTTATGTGCTGTTTAGTTTCTTTGACATTTTACCACTCCTGCTTCAGAAGAGAAGTCAGTTTTGTTGCTGTGAAAGCCAGTGCAGATATTTGTGCCAAAATTATTCGTGATGTAAGTCCAGCACTGTCACACTAAAGATGGATGTGGCCCAGAGTGTCTGATGACATCAATATCCTTCCCTGAACAAGACACCAGCGTGAATTCACGTCAGGTCTTCAGCTTTACTGCAGCTGCAGGTCTGGCTGAGGGGACCAAGGGGCTATAGATGACTCAGGTGCTGTGAAGAGTGCCTGTGAGCTTCCTGCTGCTGGGCCTGTAGTTCTTTTTGTACCTTTACTGGTGTTACAAATTGTTCATTTCTTTATGATAAAATTCTTCTCAAATGTGACAAAACCTCTCCTACCAGCCAGTCTCCCTTAGATCTCTTCAGCTGCAGGTACTGTCAATGAAATCCTTCTGCTGACAGCATTTCAAGCTAGCAGGAACTGTCAGTTCACAAACACCACCTCAACATTTCCTTCGTAATGATTGCTGCCCTGTCTCTTGCATGAATCATCACGGTAGAAACAGGGCTATCAAACACTATTCTAAGGGTTGGATTCTGCTCTCTCATCCCAGTTCACGAGATGGAGATGGTTCAGCACCACAATAACTAAGAGTGGAATTTAGACCTCGTGTTAAAATTGCTGTCTGGCCAGGGATGCTTGTCTACTGCATTTCAAACGTTCATTGTCTGAGCACGTATCCCAGCTGAAAAGCTCCACACACATACAGATGAGCAGTAATGACTTCTCATTTAATATCTTTTTTTTTTCCACAAGACAGTTATTAATGGTAAAAAGGGTTGTAGATTTATTGCAGGTTTGATGCACAAATTACAGGGGAGCTACATAAAGAGTCTGGGTGTTCTAATGGCAACAGTGCCACACCTTGCAAGAAAGCTCAGGCAGCTGTATTGAGTGACACATTAGTAAAATAGCCAGGGGTTGCTGCTGAGCACAGGAAATGCTCATCTATGTTCCTAAGAAATGAAAGTAAAAGGGCACTGACAAATTATTTACAGGTGAGAAGAGTTGGGGCTGTTCAAGCTGGGGTTGCTCAGACTGAGGAAACAAAGGCTCTGGGGAGATCTGAGAGAGGCCTTTCAGTATCTCAAGGGTGTCTCTAAGAAAAAAGGGAACAGACTCTTTAGTAGGATAGGAGAAGGGGAAATGGCTTCAAACTAAAAGATGAGAGACTTAGACTGGATGTTACAAAGAAGTTGTTTTACAATAAGAGTGGTGAGGTAATGGAACAGGTTGCCCAGAGAGGTGGTGGGAGCCTCATCCTTTAAGACATTCAAGGTCAAGCAGAACAGGGCTCTGAACAACCTGATCTTGCTGTAGGTGATCCTGATCATTGCAGAGGAGTTGGACTAGATGACCTTTAAAGGTCCCTTCTAATTCAAATGATTCTACGATATACCCAGGAGGAAACCTATGGCACAGATCCTCCATCCCCTGAAACAGGACTCAGAAGGGCAGAACAGGAAAACAAAGGTGACTTCTGTTGTCTTTCTGCTTCCACTACCCTTGCCTGGCTGATGAGCCACTGTATCTTCTGGTGAAGGAAAAGCATGGTCTACTCTCTGCTTGCTGCTTCAAAACCTCATGTATGGTGTCATGGGTATCCTGCAGCACTTTGCCACATGCCTCCAACAACTATTAAGGAGACTACAAGAGAGGTAATGATAAGACCTACACAACAGCCAAGGAAGACCTGCTTCATGACTTTGTGATAGCAGTCAATTGTCTGCACAGCCACAAATCCAAACCCATGTGTACCGCAATGCTGCTGGCATGGAGAATGGCTGAAAGAAAGCCTCACTTCTAAATTGCAGTTGGACAGGGACACCAGTTTAGTTCAGAAATACCATCAGTACTGATAAATTAAATCACTAAAATCTTATCTGGTATTGAAATCATATTTTGATGGTATGATTAATAACTTATGCTTCCTGGCAGCAGTAAAGTATCCAAGCTTTTTGTGGGACACTGGAGAATTTCCCAACTCTTGTTCACAATCAGTGTCAGATAAACAATCAATACAGCTACATTTACATTCCCAATACCACAGCCCTGTTATCTATTCAATCCCTACCCAATCTCAGCATGTAAAATGCAGTGATTCATCTAGTTTTTTTTACCTCCAAGCAAGACTAGGAACCAACAACTCTTCAGCTCCACATCCAATCTACATTTTCTTCATGTTCCCGACCTTCGAATGATTATTTGGCTACGAAGACATTCATTTCATTTGCATTCCCCATGTGTGGCTTTCTTGGTATGTAGTATTTCTATGATATTCCTCCAAATCTTGGGACAGTAAGGAGAAAGAACTTGCTTCAGGCAACAATGATAGGGCTAAAGCCATATAAAGCATACCAGTAATTTATGTCTGTGTTTAAATTAATATGTTTTGTCTTTAGATCATATAGACCATAGGAAGCATTCTTCCATTTCTTTAAATGCTTTGTAGAAAATGTTACATGAATCCCCAGCATTGGTCAGAAAATAAACAGAAAATTGAGAATTACCAGAAAGGGAGTAAAGAATAAACAGAAAACAGCTTAAGCTAATACATGAATCCATGGTGCACTCAGAGCCTGAATACTAAGTGCACTTCTGGTCATTCCAACTCATAAATATTACAGCAGAACTAGAAAAGGAACAGAAAAATTATCAAAATAATGGAAGGCTTTCTTCAGATAGAGTCTAAGGCCATTCAGTTTGAAGAAAACACAACCCAAGTAACTGTAAGAATCTGTGGTAAGCAAAACAACTACTTGCTGTTTCTTAGAAAAGAAGGAATCAAGAGGCCTTCAGTGAAAATTATCAAGCCCCAGGATTAAAAAATCACAAAAGGAAGTGTTTTTCCACATACTGCAGAATGAAGCAGTGGAACACATTGACACAGGATGTTGTGAAGGTCAAAAGGGAAAATGGATAAAAAAAGGAGACTAATTCACGAAAAAAAGGTCTCCTGAGCCCTGTTAAATGTGACAGCTTGGATGTAAACCACAAATCTAAAAATCTCTCACCACCTATTGCTAGAAGATGGAAAGGTATACAATAGGAAGAACATACATGCCTTTTTTTATTATGTTTCCCTAAACATCAATTACTGACCACTATGGTAGGCAGAAAGTTTGCTTTCCAGTCTCATCCAGTAGAGCCATCTTTTTGATTTTTGTGTCTCCCAGTAAAACTGGAAGATGTTGCAGAAGTTTCCTATCCCCTTGACTAAACCTCCCAAAGGAAGGAATGGAAACAGAATACTTCCGACCAGATTCCTTGTTCTGAAATGCCTGCAAACACTCTGAATCACTAGATGAGTATGATGAATCCCAGAATATATAGGTCACTGTCTCAGCTTTGCCCTTGGCCTCCTGCTTGCCTTGCTCAGTGATTATCCCGAAGCTTAGTACATTCTGTGCAACAGAGATTTACAAAGGAAAACACCCATGTTACCAAGAAAATGCAGTCTTTCCAATCATGACTGTTAGTATCTTGGGGGAGACAGGCAGAGGAGGCTAATCCAGCGATTAGGGTAATAATCTATCCACAGACTTTTTCTGGGACTTTGTTTTCACCCTTTCTATGCCTCAATTCTCTGCCCAGAAGATAACAACAACCTTTTTAAAAAATATATTTTTTATTTTATTTTTATCCTGCCTGGATTTTACGTAGCTAAATGTGTCAGATATTCCAATGACATATGTTCAAGAAAAAAAGAACTTGAAATTACATTACACAACTGCAAACAGAGTTGAAGTTAAGTCCAGCTCTGATATTTCCCAATCACTTCTGCTCTCCTCAATTTAAAGCAGTCTTTCTAAAAATAAAAGGGAAAACTAGCATGGTTGACTAAGAGCACTTCTTTAGAAGCTACAGGGTGGATTTGCCCCACTTCATTTCAAATTGCTCATACCAGATGGTTGCAATGTCAATGTAAGGACGAAGCCAATGCAGATCGTAGAAAATAGCAGTGTTGTGGAAAAAGTGCTCCCTCTGGTTACTCTGCTCGAGAATTAATTGCCGACAGCACACGAGAAGTAGGGCAGAGGGCAGTTGGGTTTACCTGCATTGTTTCCACCACTGCAGACAAGGACAAGGGTTGTTTGTCAAATGCACACTTTTGCTTTCTCCCCATCTAGGTTGTGTTCCTGACACACAGCATTCATTCTCTGAGGAGGCAGGGCATTTTCTGGACGTGGTAGGGAGTGGAAGAACATGGTTCTGTACAGACTACGGTGGGCTTTTGCTTTACCTGCTACGTCAGCCATGTTGTTGAAAACAGAAACCCAAAATGACAGACGTGACTGAGGCAGCTGCCAGAGCTAGTGCAGCTTCCTCCTGAACCCCCTGGTCTGACACAACAACAGTGCAGCATGCTGGTAGTCCTGGAGGATTACAGCAGCACCGCTGACTTGCTGTTAACCCTTTTGAGGCCACAGCAACACCAAAAAGCTGCCAAACGACATGACGAAGAGCTGCATGAAAAGCAATGATTGCACTCCACAAAGAGGCAACGTTTCCCTCTGAGATAGCACCCTAGACAATACACTTGTTTAGCATCTGTTGGTTGTTTGGTAGAATAAATTCTACCTGCCTTCAAACAAGAACAAAAAAGAAAATCAGCTTTCATAATCTTGCCCATTGAAAGACTAAACTCAAATAGATCACGCCAAAATGTTGAATGGAGGTAACACAGCAGCAATGTCAAAGTTACCACATCAGGAGTGGAGTTAGCACAAGTCATCTGTGTGTCCCCCACGTGGAAAGAATCAGGCCATGTTCTGGCAGTCATTTGGACTGTATCAGCAGGTACAAAATAATGCAAGTGCAGTGTGTCTGACCAGGGAAAAGAGACCCGCACTGACCACAGCTTGCCATCTTAAAGGGAACAAATGAAAACTACAGAAAGTAGTTCTGCCTGAAACAAGTGATGGGCTAAAAATGTCAGAGATAAGTATCACTCTGTTATCTCAAAACAGATCTCTGTGACAGTTAGTTGGCATGACTGCTCTTCAGGGGCCCCACCAATGATAATTTATTTTACTTTATTCATCAACTGTAAGGAAGTTGTGTTGCCTGATGCTGTTCAGCAGCATGAGTACTCAATTTGGTCATCCAAACTGTGTCTCAACTTCAAGCTGCCCTGCAAGCTAGGGGGACACTACTAGATTATTGTCATGATACTTCCTTCTGAATGATAATCACCTCAGACTGCACTATGTTGTGCTTCCACGATACCTTCTACTGAAGGACAGCCACCTCAGACTGCAATACGCTGTGTTCCAGACCAAACACAATATGGCAGTGCCATGTTTATATTTTGCAGGGAGTTACCACGCCTCTCTGTAGGGTTCACTTGTGACAGGCATACCCTATTAATAGTTTGAGGGACCTGGAAGATGATTGTTTGCCCACATGAACCCTAAATGGCTTCTGAGTTTGCAATATAAGTGATTTTTATTTTAATATCTGTTCATCATCCCATCCTTTATGTTAGGTGGCGCAACAGATAAATCACACACACAGAATCACAGAATTGCAGGTGCTGGGAGTGATCTCAAGAGACCATCAACTTCAACCCCCATGCTAAAGCAAGTTCAAGACTTTTATAATGGACTTTAGTTAGAGGACCTACCTAAAATAAAATATAAGGAAAAATATGTAAGTTTGTGATAATCTGCAATGGGTTTACCATCAACACACATGAAAATCCAAGACTATTCTACTGTCATTCTTAAAACCAGCTTTATTTCAGAGTGAGGCATTTTCTAGAACACACGACTTAACATAAACTTAGGTTTGCTTATTTTGCTCTTCATCCTCTTTCTTCTTCCTTCAAGACAACACATATTCACATATCATCAGGACCTCTCAATACTCAGTCACTCAGAATCTTGCCCTTTCCTTTCTTTGAGAAATAGCCTCTTCTTCTCTTCTTACAAGGATAGGAATACAGTACATTCCCTGTGCCAAATCTTTTTCCTCTTTTCTGTGACTATCAGCAAGGATGACATAAGTGATGTAGATTTCTATTGGGTGGGAAACACTATACTAGGAATTAGTCATAGACCAGCTGACATCCGATCCTCTTGTCTTACATTTTTCTTTGAAAAAAAAGAGACCTTTTTCCCATCTCCCAAACACATAAATGCAAGAAACATTCCAACAATAAGGAAATGAATATTTAATTACTTTAATTCTACTGCGTTGTTGAAAGTACAGTTTCATGCAAGTTCATCCTACATGTGGAGATATTAAGGCAGTAGATTTCAGTCCTATGGTCTCATCATAGTCACTGAAGCCATGAAGAGAGCTGGGTATACACTGCATTGTTTTAGTACATTGAAATTCTGGCTGTGTGTCTAGTTAACATTGTTCATTTCATACAAGTAAAAACCAAAGTCCCTTCTTCTCCTTTTGATTAAAAAAATAAATAAAAAGAAGGAAAAAAAAAAAAAAAGGCTCTGCACCTCTTTGCTGCCAATAAACTGTGTTAGAGAACACACAGAGCACAACTTCAAATTCTGCATTTTGCCCAACCCCACACACTTAAGTTAGGAAACACTCCAAAGTTACACAGAAGTTGGCATTTCCAATTATTCTGGCTGAACGGGTCCTGCAGGCCAGTTGTCAAACAAAATTTGCAAAGGCTTCTGGCACTATGACCAAGGTAGAATTCCCCAGTTTGTGTTATAACACGGAGAGAAACAGTAACATTTTAATCAAACTGTGGAGCCTGCTGGTAAGCTCCATTATAAAGCATTGTTGTGCCCCACAGGCCTGAAGCTCAGTATGGACGGGTAGTCTACAATGGGCTGTATTTCCCTACAGCAGTCACTGTGGATATCAATACAAAATTGAACAAAAGATGTTTCCCTCCTCACTTGACACTTAGACACTACAGCAAGTGACTGTAGTAGATTACTCCCTCTGCAGAATAGTGCAAGCTGCTTCAAGAGCTATCTGCGAATGAATAAGGTTAGGTCAGGGAATGCCTTGTATCTTAACAAGAGAAGTCCCGATTAAGAAGCAGAGGCAGAGGTCTTAATCTGGAAGAGTCTGAAAACATGTGTGAAAGATGTATCCTGACAGCTCACTTTCAGAACATAAATGTATTTCTACGCATGAATTCTCCATCTTTACTGAAGTTCTAAGTTATGTCATACATGCAATTTTACAGTCAGCTCTTTAGAGTCAATAGCAGAGTTTCTGATTTGCTCTTATGTCACAGTCCTTCTATATTTTAAAGAGTCTGAGTGATGGAAGAGCAACAGTATGAGCAGCCTTCATCTCATTGCCTATCTGAAGCATCCTCAGTATTAAATCAAAAATACATCAAGAAAAAAGGGAAGAGGAACAAGAAAACAAAAACATAAAAGTACGGAATCTGTAAGAAAGAAAAAAAAAAAGAAGAAGTGTATTTTACAAAAAGTTTAATTTGATCAGAAAATACATAATCTTGAAATGTACATCCTATAAAAACAGTCACTCAGAAGTTCTTGTTGTAAGTGTATAAACTGGAATATTTCTTGACGCAATTATAGTATTCTTAATGCAACTGTGTCTCTAACACAGTAATATCAATTAGCTCTTTAGAAATCACATTATTTGTTTATCAAGTAGAAAATGATATTATGATAAAAGCAAAAAATTATATCAGCCTGTAACATGCACTGCTACAGGGAACAGGCTTCATTCAGAATTACATGGACAGTGAATCTCCACTAACTTTCGCAGAGCTGCACTGATTCACCCAGCCCAGGGAATTGCCTTAATGGCACTATAAACTTCCTTCATAAGATATTCTGTTGTCCGTTTTCTTTACACAGCTATGAAGAAAGTCATTTTGTCATTGGATTTGCTCTGTTGTGTTTGGGGTTGTGGGTTCCGTGCTCTAAACAGGCGTTTTAGTGTGAGGGGAGAGATGGGAAAAAAATCAGTTTGAGAGGAGAATGACAACTGAAATTGATAAGAATAACTTCTGCACTGAAAGGAACTTTAGCTGCTAATAATGAAGTTTCCATACAAACCAGAAAAGAGGGGGATTGGGAAATACCTCTTGAAGCTATTTCTGAACAGCAGACAGATGGTTGGGACGGTTACATGTACATAAGAAAGGAATAACAGATAACTAGTTGATCTGCTTATGACAGAGAACTGGGAAGGAAAAAGCGCAAGTCCTCTGGAGAAGAGGAATACAAACAAAAATTGGACAGAGAAGATGGACAAGCTTTCCCCACTGCCATAGAAGAATGTATGGCCAAATCTCTCTCTAAAGAGTGGTATAAAGTTATCTGCAGTTCCTGATTTACTAGGGAATTCCTCAGGCAACTGTACTGATATGCATATATTTAAATTAAATGTTTAGTGTATTTTTTTGTTCCAGTCATTTACTACTTCTATTTCATAACTCCTCCATTTCTTCTTTCAAGCCTATTTCTAACATTGCTTCCTTTAACCATTCTTCTAGAGACAATTTCTTCAGCAGGACCCCACAGACACCTTATTGTTTTGCAAAGGCATGATCTGTATTTACACCCGTGTTTGGGGCTCCAAAAACAAGCTCCGAATCAATTCGGCGTTTGCCTAAGACAATTTGTTGACGTCGACGTTTTCCTTTTCAATCGTGCAGATAAAGTAAAACGTACAGCTCCACCTGCTGGAGGAGCCTCCTGCATGGATCATCACGACGTATTTTCCTATAAATACACTTAGGATGGGTACAGAGTTGGTACGCTGAAAAGTACCGGGGAATTTCATTTAGCTTGCCATTCACACAAGCCTGTCTGCTTTGCTCCTGTGCACAGTTATGGAGTTTGTCCTCTACCCTAAATCACTATCAGCAAACAACAGTCAAACATTAAATAAATAAACTAGTCAAAAGATAGAACAGTTAGATGTTCACAAAGAGGAAAATCTCATTTATTTACAGCTTGACACAGTAACAAAAATCCACTTCACAAGAAGTCCAGAGGAAACCAGTCATCATCCCAAGCATCGTGTTCAGGCTGACCTATGCCTCATTTCTGCAGCTGAGTCTTTGCCATGGCAGCATCTCAGCCACATTGCTCCCAGTTCAGTCCCTCTAGCAAGTCAGTAAGTACCATCCCATGCCACAAAGGCCAGGTAGCTAGAGCTGGTCCTTTCAAGTCCATAAACTCTTCCAGATCTCATTGTAAAAAGAAGGCATGCAGGCAGAAGCTATGGTAATGAGAAAATAAGGAATCCACAGAATATTCCCATAGGAGCATGAAGACTATTGCAAAAGAAGCCACCTAGAAATTTAAAATGTAAGTTTGTGATGATAAAAAATTCCTCCTGGGAGAAATATTTTTCTCCACAAGGAATCAGCTACGTGGCAAGACTATCCCTACTGTCTTACAGATATGGGAAATGAAATAGAATGAACTTGTAGTATTTAAGAGTACAGATCTAGGAGGAAGATACTTGTAGTCTGACTGTCAAAGCAACAGTTTAACCAAATCCAGGGAAAATAATTTTATGAATGGCAGAGCTCCAAAACAGTGATTCTGATGCCTTACTTAAGGTTTAGGGAATGCTTTATTTGAAGATAGCAGGTATCCAAGTGTGAGATCTGTGATCAGTGTGGGGCACAAAATGAAAAAGTAAGCCAGGCACTTAAAAAAATAATAATAAATAAAATAAAAAAATCATGATTGCATTTTAATTCCACACTCATTAGACAGCAGCCAGGGAGAAAACCGATGCCCGTGTATATTTTAAATTAACTGCATGTTAAGTATACAGTCTTCATCCTTCATAGTATACATGTTTCCCTTACTGCTTAGGGGTCCCTTCCTTTGCAGTTTCTTTCTATGCTCTGAAGCCGTGACAGAATGAGATTTCATAAAATGAAATAAGTTACTTGTACTTGTTAAAGAGTATAACTGATCTTTTTATTCAAGAGCTTAATGCAGCTCTATGTGCTCTTGAGGCATTTAGCAAGGTCGGGAAGTAGCATCAGCAATTAGAAGAAGAATTTAGAATTGGATGGGATAAAAATTTGTACTGTTCTTTCTGAAATTACTTGAGTGAAGTACTGGCTGTATGATTTCCTGAAGGCCTGACACTCACTGATTCAAATGAACCAGTTAGGAAGTCAAGTGGATTGTCTAAAATAGCTTTAAATTAATTTTCCTGCTGCCCTATCATTTAGAAATGAAGTATTACCAGTCAGTTTCCTGACTAGTGACAGACATAAGGAAAAAATCTTAGATAAAAAAATTAATTTTCCTCAAAATCTGGCAAATGTTCAGGTTTGATTTTCTTATTTGCTTGCTGACTCCTGAAAATGAGATACAAAAGTAGATATTTTAATTTTAGCTAATGTCTATTTTGCTGCCATTTAGAAATAGAAGTAGAGCACTCCAACACTAAGGTCCCAACTGAAGTTATATTCAATACCCTGTCCAGTATTAAACATGCAAGAAGTCTCACTGACTTTAATAGTACTGTAGACTTCCTCATGCCGACTTCATTTAATATAGAAATAGTATCTCTTTTGCCTTCCAGTTCCAAAGAGAACAGAGATCTCTATCTGATAGTCTGGGCAAACCCAAAACAGACAACAGATTGTTTTTTGATGTTCCGTAAGTCAAGCAGGTAAGGCAGGAGGCTGTTTTGGCAAATATCACTCCCATTTCATGAAGAAGGACCTCGGAAGCTACAGGCCAGACAGTCTCACCTCAATCCATGCGAAGATTATGGAGCAAATCTTCATGAACATCATTTCTGAACACACAAAGGAAATACTGGTGCAGTACACAATTGGACAGAAGTGGATGCCATTCACTTTGACTTCAGTTATTTATTTATTGGCCATAGTTTCACAGAACATTTTATCATCCTGTTTGGGAAGGTATGGCTTGTGTGTGTAAAACCCTATCTGGACTGCCAACCTCAAAGAGCTCAAAATCCAAAGGGCAGCCAGTTGCTGACAACGTTGTGTTTGCACGTGTTGATCAGTATCAGTAGATATTGCTTGATACCTGCTTTAGCAAACAGGACACAACCAATTACTGCCTGTTGCCAACACACCACAGACAACACGACATGGTGCTCGCCAGAGGATCCCTGCATGCTGCATGGTACCACTGACTGATGTCACCAGAAAGCAATACAATAACAAGATAAACTGTGTTGCAGTTTTTGCCCTCTGCCCCTCGTCCTTTCAATGAACACCACTGAAAAGGGTCTGATCTCATCTACTTGACCCCTGTACTCTGCATAGTTTTAAACAGTGATTATACCACCTCTCAGTCTTCTCCAAGCTGAAGATTCCTATCTTCACATTTATTTAAATGTTAATGTGTTAGGAATGAAATCTCTCTGATAAAGTTTTTTTGTCTTTGTTTTTGTTTTTTGAAAAACTAAAAATAATTTATCATCTGGAAACAATCTTTATTTTTATAAGGGTACTAAAAAGCATTTCCAAAATAAAAACCACCCCAAAAGATACTTAGATTCTTCACGACTCTCATCAGTTTCTGCTGTAACTAAATAAAAAACACCTGTATGAGTGATTCCTGGCTGAAAGATGTTTTTAGTTGCACATAGCTCTTCACCTTCTGTTGCCTGTTAGAGACCTGAACATAAAAGGGCTCGTAGCCTGTTCATTTGTGTTGGTTTGTTTTATGGTCCAGGAGAACAGGAGGTTGTGTTTGTTTGCTTTGTTTCTATCCTAAGAAAAACACAATGTGCATCAGTGTTTTCTCTATGCCATGGATTTCCAACCTTTTGACTTGCCTAGGTTGCACTGAATGAAAAGGAATCATCTTGAGCTGCATATCTGTGCTTTGCCCCAAAAGTAATCCTTCCTATTAATTTCCATGAAAACTATAACAAAGAACACAGTAACACTATTCGATAGAGCAAATTCTCAGCTACAATATACTAATTTTTCAAGATATTCAGCACCATTAGCTGTGGATTCTCACCAGCGATGAAGAATATGCATGCTGCTCATACAGAAATCTGCACCATTGGAAGTGACTCACTGTCACTAATGCTGAAATACACCACCCACCCCTCACTGTGCTCACATCCCTGGTTTGGTCTCCATTCAGAAAGCATTGATAAATGTCAGTGGGTGACATTTTCTCTGTATGGAAAATTTCAGTCGCCATTTTGTAAGACAGCTCCTCTGCCACCATCTGTCTCACAGCAACAAAATGGAATGGCAGACTGGTGGGAAGGCTCAGCCTCTACTACCATACCACCACCATAATAAAATAGCATCACTTTCAGAGCAGCCCTTATGAAATACATAATACAGTTATTGCATACAAGTAACAAAAGTTACTTTAATTTTAAAATATTTTTATTGAAACATAAAATATTTAACCTCGCTTTGGTGAAATTAATGCATCGATCTGCTCCCTGTATTTCATCCTCTAAATATATATACTGCCAAAAAGTGATGATGTGAATAAGGTGTGATTGTGAAGCAAGGGTTGAGTTTTTTCAGCAATCTTGAATCGCATTCTCAAATGGTGGACATACAGAAAGCCTCAAGATACACTAAATTCATCCCAAATATATCTTCCAAGCCAAATGCTATCACCTACAACAGTGCTTATGACAATTACCTTTCGATGATGTGAGGCTGATGGAAGACTGATGTGGAGAACACTGAATGAGAAGTCTTGCATTCACCTGCAATTTTAGGTCAGTTTCCTGACTTTAAATCTCAGGTACACACTAATGTTCTTTGTTGATGAAAAAATCTTGGATGTAAAACGCTGCCTGACTGAAAGCAGCTCTTTGCACATACAGGGCTATCAGATTTGAGCTTCTTTCAGTTATTATAAAATAACATTCCACCTAATTCTCCTATCATGATTGAAATTTGAGCTCACTAAAGCAGAGAAACATTTCCTCTGATAATAATAAATGTAAATAAAAACTCCTGCAACCTATCACTGGCAGCAAAAACAAAGCAACAGTAAACTGTCCAGAAACGACAACAATACCAATCTTGTGGTCACTGTATATATACATAATAAATGTATGGCAAACCACAGAACACTATATATGCAAATAAATTTTCAGATCTATTTGACATACTGTCAAAAGCAATTTCTGATCCCACTAATATCCATTGATTTCAGCAAAACTGTAATCAGGATAAAACGAAGAACATCTGAAGCCTGGTCTAGTATTAGGTATGGAGGTCAGCAGCACTGCAAACCTTGAGGTCCCTTCCAACCCATTTTATGATTCAGTGATTCTATAAGAGCTGCACACCAGGTCCATCAAAAACACAGATAAGTCAAGACTGGAAACCATACACTGAATTTTTCTTCTAATCCAAAGAAAAAAAGTGTAATTTGTTACAGTTTTGCTCTCTTGCAAGTGAACATTAAGTAGAAATACAAATGGTCAGACAACACGTAACCTGAACTCTGCAGTTTACGAGAATATCTCTTAAAATGTAACTATATCTTTCTATCAATGCAAACAGTTTATAATCATCAACCATAACTTAAGTTGGGTTGCATCAAAAATAATACCTAAACTTGAGCTAGCAGGACAAAGATTCCGGTAAACCTAAGGTGTAACGTATTTTGGACATTATACAAGTATACGGATGTATCTTTAAAAGTATTCAAGTGATTTGCTGAAGATACCTCCATATTAATGAGCATCAAGTTCCATAACTATAGGTAGAAGATTTGTTCCAATATGTGAAGTTTGTCTTCAGAACAATGTATTTCCAAAGTATCCCTGTAATTTACAGAATTTACAATCAGTTTTTCTATATGCTCAATACATCTGAAATTGACTGAAGGCAACATTGCTTCTCACTTGTATAGAAAGTATAAAAGAGCACAAATTGGTCTACTATTTGTTCATAAAAAATATTTTTGTAAAATACAATTATTTCAATAGCTGAAGTAAGTACAAAAGCCAAGTTCTATTTAGCTGCATTTATATAATACTTCTGGAGTCAAGAGTATGTCAGAGAACTAGGCCTTACATTTATCCAAATTATTAATTTGTCTGGAAAGCTGAACAACAAAGTCATCAGATTGAAACTACGGGATTGTTTATAATAAAAAGTCTGCTGGCTCTCCAGATCTTGGCCTCATGTATGCTTCTACCAGCACCAACGATGAGTAATTCAACTGGAGGCAGTGTAAAATGAGTAGGTGAGACAACAATCGTGCCTTTTGAGTCTAATATCAACATCTTCAAAACTTTTATTGAAAACAAAAGTTTTCTCCCTTGATTCATATTACAGCTTTCTTCCTAGAAATCCTGGCAGGATAACAGTGTCTCTTTTTCTTGCTTTCTCTTCTACTCCTTTTCCTTTGAGGTACATAGAAATTATGCAGTCCTCAGAACAGCTGCCAAGGACAGTTCAGCTAAGAGTGTTGTAACAGGCATCACATTTCGCAAGTCTCTTAGCCAGCCTTGATGTAATGCAGAAAAGATTAGATGATCTCAGACATGCATGAATGGAGGAGAGACTAGTCTACCAGGTCAGATCTACCACAGGAGGAAGCTGTGTGAAGGAGAATTTACTTTCCCAGAACTATTCCAGCCCTGAAACTTGTGGAAAGTCCCTCAGCTGGAGCTTCAAAACTTAGAAAGCTAGGCAGGAAGCTGATTGCTTGCATTTTTTGCACCTCCTGAATCTGTCTGCAGGCATTTGCTGTCAGTTTTTACTGACTGAATTACTACACATCAGAGTGATTCTTCATTTCTGCCTCCCTCCTTCTCGTGTATATGCTGCTGTGTACAGCAAGAGCCTCTAGGAACCGTAGGCTTGTGTAGAAGACAAGTCTGTTAAAGGCCAGGACACTAGGGATCATAGAATCACAGAATCCTTAGAGTTGGAGGGACCTTTAAAGGTCATTTAGTCCCTTACAATGAAGAGGGATTTGCACAGCTACATCAGGTTGCCCAGGAAATGATCCAGCCTCACCTTGAAAGTCTCCAGGGATGGGGCATCCACCATATCTGGGCAATTTGGACAGAAACAACAGAGAACCGCAGCCAGTAACAAAATGGGAAAAGGGGAACACCTGTGAACATGAGTTTTGAAACAGAGTTTGTACCATCACACTCAGTTGACAGCAGTAGCTGTTTCAAGGAAAATTTGAGAGAATTCATGGGAAAATAAGACTGTCTCAATGTCAATCTACTTTCAGCACTAGTCCCATAGCTTTTTTAACATCTTCTCCTGGTACAGATATTAATCATTTGTATATCCAGTGAAGTTTTACTACATCTCAGACTCCTATAAGGGCTTTTATGCTATTCTCACCTCTTATAATTCTAATAACATTTTTTTCAAGAGAAGTAAGTTCTTAGTTCCCTTATTACAGTCTTCCTGATCTGAATCACTGAAAGTCATAGAATCATATAGAATCATAGAATCACTAGGTTGGAAAGGACCTACAAGATCATCTAGTCCAACCATCCTCCCATTACCATTGCTACCACAGGCCATTAAACCATATCTCGTAGCTCCTCATCCAGATGCCTTTTGAACACTGCCAGGGATGGCAACTGCACCACCTCCCTGGGCAGCCATTCCAGTGCCTGACCACTCTCTGAGAGAAAAAGTTTTTCCTTATGTCTAGTCTAAATCTCCTCTGGTACAATTTGTGACCATATCCTTGGGTCCTGTTCGTTGCCTGGGAGAAGAGGCCAAAGTCCTCCCCATCACAACCTCCCTTCAGGTAGTTATAGAGAGCAATGATGTCTCCTCTGAGCCTCCTCCAAACTGAATAATCCCAGCTCCCTCAGCTGCTCCTCATAAGATGGGTCTGAAGGAGGGCCTCTAAGATGGTCAGAGGGCTGAAGCACCCCTCCTCTGAGGAAAGGTTGGGGGAATTGGGCTTGTTTAGCTTGTAGAAGAGAAGGCTCCAGGGAGACCTCGTTGTGGCCTTCCGGTACTTGAAGGAAGTGTATAAACAGGAGGGGGAATGGTGGTTTACAAGGGTGGATAGTGATAGAACAAGGGGGAACAGTTTTAAACTGAGACAGGGGAGGTTAAGGTTAGATAGTAGGAGGAAGTTTTTCACTCAGAAGGTGGTGACACACTGCAGCAGGTTGTCCAGGGAGGCTGTGGATGCCCCATCCCTGGAGGCATTCAAGGCCAGGCTGGATGTGGCTCTGGGCAGCATGGACTGGTGGTTGTTGATCCTGCACATAGCACAGAGATTGAAACTAGATGATCTTTGAGGTCCTTTTCAACCCAGGTTGTTCTATGATTCTATTGATAGCCAGTTTATAAGCATTTGTTTTTGGGACAAGACTAGGAAGAGGTAATTGCCTTTCTTTCATTTAAAATTCTGCATCTGCTCACTGATGATTAAGTCATATAAAATAAGATGCTTCTTTCATTCTCAATTAAATACTACTTTAATTAAATCCAGTTTTTACACTGCCTTTCCTCTCCACAAAAGTCTAAAGACAAACACAAAATATTAGGACATTCTTTTCATTTTTTATTAAAAAGGTTGGTTTAAAAAAAAAAAAAAAAAAAAAAGGAAGTCTTGACTTTTCTTCAAATGTCAGTGAAAGTTAAAAATAGGAAGGTAACAGAAAATCCTTTTATAGTGCACTCACAACAGTACCACATCATTGCTCAGCACCACAGTTAAAATCATACATTATGACAGTGATGTGATACATCTCCACATATGGTCTTTCAGGATGCAGCAAAATAATCAGTGCAGTTTTTAATCTGTCTGTCAATCGTTTAGTTTTGTGGTTGTTTTTGTTTTTTTTTTTCCTAATAGAGTACTCATATGTGATATGGCAAAGTATACTTAGATGTTGTGATGCAGGTAAATTTAAATACATTTTTCAAGTGCCAAAAGTAACCTTAGTGCATGTCCTCCAAGCCTGCTATGATAAGATGGAAAGCAAAGAAAAACCCTGGGTAAAAAAATAGTATTAGCTGGACAAGAGAACCACAGATTGTTTGGAAGAATGTGACAAGGATAGTTACGCTGTCTTGAGAACTAAATAGGAATTGCAGGTGTGAAATTACTTTTGATATTTAGATAATTAAATTAATTTAGGAGAAATATTCATGCTGACATTTATGAATGAGGGTGCTGATACAGTTCAGACTGAAAATGAAATGTGAAAACCCTTTACAGCTGAAGCCATCTAAAGAGACTCTGGTGAATTCTATGAACAGTTTTCTTCACAGTGAAGGATCATCACAGAAGAACTGTTTCTTATTGTTTTTGTTTTTTGCCAAAAACTAATTCTTAACTGTAATGTGTAAGTCATTTTAAGTGTCTATGGTACACTAAAAATATAAGTCGATCTATACCTTATTGTATCTTATGTGTAAGCACTAATAGGTATTTGCAGTACTGTGTTATAAACTGGCGAGAAACCCATTTGCCAGCCTATTTAAAACCCATGTTCATTATGTTTCCCTCTAAGTTGACTTGGCCACAGAATCATGTGCTTGTGATGTTACGCACCCCAAGATATTACACAGAAACATCTTTGCAGAGAGTACTTCCAGAAACCACAGGTGTTCTTCTCGTTTTAAAGAGGAAAGGAAAAACAAGACCCTATTTCACACCTGCTCCACAAAAGTATTTTAAGACAGCACTGCATTTGGTCATAGTATTGCTATTTTCAACAGGAGGAGACAGAAATCCAACACTCAAGATGGGAGATCATTGATTTTTAAAAGCTGTAGAAAATAAGAAACATGACCAAAACCAGAAAAGAAATTGTGAGTGGCTGAGAAAAGAAGTCACATCTAATCTAGAAAGATTTTCTTGAGCTCAGACCATTGGAGCAGCAGTACTTCACTGTTAAAACAAAACAACAACAACAACAAAAAGAAACACTAGAAACCAGACCTTTGATGAGATGTCTAGAACAGGAAAGAATGTTTGTAGTGAAAACAAGCTCTGAGTTTCTATAATCCATCACCTGAAATAAAAGATTTAACATCACTTTGCCACTGGCCATATTTCTTTAATTTTTCAGCTTTTTAAAATTTATTTAGCCATTCTCAGACCTTTAACAGATGTTTCTGCCTATACAAATAACACAAAACTTGCACACACTGAGACCAAGGTGTCTAAATCTGTATTGCATCAGTGGCAAAAAAGGTGTAGGAGTAATCTCAGGAGGTAAGCCTAAATTGCTGTTTAAACAACACAACTATACTTTATAACTCAAAGGTCTGGGAAAATTAGGTTATTTATTCATCCAGGATCAATAAATAAGCACTGTAATTGGTAACTCAACAAAAGTGAGACTGCAACTAGAAGGCAATTCACAGAAGAGCACGCTATAAATGTGATATATGTTCCAAGAAACAACACTGCAAAGAGCCACAGAATAAAAAAAAAAAAAAAAAAAAAAAAAAATGATATGTAACTAAAAAAAAAGAAAAGACAACAGGGGGAAAACAGACATACAAACAAATACAAAAACTCTGAAACTATCTACCATAAGTAGAACAGAAGATCATAGAACCATAGAATCACAGAATCATTTGAGTTGGAAGAGACCCTTAAAGACCATGTAGTTCAACTCCTCTGCAATGAACAGGAACACCTACAGCAAAATCAGGTTGCTCAGAACCTTGTCCAGGCTGACTTTGAATGTCTCTAAGGACAGGGCATCCACCACCTCTCAGAGCAACCTGTTCCAGGGCCTCACCAGCCTGATTGTAAAAAAAACATCTTACATTCAGTCTAAATCTCCCCTCTTAGTTTGAAGATATTTCCCCTTCTCCTATCACAATAGACCCTGATAAAGAGTTTGTCCCCTTCCTTCTAACATCCTCCCCCTTTAGATACTGAAAGAACATGAACAGGTCTCCCCAAAGCCTTCTCCAGGCAGAACAGCCCCAGCTATCTCTGCCTGTCCTTACAGGGGAGATGTTCCCCCTCAGTTCACTTCCATGGCCTTCCTCTAGACATGCTCCAAACAGGTCCATGTCTCTCCTGTACTGAGGGCTCCACATATCTGGACGCAGTACACCAGGTGAGGTCTCACCAGTGCAGAGTAAAGGGGCAGGAGCACCTCCATTTCTTCCTTTTCTGTTAGTAAAATTTTATCTCAATCTACACATTCTACATTTCAATCCCCCTCACCCCACTGGAAGGTGGGAAGTGAGTGAATGGCTGTGTGTGATGCTGAGCTGCTGCCAGATTAAACAGCTTTTCATTCTTCGATGGCTTTTTAGAAGAATGTATTTTTATTAGAGTGCTAGATGTCACAAAATGGCTCTCACCACCAACGAACTGGCATGCAGACATTTGATAAATGCAGTTCAATTGGATGATTCATCTGAACACTTCCAGATGACAGAGGAATGGGATTCAGAGATCTAGTAGATGCTGAGATCTTGCTCAGGATACTTAAGAACAGATGAATAGATCCAGGGAGAAGTGATCATTCAGATGTAAGCCTGTGAAGCTAATCCAGCTGTATTTGTTTAGGAGCAAAAAGACGACAGCTTCCAGACCTTTCTTGGAAAGAAAGAAATGTCAATATTCCTACTACAGGTTTATGTGCTTTGGATCTCATCAGACCAAAAAGGATGCAGGGAAGAATGTCACAGTTGAACAACACAGGTTATTTGAACGCACATTAACTGTTTCTCTAATGTCCAATTCTTTGCACCAAGAGCTGCCTACACAGAGCAGACTCTACTTCCATACATCCTTATCATCAGAAATCTTAAAAAAATAAAGACTGGGTGCAATTTTTGCTATAACCAACCTCAGGCCAGGTTTGTGTTATTGTTGACACAAGCCTGAGCCAAAGAACAAACAGAGATAATGGTAATTTGCACAGTTTGTAGAAAGCGCCTTGTCTTTGGCAAAGTAAAATGGTGCAAAAAGCTAGAACTGATGTGGTAATCAATATGTACTGGGGCATAGCAATAAAATGTGTTGACAGGTACAACAGAGATTTACAGAAGTGTTTGTTTTAAGAGCACAGCTGCAGAGCACAATATAATATATGATTTTATTTTTTTTTAACATGGCCTCCTCAATAAACTGTATTTATCAAATGCTTGATCAAAAAGGCAGTTAAAAAACACAAGGATTACCATAATAACAGTATCTACACTATTAGCAGTTCCTCTGCCTTATGTTAGCCAAAGACCACTGTGAAGAAACCTGACTCTCAAAATACCTACTGAGTAGAGTTGCACTCTTGGTATATAGCTCTCAGCTGGTACAAATAGATGGGTCACTTCTGAAGATACAAATATCCCCATCCTCCACTGGCAAATTAAGGTATTACTGAAAGCCACCACCAATTCTTCTGTGCCCAAAAGCTGTGATTTCATTCCGTATAGCTCTTTCTGGGCAAAACCTTCCTATGCCAGCTTGGACTTCATGAAAAATAAAGCAGAATTTTTGAGATCCTGTGGTATTGTCCTACCATACAAGTTCCAAACATTTAATTATCTGGCTTGTATTACAAGACCTACAAAACATTGCTGTATTAGCTATAAACATATTCTTTTAAAAGACAAGGCACTAAAAATATATGTATAAAACATGGTTGCCATTAAAGGAGAAGATAAGGCTAAAAACACATCAATGCTGCTGCGTCGTAGGCTCCCAAACCCTAGCAGTAGTGATATATTTTCACAAAGCATCATTAAAATTTACAATTTAAATGTGACAAATTGCAGGAAAAAAACTCCACAAAGAAGGGATTTCCAACCTAGCGGCAGTCTTCTTCCCTAGTGGCAGTCAGCCCTTAAATGGGGTCCAAGAGAGGTGCAGCCAGGCTCTACCCCTTCTGGTCACACAGTTGAATTGCCTTCACTTGTGCTTCTAGGGCTGACTCAGTCCTTTCCCCAGGTGATCAATCAGTGGTTCAGGCCTTGACTCAACAGTTTCCATACATCTCACCAGGGAGGTTGTTGAATCACCATCCCTGAATGTGTTTATGATCTGTTTGGATGTGGTGCTCAGGGACATGATTTAGCTGAGGGTTGTTAGAGTGAAGGTAGTATGGTTAGGTTGTGGTTGGACTTGATGGTCTTTAAGGTTTTTTCCAGCCTGAGCAATTCTACGATTCTATGTACATGCACAGGTTCATATGTATTTTTGGAGAAGCAAGTCTACCACAAGCAGAAATCTGCACTAACCTGGCTGAGATATCTCAAGAGAAGTAGGGAAAATGGATAAGTATATATTAGATTCTAATATCATTCTTCTGTGTCCCTACTGCAGCTACATACAGATACGACAGCTAGTGCTAGTGACTGGCATGATTTGGACATCTATTTGCAAGGAATTAGAAGTACGCTTTTTCTCTTTCCATTTTGTGCCTCTTTAGGACTGCATTTTACTTTGCAAAAGAAATCCCTACTTTCCAAACCAGACGTATCACTCAAATGCATGATCCCACCAATAATGAATTTTGATTTTTGTAGGAACTTTACAATTTTACTTTCAAGTGATGTAATAAACATGATAATTTGGAGGACTGAGATGTTTTACTAACAGCTCTCATTGTGTATGTTGAGGGTCTCCAGGCTCCCATATGCAATGGAGTTATACATAAAAAAAGCCGCTGACATGAACATAACTGCATACACCATGTACTCTTTCAAGAAACTAATGCCTCGTTGTCTTTGTACATTGCCAAAACAAATCCAAATGTCACAACAGGTTTTGCGTCTCCAAAGACAAATCAGCTCATATCTGCCAAGAGGCGCATTATGCCATTGGTCTTTCCAAATAAATAATAGTTCAAAACTGAGACAAATAGCTGGAAAATCTTCTCCACACATGACTAAAGTCACATTTTAGAGCTAGACAATGAAGGCCATTCAGTGTATGCTGAAGGAGGAATGACACTAACTGTCAAGGTAAAGACATCTACCAAAGAAGCAGGACTTTCGCCTAAGACAGTACTGCCATTATTCTAATTATCAGTGATTTTCTTTATACAAGCAGCTAATCAACCCGATTAAAAAAATACAGAAGTTTTAAAACAGTTGAGAGAAATCAGATTATTTAAACAAGATCAGATGAGATTTTTTCTTTTATTGGAGCATCTAGGTGGCAAGGCAAGTATACACCAACTTAACCTCATAAATTTATGTAATGTAGAGGCATTTCCATCCACTTCATACAGATGTGGAACAAAGATGCAGAAAGTCAGCTCTCCACTTTAATTGCCATTCAGCACAGAGCTGATGTTACCATGGAACTATCTATTATAACTCTAACTATCTATTATGACTCTAACTATCTATTGTAATTCAAATTTCAACCCTGAGTAGAAATATACCCTTTAGCATTTCTATTCAAAATAACTGTTTTCTTCCTCGTGTGTATATTGCTCAACATTTATCTGGACTGAATTCATCTGCCTTTTTGTTATCTAGTCATTCAACATCAAGAGGTCCTTCTGCACACTTTTGCTGTTGGCCATCATCAGTCCTACTGTGAGTAACTCTGTAACAACCCCTCAAGAAAAAATAACAATCTGTCTGCATGTTAATCCTCTTATTGTGGTCACTTGCGTTGTGTTATAGAGCATAGACTTCAGCTGAATTTATGGAATAATTCAGATCAAAAGAGACCTTGGGAGTTCATCTAATCCAACCTCCTGCTCCTTGTCTAACTCCTATAATAACCTCCTACCCAGAAAATCATGTTAATTCCTTCCCACCTTGACTATAGTAGAGCTTCTAATCACCAATTTAGCAAAGTACTCTTACAAACAAAAGATAAGACTGATGCTTTCAAATGAAAAAGACCTATAATCAACTTGAATTTCTTATGTTTTTATGAACTTAAGAACTCTTACCTGAAAGGAAAACAAGTAATAATAGCCTGTTTTCAAGTTTGCAGCACAAGCCCAATCTATCCAAGCCATTACTACCTGACAACTTGTTGCCTTCAGCTAGCCCAGCCGCAGCTAATTTGATTTGTCTCTGGTGCTACAGTGAGGAACTTGCAGGAGACAGAGCAGCTGCTCACTGCAGTTAGGGAGCTTCAGAAAGTCAAGGCTAAGAGGGTGTCTCAAAATATATTTGCAGCTTTCTCAAGATATGAAGTTGCTCAGTTCTGCCTTCCAACTGCCTGAGATAACTCTATTGCTATTAAAATCAATGTAGGAGGACAGCCTACATGACTTAAGTGCTGAGGAAACTGTAGAATGCTACCAAAACAATACTGAAATAAATTTAAAGCACTTTACTGAGAACTATAGAGCTGTATCTAAGTCACTCAAAGTTTGGCTGGATGCTTTCAGCTGGAGGTAGCATGTAAGAGATGGACAATCCCTGCTTTTCTTACTGGATTCCTTTCCCTATCACTTCTTTTATTCCTGTGATAAAATAACAAGAAGCTGTAGAATTCTCTCAAGAAATGAAGATAGGTACGTAGTCTGGGAGAATGTGAGGGATGCTAACCATCACTGGAGGACTGTAAGCTCTAAGGAGGAATGAATGGGGCTAAAAGCATCCTCCTGAACTTACTGTTTTATGCTGGTGAGTTTTAGGCTACTCCCTAAACAGCACATCAATTCTGATATCATCTCTTTGGGCTCCCTCGTTCTTGTACAAGTACATGGGAAAACAAAGGTTGGTCAACAGTAGGAGTTAATTCAGTTCATTTTAGATTTAAATCTTTTAAATAAAAAGCAACCAAGTTAATACGCCAGTTTTGGATGCTGATCATATCAAAAGGGATAGACTCCTTTGCCAGCGTGGCTGTGTTTAGAGATGCTTCTCCACTGAGACTGCTTAAGAGGATCAGATCCTGAAATTAATCCATTTATTCATTTACTTATTTGCCACCTGATTAAACATTTCTGGCACTTGATGCGCATGTCTAACACTGCTTCCTCAGAACCACCATTTCACTAACTTTTCCTAGTGCCATCACCAGTACATATATTAGGGAATAATCATTAGAGCACAATATGAATCCTGTTTACAGAACTGACATCATTTTATAGCTTATTTATTTCTTTTTTCTTTCCAAATGTGGATTACTTGTCTGAATGTATTATCTAAGCCTTCTGTCATGAAACGTGAGAAACTACAGAAAGTAATGTAAAAGATCAAGATGAGCACTTCTCTGTGGGAAGAAGAAAAAAGGGCAGCAGGACAAAAGACTGGTGAAAGCAAGACAGATACATTTCACTAGACTGCAAATTTACAGCATGAAAGAACACCAACAGCTAAGCATTGTTAGGAGAAAATCAAGTTAGCTATGACTTACTAAAAGCTAATACAGAGACTGAAAGTGGTCAGCTCTCCCTCAAATACAGAGGAGGACATTACACTCTAAAAGAGATCCAATTGGAAATTTTGAGGTGAATCATAGAATGGTTTCAGCTGGAAGGAACATCAAAGATCATCTAGTTCCAACTTCCCTGCTATGGAAAGGGCTGCCATACACTAGATCAGGCTGTCCATGCCCCATCCAACCTGGCCTTGAACACCTCCAGAGATGGAGCGTCCACAGCTTCTCTGGGCAATCTGTGCCAGTGCCTCACAAACCTCTCAGTGAAAAATTTCCACTCTGACATCTAATCTAAATCTCGCCTTTTTTATTTTAAAGCCATTTCACCTTCTCCTATCACTATCAAACCACGTAAAAAGTCAGACCTCCTCCTTTTTATAAGTTTCCCTCAATTGCTGGAAGGCTGCAATGAGGTCTCCCCACAGCCTTCTTATCTCTAGGCTGAACAGGCTCAGCTCCCTCAGCCTCTCTTTATAAGAGAGGTGCTCCAGCCCTTGTGGCCCTCCTCTGGACCCACTTCAACAGTTCTGCATCCTTCTTGTTCTGGGGTCCACAGGCCTGGATGACAGCATCCAAATGGAGACTCACAGATCCAGAGTAGAGTGGGACAAATCACCACCCTCGCTCTGTTGGCCACCCCTCTTTTCATGCAGCCCAAGATACTGTTGGCCTTTCATTCTGTAAGCATACACTGCTGGCTCATGTCCATTTTTTTTGTCCATCAGGACTTCCACATCTTGCTGAATTTCAGAAGGTTCTCCTGGGCCCACTTCTAAAGCTTATCCATATCCAGGTCCCTCTGGATGCCATTCCTTCTTTCTGCCACATCAAGTGCACCACTCAGCTTGGCGTAATCAGCAAACTTGCTAAGGATGCACTTGATCCCACTTTCCAGGTCACTAAGAAGATGCTGAAGAGCGCTGTTCCCTAGACAGACTCCTGGGGGACACTATTGATCTATGACCTCCATCTGGACATAGCGCTCTTGACCACAAATTTTTGGCTGCAACTGTCCATCCAATTCATTATCCATCAACTTGTCCATCTTTCCAATCCATTTCTCTTCAATTTGGAGATAAGTATGTGGCGCAGGACCATGTCAAAGGCCTCTCACAAGACCAAATAGACAACATCATTTGTCCTTTCTTGATCCACAGAGGCTGCAACTCCATCATAGAATTTTGCTTTTACTGGAATAGAATTGCCCTAGATGAAGAAAATCAGACCTTGGCACATGGAAAGTGAGATATACTAACATAGCGAAGGAAGTGTAGACACAGGGATGTAGTCTAAAGACAAATGTTTTAGCAATAGGGTTATTTTAAAGTCACTATGCTCTGAGCTGTGCCAGATACACCGTATTTATGAGCAGTGTAAATTAAACTGGCAAACTGGTCCAGCTGCAGGGTCTTCTTGGGCAGGTTATTTTTAAACTGGATCAGCTCTCTGATCTGCTTTCCTGAATGCCCACACAAACGCTGAGGTCAGCACAACACAGAAGGCTGTGGAAGGGTGGTTGCAAGCAGAAGTAGAGATTGCTGACAATTACGATCCATCCCCACCAAAAGAATCCTGTACTCAAGAAAAATATTTGCTGGGACGATTGTTTGATAGAGGGTGAAGCTCGTAATGTAATTTTTTGCTTAGTGGAATCATTAATAGTTCCCTCCATTAGACAAAAAAAATAATACAGGGACCTTGTATCTTCCCCAGTCCCTCTGTCAACTCCAGTTTTAATGGTCTAATAGATGCACATTATTGTAGCTTTATAAATCACTTCCTAGAGGATGCATTTATAACTACTTACAGAGATGCTTTCTGTGATATGAGCGTAAAACATTCTAGCAATAAAATTAGACCAAGACAGAAAGTGAACCAAATCCCTCAGAGGTTATGCTTTAATGCTTTTAATGTCATAAGCTGAAAGTGCTGTGGCTGAAAGAAGCAATCCTGCTCCTTGTCAGACTCCTCTGTCAGATATGCCCTGTCCTTTCAACCGATAGGAGTGTAAACCAAGTTATGTGCTGAAAAGGATCAGAGATTTGATCTGGGTCACAATTAACCTCTATTTATTTACTCGCCTGGTTTTGCCTGGTTAATTTTAACTACTTTGATGCTTGCATATGAAAACATTAGTGTGAGTAGAAAAAAAGGCATGGGAGTGAACAGGGAGGGATTGTGGAAAATTGTGGATAGACCACTCCTTTCAGTAGCAGTGTTTTCTTGCACCAGCTTAAAGTTTGAACTGTGTGAAACGTTGGCCCAAATACTTTTTTTCCTTGAAAAGGGAAAGACTCACAAAAAGTAGAAACACTCGTTCTTCAGCTAAAGCATTTGACAAATCCACAGCCAATACCTGCATCATTTAATGGTTTGGGAAAGTAAAAAGAACTCCAGCTTTGGAAGATTCCAGTTCCTTTAATTAACGACAATTCTGTTGCTAGTTGATTCAGATGTAAAGTAAGACTCCCATAACCACATATTCTGATTGAACTTGTGCCAGGAATCTATCTTTCCCAGGTGTTCTTACTGTGAAAAGACACAATAATATTATCTCACAAGTAAGTCCTGCAGGATTTATTGGACTGAATTTCAAAAGGAAGGTGAACAAATAATCGGGATAACTTTCTGTTAAAAATGTATGAAAATTCTCAGTAGTGATAATACAAAACTATTTGCCATGGAAATCAAATTCTGAATAATAAAGTACCCCACACATCTGCTTCCTAGATAAACAATTTCTATCAAAGAGAGAACAGCTGTCTTATCACATCAAAAATATTCAACTCCTTAACCCTGACTTTAATTCAGTGACGTTACAGAAAGTAGACTGTAGATAATCTATAGGGGAAAAAAAAGGCAAACATATGACATAAAGACTGCAGAAATTACTGCAAAGATGCAGGAATTGCCATGGCAGCAAACGAACAAACAAAGATCCTCTGCTCCCAGGCAGAAGGAGGGGACCTAAGAGACACATAGGCAGCAGATGGATTCCCCTGCCTATCCAACTCTCCCAAGTGCCTTCATACTACAGGTCTGAGGCTCTGGAACCCAATAGATGGGCTAACAATGCTGTGGAGGAAGGTTCATTCAGGCTGGAGGGGTCTCCTCAGGCCTACTCTTCCTGTCCCCATTAAAACGACCATCTCCATCAGGAACAAAAGCAGGGCTGTTGTCATAGGTGACCCCCTTCTCAGAGGAACAGAGGGCCAATGTACTGATTAGATCTGACCCAAATGGAAGCCTGCTGCCTCACTGGAGCCTGGGTAAGAAATGTGACTGGAAATCTCACTATCCTGGTAATGGCCCTCTGATTATTATCCATTATTGGTTTTTAATGTCAGAAGTCATGACGTAGTAAATAGAATTCAAGACGGACTTCAGGGCCTTGGGATGATAGGTTACTGTTCTCCTCTATCTTTCTGGTAGCAGGGAATATGGATAAGCAGAACCAGATGATCCACACGTGGCTCCAAAGTTGTTGTCACCAGCAGAATTTTGTGTTTCTTGATTATGGGATGATCTACAGAACACCAGGCCTGCTAATGCCTCATGTGATGCTCCTTTCTCAGATGAGGAAAGGTATTTTTATGCAGGACCTAGTGGGGTTGACTGGTAGAGATTAAACAAGATTAGAAGAGGTGACAGGGATAAATCCAGACTCACCAGTGACGAGCTATGGGATGGTATGCTGAAATTTGAGGAACTGTATGCTAGAGATCCTGCAGTCTGCTCCAGCAGGTGCTGGCTGTGGTGAGGCACCTTTGGAATGTTGCTAGAGCAGGGCATGCAGCACTGAGAAACAAGTGAGAGGAGCCAGAAGCCTTGGCTCAGCCCCAGAGCTACAACATCACTGGCATCAATGAAACCTGGTGGGCAGAGTCCCGTGACTGGTGTGTCGCAATGGACCGTTCTGGGCCTTTCTGCAGGGACAGGCAGGGCAGGTGGAGTAGGATGCGTCTGTTTGTGAGGGAGAGGTCGGGCTGTACAGAGCTGGCAGCTGGTCATGGCACAGTTGGCAGCCTCTAGGTAAGGATTAAAGGACAAGTAAATAAGGGGATGTTGTGGAACACTGCTGTGGGCCACTTAGGACAATGACGCTGATGACTGGAGCTAATAGATACCCTCTAGATCAGCTGCTTCTGTCATTATGGGTGACTTCAACTTGCCAGATATTAACTGGGCATATCATACTGCTGATACAAACAGCTACAGCAGATTCCTGCAACGTCATGATGATAACTTCAAAGGGACCCAACTAGAAAATACACTCTCTTACACCTGTTGCTTGTGAAAAAGAGTCTCATGGGTGAAGCGGCCACTGGTAGCTATCTTGGCCATTTGACCATGAAGAAGTCAAGTTACTATCTCACTTTAGCAGACAGATGAATGCTAAGTAGTAGAGGAGAATAAAGAAGAGAAAAGGGAACAGGATAACTGTTTAGAGACACACACACTGAGTTGCATTCTTGTAAACACAACATATACAGAGGTTATTCTGAAAGTAATGTTTCCTATTTATTTCCATAGACATGACAACAGATAAAGAGCACAACATTACTTGACAGAGCAAATGCTCAACTACAAAACAGAAAACTGTTTTTCAACACAATCACCACCATTAGCTATGCATTTTTGCCAGTGATGAACAAGAGCCTGCATGCCATGCTCCTAAAATTGCACCATCTGTCACATGGCAACAACACATAATGGAACACTGGTGGGATGGTTCAACCTCTACTGCCATATCATCGACATCCATCTCTGACATTGTGGGACATCATTACTAAAACAGGAAGCATTAGTTTTGGAGCATCCATCATAGTTCCTGTCTTAGTCAAGTGATGAGAAAAAGAAGTCACCACAGTTACCATCTCTCTGTGCTCCTCTCTTGTAAACACTCAACAATTTTGATGTCTTTATTTTGTTCCTATATCACATAATGAAAACTGTTTGCTATTTTCAGGTGAAACTGGAAAATGCTTTTTGATTCTCCTAAGTTCCAGTCTGACTTTATTAAAGAAATATTACCTCTTGGAAAGGGTAGTCAGGCATTGGAATGCACTGCCCAGGGAGGTGGTGGAGTCACCGACCACGGGAGTGTTCAAGAAGCGTTTGGATGTTGTGTTGAGGGATATGATTTATCTGGGAAGTATTGGTAATGGTTGTACTAGATGATCTTCTAGGTCTTTTCCAACCTTGATAATTCTGTGATTCTGTTGCAATGTGTTCTACAAACATGAATTTCACCTCCCTGCATAGCAGAGATTTTCACTGAGAGTTTAAAACCCACCTAAAAAGCTGTTTCAGGTAGGCCAGGTTGAGATGCAAGCCAGCAAGGGTTGGATCTGAATTTGTAAACTGCTAGGTCTTCAGAACTTAAATTCTAAGTGAAACTCAAGGGGTATCAACCATCCTGAAATCCAAGGCCATGTTACAAGTCACCTGCATGATTTGACCAAGGTCACACATCACATCCTTGGCAACAGGAGGAAAAAAGTGATATCCAGATTGCTAGCCAAGGTCACACATCACATCCTTGGCAACAGGAGGAAAAAAGTGATATCCAGATTGCTAGTCCTGTTTGTTCACATCTTAACTGAATGATCTAATGGTTATGTATTCTTGTGGAAAACTGTAATAAAAAATGAGAACCCCATGCTTCATTAATGGCTTTGAGACATTTATTGTTGAGGAACAACTCAAAGCCTTAAACACATTAAATTTTGTGAGAAAAAATAAAACAAAATAAAATCAAGACTAACCAATGACTTTTTAGATGTGTTTTGAAGTTGGAT
Source organism: Coturnix japonica (assembly GCF_054131305.1). Taxonomy (NCBI): domain Eukaryota; kingdom Metazoa; phylum Chordata; class Aves; order Galliformes; family Phasianidae; genus Coturnix; species Coturnix japonica. The sequence continues at coordinate 75,497,902 of NC_140664.1, forward strand.
TGAGAGATGTGAATCTCCAAACTGAGAAAGCATTTCCAGCACCTGGCAGAACACAGATACATCTGCCAAAGAGAAGGTCGATGGCAGGAGCTGAAGCTGAAAGAACAAAACTTGGATGATAAACACTACTGCCTTTCACCTTCACAAGACATTCCATTTTGTCCTTAAGTCAATCAGGTGGACACTACCATTTAGTCCACCTTTGCTCCACGTCAACCATCCTGAGGTACTGGAGGCGCAATAAGCCTCCATGCATTATGTTTCTTAGTGATTACTCATTTGTGTCCCAGACTTTGAACCACTGGGGATGGATGGTTTCACACTCTTTATTGTCTCAAAAGCACACTTTCTACCATCACCATTTCACTCCAGAGCACTACAGAACACAAACTCACAGCTCCAGGGCTCCGTGTAACTACGAGAAGCTACGAGATCTGGTTTAGCGGCGTGTGGTAGCAAACATAATGGCAGGACGATAGGACTACATGATCTTGCAGGTCCTTTCCAACCCTGGGAAAGTATGTTTCTATGAACACCTCCCACACGTGGGCTCCAAACCATTCCCCGCCCGCCCTGGAGGCGGTGCCCTCCCGGAGCAGGGAGGGAGAGAGCGGGGCGGTGCTTTGCGCTTCTTTACAACTCAGCAGTCAGCACGTTTGCCCGCCCAGTTGTCATGGCTGCCTCCGCTGTGAAGCTGGTTCGTAGCCTGTGCTGGCGCCGTATCTGCGAGATAAGGTGAGCCCTTGCCGTGCCTCGGAGAGGGGCTGCTTCCACGCGTTCCTGCTCCATGAGCTGCCTGTGCCTCTCCCCTTTGCTCCGCGGGCTGTGCCGTCTGGGTATCAGCCCTTCCCGAGCTCCGGGGCTGCGGCCCCGGAGGTGTCTATGAGAGGGAGATGTTAGTATCTGTTTTGTGGTGGTTTAGGAACGCTTGGGTTGGCTTTGAGCATTCGTATAGAGAACGGGTCAGTCCTCTGCGAAAATGGAACGCTATGTAGCGCTGTTGCGGAGCTTGGATGGCAGTGGAGCAGTTTTTAACCTTTGGCACAATTAAGCAGTGTTATGAAATACTGCTGCTGGTAGTAAAACAATGATTCACATCCTTAAGCAGCGCCATAGCTCCAGTAGCGGTAAGAGGTCCAAATCCTCCTTTGGATCTTGTATAAAGCTGTGGAACTTCTCCTCTCAGAATTACTGAGGCCCTGGGGAGCCTGATCTCATCTCAAAGCTGTCTCTGTCCTGTTCTGAGGTCACCTCAGGAGCAGGCAACCTCTTGAAGCCACTTCCTACTTATATTATCTTATTTGCAGGTTTTGGAGCTCAGCTGCACCCTTCACCACAAGCAGAGCAGTTTTGTGTGAAGCAATTTAATGAGGATTTCAGTGCAAATGTACATGCTTCTACTTGGCTTGTGGGAGCAAGATTAGGCCAAATAAACAATAGTGCTTTTGAATTTCAGTTCAGAGTCCTTACGTGTTTCAAGCTGACATTTCTAGGATTCATGGGCACTCTGAAAGTTTAACAGATAAGGTATGAGTCCAAAACTGAGGTCTAGATGTCCATATGAAACATGGAGATGTCTGAATTCAAACTGATTCCCATCATTTCTCAAAAGCTTTTAGTCAAGCTATGCCTTCAAATCCCTGCTTTTGCCTCAGTTCCCATCTCTCCCCTGGCAAGGCCAGTTATTAGGTGTCCATCTGTGTGTGCCATCTGATGAGCTTGAGTCTTTTTGACTTGTATGTACTTGATTAATGGCCAAGATGAGATGTAGTTTTCCTCATAAGACGAGGGAGGTCACCTTCCTCGCATTTAAAAGTGCAGATGCTTTCACTTTAGATGCTTGACCACAGAGAATGCGAGATGACTACATTTGATGGTTTCATCTTGCAGGGCCTATGTATTCATTTTTCTGTCTCATCAGGCAATTGCTTACTTGCCAACTAAGCTATTAGTTGGATTGGGGGTAAGATACCTAAAACTGTACTGAAAAATGCAGAGGAATACCTCATTTGGTGTTTTCTTTTGTTCTTCCTTTGCCAGACACACAAAAAAATGAGCATAATTGTGCATCTTACTAATTAAGGCTCCCTGCTGAGACTACTCTTAGCACAGCTTTTCAAAGAATGATGTAACCTTGCCTGTTTTGTGCCTTTCTTACGTACCTCTTTTATGTTGTTTCCAAACAAAATGTCACATGCAGTTGTGTGCATTGCGGCAACATCATCTTCAGAGTTAGTTCAGTTGTATGATGCAGAACTTGGCTTGACTTGCTAATAGACTTGAAATTTCAAGACCAACACTTGGTTTTATTTGGTAGTGGTGAATAGGAGTCTAAAAATAAGACAGTTTGTAGAATTTCCTCTTGATGTCAAAAGTGGCTTAATAAATACTTAGAGAAGACGGCACTTAGTGCATTAAGTATACTGGATAAGCAAGTTTAAAAGTAGGATAGTGAAGCAGGTATCGTATCAATAGGTTCAAGACCTGTGATGCTCTGGCTGTTACAACATGCAAATTCTACTGCTGTAGTGCACGTTCTGGTGAGTGAAACACTTTTCCTCAAGTATGTATGTATTTCAAATAGGAACGAGTGCATCTTGATGAAGAAACTGGGGCCTCTTGTGCAGTTTGGATGTTCAATTGCATTACTTTTCTCCCTAAGTTTTGTGAGAGATTCCTTGAAGTATATATATGAACATCTTAAGATACGGAGAGAAATGGGAATAATGCAGATTGTGTGATCAATGTGACTTCTGCCTTCAGTTAAAAAAGAAATAAATAACAAAGACAAAGGCAACCCCTCTGGGCAAGTTTTCTACCAATATTAACTCAATATGCTAAGCTGCTACAATGGGAAGGGAGGAAAGACATTCTGAATTGGATCACAAAGAAAAATGGACTGCTACACGTTATTAGATTGTATATATGCTACACATTGTTAGATGCAATTAAGACATTAATCATTATGATTTAGTGCTTTTAGTAGCAGAATGTTTGTTGGTGGGAAACCTATGTCCATGCTAGCCCCGTTTTGAGGGTTTACTTCACACTGGCTGTAGTATGATCCTAGCACTGAGTGCCTGTTAGCCCTATCAAAAACAGCTTTATATGAAGAGCTCTTTTATTTCTCTGCAACACTGCCGAGCTTTTTCAAGGAAGCGCTATTAAACACTAGCGTTTCAAATAAAATGGACTGAGAAATAGTTAATTTTCTTTTGTAAACCGTTGGCTTTTCCTCTGTGATCTTTGTGTGCACTTGGAACGCTTCCTCCATCCAATAAATCTGTTTGTACAGCAATATCTGCTCTACAGTTTGGCAGGAAGCAGCTTTAAGGGCTAGAGTTCCCTTCCACCCTGGCTCTTGGACAGCATCCAGAGTGTCTTTGGCTTCCCAGCACCATCTTGTGACTCGTGCAGGCTTTCAGCCCATCCACATGGCAGGAGCTCAGCACAAAGTCCCAGCACGATACACAACAATCGTTACTTGATCTCTGCAGCCATTTCCTATTCCCGTCTGGGAATTAACTGAACCTGCTCTCTGAATTACTTGTCCCATATTTGAAAGCATAATTACATTCATTGCTCATTATATGAATGGCTCATTGATACATTTATAGAAATTATCACCTTTTTGGTTTAGAAACAAGTCAACAGCTTTGCCCTTAGTACTATCAGACTACACAGTTCATGGTATCTTTATGGCTGTATCTTTATTGCTTGTTATGCAATGCTGTATTTAAAACTAATCAACCAACCTCCAACACACTCAGGCCCATCCAGGAAACATCAACCACCTTTCTGCTTTCTGAATGTCGCAGAGTCCTTTTGAACTGCTCATAGACATCTGACATTGTGGACCTTTGCTGGACTCTCCATTAGCTCCATCTCTCATGCACAGAGGGCTGGACCTGGTGATTTAGGCATAGCCTCACCAGTGCTTCGTGGAAGGGATTCTGTAATTAACTCAGATCTGAAGAGATTTCTTGAGGGTTGAATTCATTGTGTGGTATTAAAACAGTGTATGATTTTTATTTCAGGTGTGCTACCATTGTATTCCACGATAGATGGAAATTGGTAGGGCTTTGCAATGTTATCCATAGATAAGCTGTAAAGTCTTCTGTGACAGAATACTGCCTCGTTATTTTCATAGAGCTTGTACAGCAATAGAATCATCATCTTTGTGACTCTTCTGATTGTATCCAGGTATCAGGGTTTCATGTGGGAAAGTAAGCATCACACAAATCACAGAGTCACAGAATGACCCGGGTTGGAAGGGACCTCAAGGATCATGTAGTTCCAACCCCCCTGCCTGGCAGGGCCACCAAACATACACCTTTACTAGATCAGGTTGCCCAGGGCCCCGTCCAACCTGGTCTTGAACACCTCCAAGGACGGGGCATCCACAACCTCCCTGGGCAGCCTGTTCCAGGGCCTAACCACTCTCCTAGTGAAGAGCTTCCCCCTAACATCCAACCTAAATCTTCCCTCTTTTAACTTAAAACCATTTCCCTGTGTCCTGCTATTGTCAGCTCTTTCGAAGAGTTTACTCCCCTCCTGGGTGTAGGTTCCCTTCAGGTATTGAAAGGCTGCAATGAGGTCACCCCGCAACCTTCTCTTCTCTAGGCTGAACAAACCCAGCTCCCTCAGCCTGTCCTCATAGGGGAGGTGCTCCAGCCCCCTGATCATCTTCGTGGCCCTCCTCTGGACCCTTTCCAAAATCTCTATGTCTTTCTTGTACTGAGGGCTCCACACCTGCACACAGTACTCCAGATGGGGCATTTGTCTTCATTCACTGGCTCGGCTGAACTTGCAGTAGTGGCAGTGGATTTTTTCATGCACCAATAGTTGGCTGTGTCCATGTCGGAAACCTATTTGCCTTGGCCAAAAGCCATTAACACCATTGAGCACTCAGCCTTTATCTCCACGCAGTCAGCAAAAGAAAAAACAGCTTTTTCCTCTCTCCATTAACCGCAAAATTATTGGGGGTATTTGTTCGTGAGTGTTTAGTTAGAAAGTCACCTTGGGTGTACAAAGGACCTGTTTGTGTTCATTGGTCTCCGAATAGACGCTGTTTCTCACCAAATGTCACATGGATGGCTATTGCAGCTTCTTATTGTTTTTTGCTAATGTTTATATTTTTGACTTTCAAATATGTTTTGGAGGGTATGTCTGTAAATCTTCCTGCTTGGAGAGATGTCTTACGTTAGCTATGTCTATGATTCTATGAACTGGGGATCTACAAGAAATCCTCTGCTGTTCCTGCCTCATTCACCACATCCAGATATCTTAAAGTCTGCTGGAGGGGAGAAAAGCTCTTAGAGATTTAAGGAGATTATTCCAGTTTCCCCCTCCTCCCCAGCAGCTGTGGCGAGAGAATATCAACTGTGTCTGCTCAGAAAATGAAGAACAGCCCGTTTCAGATCTTAGAGAATGGTAATGTAGAGCTTTGATTCTCAGCTATTCTTTACCACTGAAAAAAAGCTGTCAAGTGCAGCTGAGCCACTTCCACTAAACAACAGTGATTCAGCACTTGGATTTGCCGGCAGACACATCATTATCTTCTAGTTTTTGTGTGTCAAAATAATGTGGGAGTCTAAACTATTGAAAGCTGATAAGGATTTGTACACCCAACTTGCGTTCAGAACAACTGTTGAGATTTTCTGAAGTGAGGGAGGAAATAATTTGGCTCCTATTTCTTTCTGTTTATTAAAACAGCAGTCAGTGAATTGGTTGTGGAGAATTTGCGCTGATATTTCCCTCTAGCTGGATGTATGGGAAATAGCAGAACACTGGAAGTGTATTTATTATATGATAGCAATAAACCTTAGTTATTTGATGTTAACCACAAAGTAGTGGAGGATTACGAAAGACTACGCTGGTTAAGGTTTAAGTAGGTAGGTGAACAGTTGGACTAAATGATCTTAGAGGTGTTTTACTAACCTTAATGAGTCTATGAACCTTAAACAGAGAGGGAAGGGTTGCTTGTATGTCACAGCGATTAATAAAACCTTGTACGATACAACCAAGAAAACCAAATGTTTTGATTTGAAGACAGTAACTAATGGTAATAAGTCTTTCTTGGGCTACTGGCTTTTGACCTAAGAAGTAAGGAGTTTGTTCCAACAGATCTGTGCAAGAGAAGGGAGCAGCAGCCAAGCTTTACCTGGTGTGTCTTTCCACTGGTTCACACTGAAGGAAGAAACCAACCAACTCCAGCTGCTAACCTGCTTTTAACTGACTGCTAACCCGCTGCAGCCTACTTGACTGACGTTACTACTAACCTGCTGTGGTGCGTGCTAGCAGGTGAGAGCAACACAGGGCTTAACTTAAGGCTCACAGAGAGTCTATGGATTGCCATGAAAAAGTATGGGCTGTTATACATGCAGGGGTTACTGTCGGTTAGTTGGCTTTTTGGATTTGAGCAAGGTATAGAAGCTGGTGTCATGAAAAGGGTCTTTTTTTTCCCCCCTCAGAGGAGCAACTCACTAAGCTTTGGTTCTTTGTTAGTTGCTACGTACTCAAAAATGTAATGTCTGCTACAATTTGAACAGGCAGGATTGTTTGAGGTGGTTTCTGCTTCTCCATCTTCTGAATGAAAGCTGAATTTCATGGGTCTCTGCTCTGAATTGGTTTCCTTTTAACTGGCAGCAGAGGATCCTGACAGAGATGCATACAAATGAGGCAGCGTAGTTGTGGAAGCAGACACAGACTCTTTCCGGATGACGGAAGCTGCAAAGAAAGATGTTTATGTGTCAAACATGGTAACTCCACGTTTCTCAGTGTAAGAGAAGAACATCTAGAAGTTAATGGTGGAAATTATGAGATTATATTAGCATAAAAACCTGTCAAGCAGAGGTAAACAAAATAATAGTGGGGAAAAAAAAGGAAGGCAAAAAATTGGAGAACATATGACAAAAAATAGCGTACGTAGAAGCCTGTAACAGGGTGACAAAGATGGTTCTTTTCCTCCTACAACTAGAAGAACCTTGACTGCTGTGTTCAGTGTTGGGCTCCTCGCTACAAGAAAGACATTGAGGTCCTGAAGAATGTCCAGAGAAGGGTAGCAAAGCTTATAGGTCTTATGAGGAGCAGCTGGGGGAGCTGGGATGGTTTAATCTGGAGAAGAGGAGAGTCAAGGAAGACCTTAGCACTACCTGCAACCCCCTGAAAGGGGACTGTGGCAAGATAGGAATTGGCTTCTTTTCCAAGGTAATTAGTGTTAGGATGACAAGTAATGGCCTTAAACTGCGACAGGGAGGGTTCAGGTTGGCTATTAGAAAAAATTTATTCTCTGGAAAAGGAGTGAGGTGCTGGAATGGGGCTGCCCAGGGAGGTGGTGGAGACACTGTTCAGGAGCCGTGGAGATGTGGTGCTGAGGGATGTGATTTAGTAGACATGATGGTGGTAGGTGAACAGTTGGACTAAATGATCTTAGAGGTGTTCTACTAACCTTAATGAGTCTATGAACCTTCACCTAGAATTTCTGCATTAACCCTCCCCCCCACCCATGTGCACAACATTACAACATTCCTGTTTTTATCCAGCAGTGGGTTCAGTAGTATATAACAAATGGCAGGATGTATGGGCAGCCCCCAGGTTAAAATATGTAATGATTTTCATGTTAACAGACAGTAGCTTCTTCTTGCTCAGCAAAAAAAAAGTGAAGTCCAGTTTGACAACTTCTCATGTACAGAAGGAGAAAACAAGAGAAGTCAATGTCTTGGGTTGTGTTTCTTTTTCTATGTGGGCCAGTTGTTTTCTCACTTTTGAAGTTTATATACTGGTTTATGTTCCCTTCATATTCCTCATTTCCAAACAGTTACTCACAACTGTAATCTTTCCCTCTAGCATTGCCCTTGCATCACTTTATGTGTCTGAACTTGTACTCCTTATCTAGATCATTTTCTTTCTTCTCCTGGGAGAAAAATCAGGGTAATCTGAAGGAAGGAGCAAAGAAGGTACAGGGGAGGAATTGAAGCCTGAGACCCTGCCTGGAGCTGGATTAGGCATTATGGATCACCCATATATATGTTATATAGATTTGTCCTTGATTTCTCCTCCTCATCTAACTTGTCCAATATGTGCCCTTTGTAAGGAAGAATGCTCACGTGCAGCCAAATTTGAAACTCCTTTATTCCTGAGCATATATGTGTACACACTTTAGGGCTGGCTGCTGAGCCTTTCCCCTTTTCTCCCCACTCAACTTTTCTTCACATACATTTGCAAAAATAGAGTCACTGTTGTGTATTAAACAGATTCTTAAAGACTGCTTATATCTAAAGCACTCTGACCGTAGTCAAGCTGCAGTGAAGTCAGGATTGTCATATGTGGTGCAAACCCAAAGCTCTGTTTGTAAACACTGAATCCACATCAGCACTGTCACCTATTGGGCTGACAAAGTAGGATCTGAAGGTGAAGGTCTTTGTGTTCTGTGACTGTACAAGTTACCTGGATGGCCTCCCAGTGGGGTAAAGGATCAAGTGGTTGAACTCTGACACAGTATTCGGAGCACGTGGGTTGGCTTGCGTGTTGATTCAGTTGGCAAAAGGCTCACCCACATTTGTCTGGGTTCAGCGCTGTTCTAATAAAGGCCTGCAGATGATCACGTGAAGTAAACTGACTTTGTGCTCACTGCCTTTTTTGTTAGCCGTTTCCATTTTTGTATTATTCATGTAGATTTCCTTTCTAACGGCATGAGATACAGAAGAATATCTAGAATTCCTTTTAATCGTTAAATCATTTAACTTGCATTAACTTGCTTCCTGTGTTTCACAGCAAATATTCTTTCCTTTCTTGCCATTCAAACCCACCAGCCCCTAAAAAGTAAATATCAGGAACTTAGATTTCATTAATACAGAAGGACCGTGAGAGGACATGAGAACAGTAGATCCTGCAAATGTTTTTACAAGACTATTAAAGTCTTGTGTCTGCATGAAATGCAGGAATAATAAATTAAATTGCAGTCACTTGGCATTCTTCCCAATTCTTGCCTACGAACTGCTTTTAATCCTGATAGGACTTCTAAGTGCTTTTGCCTGTGCTGTATTTCCCCAGGCACTGTTACCATTAAAAAGAAAACCTTTATTAAGGAAAGGTAAGATAGAGTTCACTATATCCATCTCTTTATTTTTCTGTACCTATCCGGCTTTTTTTATGCAAAGAGATCTTTCACTTTCCATTTATTGTTTTAATGAGTGAACTGTTAAGTTGCTTTACAAGTTCTAAAGGGAGCAGCCAGTTTTTTACACAAAGTTGGCATCTTTAATCTGTGTAGAAGTCCTTAAACAAGTGACAGAACAGCAGGGTAATGAGAAGCCTCTTTATCAGGCTTTGCAGTCTTTGCTAATCATGTAAACAGTGAGAAACTACTTTCAGTGTAATTGACTTAAAAGATCATAATTGAGAGTCTTATGTCTGAAGGCTTACCAGAATAAGAGACATCTACGTGAACATGTTCAGAGAGAACTGCAGAATACAAATCCTGAATGGGATCCATCAGATGTTTAGGCAAGGGAATAAATAGAATGTGATTGTGAGCCCGGACATTGCAGGATGTTCAGGCAATGATGCTCAGGATTTATTTCTTTTCCCCAAATAGGCAGCTTGCGATGTTCCAATGGAATGATCTTGCCAGAGCACGTAAGAATCTGTTGTGGACTGTTTGGCTGCTCTGTTGGGTTGTGACTCCTCATTTCTCACTTCAGCACTCACCACTCTTCATGTGTGCTGGCACAAGGAAAGTGAATTATTGCAGCAAGTGCATTGGTAGCTAATTACCTCCGAAGTGCAGGGCCGCAAAGAAAGCAAGCTTTGCAAAGGAAATCATTTACCTTTACAGTGAGTAGATGAGAAGGGGGAAGGCAAAAGACACTTTGATTTCCTTTCCTGGGCATCTTCTCTGCTTGGCTTGAAACAAGCATAGGTTTAGCACTGTCTGTTTATAGGTCAGGTTCCAGGTTCTCCATGTGTTAGGAATAGTTTCAGCAAAGTCTCGTGCTGTTTAAGTAAGGCCACTGAAAGGAGGCATAGATTTGCACACTGAGGGAGTAAGAAGGATATATCTCTACAGCCAGGGAGGAGGGGATGGAGCAAGCAAGTTTGCCTCATGGTGTACTAAAGCAGCCTCTCCTTGGAGTTGTGTCACTGTGTGGGCTCAGTTAGGGCTGTGCTGTTTGGTGCCGGCAGATGGTTAGCCATAGAATCCCAGAATCATAGAATATCCCAAGTTTGAAGGGCTGTAAGGACCATCAAGTCCAACCCCTGGCTCCACACAGAACCACCCAAAAATCAGACCACATGACTGACAGCATTATCTGAGCACTCCTTGAACTCCAGGAGCTTGGGGCTCTTATTCCATGCCCACGACCCTGTGGTGCAGACTCTTTCCCTGGCCCCCAGCTGCCCCTCCCCTGACACAGCTCCATGCTGTTCCCTCGGGCCCTGTCGCTGTCACAGAGCAGAGCTCAGCGCTGCTCCCTGTGAGGAGCTGCAGCCACCATCAGGCCTCACCTCAGCTCCTCTGCTCTGGGCTGAGCAAACCCAGGGACCTCAGCTGCTCCTCACACACTTTGTCCTCCAGATCCTTCCCCAGCTTGGTAACCCTGGGCACCTCCTTGCTCTTTGTGGGATCTGTGAGGGGCTGAGGAGCTCTGTTCCTGCTCATTCTGTGTTCCTTTAAACAGTGAGGGCTCACCCAATGTGAGTGAATTGTGAAATAAGTTTTCTTTTGCATTTCCATTCTGTATCATTTTAATAGAGAAACAGTAGCAGTCAGCTTAGCCTTAGTATCTTGAGAACACTATCAATGGGGAGATCTTGAGATTGGCACTGCTGGGTAGTAAGTGTCTTGTGAGATCAGAAGGCACGAAGAACTGTGTGACTCACAGGTATCCTGTAGAGAACTGAGCTACAAGCAGTAAAAAAGAACTGAAAATAAGTAGACTTTTGTATAACCACACTGTAATAAACAGCTAAGTTGCATTATGTCCTAACATAAACCAGTAGGTAAGGAAGGAAAAAAAAATACAGCAGTGAAAGATGGGGTATTGGAGATTGGTAGATGATGTATTTTACACTCCATTCTTGAAGACTACTTATAATATCTAAAGCACTCTGTGACCGTAGTCAAGCTGCAGTGAAGTCAGGATTGTCAGATGTGATGTAAATCCATAGCTCTGTTTGTAAACACTGAATCCACATCAGCACTGTCACCTACTGGGCTGACAAAGTAGGATCTGAAGGTGAAGGTCTTCGTGTTCTGTGACTGTACAAGTTACCTGGATGGCCTCCCAGTGGGGTAAAGGATCAAGTGGTTGAACTCTGACACAGTATTCGGAGCACGTGGGTTGGCTTGCGTGTTGATTCAGTTGGCAGAAGGCTGTTGAAGTGAACTTGCATTAACAAAGTGTTAAAGGCTTGGGTTGTTATTTTGGGGACTGTTTTTCTCTCTCTCTCTTTTTTTTTTTTTTCCCCCTCATTTTTTGATGGAATTACCTTATTTTCTGATGGAAAGCTTTTCTCCCAGAATATGCTGGGCAACGGGGTTTTTATGCACGACTTTGTGCTATAACTGTTCCTTTTTTAATGTACACTTTGAAATCAGTCTGCACTGCCCTCCTCAGAGATCCAGGCCTTTAGATTACACACATATTTGTAAAGATGACCACAACCAGTCAGGCTGCATACTCTTAATTCATAGACACATAAGCTGTTGATGTTGTATAATAAGATTCAAAATGAATAATAAAAATATTCTGTATTTCTCAGATGTTTAACGTGAATATAATCAGTAGGACTTTGATTTATTCTTGAAACTCCAAAACATAAGTTTACCACTACTGCTGTTCAGTGGCCTATATACAGTCATCTACCATATTACTGCTTGGCTGTGTACTCACAGCATTGAATGGAACGTGTACATCCTAGAGATACTACATACTTCACCCTCCTTAAAAAGTGTGTTTGTTTCTCTTCTAGTCTTAAAAACAAACCAATTAACGGTTGTTTTTCCACTTACTAACAGGCAAGTGAATCCTGTTTCCATTCCATCAGTTCACCTGCACATGACTGCAGCCGCCATGCAAGTTGCCCAGAAAGAGTTTGAGAAGGCTCAAGAGCAACTGAAACTGTTGAAAAATGATCCTGGGAATGAAGCGAAGCTGAAGCTCTATGCTTTGTTTAAACAGGTCGGCTTGGTTTGCTTTTTTCATAAGGGGCTTTTATAAACTGAGAGGATGGGCCTATAAAATATATGCTTAAAATACAATAAGTATTGTCTTAATGAGTCTATTGATGTGCTCAAGGTATATTCTTGAAATGCTCATCCCTTCAGCTCTGCCAGAGTTCTGAGTGAAGCCGGAACTATTTCATCGCATAAACTGGGGTTTGAATGTGAACTTTTATCCTAAGACTTAGAGCCAAATTACATCAATTTTGTGATGCCTTCCATATAATCCAGTATATATATTAATGCAGCACAGGGAAGACTGCTTGCACTTACAAAAGGAGAGTGTTATATACTTCCTCTTACATGTGTTGCATCTACTGTTAGTCAGGATCAATTCTGTAACATGGGCTGTGACTTCTTACATGGAAGAAGGCAATGAATTGCTCTTTTAAATAAAAAACATAAAGACAGCAAATTGTTCTGTGAATTTTCACTAATTAATAATAATGAATATATCCTTTCTTTCTCACCTTCTACTCTGAATATCTCTCTGATAGCATACTTTTCTTCAGGGTGACTGATCATAAAATACTTTGGGGTAACCTTTGAACATCAACTGATTTAGTGCCCTTGCTCATAATAGGGCCAATTTTGAATTGAGATCCAACTTCATAGACCTTATCCAGCGGTGTCTTTGTTCACCTGACTTCCATGTTAGTTTAGTTCACGTAATTTTTTTAAATATAAAAATTGCACAGTTTTGAAATAAGTTACTTAGAAAGTACATGTGTGGGCATCTTGGAAATGAATGTCTCATTGGCTGGGTTCATCTGAAAGCCTTGTGTTGGCTGACAGGAAGTGGCAGGCATTGGGAATTTCATGGTATATGTACTGTCTGAATATTTTCTGACCACTGGAATTCCTTCTCTCTTTCTGTATTGAATTCTGTACCCTGATCACGTAACAGTCCTAACACTCATCTTCTTTCAACCCAGGTACCTGAACTGTAATCAGAGGTTTAAATTAGTTTCTTTCACTCTCTTTTTAGGCTACTGAGGGTCCCTGCAATTCTCCAAAGCCAGGTATGCTGGACTTTGTCAAGAAAGCCAAATGGGATGCATGGAATTCTCTTGGCAATTTGTCTCAGGTGACAATACCTATAATTTCAGTTACTTAAGCTCTGTCTTCAAGCGCCTGATGTCTGAACGTGCTACTTGTCAGCTGACTCGCTTTGCTTCAGACACCAAAATATTTTGCAGTGTATTTTACTTCTGTACTGTGAAAGTGTAGATTTCAGTTATTGCTAAGAGCTCCTGTCAGCATAAGAGACCTGTATGTATTGTGACTTCCAGTAAAAATAGTTTTTCATACTTTTGTATTCTGTTGTTCCCTTTAAGAAAAATGGGTTGAGTCTCTTACTTCTTACAACAAAGAGCAAATCTGGGAATCCAATGTGATTTTGATAATGTTGTCATTTTAGGATGCTGACGTCTTCTGCTGGTTGTAAAGCTGTTGGTGTAGAGCCCCTTCAAGTCACTGTTTGCTATAGAAATAGGGAGGCAGCAGTCTTTCAGCTTTTGTAGCTTGTATTTGTGTTAAATGATAAGTAGTATCTTCAAACAGTTTTAAAATGCCATGGATACATTTGACCCACCATGTTCTAAACTAAAAAGAACCTTGCATTTGGTTGGAGAAATATCCGACTGGTAAGCAAAAAAAACAAGGATCCCCAGAGGCATAGAAAAGCTGGGATAATAGCAAAGGTGGTTCAGGTAATTGTAGGCATGGAAGGAACGATTCTTAAACAAAATCAATCTTGTCATTGTCACAATATATGTACACTTTCATTTTGCGGATTTGATGGATGCTGGCTTTAAGTGTGATTTGCAGTGTTTAAATACAACATGTTCTCTCCTTCTCAATTAGCATACTTTCCAGTGGAGACTTTATTTAATCCTGTAGCACACTCCTCTTTCTTTTCCTGTCGGTGGCCATTTTGTGAATAGCATAAAAAAGATAATTTTCTTCGAGTTTTATTTATTTATGTGTTTGTTTGCTTATTACAGGACAACGCTAGACAAGAATATGCTAAACTTGTCTCAAGTTTGGTCTCGGCAGAATCTGCTGTCCAGAAAAAAGCTGCTTCTCCAGAAGAGGGCGGTGATGGTCGCTATGAAACCCTAATAGTTACCACCGAGAACAAAATTACAAAGATAATGTTTAACCGACCTGACAAGAAAAATGCAATCAGTCATAAGGTAAATAAATTAATTTGCGAGGATTATTGGTTTTATTTATTTATTTTTCTTTCCTGATTAAGCTATTTAGGTTTTTCAAGAATCATTGCTAGGAGTTCAGCAGAGCTATCTGAAGTATGGTGGTCAGAATTTTATGAGGGTTGGGTATATTGACAAACAGTGACAACCTAAGACATGACGATCTAGTACAAGATCAAACCACTAACGTTTTATAGATTGGGCTCTTCTGTGTCTTTGAAAAGATCTTGGTTTATTTTCACTTTTTTCTTCAGCCGAACTTATTATAGGATCATGGGCTGCACTAAACTGAAATGGCAAACTGGAAGAAGACAAATTTGTTTTGTGGAGGCAAGATTTGACCATAGCCTTGCTTATAACATGGCAGCCTAATTCGGCTTAGCAATATCATGTGTATGCCTAGATAATTATTCTCCTCCTGTAGCAGTCCCCATGAGGAAATCTCTCCTGTTGGGAGTATTGTGATCATCCTATTTCACAATGGCGGTGATACCAGGAAAGGGATTTCACCCCACTGCTACTGATTCTTTAATATGTTATTGTGCCAACTTAGACTGTTTCCCAGCTTTTAAAATTAGCTGTTTCCAGTTAGTTTGTATTTTCCTAGGGATCTTATTCTGATCCTGAGATTTGCATTTGAAATCTGAGTGCTGCAAATAAATGATTTTCTAGTCAGAGACGATACCTCAAGTGCAGTACATTCTGTACGTGCAAATGTTTTTTGTACTTAAATGGATCATAGTTAAACTGTCTCTCAGGTTCCTTGTTGTCAGTGTGAATCTCCTTTGTATGACATTTTGCAGCATCACAGTTATATTTTGTTGATTTTCCTCTTCTGCAGATGTACAGAGAAATTATCAATGCACTTCAAGAAGCTGCCAAAAATGATTGTACCTTTGCAGTTATTACTGGTAAAATACTTAATATCCTTCTCTTATATTTGCTTTATTTTAAGTCAAAGTACAATACTGATGTATGGACTATCTACCTCACATTTAGGCTAAGACACAATTATCTAAGTGGGGAAAATGCTTTCCTCTATTGTAGACTGAAGATTTTTTCATAGCATTTTGGCAAAACTATTTCAAAGTGGTGTTTCAAATTCTTCAGCAAGCTTGCAGTTTCTGAGATGAAAAGACAGACATGGAGTACTCCTGAGGACTTTGTTACCTTTGAGGAGATGATTCATCTGTTCCACAGCATTTTCCCTACTGCTTTTAGAGTTCATTTCTATAAATTTGGTAAACTCTCTTTACTTCTGTGATACATTGGAACGTACTAAAAACAAGCCCCTCAAGTGCTACAGTGGCATGCACAAGACAAAGTTTATGCTATGTATTCATCTATGATCATCAGAAAAACTGACCTTTGGCTTCTTGATTCTTCTGGGTCTGCTATAGGAAACAATTTGCTAGGGATGCTGCAGCCAAGCTGTGCTGTATTCTAGTCATCAGCTGCATGATGAGTACAGTTGGATGACTGCAGCTGTAATGTGAAAGGGAAGTCCAAACTGATGCTGCTTGTGAAATCTAGCAGCTCTGAGGCTGTTGCCTCAGAATAAGTATGCAGGGAAGATAATAAAAGACGGATGTTTTGGAACTGTGAGTGCTACAGAAAATAAAGTTATTTTTTTGCGTCAAATCTTTTAAGTTTAATATTCCTGAGTACATTGTTTTTCAGTGAAATCTTAGTCAACCTTATTTTGAACTATTGTTGTAGGTGTCCTTAAAGCAACTTGTCATACTTCAAGACAAGCTCTGTAATTACTTAATAGTATAAGATGCATAGAGTGAAATTCTTATGTCAATATAGTAAATGAAAGCCTCTCTACCTACTAGAAGTCATTTCTTGATCTGTGTTCTTTACAGGAAATGGAGAATACTATACAAGTGGAAATGATCTGAATAATTTTTCTAATATCCAACCCAGTGAAATGAAAAAGGCGGCAAAAGATGGAGCAGAATTACTCAAGTAAAACATCTTGTTTTCAAATATGCTTACATTACTGTAATGGGTAAAATATAATGTGCAGGCATTGTTAGAAAACATAGAATCACAAAATTACCCAGGTTGGAAAAGACCTCAAAGATCATCAAGTCCAGGCACAGCCTAACCATAGTACCCTAATAACAACCCTCTGCTAACTCATATCCCTGAGCACCACATCCAAATGGCTCTTAAACACATCCAGGGATGGTGACTCAACTACCTCCCTGGGGAACCTATTCCAGTGTTTAACTACCCTTTATGTAAAGAAGTGTTTCCTAATATCCAACCTAAACTTGCCTTGGCGCAACTTGAGGCCATTTCCCCTCATCCTGTCACTTGTCACCAGCGAGAAGAGACTTGCCATGCTCTCACTGTAAGCACATGATAACAGGAGCCCAGTTACGCTATGAAACTTCCAATCAAGTGGCTGCATTTGAGAGCTCACCGTGTGTGTACACACAAAGACCATGTGGGAGAAGTAGCATTAACCATAAGAAGTAAATGGGGAAAGGAGGTGCATGTTTGGTATCTCTGTGTAATCTTGTAAGCACTCTGATGGTGTAGACTTGATTTTCATTTTTAGCCCCCAAGTGCGAACAGATAAAATGACAAAAATGTATTTTTGACTCTGCAGTTTTTAACCTGTTTTTAGATTTATAATTTAAATAGAAACTATAAGTGAAGTGCTCGGTTTTGCAGCTTTTACTTGGGCAAGCTTCAGTGCAGAATAGCATCTGTGGATGGAAGGTTAGGATTGGAATGGAAATACAGGCGAGGTGAAAGACTTGTTAGCAAGCTGCGTTCAGCAACTGTAACTGAATCAAAATTTGACTGCAGTCAATTAGGAAGGCTGAGATGATATGTATGTTTGATTCTTAGCTGGCAAGGGAATATAAGTATTTTAAACAGCTATTCTTATTTTCCTTGCTAGCATTCATTTGGGTAATAGTCTACAACGTATACTAACTAGGATACAGCTCATGTTTTTTTGTTATGCGGTTTCTGATCATGTTTTCTACGTGGTTTGTGTTTGATGGAAGAGACCAGAGTGTGTCTTACCTTGTTTCCCCTTTTCAGAGAGTTTGTGGGCAGTTTTATCGATTTCCCTAAACCACTGGTTGCGGTGGTCAACGGCCCAGCTATTGGAATCTCTGTAACGCTCCTTGGATTGTTTGATTTAGTTTATGCTTCTGACAAGGTGAGTTTATTACATCGCTGATCCCAAAACAGTCTTTTTGGCTTTTTTTGTAGGAAGTGTTATTTGGTGCAGAGTAATCTGACAAACAGGCAGGTATAAATGCCTTTTCTGTCACTTTGAGGAATACCTTTATTAATTACTTGCCTAGGGTTATGCATCAGCCAGTGTTAAAATGCATATTAAAAACATAGCATGTAGTTGTATAATATAGCTTATTTTTTATGCTCTTTGTTGTTTATCTATATGCTGTTTTTAAACAGAATTTAACCCAAGTTGTTAATTAATTTTAGGCAAGCTATTAGTTGCATAACTGTCAGCGATGGTACTTTGATTTCTGCCTCAGCGCTGTGTTAGATGTTTCCTCAAAGGCTCTGCTTGACTGGCTTTGTCACCTTGAGACTTATAAAAAACTGATCTGCAAGACTAAGTGTTGCCTGCCCCAAAAGGATTGTCTGTGTCTATGTCACTCTTGACCTTATATAGAAGACGTAACTCATTTAGTCTGTTCCAGTCCATAGATCTCTTTTATCAGAAGGGTGTTGGGTTCTCCCTCTTTCTCCCTTCCCATCTGATCTTTCCTTGCTGCAGGATGACCTTACTGATTCTTGTTCCTGGATCTAACAGGCTACTTTCATCTTCTCAGCTTTCAGTGTGCACTTACACTGTTGGATGTATTTCAGGTTTGCATCAACTGTCTTAATCATTTTTGGGCTTTATTTTTTCCTCAAATGTTTTCAGTCACATTCCTTGTGACTCTTTGCAGTTGTTCCTTGTTTTAAAGCATAATAATACAAACTGAATATATCAGTATTCAGGATGGGAACTCCGTGTAGTAAGGTCATCTTCATCCAGATTACATTGCACTAACTCTACTAATTTGGTTTAGGTATTGATATGGCCTACTCTACAGGTGTCCAGCATTGTTATGTCCAGACTCTGATTTTATTCCCAGCCAAGTATTCACAAAATGGCCATGTTTATAGGACAGTATACAGCTCAGTCTAACAACTTAAGAGATGGAATTGAGTGGGTATCAGATAATAATGACTTCTCCACTGGTTTTAGCTCCATTCCTGGAACATCTTTTCTCCTCCCCTTGCTAAAGCAGAACCAGTTAGACTAGCTTGTATCCTTGCAGATGCCTAATCCTTTCTTACAGACTTTCAGTCATACAGATATCCCAAGCTTGGTAGGAAGCCTACTGATAGGACCTACTATATAGTCACCTGCAGTACAGTACGAGATGATTACCTTCTACTGTGAAAGCTTAAATAGCAATGGGCACTCTTCATGTATCAGTTCCTATTTTTAAAGGGCAAGCCTTTTATCTTCCTTATTCTTATCTTCCCAATTCTTATGTGTGTTGAGAGATTGAAGCTGTGTTGTCAGATTATATTTAAAGCTTACTATGGTAGAAGTTCAAATCTGTTTCTGGTGAACTCTATTATATTAGAAAGTGGAAAATGAAAACTAAATCCTGTTACCCTGTTGTGAGCTCTGTTGGTTTTTTCTTGTTTTTTTGTTTTTTTTTTTCCCAGGCTACATTTCACACCCCGTTTAGCCAACTCGGTCAGAGTCCAGAAGGATGTGCCTCTTATGTGTTTCCAAAAATCATGGGTGCAGCCAAGGTAAGAATGTCTGTGATGTATGTAGGGTCTTCTGAATTTTTGTGTCAGTATTCTCCACTGCAAGTGCAGTTCCACTGAGTCTTTGAAGGAAACTCCTGTTCACGTGTTTTGAACCAAAGATAAATGTAATGACAGCATCAGCACAGGCACTTAAACAGAGGACTGAGCACTGGTAAAGACATAGAATGATGTTAATGGAAGCTGTCTTTCTTACAGCTTCCTCCACCTGTCAGAGGCTATTTCTATGTAGTGAAAGGTAGTATCTTTTTTCCAGCAATGGGAGGGAATGATGTAAAAGAGACTTAAAACAAACAAAAAAAAGCACTCTCAAGAAATGTCTTGGCAGGTTTATCATGTGGCTCCAGGGCTGATGACGCCAACTGGATTTTGGGCTTCTGGGCCATGGGATGGTCTACATAACACCATAGGATGCACCTTTCTCAGAGGGAGCAGAGGATTTGTGCAGCAGTTAGAAGGGCTGATAAACAGAGCTTTAAACCACATTTGAATTTGCAAAGAGATAAAACCAGGCTTGCCAGTGATAAGCTATGGATTGGCTACACCAAAATTTGAGCGACTGCATGTTATTGAGATCCTTTAGCTTGCTCCACCAGGTGCTGGCTACAGTGAAGCACATTTGGAATGTTGCTGTACCAGTGTATGCAGCATGAGGAAAAAGCAAGAGGAGCCAGAAGCCTTGTCTTAGGCCGAGTTCTATAACATCACTGGCATTAGTGAAACCTGGTATGCAGAGCCCCGTGACTGGTGTGTCACAATGGACTCTTCTGGCTCTACTAAAGAAGACACACAGGCTCTTGGTGAACAGCAGGAGCTGGAGGCCAGTCACTAGTGGTGAACCCTGGGGCTGATACTGGGTTTCCTACTTAATGACTTAATTGAGACAAAGATAATGGGACACGGTGTGTTTGCAGATGATAGAAAACTGAGAGGAGATAATCAGAGGGACCTGGACAAAAGTGAGAATCTCTTGGAGTTCAGTAGAGGAAAACACAAAGTCCTGCACTGGGGGGAGCCATGTATTAGTGCAGGCTGTGGACTCTATGTCTGGAAAGCAGCTTTGAAAGAAGGGCGTTGGGGTTCTGGAAGACACTCAGTTAAATGTGTGCTTTTGCAGCAAAGAAGGCCAAAATTATTCTGGTCTGCATTAAGTATAGCACTGTCCACACATAGAGTGAGGTGATCTTTCCCCTCTTCTTATCACTGTTGAGTTCTATATTGTGGTCTAGACTTCCCCTGCAAGGGAGACATGGAGGCATTGGAGAAGGACGAGCAAAGAACCACAAAAATGATTACAGCATTAGAATATACTGCATATGAGAAGAGGCTGGGAGAGCTGGAACTGTTTCATGTGAAGTACAGAGTCTCAGGGGATCTTATAAATGTTTATAAGTGCCTTATGAAAGTTTGTAAAGAAGATGGAGACATGCTCTTGTCAGTGGTGCCCAGTGAAAGGGCAAGAGGAATGGGGTAAACAATGAAATATGATGAAAATAAGAATTTTACAGCAAGGGTGGCGAAACACTGCAACA
The DNA here is from genome assembly GCF_054131305.1 of Coturnix japonica. NCBI lineage: Eukaryota > Metazoa > Chordata > Aves > Galliformes > Phasianidae > Coturnix > Coturnix japonica. The sequence continues at coordinate 75,518,709 of NC_140664.1, forward strand.
GGTTGTGCAGAGTGGCTGCGAAATCTCCATCATTGGAGATGCTTCTGGGCCACCCGCTCCAACAGCCCCTGCTTGAGCTTCCTACTAGACAATCTGCAGAGGTCCCTTCTAACCTCATCTGTTCTATGATTCTCTGCTCTTTTCAGAGAGCAGGTTTTAACAGGCAAGAGCCTAAAACAGATGTGCCTTGGAAGCTTGTACCTTTCCTGTCACGTTCCTTGAGTCTTGCGTCTTGTTCACTCAAACTCTGCTTTTCTTTATTTAGGCAAGCGAGATGTTGCTTTTCAACAAAAAGCTGACTGCAGCCGAAGCCTGTGCTCTCGGACTCGTGAATGAAGTTTTCCCCGACAGTACCTTCCAGAAGGAAGTCTGGGCAAGGCTAAAAGCTTATGCAAGTCTACCCAAAAATGTCAGTATTTTAATTTTTTTCTCTATGTTAAAAGCCTCTTGCATTACCGGTCCTCCTGCCAGTTCTATGTTGTTTCTTGTTTTCATGTAATCCTTGACTGAAATAACAAAGCTCAGTGTACTTTGCTTCTGTCCCTGTGCTGCTGAGGGAAAAATACCTCTCTTTTTACCTGGCTGAATTCAATTCAGTGCATTTTACACAGAGACTCTATGGCTGAAAATATTGAAAATTAGCTATTCAATCCACTTGCAGGCTACGTGCAGGTTGGATTCCTCCTCTTTGTTTTTTATTTTGGCAATAGTAATATGTGCACTGTGGGTGCTCAGGATGAAGCTGGCTGGCCTTACTTTTTCTGCTGAATTCAGTCATCCCGTTCACTAGTTTAGCCTTGGCAAAATTACTTGAGTCACTGTTGCGTTGCGTTGTGTTGCGATGGGGATACTCATGCTAACTCCTGATAATCAAAGTTACATTTGGCACTATAGGTAGTTCAATAAGTTTTGCTTCTTACACTCATCTACTTCTCGTGTGAGCATTAAGTGGACTGCTGTATTGCTCCCCATGGACTTCCACCATATTAGCTTTACTAATTAAATGCAGTATACTATTTCCAGCTAAAGGGTTGACTAAGTGCTAGGAGGTTCAATGCTAATACAGCTCAGTTTGAATTCCGGTGTGTTTGTTGTGCTATTTTCTGAAATTAATGTATAGAAAACATAACTTCCTGATATTCCTCACTGAATGTTGATATTATTTTCCTTTTTCTCCTTCAGTCTTTGGCACTGTCAAAGCAACTGGTACGAAGTACGGAAAAGGAGAAGCTCCATGCTGTCAACAGTCGAGAGTGTGAATTACTCACAGAGAGGTGGTTATCTGATGAATGCCTAAATGCTCTTGTCTCCTTCTTTCAGAGGAAATCAAAAATGTAATCTTTATCAGCAGAGCAGTTAATGTTCTGGAAACAGCATTTCACCAATTCACCTTCTGGCAATAGTTTTGTCTGCCCTTATCCTTAGTAAGCTTTCTCTGCAAATAATAGTTCTTTTACCTTTTGATGCACTATGTTTCTATACAGAGTACTGGGTTAAAACTGTTCCATGAAATCAATGCTGTTATGTGCCTTGGATCCATTATGGATATTTAGATTAGGGGAAAAGGTTCATAATCCTGTAGGTGTTTCTGAATAATACTAAAGTAGATTGTCACTTGAAAGAAGCAGCAGATTCAATAGCACTGTATTTTGACAGCTTTTCAATGTCTTATGAGTGATTTTATATTTTCTTCTTTTCATCTGTGGGGGAGAAAATCCTGTATTAATGAAAAATAAATATAACTATTTAATTAATCTTGTGCTGATTATTACTACCACTATTAAAACATCCTCAGGGAGAGGAGAAGTAATTCCTGGAAGTATATTAATGAAATACTCTTATTACAAAAGTATTTACTTGTGAGAACATGAAATAAATCTGGCAGGAACTGTGGGCATCTTCATAGTGTTGTTGTTTTTTATAATACTAAAAATATATATGTATTTTATTTGAAGAAGATAAGAAATCTTCCTTGCTTTCTGTTTATCTTCTTCTTTGGTGGTACTTAGAAGAAAATGGTTCGATCTAGCAAATTTGAAAGCACCCTCATAGTGAACCTGTAAGGGTTCTACACATCCCCACAGCCTGTTAAAAATCTGTAAAATGAAATGTTGCTGGTGAAATTTACCCATTTAACACAGTCGTTTTGAAGCATTAGGAAGAAAAAAATCTGTTATGGAAAAAAAAGTGGGTCTTTTCTAACTCATCTGGCTAAATCATTTTTATTTCCCTGCTTGTTCTCCTGGCTGACTAGCAATTAGATGCATATATTTTGCACTTATGTTTATGTTCAGCACTTGCCAATAATAGGCAGTGAGCATACAAAACAAATACAACCCATATCATACATTTTCAGCCATTCTTACTTTCCACACTTCTTTTCCTTCAAAACATCCTGACTAGCAAGCTGTTACTCAGGGGTTGTCATTTGTCTCTAACTTACCCAGTGCATAGCTCTAGGTCCCACTGGTTTACTAGCCAAGAGATAGAACATATATCACAGAATCACAGAATTATCAAGGTTGGAAAAGACCTAGAAGATCATCTAGTCCAACCATTACCAATACTTCCCGGCTAAATCATATTCCTCAACACCACATCCAAAATATCGGCACATTTGTCAGATCATCAGGTGCTCCAGAAGGTCTCCAAAAGCTTTCACTGATGAGAACATCAATGCATTTGCTTTAAACCTGTACATCAGTTTTCTCCAGACTGTTGGATAATGGTTTTCTCACAAATAGGACTTTGTTCTTTTTCTTTCTTGTTATTTTAAGACTTAGTGCAGCATAGAATATATGTGATGCCCCTGCAACATTTCTCAGAATCTACTATACAAAGTAGGAATCACAGTCTTTAGCTGTGTGGCTTATTTAGAATAATGCAAAAGAAAATTATTTCTACTTAAAAATTATTTTATCTTTGACTTTTCCCAAATTATCTTTATTGCAGTCTAGATAATCAGAATTACCAGTAAAGTGTCTGCAATGCATCTTAAATCAAATCCTGTAAGCTCCATATCTTATTCAGACCGTTGGGTTAAGTCATAATCTCTTAATGACAGGAGATAACAGCAAACCCTGAAAGCATTGCAGGGCACTGCATTGAGCGAAACACTGTTACTTTATTCAGATGGATGACATACAAGTTTCTGTCTCATCAAAAACCAAGTTATTAGACATAGATTTTACTAGGAAATACTTGTATTTATAGGCTACAAATAGAGGCTTTCTGCTTAGGGTATTGCTCAACAGTACTCCCAGCCTTCTGTCAGAGAGAATCTATCAGCACACCATGAAAAGATGGTATTGTAAGATGGACTGTAGTTCCATCATCTGGAAACATTCCACTTCAGGGTGATAGAATCGAGTAAATTTCACAGTGTTGATTATTGTCAGTGTTATACCAAGAAGAAATGCTTCAGTGGTGCTAAAAGCAAGGACTTATATAAATAAAATAGCCAAGTAACAGTTAAGGGAAGTAAATCTTGACGTTACCAAGTACAAGAAGAGTAGGGAACATGGATAGGTACCTTAATATCATAGAATCATTAAGGTTGGGTAAGACCTCTGAGATCATCTAGTCCAAAGACCAGGCCCACATGTGCATTCAGCAGTGTTTCAGGTAAAAAATGAATGAGTAAAGCTAAGGGTTGGCAACAAAAGAAAGCTGAGGAAGAATACAAGACTCAGAAGCCTCATGATGACAACGAGCGGACTGTAGTCAAGAAACGGGCCATAAAGGGAACGTGGGCTCAGACTCTACCCACAACATGGCGGTGGCACCGTGGGCCCTTCGCTACGTCCATGGTGAAGTCAGAGTGGGGCGCGAAATGGCGGCTGCTGTGTGGAGGTTGAGGGTTGCAGGCACCCTGCAAGTAGGCGGAGCAGGGAAAGCGACGTGTGGCTTGTTGCTGGTAAGATCTTTGTGGCTGTTCATGTGTTGAATCCTTGAAACACCCTCTTTTTGGATTTGTTTTGACCTGCAGTATTCAGTGATTATATTCTTTATAATCATTACTGACACAATCTCTGTTAAAAAATGGAGCACTCTGCACATAAAGCCGTTATGAAGCATGGATGATATGCAACACTGTTGTATCATAAACGATTCAGGAGATTCATGGCACATCATAACGTTAATTCTTATGTTCCTAGTGCTGCGCTTAAAGATTGTTTGTAAATATCTCCTAACAACTCTGCATCTCTCTTGTCCCAACTGAAACTAAACACTTCCATGAGTGTAATGTTACAGATCTCGGATCTGAGTGTTAAACTTCTGAGTTTGTTGGGTTTTGGTTGGTTGGTTTGTTTGTTTTTCATCATAAATTCTAATTTATTTGAAAACTCTTGAAGCTTAGTTGTCCTTGGAAGGTCTCCTACTATAAGCTTTAGGTTTCCTCTATGAACTTTAGTGGTTTATAGAAAGGTAACCTTCCTAGTTTACTTGTAGGCAGGCAAGTGTGGACACTGTATAATCATTATGTGCTATCTAAGCAGAATTGTTCTATTTGCAATTTTTTATTGGAAAATTGTTTCTTTAAATTAATTTGCAATGGAGTGCACTTAAAACATGCTGCACATTATATGTAATATATATATATACACACACATATATGCACTACGTATACATACATACATATATATAGTATAGCACTGTAGCCCTAAGTAGATGGAATAGGTCTAGTCTGTAAGATCTGAAATCTGGAAGAAAAAAAAAAAGCAAATAAACAAAACTCAAATGGTTTTGTATCATATTAACTAATTCTTCATTCAAAATAACTAAGATACTTACTGTTGAAGGCTGCTGGTATGTAGTGTTTAGCGTGACATTGTTTTACATGTTTGTATCCCTCATGGTAGTATTTGTGCACCCTGATTAATCTTTTGTGACATGCAGGATTTATGTTTTTCAGACAGTAAAATATGGATTCTAAATGTAATTTTTACCTCTTACAGATGCATTTTAGATGGAAGTTGCATATTAGCCTTAAGTGTATGACACAGAGTTCTTTACCTATTGATTTGAAGGTTACATAACAAATCCACACATTAACAATTTATAAAATACTTTCAGAAATTACTTGCAGTTTGTAACAGTGTACCTAAGAAAGACAACAAAGCCACCTGTAAGTTGTTACAAATTGCACTGATGGAAGGGATACTTTTGCTGTCTCGCAGGCTTGCTAAATCTGCATCTGGGTCTGGGCAATCGCAAGCACAGATGCAGGTTGGGCAGAGAATGGCTTGAGAGCATCCCTGAGGAGAAGGATTTGGGAGTACTGATTGATGAGAGATTCAACATAAGCCAGCAATATGCACTTACAGCCCAGAAAAGCCAACTGTATCCTGGGTTGCTTCAAGAGAAGTGTGACAACAGGTTGAGGGGGGTTATTCTGCCCCTCTACTCTGGTACCGAGAGAACAAGGGAAAATAGCTTTAATCTGGAAGAGGGTAGATTTAAACTACATACGAGGAAGAAATTCTTTACTGTGTGGGTGGTGAGACACTGGAACAGGTTGCCCAAGGAGTCATTCAGGTCCAGGTCAGATGGGGCTTTGAGCAACCTGGTGTAGAGGGAGAAGTCCCTGCCTATAGCAAAGGGGGTTGAAACTAAGTGATCTTACAGGTCCCATCCAACCCAAACCGTTCTGTGATTCTGTGATAAATGCTGTGTTTCCTTTTGACTTTTAAAGTGATTAGATTTGAGGAACATTTTAAAACGTCAAAAAAACATTTGAGCAACAAAAGACCAGAAGCCATAATCTGATCATATTGTTCCATTAGCATGGAATGTACATCATAGCTGTGCTCTTAGCATACAGAATATAATGAAGGTAAAGATCTTTTCTGGATTCAGCATGGCAGCTATTTCACCTTTACTAAGTTTGCTTCTTCTACATGGAATCTCTCATTTATTTGTGTCTGTTTTTCACCTTTGGACACATCAATTAGTGTCACAGTGGAAACTCCAGCTCAGATGGTAATTCTTGAGCTTCTTTGTTTGAAATTCTATGTCATCTTATGGATGTCTGGTAGATACAATAGTGGATGTGGCATAAACGTGAGCTTGGCTTTAGATGAGGACTTTGTTCCTATGGAAAGAGTTCGATCCAAATATGCGGGTATTATTTACAGATTGTCTTATCTGGATGATGTTTTAGGATGAACTTTATTTTAATATAGGAAATAGATTTGTAGAATATCTGCACTTGAGGTGTACTTAGATCTAGTAAATCTTTTATATTTAGCAGGGGAAGTTCATCTTCTTTGTTGGAGAACAAGCTTTAGAAGCATAGAATCATAGAACCCTATCCCAGGTTGGATAGGATCTGCAGTGATCAAGTCCAACACTTGACTTTACCACCCCAAAATCAGATCAATATTTGCCTAGTCCTCTTTCCATCAGGCCTCAGATAACTGAATACATTCATCCTCACGGTGCCCTATGTCAGTGGAGGTTGAGTGGTAGCCTCACAAGGGTGCTGTGTGTCTATAGCTGTAGGTAAATTGCAAGGATTTACTCAAGGACTTGAGTCCCAACAAAGGACCCAGATGGCGCAGTGGTAGGAATTCCGCTTTGCAGCACCGGGGCCTGGGTTCAAATCCCCCTGTGGCGCAAGTGGTAGAAGTGCCGCTCTGCTACATAGGTGCTCAAATCCCAGGGGTTGGACTCGATGATCTCTAAGGTTCCTTCCAACCCGCACGAGACTATGAGACTATGATACTATGATACTATGATACTATGATACTATGATACTATGATACTATGATACTATGATACTATGATGACCCACTGGGATAACTGGAAATGGTACAAGGTGAAGCCCACATTCCTGTACTGCAGGTTTCTGCGCCAAACAATGGGATCTGCTGGAGTTCATGCAGGTCCTGAGCCAGGGAGTGCTGCAGGTAGCCAAGCTGAGAGAAGCTGTGGTACTCTTAGAAAAGTGGATATGAAAAACATTAAAAAATAGAAAGATTAAAGGGACTATAAATATTTCTTCTCTTGAGACAGCTGATGTCAAAGTGGTTGCCATTCTTTCTGTCAGTGCAGAAATTCACCTGCGTGCTCACTCTTGCAAATCTATCCTTCTGCTTGATAACGCCTCGGATTTTATGATAAATCTTATCCAAAAAGACAGGCCAATTGCAGCTGCAGGTCTAAATATGCTTTCAGTGTGCCAAAAAGACAGCTTAACTCATGGTCTATGAAAAGAGCCTTTTCCTATAACAATATGGGAGATAAGTGCTTTTGGTTTTACTGGAGATCAGTGCTGTGGATTGGATGGGTACACACTTGGCTGGGTAAGGAGCTGGCTGAGGGCTGGGCTCAGAGAGTGGTGGTGAATGGAGTTAAATCCAGTTGGAGACCAGTCACGAGTGGTGTTCCCCAGGGTTCGGTGCTGGGGCCTGTCCTCTTCAACATCTTTATTGATGACCTGGATGAGGGCATTGAGTGCACACTCAGTAAGTTTGCAGATGACACCAAGCTGGCTGGGAGTGTTGATCTGCCTGGGGATAGCGAGGCCCTACAGAGGGATCTGGACAGGCTGGAGAGCTGGGCTGAAGCCAATGGGTTGAGGTTCAACAGGACCAAGTGCCGCGTCCTGCACTTCGGCTGTAACAACCCAGGCACACCCAGATTTTCCTTGCTCTTAACAGGAGCCCTTTGAGATCAAGTGGCCTCTTGGGAACCCTGGGCAGCTTGCACGTGCAACTGGTGGCAGAACAACAGAATGAAGCAAAGGTGTGTCATTGAATTCATCCATGTGGAAAAAGGGCACCCATTGACAGTCATTGATGCTCGCAGAGTGTTTGTGGAGACCAACCAGTTGCTGTGAGCGCAGTGAGGCAGTGGGTGGTTGGTGTGTTTCAGCAGTGGTGACAGCGACAGCGGGTCACCTCCAGTGGTGCAAATTGTTACGAGCACAGCATGCAGGCTTTTGTTCACTGCTGGCAAGAATGCATAGCTAATCGTGGGGACTGTGTTGAAAACCAGTGTTTTGTAGCTGAGAATTGACTCTAGCAAGTAATGTTTTCTGAATAACAAAGAAGAGGGTGCATTGGCTGTGCTCTCACTTGAAAACTAACACTTCCAAGAGTGAACCGTGAGCAGCTACAAAGCAGACTGTGGCTGTGTTTTCCTTGACCTGGATTTCATGCATATTTCTAGCAAAGACTGTCTCAAAATGTGGAATTTACAGGGCACCCTGCTATGCCAACAAAATCAGCAGCAAACCACTTTGAATATCTTAATGTATTCTCTTTCAGAAGCCCGGGAAACTGCTGAGAAATTACTACTTAAGAAATTGGATTGAGACAGAACAATTTGGCCTCTAATCACAAATGATGAGGACGGGATTTTATTAGACTTTTTGCAGAGAAAGAATGGGCTGCATCCCAGTGTTTATGAAGGAACAGTTGAAGTGATGACTTAGTGAAGGACTGTCATTAGGAAGGAAGCATCAAGTCTTTCATTTAGAATTACTTACCACAAGTTCAAACTAAATTTTAGTTAAATATTTCAGTGAACAAAATTCAGATGCGAAAGCCTAGGAGGGACACTAGGAGGGGACAGTGATGTAAAGCACAGGGGACAACCTCCTTTTCTAGAGGCCAGCCGTGTCACCAACCAGGCAGCTCACTAATTCATCTCTGCACAGAACATTCTTTAGCAGGACACAGGGAAATGGTCATTAGTCATTTAGCAAGACATGGGGAAATGGTTTTAAGTTAAAAGAGGGAAGATTTAGGTTGGATGTTAGGGGGAAGTTCTTCACTAGGAGAGTGGTTAGGCCCTGGAACAGGCTGCCCAGGGAGGTTGTGGATGCCCCGTCCTTGGAGGTGTTCAAGGCCAGGTTGGACGGGGCCCTGGGCAACCTGATCTAGTAAAGGTGTATGTTTGGTGGCCCTGCCAGGCAGGGGGGTTGGAACTGCAGGATCCTTGAGGTCCCTTCCAACCCGGAACATTCTGTGATTCTGTCTGATTCTGTGATTCTATTCATAAAAAAAAAATAAAAATTAATGGCTGTGCTACAGCATCCCCAAACTCTTTAATACATCTGACCCTAAAGCAGACATGCAGAAATAAATGAAATAGTATCTTTCAAAATTCTTCATATGTATGTTTAGATGCTTTGCAAAAGTACATCTGTGAACACAACGGGAGACGAGATGCAAGTAAGTTTAAGCGTACTTTATTAACTTCAAGCAATAGCCATTTCCCAACATTCTGCACAGTTACAATCTGACACATGCTGTAGAAGATTGCTCTATCTCCAGTAGTCTCACAGACTGGTCTGCCTTCTGTGTACAGGTCAATATACATATAAAGGTTCTTCAGAGGTTTATTGCCACTTACCCTATGTATGGAGATAAAGTATTATTAAAAATACTCTACAGGAATCATTATATTCAATCAAAGGCTTTTGAACAGTTCCTAATTCTTTTCTAATTAAAGCAGTATACATCATAGTAATAAAAAGACAATCTAACTGCATATCTCATTTATTTCAGTGCAGAAAGAGCAAGAAAAAAAAAAAGAGCATTTAATCTCCCCAAGGAGTCTGAGTTAAATGAATACAGAGGGCTGATATCTTGTTTAGTTTGCCAAGCATTTTGAACAAACAAACACGTGGAATTTGTCACCACGAGGGAGAAGCAAGCAGAAGTCAGCAGACTTAACTAGACTCTATGTAGGACCTCGGGTGAAGATGAATTTTATATCTTTGTGTATAGGAGGAAAAGATAAATTATCCTCTTAGATCAGCTGTAAAGTAGTTCAGCAAGAAAACCCCATTGTGTAATTGTGTTTGTACCCAGCTGCAACCGCTGGAATTCAGGTGACTGCGGTGGCCAGCAGCAGCTTCTCTGCTGTCCTCAGAGGCCACAGGAGCAGGTGCTGCCTAAAACTAGGAATGTTTCTTAACTGTGGTCAGGAGGTTTTCAATACTAGATGCTTCTGAAGTCAGAATTAAAGATTTTCTGTTGCTGCTGATACAAAAAGCTGAAGCTGAGAGTGGATGGAGGACTGAAAGCCACTTGTTTTGAACAATGCCTGTCAGCTGGTCTGTGCAGCAATAGACAGGTTTAGCGGAACGAGTAAACCTGCTGAGGTTAAAAGGCAAAAAGCGCATCATCTGCTTAAATCTCTACTGGTTAAAAGTGTTTATTTTGACCAAATACAATGGCAGACTAGTCTAAATGACAGGTTTGGTACTGATTGTTCTATGAAAACTGCATTAAACAGCAATGCTTATCTGCCTGCATTTCATCACAGTAAGAAAAACATCTTAAAGCAGAAACGAAACAAGCATATCAGTGTAAAAAAAACTGCAGTACAGTTTAGTATGTCTCAGGAATTATCGCTGCTGTAGCAGCGTTAATCAGTTCTAAACTGGGATGCTGGAAACCAAAAGATTAAGACAAAAACATATGAAGAGTATTTTTCATATCTTTTATAGGACAGAAACCTTTGTTCATGTCTTCTGGTAGCCATCATCTTCATTTGAGCTGCACCTACAACACAAAGAACAAGTGAACGAGCAACTTTACGCTTCTCCAGAACAGCTTAAAACAGTTCTGTAGGTATTAAGGTGCATTTTTCCTACTGCTTTGTTTCTGTATCGCCAACTCATTTGCTTAATATTCCTATTTTAAGAATAAAGCACAAAGCAACAGCAAGAATAAGCTTTTACTTCCTGCCTATGACTGCCCTCAGAAGCGCTTCCTATGTTGTGAAAGTGCAAGTTACTTTCTGCATTTAACTAGCAGACAACCACTGCTTCGTTTAACGTGAAAGCTGAATTTACTTCTGCTACAAACAAGATACCTTTAACATGTGGAAATAAGGATGGATTAATTTTTATAAAGAATTTTACAACTGAGGAGAGACAGGTGGAAGGTTCCACAAAGGCTTACAAAACGACCCATCTCCTGCCTGTTTTTGTAGTTAGGTCATTACATCTCCTCCATGGGGTATCCCCCCACCAGCAGAATGACTGCTGTGCCTCATTTTTCCATTCCTGCGTGCACTTCGCGGAGTGCATGACTGTTGTCATTTATGTACCTAGATGGATACAAAAACCCTTCTTAGTTCAAATACGTCTTATAAAATAAGTGAAACCAGTGGGTTTATCACAGGTTTTCAGAATACATCGATCAAAAACGCAAAGAGGAGCCTCTTAATAAAGAGTACTTTGAAACAGCAATAAGGATCTGAAAAGTCTGATTCTGTTTTCCTCGCGTTGCATAACCAACTCAAATGTTTCAAGCTGTTTTTAACTTGTTGCTAAATGTTTATCTACACATGCTGTCAGAAATAACCTTGTTAGGAAGGTGAAGTTGGTGTCTCAGCAAATCAGACCCCATGGAGTAGGCGTTGAGTGGCCTGTGACTCGCTTTCCTTTTTCTCTTTCAGCACCATCAAAAGGAAAAGTGAGAAAAACAGCACAAACATTAGTTAAAGCCTGAATTTCATCTCACGTCCTACAGGAATAATTTCATTACAATGAAAGCAGACAGTATCTGTAGGGCTTTTTGCTTTCTTTTCGTTTAAAGCAGTGATAATTATATATCTAATTAATATAGCCTATAGCTCTTCCAAAGAGATCATAGCTTTTTACAGTCCTCTTAATTAAACGATTAATAGAAAAGGCAGGGGCGGTTCTTTACAAATTACCTGATTTACCATCACTGAAGACAGATTCTTTTAAAAATGGCTACAAATGCCTTGTTCACAAAAGACTTTATTATCTAACGATGCATACTGAAAACATACAGAAATCTGCATGGTCCACTTTACATGCAGCAGAACAATCTTCACTTTACAATAAGTGTCAACTGTTTTATGCAAGAGAGACAACACTTTAGAGTCACATTTTTGTTTTTTTTTTTTAAAGAAAAGCTTCATTTACAAAAGAAATAAAAGGTAAAGAAGCAATTACCGCTTTTAAAAAGCAGCTGCTTTGTTCAAGAGTGGAAGGTTTATGCCTGTATTGAAAGACAACATGATCACAAATAATGAAAACAATGAAAACAAACGAAACACTTTTAGCATAAAGCAGTACACTTTCAAAATGACATACAAATAGTTAAAAAGTTTCATTATGTTGTCTGTCTATCCTTTAGATATAAGTTCTTTCAAATGAGATCCCAACGTATGTAATTACTAAATGAAAACTCTTCCGTAAGTATTGGCTCTATGTCATAGTGAACTGTATTTAACAAAATGTATACAAAGTCTATAGCAAGTCGATTAAAAAAATTAAAGTAATAAGAAACAGTACACTGAAGGCGCTCTATCCATCAAGTGCGCACTCTCAAAATCGTTAAGTGTGATGAACAGAACGGGAGCTGTAACTATGCCACAGTCGCAATGCCAGAAAATAAAAACAAGATCATTTCTCAAACATGCAGGGAATTCTGCCACAACGCTACTGTCTCTCATTTGTCAGTCGTTCCAGTAAAATAACAGCTTAAACACCGGTGATGTTGATGGGTTAGCTTACCTTCAGTGTACTGAAAGTTGTACACAACCTGCTTTAAAAGAGGAGACCATCCCTGCGGGCAGGCTCAAGAAGGAACAGACCCCCTTCGGCACTGACTACACCAAGGGCATGCTGCTGTGGCCTGCACACACACACCTAGGAAAATGTGAATATAAACAGCATTTATGCTGGCCATTTTTTAAAGACAAAAATGAAGCCAAGTCTGCTAAAAACAAATCAACCACCCAGTATTACTGCTTTTTTTTTTTTTTTTAAACAGATGCTTTTTTCTTTTTTATAATATATACGAACTGCAACCATATACATTAGCATTGTACTTCTGTGCAGTCTTGGCAATTAAAACAGTTCTACAGTGAAAATTTTCACAAAAGACACAAAACAGAATTACTCTAACATTTCTAAAAGAAATATCAGCCTCGATGTTAATTCAAATGTATCTTTTCTTCCTCAACTTTGCAGGGCAAATATTTATGTTTATATACATTAATAACTGCTGTGAAATTTCTTCAGTCTTTGTATCTTAATTACTCAAACCCTTTGAACTTCTTCATCTGGTTTAAATTTTTTCCTGGATGAAGGCGTGCTGCAGAGCCTGGTTGATGCTAATCCGTTTAGCGGGATCTAACATTAGAATCTGGTCCAACAAGTCCTTCAGCTGGTGTACTTTTTTACGCTGGTCTTCAGGGAGTCGCTGGCACCCAATCAAGTCTGCTAACAGGTCCTTAGTTGGATTAATGGTGCTCATTACAGTAACTTTCTCCTACAAACACAAAAACGGCAACCTTGTACAACAGTGGAAATACACAGAACCGCTGTAATTCTTACACCGCTTACATTCTCATCAGCAATGCTCTTCATCTTCACATGGCCTCACAAATACTCATGGCAGGCAAAGGAAAATAGCAGAAATAAAGCCACTGGGGCAGGCCAGACTGCATCTTTCACCAGTAGCTAATTGTATCTGATGTTCCAGTCCATGCCAACTGCTTCTTTTCCCGGTATTGAGCACCACCAAAGAGACTGGATTCATTTTCACTGCACCCCCTCTCTATTCCATTATTTATATATATCGATAAGATACCTCTGCCCCTGTCTTCCTGTTTTCCAGGCTTAATAGTTGTTATTCTCTCACCCTTTCCTCACAGGAGAGATGCTTTAGTCCTCTCATCATCTTGGCCCTACACAGAGCTATTTCTACTATGTACTAGTCCCTCTTGGACAGAGGAGCCCAGAACTGGACACAGTACTTCAGGTGTAGCCTTACCAATTCCGAGAACAGAAGGATCAGTTGATCCTTCTTGACTCTCTGGCAAAACTTTGCCTAATGCAGCCAAGAATACCACAGACCTTCTTAGTGGCAACTTATATTCAACTTGGTGCCCACCAAGACCCCAGGCCCCTTCCTGCAAAGCTGCTTTCTGGCTGGGTGGCCTCTACTGCGTACTGATGCCCAGGGCTGCTCCTCCCCTAGTTCAGGGACTTTGTACTGCCCTTGCTGAACTTCATGAGATTCAGGCCAGCCTATATGTCCAACCTACTGAGGCCCCTCTGGATGGCTGTGTGGCCATCTGGTGAATTAGTCATCCCCACTACTTCTGTGTCATTGTGATTTACTCAAGGTGCAATCTTGTGTATCCAGTTTATAACCATGTAACTTGCATATGCTTCTACAACAGGACATTCTGAGAGTTGACAAAGTTTTGTTTGTAATTAAAGTATGTTTGAAAGACTGGTAACAGTAGACACATTAAGGACTTACCCTTTCTGTCACTTTATCTACTTCTATATACATAAAGTTGAGATTTTGATCAAAATGCTGATCTTTGAACACACCTTTTCGAATCATCTGGAAAATCAGGGAAAGACAAGAACTTTAGGTACGCTCTCTATATTAATGAATTTCACAACTGGCATCAGCATCTACTCACCAGTAAAACATGAATAACTTACTATTACTGAATTAAATATCAAATAACTACGCTGAATGAAAAGATAACATTCAAACAAGTTGAAGAAGGACTTAATACCTCCCATTGACTTACAACATTTTTTTTTCAGGTCAGTGCCTTAGAAGGTTTCTGCTTTCACTTTATACTTAGTCTACGAAAAAGAAGCTGTATATTTTTACTTCACGTAATTTTAAATTAGCATAAATTACACATTCAGAAGATAACTGATATATACTCGCTGTTAAGAGATGTGTGTTATGAAAGAATTTCAGGGAGAAAACACAGTATGTTTTACTGGTTCATAACAGCAGTTTCAGATATCAAATACAAAATCCTAATCTTATTTTTCTTACCTTGTTTGGCATCTTTCCTTTGAGATCCATGGCTAGTTTCAACATATGGTTATTGGTTTTGCCAGGAAAGAGTATTTTTCCTGTATAAAGTTCATATAACGTGCAGCCTACAGACCACATATCTATACCATAGTCATAGATTTTTCCTATAACTGAAACAGAGCAATTCAAGTTAATTCCATGGCGGCAGCTTTAAAGATAATACCACGAAACATGACAAATAAAAAAAGTCTGAATTAGAAACTCTATCGGTGCTCCCTCCTCCTCTTAGGAACAAGAAGGTGTTACAACTGAAAGACTTCTCACTTTTGCAGTTTCCCAATTACAGAAAGGGAGGTTTTTACCTAATGCCCAATCTAATCACCTCAGCTTACATTAGCCAAAGTCAGAACAGTACGTCTAAATTAAAACAAAGCTATAACCAATTGGAATGACTCCTTCATGTTCTCACTGAGCTGACCACAAACGCGCATGAAGACTCATAAAACATGCTTTCAATGGCTGAATTTTTTGACTGCCATCGTATTTTCAGAGTGATGGTTTGCTGAGACCAAATAAAAAGCAATCTCAAATCAAAATTTACATTTGCTACTACTGACACAACCTGCCCAAGTGCACTCAGTCCGAATGTACTTACTGATTTCAGGAGCTCTGTAAAATCTACTAACTAGATACGGTGTGATATCATTGTCTGCAACATGTGAAGCTGATCCAAAATCACAAAGCTTTAATATCGTTTTAGATTCGTTCACCTGAAAGTTAAACATGAGTGAATATAAGCATTATTTGCATGCAGAACTGGCAATAGTGTTATGAGACTAACAATACATTTAAATGAGAGATAAGAAAAATATTCAGCCTTCAATTTACAGTTTCTTCCCATAATTTAGTCTGCCTTCTCTATATTATAAGAAAATTGTCAAACCTTCTTAGACTGAAAATGACAGATCCTAAGAAATATGAAGTCATCAGTTTCACATACTTACTCCCTTACTGATTTTATTTTTTTTTTTTTCAGTGTTATTTCTTTATTGCTGTATCAACAGTGTGTATTTTAGGAGTAGTGGGAAAAAACAAACTCTCAGTATAAGTTAGCAGCTCCCATCTGTAAGAGTATTAAAAAACAAACAGAAAACATGCCCAGAATTAGCTTTTGAATTAGGTTTTAGTTTGTCTGCTTGTATTAAGTGTTCTGCACGGAGCACACTAATAGTGACATCTGCTGAGAAAGTCAAAACCATACTCCCATTGCTTTGGAGACTTGTGGCATGACACTAATTGAAAGGCACAGAAAGGAATACATATATATTAGCATACATTAGCATCTATTTAACACAAACACCAAAATGATCCCACACACATACATCAAAGTACTTTCTAAATGGGTAATAAATACAGTACATCATTTGAAATGGTGTCTATACGACTCTCCTAAGGCAATATGGCATCAGCTTTGCTTTGCCTCATCCAAGTCAGGTATCAAAGTCAGCTGTAAAGGTAATCCCTCACGCAGCCACCAAATACTACCTATACTCCTACATAAGTTAGAAACTTCTTAATAGATACAGAATGCCCAGCTTAAGATCAGTCCAGAATGTGATCAAAGGCATGTCAAACATCAATAAGGAACAAGCGAGTCACTTCTGTATCATGATCTGAGAACAAACATGTCAGGTGAAGAGCAACCCTAAGAACAGAACTACTGGGTAGTTATTTAACATGAACCAACAGTTTTATTACAAACTTGAATGCAAGTCTGTTTGGTGTGAAATTGGGTTTTGAGAAGGAAACAGAAATCTCCCTGTTGGATTCCTAATTTTAAAGCTGTAAGAAAGTAATATTGGAACTTCCTAGTATAAATAATTGCAAGAAAGTGAAAGAAGTACGCTGCACTTCAGGACAGAATGCAGAAAGTTCTAAGAGACTGAGGGAACGCTGTATAAATTGAACACATAGTTGCAAGAAACACAATTTTTAAATATAAAATACCTAGACATGTATGCAGTATGTACTACTACTTTTAGATATATTAAAGATTTCCCATTGTGAAAGCAAATTCATTCATATTTCTTCCTGCCTCATCATCACTTTCAAGAATCTACATGGTAAATGTTATCACTGTGTATTATTAAATCTGTGATTTTATTTCTGTTCACGAACTCTACAAAAAAGCCCTCTGGAATTGACTACAGTAGAGGATTCAGCAGGAGGACTGGAGCCTGCCAGAATCATGCAGTGTTCATATTCTCTTAGAATTACAGAAAAATACCCTTGCTGGACCTGGATTTCATTCTAGATAACCAAATATTATCAGTTTAGACTTCTACCTCTAGTATCCAGAGTACCACTCATAAATCAGAATGCTATTCACATATCTCATGCTTAGCTAGTAAATTTTACAACAGCGATGGCAATAAATCACAGAATGGCCTGGGTTGAAAGGGACGATAACAATCATCTAGTTTCAATCCCATTGCTATGTGCAGGGTCACCAACCACTCCCACCACTGCCCAGAGCCACAGAATGATCATTTTAAATCTGAGTTTGTCCATGGGCGACCACCAAGAAAACCCAAGTCAAAACACTTGATTCCTCTGAGGTAGCTCCTACGCTCCGCTAAGCAGAATGTTTCATGGGTAAAAAGAAAAGGACAATAAAGACTTCTTCAGTCGTCTTATTCAAATGAACAAAATCTCCTTTCAGGCTTAACCAAACTATTTTCATTTTTTCATTCTGTAGAAACGAGAACATTTTTCAGCTACTGATGAAAAGTCCAAAGACTTTTCCTAATAAAGGATACTGTCTTTGGAAGACCTAACTATTTAATATGGTATGAGTGGATGCAAGTTTGTTTTAGAAAGGTTGAAGTAAATGAAATACTTTATATTTTTCAATTAGTTATTACTTACCAAAATGTTATCTGGTTTAATATCTGCATGTAGGATGTTGCATCTTTTAAGAAGTTTTAAAGCCAGGAACAGCTGTTGGCTGTAGGAACGCACAGCTTTAATATGAAGACCAACATCTTTCCCATACTTTTTCAACACTTCGCGTAAATTCATACTATCATAAGAAAGAGAGAAAACAAAAGAGCTCTGTAAGGGAAAATATACTCGCCTTCTAAACTGAAAGAGAAACAGGAATAAGTCAACTTCACAAATTCTGGGGGAAAAGTGACATTAGCTTAAGACACGTACCTCGCTATTTGTACAGCAATGAAACAAAAATGCTGGCGATCAGACCTACGCTATAACATATCATTACTCACTAGACTGGAGATATCACTTCAGAACACATGTTTAGTCCGGATGAATTGGAGAGAATTGATTTGCACATGTACAGCATTTTCTTAACAGCTGTACAACCTTTGTGCTCAGTTTCTTGAGGAGTGATTAAAAAAGAGAATACGCAAAACATGGAAGTTGAAGAGGCAATGTTTCGATGACAGCAGGTGAAAAGATGAATCCATAACTAAGTCATAACTGCGTATAAGCAGTGTGCAAATGTGTTACAAAGAATATAGAATATATCATATACTGTCAATAATAAGCCTTATAATAGAATCTATGACTCTGTGAAAAGGCTTATTATTGACGGTATCTTAGTCACTTCATTAAACTTGCACTGCTTCAGCAAATGATTTATCCTCAAGTATCTATGGCAAAAATTAAAATATACAGTGAGAACTTAGGATACAAGCAATTGATACAAACAACATCTATGCAGGAAAAGGAATTAAAGCAACCAAAGTGTCTAGATCCATGATAAAACACAGTGCCTACACATAGCCTGCCAAAGAATCCTTATTATTTAAAGGCAAGTTTACAGAGCACTGTGTAACCATCTTCTTCTGTAGGTTGTTGCTATATATCTGTTCTTCACAGAATATACAGTATTTGCTCAACCTCTCTGGTAACACATTCTTAATCCAAACCCACAAGACAAAGAATTATGTAAACCTAAGAAAAAGATTTTCACTAAAAAAAAGTCATTAAGGGGAACACTGGTGAGATGAGTAATTTACAAATAATTTAATGCAATTAAATTAATTAATAATTTATTATTAATAAATTACTTTGTTTCAAATA
Organism: Coturnix japonica; assembly: GCF_054131305.1. NCBI lineage: Eukaryota > Metazoa > Chordata > Aves > Galliformes > Phasianidae > Coturnix > Coturnix japonica. Next base: position 75,537,611 of record NC_140664.1, read on the forward strand.
TCAACCGGGCACAAAGTTTACGATAACACAATTCACTATGAAAATCTGAACTAGTTCAGCATATTGTGCTTCCAGATTTGTTATTTTTTTCTTTAGACATTCCTTACTTCAATCTTGGCAATGGAACAAAGCACCAACCTTAAAACAATAGTCAGGAACAGAAAGGTAAAGATTACTTTTAGCAATACTTTACTATTCACAAAGGATGCCATGCACTTGTCATCTTACCTCAGTGGTTCGAATACCAGACAGAGATGTTGTTTGTGGTAGAAATGCCTGAACAATCTTAGACAATGGAACTTGTCATCGGGATCTGCATCATTGAGCTTCTTCAAAAATTCCAGTTCTTTTAGGCCAGTTTTTTGCCTGCACACAAAGAAATAGAATTAGAAAACAAAACAAGTGAGATTCTAGTGCCTTGTTTAAACCTTGAGATTTACTTCTGCAGTTTTAGATGTCAGTTTTAATAGTACTATATAATGTAGCACTGCCTGAAAAAGCCGCAGTAGTGGTTCACTGTTGGTGTCTACCCATTGGTTATGTGTCTTTGATCACCTGTGATTTTGTGATCTACTTATTCTTCTCCCATCTGTTTGTTTTTCAATTACGTGGTCAATTACACAGTTTTAAAAGTTTTAATCTAAACTGGCTGCAGTCAAGTACACACCCAAACCAAATTATCTTAACACACCAAACTAAACGAGCTTATTACGTATTGTTTTTCCCCTAAATATTTCTAGGTACTATTCGTATCGTATAGCTCAAAATAACTCAGTTGCACACAAACCAAAACAACGTTTAAGACTTCTGGTGTAAAACGCATGGAAAATATTTCCATCTAAGTTATCAGTAATGGATAAGTACATAACACATGACTGTAGGTATATGGCAGCAGATGCTGAAAATGAATATTAGAGATTCTGAATCCTCACGTAACTTAACACAGTTTAATACAACATCACCCTAGTTAAGGATCACTCAGTCTAAAAGACCTCCAGTGATTTTCTTTCCAATAGGCAGAGTATCATCACTTTCTCGTATCCTCTACACATGCGCACATACGGAGAATATGCAAAAATAATTAACTGAAACGTCTTTGTCTAAGTTAGATATGACTGACTAGTAACCAACCCACAGCTTCCCAAATGGATTTGGTTCATCCAACCAGAATTTTACAGTCCTTGATTCCCATCTCAAAAATCTCAGGGCTGGGCAGACAACATAATCAATGTTAAGCTTATTCCTTGCCACCACTGTTCCCTGCAGTTTTGCAAATGAGAAAGTGCCTGATGAAAATGCAAGTACCCTTCTCCTGTGAGTGCGGATACATAGTCCTCAAGCGCTTCCAATTATATGGCTCCTATTAGCAGAAAAGGCAGGAACCACAGCTGTAATCTGTTACTTCACTTGAAACAAAGGAAGATTCAAATCACATCATGAAAAACTTCCAAAAGTCTCACATTCTTTATCATAGTATTATGAAACAAAAACATTACTTACATAAGTTCGTTGTTCCTGATGATTTTAACCGCTACTTCTTGGTTTGCTCTTGCCATATCCCTGGCTCGTACTACATTACTGAAGACTCCCTGACCAGTGTAACCATAGACATTGTAACGTTTATCTAGAACTTCACCTATATTAACACCTGAAGGACAAAAATCAAGCAATTCAAGTAAGAGTTACATGTCATATGCATAATGAAACATTTTATGAAAAATAAATGGTTCTAAATAATGTCAACAGTATGATCACTTAATTTCATAGCATACTAGCACCAGTCTTTGTGGAAATTATGGGCAACATCAGCAACTCCAAGTCTGGAATCCTCCCCTTCTTGAGTTTAAAACCTGCATGCTCATTTCATCCATTGCAGGTAAATTTATTTTGGCCCTTACACCTGCAAATGAGCCTTTAACACTGACTAGTAAGTAAAACATGCTCGCTCACTCACTATCTCCATTCTGAATCCTAGATAATGACTACCACAAGTGCCACCCGTATTCTCTTGGATGCTGGATTTCTTGGTTTCAGATCCTGGCAAGCATTCCTTCATTCCTTCCTTCCTTTGTGAGGATGATGTGACAGCTCTAACTATGAGCAGGTTTGAGTTTTACCCTAACCATAGTTTTATATCTAGGGGCAACCTGATGCTGCACAATATGCAAGAAGAGAAAACTGCTTTGGGCACACCATATTCAGCATGGCACTCACAGCAGAATATTCACGTTAGAGCATTTCAGTACTTTGACATGAGGTTCTTTTCCATTTAGCATCCTCCTCCTTGCTACAGTCGCGAACCAATAAATGAAACTTACGATAATAGCCTTCTGCATCAGTCCAGTTATCCCTGAGATTGGGGTTTTCTTTGAAGTCTTTTCCAAACCCAGCAGCTCTTAGACGAGCACTCTGTAGCAAAAAGAACAAATGTAACAGCTTTGCTTGCGTGCTCTAGCTGTATATTTTCTTTAACGTTTACTTATAAAAATCAGAAGTTCACATTACGAGGCACTTTTTTCCTACTGAATCAATGCTCTTCTCCACACTACAAACACATTTATCTTGTAGAAGAAAGAAACTACTGAACACTGAATGCTACTTAAATACCATCGCTTGAAAGCCACTGCAAGGGAATGGAATAGAGACAAGCAACAGAACTATTATTAAGTATGAGAAATGAGACATGTTTCAACCATTACATGCAATGAATTTATACAAGTCAAATTAGAACACACAGTTTGGACTATATTAATTAGTCTTACTATTTACAGTATATTTGTAGTAATAAAAGTTTAGCAATCTGGGGGATAAATGTAACTGTTGAAGCCTCAAATTTCTTTCTGTTCATTCAATGCCACCTCACAAAATCCATACTGTTACACTTAGAATCACAGAAGCATTGCAGTCACTGCTGACATTGCTTAACTGAGCTGACAATATTGTTGCAAATTCCAATTCATGAGTAGTAAAACACATCTTTGACTGAACAACAATTTTTGTAGAGCAGAAACTGATTCCTTACAAACCATTTAAATCCCTACTCGTTATCCCAAAGTTTTTAAGAGCACCTAAACGACCACTATTCCTGCAGTATTTATCTTTCTCCTTCGGTGTGCCCGTGTGTGTGTCGGTTTTATTACAGTGACACCTTCTGTCAACAGTCTTTTTTGAGAACTAATAGATTTCATCTGCCATAAAGCAAGATTAACTGGAGAATTTCCATCTTAAAAGGAATTTGCTGCTTTGACTTTATTTCTCAGTGACTGTGTATCACTAGCAACAAGTATTTAAGGGACTGCTAAGACTTGCAAGCTGCTTCAGCATATTTAGAGAAAAGCTGCTGAAACAGTGCAATAAGTAGAAATGGGAAATGCATCTCTTCATCCAAAAAGAAGCCTCCACATCACTACAGCATGTCATGAGCAAATTAAAATACATTACACATGCTTTGTAATTAACATTATGTGAACCTCTGAGGAAAGTACGCATCTCTGAAAGAACAGTAAAATGTGGCAACTTTAACATAAAATGTTAGTATGAAGTTTGTTACTGTGTGTGCCATCACAGCTCTCATTTGAACAGCAGGTGAAATACCTAATTTGTTGTTTAGTTTGGCCCAAATCCTACCAAATGCAGGTTTTCTTTCACTGAAATATTAGAAGTTACTTTGTCTGCTTCAACTGATCAAAATATCAGAATTATCAACTCAGTTACTTTGCTTTTACAGCTCAATGTTCCCACAAACCACAAGTGACAGCATCCCTTCAATAAAAAAGCAAGCAAGAAAAGAATCGCACATTTCATCTCTGAGGATTACCTACATCAAAGTACGCAGCAAACATATCATCTGATTCTGTGAACATATCCGGAGCTAGCAGTTTCTTCTGAGCTGAACCTTGAAAGGAAACTCACATTATTCCAGGCGATGAAGATGGCAAGTGCACAACAGTTAGCAATGTAAACTGTGATTTGATATTGATACAGTGCAATCTCAAAATCAACATGGTGGCAAACTGAAGTATTTGCAAGAAAAGTTAGAGCTGATTTACATTATACACAGGTGAGGTGGTCAAGTTCGTCAAAGCACTCAAAAACCAAAATAGCACCTCCTTGAAAAATTAAGTATAGCAGCTTTCAAGCAAGTCACACAGCAGGAAGGAAAGGTACATACTTTGTATGATCCTCACAAGTGACTGCACAAAAATATACATTAATACTTATTAAAAAATGCAGACATTATTTCAATCTACAAGTGCAGGATTTTCCAGTAATCACGAAGTGTTTTTACTAAAAATCAAAGCTGTAAAGCCCAGGAACTCTTTGGAAAATGCTTTTGTCAGCTCCATCAAAAAGGATCTCATGTAGCTTACAGTGAAAGATGAAGCTAACTATGTTTAAATGACAAACAACCTTAACTTGGAGAAGATTAAAGTCCTAGAGGCCTTTTATTGGGTTGACAAGATAAAAACATAGGAATATAAATAAAGTATAGATTGGTGAATGCAAACAAACTTCAAGCTATTTCATGATACTAAACTTCTAAGAAAAAAATATGCATAAGTGAAAAATGTTCATTTACAAAGAGCTGGTCCTTAATTATCAAGTCAGGCATCATTAGCCACTCTTCCATATTTATAGCATGAACTGCACTAAGGGTTACTAGTAATATGGAGAAAACTTTGTTCTCATTGACCTGCTTAACAAACAAGCTTTATTATTTTAATGTTATGTTTGAAATATCCTAATATTCAAGGAAATACTGCAAGCTCTGTACAAAAAGTCAACACGTGCCCAAGTCTAGAGGTCTATATAAACAAAAGTAAGCATCTCTTTTGCATGGTTTTAATACACTGCATTATAAGGGAGGTTTCAGATTCTTACCGTTGTTCTGTTCCACTGTCATGAGGTTGTGCTTGGCTTTTACCGATGCCTCAAAGGTGTCCACGTTTTCCCGTTCATACTCCTTCACATCAGCAGCTACCCTTTCCAGGATGTCATCTGGTGAATTGGAGCGGCTGCGTGTACTACTTTGAGGACTGCTTGGTTCAGATGGCACAGATATATTACTATCTTCTGTTTGGCCCTTGTATTTCTGAACAGAAACACAATTATTAACATCAGCATTACAGTTTATCACAGTTTAATTATTTTTACTTTCATTCCTAGTGGCTTGTGCTGAACATTAAATCTTTTCTTTCGTAATCACCTACATCTCTTATGGAAAAAGATTATTTGTAGAATTAGATATCAGAGAAAAATCATGTAGTTCCCATTTCCCCTGCTATAGGTAGGGACACCTCCCTCTAGACCAGGTTGCTCAAAGCCCCATCCAGTCTCATCTGGAATACCTTCAGGGAGGGGACATCCACAACCTGTTCCAATGTCTCACCACCTACACAGTAAAGGATTTCTTCCTCATATCAAAGTTTAAATCTACCCTCTTCCAGTTTAAAACTATTTTCCCTTGTTCTCTCGCTACATGCCCTTATAAAAAGTCCCTCCCCAGCTTTTCTGTAGGCTCCTTCAGGTACTGGAAGGCTGCTATAAGATCTCTTTGGAGCCTTCTCAAAGCTGAACAGCCCCATCTCTCTCAGGCTGCCCTTGTAGGGGAGGTGCTCCAGCCCTTTATCATCTTCACAGCCCTCCTCTGGGCCTGCTCCAACAACTCCATGTCCTGCTTGTGCTGGACGCAACTGGATATAGCTTAGGAAAACTCAATTCTGGTACAGCTCAATAAAACTGAAAAGGTGCATGACGATTCAGGCACCTCTGTATTTCCTTCCTTGTGCCTGACATAGTGTTAGTACTGACAGATTCATTAGGACAACATTTTGGCAAACAAGGATTAAAATAAAGTACTTAGGAAATAATTCAGTCATTGTTCTGAAGGATTTTATCATTACTTTTATATTAAAAAGATAAAAAAGATGACCTTTAAAAAGAAGAGCCCACCTGTGCTTTACAGTTATATCCCCTCAGCCTGGACTCAGTCAGGCACTACCCATCACTACTGACACCTTTTTACCAGAAGCAAAACCTTCACGGCAGTGAATGCAAATCTCTGACTGAATACATTCTTGACTTCCACAAAGGGGAAACCAATTCAGTTGCTCTATGAAGTTTTGGAAAGGGACAAGTGCTATTTGAAACAAGCTAACCACTTCGATTAATTGATATCTAACAGTGTTAAGCTGATAAAACCAACAGCACAGCCCTGAGGATAACCCATAGATGAGAATAAATGAGAGCATTTTTAACATGTCACACCATAGGACTGCCAGAGGACATTTGATTGTGACATGAAATTGACTCATGGGAGAGCTGCTTCAGCCTTAGAAGTGATTATGCTGTGCAGAAGGAGTATAAGCTTTGACCAAGACATGATACAACCCCATGTACCTGAACGATTGCTTGCCGCTGTAACCTTCGCTGTCTTATTTCTGCTTCTTCATCCTCTTCTTCCAAATCAAAATCTTCAAGACTATAAAAATATAATTACTTTTTATATAGCATAGTAAACATGCAATTGCATACTGAATCCTACTAAATGCTCTTTTTGGGTGCAGAAAGCACACAATAGAATATTGAACAAAAATTGTTAACCTGGCTCAGAAGTAAAATGTATTAAATCCCAGTGTGTATATTCATATTTCTTTGCTGAGAAAATGTATCCACTGATAGCTCGTTGAGAGAGAGCGTTTCATTCCCAACTGTAACTTGATTGTTACGAACGCACTGTCTCATGCTGTCAGATTAGATATTTAGCAAATACAGAAAACAATTTGCTAGCAGCAATTAATCCTTCCAGTTTCTCAAGTAATATGCTGAGATACACACAGACCAAATTATTTTCAAAAGACATTCATCAAGTTGAAATTAGAAACCAAACCACACATGAGCCCCACAAGGTCTGCCCACCAAACAACAGATTTCAATTATCCCAGTAGTAATTTGACAAGATTAAAAGTAATAAAACATGATTAAGGTTTTAGATGATGACCCCAAAACTACAGCATGATGTTTTAACTGGTTCCCCACATTACTAAACCTGCATGTTTAAGACAGCGAGTTAGATCTCAAGACTTACTTTTCATCAGATGAAGACTCTTGTTCCACTTTCATGCCCTCAGAAAGACTACCTTTAAATTTGTCTTCTTTAACTTTGCTCCTACTCCTACGTCTGTGACCACCACGTGACCTGGACCTCCTTCGAAGGCGAGATCTACTTCTTCGGCCTCTATCCCTGGTAACAGGAAGAGGGATTTGTTTGTTTGTTTGCTTTGCTTTTTATTTTCTTGGTTTTTAAAAGAAAAAGAGGAAAATCTGTTTGTAGAACAAAGATACACAGCAACTCCAAGGAATACAAGAAATGAATTAATGGAGGACAAAATTAATCCAACTATGCCAACTTATATATAAGTAGGGACTGAGAAATGCATTATCTTTTTACACATAGGGTACTGTGTGACTCTTAGTATCCTATAAAATGAACAACAAAACCCACGTGTTGTCTTTACCTCCTTCGCGGGGACCTACTCCTCCTTCGTGGAGATCGGCTACGTCGAAGGGGTGACCGCGACCTCCTCCTAATGGGTGACCGAGACCTTCTCCGGGATGGAGACCATCTGCTGGGTGGGCTGATATCTTTTGATCTTTCCCGTCTAGACAAAATATCATCTCTGGTTCGTGTTCTTAAAATGAAGAAAGAACCACAGTAAAATAAGGAGCGAGCTGAGAACAAACCCTCCAATTCCTTCTAAAATCGTGTTCATCACAAGCAGTATTCAATGAATAAAACCTAAAACCAAATTCTTGAATTTTTCTCAGCAACATGGAGGTTAAATTTAGGGCAAAACTATTCCATGATGACAACTTCCATGTGTTTTCCAATCTGGCCAATAGAAGTGAATGCTTCAGCATCTCACATACTGTAGTACTGCAGCTAAAAACAACCATTCTCCATTAACACTTCTCAAATTAAAACAACAACCAACTCTTGATTCCATGTTCACTCTTGTCTATACAGATGCATAATTTTTTAAGGGAAAAAAAATCCTTAATGAACCGACCACATTAAAAAGCTGATCAGAACAGCTGCGAAAAGAACCCCAATCTGTTCAGGGATCGCACGCATGTGATAGGAAGTAGAAGGTGATTAAGAAGTCCTAAGTAACACTGCACAGTAACATTCTGCAGTCAGAGAACTAAGGACTATCTTACACGAGTGGGACACTGGAAGCAAAGATGAAAAATCAAATTCCTGGGAATCACAGAATGACCCGGGTTGGAAGGGACCTCAAGGATCATGTAGTTCCAACTTCCCTGCCTGGCAGGGCCACCAAACAAACACATTTACTAGATCAGGTTGCCCAGGGCCCCGTCCAACCTGGTCTTGAACACCTCCAAGGACGGGGCATCCACAACCTCCCTGGGCAGCCTGTTCCAGGGCCTAACCACTCTCCTAGTGAAGAACTTCCCCCTAACATCCAACCTAAATCTTCCCTCTTTCAACTTAAAACCATTTCCCCATGTCCTTCAATCTGTGGTTGAAAACGCTCACTGGAGCTCCTGAAGTTACCTAGCAGCCCAGATAGTTATAGGCAGTTAAAACTCCAATGTGGGAACACTGGTTCAAGAAGGCCTGTTCACTTCCAGTAGAAAATATTTCTCAGCAGTCCTCCACTCACCAGCGTAGCAAATAAAACTGAAGTTTTATTTATTTATTTATTATTAACTGAAGTTACTCTTCTATCAACTTGGTAGCAAAATTCTAGACATGTGCCTCACTTGCAGTAGTGTTTAGACAACTAATTCAAACTGGCTGCAATGTAACAGCCTGCACTGAAATGCAATTTCACTAGAAATGAAAAGTGAAACTAAGACAGGCAAGAAATACGTCAAAGACACGCAGTGGAGTGCTCATTCACCAGGAACTAGTTGGATAAACTGGTGCCATTTGCAATACTTGCTTCATCTGGTTAACACCACAAAAGCCATTTTCCAAAGTACCTGCAGTGCTGCTTGTCAACAGTATATGGGTAGCTCGGTCCGGCCCTGGGCACTCACCCATTGCTGCAACAACCACATAGTGGTGTGTGATTGGAACTGCCTGGGCTGGAGCCAGGGGAAAGCGCACCGTAGTGCTGATTCCACCTCTCCTGCTCATCAAACACACTCAATGGAAGTGAAACCCTCAGGTATTACACGTTACATGTGCTCAAGCATCTCGGCAAATAGCACTACGCTTAATTAGTAAGGAAATTGCACCAGTTTTCAGAGTTTTCAATTTAAAAAGACATTATATGCAAAAACATACGGCCAAATTCAGTGCATATCAAGGAATGCTTTACAGATAAACTGGTGGAATTGAAAAAAGTCTGTCATCTCAACAAATTTTCCTCTAAAAAGTTCTCTACTACCCGAGAGAAATATCATAGAATCATAGAATCACCAAGGTTGGAAAAGACCTAAAAGATCATCCAGTCCAACCATTCACCTATTACCAATAGCTCCCACTAAACCACGTCCCTCAGCACAACACCCAGTCTCTCCTTGAACACCCCCAGGGTCGGTGACTCCACCACCTCCCTGGGCAGTCCATTCCAGTGCCTGACCACCCTCTCTGAGAAGTAATACTTTCTAATATCCAGCCTGATATCCCTCACTTCACAATCATGCCTTATTCACGGCATCAGTTTTGGCAAGCATGTACATTTGTGAGCAACTGTTTTCAAGTAAGAAGTACAGGAGGAGTAAGATTTCAATAAAAATCTCTGGTGAATGCCTCAAGAGCTCAGTAAGAATTGCAGCCACTGCCCCCAAACCATTCTGATACATTAATAATACCATATATTTTATATCCAAGACAATTCCTTATCACGTAATGCAGCCCAGGGAAGCCTAAAGTTTGGACACTTCAGGTTTAATGGGTTAACATCCAGAAGTGTATACAACTGTACTGTTCCCTGAACAGGAGCTTGCAATCCAGGCATTACCAGATTCAAAGACGCTGCTGTCTGATGGCTCATATTAAATCTCAAAGTCACTGCTTTCAAAGCCTAAACTGCCTTTTAAAACAAATGACAAAAGTACGTTAAGAAGATTGAACCCTTCCTCCCTCATTTATGCATATACAAAATATGGCAATGATATACAAGTTTGGGCTCGCTATCAAAACAGACCAGTAACGCTACCATAACTCCAGCAAATCAAAGAGACAAAAAATAACTAAGAAGCATATCTTAAACTCTAATTTACACCATTCACACTTTCATTTTTCAGTAGGTGTGTGGAGAGATGCCAACACTGACGTTTAAGAGGACAGAGAAGAAGGTTCTCCCTTCTCAGGAATTCCTGAAAACAACGTTACTACTAACTTTGGAACCAAAACAGAAGCTGAAATCCAAATTCAACGCAGCAACAAAAAGCAGAACCCGAGCTACAGAAGTTGTTCCCAATACTGGTGAGAACAACCAACAGCAAAGCTGACTTTGTGTGTCTGACAGCTGGAGTTAATATTTTTGAGAGATTACTACGTGTAACAGAAACTCATCATATAATACATAGCTCTTCTCAGAATGAAAGAGAAACACCAGGCTAGAAGATGGTTCATCCCATAGCACATCCTTGCAATGGCTCATGACACTTTTAAGTTACCTGGGAGATGAAAGACGCCTCCTTTCTGATTCTCTTCTTTTCCTTTCTGCAGATCTACTCCTCAGCCTCCTAGCTGGAGATCGGGTCCGAGAAGGGGATTTACTCTGTTTAGATCTACGATCATTAAAGAGAGGGGATCTGCTTCTTCTTGACTTTTCACGTGGCTTAGGAGACAAGCTTCTTCCTTTTGGGCTTCGTCCAGGTCTTCTGGGGGACCTGTTTTCTTTCCCTGAAGAAGCATCTTTAGAAGGAGATTTAATTGGCTTTTTATCTTTGTCAGTCTCTGATCGCCTAGATTTTCTATCTTTGGACCGCGATCGTCTGTCTTTGGATTTGCTTCTGAGTTCTGCTGGAGATTTGGATTTTCTGCCGCGATCTCGACTTTTGCTTTCATTTACAACTGGAGACTTCCTGCGATCCCTTGATTTACTCTTATCGTCAGCCTTATTTCTGTCTTCTGGGGGAGATTTAGATTTCCTATTTTTCTCCTGAGATCTTCTTTTAAGCATCGGAGATCTTGATTTCCTCATCTGATCTTGAGACTTACTTCTTTTACAGGGGCTTTTGGATTTTCTCCTCTCTTTTGACTTGCTTCTAGTTGTTTTCTCTTTGATTCCATCAACTGCTACCTTGCTTTTCTTTTTGTCAGATCTGTGCCTAGTCCTTTCTTTTGATTCACTCTTATTTCCTTTTTTGGAACTAGCTTTATTTTCCACAGGTTCTAATTTCCCCTTAGTGTTTGACTTAGTCGCGGGTCTGGTTCCATTTCGCGCCTTTTCATTAATTTCTCCCTCTTCTTCAGATCCCGACTCATAACCTTGTAATATTAATCCCATACCGGACTGGACTTTGCCTTCCATTAACTCATTTTCAAGTTCAGCTTTCAATAAAGCCCTTTGTTTCTCCAAATCTTCCAGAGGAGCTAAAAAATCAATTTTAGTTCTTTTTGCTGGTCCATCTTCCTTGTCGGAGGTATCGGCTACCTCTTTCCGTTTATGTTTCTTATGTTTGTGTCTGTGTTTATGTTTTTTGTCCTTATCTTCCTCTGAAGAATGTTTATGTTTCTTGTGTTTACTTCGGTGTTTGTGTTTCTTTTTTTTGTGCCGGCTGTGCTTGTTCTGAGGTTGATCTGCTTCTGACACTTCCCCATTCTCTTCATTTGTACTCTTCTCAGATGCATTAGCATCCTCAGCCCTGCAAAAGAGATAAAAACTACCCATCAGTACCAGCAATTCACGGCAGCCCTTAAATTCAGGTTAGTTTGATGGCCTCTTTTGTGATAGAAGCTAACTGGTATTTAATTATCTGCTTTTGGAGAATTAGAAATGCACAAGCAACGTAATGAAGTTGTAAGAGTGGGTGTAGTTTGGCACAGACAGACAGCTATGACTGCAAAAAAGAACTACTAGCTTATGAAGATGGAGCAAATACATCAACAAAACAAATCACGCAGGTGAAACCAATGCTTCAGGTTATGGTTCAGCACTGCCGGTATTTGGTAATAGCATACAACAGTACCGCGCACTTATACCTCCCGTTAGTCCAGTATCTGTCTTATTTACTGCTCAATTCCTATGCCAAACCCAAGCCATGTCCTCTACAAGTACTTTCAAAAGACAGAGAGCAGTTGTCCCCCAGAGATCAAAACTTATTTCAAGGGATGATTCTGACCCCCTAAGTAAACCATCCCACGCAGTCTCACACACAGCAGGCTGACTCTCTTAATTATCATTCCTATCTGTGTGTACACTTGTTAAGACAACATTATCCTGCATTTATATATGCAGAAACAGTATAAATTAAGAACAACTAATTTCGGAAAAGCTTTCCAATAGAATCCAGAAGCCTGTGAGCTTCCTGAAGGAAAAAACAATTGTTCTCTTTAGATCTGTAAAATGGCATTGGACAAAAACAAAGAGAAAATGAAATCAATTACCAGCTACAGCGAGACGAATATCTGCCTTTTAAAATCTGCAGCCAAATCACCTCCTAGATGCCAGTAATGCCTTTCTGCAAACTCAGCCCACCTGCACTAGTTTTGGAACTCGCTCTGGTATCTTAAATACCGCTTCATCCCCAGCCTTGTTCACTGAGGGGAAGTTCATGGGGTGTGATGGTCACAGCGGTGGTGAGATGCACACAGAAATGTAGAGAAACCCTCACAACACCGCTAGCTTCATCCTGCAGAGGTCTCTGAAGGATACGACCAATGATCCATTGGCATAGTCGTATCAGAATTATTCTTTACCAAATAAAGGATGAAACCACACTACGAATTCAATTAGCGTCCTCCTCATTAAGGATCCTCAAGCAGTACAGTTAATAATTATCTCCTATGTGAGCTCTTGAGAATCCTCCTTCTGACAGCATTAAATCACAGAATGGCTTAGGCTGGAAGGGACCTTAAAGCCCACCCGGCCCCAACCCCCTGCTGCGGGCAGGGCTGCCACCCGCCAGATGAAATAGTTCAGAGCTACTCCATGCTCAGGCACTGATTTATTTCACGTAACTCTATCCAAACACAGACAAACTTTTAATTCGTTTAACTGCTCCGTAGCCGTGATTACATGGAAGAGAAATCTTGTAAGCGAATTTCAGAAGGTGATGAGGCCACGAGGTACCCACACGCTTCTGTAGCAGGAGTTCTGATATCTGTGTTAGAGCCCTAACTTTACATTACGTTTTGAGATTTAAGGCAAGGATCTACATAAGTTTAGGAAGATTTGTAGAGATTTTACCTATTCACTCCCTACCTTCGGGCTTTCTATGCAAATCGTTACTTTATTCTCTTTATTTACGGATCCCGAGCGATGCCGAGGAGCCCGAAGTCACAGAATCACAGAATGCCCCGGGTTGGAAGGGACCTCAAGGATCATGTAGTTCCAACCCCCCTGCCTGGCAGGACAAGTCGGAGCCCGAATGCAGCGCGCAGCCCCCCGGAAGGAGGGGCCGGCAGCGACAAATCGCTTCTTGCTCCCAGCGACGCCTTCACTCTTCGTACCGCGAGAACCCGCGGCTCGTGGAGCTGGGCTCGGCAGCCTCAGCAGCGGAGCGGCCCGGCCGGGCCCAGCGGGGCGGGAGGCACACGCCACCGGAACACGCGCCGCTCCCGGCGCCGCTTCCCCTCCCCCGCCCCGCCGTCCATCGGCCGAGCGGCCTCACCCCGCTCCCCGCAGCACACCGGGCCGCGAGCGGCTCCTGCAACCGCGTTCGCAGCCCTGTCCGCGGAGCGGCTGCCCGCCGCCCTTTCCTTCCCTCCTTCCCCACGCCGCCTCCGGCCCAGCCACCCCGCTGCCCGCTGCCCGCCGCCCCTTCTCGGCGCTGGGGCCGCTCTCCGCCTCCCCCCACCCCGAGTTGCCGCTTCGAGCTGCCGCCCCGCCTGCCCTCCCGCCCGTCCCTTACTCAGTCGCTCGCTGTTCAGGCTCCGCCGCGGCGGCCATTTTGAACTTCCAAACTCCTTCGCTGCCGCTGGGGAGACGCGGGGCCGCGGCGCAGGCGCAGCCGAGCGGCCGGGAGGGGTTGGGGGATGGCGGGGGGGCGGCAGCCGGAAGCGAACCCAGAGCGCGGGGCGGGATGAGAACCGACGGCACCGCCCTCTGGCCCGGGGAGCGCGGGCGGCCGTAGGGAACGAATAGGGAAAGGGGCTGCGCTGGTGCTGCTCCGTTGGCTGTGGGTAAGATGGCTTGGAGGGGACTCTAAATATTCTAATGCTGGTTTGCACACCGGCACCGCCTGAAGATGAATGAATTTAATTGCGAACGCCGTCTGCGAAGGCGCTGCTACCCCGCTGTGTCTGAGGGCTCCCGACCCACGTTGCTGGCCCGGTACAAGCGCTGCTTGTTCCAGCATCAGAAGCAAGATCATAGCACACCTGGTGCTATACTCAAAGTCAGGCTGGACGGGGCTTTGAGCAACCTGATGTACTGCAGGTGTCCCTGTTCATTGCAGGGTGTTGGACTAGATGGCCTGCAAGGATCCCTTCCAATTCAAATGGCTCTATGATTCTGTGTCAGACATCAGTCAGTCCTAGCATGGACCGAGATGAAAGCATATACAGCATAAGAGATGAAGTTAACCGAGAAAATAAAGAAGATGTATGTCTTGATATGAGCCTGGGGAGTCAGAGCACTAATTCACCTGGCCCTCGCTCTTGTGAAGCCATGAATGGTTTGTTCAGAGAAGAAACAGAGTGGTTTCAGCTTGAGGAGCCCCAGCCTGCAGTGTCTGCTTCTCTTTCAAACTCTGTGGGCTTGAGCAAAAGAACAAAGGTGAAGAAGCAACCTGGGCTATTACACCTTTAAGCCTGTGTCGTGTTTCCAGTGTTAGATCTCGGACTATGGTTTGTCTCCTAAAGCTAAACTGAAGGCTGAAAGTTGCAAAAATCAGAAGCTAGATGTAATGGTAGATGGTTAACACATCCCATGAAGGATGTCTGCACCTTAAAGCTGGGTTCTGAAAGAGCCTAAATCCTCGGAAGGTGCTGTGATGTGGATTGAACTGGGTCCTAATGGAAAGTCAAACTTACCCAAGCAGATGCAAGTAACTTAGCAGGGCTTCCTCCATGGAGTTGTTTTCTGTCATCAAATGCCTGGAAATGGCACAAGAATTCCTCCAGGGGAAACTTCACCTCCTTTGGTGCAAGAAGGATTCATCACCGCTTGAGAATGAGCAGGTGAGATTTTGCTTTTCTGTGAGATTTGCCTGTGTAAAACCATGAGTTTAGTGCTTGCCTTGAACTTGCTGATTAATCTCTTGAAAAATCTGCTTGCAGGGGTAACTGAATGTTCTTCTGCTTACGTGGTCGGTGTTACAGACGATCTGCAGTGACTGTTATGGCTAATAGAGACCATAGAATCATTACTAAGATTAACTTGTCCATCTATTGTGCCTGCTGACCTGTAATCCTTAGCGATACATCTATGGTTTATTAAGCGCCTCTAGGGATAGTGACTCTGCCACCTCCTTGGGCAGCCTGTTCCAGTACCTATTTAGATGTTTCCTAATATCCAACTTGAGCCTCCCTTGGCACAAGTGAAGGCCATTATCTCTTGGTTAACTGGGAGAAGAGGCCAACCCTCCACAAAGTCTTGCCACCTGCGTTGAACTGCTGCTTGAGTTCTAATTGCTTCAGTGAGGTCAGTGCATAATGTCTATAGACTGAGGTGATAGCATACAGGAATGCTTTGGAAGTGAGCAGTAGTCAGATAAGAAGACAGTGTTAACTACAGGTATGTGGTATAACAGGGTTCCTGTGGTTGTGGCTGGGCCAGACTTTGCTTCTGTGTTGTGGTATTGGTTTTAAGGACTTTACTCTGCTGCTCAGGTTTGCAGTCTACTTGTTTACCTTTGGGATAGGTAGGGTTGTTCTGAAATATAACTCTTCAGTTACTGGCTAGAGATAGACTGTCTCTGTGATCTCTCCACTTATATAACTGAAAGTAGACAGCAGTGCTGCAGTCCACGCTAACTTTTAAGAGGAAAATGCAAAGAGAAATCTGAAGTTGTGACAGCTCTCGCTACTTATGTAACAGAATTTCAAAGCAAATGATTATTACATTGAAAAGACTCACCAGTACCTATCCAAGTAGTATTTCCTGAAGTGAAAGAAGATCTGTTTTGCACTGACAATTTCAATTTCATCCTTGCTTTTGCCATCAAAGCCCATGCAGCCAAACTGTGTCTTTGTGATCAGGAGCTATGCTTTATTCTGAGGTACTGTCTATCTGAGCTGAATTCAGTCTCACAGGGCATGAAAAAAGAGCAACCTACAAAGCACTTTGTAACTGCATGAAGCTTTACTATAACAAAATATGGTTATATATAACAATAACTAATAATCTGTTCCAGCTGGACCATGTAAGTCTATGGGGCCCAATGGGATTCATCCCAGGTACTCCCATTTCTGTCTGATGTTATTGCAAGACCTCTATTTTCAATGGTCTTGGGAATCTGAAGTAGTCCCAGCTGACTGCAAGCTGGCAAATATTGTCCCAGTTTTCACAGAGGGCAAGAAATAGGACCTTGATAATTACAGGCCTGTCAGTCTCATTTCGGTGCCTGGCAAAATTATGGAGGTTATTCTGGGAGTTATTGGAGAAACAACTGAAAGACAATGTAGTCATTGGTCAGAGTGAGCATGGGTTTACAAGGGGAAAGGAAGTCCTCTTTAATAAACTTTGACAATATTGCCCAGCTGGTTGACTATGGGAGGTCATTGATGATGTTGGATTCCGATAAAACTTTCAATACTGTTTCTCACATGATCCTTGACAAAATGTCCGGCATACAGCTCAAAGGGCAATGGTTAAGTAGGGTTACATCATGTTGGTAGCTGGTTGCTGGTGAAGTTCCACAGGGCTCCACTGTTCTTTATGGTTCTTTATAACATTTTCTTCTTGGATATAGGACTTGAAAGTATGTTAAGTTTGGAGTTAGTAGCAGCAAATTTATCTTCGGTCATCAGAGTTTCATCTTATTCTATGAGAACTTTCTATCTGCAGCAGGTAAAGATTCTTCTTTCATATGACAAAGGCTTTGTGTTATCTCAAAATTTCACTGCTTTTTGTTAGTAAACACAACCCTTCAGTTGTGGAGAGAGAATACTGTAGTGCTTAATATATCTAATCTAAAGGGTGCTTCAGGTTTGAAGCTTTTCTGTCTTTGTAGCTGTTTGACCGGAATATCAGTGAGAATTCTGATACTTCTGAGTGAATCACAGAATCACAGAATTGTAGGGGTTGGAAGGGACCTGTAGAGATCATCAAGTCCAACCCCCCTGCCAAAGCAGGTTCCCTACACCACGTCGCACAGGTAGGCGTCCAGGCGGGTTTTGAAGGCCAGTCTTGGTACAGGTAACAGATTCAGATCTATTTTGACAAAGAGTTCATTCTCTTTCTGATTAGTCCTGAACCTTCACTGATGTGCATACTGCAGTTCATACTTCTAGCAACTTCAGTTCCTCAGAAGTCAACCTGCAGTTCCCTTGACTTGTGGTGCTTAGGATAGAGCTGTGTGGAGTTACCCAATTGTGCTTTTACGACTTCTATTGAATGTCTTTTGTTAATGAGATTAACAGAAGCAGGTTGAATCTGACACAACAATGTATAATATTTGATGGGCTATTATCCATTTCATCTAGTTCCATTCAAATATGGCCAACTTAAACATTTCTTAAGAGCAGCTTTTTAAGGACTCTTGTTTTGTTTCTTAAGAGCAGCTTTCTAAGCGCTCTCTCTTGTTTTGTTTCTTGCAGGGGGAGTGGGTCGTTCTTGTGGAATCTTGATGTCATCAAATTTGACTTAAAGTTCACTTGCTTAATAGAAATAGAGGCTGTGTGTATCTAGCAGCAGTTCCTCTTCATCCTGATAAATTAGTTACCAAAGGTTAAGAGTCTCTTCCTCCAAAAGCAGGAGTGAAATGAATTGATGATGTGTGCCTGCTTTTCTCACAGTTACTCTGTATTTTAAGTGCAACTTTTACAAGTTTTGTATTAAAACCACCGGGTATCATTTTTGCTGCTCTAGATAGACTGCTTTGTTGCTGCAGTTATCTATAACATACTCTTCTTCCTTGACTTCTGTCTTGCCTTTTGTTTGTTTAAATGTATGTGCCCTATCCCTAGCAACATTCAAGGCCAGGTTGGTTGGGGCCCTGGGCAGCATGATCTGGTGAGTGGCAACTCTGCCTGCAGCAGGGGGTTGGAATGGATGGATTTCAAGGTCCCGTTCAATCCAAGACCTTTTAGTGTGGGGAAAAGGAGGCTGACGGGAGACCTTATCGCCCTCTTCCAGTACCTGAAAGGTTCTTACAGTGAGAGTGGGGCAAGTCTCTTCTCACTAGTGACAAGTGACAGGATGAGGGGAAATGGCCTCAAGTTGCGCCAGGGCAAGTTTAGGTTGGATATTAGGAAGAACTTCTTTACAGAAGGGGTAGTTAGGTACTGGAATAGGCTCCCCAGGGAGGTGGTTGAATCACCATCCCTGGTTGTGTTTAAGAGCCGTTTGGATGTGGTGCTCAGGGATATGATTTAGTGTAGGGTTGTTAGAGTTAGGGTACTGGTTGGGCTGCGGTTGGACTTGATGATCCTCAAGGTCTTTTCCAACCTGGGTAATTCTATGATTCTATGAAACTGTATTGGCTGACGTATTTTTTCTTTCTGTATTGGCTCTTTGCTTTCAGCTGACATTTTTCTTCTAAAAGATCAAGTAAAGTGGTTCAGCCAACTTTCTGTGTTGCATGTGGAAGAAAATTTAGTGTTCGCAGTGTTGAAGTGCTAACAGCAAGCATGTGGCTTTCATTTTAAAAGGCCTGCTAACCCATGGCTTGCAGGAAAGAGCCAAGTGTTTTTCAGATGGCATTCATAAAACAGAGTACTCATCTGGGTAAGTATGGAGATACATTTTTCTGTATGTCCTTACAGAACATATGCTGTATGTCTTTAGTTCTCAGGCTATGAAATTGTGCTGCACATTGTTATATGCCTGTATTTCTTCCTCAGGACCTGAGTCATCTAGACCCTTTAGCCAGTTTCACCTCTATAACTGCGTCACAGAATCACAGAATTATCAAGGTTGGAAAAGACCTAGAAGATCATCTAGTCCAACCATTACCAATATTTCCCAGCTAAATCATATTCCTCAACACAACATCCAGATGTTTCTTGAACACTCCCATGGTCGGTGACTCCACCACCTCCCTGGGCAGTGCATTCCAATGCCTGACTACCCTTTCCAAGGAGTAATACTTCCTAATGTCCAGCCTGAATCTCCCCTGGCACAGCTTAAAACCATTCCCTCTAGTTCTGTCACTCTATAGCATCCTATATATACGCTGTGTTGGCAGTGTTGTATTGGTCACCAAACTCCACTGGAGCATGGAGCTGCCATAGGTTGCGTGGTGGAGGGTCAAGTGAGTGTTTAAAGATGAAATGAGAAATCACAAAACATCTCCATCCCTTTTGTGTTCTATTTGTGGTTAAGTACTCAGAACCAGACATTAGGTTAATAGACATTGCCATCAAATTCATTAGAAGTAAGCAAATGAAAGAGAGGAAAGCTGAAGATAATCCAACCTGAAAGCAACTAGAAAGAGGAACTGAAGTGGGTTTTTACACAGTACCTGTAATAAGTATGGCCTGTATTGTAGCAAATCTTCCTCTTAAGTTTGTTTTGATGTAAGTAGTTGTGTAGGTCTCTATTGTAGAACAATCAAAAACTTCTTTGGAAGGCCGAATTAACAACCTGTTGTGCTCCTTCGCATAAAGGCCCCAGCTCTGTGTTAGCACTGGAGTAACAAAGTCTTGTTGGGACCCACAGCCAGCTCAGTGCAGTGTCAGGAGCTTAGGCTAAATTACTGTTGAGAGAATAGCATGCAGATAACCTGCTGTGCTGGCTGTGACTCTGAATGCACTGTCTGTGCTGCTGTGCACAGTTCCAAAGTGCCAACGCAAGCAGCCTTGCTTTTTCTTCTTCCCCAGTAGTATCTCATTATGCCCAGGTTGTTGCTTGCTTAGGAAATACTCTGTGAGTTCAGAAAGCATTTCAGAGTTAATTGATATTTTAAAATTATACTTAAAAACAAAGCCAAGCCTTTAAGCTAAAAGAGGTGTGTTGTCACAAGGCTGAGTTGTCTGAGAAAGGGAGCTAATAACCAAAAGCAGAGCAGCTATTTGCCGGGCCATCTTTATTTCTGTTTTCTCCAGAAGATGGCAGCAAAGGAGCAACACGGTGATGGCTTTTACTTCTCAAACGCTTTGCAGTGTTCCTGAGGCAATAAGCCTCAGAGAAGTCTGCCTACTGCTGCAGGCATCCCATTGGAAATGATGGCTTTTACCTGTGGAGTGGGCTTAGGAGTATGACTTAGGAGAACAGCTGAACTGCATGATGCTATATATATATATATATGTATATATGTATGTATGTATATATGTATATGTTAGTCTGTGAAGTTCTGCTCAGTATTTTCAAATATTTGGCATTTTCTGTCTTTCAGGATAAAAAAAAGTTACATTTCAAGATAATCCTCCCATGGCCATTCTTATGCTATCAGGGAAACAAAGCTGGAAGTATACTCTATATGCTTTATATGCTCTATATGCTCTATATACTCCAGATACTCCAGATACTCTATATACTCCAGATACTCTATATACTCTATTTACTCTATATATAGTGAAGCTTTTAATTCCTGTATTAATTCAAATACAAGAATGGCTCATGCTTTCTGCTGACAGTGTTTGTGAGTTTATGGCTTCGTTTCACAGGGAATACTAGTAATGCTGAGCAATGTAACCAAATGTTATTGCTTTCTTTCAGCAACGATGTGTAACTTTTATCATCTAAAAATGTATGGAGGTGTAATGTGTACCCACTTGTGGTGTTTTCTGATTAGGACCTTTATGGAGCCTAAAACTGAAGAATACTCTTTATAATCCGTTCTCATCCAAAAATAAAACAAACCCTTTGCTGTTGATGGGTTTGAATTGGCTGCTGTTTTAAGCATGACTTATTTACATCTGAAAGATGAAAGGTTATACCATCCATATTACATTGTCGTGTTCCTTTGGATTCTTGTTCCTTAGCTTTAGAAGATCTCCTAGTCACATGGTCCTTCTTTTCTTCTCAAAGAAAAACTATGGGTAGTTTGCACTACAGACATTGCATATGATGGGCATTGCCTGCAACCTTTGTCAGGATTCTGAAATTAGTATTTAAAGCTGTTATTTGCTTTAGAAACAGGCAGATGGGCTTAAACTTGATGAAGATCAATTGAAATAGCAAGAAAGTCCAAATATCTGTACTCTTGTACAAAGCATTTAATCCACCAACAGAGGAAGGTTGTTCTGTTATGTCACCATGAAAGACATCCTCTAAATGCATAAAGATACAGTTTTAATTCTGATGTCAGTGAATAGAAGTGTTAACAAAGAATGTTTTCCCAGTCTGTTAATCAGCACATTATATGCCTTTGAACTACTGTGCTTGTATTGGACTTGCATATTACATTGTATCGAACTTGATATTACATATATCAACTTCTATGGTTTTGGTCTGTTTCATAGCTCTAAATATGTGTCTGTCTTGTAAAAGTTGGGCATGTAGATCTCTCACAGTGTTTTTCTGTGATAGTCTTTGCCTTTGAGAGAACACATTTAGAAAAGAAGGGAGGGGGGGAAATAAATACAAAGAGTTATTCAGAGTGGTACTGCTTGCCTTTCAGAGTTGGCTTTCATCTTGAAGCCCACTGTTTAAATCCCAGGTTTTTTTCCCTATAGGCCCTTGGTTCTACTGAGGTCGTGTTTTTAGCTCTCATGTCTTGTATGCATCAAACACTTCAGCAGCTCCTCTAAGTACTTCAGTTCCCTCATGCAAATGAAGGGCTTTTATTCGTTAAGCAATGTAAGCTTTATTTCTCTGGTGCAAGAAAGTATTAAGCTACATGCATAATTGAGGATTAACCCCCCTTTTTGCATCTTTATGTAACAGGGTTCAAAACAAGAAAGTAACAGCCATATGATTCAGTCTTTGGAATTAGTAGGGATGCTTCTACCGGTGGAACAGTTGAGTATAATATAAACTAATTTCATTGCGTTCTAAAATACTTTGTTTTCAAGATGGCAGGACTTTATCTTCACAAATGTATCTTGAAAATAGCTGTGTTTGAATGTTTAAAGAATGACTAACCTGGTTTATTACCACATAAAATGTGAATGTAACATTTGTATTTAGAGTTAGTATTTACTTAGTAGTTAATTTTTTACAGGCATTATTTGTGAGGGTATTGTTTCTTTTTGCTGAGTGTTGATTAATAATCTGAATTCTTCCATAGTTGACTTCTACGGGACATGGGTTTTCAAGTTGTTTCCTACTTACATTTCTCCCTGTAAAATTACTGTGTGCTAAAGATGTGGTGTGTCCATGTCAGACAAGTCTGTGAACAACCAGCACTTCCTCTGTTTCTGATCTTTGAGGAATTTTAAATGCTAGAGGTGTAGACTTAAATATTTTTGAGGTATTACAAGCATGGTCTGGGGGATAATATGGCAAATGAAGGAATTAGGAACAGCAAGTCTATGATATGTAAGTGTTGTACAGCTTTGTTTCCTAGAAATCCTTTCTTTGTTTCTAAGCACATATGTAATTCCGCCACAGATGATTTTGTGTGAATTCCTCTTGTGGGCTTGAAAGAATAACAAGTCATACCATGGAGAGGGTAGAATCTGTCTTGTTCATGCAGACAGAACATTTCTAGAAAACATAACTAGACAATCCATTCAACAAAATACAGCAATCCAATACGGTTGTGTTGCATTCTGCGGTATTGACTGCTAGTAAATTACTTCGGTATGGGAAACTCTCATTCTGGGAACATAAATAAGTAGTTGGAAGGCAGCAAAATAACCGAATTACTTGCTAGATGGATCTGATAGGAAATTTTTGGCTCTCATTCCTCCTTTAATGATAGATTTCCTATTTAACTAATACCCTCAAATACTCATGAGGAAAAACCATCAAAAACCTAAAATAATACAGTTGCTGAGGAACTTCATTCCTTCAGACTAGTTAGGCAGGAAAATAGATGCTGATTTTTCCAGCTATGACAAGGTTCATTTCCTTTCTGTCAGGAAGTATATTTTAAGTTAACTGGGCAGAGATGTGTGGGAATACGTGTGGACATCAAAGCCTTCCACTGCGTTACTGTGAGTACAAAACAAGGCTCAAGGCCTCTCTCTGATGCAGCATTTGTGGATTAAAACAGGTGGATTACATGTCCTTTTTCTGTTGTCACTTAGAGAAACTGCTGAAGGAAATAAAATAACTGTTCAGTGAAATATTGAATGCTATAGGTATTACAAAGACAAGGGCAGCTTGCATCCCTGGTTGCATTAAGCAAGAAAGAGGTCTTTGCTAGTTTGGAGGGGTGTAATTTCAACTAGTTCATTATTTCTAATTCTGTACTGGTATGCAATTGCCTAAAGAGAATGGGAATGCTTTTGCAATACTTCTTAAATCAACTTGCACATTTTTGCATATTTCAAGATATGTATTTTTTTTGCATGCAATAGATTGTTGTTTGTCCACTTTGGTTCTATTCCATTTCATTTTCTGGTAAGCTCCTTCTTCCAGTGTTCTGTTTTAAAGTTTATTGTTGGAATATTGAAAGGCCCAGCCTCTCTCTGAGTAATGCTCTGGATTACCTCTGTCTTGGTCAAGTTATTTGTTTATATAGACTTTATATTACCATGGTTATATCAAGTCCATCAGCATGCCAAAATAAAGGCACTTGTATTAGAAATGATGAATTTAAACAGAACATACTTTCACCACTGTCTGCTTGGAACATTTGAGTCTGCTCTATCTTGTAGGCACTTGTATAGCAAAGCTTTCTCTTGGATGATGTGAGTGGTGCTCCATCTTGCAATGCTGGAACCCCAGGTGTCGCACATGGCAGGAGAGAAGGGTGGGCAGATGTCTGGCAGGAAACCTAAGTGTGAAGGGGCTGATAGACATTTCATGCTACTGGCACAGATGGCTTTCAATCCGTGTTGTAGGAAGTGTGCTGTGTGTACTCTATTCAGTATTCTTAGCTTAGAGAGAAAGCATCTGACAGGCTTTGAACGTTAAAAAGATAGTGGTATCTAAAGAAGAGATAACCGATGACATCTGGGAGGTTCACTAGACACTGACCAAGCACTGCTGCTGATGTTCATGTGCACGAGTAGAGCAAGTGACCAGAATGGTGCTCAATAAATTAAACTATTGCCAAAAGTGAATAAAGCAAGCTCATTTTTCTTATTTTAACCTTCATTATCTAGAAGGGTTGCAGTTCAGAGCAATTTCTTTCTGTTATTGTTCTGCTGCTGACTTGCTGTGTTACCTTCAGCAAATGCATGTGATGAATTCTGGGAGGCTGCTTATTACCTGTGAAAATGTAGTTTGTTATCTAGATACCGAGCTTTTGACAACTGCTCCTGAAGATGCTGTCAGCCTCTTCCTGTTTGCTTCTCTATTAATTGCTGGGACTAAATATTAGACATGAAAGAGCAAAACCAAAACCTTGCTTTGCATCTGACAAATGATGTGCATGAGTCATTAACAGAGAATGTTATTATCCCCTGCATTAGTTCCTAAAAGAGAACAGTAAGAAAACTGGAGTTCAAGAGTTACTTGTGATAATGTTGTCTTAAAATGATGTCTTGAGATTATCACTAACCTACAATTGGTGTCACCACTTCAGTTGTTAACATCTCTTCGCTTTTATTTAACTCAAAATTATCTGTTTGGTGTGTTTTTCTGTTTAAAAATATGAGATTTTTTTGGGGTGGGTTGGACCAGATGTTTTCCAGAGGTCCCTTCCAACCACAGCCATTCTGTGATCCTGCAGTTCTGTTTCACTTTCTCAGTTCAAGGTTTCTTAGGTGCATTTCAGGATCGTGGCACGTGAGAAAAATACGAAGATAAATATCACAAATTAGAAATTGATAGTTATTTCAGAATGTAACTCACAATGTCTTTGTTGTTGAAAGTTGTTCTTTGTCTTTGTGACCTACATGTTGTGTATTTCCAGAAAATCCCTCGTGTGCTTTCTTCATTAAGTTACAATGCCATTCCCTTTCTGTTATTTCCTTTTGCTTCTTGAAAATTTCCTGTTCTGCTGCGTTTTCCCATTCTGAGGAAAGGTTTTGCGTTGGCTTTGTTTTGTTATTGGTATCATTGGGAAGGCTGAAAGCACACTGAACGCTGATTCAGGGGGAAAAAGATATCGAAGTGAGAATTGGAAATGATTCTGGCCAGTTTATATTGATGAAACTTATGGTGGAAGGAGGTTTTTTGACTGATAAGAGAGACCGTAACCTTTAACTGTCCCGACTGTGTTGTAAGATCGAGCTTCATTAGCATCAAGATCATGTGAAAGATGAGCTGCGAATTTGAGGATGCATTGTAAATGTTAATCCACTGGTTTTTCTTTTGAATTTCACCCTCTCTAAGCACCCCCCGCTCCCCAAAACTTGTGTTCCTATAGAAGACACTACATCCTTCATGCTTGCTTTCTCTTTGTTCCTAGGTGAGAAACCCGTGAAATCTGTTCTTATTACTCCGTTAATTCAAGTGGCAGCTCTTGTGGAAGCCGGCTAGCAAGAGGCCTTGCAGATGTCCACTCTGATCATGAAGCTGGTGAGTAGATAGTTCTCTGTAAGACAAATCATGTACATTTACTGGCTTTCAGAGAAAACACTATGAAATATGTACTTCTTACCATTATAAAAGCAAATAAACAAGTATATACTTGTAGGGAGCTTGGCTCTCTGAAGGCCTTGCTTTTCTCTGAAGGAATTGCTTTCTGTCCCCTCTTTACAGTTCTTCCTGTACATAACTGCTACGTTGACTATTGTGGAAAATGTGTGGAACAGTAATGTGACAAATACAAAAAGGTGATGGTATCTCTATATAGAAAGGAATTAGGACAAGTGACACGTGTTTGTGTTCATTCAGTGACTGTGTCTCCTAATTTCCTGTAGCAGTAGTTGTGTATGATACTGCTACTTCACACTGTTTTGTTTGCATGTAGTTTTGGTCCCATTCTCTGGTGGTTGAAGGAATGAACACGTTTCTGTTGCTGCTAACTCATTTCATTTTGCAGTGTTGTCAGAGCGTGTCGTGTGATGAGAAGGAGCATTAGCTGGTCTTAGTAAAGCAAGTACATGTTGAAAGCATGTACTTAGTCGCCCTAGAGACTGTCTAAATGTTAAATTCTTGTGTATTTAAACTCTGTATGGTAAGAGAGGTGCTATTTGCTTTGCTTTTTTAAAAACTCTGGAGGTTAAAACTAGGGTAAGCTAAGTCACTTCTTGAAGTGTGCTGTGGTTGGTGAGTGGAGGACTTGATAGTGGTGATTACCGTTGCAAAACTAGAGCTATTTATGGAGAATCTTACAATGCCACGTGTAAAATCTGGAAATTCGTCTATCAAAAGACTAGACTGGCTATTAGAAATGCTTTACTGTGAGGTAAATTTACATGAGATATCTGCATTACTTTGTAATTACTTGGTGACTGTGGAGTCAGATAACTGCTTCTGATGGCACGGAGTCGGACAGGTTCACATTTTCAATAGCTTTGCTGCCAAAGCCTGCAACAGGATTTCCTGAGGAGTTTGTGTTCCTGATGATAATGCAGATAGGGATGTAAACAATTCTGTGCTGCCTTAAAAACGTATAGGAAAATGTTTACTCTCTTCTGTCAGTCATAGCTTGAAAATCCAAGCTATTCTGTGTCTGTGCAGTAAAAAATTTTCTTATATACCAAATTGCTCAGTTATGTTTCTTGTTAGTTATGAGAGGAAAAAGAGAAGTTGTTTGTCTGTGTAAGAATACTCTGAGAAAGTGAACAGTCTTTTGTTTGTTCTGTTCACATAACGCTGCTGCCTGAGAACCACAACCCTGTATATAGAAAACCCATAAATATTTACAGCACTGCATTTTTAAATTGATATGGTATATTTACTTCATCTAAGAGTTGTATTTAGTCTACTTTGTTTCTTGTTTAATCTGACATCTCTGCAGTTCCACTTCTACGGTGGAAAATGATGGGCATTCCTGCAAGACATCTTAACTTCATACAAGACACTTACATGTGTGGTCACATTCACCCCCATAGGGTTACTTACTGCCTACCTGTAGTTAACTCAACTCACTTATTCCAGTGGTAGACAAAAGATCTGGTGAAAAGGTATCATGTCTTATTTTATGTGTAAGTATTTTAAGTCTAGAAACTCTCACTTGGGAAGAGAGCATGCTATAATTGAGGTTACTGGGCTAGCAGTCAGGAGAGCTATGTACTTTGTCCAGCTGTGTCACTGGACAAAGCGTTGCAGTCTTGTATGTGATTACTCATCCTCTGACCTACTGTTTGGTAGTTTTGGGAGCTGGAGACTGGCTGCTTGTTTGTGCTGGTACTACTGACTGATATACTTCCTTACAGAATTCAGAAGGCAAGTTTGGATGTTCTCACATATATTAACATTGTACTAGTGAGGCATTTGGCTGTAGTTTTTGCTGCTATTCTTCCCTTGATAAATTACTTCCCTGGAAACTCATTAAGAAATATCACCTGTGTTCAAGAACCTCGTTAACCACTTCCCAGCCCACCTTTACACTCAAATTACTTCTTATGGAACATTAGATGAAATAAACTTCCAGCAGGGCATCCTGGCAAATCAAAAAGCTGCTGGCATTTTTCAGACTTTTATGCTGAAAGTCAAGAGTGGTCTGGAAGAAGAGGAGAGAATGGTCCTTACGTGGCAATTAGAAGCACCAAAAAACATACTCAGATCAGTTAGTTAAGCTGGCTGTCCCTACAGCCTGTTCGTGTTAAGTTGGAGTTACAACCTCTACCATGATGTGAGGAGAATGCAGACTTGTGTTGCGCAGAGGGTAAACATATTGGTTTTTTGACTAACATGGTTTTCTGGAGTCTGTCATTAGTTTTGAACGCTGCTCAGGAAACATGCTAAAAATAACGCAATTAATATTGCAATTTCCTACTAGGTGTAAGCGAATAGCAACTGAACTGTGTGTACCCTGTTCTCTTAAACACAGCTATAAAGAATCCACCGTTCAACAAGGTAAATTTCTCTTTGCAAAAGTTTCCTTTGCCTTCCTGTTGTACAGTCAGAGTGGGAAAGGTTGGATACCAGGTGCTAATGCTTGTGTCCTCTTCGTATGGGTGCATAACAGTTGAACATTGCAGCTGAGGCCATACAGATTTACTCACAAGAAATAATTTTTTACACTTTATAAGCCATACAAAATGCTGCGATATTCTAATGGTTCTTTAAACTGCTTGAATGGTAAGCACTCATTTTAACAACAGCTGTGCTTTACTCAAATATTCCAGCAGCTTTCCTCTAACTTTGCTTTGGGGAAATATTTTGCTCCTTGCTGATGTTAAACCCAGAGGACGATGATTTTGCACGTTCATTGTTTAATAGCGTTTAGTAGCAGCAAAAGATATGAACTGCAAAAAAGGATGTAGATGTGTAGAATTTAATTAACTCGACTGGAATTCAGCCAAAATTCAGATCAACAGCCCCAATCTTGCAAAAAGCACAAGGGGACTTCTAATAGCTGTTAAGTGGACTGAGCTTTAGTTTTAATGTCACCTTGACAATTGTGGTGTAAGCAATTTAATGCCTACTTGCTTTTCCTTTTTTAAGGGAGTTTTTTTTCTCTTCAGTAATGTTGTGAGGGGTGGTCTGTGCCACTTACCAAATTACTAGAGGTAATTGACAGCCTCCTGTCTGCTTTTTGTTTCATTCATATAAGCACTAAGCTCAACGCTAGCATTTGAGAACAGGCAGGAGTACAGAGCGGAGCAGCAGAGCTGCAGGCAAAGCATGGTGCAGTTGCATGCTCACTGGAATCTTTAATGTGCTGATTTTTTTCCTTTTTTTCCCCTGCTGTTGTTTGTGCAGGTTGTACAGTAGGCTAAATAAGTCAATTAACAATTGATTGTGAATATCAAATAAGTGCTTTATTTCTTGTTTTCTAATATACTTGTTAGCCTATTATGAGTTTGTGGAAATATTCAGCATTAGTGTATTGAAAAGACTGACTGCTGATAGCAGTTCTTGCACATAGCATGTATGATTTATAGAGCCAACTGTGCTCTTTACAGTATCTCCAGGCACTGCAGCAATTCTGTTGTAAAGTTAGCATGAGTTTTTTGTTTGTTTTAAATAAGAATGTGATGTGGTCCATTAGAAATGCTTCTTTGCACTGTAGAAACAGAACAAAATTTAGGTTGGAAAGTGCAGTACTGGAAGTGTACTTTTTTGAGAGCGAATGTGTGATGATAAGGAGAAACTGAGGAATGTTTTCTGTGCAACTGCTATAAAGCTGTTAAATGAAGTATTTTCTTTAACAAATTGTCCCTTTCCTTCTATTTCCCTCGTTTGTCATGAAAGACTTTTCATAGAGCACTTGTTCCACGGAGTGCAGTCTCAGCATAGGTTTGGGATTGTAACAGAGTTGACAAAGGACTCTTTGTCTTGTTACATTGAGCTGAACGTTCTGCTGCTATAAATAATGCATATTTTAATTGGAAACTGCACAGGGAAATATCTGTCTCTACAGACTTGCAAGTATCAGTGTAATCCATTAGGGGAAGATTCTGTTTATATGCTGAACATTCAACTAATTCCCCAAATTTGTGGTGGATTGTTTTTTATTACTACTACCTGTGCTCGAGTTCTTTGATATAAATCAAGATAAATGTCCTATTTAGCTAACCATCGGGGAGTTTCTGTTGCCATATATTATGAAAGTTGCCTAAAACACTTAGATAGGCAATTACAAGACTGGGTTCCTGCTGATATCAGAAGCTCCATTTTCTTTGATCAAGTATTAATAGGATCATGTACTGTACCTAATGGAAATACGTACAACTATTAGTAGGGGATGAGTTATACAACAGATAATTAACATATTTCTTGCCAGATTTCCCTGGGATTAATCACACTGTCTGACGTTGGCCACAGGTTTAGGCTTGCATGCTCAATGACTCATACATGGCTGGAACATGAAGCTGAAACACTAATGGCATCTCAGAGGATTAACACAACTTTTTGTACCATTTTAATTAAATTGTTTTTAAAACCATACCTTAGGGCCTATTTTAAACAATGTTCTACCAATTTTGGTGAAGGTGTTTTACTAAGTGATACATAAACGTGTGAATGTAAGTCCATGTGAAGGCTATTAGATGTCTTTGGGCTAGAATGATTCTTGTTTTGATTTGGATCATTTCTATGTCCATGTTTTTGCCAGTCTTATCATAGAATCCTTAGAGCTGGAAGGGACCTCTGAAGTCTATGTAGTCCAGCTCCCTGGCAATGAACTGGGACATCCATAAATAAATCAGGTTGTCCAGGGGCTTTCCAGCCCTGCCTTGAAAGTCTGCAGAGATGGGGCATCAACCACATCTCTAGGCAACCTGTTCCAGAGCCTGACCACTTTCACTGTAAAAGATTTTTTCCTTATATCTAATATAAATCTACCTTCCCTGACCTTGAAGCTGCTTCTCCTTGTTCTGTTGCCACAGGCCCTACTAAAGAGTCTGTCCCCTTTATTCTTGTAGCTCCCCTTTAGATATGGAGGAGTTGCTTGTTTGAAACTGATTTAATGATGCCAAGAAGAATTTAACATTTTTGTTTATGTTTTGCATATATGTGTATTAGAACACTGGATAATACTTCCTTCTCCCTCTCCAATTTGCCTTCTCCAATTTGCCTATCTGTAGTAAGCCACAGATTAGTGGTCTGTGTTATCGCTTGACTGCTGATGTTACTGTATTACTGACCAGTTTGGGTGCTCCCAATCTCCTGTTGTTTGTAGACAAGCCTGTGGAAAACAAACCTAGGTTGTTCCTAAGAATGATAGTTTAGGATTAAAATAAGGCTTAAATTTATAGAATTCCAAAGTGATGTGGTGTCCTTCCAAAAGTGACTAAAGTGTGAATCAAGCAAATGTAGGAGCACCAGTCCCCAAGCTCTGAGTGTCTAGAGCAACCTGGTGTCTTGGCATAGTGAGTGTCTCAGAGTCCAGTCCAGAAGATATTGATGCTGTAAGCAGGGAGCCTTCACATTAAGTGGCAAAGCTGAATGTAGAATAGAGTTTTGCCCTTAGTCTTCAGATTTATGTGCTTTCTTCTGATCAGAATCTACTTCTCATAGAACTCTTTGAGTTGGAAGGGACTGTCTAGCCAACTCCCCTGCAATGAACAGGGGCACCTGCAGCTACATCAGATCGCTCAGAGCCCTTTCCAACCTGACTCTGAATGTCTCCAGGAATGGAGCAACCACTACCTCTCTGGGCAACCTGCCCCAGTTTACCCCTTTGTTGGATGGCTAGAGTTGGCTATGACTGGAAGAAGTAATAACTTACAGATACTAATGTTTAGGCATTTAGGCAGTTTGAGTCACTTTTTTTTGTGTGGAAGGACAGAGTTTTCATATTTTGTTTCCTATGAGAATACAAAAGATGAAAGCCTTTTGGAAATGGGTCTAATTAAGCGCTCCCGTGAAAGTGTTATTTATGCATGAAACATGAGGGGTTTAATTTCTATTCCAGTGGATATTTAGATCTTTTGTATTGAATGGAATGGGGATTCGTTCTCATAATTGCATTGTGTAGATATTTTCTTCTTTTCCTACTGACTAACAGTGAGTTAGTGAGTTAGTTTGTAGTAGTGGTTTCAGATATTCCTTTAGGTTTATGGTCAGGGCCCTTTAGGAGTGATGAGGATATCTGGCAGAACAGAATTTTCCCCTTTTCCTTCACTGAAGACTATAAAGCAAGTCAAGGGTGGAAGTTAGAGATGGGATCACGGAATCAGTCTAGTTGAGATTGAAAGGCACCTCTGGAGATCTTCTTGTCTGGTTCCTCTGCTTTGGTAATCCCACCTAGAGCCAGTTGCCCAGGCCTTGTTCAGGCAGATTTGAAATACTTCTAATGATGGAGACTCATGTATAAGAGTCTGTATATTCTACATGTGTATGTAGATAGTATCCCTCAAACCATGGATGGATGATTTTTCCCCCTGTGCAGTGTATTGGTTATTTTCACAGCAAGCAGCTGCCTGTAGAACCTCAGGTACAGAAGTTGTGCAATGAGGTGACATACAACGGTGAACCAACAGGTGAGGGGTAGGCAAAAGCTCCATGCTGTAAACTGAGGTTCAGCATAGTTTTGGGTCACTGCCTTGAAAGCTCCACACCTGCTGAGTAATACCCAGTAAGGTACCATAGCCCAGGGAAGCTCTCTGTGTTCCTATCTGGGTGTATTTAGAGGTATGCCCATAACCTCTTGCTGGGAGTGCTGACTGCATCTAACCCTTGTTAACTTGCTCTGCTCTGAATTGTACTGCTTATCTGCTGTTAGGAGCTGAGGAATTTCGCTCTTGATAGGTGGGGCTCAGAGCCTTGTCTGTTCAAGCCTTGCAGGAGAATAGAGTGCGTTGATGTAATTATTAGTAATTTTTATCCTCAGGGAAAGAAGTCTGTAGCTCTCCTGCGTCATGGGGAATACTTTGACTAGAATTTTATTGCTTCCTGTCAGTCTGAGTCAACAGGAGATTGGGGTTTCTTGTCCTGTGTGTGTCCCCACTAGCTCTGCCTATGGAGTTGTGTGTGAGCAGCTGTCCGGAATGAGATTGCTCAGGGGACTGACACTGACTCACTTGCTTTGAGACAATCTCTTTGGCTATCCTTGTATTCTAGGAGTGGGTGTGTCCAGTATTAGTGTTACAGCATTAGAAAATGCCATGCAGTGGTAAATAGCTGTGTTACCATTGTTTCTATTCTTTGTTCATACACAAATACAAGGAAATGGCAACCTAGTATAAGCACTTTACATACTCAGTAAACATCACTTCCTCAGCATTAGGATGACCGTGTCAAGGTGTCTGTTGTCTGGTTTCAGAAATGATGTTTTGATTGTAATGCCTTTACTTCATGAGCCAACTGCTGTATGGAGATGCAGCATCTCCATTTTTACATCACAGTTTTAATTCCTGTTTCCTTAAAAGCAAGTAAGTCACACAGCACACCTTTCACAGGATGCAATTAAAGCTTAGTCTTAGTCACAGCTCAGGGAACATGCAGATACAGGTCATTTAATAGAATGTCTCCTAATGAGGTAGACAAACGTGTCCTGTTGACTTGGGACATTTTTTTTTCCCCTCAGTCAAATACTTGCCTCTTAATGGAGCATTGTCTTCATTCTGTTGTGTTTTTCTTCCTGTAGATAATGCAGATATGTATTTAAATGCTGGTATCAGACAAGTTACTAAGATTGAAGCCATGCACTGTGTCTACTGTCATTTTACTCCCCACTCTTCTTAAAGAGATTGTGCTGGTCTCCACTGAAGTCTCCCTAACCTGATCTGGTATCGACTCCCTTGGAGCCAGGTGTGTCATCCATCTTTACAAGCTTTAGTAGCTGGAGAAGTTGTGTTTTGTCTAAAATCAGGCACTTGGATTTGTTCTAGAGCCAGAGGGGGTAGTAGTTAATTCCAGGGTGTAATTAATCCCCCCCTTGATGGGAGCATAAGGGGGAAGTGGTGGTTACTTCCTAGATAGGGATAAATGGGGGTCTCTGCTCCCTGCAAATCTTATGTTGTGAAAGCATTTACCAAGGGACCTTTTTCCAGCCTAGATTTTTTTTGTAAAGTGGTTAGCAGTAATCAGTCTGGTTATTAAAACTTTTCCTTTTTGGAGTTGGTCTGTTAATTGCAGTCCATTCAGCCTAATGTTGAATGTGGAATTTGGATGAGTAAGAAAATCAATGTTGTCCATCTTGTACTAAGATTCATGCAGGATGCCCACTATATAACAGGTCTGAAGAGAAAATAATGCACTCTTATTTAGTTTTTAAGGCCAGAATAGGTCATCGTACTGACAACAGCATACAGGCTGCATTTTAGATCAGTAGCCATAGCATCATGCCTTCATCATATTCTCACACAAAACTAAAGAAGCCTTGTTTTGAAGTGTTTGCGTGTGCATCTTGCCTTCTCACCTGCGGATTCTTTGGTATCGAATGCTGTAGCCATTTCCTGGATGGGGAGTGTGAGATCTGTCTTCACGATCTGTTCAATGATTTTAGTATTTTAGAACCCTTAAACCCTTACCTTGCTGCTGAAGTTGCTTAAAACTGCCATTGGTGTTCAGAATTACTTACCAGGAGGCAGTGGGACAGACCCGTGTCTGTGTTGAGCACTAAAAGGTGTTTTGTTTTCATAGGAAACTTGGCGAAACTGTAGAGTTGAGGGAGTTGGCAATGTGAGTACTGAGAATTAACTGATTTCAAAGCAGGATTGGCCCCAAAAGCATAGAAAGGTGCCTGTGTCACATCTTCTACCTTGCCTGTTCTCTACAGTCCATTCCACAGAACTTCTCTGTGCCAACTTGTGTTAGACAGGAGGTGACTTGTGTTTAATGAAAACATTACCTAAAACCAATTCTATTCATAATCTGTCTCAGCAACGTGTCAGAGCTAAAATGCTGCTTAAAGTTTCTGAATTTGTTGCTATTTTTAGCTTTAATGCCTTACTATTGATTCTTGCATTTCTGTTCTAGGTTAGGCAGCCCTTGGAGACCAGTTGTTTTTCCCCATGAAGGTGTGCATGTTCACCATTATCAGATCATTCTTTATTTTCTTTTTTGATAAACCGGGTATGCTGGGCCCCTATGGAGCTATTTTCTCTAGCCTTCCTGCTACAGTTACTCTTTATTCTGTAATTGCAATCAATGTGGTCAAAAGGCAATTTATAAGTTACTTGTCAGTCTACAGTATGTTTGCTTCTGTGAGTTCTGTGCCAGCCAGGAGTGATATCCTGTTTCCTCTCTGCTTTGCGCAATAAAAATATATGATAATCTATGAATGGCAATGCCAACAGTTGGTTTTCTTTTTACATTGTGGCTGTGAAGATGCTCGTACAGCACAAGCTGTAAAACAGCCACTGTATCACCATACATTTTTTTGTAATCTTAAGTTTTCCTTTTACAACCCTTGCATTCATTAGCAAGCATTTGTCGAATCATGCTGTTCCTTTGAGTTTCTTAAATGCTGTACTTGAAGTCAAGCAGTGTGTGCATTCATTAAGATACTGGCCTATCATAACGCAGTTCCACTTTTACTAGGAAGATCAATTTAAATTCATTATCGCCAGCTGTTTCTACAGCGCTGTGATTAGTGAACCTTATTAAGTCAACTCATTGCCCTGCATAGGAGAAATAACAGGGTTGTTCAGTTATGTTAATTTTTCTGGCAAACTTATCATCACAAAAGCTCAGCATTTGTTTGACCTGATTTTGTTCTTTTAAAATGCCCTCTGAAGTAATATTTTACCAAGTAATATAATTACAATAATAAACAAATGTGGTTAAGCTTACCATTTTTGTCAGAATTTTATCCAGAATGGTTTTTCTATTACGCATCATTTGCGTTAATAGTTACATCACTTCTGTTTGTTTGGCCCTCTGTGACTCAAGAGCTCGTCATCTCATTCACTTCTTTACCCTCTTGCTCATGAAGCTGCTACTGCTCCATGCAGGCAGCGTTATGTTTAGTCCTTGATCTCTGAAGTTGATCAATAGATTTAAGTTTTCCATTTTGCTTCATGGCTAAGCGTTGATTATACAAAGTGTACTTTTTATAATATCTTTTGAAACATTTTATCTATGTGCTTTGAAGAGTGAAGTTAAGTTCAGTTGTTTGCAACTGTGCCTCTAGCTGGGTGATGAGTTGCGTGGGTTGGAGAAGGAGCTACTAGTGAAATAGATGGATTTTAAATCATATTCTACTGCTGTTACAAAACAGCCAGGCTAGAATGAAATGGCAGTGGTTCAAGTGCATGCTAGACAGACCATATGCTCCTTAAAATGGGATGAAGTTGGTGTTGTGTATCTATATTGCTAAGCATAAGGACAACAGATCCAGCTTCCAGAACTGCTGGCAAGAGTCCTACATAGAAGAAATGTATTCTCTTTCTACCCTTTAAAAGTCATTTAGGAGTGAAGCCAGTGTCTGTTCCTGCCTGCCTCATGCTGGAGCAACATGTAACTAGGAAAACATGCCTATTGTAAAGGAGTGGACATCATTGTTATGCTTTAACTATATGTGGAGCTAAATTCTAGAACTGTTAGCTAACATTATTGCAATTACAGTTCCTTCTGATATATGGGTCTGCAAAGGAGCTCTTGGGTCACCGAGTCTCATCCCCTTTATCCTGAGAATTAAATGTATTCTATTTAATTTATCAAATTCCATTCAGTGTTTTCTGTCTTACTGGAAACCTGCTCCAGAGCTTTGGTTCCCTGTGGCTATGAAATCATCTCATTTCCACTATAAACTCTGGACCTGTTTTCCTGAATTTCTGTTTGCATTTCCTGTTAGAACTGTTCTTTAAGTGAGCAGAGCTTTTCTGCAGAGCTTGTAAGCAGCCAAAGCAACCTGTTCCAGTGCTCACTGGGAAGAAATTCTTCCTAATATCTAAACTAAATCCACTCTCTCTCAGTTTTAAGCCATGACCCCTTGTCCTTGCACATCCTAATAATGTGTCCTTCTCCAGCTTTCCTGTAGGCCCCCTTTAGGTACTGGAAGATTACTATCTGGTCTCCCCAGAGCTTTCACTTCCCCAGGCTTAACAACCTGCAGTTGCCTCAGCTTCTCTTCATAGAAGCACTCCAGCTCTCTGGTTTCTGTCTTCTACATTAATATTTCAGCAGTGCAGGGTACTTTCCTTTTGGAAAAATTATTAAGAATTGATTGGCTGGTCGCAGCCAAAGGGTTGTGATCAATGGTTCAGTGTCAGGGTGAAGGCCGGTCACAAGCAGTGTCTCTTAGGGGTTGATCTTGGGACCGATGCTCTTCAGCATCTCCATCAATGACAGATGATGGCATCAAGTGCACCCTCAGCAAGTCTGCAGATAACACCAAGCTGAGCAGTGAAGTCAATAACATGGGAAGGAAGGGAAGCTATTGAGAGGGATCTGGACAGGCTGGAGAAGGGGATCCATGTGAATCAAATGAGGTTCAACAAGGCCAAGTGCAGGCTGCTGCACTTGGGCCGGGGTAATCTCAGGTGTTCATACAGACTAGGGGAAGAACCTATTGAAAGCAGCCCTGCAGAGAAGGACTTGAGGGTCTTCATAGATGAGAAGCTGGACATGATCAGCAGCGTGCGCTTGCAGCCTGGAAGGCCAACTGTGTTCTGGGCTGCATTAAAGAGGAGTGGCCAGCAGGGAGAGGGAGGTGATTGTCCCCCTCTACTCAGCTCTTGTGAGGCCCCACCTGGAGTACTGTGTCCAGGCTGGGAGCCCGTGGTACAAGGGAAACAGACTCTTTGTTGTTTGGCCAAAGAGACAAGAGAAAATGTAGAGTAGAACAGAGTTCATCTGTTCCTATGTCCTGCTTCTAACAACAAAACTTGTGGTGACATTGAATACACATACTTCAGGTCTTGTTCAAAATGCCTTGAGGAAATGGAGGTGATATAACGTGCACTGGCAGAAATTAAGGTGAAAATACATTCTCTCTGTGTTGTTTAGACAAGGAATTCTTCAACATGTTAACCAAAGCTGATTCTTTTTTTTAACATATTTCTGTAGACAGATTCTGAGTGAAGAGCAAATACCTTGCTCTTGTGCGAGAGATCTATTTCTGTACTTAACTGCTGATGGCTTCTTGGGGATGCCATGGACATCCTTGAGATTTCTGAGAGATTCTCACATGCTTTGATATTGGGAGAGGAGTATGAGATTAAAGATGGTGTTTGGAGTAGAAGTGCTGGCTAAAGGTTTTAGTTGTTGACACCTTAAAGCTATGTTTAAGAAGAACGGTGGTTGTTCCAGTGTGCAAATGGTGAGTGTGCCAAACTTTACTGGGGTAGATTTGCTGGAAGGTTGGGTTTTTTTCCTCCTTTTCAAGAAGGAAAGAAAGTAAAGAAAAACTGAGTCCAAGTTTTAAATCCAAGTTTTAAAGATTGCATTCCTTTAATGAGTAGATGTACGAACATGAGTTGGTGAATCTCCATAGGAGAATTGTTGTATAATATTGCGCTTTTTAC
This sequence comes from Coturnix japonica, assembly GCF_054131305.1. NCBI lineage: Eukaryota > Metazoa > Chordata > Aves > Galliformes > Phasianidae > Coturnix > Coturnix japonica. The sequence goes on from NC_140664.1 coordinate 75,575,892, forward strand.
AAATCTGTTGTCTTTTTTTTGTAGTAGTATTCCATCTAAATCAGAACCTGGATAAAAACAGTGCTTAGAGAGGGCTGGGAAAAGCTTGAACGTGCTGCCAACACAATCCTGGAGAGCAATGTTGTTACTCAGATATGGATGAGACAGTGACAACCCAGTCAAATGCTGAAGCAAATTTGCTTTGATTGTAGGAGAAGTGCAGCCCTACACTCTACATCAGCATTACCCTTGGGATCTTTCTCTTGTCTTTTTGGGATATGGTACTTTGCTTCCCATACTGGGTAGTGAAATGCAGTGCATGGATTCTATTTGGCATTGCCTTCTGACTTTAGCATGCTCCTGTGTTGGATTACAGTGTCATTTAAAAAGCAAAGGGGGATCAACCCACTAGCAAAGTCATTTCATTCTTCTTTTTCTTTTCATTTTGTGAATGCTTTCACACTGTTAGGCAGAATATTGGCTCTGCATCAAACCTGTCTGAAGCTGTATGTTGTGCTGGCTGTCATCCAGCAGGAGAGAGAACAATTTAAACACCTCCCCATGCAGTGACACTTGAAAAGAAATAGGAGCTGCTAAGCAAGTCTGGGAAGCATGAAGGGCATGTGGCTTGGTGCTGACAGCAAATCTGGGGGCTATTTTCATCATAGTGCTGTGTGTATGTAGCAGAAGTAGCAAGAAGATCAATGAATTAGAAGAAACTAATACATATCTCAAACTTTGTCACTGCTGTGTCCTCTGAAAGAGTATTTGAAACATAGTGCTTCTAGAAGAAGGCTTAGAACTGTGAGCAATGGCATTGTGTCATGGTGTTTGACTTGCACTGCATGCATCAGCATAGATTTTTGAGATCAAGTCAACAGCTGGTATAAATCATGATAGTAAAAAAATGTTGATGCAAGTTTCCCTCATAAACTTTACATCATTTTTCTAAATCATATTGCAACTGCAAAGCAATTTGTCTTTGTTATCCTGAGGCAAAAATCCTGGATGCTTTGATAATTTAATTAGGGAAGAAAAAAAATCTAGTGAAAAGGAAAGTAGGTGTAGCTGAAAGCCAACCAACCCAATCACCTGAAAAGGGAAGAAGCTCAGAATTCAACGTCATTAGCACTGAACAGCACAGATTTCAGAGCCAAGTTAGAAATACAGGAGTACAGAATATCCCAAAATGGAAGGTACTCATAAGGATCAATGAATCCAACTACAAAACAAGAAGTTGTCTTCTCTTTCACTGTCATCGTCATCTTCTCTTTCACTTTTCAGCTGGACCACATCTGAGGAAATTATTAGGGTAGGCTTGCACTGATTCTGTACTGGTATAAGTGAGGAGGCCATGGTCTCTCCACTGGAATGTCTTCTACAGAGTCTGACACCCCTTTTCTAGCAACGAGTGACAGCAGTTTAATGTGGTAGTTTACAAATCCCCTTACATTCTGTAAATAACAGCTATGCTGTTTGACATGAATCAGATCTCTCTGGAGAACCACACTGCAGGCAGATCTATGGCCATATCTATGTGCGCGCTTCTGTTGGCACGGCAATAGCAACCAGGAATATGAAAAAGTGTGATTTCTAACTAGTGGAGCTGGGCCAGGAAAATCTCTTCATGCAAATGCACTTATACCAGTATAGCTATTACATAATTATAGGTTGACTTGGAGGAGGGTTGGCAAATACTATGGATCTGCTGTTGTAAATTACATCCATGCTAGGGACGCACTGTTGGCTGCGTAGACCTGAATTAGTTAACCCAGCAACAGATCCTGTTAATATATATCAGATACATGTCTTTTAAGACCTAGCTTCTTTATCATGGCAATGAATATTTAGCACACGTTAGCCAGCCGAGGAAGACAGGTTAAATGTGCCAAAGCCAGCTTGTGCATCATGGCTCTCATGCAACAGTAATTACAGTTCTCCCTTGCAAGTACAACATGGAAGAAAAATAGATTGTAAAGTGTTTTGCTTACAAGCCAGTAGGATTCTTATTTAGCTATTGTTGTTGCTAGGAGTTACTAAAATACATGATGTATCCTACTGTGAGAAGTCAAAATGTTTTGAGATGATTTAAAAGGTAACTTAGTGGTTATGTTTGAGTGATGTTGTAAAAATAGAAGGAAAATCAATGCTACATCTCATCTGGTTATAGATAATCGCCTTAAATCTAACTCAGAGTGTTTTTGGAGCCCATCCATGAACTCAGTCCCAAAACCACATCAGTCTCCCTGGGATCAGCAGGTGTGCTACATAATATGAAGCTCTTTTCTTCCTCCCCTTCCTTATATCTGGAGCTTTTCCTGTGGTCAAGAGAACACTCTGATCTTTTGCCTGATTACTAATTTCTGGAACTTTCTCTTTAATAAATAGATCTAAAAAGAATATTAAATAATCAAGCTGCTCTCACAGAAATGAGGAAAAACTAATTTTTTCCAGCTATTGTTTTATTTTAGCAGTATGATTTGCGGTAATGCTTACAGTGCAGAAATTCCTAGAGAGTTGTAACTCTTCTGCTCTGTAATTTGTTGTGATTTTAGACAATCTAGGCACTGATAGCAATGGCAGAATGGGGAAAGTGGGAGAAATTTGTTCTAGTGTGTTCACCAAGACTTGCAGTAATCTCTGGTTTATATGTGTCTGGAAGGATTGACATCTCTTGCCTTCATTAGTGGCCTACATGTGTCTGGGATTTGTTAGATTCCAGTCAGTGCAACATAAATCCTTATTGGATAGGTTATAACGATCCTTACTTTTCAGTTGGGGCATGTCTGTGACAACTAGAACCATTACCTAGTAGAATTTGAAATAGGTTTCTACTGAAATATGTTTAATAAAACATCCTTTGCGTTTTTAATATCTTTTTGAATAAGATTAGTTTCATTAATTCTGCCCCTGCATATTGACTTCTTAAGTCATCTCTCTGAATATGTTGCCAAATTAAGAGATTGCAGAGGTAAATATCAGAAGAGAGGGGAAAACCTCTTGTATATGTGATTTGAAATGGGGCTGAGAACCACCAGGAAAACCTCAGTCAACACTGCAGTGGGAGCAATGCTAATTCTGATTGAAAACTGTAGAAACTTTGAGGCCTTGTTGTTCTGCAATACATCCAGTACTCTTAAAGCCACAATACAGCCAGCTCTCTGGAAGGGCCTGATATCTCATTCATAACCTTCAGTAGCCTTGTTATGATTGTTCTTCTGTGTTTCTCAGAGGAAGACTTCCTTGTTATAACTCACCTACGCTGCTGCAGCAATTTGAGATCACTCAGTGTGGCTGTGCAGGCTGAGAGTAAGAAGTATCTTGGAAGTTCTTTCGAAGCTTTTGTAAAACTTATCTGTGTGTGCTACTACAGAGCAGTCCAGTATGCACACCATACACAGGTGAGGTATTTAGTCCAGTGCTGCTGATGATGGATGGAAACCCAGAGTAGATGCAACTCTTGACATCTTGCTGACCTTCATCAGTTGTTTTGCAAGGAAGATAATATTCTATCAAGGCAAAACAGTGCAGGAGAAGTCTGCAGCAGAGGGCAACAGCAGTTTGATCTTAATATGACATTGGTTTTCCCAACCCTCACTTTTCATTAACCAGAATTCACTGACACTTGACTGCCTCTTCTCCTGGACTTAAAAAGAAATTTTAAGTAGCATGCCACAGCCAGCTTACCTCCTGACCTGAAACGCCCTATGAATTATCACCCTGGAACAGCAGCATTTAAAGTACTTCTGATTCAAGCTGATGTTTTCTGAACTAAAGCTTTTGGGAGTGAGACAGACTTGTCTCTATAGTCAGAAAAGCCTGGAGGGACCCAATGATGAGGAGCTGCTGCAGCATAACTCCTGTACTCTCTCAGCTCAGTCTCCCTGCCTGTATTGAGGTGATGAGTAGAGTTGCAGGGAGATGCAGCAAGGGTAGTTTTGAGTATTTGGGGTTTTGTTTCCAGTCAGTCGGGGGTGTTGGTTGGTTGTTGTGGCTTTTTTTGTTATTTGTGCTGAACCTGAAACAATCTGTCTGGATATGCAACAGTTTTGAAGTAAACTGTGAGCAGCTGCCCAATGAGATACATCAGTGGTAGAATGGTGAAAGTGCCTCTTCCGCCAGACCATTTACCACTTAGAAAGGACCCGCGTCCCTTCTGCACTACATGTCTCTCCCTGGGGACCCTATTGCAGGCAACTGTTTTCTAAAAAGAAAGATAATTGACAACTTACTGTGATTGAAACTGAGGCAAGTGACAAGCTTCTCCACAAAGTATGTGAGCCTTCTGCTCTTCAGATAGTCTGATCCAGCATTTCTGTCTCCGACTTGTACTTGTCCTACTTGTTCTTGGTGCATCATCCCTTTTTTTCTTCTTTTTCCGTGAAATTTCAGCAGTTTTTCAAGACAAAAGAAAAGTCGCTTCATTTTCTTTCATCTCCAAAAAAGAAAAAACAAACACCTTTGCAGCTTTTTCTTCTGTTGTTCATTACCTCAGCAGGACACTATGGAAACGTGTTTGATGAAAAACAAGGCACTAAGCATGGAAAACATTCTCACATGCTACCCATGTTTTTAGCTTCTGATTGTAACTGGGTTTGCAGCATGCTGGTTTAAACACAGAATTAAGCATAGGCTTGAATTTTTACCTAAGTGGTATCTCTGGATGGTTAATACATCTTCTGGTGCTGGGAAGAAACAAATAATCAGATGATTGAATTAACAGCCTCTTAAAAAATCTCTTTCCAGGTTCCAGCATATACTGTTATTGGTCATAGCGTAAATCAAGTTGTGTCTGTGCTTCATTAGCTTTGCCCATGCATGCGTACATAAATAGTATGGCAGTGCCCACTGAATAGACAGTCTCTCAGTACCCCATTGTGTTTGCACATGCACGCATAAGAGTGTTGCATTTTAATATACAAAGGCCCTTGTTGTGTGGGCTGTGATGATGCTTCTGGAAGAAAGCTGGGCTCTTGGAGGCTTCTGTCTTGTGCTGCTGAAGATGTTGTCTTGCTGTTTACCTGCTTTGGGCAAAGGTATTTGGTTTTTCAGCCCCAGCATGATACTTGTGTTTCACGTGATTGGATTTCTGTATTGTTCAGGCTGGACAAAACAATGTAGAACTGTGCAGCAAACAATGCTAAAGAGAAAGACTGTAAAGCAACTATCACCTCAAGCATAACAACCAGAACCACAATGGTATTACATTGTCTTACAGTGTTTCTGCATTTCCAGACACCATCTTTTGTGTGGAGGGAACAAGATGAGGCTCCTATGAATTAAACAGCAAAATGATCAAGTGGTTATGAAGTTTGCCATAGTGTATAGTGCACTGAAAGCATGACTGAAAATCCTGTTGGAACTCTTAATGTGGATTTCTGTGTAGGAAATCAGGCAGGTGGTGCTTAATTACTCAGTAATTTAAAACCATGTAATGTATACATTTGCACATATATATATACAGTGTAGTGGAAAAGATAAGTGGTGGAGATAACCAGCTGTGTAAGATGATGCTGAATAAAAGACGTACAGCTTGCCATGAAACAAATGTGCCTTGGCTGTGAACTAAATGATCTTTTTCCGCCCATTCTAGTATTGAAATGGATGTGGAGAAGTGGTGATGTTGTTTGTGTGTTAGCATGAGCTAGTGTCAGAGGAGAATTAGATTCAGTGCTGGGCAAGAATTTGTTGAGACTCCATTTTAAATACTAATGAAGGCAGAGAGAAGCATTTGGCAAAACCGCTCAACCTGAGGTCTCTTCCTTGACGTGTTGAAGACTGGCAACACCACTCTCTCATGGCATCCCTCAGTATCTCCCTTCCCTGTGGCATGTGTTGTTTCTCCTCCAGGAGCCAGTTATGCTAATTCCACCATAGCAGCGTGTATTGATGCCTTCTAAAGCCTGTAGGTATGTGCTTAGTTAAGCAAGTTCCCTCACCTCAGGCAATTGCAGCACTCCCTGTAGCCTTTGGGGAATTTCTGCTCTGGCAGTTTTTGGGTACCATCTGCCCAGCCAGGCTGTCCAAAAGCCCAGCTTGGTAACTCAATCAAGTAGTGTTTGGGGATATAGTGTGGTTAAATGCTTCTCCACCCTCAGCTGCTACCGTAAAGCTGTCTTCCAGGAGATTCCCAGTGGACACAAAGTTTTAGAAACCAAAGTAATATGGCAGAAAGTTGTAACTACATGTTTCCTCTGATCAGCCTCACTATTTTTATGAAGACCTGCCTGGGGACGTGTAGCAATTGGGCAGATGAATATGATGGGAGGATTGGCATGATAGAAAGCTGCTATAAGGGAAGGGAAGATTTCTTACATGTATCAGAAGGTTCCAGGTTCACAGGTGACAGCTCAGCCAGGGAGGGATCTCCAGAAGGAGCCCTTAAGTTGGGTCTAAGAGAGGTGCAGCCAGGCTCCACCCCTTCTGGTCACACAGCTGAATTGCCTTCACCTGTGCTCCCAGGGCTGACCTGGTCCTTTCCCCAGGTGATCAATCAGTGGTTCAGGTCATGAATCAACAGTTACCACACACTGAGAAAGCAGGTAAAGGAAGCTAAATCCTGGCTTTTGCTGGCCAAGTGAAGCTCCAGGCAGTGACACAGTGGTACATAACACAACACAATGGTTGACTGACCGGATCTGAATGGTTAATCAAAGAGTAGGAGCCACCATGAGCATTCATCCATTTTCTCAGTCAGAAACAGCTCCTGAAATCATTTGGGTGCTAAGAAGTGCTTTGGAAATCAGAATTTATAAAGCTGTAGAGTGCGGAGAGGGAAAAAAAAAAAAAAAAAAGATCCATGGTTTTGATTATTTCTCTACTTAACAGCTCTACAGTTCTGTGTTATGCATTATTCATGCCCTCAGCGTATGGTACTGCTGACATTTGTCGTTGCTGGTTTCATTCTCTGCAAATCTGCAAGCCTCTTTTGTAGACACTTCATGAGACTTTTTTCATTATGGGGAAGACTGAATATGTAATTAACAGCGTGCCGGTGAAACCAGCACTTACTTGGCCTATCATAAGAGGAATCTGTTCTCCTTTAATAGCATTTTGAGTTCATCACACATACCCTATCTCCTTGGGATATGAGTAATAACCTTGCCTTTCTTGAGTCAGATTCAAATAGATTATTTTTTTCTTACTGCTGTAAAAGGAACCTGAATGCTGTTGTATGTGGTAATTTAAGCTACCCTAGTTCAGATATTGCTGGCCTCCACTGGTACATAAACCTTGGCAACATGGGTCTTTCATTAGCCATAAGCATGAGAACTAAGCTGTGAATGTGGTTATTCCACTACATCTCTGGAATACCTCTGCTGAGAGCCACGGCCTGATACCAGATGTCGGTTGTACCTGGAGTGATGGAGACAGCATGTTTTGGCAAGCAAGTCAAAGGCAACTGGTACCCGGCAAATAAGGCCCCTTGATTTATGCGTAAATAAGAGAGGATTTTGGCTCCAAAGTAGCAAACGATACTCAAGGGAGGATGCTTTCACTGCATTTATTTTAAGAAAAATCTACTATCGGACCAGGAACAATTTAACTCTTATTATGTTCATTTCCATGTGACTCTCTGAAATACTCCCTGACGGAATACTATTTGGAGGTTTATTATCCCCATATAAAGCTCTTCATTTATTTAAAGTTACTTAAGTTGAAATTTCACATGCTAAACAAATTTGTGTAGCAAGTGCTTTCTGTATTTCAGAGTTCACCAGGCTTTTCAAACAACAACAACAACAAAAAAACATTGCCCTTTTCCCCTCCTATGAGGTCTGTGTTCACCCTTTGAACACAGTGCTCAGGTGAAAAGATTCTGCTTTAGCTCTTTATGAGAGATGTGGGGTAGTAGAGAAATAATGGTGTGATACACTTCATTGTAGAGAGAAAAATAACACAGCGCCATGTGTGAAAATCTCTCTGGAGTTTATATCAGATCTCAGTGGGGAGATCCAGACTAAGGCAGGAGTGCAGCAGTGCTTCTCAAGGCTTTCTTCCCTTCTTGTTCCTACAAGCTCTGCAGTGAAGGGAATGGGAACAGAGAAATGTACATGTATGCTTTTTGTAGTATCCGGTGTCTGTAGCTTTCTAGCCTACCATGGCTGAACCAGAAGGCAAAGCTGCACTCAGAATATCTGTAGAAATTGTTCAAAACCTTCTTTCTCCTTTCTTAGTTCGATTTTTGATTTTGACAAAAAAGGGATTGTTCTCTAACAAGGAAAATGTAGCATTCAGAAGCCTTAACAGCAGAAAAACCCTTTGTTTGTTAAATTAAAAGCAGAAACCATTTTACTTTGGAAACTCTTATCTCCTCTTTTTTGGAGTCCCCATGGAATTATACTTTTTAAATCACCATCATAAGTCATAATGCACGCTGGACTCTGAGGAAGTTATTCTATTGTTAAAGTATCCTAGCAAATTAAGCCTTCCCTAGTCAGTGATTTTATTTCCAGACCTCTACAGACACTTTAATGTCAATAGAACTTAAAAGCTGTTTGCTGTAGTGAATCTAAGCTGAACCCCACCGTGCTTTCTGCAACTCAGTGGATGAATTTGACCTCTGAAATCTTGAAAGCAATTAAGCAAACCTCATTTTCATGATGGATCAGGTGAGAAATTGTTGCCGTTCTATCTAATCTCATTCAATTTTCTGGATGAGAAAGGACCGCGCTGATCCTCCTGCTCTGCAGCAGGATTTGTGAGGCATTGTGAAGGTCAGACCTGAAGGTTACACACTTACCACTTCAGCTGGGTGGGTTATTTTTTACCTCTGGAAACAAGAGCTTCTCAGAAAAGGCACAATTGTTGTTGCTACTTACACTTATCCCTTGAAAAAGCTGCCATTATGTAGTAAATTACAGTGTTTATATATGGATTTGGGACCTTGAACAAAAATAGAGAGTTTTCTTAATCCTGTTTGTCAGAGGCTAAGATTAAGCGTAGATGATCCACTAAAAGAAAAATGGAGCGAGTGTCTGGATTTGATCCTAGCCTGACAGAAGTGCTAAACTAAGGATGAAGCTATTCACTCTTAAAGCTGAGCCAGCAATTCTCCTGGAAACCATTACGACTAATGATAAATTCTATAGAAATCCTTAATGCATGAAAATACGGCACGTACAACATCCAGAGAGATATAAAGGAAGCCAAGCAGAATTCCTAAACATTTTTTGGCAGTACTGCACAGAGAAGTCTTTGTGGTACACAAATAAAATGTATTTAACCGCTGGCAAAAGCAGTTTGCAAGTACCGTACATTTCAGAGTAGATGATGACTTTACCACGTGGCAGAGGGAGAAATAGAAATTCCACCTGTGATTCCCAGTGATTCACCAGGGCTTGGGTGGTGCATCCTGCACTCCTCAGGCATCTTTTGTGTGGTAGCCTGATGCCATTGCTTGGAATGTGCTCCTTGATATAGAGCTCTTGGTTGCAAGTTGCAGCCAGAAGGATGGATGCATTTGCATTGGTTGTGACTTTCAGAGGCAAAATTGAGGGTGATTATTGGATTTCATAAGGCAGCCATGAGCTAGTGAATTCATTACAAGGAGGAATATGGGAGACAGAAAAGAGATGAGATTTTGTTCAAGTTCTTTAGTGTTGAAATTTTAAAAATGCATTGTTTAGAAGAGTCTGAACTATGACAAGCTTCTCAGACACATGCAACGTGGGGCTCATAAACCTAACTCTAGTCAGAGTGCTTTCTGCCATATCAAGCCCTTACAAACGTAACAGCCAGGCCTGGATCATTGCTGTTCTGTACAGTGCAGTGTACTCCCCACCATTCATCCTGCAGTTTGTTGTTTCTTTTTGTCGAGTGTGGAAACAGACCTTTACTTTCTCTGAGGTACCGAGGAATCCAAGCAGTGGATGTTAGGGGGAAGTTCTTCACTAGGAGAGTGGTTAGGCCCTGGAACAGGCTGCCCAGGGAGGTTGTGGATGCCCCGTCCTTGGAGGTGTTCAAGGCCAGGTTGGACGGGGCCCTGGGCAACCTGATCTAGTAAATGTGTATGTTTGGTGGCCCTGCCAGGCAGGGGGGTTGGAACTACATGATCCTTGAGGTCCCTTCCAACTCGGGTCATTCTGTGATTCTGTGATTCAGTAACAAGGTAACATTCCCCATATTTTAGCAAGGTGCTCCCCTTGTGTGTCACTGACTCAGCGGGACATGGTCCCATAGCTTAAGGGACCTGGCTGCTGTTGTTGGCTCTGCAGGTGAGCTGCCTGCCATCTGCTGTATAACCTACCCTTCATTTTCCTCTGCAGAAAGGACCTTGCTGCTAGCCATAACAGCATTCCTGCAGAAGGCATGCTAAAGGAAAAGGGAGAGCAGCTCAACAGCTAATCTAGACTCACAAACAAATGAGTCTGTGTGTGTGTGTGTGCAGTGCTCACAGGCTCATTAGCATTACTGTGCCTTCCTCATGACCACTTATAGCTCTGAGAAAGTCTATCTCTACCTGTGTTGTATAATTCATTCTTATTCTCTTATGTCACTGGGCTCATAAATACATTAATGTACTGTAGTATGGGTACACCTGGACAGTACTGGACTCCATGAATGGAGTTGTTGCCTTTTGGTTACCCTAGAAATACGCAGTAAAAGGTCACTTAAATAATGGGATGATGTTAAAATTCATCTTCTAGGATGTTTCAATGTAAAACTTATTTAGCCAGTAGCCAGAGCATTATAAGGCAGAACTACTTCTGAGTGTTACTATTAATTATGCATTATCATTTATTAATAATTGATACTGCTTTCTTAGATAGGCATAGGAGCTTGGAGCTGGTTAAACATGCCTGAGAATATCATCTGTACAATGAAGGGTCAAAATTAGCAAGAATTGCACTCAGGGATCAGCACGAATATGCTCCTGCACCTTGTTGTTTCTGACAACAAGGATGGGAAGGAAGGGAAGGTACAACCACAGCTGCAGTTTGTTCATGAACAATTCTGATGACCTCACTGTGCCTTACAGCAAATTTGCAAAGCTCTTTTGAACCAAGTTACTTTAGAAGTAGTAGATGCAGCAACACAGGTTCATATTGTTCCATGAGGGTGAATTTGACAATGTGCACAGTAACAACTGGGCTGGAATGTGTCAGCAAGAGGGACCACGAGCTGCTGGGTGCTAAGAAAAGGCAGTGACGTGTAGGAAGGACCTACATGCAAGGTGCTTTAGTTAATTCCAAATTATGATCTCAGCTTTTTCACTTCTGTCTGCATTAATCTCGTTATCCATGATATTTCAGACTGGAGAGCCCCAGCCAAAATCCCACTTACAAGCACTGCCCACTCTTATTCTGTTAGGGTGTGGATGGAAGGAGCCCACATCTCGTCTGCCGTTAAAATTATGTCTTTAGTGTTGATTCCATTTCCAGTGGGAAATGCACTATTTCTAGCAGCCAACAGATTTTGCTGAGGGGTTGAGCTGGAGAATAACCAAAGTTTTTGTAATCTTGAAATTTTGCATCTAGAGATGTTTATATTGTTGTTTTTTCTTTCTTTCTTCCTCTTTTTCTTTCCTGGCAAATGTTTCTTCTAAAATAGTACCCAGAGAGTCTCAGTCAGACAGACTTCAGACCCCCAAACAGTTTCTCATGACCCTTTGCTTTTGTTGGTGACATTTATCCATGTTTTAGTTAACTATTATTTTTTAAAAAATCATTTAAGTTACCCGTTTCCCTCAAGAAATGTAATTTATTTGTGAAACTATCTTAAATGAATGGCAACCCTTAAGCCCCTTGTTCCTCTTCCTCTGTAAGGTTCAATGGTTTTTAACAATGCAGAGTGCTAGAATAGGTCACTGCAGATTTCACTAATTGTGTATATCAGATATTCAACATCCTTTCTTCCTGAAGGAAGTGAATTGAGCAGCCTTCAACTTTGGCAATATAAGTAATGAGAGTATTCCTTCTGTTTTTTAGGAGTCAACATAATAAAGTGTCAAAAAAACAAATGCACTTTATAAGAAAGATGTTATTGTTTGGGCTAAGGGAATGTATTACTTCACTAATTGTAATATTTGTCAGATGTATGTGCTATTTTATAATAGCACTAAGTGTATAAATTGGCAGTGCAGTGAAGACAGAGTTTTTCAGGGCTACAAGATAACTGCACCATGAAAAGTTTTAAGGTAACAGTATTATAATGAAACATCAATTGATGCCAGTATCAGAGGGTGGATTGGAAGTAGGAAATGTGTATTATTAAAAACAAACAAAAAACAATGTCTATTCTAGTCGTACTCCAGGGCCTCAATGTCTTTCTTGTGGTGATGGGCCCAACACTGAACACGGTACTTGAGGTGCGGCCTCACCAGAGCTGAGTAAAGGGGGATGATCATTTCCTTGCTCCTGTAGCTGGGAATTGCTACAGGTATTTTTCTCGTGTTTGCCCATCATTGGGCAGTCTCTCAGGACAGAAAGCAAAGGAAAGAACCAAAAAAAAAAAAAAAGGATATGTTCTGATATACTTTTAGCATTCCAAATTTAGCCTCACCACTGTTATGAAGATCTTCTACTTATTTTTATTAAGTGCCCTGCAGACATTTTGTACTAATTGGGAGCCATAAATAGTTGAGCAAGAAAAGAACTTCAACTGGACAGAGAGCTGCAATAGGGAGCCAAAACTGTGAGTGGGCCTGCTGCAGAGCTGAAGGATTTAGAAAGCCGAGTTGATTATCTCTGAGGAATTTCCCTCCAAAAAGCTTCTGTTTAAGCTACCACAAGTCGAGGAGGCAATAATCTGTATGACAGACATACTGGAGAAAATCTGTGCCTCTACTGGCATTGCACTTTCCATATTAGCTGCTCCTGAGCTTGATTTGTGTGGGTTGTTTTGTTTTGTTCTTTCCTGTGTCATCTGATGTCCCGAAATTTACAGCTTATTCTGGATCGTTGACATTCAAACCCTGATGCCAGGCCATGTGCTGGCTGCCTGTGTTTGCCTCAGCTCTCAGAGCTGTTGATCCACTGATGTTCCCTAGCAGGTTCCCTACACCAGGTCACACAGGTAGGCATCCAGATGGGTCTTGAATATCTCCAGAGAAGGAGACTCCACAACCCCCCTGGGCAGCCTGTATCTATAGATCTTTGATAGAGGTGTAGCTTCAGTTTAGGCTTTCTTGCTGTATCTGGCCTTTTAAAATAAGTATTTCAAAGATGATGAGTTGCGTGGAGGGCCTCCTGTACTTAATATGAACTGGTGGAGATCAGCTCAACTGATAGCACTAGGTAAATTATGAAAGTGTTTTATAATCTTGACTCATACTTATTTTCTGATCTCTAGTAGTTAACTGCTCCTTTGTGGAAGTTCTAGGTCAAACTGTGTTCCCAATACTGCCTTGGAGAAAGGCAGAATACACATTTATTGAAGCACATTTCTTTTTCTAAGGCTTTTTATTCCCAATGGTAATGCTTGATATATTTTCTTCAGTTGTCAGTGACAAAGATGAATGAGGAAGAGGTAATGATTCTTCTTCAAGCTTGCCATACAAAATCTGGCTACTTAGTACACCTGTGAGGAGGCAATCAGAAGGCTTAGTAAATGGACTGTGGCTGGGAACATATGGCTGCCATGTAGGACAGTCCACCTTTGGTCAAAGGGGCTGTTGCCACCTCCAAAATAATAGGCCTTTTGGGTTAGAACCACTCTTAGTATGATGTCAACGCACACAAACATTAGTAGTGGTTGTAAAATTGTGCAGCCTTAAAAAAATAATAATCCAGACACATGCCAGTTCTATTAAAGACCCCATCTGTGCTTCTACTGGTTCAAAATGGAGAAAATCTCTTGCATAGCATGTTGATCAACTGATTATTATAAACTGTATCTCATGGTAACATCTTGTTTCAATGGTGCACAGCTGTTTCCTTCTCTCTGTGTTTAGTTCTCCTTTTTTTGTATCTTTTCCCATGCTTCCTTCTCAGTGCTTTGCATCCAATATATTTAAATATTTGGTTGGAAGTCTGGATCTGAAAAAGTGCACTCAGTAACAGCCCTTCAATTGAATTCAGTGGACTCTAGATCAGTATCTAATCATAAAAGGTGAGGAGCAATGACATACCTTCTGTTCTATTTCCCTGCTAAAGCAACTGTATCAGCTTCTGGCTTAAAGGAAGGCCTATCTGTTGATGGATCTCTTTCAAACATGAAGTAAATTCAGACTGATCTACACTTTTACCTAACATTTATGCAATATTTCAGTTGATTCTGAATCAGGCAGTGTTATAACTGTGTTTATTTTAGTTGTTTGTCATTGCAAATCAGCTCAGACTGAAAGCAGGGAAAGATTTGCATGAATGACTGCAAACAAAAACTTGCTGATTTCTCCAAACTCTGGTTAATTGACCATCCACCAACTCTGGGAAAAAGAAAATAACAGATGTAAACTGTGGCCAGAAAAACAATGATAAAAAATATCCTTAAAACACCAACAAAGAACATACAGGACAAGGCAATAGAAACTGCTGCCTTTTGGGGTCCTTAGTATTCATTCAGAATAGGCAGCAAAGCAAGAGTATACATGACCCTTGGACCTCACTTCTCGTTGGCAAAGAGCCACTCAATTGTTGCCTGTGATAAACATAACCTCCTCTTCCTTGGCACTGACAGCATTTCCCACAGGGATTGACAGCAGCACTGAAGGATTTCTGAGGGCCTCTCAGTTGAAGGTTGTGACTGAAAATCAGAGTCCAAGTGGCAAGCCAAGGAAAGGTCTGTGCAGCAAGTCATCTAGAAAAGATAGAAGAGCCTTTGTCTGAGGAGGGAGCTATCTGCCAAGTTCCAAAGAGTATCTCTGAGGAAATGCCTGTGGAGTCTATGAATATACGCAAGGAATCTTTCTCCTGTCCCGTTACATTTTGGATAGTAATTTTACTGCAGTGTATAAACCAAATCCAAGATCTAAAACTCTGTTTGGTGTTGATATCTTGGCTGATCATGTAGGAGGGACGAGGAGAGGGTGTACAAATGACCTTACTTGCACTTCTTTTTTGAAGGGTGTATTGTGCAAGTCTAGACAATGGGTGAGATTAGTCCACTTGAAAGAAGTTGCATGTTAATCTTTGGGAGATGCTTAGTGTTGGGGCAGAGATGAAATGTCTCAATGCCTGAGGGAGAGAAGTGCAAGGAGAAGCCAGCCAATGGTGCAGATTTAGATATTTTTTCTGCTTTGGAGAGCCAGGACCATTCTTAAACATTTTCAAATGCACTGATCAAGTGTGGTGCAATGTGGAGCCTCCTGCACAGACTGCTGCAAGATCAATGGGCAGGAGTGTGGCTGGGCTTGCTGACTCAGCCATAGCGATTCCAGTGTTTCCCCACATCTTGCTGGTTTACCTCCTCAGCGCTGATGTCACTAATTTCAGTCAAATGCAATCATAAATGTGTCACCTCTCACAGTCAGTGAAGGCAGACACAGGGGCGAGCGGCCCCCCACATGCACATATGTGGAAGCGGCAGTGAGTGGATGCTGGCAGATGCACAGCAGCAGCGCCTTTACGACACACACAGCTGTTCCACATCCGAAGCAAGGATGTCCCCTGTGCTGCTACGACAGATGTCAGATATGGCACATTAGGGGACAGGGTGCCACCGCAGCCCCAGCCAGGAGGCTGTGAAAGAAAGGGCACAAAGCAAGGCCGCATCTGTTCTGGAACAAAGGACATCTGTCCCTGGCTTGAGCAGCTTTTGGCATGATTTCACAAGGACAAAGAGTCAGGTTGGCTGATACAAGGCTGGTACTCCATAAAGCAAGCTATGGGGTCGTAGGCTGTCCAAATGTTTGCTGACAGTGAGGCGGTGATCTGTCAGAAGTGAGGTTTTATTCCGTCTATAGGGAGGGCGTAGCACAGGATGAGGACCATCCCTTAATCATGCATCTGCCTGTGTTTTAGAATCTCTTTGTGCACTCCAAAAACTAAACTACTACCAGATTATACACAACAGATGTTCTGTTCAAGTACATTTATGTGTGACATCCTCGTATCAGGAAAATGTCATGCTTTTTTAGAAACTGGGTTTATCTGTTGCTTTCTCTGGGTTGTTGAGTTTTTGTTGGGAGGCCAACTTATTTATTGAAAGGCTGCAAACCACAAATGCACATCTGCCTTCTGCATGAATGTGAGTCTTACAAGGGGGAAAATATTTTAGAAAGGACATTTGTACTGTGCCTTCAGCTCAGTGTTCTGGAATGAGCTGAACATAACAAATTCTAATTAATAGCTTGCTTAGCATCATTGTTCAAAAATATGCTGTACTTCCTTCCCTGCTCTGCTGGTGCCAGCACTGGCTGTAATGCTCTTTAGCTGGTGGGATCACAGCAGTTTATCAGTGTGTGCGCATGTGTGCACACAAGTATAATGCAGTGGAGATTTAGGAGAACAATATCATGAGAAACCAGAACGGACGGGGTTATTCATTACTATGACGGTGCTAACAAGATGAATATGTTTAATTGTTAAGTACTGAAAAACAAAAGAAAACGGCCATTGGCATTTTAACACCTTTTAACTTTTCCCCGTGTCTTCCTTTTTATGTTCAGCCCCAGTTGCCACATCCCTGCCTCTGTGAGTATGGGGGACAGCCAGCAAAATCCTCATTGAGAGCTGCTACACAAGTGTACAAACACACAACAATAATGTAACTGAAACATAGAATTGTTTGAGTTGGAAGGGACCCTTAAAGGCCATCTAGTCCAACTCCCCTGCAATGAACAGGGACACCTACAGCTACATCAGGCTGTGAACTGAAGTATTAAAAAGCTCCAGAATCTTTGAAAGGTTGTTACATGGTACCTCTTAATTACTTGCTGGCTCCATTGTGTTCTGGTCCCGTACTTGGTAGTGTAAAGACAGAACAATGAAGAATGATTTTAGCATAGTTTATAAAGCCCTGGTGGGGGTGGTCTGCACTGTATTGCAACTAAGAGCCTTTAACTTTGTATTTTGTAATAATAGTTACTGAAACCATTGGCCTTATTCTGCTGCATGAGAAGCTGATTTTCCTCCTGCATCTTTGAAGAATATATTGTATCTATAGGGAACAAAGAACAGAGATGCATTTCCTCACTCTACTCAATGAATAGAAAATTTGAACAAAAAAGGAAAGGTTCAGGTTCAAAGTTTTGATGGTTTCTAATGAATGGAGTTACATCAGGCTGGCAGGCAGTCACTGATGGAGTTCCCCAGGACTCCATTTTAAGACCAGTTCTATTTAATGTCTCATCAATTAGTCGGGTACAAAACTTGAGGGTTTGCTAAGTTTGCAGATGACAATAGATTGGGAGGAGCTGTTGATTCCCTCGTGGGCAGAAAGGTCTTGCAGGGTGTTCTAGGCAAATTAGAGAGCTGGGCAATCACCAACTGCATGAAGTTGTGCAAGGACAGGTGCACTTTGTTATATTGAATCTCATTAGGTTCACATAAGCCCATCTTCTGAGTTTGTCAAGGGTCCTCTGAATGGCATCCCTTCCTTCCAATGTGTCAACTGCACCACCCAGCTTGGTGTCATCAGCAAACTTGCTGAGGGTGCACTTGAACCCATCATTGATGTCATTGACAAAGGTATTGAAGAGTACCAGAAGATGCTGAGGAGAGCTACTGAATTGGTGAAGCATGTCAGGGAATTTATCTGTGTTAAAATATCCTGACATAAAACCTGGATTAATTCCCTGATCAGTTCACACTGTGCTTTTATAGATGGGTTAAACAACCACATCCAGAATAAATGCTCCCTAACAGCACAGTGTTTCCACCTGAGGTTTGCTCAAACATGCATTTCTAATCTATGAGTGTCCTGACATCACTAGGAGGGTGCTGGAGTAGTAGAAATGAATAGCTTTGAAGAGAGTGGTAGCTGATGGAAGTTCACAAGAGCATTGTCACTGAAGAAGATATACAGAATCCATAGCTTAGGTGGACTGGAGGTGTAACGTATTAATCGTGGCCCATCAAAATATATATTCTGTTAATTAGGAAATGCGATGATAGATCTCATTCTGCTACCACAGACCTGCTCAAATTAATCTGCTGGAGATTTCTCATTCCCCAGATTCCTCAAACACTCAAGAAGTTATATATAGCCAAAGGTTTTGGAAGGCAGCCACTTGTGAGAAGGACAGTAGCTGGCACACATTGCTGCTATGACTGGCACTGGGAGAAAATCTAAAGATACACAAAGTCAATGAAGTGTTGTGTTGAAAGCTAATGAATTCCTTAAGCAATCATTACTATAAGGTGTTCACAAAACACCAATACAGCATTTAGTTTATTAACAAAATGAGAAAAGCCAGATGACATATTTCTGATTTTCCACCCCCTCCAGCTTTGTGGAACAGAACAAGAGGCATTGTTTATTTACTGGTTTAAAGCCAATTCCTTTAGTAAAAACTTTTCTAAATCTGACATAGGCAAGATCAGTAATTTGCAGTGGCTCTCGTAGCCTTTTAGGATGTATTTTAGATTGTTGTTTCAAAATGAAATATTTAAGGTGTGCACAGTGACTACTGAGATAATTAAGAAAGTTAATCTCTTGCACAAACATACAGAATCACAGAATTGTAGGGGTTGGAAGGGACCTCCAGAGATCATCAAGTCCAACCCCCCTGCCAAAGCAGGTTCCCTACACCATGTCGCACAGGTAGGCGTCCAGGCGGGTCTTGAATATCTCCAGAGGAGACTCCACCACCTCCCTGGGCAAACACATTCTAACTCTTCTCAGTTAGCCTTAGCCCTCAGCTGAAACTTATATCCAAGCTATATGCCACACCCCAAATAAATGCTAACATTATCATAATAGGAAAAGAATGCTTTGGAATCACCAGAATGAAAGCTTCCAGAATTATCTTGGTGACTGAGTCATAAGCAAAATCACTCTGACGGACATGGATAAAAGTCATAGGGATCAATGGAGACCTTATGTCTTTGTAACTGTTAATACTTTTACATCACGGGCTCTGTATCTGCTGGGGAGGTGTACAGGCAGTTTAGATGAAGGGTGTGGACATGCTGAGTCCTCAGCGTGCAGAATTTGCCCTGGTTCTGTTCCTTGTTTCTCTGCCACAACTCTGCACCTAACCAAATCCAAGCTCCAGAGCCAAATATCTCCATCTCTTGGACTTACACTCACTGAGACCTCAGCTATTCAGCTGGCCCTAAAAAAGAGTTGGGACAGAACTGTAAAGAATGGAAAGGAGGGTGTTTCTATTAAAGTTGCTGGTAGTAAATGAAACCCATCGTTTCTTCACAGGATTTAGCGTGTGAGTTACTTAAATCCACTCTGGATTATCACTGTCACCAAAGAAAGCTCTCCCAAGGCTGGATGAAGAACTTTGCAGGTCTCTTGCTAACTCCTTTACAGTGTTCGACATTACAATGAGCCATTGATTCTCCAGTGGGAAGTTAGAAAATGAACAATGGTAGCTCTTAAATAACAAAATGCATTTTTAAGAATCTGAGCACTCTCACCCTCTGCCCTGAGTTTCCCATTGCTTCTAGTTGTACATCAATGCCATTCAAAGGCATACTGTTGTTGCTTTTGTTTGGTTTCAAACAGGTCTTTCTCTCTGCATTTTAATCTGAGACTTTTCTGATGGATATGACAGAAATCTGAAAGCTTTAGTTTTTATTTATCTACTTACTAACTTTTTTTTTTTAAGCTCCTGGAATGATCATTTGCTTTACTCTGAGGAGTTGTTAATAATCTAGTGTGAATATGCAGTCTGCTTGCACGATGGTCCTATGGTAAAAGGTAGAGAAGCCTCATCATTGTACCTGTTAACACTGTTTTAGTTAAGAACCTGTCTGTCTCCACTGAAACCCCCATTATTCAGGATTTTTGAGCAATCTATAAATATTTGCTCTAGTAAAAAGAGCTGAGCTGAAAAGCTCCTATTTTTAGCTGGAGGTTAGGTTTGGTTTTGTTGTTGTTGTTTGTTTTTTTCATCTCCATTTAAAAAGATGCTCTCAAGGTTAATGGAACTATAATTTGACCTCCCTTTATAATACTGTGTCTGTTTGCCTTCTGTTTGTATCATTTCTTGTACATATGAGTATTCCCCAGACAAATGTCTCACAACATGAGTCGCTGCAAGAGATGTAGTCTAAATAATAAAGCTCGTATTAGCAGTCTGTTCAAGACTGAATTCAGTAGTAGTCAGGTTATAGTATATCGTCTGTCATGAGATTTTGAGTCTTTGTCAGAAAAAAATGTCCTGTAATTAATCCTATTAATGCTTGCTTAGGGGACTAATCATGCGACAGGGTGTACCTTAGCTGGCCTAAATGCTCAGTGAATGGTGTAGTCTCTTGACCTGACCCAATGAAGTGTTTTAACAGGGAGAGCAGCCTTTGTGACACATAGGTTTGATGGATTCATGTCTGATTAAATGGTATGTGGGTTCCCAGAGTGAAGGAAGTGGCATTTTTTTTCTTACTGTTCATCCTACAGCAAGCCCGTTAGTGGGAGCAATCAGAATTATCATCAATCACAGTGAACTGAACTGAGCTCAGCTGTTCTTATTATTAAAGACCCCAACCAATTGCTTTTAAGGTTATGTGTTATAAACTCTTCTAAGGACTGTTGCACATTTCGATTAGCATTTGTTGGTGTTCATCTACCTAGCTGGCATCATATACACAGATACAGACACAAAGAGGAATATATTTATTTATTTATATATATAAAATATATCATCATATAGCCTTACTGCAGGAGTTCTGCAGCTCTACTGCTGACCCTACTGTTAAATTTTATCAGTGTATATAACTGGAACACACTAATTAGTGTAGCAAGCCCAGAAAATGCCAGTTATATGCAAAAAAGTACCCTGTTAAATCCATACATATAACAGCTTTTCAGCAATGATTTGATTTGATTTTGTAGTTTTGTAAAAGGACTTAGGCTGGGTTTATACTGGTTAACTAAATGTGCCTGTGAATGTTCCCAACCACTAAGGCCAACTGGCATGGAACAGTCTGTCTATGCTGCTGAACTGAGTTTGGCTGTGCTAGGTGGCTACAAGCAAACTGCTGTTTGGGAGTGGTTCCTGGCATGCTCTCACCACCAAAACAGGTCCAGAAGTTGCCTGGGAATGCAATAGCTGGAGCAGGCTGATTTCACGCCAGGGAACTCTCTCACAGTGTATTAGCATAGGTAACAGTGTTGAAATTTCATAGGTACATCATAAACATGCTTGAATTTACTCAGTCTAGGGTCTAAGGCAGAAGAGCTAATGGATCTTTGGGAAGATTTAAACTCAGAATATGGACCTATTCCTGAGACATCAAATACTGTCAGATAACCCAGATTCCCTCCCAGTATGAGCCTGCTAAAGTCTTCGGGAGCGAAGGTCTTAGTCTTTTGCATTGGCTTCCATCCCTATACCAGAACTTTTCCAGTTAATGTTACTTTAATGCTTTTTTTTTTCTCTAGCAATACCTGATGTGGTGAGCCTTAGGTCAAGAAAATGTTAGTAAGCAAATTTAAAACTCAATTAGATTTCTTCTTCTGTAACCATTCTTATCCATTAATAAGTATGTGTACAGACAGAGTCTCTTGCATGAAAACAGAGCAGACAAGAGTCAAAGCCCTCTTTAAGACACTGAATTCTCTGTGACTTCAGCTAATAATGGCAAAAGTGTGTTTTGTTGTCCCCATGTGATACCTTGCAAAAACTTCTGTGCTATAAACAAGATTTATGTTTCAAATATCTCCGAATGAACAGACCTAGAAACAACTCTTTCCCATTGCTACAGAAACCCAATGGGGCATGCACTACAAACCCTACTATGACAGAATATTGTAGAAGTTGAAGCCCGAGGGAGCTGTCTACTATATACGAGTAGAACACTAGCGAATGCATACATAAATCTCATCTACAGAATGTGTGCAATTTGAAGGAACCTGATCAAATAAGGACAATAACTGTTCTTGAGATGGGAGAATAATAAGTGTTGAAGTGGGGCGATTTTGTGAGTCAGTTCTGAGTTCTGACTTCTTTTTTTTTGCCTTTTTTTGAACATTGTTTTCATTATAAGTATAGAAGAAAACCCTCTATTTTTGATGGCTTCAAAAACAGCCTAGAGAGGAAGTCAGTCCAATACTCTGAGGACGCTGCTGGCGCTCTGGCTGTAGTGCCTGCATATATTTCTTTGTTTTGTTCATTGCATAAATTTTCAGACGTGAAGCACAGAATGCAAGTGGCTGTGAGAATCTCCTGGTGTTCTCCTTTTCCTGCTTGTGGAATGCTTTCAGGCAAGATAGTATGGTACCAGAAGGTGACACGTTTTCCCTGGAAGATCTCCTATTGTGGCAAATAGATGGTATCTGCTGTGGTTATGTTCTGGTTGCTTCAAAGTTGATGGCAATCCCTCCTTGGACTGCAGGAATCATTTGTATCCAAAACATTTGGAATCACATCTCTGAAGCTATTTCTCTGCAAATAGACTTCCACTTATGTCCTCCTCCTTTAAACCTGTATATGGGGATAGGAACAGTGCCAGTGTGACACAGTAGACATCTCACAAACAGTACAATTAATTCTCTATCAGCTTCTTTTTGAATCTGAGATTCGACCATAAAACAATTATACATTATATTAGCAGTCATAGCCAACAGGCCATATAATCTTCTTTTTAAAGGAGCCACATATTGCTGTTCTTAGAGTCTTTCTCCACAAATATAAGGAGTGAAAGAGTTTCGTTCTAATTTGAGGCATTTGTTTACAAGTTTTAAGCCGGTCTTCAAAAGTGATCCTTTTTCTCCCTGTTTTGAGGTTGTGGATTTTAACTCTAATACCACAAACATTTCTGGCAACTCTTACTGAAGCAAGGAGAATTAGAACTGGTAGATGCAGAAGAGAGCAGCGAGAAAGATCAGTAAAACAGTGATCCTGCCCCACAGTAGGAAATGGAAGGGAATGATTTGTTTAACTTCACAAAACAAAAGCAGAAATGGGATATGTTTGCTGTCTGGAAATGTATCAGGTGGGTAAATACCAGAGAGGAGAAAAGGAGCCATGGATGCTCCAGAATACAAATGACTTGGAATAAATTTAAGCTTGAAACTAGAAAGTGGTTTCTAGGCATTCAAACATCTCTGCAAATAGGATTCATGACTGCTTTTAAGATAAACTTGCTGTGATTACAAGTAGGAAAGGCTGATGTGGAGAAATAAAGCTGTTGTGAGGAAACCTGTTGCAGAATGCATTGTAAAGAGGTACTCCTGGCTATTTTAACAGATATTTCTATCTGCTCTAGCACTGATGTTTTCCAACAGTTTTCAGCAAGGATTATTGCAGGAGGGCCCTGACAGCAGCATTCTCAGGCAAGCA
This sequence comes from Coturnix japonica, assembly GCF_054131305.1. Lineage (NCBI taxonomy): Eukaryota > Metazoa > Chordata > Aves > Galliformes > Phasianidae > Coturnix > Coturnix japonica. The sequence goes on from NC_140664.1 coordinate 75,599,209, forward strand.
GTTCTCCTGTGCACCTGAATTATCCTACATAAAGGACTTTTGCAACACTGGAACCAGTAGAACAGAAGTCAGAACAGTTGATATGATACACTGAGGCATGAACTGTCCAGTAAAAGCAATGCCCACACAAGTCAGCAGTGCCTCAAGAAAATGGTGTAGGCCTATTTGAGGTGTGCCTGCAATATCAGGCTGCCCCAAATATGCAGTAACCTTCTGTCACCACTAATACCTGCTGTCTAGATCAATGGTGTACAGTGGAAAATAGGTCAGCTGAATTTCTCTCACATGTCTAGATTATCCTTGTTGTGGAGCATACCACATTAAATAGCTGGTGAGATATTTGGCCCTGAATGTAATATATTTCCTTGCTTGCTTGCTACCTTGTGATATTACTCCCACATTTTTTCAGTATGTCAGAACATGGTGATACCTCTCCTTGCTCCTTGTGCTTAGATAATATAGTTGATGTGTAATTCATCCAATCCACCTAACAAAGTATGTAACCTTTTTACTTTAATATGCACCTTGTGAGTGATACAAAAACCCAGTCCTGTTATTTTGCTTGTGTTTTAAAGGAAATTTATTGGCTGTTGGCATAAATGGCTGTTCTTACCCTTGACTTGTTGCCTTGTGTTTAAAATGGGGATAAGATGGCATCTGGATAGGGAGCTAGGACATATGGTTTAGTGGTTTTACTGTAGGTATGGTAAAGGGAGGACGGTTGGACTGGATGATCTTGTAGGTCCTTTCTAACCTTGTGATTCTATGATTCTATGATTTTAAGGTAGGTAAAGATTCTTTACTTCACAGCAGTTTTTCAAGGTTAATGTAATTAATATGTCCTAACTATTGTCTGGAAGGTGCTAAGAGGATGGGAGGGTCTTACCACTATTACAAGTCTGCTGCCTAATAAATACCTACAACAGCACAACTGGAGCCATCAGAGGAAATTTTTCCTCTGACTCGCATTCGGCCAAATCAATTTGTGTGCCCCGGTGGCGCAGTGGTTAAAGACGCCGCCTTGCAACACTGGGGCCCGGGGTTCGAATCCCCCCTGTGGCGCAAGTGGTAGAAGTGCCGCTCTGCTACACAGAGGCTCGAATCCCGGGGGCTGGACTCGATGATCTCTAAGGTCCCTTCCAACCCGCACGAAACTATGAAACTATGAAACTATGAAACTTCAGTATAAGGGTTTGAGGAATATATGAAGCTAGACTGAAAAGTATTAATCAGCCAGCTGCTGGTGGTGACATCAGCTTGGCCTCAGACAGGGAACAAAGCATGTATTGCTAACTCTTTCTAAATAAAGCAGATGACTTTTCGTTTTTCCTTTTTAAAGAGCAGATTTCCTTATGGAAAGGGAAAAAAAAACCCTACCTCACAACACCAAGGCAACCAGTCTCATTCCAACACTTTCAGGTTCTGTTTTTATTGCTCTGGGCTCCTTCCTACTTCCAATTATTTATGGAACAAACTCTGAGTCACATGGTGGAACTGGAATGATTCAGGAGTTTGTTGAGCGAAGAGAAACAGGAAAAGAAGGGCCTAGCAGTCCAGGCAAATGACATCAGTGCTTTGGCATCCCATCCCAGGCCTTGGAAAATGCAGCCCTTGCTGCCAGAAGGGTTGCAGAGCAATGCTTGGAGGCAGAAGCAGTTTGGCCCAAAGTACCATTGGTATATAGCTTGATAGAAAATCAAGTGTATAATGATTTCAGGGTTTTTTTAATTATTATTGTTATTTGATTTGTGGCACATTGGCACTGCTCTTCTTTATTTGCTTACTCTCATCCATTGTGTACTGTTTTTAAGGAATGCATATATGTTTACTGTTAGTAATGAAGTTTTACTGACATGGTTTCTGAAGATACACCTTGTGACAAGCTGTAGAAAACCATCATCTAAAACAACAAGCTCCTAATACAGAATGTATTTTACAGTAGGATCTTTCTGGTGGAATCATGGAGTCATGGAATCACAGAATGGCCTGGGTTGAAAATGACCACAATGATCATCTAGTTTCAACCCCCCTGCTATGTGCAGGGTCACCAACCACCAGACCAGGCTGCCCGAAGCCACATCCAGCCTGGCCTTGAATGCCTTCAGGGATGGGGCATCCACAACCTCCTTTGGCAACCTGTTCCAGTGCGTCACCACCCTCTGTGTGAAAAACTTCCAAAATAGCCCAGTTTTAGCTTCTGCAGGTGTTCAGCACAGCTTTATAGAGAGCGGAGCTAAAGCATGAGGCACCAAGACAGTGTGCCAGAGTGAGCTAGGGATATGCCCACTGCTGCAGCCACTTTTACTGCAATGCCTATCACTCTTCCAGGCCCTGCATGCTGTCCTTAGGGGAGTGTAGTGTGGGGAATCCACCCATTGCTCTGGCTGTCTGTGTGGGAGGAGGATGCTCTTGCAGAAGTAGGCCTCAGTGGGGAAGTCACTTTGTGGCCCCTCAGCCTCCCCAGTTCCTCACGCACCGGCACAGTGCCTTTCTGTCCCACACCCAGGAGTAGCTCCAGGAACTGCATTTCCTTTTTATGCCATTAAGCCGTGTTTCATTGCAAGGGGGAAAGGTAGTGAAAGAAGAGAAACAAATGTCTTTTTTTGGAGAAGTGAATGTCCCCACAAGACCTTTCCCTGCCAGTAGCCCCAGTGCTGCTGCCATGGGCATGGCTGGCTCAGGGGAATGAAAATAAACTAATGATTCAGTGGGAGGAAATCTGAGGAATGACGAGTGTTTAAAGCAGCCTTAATTAAAGCCTTATATTTTGTCACTGTAGGCACGTGCTCAGGTTTACAGCACTCCAAGTAAGCATAAGGCTATACAGGGAAATGCTGCAGCAGTGGCAGGTCGTTGTGTGGGAAGAAGAGTTGGATGATTTCCTAACAGTTCAAAGAGTGTGCAGGAGAATGGAGGGCACTCCCACAGAGCAGCAGCCAGTCGGAGACCAGCAGGCCTTGTGGGGTTAGTCGCGTTGGGTCACAAGATGAGACGTTCGCCAATGACTCCATCACACATTGCAGACTGCTTGCTTTCCTATGTGGAAAGCACAAATGAAATCAATTAATTCCCCTCTTTCTTTCCTGGAAAAGTAAACAGAATGGTTGTTTTGATTGGGTGAAATCTTTCAGCAGCATCCAAGTTTTGTTGACGTGTTTAAATTTCTTTTCAAATCACATGTGGTCAATTTACAAAAAAATAATAGGGATAATAATAAAAAATAATAAGGATATTTCTGAAGAACTGATATCAGAATTAGTCTTCTGCCTGCAAAAACTCTTTCAGAGGAAGTCCCTAAAGCCAGAGCTATGCCAGTTATTGTGCAACTCATTGTGAAACTGCCAGGTTCTGACACAGGCTGAAGGTCCAGCCTGTATTAAAGACTATGGCTTGATATGGGATCTGGACATTTTCAGTGGTTTTATGTGTTACATCTTGGGATTTGCTCTCCCAGCACTCTGAAGGAAGAGACATTACTATGATAAAAAAAGATTTAAAAGAAAAAGCAGCAAAGAGTTATTTTGCATTGGAAGTCTGCTGTCCCAAAAGAGCTAGATTTTGCCTTGAATGTGTACATTATTAGAGGAAATCTGCTCTGGGTTAAAAGAGTAGAATGTGTTATGAAAACTGAAGACTATATGGATGTTTCCTGTATACTACAGTGTGAGAGAGGAGGATGGAAGTTGAATGGTTCCTGTGTTTTCAGCTATGGCCCTGACAGCTGAGAAAATAAATGGCTGATTTAGTGAAGCTGAAGTCCGTTGCAATAAGAGAATAATTGTAATTACCAGTGGAATACAAAGCTTCCACACAAGGCCATTTACAGATGTCCTGTAACACCATGACTATTTTTAATTAGCTAGTACATGAGAGAGGAAAAAATATTCTATTTAGATGTGTTGTTAGCTACAAAAATGCAAAAGGCAGTAGCTGCATGACCCCTATGCCAGACGACTGAGCTTTGCCCCCTCCTATCAGACAGTAGTATATGACTGTAATGTATGTCATACAGTCTGGGTTTTTAGTTTGTAAATGTATTATTGATTTTCTGCTATCTGCTTGTAGCTTCAGCTTCATTCCAACAGCTCCTTTAGACACAGTGTAAAGGCCTCTTCTCCCACATAACTGGTGATAGGACAAGAGGGAATGGCCTCAAAGTGCACCAGGGGAGATTCAGGTTGGATGTTAGGAAAAATATCTTCTAAAGGGTCTGGATTGGGCTGCCCAGGGAGATGGTGGAGTCACCATCCCTAGGGATGTTCAAGAAACATGGAGGTGTGGCACTGAGGGATGTGGTTAATGGGCATGCTGGGGATGGGTTGACGATTGGACTAGAGGCACTTTCTGACTTTACTGATGCTCTGGGCTGTGGACTAAAATAACAGTGACATGAGAGCATCAAGATCTCTACCCAAAATAGTGACCAATTAATGATCTAGATGAAGTAGCGTGTTTGGTAGATCATCAGGTAGACATCTCTGGTGTTTCTGAAGTACTGCCTGTACTACCTGGCAGGTTTTTCACTTAATGGTTTGTTTTTCTTACCATGGAAAAGGGATGAATCCCTTAGAAAATAAGCAAAGGGCAAACTGCAAAGGTCCATAGTCTTAACAGTGAATGGGGTCCCAGGCTCAGATTTTTCAGGTTATTGGGTGTCTTTCCACTTTTTGCAAGGCCTGTGTGATGGACGGCTAAAAGTCAGGCTGTGACTCAACTGGAACCCCCTTACATGTCATTGAGACTTTGTTTCACAGACCTAAGTCACTCCTGGAAACAACATTTAGGCTTCTTAATGCCCTGGACGTATTTCTTAAATACTTTTAAAAACTGATTTCCTCTGTTTTTGTGTTCACACCTTCCTCCTGTAACCACATCCAATTAAGCTGATGATGTAAGCTATGAAGCTGTACCAAAATTTGTATTAGATTCACAAATAGCTGCAAGAGGAGCCAACTCTTGATGACTCCTCCTTATTGCCCAGGGAAAGTTGTGTTTACTGCAGGCAGGAAGGCAGCTGAACCCCTCCTGGAGGCTATGTCATTCATTTCTGCATCAAACTTGGCTCTCCTGACTCCTGAGCTGTTCCTGTGGTTACCTACACAGGCTTCCTCCTTGTGTGCCTGCTTTGATGCTAAGAGACAGTGATAATTGCAACATTGTGAAATACTTGGAAGATTGACTTGTCTGAAGGACATAAATCTAGGAGGGGAAGTGCTGGGAGGATTAATGATTTCGCAGACCAAAAGCTTGCCACGTTGACATGATAGCAATAAAATTTCTTAAGCCCAAGCACTGCAATTTAAAGTGAAAGGAAACCCTGGCACTTTCTAATGAGTGGTGCGTTTCAGACCTTGTTTTCCTTTTGCTCCGTGATCGGTGCAGAGGATGGAGACTGGCACCAACACTGTTCCACATGAGTCAAAACAAGAGCTTGCTTGGCAGCTAACACTGTGAGATCATGGAAGAGTGCAGGAACAGCTCTGGGTTATTATTTCACTGAGCTGGCAGGTGCCAAGAAGATCACACGATACAATTATCTCAGCCTCCAGGTAAGAAGCAGACACTTTGACTACCTTACCTGCTAGTAATACTGGAAACAGACTTTTCTAAGTTATTTTTCAGTGGTTGTTCTTTTCCTTTTTCATAAGAATTGTGGCATGAGTGCTACATCTCAGTGGACTTTCTGGGCTATTTACTTTACTGTGAGTTACTGATGCTAATTTAAAACAGTGGGCAAAGAAAAATACCAAAGAACAGAAGCTATTTTTCCTTATGTGACAGCTGTTGGGTTTTCCAGCAGCAATTAGCAGTGTTTTCATTGACTTTTGGGCAATGAAGAGAAATTAAAATGAAGTACCTCTCATAATCCTTTCTGCAGAGTTTCCTGAAGTCCTTGCAAGAAATTTGGCCTGGCTAGCCCAGCTGTCTGTGCTGCTGATTTTTATTATGGTTGTCCCTTGTGGCTCTCTTTCAATTACAGGATTGCTGTTGTCACTCTAACATTGTATTTGCCGACACTGTAAGATGCTCTGCAGACACTGTAGTTAATAATATAATGGTAGCCAGCAAAGTCTGTTCCTTAAAGGTTAGTGGTGTTGAACAAACATGCAAATTATGATTTTCCTAATGAAAGTAGCTGTGGGAACTCCTAGTTCTGTGCTTTCACCACAGTACATAGGTGAGGAAGCTGTGGGTGACACAACGAGACATTTATGTTAGATTTCATCTCTGGCTAGAAAAAATTTGGATGTTACTCTTTGATCAGCATTAATTGATGTATTAATCTACATCACAGGGAAAGTGTCTTCAGGAGTTAAAGGTGTTAAAAGGGGAGAGGAAAATAAAAGCTGTGAGTTGCGATACCTTGCTGTTCCCTCATACTGAGTGTTAACTGTACTGATCTCAGGGCAGGAAAGTGTCAGGAAGTTGTGCAAGAAGTGTCTCTCTGACAGGGGTCTATTAAAGAGTTTACATTGCTTGAGGGGCCAGAAAGGTTTATTTTAGAGCATGAAGAACCAAAGTGTATTTGAGCCCAGAGAAAGAGAAGCTTGTTGTAGATTTTCTCTAGAGCTTTACTTTGAGGGCTTCCACATCAGGTAAATGTAAATTTGGGATGGGCTTGGGAGAAGACAGTCCTAGATGTGCTTGTGCCACATTCCATATCATTTAGTCACTGTGATGAAATGCGCTGCTTTTGTCTTCCACCCTATACTTTTGTGCAGCACAATAGATTTGATATAAGAGGTATTTGGAAATCAGTCCTTAGCAGAGAACTGAGTATTCTAGATAACGCTTTGAAGCAGGAACAAACTTGGGGGACTGTCACTATGGGCGAGACATTGACTGAGGTTACCAAGCCAAAGTGAGTCCTGGCGTGAATGCTCTTACAGCAGAATCAGGGGAAGTTACACAAAGGCTGTGCTTTACCCTGGTGTGTGCAAAGTCCTCTCTGTGCCATATTCTGTAAACTTGAAAATATCTCAAGCAAAGGAAAGAGGGAGGAAATTACTCTCTTTCCTTTGCAGCTCAAGGAAATTACCTTGTCTTGTCCTGAAGAAGCCTGCAGTGAAGGCTTGACTGCACTGTAATCAGTGGCAAAGCTCACATTATTCTGTGAGCTGGGGTTTCACGTCTGGTGTTTTTTTTTCTTGGCAATTAACCTCTCTGACCTTCTCTGTCACATCTTAAATTTTGGTCATGACTGCACTTCTTTTGCCTCCTAACTGAAAAGGGCTGTTCATGGACGGAAACACTTGTTGCAACCACCTTCTCCCTATTTTGCATGGAATCTCTTATTTTTCTTAACTCTTGCTATGTTCTTTTCCTTTAGGGAGAAGTTCAAGTTATACATTCTTCCCTGCTACATATATGCATGTATTTTCCAGATGTCAATCTCCAGCCGTGAATGATAGTTTTAGGTGAGATCTGAAGCTCTAAATGTTCCATCTCTCCTAGATCTGGGATCTAATTTGGGAGGGACCTTGGCACAGGCCTAGAAGTCTTTGCAGAGTGGCTGTTGCCACCTCTGAAGAATTTTCTGGAAGTTTTGGTCAAAACTGAAACAGAACCACACTCAGATGCAATCTTTGTTTTCCAGCTCTTCAGCTCCATGGCCTTGGTGAGATGAGTTGGACTGCAGTAGTTTGCCCTAGAAGCCTATTAATATAAGGCTTATCTGAAACAAACCCATTATTCTGAAAAGGCTTGTCATTTTATATTCAATCACTGCTGCTGGCTCTTCCTTTGCACCTAACTGTCTCATCTTGTTATGTATGTGTACGTACATCTGAGAGGTCACCTACAAAGAACTGACATAACTTGGTTTTGCATTTGAACTGCAAGGTTACACGCTTTGTTGCTCCCATAGCCTGTATTTCATTGCACTTGAGAGAATTTTTGCATTCCACTGTTTCTTGCAACTGCAAACTTTCTTTTTTCTTACCATACCTTTTATCAGAGTGTGTGTCCCACAGCCACCTGGCAGGGGATGTGAGTGTTGTCCTTCCCCATATAGCAGCCTCCTTTATACTTGCAACGTGGGGAGGCCACCAGTATTTTTTCCTCCCTGCTCCATTCTACCAGGCGCATCTGATACCTCCCAGACTGGCCAGTTCTGCCATACTTCATTTTACCTTTCATAGTGTCACTTTTAAAAGAGTGCCAGAAAACCACTGGGGAGAGGAGCATTAATACTAGTCTATCACCTATACCCCTGCAGATGTGATCCATCCAGCCAATGAGATACCATCAGGTCCCTTCTCCATCAATATCTCTCATTTTGGCCAGTTTCCAGTCTCCATTATTTAAGGTATCTGCGGCCTTCACAGAGACTCAGCTGGTAGAGCAGAGGACTGTAGAGATGCCACCTGTGAGTGTATGGGAACTATTGAGTCATGGCCTGAACCACTGATTGATCACCTGAGGAAAGAATGGAGTCAGCCATGGGAGCACAGGTGAAGGCAATTCAGCTGTGTGACCGGAAGGGATGGAGCCTGGCTCTACCCCTCCTGGACCCCATTTAAGGGCTGACTGCCACTGAGGAAGGATCTCCAGAAAGAGATACTTCTTCTGTAGAGTCTTTCCTGTGAACCTAAATCTTCAGCTACATAGTGGGTATTTCTTTCCTATTTATTTTTTTTTCTCATTATTTTTACCATGGTAATATTATCAACTGTAGCACGTGGGAATCCTTTGGTTTCAATTACGAGGGTGGCTAGCATAGCAAGAGAGGTGACCGCATCTCCTCTTCCCCCTCACTCTACCTCTCATTTGGCCCCATCTGCAGTGCTGCATCCTGGCCTGAGGTGGCCTCCAGCTCAAGAAAACTGTGGAGCTGTGGGAGAAGGTCTAGGGAAGGTCCAGGCCAGAAAGATGATCTGCTCTTCTATGAAGGCAGTCTGAGGCAGCTGGGTTTGTGCAGCCTGGAAAAGAAAAGGCTGTGGGGAGACCCCTGTGCAGTCTTCCAGTACCTGAAGGGAACTAAGAGGGAGGCAGGCTTTTCATGTGGCCTGACAGTGATAGAACAAGGGGGGAATGGTTTTAAACTAAAAGATGGGAGACTTAGACAAGACATCAGGGGAAATTCTTTACTCAGAGGGTGTTGAGGTCCTGGCACAGAAGCCCAGGGAAGCTGTGGTTCCCCATCCTTGGTGGTGTTCAAGGTTAAGTTGGATGGAACTCTGGGCAGCTAAGCTGGTGGGGGGCAGCCCTGCACATAGAAGAGGGTTGGGACTAAGCAGACTTTAAGGTCCCTTCTAACCCAAGCCATTCTATAATTTTCTTGTATCCTACAACTGAACTATCCTATCTATATTTGTAATAAATTTTAGGCGAGTATTCAGTTACCAGAATTACCTGTTAATTGGCTTGTGTTAACCTTCAAAGTATTGTTTTCTAAGAGTCTTCTTTTTTCCTGCATTGTAAGCTCTGTTGCTCCTTTGCATTACTGAATTTACCAAGTCAGGGTTTGCAGTTGATGGGATTTGCAGTTTGCAGAACTCTCCAAAGGCAGTAGGCCAATATAGAGTGGTACAAAGATAGCTTTCTTATCTTTCTTCCTTGTTCACGTTTCTAAATGCATACACCAGCAGGCCCAGTGAAGATTTTGTTCAGTATTTTCTATTTAAAAAGTAGCCAAAGCTTATAGCTGCAAATTGGTTTTATAAGATAGGCTAGCAGTACTGTCCTCTACCATTAGATTTAGATTTTCAGAACAACTGACCTGAAAATAAGCACTTTTTGGATTAAGTGTCCAGAGCTGCAAGCTAAGTCTGCTGCTGCTGAAAGCCCCAGAGCATCAAGCATCTTTGGTGGCAGCAAATTTGAGCTGAAATTGTAAAAGGCTGTTTTTAAAAACTCCAAACCTTTCGTATTATTTTATTTTCACGCTGGTTTAAATTGTATGGTATGTGATGGCTGGCTGTGAATTATATGAGTTGTATGAGTCTGTCAAAAAGTGTTCATCCATCTTTTGCAAGACAAGAAGGAAGTGACATAGTAGCTATCAAAAAATCCCCAAACCTGTCCTTGGAGAGTGTCCTTAAAAGAACCCTTTTCAAGTGATAAAAATCTGGTTTGTGTATGTGCAAAGAGATTCCTTTTGCTCTCTTCCTTACAGAGGCATTTATTACTTCTCTATGTGCCCAGGTGGGTTCTGTGCTGTACTCCTGGTGCACCCAGATAACTCTGTCTGCTACTAATCTTGGCTGAACACATAGCAATACTTGAAAACGTTAGTACCTCAGTTATTTTTATTGGTGGGGGGGGAGGAGGAAGAGAAAGGAAGGAAGGAAAGAAAGCAGGGAAGGAAATGTTGGGCAAAGTTGAATCTCTCTTTCTTTGCACAGCAGTTTGCACAGCTGGGTGGCTCTGTGCCTGGGAATGCCCTGCCTGACTCATATGGAGCAACTTCTGATAAGGTGTTCGTTCAAGCGAGCTCTTAAAATGTTTATGCTGTTATGGAGTGTTGACTGAAAATGAAGTCTATTTTCTTCTAAGATGAATAAAATTGTGAAAGGAAATGTAGCTGGCATGCTGAAATGCTCTTTAATGTCCTAGATTTCTAATAAAGAAGATGAAAGTGTTAGTGTATGTGTGTGTGGAGAGCCCATCATTTCCTCTTAGGGTTTTTTAATTCCTAGTGGAGAAAAGAGAAGCTGGTATTGCTTTCTGTCTATTACTTTTTATATTCTTTTCCAAGAAAATGTTTTGCTTGTGAAATTAAGGAGGGGGGAAAAAAACTTCTGATGGCTTTCAAAACAACCAACCAAATACAAAAGCTTGTCCTTTTTGTAACACGTCTCAAAATGAAAATGTAGGCAAATGAAAGTGGGAAGAGTTTCATTTTAGGTCTTCAAAGGCAGATGAGTGCTACTTCTGTGTGAAAAAAATACCACCTTTATCCTCCTTTTGGATTTTGAAGGGGAAGGTCTTTGTAGCGCTTACCACACAGGAGGGAATTATTGCTCAGAGCTGAGCACAACTGAGAAAATAATGTTGACCTGATATATAGAGGTAGTGTCTAGACAGAGTGCATTTGAAGTGCTTAAGGGAAAACTCGCAATAGGAACCAGTTATGACAAACGGAGCTTTTGAAGTGACAAATAGAAGCAAACATGTATAAACTTAAGATGTGCTAAAAGTAAGTGGGAGAATTGCTGCTGACTAAAACAAAATTAGAATACGTGTCCATTCTCAGCAAGAAAGCCACTAAATTAGAGTGTGGTTTGTTTCTGCTGCTCTCCTGCTCCAAACAGGAGCCAGAGCAATTGCATGTGGGGCTGTGCCACAAAACCAGAAGGACGAAGCCACTCTTGTTTTTTCCCACACACAAGGCTTTCTTCTTTTGCCTGCTCCAATGTGCAGTTTGGTCTCAGAGAAAGGTTTGGTCTTACAGTTTGATCGAGATGACTTACAGGTTTATGAACTGCTGCACGTTGGCAAGAAGGAACGTAGTGTCCCTTCAGGTTCTTGATCTGAATCAAGGGAAGAGTCTTTCACTCTAACATGAAATAAGGAAAATACCAAAACATTAGAGTCTCTTAAAGCAGAGAAAAATATTTTACACCAAATACTAATTAGAAGAGACTCATTAAAAGTTTCAAGATAAACTTCTGTTTCTGGGGAGAACTGGAGACACCATTCAGAGTGTCCCTCAGTGTTACATTCCTACTACAGAGAAAGTAAGAACTCTTGTCCCTGCTGAAATACATAGTTATATAGGTTTCCTCTGTATCTTCTTCCATCATATTTAATCAAATGTGGTGTAATTGCTCGAATGAAGGATTTTTCCAGTACACAGCATGATTATAGTTGGTGTATCTGTAACTATTAACTATTTATCTATATCAAATTCCTTTTTTCTGAATAAATAATATAACAATGCTTTTATGAAATCACAATTAATTACTGTGGAAGTGAGTCACACATCATTCTCCTTTCCAGCATTTTTGACTAAATGAAGCAGGATAAAAACTGATCAGGGTGATTGATTCTTCGCATGGGGTGAAGAAAAGCAGAATACTCTCCTGTTCCCAGGATCTAAAAAATATTGCTTCTAATTCTGTTTGCAGGGGGCGTATCACAGTAGGAGTTTGGGAGAAACGGGGGGGTCTTTGGGACTCTAGGGCACCTTCAGTATTGCTAATGTTCTCTCCTTTTGTTTCCCTAACTACAAGATGCTGAAAATTCTACCTCCATGTTTGAGCCCTCAGTTTTGCCTTCTGAACTATTTAGGCCCCAAAAGGAGATTGTTTTCTTCAGGTGGGATTTAATAAGCATTTGAGCCAAAATCCAGTAAGATCAGAAAAATGAGGAAAGGAGCATGCTTTGGCATTTCTTTTGTTTCCTTATCTTAAAATAGGCATACCAAATAAGAACTGTCGTCTTCTGTCTTTCCTCAGACTCTGATGTTTTCATTATTTCTTGGAATGTTGTAGCCTACAGTAAAACAAGTAATAAATCCTCGCAGTTAATGAAACCAACAACACACAGCATGCAGTAGATAGCGTTCTTTCCTATGTTATTTTAGACCACATTGCTCTGCTACCACATTGCATGAAAACTATTTAATTTTGAACTACAGTAAATTATTGAAGATCTTGAATTTGTCAGATATCAGCTGTAAGAATCTGTGGGTGTGTTCTACAGACTGGAAGATATTAGAGCCAAGCTTTGTGTTCCTTTTAATTCTAAGTGTCTCCTCTAAGGCAACTGGTGCAGCAATGAGGAAAGTCAACATGAGCCTGGAACTGTTAGGGCATCCAGTGCAATGTTCAGTAGTAGTATTATATTTTGCTGGCATAAAATGATTCATTCTCTTTTTTGAGGGAACAGATGTCAGGGAAAGTTTTTACTTCGTTTATTAGTCTAGATCACCAAAGAAGAGTGGCACAAAATAAGGTTTTGCCATTTACATGACTGCGTTGTTATTTGCTATCAATCACCATAATAGTTATGTGAAATTGTTTAAGAAAATCTTTTCTTCAATAGTGTGTCAGCTTGGCTTTTGGAGAAATGACTTCACTATATATCAGTGGACAGGGGATGACCATAAACATGGCAAAAGAGAAGACGGTGATATTACAGACTGTATCATTTCCGATGCATTAATTTTCTTTGGGTACAAGGAAATTTGAGGTTTGATCTTTGAAAGTACTTTAAAATGAAGGTAAATTATGGTAATCGAATGTAGTTTACTGAGATTTACTTGGGGCACAATAAAACATAGCAACAGCACAGTATTATGTGTTGCAAAAGAGCAGGTAAATTATATGTCAGCTGTGGTGTACTTTGTTATACAACATGCCATATGCCAAAAGGTACTCTTAGGTTGTAGTTATAGTCCTATACCAGAAATGAGGAGGAGGTGGGAAGGAATGACCTGAGAGACATTAACAGAGCTTTTCCAAAACTGTGTTACTTCTGGGCAAGCCTTGGTAATAATCTGTGTTAAATGATCTGATCCAACCAGAATTACAGGCTTAAAGATAGGATGCAAAACATAATTTGAAATCAAGGTATGAATGGTTAACAAAATATGTGATAGATAGCAGTGCTGTTAAGGTGTACTTCCTTTTGAACTTACTAGTAAATACATATTATGTCTGACCTGGATCACTGATCTTCAGTGCATCGCTGTGTGTGCCTATTCAGTATGCTGTAACAAGACACCATTCATATAAGTATTTACCTTTCATGAATCATTGTAGTGAACATGAAATTGCCCTTGAATGCAGTTGAGAGCTGCTATTACATCATATTTTGGGATGGTATGCAAGTGATTGCTAGCAAATACACTGCTTTTTTTTCTGCTTACTACCACTGCAAGAGAAACAATCTCTTTTGATTTCATTTGTCTTCATTTTTATGCAATACATTTATTGTAGACAAGCAAAAATGAGCAAAGAGAGATTCCTTTTTATATGCTATTCTTTATTTTTCTATCTGCCATTTACTGTTAGTAGCAATTCTAAAACTTTGTGCTGAAAACATTCCAGGAAAGGGAGGAAATAAACTCTGTGATTGCTAGTAGCTCCTTCTTACATGTCCTAGAATCTCATGACATGTAAAAAAATACTGTTCTTAACCTTTGTTGCATACAACCTTTTGTGATCAGTGGCCTTCTCCCCCCACTGTAAACACTAGATGTGTTACTGGAATATCTTTCCTTATCGAGAGTAGTATGTTAGAGACACACAGCACACTCCTAAAAAGCAAGCAGTTTGTATGTGTAATGAATGTCTTATCTCTGTTACAAAGAACAATATTATTTGCTCTGAAGATAAATGTGAATGTGTGTGTTCCTTATGTTTCATTAAAGTTTTTGCCAACTTACTGTAATTACAGGTTGCTAAATATTACCTAGAATTGAAACTTGGTCTTCTTGAAAGTACAGAGATCAATTCTCTGTTTATCAATGGAGTCCGTATTATTAAAGGAAATTTCTTTTTTGTGTGAGGCAAATAATTTTGCACACCCAAGCTTTTTTCCTTTTGGTATGTGGGAATTGTGTGTCACTGCAGGCCATCATTAAAACTAACAGACCTAAACCAGTACAAGGGAAAGGGTCATGTCCTCAAAGGGAAATTCTGAGGGTGAAATCTTGTGTGTCAACTTCAGCAAAGCTAGAATTTTATCCTGAGGCTTTACCGTCTCCATTACGGGCATGGCCATTACAGCTCGAGGAAGCATGTGCTTTGTATTCCCCCTTATTTTGTATGATGATGTGTAATTACAGACTCAATGTTCCAGATTTGGTTTGTTGGTTGTTTTTTTTTCCTATTTTACAAATGTGTTAGGACTTCAAAGCAAGAAAGTGCATGGGCAGGGCTTGCCGTCACAGAACTTCCAAAGACCAGAACAAATGAAAATGCCACTTTTTTTGGAAGCTTGGTTTCTTAAAAGGCATTATATGATTTTAATATTTTACTCTGCGTGTTGTTGTTAAATTTCAAATCCTTCTTCAAATTCCCAAAAGCATTTTTCCTGACGGGGAGACAGCGATTCATTCTGAAATGCTTTTTAAAATACAGATGTGTATGAAAGAATATTTAGACGTGCATTACCCAAAGAGGAGAGGAAGTTATTTTGAAAACAGAAGTGTACCATTTCAAAGCATGAAATGAGGTGGGTTTTCAGCACAGTCCTCACTTTTCACCCTAGAAGTTGCCATAAAGGCTGTCTGTCTAGATCAAAAGGCAAAAATGTGCCCAGGGTTTAGTTAAAAGCTTTTCTTCATGTGGAACCAGATCTTGAACATCTTTCTCAAGTTGGTCATCGTCAGTCTAATCATTATGAAGAATTAAACCAGGCCCATGGTTTTTCAATGTCTAATGAGTTAATACAGCTGTATGACTCGCAAGCGGTTTCTGACTCCTTTCATTTCTGTAGGAAGGCGGTACCTTGTCTGGCCCTTTGATGGGAAATGCAATAATAAGCATTTTAGGCATTTTGTGACTATTCTTATGTAGTTGATGGGACTTTAGAAGTCCTCATGGAGCACGCTTCCCTGCCTCAGGTCCCACGGACCCCTTTGACCAATTTATACATCATGTAAATTCAGAACTTGGTGTTATGAAGCTTCCTATTTGTGCCTTATGCCAAA
Organism: Coturnix japonica; assembly: GCF_054131305.1. Taxonomy (NCBI): domain Eukaryota; kingdom Metazoa; phylum Chordata; class Aves; order Galliformes; family Phasianidae; genus Coturnix; species Coturnix japonica. The sequence continues at coordinate 75,614,813 of NC_140664.1, forward strand.
GGGGTGACAGTGTTTTCCTTTGACTTTTCATTCTTAAAAAATACATAGCCTGATTGCTTTCTTTATTTGGTTTGGTTGCTTTTTTGTTTCTTGTACAGTTATGACTCTCTGAATGTCAGCATAAATATGTTTCTCAATCCCTGTGGTATATATCAAGAGAAATTTCTTTCTTTGGGAGTTATTCAGACTCAGGCTGTGGTAGACAGGATAAGAGTCTCTGGATGGCACAAATGGATTTAGTCTGGTTTTATGTTTGTACAGTGGGGAAGCAGGGATTTTCTTGGAAGAAACAGGCAAAAGTCCTATTTCAGAAGCTTAAGCAGCAGTTAATCTTTAATAATTGCTTTGCCATGGATACCTGCCAGGAAAAAGGAGGGATTTCTTTCTTAATGCTGAACTCATTAATCTGTGAAATGACTAGTCAGAAAATAAGTTTACACATCAGGTAACAATATCTGGAATAAATTTTAATGTTCAGTATTATATATTGAGGGAAAGGGACATTGTTTGGTTTTGATTCTGTACACTGAATCTGAAAAGTTCCGCTTCCTAAATCTTTGCAGATATACTGTGACAAGGAGTTGATTTATTATTTTTTTTTAAACTTGTTTGCATAGAATTCTTGCAACAGTTAAAAAGATTTAGATTAGAAATTACCTCTATAGGTCTCTAGTCCAACCTCCTTCCCAAAGCAGAATTAGGCATATGGTGAGTCCAGGTTGCTCAGGGCTTTGACCAGCCATGTCCTTTAAATCTTCAAGGTCAGAGGTTGCACTGCTTGTCTGGGCAACCTGAGCCCTCTCTTCTCAGAGATGTTGGGTCCTTGAAGCTGTCTCTTCCCTAGGCTGAGCAAGCCCTGGTCCCTCAGCCTCACCTCTCTGGCAGTGCGCTAGTTGCCTGGACTTGCACTGTGTGATCATCCTTCCTGTCCCAATGGCCAACAACAAATGCCATGTTCCAGCCTTAATGTGGTGCCAAGCAAAAGGGAATAATCACTGTCCCAGTTTGCTGCCTGAGGTGCTGTTGGTGCAGCCTGGGTTGCTTCTGGCCATACTGGCTGCTGTGCTGGGGCTCCTGCCCAGCCTGCTGCTCAGCACCACCCATGGCACCACCTCAGCAGTGCTGCTGCTGGCCAGGCAGTCCCCAGCTGCCATTGAAGCCAGGGCTTGTTCCTCAGTAGCTTTCCTCTCCAACTCGGGGACAAGCCCTTGAGCTTTCAGAGGATCTTTATTTAAGGAGTTAAGAGCTTGGCCACCCTTTCTGAGCAAAAGAAACCTGTGGCCTAAAAACTGTGATGGAGTCCTTCCAATGGTCCTTCCTGTCCTTGCGAAGTGAAAGGCAGTGACGATGCTTCTGTTAACGATCTCCATGGGAGACTGAGATGTATATGGGAAGTTTATCCTGCAGGAATACTTCTATTTCTAACTGATCATTAGTTGTAACAGCCATCATTACCTTTCAGAAATACCATGGTGCCTTTAATGAGGCAAAAAGCACTGCAAAAAATGTACTTCTAATTATTTATGTAGAGATGAAGTCTTAATTCTGTAACTGAAATCTACACTTTATTTTGAGAGATAGGAGAGCCTGCCTAGTAAGGAATGAAGAAGAATGGAGGTTTGAATTCTAATTGCAGTTACACCAACTAATGCTCAGGGTAGCTTGGATCCAAGTCTGTTTTAAAGGGGAATTTAAGATTTAGTTTGTTAAGTCTTTACAAAATGAATTACTTTAACAGAAGAATAAAGAAAGCCTTGTAGCGGTAGGACAATAAGAGTTTTATTCTTGGTTCCTTTTCCGCAGAATTTCCTTGGAGATCTTGACATTTTTATACTGTGTGACTTGGTCAAGCTTGGTTGCCTATGGGTAGGCACTAGATATTCATATTGAGAAATGCTTCTTGTAAGCAGTCTGATTTTCAGAGTTTGGTTATTACACCTCCCAGTTCTCACCAGGACAGAGGATGCTGTGCTCCACTTGGCCTCTTAATCTACTTGATGTGCCGTGGTTGGATCGGATCTCTCCAAATAAGCCACTGATGCTTATGCAACCATATCTATGCTTCATGCTTTCTTGTGGAGCAAATAACTGGTTCAATGTGTGGTTGGTTCTGCCTCAAGACCAGACAAACAGGATTTGAGCCTCCAGTCCTGTTCACTGTTTTCAGAATTTATCTTCCAAGTTTCCAAATGATAACTTGAATGTTCTCAGTGCTGAATGGGAGATTCAGATGAGTGTCAGCAATGAGTGAGGAAAATAAGATATGTTGCTTGACATTCTTCTCAAATAAATCATTCTCAAGTCTCCTACTTCATTAATGTCCTCTGCTACTAGAGGAAATCTGTGCAAGATTTGAATAGGGAGATCTTTATGGTGATTATCTTTTCAGATATATTCAAGCAACTTGCATTAAATTACTTATTAAAATAGTTTTGTGTTTTGTCAGTGGTGGAAAGCAAGCACAAGACAGTGGCAACTTCATAGAAAATAGATCCTGCTTTGTAGTCTGATATTTGTTTCCCTCAGTCCTGTGATGAGGTTTCTGCCTGGCAGTGGCAAACACATGAAGGGTGAGCTGTGCAGGCTCCATCTGCCAAGCTGTTCAACTCAACAACTCTGTCATTGCTTCCGGAAGCAAGGAAGGGTTGTTGTTTTTCTGGGAATATCACAACCCATTTGGATAGCAGATATGGCTTTGGGAAACTACTTTTAGTGCTTCAAGATAAACAAGTTTGGGGCTCACACCAAAAGAAACCGCTAATCTAATCAAGTTGAATTAGTGAGATAGGGTTGAAAAGGATATGAAGAGTAACTAATGACTCAAGGGCCAATCTGTTTCACCATCTTAGGCGTTATGGCATCATCAGTCTTTGAAATTGAAATGAAGGTGAGAAATGATGGCTTTGGGAAAAAATGAGCACTTCTGTGTTAACTAGACTGTCGTGATTTTGTTGTACTGTGGTAAATTTCTTTGGTGACCTTTATATTCCATCCATTTTTATTTATTTATTTTAGAAGGGGATAGTTCTGCCTAGCAACCATCAGAAAAGCTAAAAGATAAATTAGTTAGTGACTTTCAACGCACAACACTTAGAGCAGAAATGTACTAAAAGCTTCAGTAGAGCTCCATTAGAGCTATTCAGTAGTGGGTAGCAACGCAAACTTATATTTTAACAGGTCCTTGCTACAGAGCCATTGATTGTAGCCATCTATTGTTCTCCTGAGCTCTGCCTCAGACAGGGAATGACAAGTTTCCTGGGATTTAGTTTGTATCTTTTGAAAGGAAGCTGAGGAACAATTAAGAGGCAGTTGAAACTCTGCCCCCACACACGCTTTTTTAAAATGAAAGCTGGGGAGGAGAGGAAGTCAAAAGAGTTTCCCTTGTTTTACTTAGCTGCTATATACAAAATACTTACGCTCCTAACAACTTTGGGGACAGGTGTTTGGAGTTTTTTTGGCACTCAGTGGGAATCAAGCCACTCAGAAGAGAGAAGCTGTTCAACTTCTAGCTCAAAGGAAGGTAGCGTTGTGAGCCCAGCCAAGGCAAGAACAAAAGCCTGTGGCCACCCCACCTGCCAGAAGGACATGCTTGCTTCAGTCCATCACGTATTGCAAATCGAGCCACAGACAGCTCTCCCCAAGCAGATGGCTGTTACTTAGGCTGTTTTGCCTTTGTGTTTCTTGCTTCCTTTCAGGGTAGGAGGATGCAGAGCCCGGGCATTGATTTATTTTTTTTTTCTTTTTTTTTCTGCACAGCAGTAAAGGCAAGAAAGCTGCTGTGCTTTTGAAGCTATAGACTTGTCTTATTCCCTGTGGATCTTATCAGGATCTTCATCTCTTTTTCATCCATGCAGATGCCTGTGTCTTCATAGATCCTCCCTAGTCTTCTTTCTAGGAAGGAAAAGAAAGCCTAAGTTGTGCCCCCATCGAAGTATTTAGCTGTAAATCTCTGATTGTCTGCCTACTTCCACATGGCACCTGTGTTTAACTGTGCTGACACATGCCTGTACATTGGTGCAGTCAGAGCTCCCTGAAGATGTGTACTGATGAAGCTGTGTTTCTGTAATGACATCACTCCAAAATACTCAGATGCAGAGAGCCTTCCTGTTCTGAAGGCAAATTAATACCTATAATGCTAAAGAAGATGTTTAGTCCTCACGAAGACTGTTTCCCTCTTTATTCCCATGCACTCTTGCAAGCTGAATGATTAGACCATTCTTGCAGAAACTAAAAAAAAATCTTGCTTTGCATTTGGTACACTGTAAACAAATAGTATTCCTGTAATGCTAACTGTGCTATTATTTTCAGGTTGTTTTGTTTGTGATTGTTTCACTTTGCAGGCAGCATTGTGTTGTTGGGATCACAATTGCTGTGGGAAAGCAATTGAAAGGTGAAGAAAGCGTAGTCTCATAAAGCTGTTTTCCTTTTTTGAAGCAAAACTTGTGCTTGGAATCCACACTATCAAATGGATTTCCAGAAATATTCAATTCAAGGAAAACTGCACTTAGTAGTGGAATATACATCTCATTTGGAGAAGAAACGTTAGCTAATTGTATATCCTCTTATTTTATCTCAACCTTTTTAATAGGCCTATGTGTAGTGATCATCATGAAGTAAGGTAAGAACTAGTGTAAGGGTGTTCACTGAAGATTAAAATAGAAAAGTTGTGAGTCCTTGTGTAGCGGCTACATGTAACCAGTTTGGGTAGTTTTTGTCACCTGTGCTTGGATTGGGCAAGTGGGAAATTAGACAACTGAGAAAACTAAGTGATAGGAGAAAAATAAGTCTTAGTTTTTTTCCAGGCAGCAACTGAAGAGAGCCTGCTGGAACAGCAAACTAGCCAGTAGATGCAATTAGTGTCGTATTTACGTTAAGGTCGGACTGTATTATCCTATCTCTTTACTTATATAATTACATCATTGAGTGTTACTGATCAAGCTAGGCTCTGGGGTGGCAGAACCAAGATGGCGCTCCTGCAGCAGTGAATTTCTGTTTGCGTAGAGAATCCCATCTACAGAGGCTGAGGAAAATCTTTTACTCTTAGTCCCTGAACTGAAGTTAAGAAAAGCTGTCAGCCTTCATTCATGAATTCCCTAACACAATTTTTCATAAAACCTTTTGCTTTTATCTCTAGGCGTTTCCAGTTTCTTCTTTGGTTAGTTATTTATTCTCCTTAGTATCCGTGTAACAATATGCATTTCCCATTAGATGTCTGCATTACACAATTCTTTGCTTTCTCATTATATTACACATTCAGATTTCTGAAGTCACATTCTTTTGAACTATTGCCATTAAAACCTCTGCTCCTTGAACTGGCTTATGTACCAGCTGTTTTCTGGCATCAGTGATTGCATGCATAACTGCAAACTTTGAATACAATTAATTGTAATTTGTTTGTTTCTGTTCTATTTGTACTAGTTTCACTGAAGCAACAAAAGTGATAGATGGTCCTGGATAAAGGACTGCATCAGGCTCGTGTAGTGATGACTAGGGATAAAGTATACCGGGGTGGCCTGAAGAAAATATACATTAGTAATGTATATATAATAATGCAGTAATCTTGCAGTACAGTACTACATTAGCATAGGCTCTGCCTGCAGCAGTAATCAAGGTCTTGTACTTTTGTAAAGTCCCTCCTGTCTCATGGAATGAGTTGGGTTGGTGCACCATGTTACAGTGCGTGTAGGTTCTGGGACGTGACAGCGCTGTGTGCTGAAACATGAGGGTTCTGTAGATATTTTAGCTGGTATCATTTGAACTTGACCTTGTTTGAAACTTAAGCTGGTTTATAGTGGGATTAGCAAATGAGCTGTATACTTGAATTGTGGGTTTTCATTTTGGGTGGTGCTGTGTGGAGCTGGGAGTTGGATTCAATGATTTTTGTGGATTCCTTCCCAACTCAGCATATTCTATGAGTATGAGAACAACTTACACTGTCATTGCAACCCTCTTTCATCCAAGTAAAACAAACAAAATACCATTACTGTTGAAACAGTATGTATTTTTCTGCTTGGAGCCCAAAGGCTGTTAGCATGCATAGAAGTTGTTTTTCCAGCAATCATTTCTACTGAAACCGTTGCATATCTTTTGTGTCATTTTTCATGTTCCTTTGTGGCTTCACGGTGTTTAGTAGAGAGTCAACCCTTGGCTGAAGTTACTGAATTTATCTTTTAAGGAAGAAATTATCACTGGCCTATGCAAAGACAAAAGCTCTGTAGGTGCTTTCTCAGCCTTACAGTATTGAGAATAAGGAGAGCTGTCCATTGTATCTTGTCTTTTTTTCATTAAGAGGTGCTATGCTAACTTACATGACCTTTGTCACTATGCATAGTGTATACATGAACCATACATATGTTCAAGGTATTCTGGCCTTTATAATTTAACAAATAATAACAGGGCTTTAGGGAAAGTAGTTATCATATGGGGAAATCATAGAACCATAGAATTACCCAGGTTGGAAAAGACCTTGAAGATCATCAAGTCCAACCACAGCCTAATCAGTACCCTAGTAATACTGAAATATCTTTTGTCATAGAGAAGAGCCTCAGTTCACACATGAGTTAAGTTACACTGATGAATACCGCACAATGGTCCTAACAGATTCACTACAAGCTCTTTCCTGAATAAGCGGAGGAGAAACAAAGAAGGGGGTAGGGAAATTGTTTATTTCTTGCTCTTGGGAAGACTTTGAAAAATAGAATGCTGAGGAATATAGGAAAATAAAGGAAAAAATGGTTGTGTGTTATTCAAGCTTCATTTGTATTTGGTACATTCACATAGACACATTAAGCATGAAAAGAACTCAGAAACATAAATAAGAGACATTCATTGTGAGGTTTTGCTTCATTTTTAAGGCAGGATGGAACAAAGTGTGTAGACTTCCCACTCTGCTGTTTTTTAGCAGGGATCCCCTCTGAAGCCATTCTGAATAAAGCATAATTAACCTTGTTTTCATTAATGGGCCTTTCCATTGTGGCTTAGACAATGGAAAGTGGGGGAGAGTGTGGGCCACCCTGACTATAGAGAAAATATCGTAAAAATTGAACAAGTTGTTGTTACAGACTGAACTACCAAAGGTATGACGGGCTTGAATTCAATTACGCTAATGATACAGAATGTAGCTGGACTGAAATAACTCAGGTAATTACTTAGCATATTGCTCCAGTTTCTGCAATGGCAGCCACTGTTTACATCTCTAGTTATGCTGTGTAGGCACATCCAATCACTCACGCTTGTTTTGACTCGGAGCGTTTGTAGCAGCAAACACTGATGAGCTGTAACTTATGGATGCAGCTATGTGAATGAATGCAATTTAGTAATACCTGTTCATCAGGCTCAGGGTCCAATCCTACATTTCTTTCATATCTGGCATTCTTTCTGCTGCAGCTTCCGTATGTATCTTATTCATTGAGAACTTCTTGCCATGAGCAGGTGTTGAAGGGCTCCACATTCACATAGCTAAAGCCCTTAAAATTATGTGCCCTTAAAGTTAAGTTCAAGAGCAGGGTACTGCAGTTCAGCTGGATGGCTGGTATGTTTTCAGTGAGATTTGTCACTGCTTGGGATACAGACAGAGTTGTCAGCATCTAAAACAAAGCCAGTTGCTTCTGCTAGGGTGGTGCGGGGAGAGCAAAGGAAGAAATTGTTCCAGTTGCTAACAACAGTAGCAAAAAAAAAATGCCCAGCTTGAAGTTATTATGCTCAGCCTACTGTCTTCAGGCTGGATGATATTTCACAAAAATAAAGAGGAAAAGCACGGAAGAACTTTGGAGTGCCATGATTTTAAAGGAAAAGCCACAACTTCATAGCATTGTTCACTTTTGCATTTATAGGTCTAATGGAAATATGTGATTTATTTATTTTTTCCCTGCAAAACAGTATGTTCTCTAAAGGCCATATACAAGTCCATGTGCCAAGTGCTGCAAATATTTCAACCTCTGGGACAGCCTCTTTCTGCAGGCATAGGCAGGCTGCTCTCTCTGCTCTGGGGCTCTGTCTCCCCTTCTGCAGACTCAGAGTTATAATGCTTGTCATTGCTGAGCACTTTAAGGCTTTCTGTTTCGATGTGCAATACAAATGTGCAGTCTTAGGCCATACACGGGATCATTACAAGCCATACCAAATCCCAGCGCTGTGGACTTTTATTGCCCTCTTGGTTGACTGCAGTAGGCGAGGAGTCTGAAAATGCAGATAAATTTTGTCTTGCATATTTTTATGCCAGTGTTTGGTGGTTTTTTTGTTGTTGTTTTTTTTTCCCAGTAACCTGCAGGTGTATTTAATTCATTCTGCTCTGCTGTAAGTGCAGTGAAGACATACTTTCTATGTTGTCTCTAGGAAAAAGGCTCATAAAGGGTAAATTGTTCCACTAGAGCTATTCTCCTGTTAGATGAAGCTAGTTTACCCTTTGGCAGGAATATACCTAGCTTTCAACTGCAGTTACAGCTCCCTGAGCATTTATAATACACTTTTTAATGGAAAGAATTTCAGGCTCTTCTATTAAATCAAATTCAATGTCAACTCAGAGGGAGAGGAGGGGGTCTTTCAAGCAGTGTTTTACCCAGAAAACATGTTATAGATTCTAAAAATAGGCTGTGCATACATTAAAGGCCATATTATGAGGTAGCCAAAGCTGGAAGAGTATTGAGCACTTTTTAAAGTCCTGTTAAGCTCCAGGAGGGCTCAGTACTTCATAGAATCAGCCTGGGGGAGAGAGAAGAACAAAGTGAGAATACAGAGTCCTGGCAGTGCTCTGGCTGCGTGCTCAAGCCTTGCACAGCCTAATGGCCCCACAGGAGCATGAAAGGATATTTCACTCAGGAGCTCATTTAATCTCACCAGTGGTGTTCAGATGATCTTGTCATGTGAACTAAAGACTAAAACATCAGGAGCTGCTTTGCCATTGCATTGCTTGTTAAAGTAGAAAACAAATGAAACCCAAACAGAAAAGTTGCACGTAGTAGGAGAAAGTAAAAAGGTGGCCCACTCCCCATTGCCTGCAGGTATTACAGAGGCATGGGCTGCTCTTCAAATCTCACTGTCTTCTTTTTATTGTGTATCTATGTGGATAAAGCTCTTCTTGCTTTCCAAATGATTTTTGGTATTGTTGAGCAAGAGGAATGGTATTCTATTTGTTCTAGTACTGCGCTGGCAACAGAGCAAAATGAGCTGAATGTCTTCACATCAGCTCTGTTCTCTGCTCAGATCGGAGGCTGGAAATGTGACTTCATTTGCTGCTGAGGCCAGGTCATGTTCTCATAGCAGGAACGATTTTACAAATTTGCCAGGCAAGATCTGTTTGGTGACTCCAGGTGTGGGAAGTGCTCCTGCTCTTTGAGTTGTTAAGCAGCTTGCTGAAATGTTTGAATCCTGAACGCTTGTTCCCGTTAGAAAGAGAAATTATTAACAGAGCCAGGAACCTGAGTACAATTTTTGCTTATTTACAAGAGTGTAGAAAGTCAGCTTCCTTGAGCAAGGGAAGACTTGAACAACCAGAAATCTTCTTCCCCCCCCCGCCCCAAGGAAGGCATTACCTCTCCTCCTGCCTTTCTCAGACTATTTCCAGTGCATGAACCAAAGGGATGGGTTTTGGTGGCGGTGTCAGCTGAAGGAAACACCTTCCCTCTCTGCCCCAGCTCCTTCTTCCTGCTCCATGCCACCGTGCTGCAGTGTTCACCTACATCTCCTGGCAAACCTGTGCACAGGAAAGGGTGTTGAGGCAATCCCAGACGTGTGTATGGTCTGGGAGAAGAACGCATTGAGAATAGCCCTGTGGAGGAGGACTTGGAGACAAAAAAAGTTGGATATGAGTTAGCAGTGTGCACCTGCAGCCCAGGAGGCCGACTGGGGATGGCTTTCAGAAGTCTTCATAGCATGTTTGTATGTGAGAGTGAGGCAAATATCCCTGACATTACCACTGCACGGATAAAGAAGCCTGAAAAGACAGGGCTAGCAGATGCCACAGGACACAGCGAGTTTAGAACCACCTATTTGTTCATATTCAGTTGTGTTTCTAGCAATAGTTCACAGCATGAGAAGGAAGTTACCTGCTCCTAGGCTTCTTAAACCCCATGATTTGTCACTCAAATTCAGGCAGTCTTGCTGCATCAGTTGAAGACTTGGGTGAATTTGTAGTCAGATCAATCTTCAAAGGGCCTGGGTCACCTTGCTTGATGAGCAGCGTGTGGTGTGTATTCTACATGCATTTTAAATGAATGATTACTAGTTTGTGAAACTGAATGCAAGACTGAAGAATTCCTAGGTAGAAATGAAGATAATAAGTGCTTAGGAGAATGCTTGCATCCCTGTGGTATTTTATGGTTCCAGCAAAACAATATGATCACAAAAAGGCAAGGGGATAAAACACATACTCAGCCAGCATCTTTATTCTCTCAGGTGCAATTGCCACTAATTACTTCTGTCTCCAAATTTAAATATGGAAAATAGCAACCCAAATACGTGTTCCTTATTTTCTGCTAAAGAGCAGCTGCTGCGCAGTGCCTCTGCCCATGCTGCATACATATGAAAAACCAGTCAAATGCAAATGAATGCCCTCTATGTACTTTTGAAAGTGCATGACAGATACAATTAGTATAGCCACAATAGAAGGTGCTGATAATAAAAGATACTTTCATCTGCAAGATGTCCATGTCCCTCGCGACTGCCCATCCTCACTGCTCATCCATTTTCTGCGGTGCAAAAAATCGTGTGAGGGCTGCCTTCCTCCTCAGCAGGCTGCTATTCTCATGCAAGCGTTGCTTTTCTGTGTTTGAGCATTTTGCAATAAAATTTTAACAGAGCCATGCAGTCACAGGCTGTTATTACTAAGCCAACCTTTACAAAGGGCAGCTGTGCCCAGGCTTAGTGGCAGGCACCCATTACAGTGCTACATGTAGCAGCTAGATGAGAGGACATAAGTATATGTGTCCTGCTACTTGAGGTGAGCACCAAATATAGGGATATGTCTACTTTTCATATTCTTAACAATCAGGATCTGGTATCACTATGTCAACTTCAGGTCCTTTAGAGGGAAAAACTGTGGTGCAGGCTCATTTTTCATGTTCAAGCACAACGAGCTTTTGCTGGATAATAGAGTTGGAAGGGTGGCACCAGTCAGACTGAAAGGGAAAAACAGAACCAGCCATCCCATGCTTGGACTACCCAGCAGAAGTGGAGGACTCCTAGGCAAAGCCCTGCTGAACCCAGCTGCAGCCAGAGCTCTGTGAGGTGCTGGGAGCCTCGGAGGTCTGCAGGGCTGCATATGCCTGTGGGACAGCTACGATGGTAATGTTCATTCCATTGCAAAAGCAAAAAATGCCAGTAGGAGCAAGCAGAAGCCAAGTGTGTAGTTAGAAGCAACTCAAGGCTGACATCTTTTTAAAAAGGGGTTTGACCTTCATACAATTGTAGAATATCCCAGGATGGAAGAGACTCATAAGGATCTTCAAGTCCAACTCCTGCCTCTGCACAGGACCACCCAAAAATCAGACCACATGCCTGAGAGTGTTGTCCAGATGCATTGTGAACTCCAACAAGCCTTGCAACTCTCTTCCTATTAGCTCCACTTCTTTCAGATCTGTGGTTATTTCAGGTTTCCACAGCAACTCTCAGAAGAGAAGGCGTTTTATTTTCTCATGTTGTTTTTGCACAAAAGAGCTGGGGAGACCACCTAGTACTGGAGTAAGAGGAGAGCTTAGAAAAGCCCATCCCAAACAAAATCACTGAATCACAGAATGACCCGGGTTGGAAGGGACCTCAAGGATCATGTAGTTCCAACCCCCCTGCCTGGCAGGGCCACCAAACATACACATTTACTAGATCAGGTTGCCCAGGGCCCCGTCCAACCTAGTCTTGAACACCTCCAAGGACGGGGCATCCACAACCTCCCTGGGCAGCCTGTTCCAGGGCCTAACCACTCTCCTAGTGAAATAAAAAAATGAACTGTGTCAGGATCCTCCTGCAGGACAAAGGTTTGTAGTAGTTCCTTTCCTGCAAAGCTGTATTGCATATTCCAAGTGGTCAGCGTCCACTGCACATAGGATGTCGAGCCCAATGGGGCTGTGGGAACCCTTCTGTTGTGAGCCAGGGTGAAGTGGGTGGGCCTGTGCCATGCAATGCACTGCACTGGGGGAGAGCCTGTGCCCCAGGTTGTTCCCTTTGTTAGGCTTTGTAGGACCGCTCAAGGCCCATCCTAACCACAGTGAGAACAGTCTGGAGACTCTGAGCTCCCCAGCATCTGCTTCAACATCTCAAGTCCTGGTTTTACAGCTTTGGGTTTTATGAAAGAAATGGCTGCAGGTGCTGCAGAGTGAGGCTGCAGGAATCAGGTGTGTGTGTGCCTCTGGAAGGGCTTCACTGCATGCATTCGTTACATCTGATTGTGCTTCAAATGGAAGTAAGACCAATTTTATTACACAGAACTGTAGGAAATACACAATCATGCATTTGAATAGGGAGAGTGGGACATAACTGCACTTGTAGGTTTGGAATTGGTTAACCATAAAGACCAAACTCCATTCACTCTGTCAAACAATCCGAGATGGCCCCAGCCCAGGTGTAATATCTTGCACTTGGCCTTATGGAAACTCACTAGGTCCACTCGGGCCCACCTTTTGAGCTTCTTCAGATCCCTTGGAATGGCATCCCTTGCTGCTGTCATACCAACTGCACTACTCAGCTTGGTGTTACCCACAAACTTGCCGAGGGGACACTCCATCCCATGGTCTGCATCACTGATAAAAACGATACTGATAAAGGTAGAGCCTTCCCTTCCCTGGGTCATGGCAGGAGCCCAGGAACTGATGCCCAAACCCCTCTCCCAAACGATGCTCCCAGTGGAGGCTACAGAGGCCCCATCCCGGACCACTCATCCCACCACACCACACGCTGTCATTGGCTGTGCCTTCATCCACGTCTACACCCGCAGCCCCTCAGCTTACTCTCTGTGTCCCGCTTTTCCCCCTCGTCGGCGCACTCCCTATCCCCGGAGGTGCCATCTTCCCGTTCCCCCCAGGCACTGGGGCTGCCGTGGGGCGGTGCTGGGCGCTGACAGCGCGGCAGGCAGCAGCCGGAGGCGGTGTGCGCTGCGTATTAACCCGCTTCCTTCCTCAGCGGCCGGGCTGGAAGTTTAAAAAAAAAAAAGAAGAGAGGGAAAGAAACTTGTAGGGTCACTGGGAGGGGAAAAAAATTCCTCGTCATGTCTGTGGCGTCTGCGAAACCGTCCCGAGAAGGAAGAGGAGGATCCGCTGAGCTGCGGGCGGAGGGGCGGGCGGGGAGGAGGGCTGAGGGGAGCCGGGGTGCAGGGTGTCCCCCCCCCGGCTCTCCGCCCGCCCGCAGCGGGAGGGGAGGGGGGGAGCAGAAGGGGCCGGGCCGCCCCGCTCCCCCGCCCCGGGGGGTGCGCCGAGTGGCACCCCCCGTCCTCCTCCTCCTCCTCTTCCTCCTCCTCCCCTTAACTCGGCGGCGGCGGGCGGGGCGCTTCGCTTCGCCCTCCGCCGGCGGCGGGATGGCCTCGGCCGTGTTCGAGGGCACTTCGCTGGTGAACATGTACGTGCGGGGCTGCTGGGTGAACGGCATCCGGCGACTCATCATCAGCCGGCGGGGCGACGAGGAGGAGTTCTACGAGATCCGCACCGAGTGGTCGGACCGCAACATCCTCTACCTGCACCGCAGCTATTCCGACCTGGGCCGCCTCTTCAAGCGCCTCCTCGACTCCTTCCCCGAGGATCGGCCCGAGCTCTCCCGCTCCCCTTTGCTCCAAGGTCCGGGAACGGAATCGCTTCTCCCCGCTACCTCCACCGGGCGGGGCGGGCGGGTGTCCCCGGGGAGGGCAGGGGGCGAGCGGCGGGACGGGACGGGACGGGGCGCGACGGGGAGGCGGCCTTTCGCGGTCGGAAACTCCTCCCGGGCCGTTGATTCCCAATGCGCCGTTTTTATTATTATTATGGATTCTGCGGGCGTTAGTTCCCTGCCTCTCAGTGCCTCCGGGGTGAAGGGAGAAGGGCTGCGGCGGGCAGCCTCCGCTTGTTGTTTGCCACGGGGACCGGGGGAAGAAAAAAAAAGAAAGAAAGAAAGAGAAAAGAGGCTGCGTCGCTTGGCAGTGGTGGGAGCGAGCGCAATTCCTCGCATAACTTTGTGCGAAGCCAGGATTGCAGAGCAGTCCGCGCCGCGCTCCTTCTCCCTTTTGGTTTCCGAAGGAGGTGACGCAGCCCGGGGCTGCGAACAGCGCTCGGGAGGGTCGGGGAGCCGTCCGCCGCTTTGGGGCCGCTTTTAATGCGTTTGACGTTGGGGGAGTATTTTCGATGACAACGCTTTGCTTTGCAATGAATTATTACAAGCGCGTCGGGCGGCGCGGAGCATCTATCTTGTAGATCCATGTGCGCTTTTCCAGTCTCCCCAGCCGGCCGGGTAGTTCGGCTGAACGGGAGAGGGGAAAAGCCGGTATCCGATGTACGATTTCCTCGGGGAGAAGCTGGGGAAGCTCTCCACCGAGTCTCGCCCCTCGCCGTCCGGGGGCTGCGGCACCCCAAGCATCGGGGATTGAATGGGGCAGAGCGGACCCCGCTCCGTGCCGGGTTCCGGCGCATCCCGAGGCGGCGACATCGCCCCGGCGGCGCTGCGGTGCCGGCTGCCCTCTGCAGGCGGCCGGGGCTGGGGTTCAGTCCCCGCTGTTGCCTGCCCAGGCAGCCCGTAGCCCTTTTCGCCTCCAAACTTTGCTTTTGCAAATTATGAAAGAGGAAACATCTTCTATTCCTTCCTAAGACTCGGAGCCGGCAACCTTCACCCACCTTTCCCTAGGGAGCGGTCCCCGGTAGGATCTGCAGTGAGCAAAGCCAGGGTTTGAAAAATGGGAAGCTAATAGAAGCAGATAGTAATCTATTCAGCCTGGAGAGGTGGTGGGGGTTCTCTCTGCAGCAGAGTCAGAGTACAGTCAGGAGTGGCTTCTCAGCAGTCTCTGCATGCTTCACAATTTCAGTAATACTCCTTGAAATGAAGCTGCTCCTGTGCTAAGGAAAATGACTTTGCTGAGTGTGCTTGTGTTCTGAAGTGACTGCCCACATCCTGTTTAACTACACGATGCTGGGACACAGAACCATAGAACCATGCAATCATTGAGGTTGGAAAAGGCTTCTGAGATCATCCAGTCCACCTGTCTACCTGCCACCATTATTGCTCACTAACCCATGTCCCAAAGTGCTGCATCTACTCTTTTCTTAAAGACTTCCAGGGACAGTGACTCCACCACCTCCCAGAGCAGCCTATTCCAGTGCCTCACCACTTTTTCTGAGAAGAATTCCTAATATTGAACCCGAATAAGAGTCCCATATGGCTAAATGTTGCTGATGCCTGGCTGTGAGCACACACTGCATGATGCATAGGTGGCCCTTAGAAAACCTCAGGAATATGCATAGGTTCTTCATGTCCTCTTTGAAGGCAGAGGACCTGCTGCCTGCAGCAAAGCTCAGTATATTTAACACAGCAAAGACACCTGGTGAAAGCACAATCCCGTGTGTGAGCATTCAGTCATGTACATCTGTGTGTGTATTTTCATATATACATCTTATGCATACATACATCGTGTATATGCATAAGAAATGTGTTTATGTGTATGTTTATCTTCCTGAAGGAATGTGATTGTTAGCTGTGCCTTTTATCTGGAGGAAGTGGTAACATGTTGCAAACCAAATTTGCATTGAGTTGAAGGAGTCCAATACTCCTACAGATTTACTTAAGGAGAATTAAAAGAGCCAGAATTATCCTACAGCTGGGTCAGGCCACAGTATGCTGCATGTGAGGGATAAGAGGAGTGCAAGGCTGAGCTTTTTCACCTTTCTAACTTCTTTACAAAGAAAGATGATTATTTTTGAAGTGTCAGCAGTGTCAGCAGGAGCCGGTTGTTACCATTGTGCCCTCCCTCCTCAGTTCCTTGGATGTGTGGGTGCTTGCAGAGGAGGGAATGGGAGGCATGACATTCTGCCCCCTCTGTTGCCTTATCTGCCCCTTAGTAGGAGGGGAGAGGAGGCCCTGGGGGTTGTGACACACCTTTAAGAACTGACAACACCATGTGGCAAAGTGCACTCCACGCCTGCATCTGGAGTGTGTTGTGATGCTGAAGGCCAACTCAAGGCATCCTACTGAGGAGCCAGTAAACAGGTCCTAGTAAGTGCCTACCTGCAGTGTGACTGAGTATGATTCACTGCTGGTATCTGATTTGTGTCTGAAATGTGCCCTTCCCATCCTCCAGGCAAGTGCACAAAAGAAGATCACAGAAAAACATGGACTGGTTTACTCTTAATGCCACTGGTCTGTCTGTTTCTGTATGCAGAGGGAACTGCTTTTGTACTTAAATTTCTTTATGAGGAAGACAGCTCTGGGAACTTGGAAAGCTGAGTCAAAATCAATGATTTTGTAGTAGTTAAAACAGACCCAATAGTCCCAATAGGTGCTGGAAGTGAAGTTTTAGTCTGGGAAATAGCTCTTTATTTCTAACCTTCTGTTTTCTCTAAATATTACTTCCGAGTATTCTCGGAGAAGGTTTATACTAAAGCCTGATGGAGCTTCAATGCAGTCATACATCTGGCCCCAACCTCAGCGCAGGCATAGAATTCAGAATCACAGAATCAGTATCCCAAGTTGGAAGAGGCCCGTAAGGATCATCAAGTCCAGACCTTTTGGTTCTCTTCTCCTCACCTGATCGTTGCTACCAGGGTTTATCTCCTCAGAGCTTTTCTCTTATCGTCTGCAATGCTGGCAAAACAAACCTTTGTCCAACCATAAAATCTGTTCAGCTGCAGAGTAGCCTTCCTATGGAAGCTTTGTGTGCAGCATGCTCGTAGCACACAGCAACTCCCTCCAATCCCTCAGCAGCCCCTGGGCAGCCCTTCCTGGTGGCTGATGCTGAGCTCTGTCTCTTTTCTGCACCACCAGGAAGCCTTGAGCCAGGAAGTGCTTGGGAAATCCTGCAGGGCTGCAGCCTAAAGGCCTTGTGTCTGAGAACATCATGTTTTCCTGTACGTTTTGCTGTGAATGCTGTATTCATAGCTTACTGTCTTCTATATGCTGCATTATGCTGTTGTTGTTTACAGGGCCATCTGGGAGCATGATTTATGCAGAAAGGGAACTCCACAGAAGCAGCATAGTGCTTTCCACAGACAGCAGCTGTTTGGGTGCTGTGACAATGCAGATAAATACACTGCATCTATTGTGCTCTTCCCATTGTTGACATTGTCAACAGTTCATTAGTGAGGCTTGCTCGCAGAGTCTGTCTGGCAGACAAAGGATGCTGCTCTGGGTTATCAGACTCTAGCAGTGCTGTGAGACTGAAATTGAGTTTGGAGCTTCTGGGGTTGGTTTTTTATTAGCTGAATTTCATGGTTCATGGGTAATGATGGAGATAAACGAAGCTTGCCGTGTTATAAAGCTGTGCACAAGTTGCCTTTTTGTGGTGGACCGAGGCAATATGTGTATGGGGGGATTTCGGAGGGGAAGAATGGAAATGAGGTTGTTTTCTGATGACAGGTCTCACCTGATAAGAAACCAGCACTGAAAGTGGCTGTAGGAGCTTGCATTTTTCATTAGGCATTGACTGCCTAATGACTGTTCACTTTTATCTTGTGCTTCTTTGACATCTCGTTTCTTATGGCTCATCAGGCGTCAAGGTGAGAGCTCTGTGGGGAAGGGCTATGCACTGAGATCTGTCACTGGGAGGTGCATTTTCCCCATCTCTAATAACTGCATGGAATGTCCAGCAGCTGGAGGCCTGTGCTGTTCAGCTTTAACTGAGGAGTGTGCCAGGGCTCTCAGATGGCCACAGCTACAGCTCTGGGTGATGTCACTGGGACAGTTTGAGCTGTACTCTGTGCCATCCGTGTTTTTACATCTGCTCTGTGTGGTCTGTCAAGGAAGCAGTAGCTTGTGCTAGAGCTAAGAGCATTCAGGGTTGTGAAAGTTCTCCGCCTTTTTGTGTCTAACAGATTGATTTCAGTATCTTCAAACTCCTAACATCCATCCTCCTGCATCCCTCCTTTCAGCTCCATTGTGTCTTTTTCTCTGCTACCAGAGTAATGCCACCAAGATGTACCATGCCAGTGATACTGTATTAACAGCACACCCTTTGTAACCGCTCTAGGGGCTGCAGTGGCTTGTCATATGCATGAGGTGGATGGATTTTCTTGTGTGGGAAGGAACAAATGCATCTTCCCCAAGTGAGGAGTGCAGTAGAATTAAGGAAGAGGCATCAGCAAGGAGCTACAAGTTCTGCCTGACAAAACAACAGCCACAGCTCTGGGATCTTATTCCACGTGATGGGAATCAGATGCCCTAGAAGACAGTATAAATCACCCACAGAGAAAAGAAAAGTGGTATCCTGGTCTCTTGTAATTGGAGCTCCGGTATCCCTCATTGCCTCTAATTATCTGCCCTTCTCTGGATCTTATCACATCTCTGGACTGAATGGATTCCTGTGGTGTAATTTCTGCAGGATAACTGAAGAAATTTTGTGTGAAGCAATCTTTCCTATCTTTTCTGGTGGATTTTTATTTTTTTGGCCTCTGAATAACCCCTTGTCCTTCTAGAAGCATTTATATAACCAGAAGTCGACTGAACATGGCTCTTGGTAGCTTGCTCTGACCCTCCTTTGAATGGAGAACTGGACCAGCTGATGGCCTGAAATCCCTTCCATTGTATATCATTTTGTGATAGCATATACGTTCTCATGGCTGGGACCTTCCTGCTCTGTCCTCATCCTGGAACATGGCTCTGTTTGCATATACATGAGTGTATGAACATATCTGAGGGAAAGAAGAAGTAATGAGGGTAAAAGGTAAAAAAGATTAAGCACTGTTGTATTAATGAATACTGCAAGTGGGGAAAAGAGGTATATCTCATGTTAAAGCCATACAGTCTGGTCAGGAGAGAGACCAGAGTAGCAGTCATCTGTTCAAGACACCAGGTGATCTTAGAGGTCTTTTCCAACCTTATAATGATTCTATGTTTCTGTGATTCTATAACTAATTTCGAGAAAGCCAGAGATCTCTTGGATATTCTTTGTTCTTCTGACCAAAAGTCTCAAGGGGAGTCCTTCAGACTGGAGAAAAAGGCTTTGCCCACAGTTTGAGGTCATGCACCCATAGCAGCTTGTACATAACAACACCTCTCCAGAAAAAAACAGATGATTTTGAGTCATCACCAAGCAGTGATTTATGAGACATACTTGATTTAAGAATGGATTCATTCTTCCTTGGAAGGCCCTAAAGGACTCCTGAGACGAGTTGCTCATCGAGGGCATCAGCCATCAGGCCTACATCACAGTCTCATTACAAGCTGTGTGGTGTGTTAGAAGTGGTTGTCAGCATGTCATTAGCTGCAGACTTGGTGGCTCATAGGGCAGCAGTAGGATAGGCTGTCAAGGCTGGATGCTGACATCACTAACTGGCTCCCAGGTCATGCTCCTCATCTGCTGAGCTCGTTTCCTGCTTCTCAGCTCTGGGCCTCTCTCCCACACCATGATGGAGCATGCCAGGGACACAGCTGCTTGCCTGATCTGCAAGGCTCCTGCAGCTGCTCTGGCACCAGGGTCCCAGAGCAGGAAAGATGCTGCAGGCCCATGCTG
The DNA here is from genome assembly GCF_054131305.1 of Coturnix japonica. Classification (NCBI taxonomy): domain Eukaryota; kingdom Metazoa; phylum Chordata; class Aves; order Galliformes; family Phasianidae; genus Coturnix; species Coturnix japonica. Next base: position 75,634,416 of record NC_140664.1, read on the forward strand.
CTGTTTGTGCTGTGTTTTTCCACAGCTGTGTTGCTATGTGTGAAGTTACTACGTCTGCATGGTCTCAAATTGTGGGCAAATCCTGTTCATCCTGTCCTAAGGACTCTGCTCAGGGCTCTTGGTCAGGAATGGGGCAGAGAAGTTGTCAAAGGGAGCGTCTCCTCCCCTCACATTAGGTCGCTGGTTGCAGGAGCTTTGTACACAGCAGAACACTGCTGAAACAAATATCCCAGGTATGGGCAAGTGCCACTCTTGGTCACACGATGTGCCTGTGTTGTCCCTCCCTTGACCCAGCATATGGGCTCCCTTGTGTGCAGGGTGAAAAAAAAATCCTAGGGATTTCTCATATTTGGCAGACAGCTTTGTAGTAAAATAAATAAAGAAAATACAGCCAGCGTGGCTCCTGTTTACCTCAAGCCCTATAAACACAGGTGTTTATAGTATTTAAATCACTTGAAATGATAGTTAATTGTCTAAGCACAGTATGGGTAACAAGACAGAGAGCAAAGTTTTCCTGGGAGGAGTTTGCACATGTTTTCAATTAGCAGTCAGGCAGCAGCCAGGGCAGAGGGAAAGGCATGAGAACAGCATTTCATCATGACCTCACTGAGAGATTTCCCAGCTTTGAGCATAGCTCCGTGGCATACTGAACAAGTGGAAGAAAGCACAACTGGTTCCAGGCTACTGACTGCTTTATTAGCGTCTTCTCTTTTATTTTAGGCTGAACTGCCTGAAGAAAGGCACTCAGAAAGATGGAAATATAGGCACAAACTTCTGCTCTGTAGGCAGAGACAGAAACAGAGGCTTCAGGATGCTCTGTGGCTGCCATACAGGTCATGGAATCACAGAATATCCTGAGTTGGAAAAGATCCATAAGGATCAGCGAGTCCAACTCTTGGCTCCACAAAGCACCACCTAACATTCAAACCATATGTCTTAGAGCATTGTCCTAATGCTCCTTGAACTCCAGCAGTTTACTTCCATGGGGAGGCTGTTCCAGGGCCTGACCCTCCCCTGATGGAGCCCCATGCCATTCCCTTGAGTTCTGTCACTGTCAGCAGAGAGCAGAGATCAGCCCTGCCCATCCACTCCTCTCACGAGGGGTTGTAGACTGCCGTATCTGGCCAGTGTATGAACAGCAAACCCAGAGCACTCACCTTAGGACACTGTGGCACATTTGTGTTGGGGCTTGTGACAGCAAGCAGTAAGGAGGGCTGGAAAGAAGCGAGGAGAGGAACTGGGCTCCACTCCTCCCAGTGCTTGTGCATGCAGCATCTGGCTGAGGGCAGTGCAGATACTGGGCTGTAAGCAGTTCCTTGTGTTGTGGGATCACAGCCCACAGTGAGTTGAAAATCTCTGGCACATCTGCTAACTCTTAAAAACAGAGCCTTTTAGACTGGCGATAAATGAGAGCCTTACAATCTCTGCAGCTCTTGCAGAAGAAATTACAGGGCTCAGCATATATATAGGCAGTCAAGTGGTTTCAGTATGTTTGGGCTGCCACAGAGGAAGGCTGTTCCCCAGCAAGCTCAGTTCCCTGCAGCTGACCACATTGGGTCAGCAGCTTTGCACCCCAGAGCTGCACATCCACAGCCATTCAGAACATATACAGGCATCTGTCCCTGCAGATGTATCATCTACTCTCCCTCCTACGCTGTCCGCCTTTTGGTTTTGATGTTAGTAAAAGCTTCAATAGGAAACAGTGGTTGCTGTGTTGGATGTTAGAACATTCCATACCAGTTTCCCAGTGGGTTTGTGTGCCGGGTGCCTCTCCAGCAGCCCGAGTGAGAAGTATGTGGGGCTGGATTTCCTAGTGAAGGCAGAGAGCTGTGAAGCCCTCCCCTGGGGTGAGCTGTGGAGGTGCTGCGGGCTGTGGGCCAGCCTGGCTTCTCTTGCTGGATCTTAGCAAGGCTGAGCAGAGCTGCAGATGCCTCTCTTTATTACTGATGAGAGAAAATCCCAACTGCTTGGCTGCTTTTCCTCGGAGTACACAGCACCAACTGTTGTTGGTGGGGTGGATATTTTTCCTTTCCATCTGATGTGGGACGGGCTCACATTTGCAGATGGGGCAACATGGAGCCGCCCAGGCCTGCACGCACCCAGCAGTTAGGAAGATGAAATGTGCTGATCTGCAGGTCCGGGCTGAGGCATCGAGTACAACCCAGCAAACACACAGTCTGTGGACCCATGCAGATGAGTTAATTTGTGTTTACAGCCTTTCAGAGAGTCTCCATGCAAAGCTACTTGGCTGTGGTGTACACCAGCCGGATCAGGATACACCGCTGCTGTGCTTCTAGGCCTGTCTTACTCTCAGAGCAGAGAGCACGCTGTGGTGGCAGTGAAGCTGACATAAAGGAAAAAATGCAAAATGAGGGATGTCGAGCAATAGAAAGACTTATTATTTTGTGTGACAACCATCAAGTAAGCCTGGCTGCTCCGGAGACAATTTTGTTTTATTCGGAGCTGTAATTTGAGGAGAGCTGGCAGCTCCAAAGTCATGCTTTTGTCTGGAAGATTTGTATGTGGTCACATCACACCGGTAACACAACATGGGCTGATGCAGGCAGAAACAGCCTTTGAACGTTGGCCCCAGACTGTGTGGGTTTGACAGCTCTTTTTGTACCTTCATCTTTTAAATTGGAATGGTTGCGCACATGGGAGACTGCACTTAGACAAGTTTAGCACTTACAATTTTAGTACATTGAGGTGACTTCTCACAGACTGCTTTGCAGATGCCTACTTTTGGCTTGGTTTTCTCTTTTTTTCCCATTCTTCTTCACAAAATTCCATGTCAGTCTTTTCTGTAGTTCTGTGATAATTCTCTAATTAAAAAAAAACACCCAAAAATCCAAGCAGTGGTTTTGCACTTGAAGAACATGGTGCTGAGAAATCTTCTGTGGACTTATCATTGGGATTCACATTCAGAGAAATACATGTCTGCTCTCGAGGCCTTTTGTTTAGTTTGTGTTTTGTCTTTTCCTCTGATCTGTGGGTTGTGTTTTTTGGCTTTCTTAGGTTTTCTTCTGCTTTTTATTGACAGAAAAGGGATGAATCATAGTTCTGGGAAGCAGAAAACAGCATTTTGATTATCGTTGCTGGCAATGCTGTGTAGCAAAACTGGGTAAGGGTGTAGGTGGTTCTACTTCTGCTTGTCTTGCAAGCCCCTAAATGTGATTGTAAACAGCTGAACTTGTGTTGGGCCTGAGACTGTGTAACTACATCCGCCTTTGTTTGGGTACACATTTTATCATCAGTGTGGGTTAGAGTCTTATTTCTGGAAGGCGTAATATTTGAGTTCTTTCTACATCTTCTTGAACTGCTGCTTCTGGCTGCTGAAGTGTGTGTACATGTGAAAATCTGTATGAAGCCTATGCCCATGATCTGTTTACTTTGTTTCTAGGGCTCATCACAATAAAAGAAGCCCATGATATAGAAGCCAGACTTAATGAAGTGGAAAAGCTTCTGAAGACTATAATAAATATGCCATGGAAGGTGAGTTAGCCAAGTTCCACACTTAGCCCAGCTTGACTCCTCCTTGATGATGACACACACTTGCATGCAGATTAGAAAGTGATGGTCTGTGCCAAAACGTAAAAGAAGCAACAATCCACTGTATATCTTGGAGAAGTGCTGAGTGCCAGAACCATGTAACGATGTCTCCAGGCAGATACTTGTAATAAGCCTTTCTGTTGTACTAGGAAAGGGCGGAAAGGGAGAGGAGAAACAAAACAAAGTGTTGGCAATAAAAGTGAATGTCTCTTTCTTTTTCTCTATTTAAGTATTCAAGATCCGAAGTAGTCCTCACATTCTTTGAGAGATCTCCTTTGGACCAAGTTCTGAAGAATGACAATGTCCATAAAATTCAGCCAAGCTTTCAAAGTCCAGTTAAAATATCAGGTAAGAGTTGTTTGCTTCCAGCAGTCGTCTCGAGAATTAAAGAATGAAAATTATACTTTATTTGCTGTTTTCTTTGTTCTTTCTCCAAGCAGCCAGCAAAAGCAGCAGTGAGAATATTAAATAGGATTAAGGAAGGAGAAACACTGCACCTTGAACACAGTGTGTGCAATTCTCTCTACCTCAGACAGGAAATAAATCTTAAAACGCACAAATAAAGGATAGGGATTAAAGTCATTAAGCAGCTTCTCCAAGAAAAAGGTCAAAGAACTACACTGCAACTTTGAAAAGAGATAACAGTAGGATTATGATGGAAGCCTACAAAACTGTGAGTGGGAGGAGGTTTGATTATCCTGTACTTTTCACCAAACAAGAACATCAGTTATCCAGTAAAGCTGGCAGATAATAGGCTCTAAACAAACAAAATAAAGGTTAAATATTCTGCTCTTTCCATCCTGAGCTTGGCTAGGGAGTGAAATCATTGTCATAGGATATCATGGAACTGAAAGTATAAATAACTCCAAAGGAATTAAGCAAATGGAGGAAGAGTACGTTGAGAACTTTCACAGATGGACACAACAGTGAGTTTTTAATCCACAGTCTGCTGGAAGATAAACTGGAGAGCAGTTTCATTCTATGCTTGCCCATCCTTTCAGCCCACCCCCACAGGATCTGCTACTGTCTGTTGTTAAAAGGTGTACAGACATTTGGTGTGTATGGATTTGTATTTCTCTGTTGAAAAGTTTCCTGTGAGCTTAGTGGGGGATGTAGATTTCTCCTTAGGAGCTTGCAGTCTGTAAGCTATCCAGTGAGGTGGCAGTTTTAGTATCGCCAAAAGGGCTTATTTTGTTGAGTGAAATAAGAGTAAAATACTGCATAGTCCTCTGAGGTGCATAAGATCTTTAGTATGAAATGCATCAACTTTCATAGGTACTAACAGTACTTTGATTAATGACTAGGCAGCGTGTCAAACATGCTAAAGTTGTAGACAGTGCGTGTCTTAAGGATTGATCTCATAAACAGGGCAGACTTCTATTTTTGTTTCTGGTCCTGAGCTCTAGTACTAAGCAAAATTAGTCATGGATTAAATATTCTTTTAGTTAAATGGTAAATCACTTAGGAGCCCACCAATAACTGTTTTGAGATGTACCGCCTAACACAGTGCCTAAGCAAAAAATGTGGTTTTGCCAGCCAGTCTGGTGCCTTCTCATAGATCCCCTGAGCACAGGCTGCAGTGCAGCACAGAATGGTGTTTGTCTGGCAGAGCCCTAGGGGCCATACTGCAAAGGGGATGGTGCAGGTCTGGCTCCTTGAGCCCAAGAAGTGGGAGCCAACAAGTGTGTTTAATGTTCTAGTTGTGAGTAGGGAGCTTTGGATAACGTCTTGAGCTGATGTAGAAATCGAAGGTGAAATTTTTTGTGTGTGTGTTTCCTGACATTAGTCATCCTCCAAAGGTTGGATGTGGTTTACATGCTTTGCTTCTGAGCACCCAGAAATGTTTTCAGTACTGAATCCTGAGAGCATATTCACTGGTTTCTGTCCGAAATATGTTGCTGCCTTGAGAGAGCAAGGGCTGCAAAGTGAGTCCTTGCACCTGCTTGTTATGAAATGAAGGATCCAACAGTACATAGGTGACTCTGAAAGTAGTGTCTCCTACTTAATTCAGCGGAAATTACAACAGATACAGAGCACAATAGCTCTGCATTTTCATCAGCAGTGAACAAGAGCCTGCATGCTGCACTTGTAAACGTCTGCAAAAGTGACCCAGTGTCACCGCTGCTGAAATGTACCACCCACCACCACACTGTGCTCACGTCCCCTGGTTGGTCTCCAGAAACATTCATCCCGCATCGATGGATGTCAGTGTGTGGTGGATACAACAGAGAGAAGAGGATCAGGAGGAATCTAAATTCACAGTGAGGGTGTCTGACTGAAAGGCAGGGGCTAGCAGTAAAGGGAAGCCTCCTGCCAGCCTGCGTGTAGAAGAGCTGGGGAAACCATGTTAGTAGATCAATAACATGTTTTGTTTTAAAGTGAACTGAATTGATTTTAGTAGCCGAATCATACCTGCTTAATTGGAGGGAGAGCGGAGTAAGACCTACGCAGCTACTTAGAAGCACCATGTGGTGGTCTGTTTCATCATTTAACTGCTTGCTGAAAACACATTTGTAGAACGTGAGGTGGAAGTCTGATGATAAAATGACGCTTGCCTCACTGAGTATTGCACACTGGGAATGGTTTTGGAGACTGTCAGTGTTGTCAGTAGATGGCAGTAAATGCTAACAAAGCAGTTTGCACTGCAATAAAATACTGTAACTTTAAGTCATGACAAGGACAGTAGGAAAGACTGTGGTTTTCTTGTTGGTCATACTGCAACTTTCTGCATGGCTTACAGGCTCAAAAAAGCAGACACACAAATTGTGTGTTCTGTGAAAAAACAAACTGCCCATCGCATGGTTCTGTACGGAGTGATGAGTGATGGGGAGGAGAGGAAGCACCTCCTCATTGATGAATGTTGAATTTGAATTTATGGTATAAATTGTATTCTGCAGCACAATGCTGGCTCAATATGAGTCATGGCTGTTATATATATATGTATATATCTTGCTTAACTTGTGCAAGCCTTGGAAATCTGTCCAGGAAAAACTCAATTATGAGAAATGGTAGAACACAACTATACAGATGGGCTCCCATCCTGCTAAAAGTGATGCTTATTTTGCCACTGGCATTAATGGGACTGAAACCAGGCCTTGCTTTAAATGCTCAGTATCAGGAATTGATGATGTGAATAAGATTGCCTAAGCACTGGCAATCTGTAGGTGTATGAAGCTGTGAAACAAATTTCTTTCCTGTACAGCTGTTCAGTGTTACATGCACATCCCTTTTCACAATCTTATCAACTGTGTCTAATGTGCAGTTATTTCCATCTTTCTGTTTATTGGACTCTCACCTTGTTTTTCTTTCTTTTTATGACAGAAATCATGCGATCAAATGGATTTTGTTTAGCAAACACTGAAACGATAGTCATCGATCACAGTATAACCAATGGAAAAGAGAAGCACCTGGATGTGGATTCAGCAGAACACTTGTAAGTGTGGTTCATCCATGAATAATGCTGTCAGGCTTCAGATCAGCAGTCACTTTTTGGCTGTTTTTTATTTCCATAGAAAGATGCTGCTCTCTGTGTATTTCATAGAATCATAGAATACCCAGGTTGGAAAAGACCTTGAAGATCATGAAGTCCAACTGCAGCCTAACCAGTACCCTAACTCTAAAAACCCTCCACTAAATCAATACCCTAAGTACCACATCCAAATGGCTCTTAAACACATCCAGGGATGGCGATTCAACCACCTCCCTGGGGAGCCTATTCCAGTACCTAACTACCCTTTCTGTAAAGAAGTTCTTCCTTCATTAAGGAGAAAGGATGTTAGATTAGCCTTATTTGTAAATTCTGCCTGCTAATGCATGTAGGTATTTTGGGATCAGAAACCAGTAACCAGAAAACCTTTCATTTAGGACTTAAGTCAGTGCTGTATTGACAGATGGGTACTGATGAAAGTCAGCTCCTGTTGATTTATGTTGTGGAAAGTGATCGATGTTTCAGTGAGTTTCAAATAATGAAGCATTTAAATATTTTTAATGAGAAACATTGTCATGTATTTTCATTAGAGTCATCAAAATGATGGAAACAGAGCACTAAAAGCACTAAAGGCCTATGGAGGCTTTAGCTTAGAGTTCATCTCGCCATGTTTGAAATGTGATCATTGTCAGTCTGCAGTAGGGTTTAGAGCTTGACAAGATTTTGTCAGAGTCTGGAATGTATCTGGCTCCATTGTAATTTCTCTAAGTCTTTCTATTAATTTTTATAAGAAGGAGTGTTTAACACTTACTGATTTGAAAATAGAACTTACTTACAGCATTTGAATTCATAAGCTTATATTAATAAGGCCGAAATGATGCACTGGACATAATTCAATGAAGCTAAAGCCTGGACATTAAAGTTGATAGTTCATAGTAGATCATGTTTTAGTATCGAGAGTGATAAATGATCTCCCTGGTCTAATGGGAAGTGTCCCGCCTACAGCAGGGGGTTGGATCTAGATGATCTTAAAGGTCCCTTCCAACCCAAACCACTCTATGATTCTATGAAATCATTAGAGCAGGTTACCAAAGAAGGCCTTTTCCTGCCTCATTTTTATTATTTCAAAAGGTTTTGATTGAAAAGAATGCTTTGACCCAAGGGAAACTGACTGGTCTGGAATCCAAAAATTCTGTCACCTAGTTGTCATCCCAGTGTTTGTCCTATATAGAAAACCAGAAAATACTAAGACAGGAAAATCCTAATATGATAAAAACTGAGTGGTAGGTGTGGTTTCCCAGAAACCATGGTGGGAGAAATGAATCCAAACTAACAGATTAGCTTTGTGCATCTGTATGTTAACTCCCCTGAAGGAAGTTAAATTTTATGTCTGTCCTAAATTGGGAATTTTTCCTTTAAGTAAAAATCCTAATGGATTTTGGTTGCTGACATACTTGTATCAGACATTTTGCAAAGCATACTTATCTTTCAGATAGAAGCACCCAGTAGCATTCATCTGCCAAGGCCTTGCTGCACTGGTCAGCTGTTGGATTGCTTGCTGGGTTAGCCACTGAGTGGCCCATCTCCTGAAAAACCTGAAACTTCTGGCCAAAGAAACTCTCGTGTCTTTGCAAATTGGAGTTGCTTACTTTGTTGTTGCTTTTTGCTTCCTTCATTTTCTCTAATTTTAGTTGGCAGAATACCATGCTGTTGCAAAATGTGGCGGACCCAGTTTGCTCAGCCTCCTTGTGGCGAAAGCAGGTCTTATTTATATGTTCCTTTCAGTACTCTGCAGTGCTTCTCAAAGCAGAGGCGGTAAATAAATGCATCCAAACTCTGGTTTTGTTACATAGAAGTTCCTTCCTCTGCCGGGGCTGTTTGCACTTCTGTCTTTCCAGCCAGCAGTGGGCAGCAGAGGCTTTGGAACTGGACATGCTGCCTTTTTGGCAAACTTGTTCTGGTAACAGGTGTGTATTTTCAGGACAGTGCTGGTGCTGGTGCAAGCATCTTGTTATCCACAGGAGAAACTTCCATGTGTGGCAGTGCAAAAGCAGCATGGAGCTGGTTACGTTAGGTGCAGAAGGTTTCCAGGAAAACAAAGTCCTATGCTTGACAAGAAAAGGAAACTCTACTCCTATGCTTTTTATTCTTAAATGGAAGGAATAAGGAGTTCTGTTCAGGTAGTGCTTGCACACAACGTATTGAGAGTTCTGTAAACTTTATTTTGGGGAAAGACCTGTTGGTAGCTTGATGTGTTACACAGCTGCTAGTTGTAACACTGATTTACTGGGTTTGGTTTCTTCCAAGCACTGCAGAGCACTGCTTTGCAGACTCCCGTGCCTGCACTTTATTTCCAGCAGCAAGGAATGCTTTCTGCCTTCCCACAGCGTGTGAATGCTTTGTACCTTACATTCTGCTTGCAGTGCCTTATCAGAGAGACTGAAGTACCACAAAATATGTGGCCTTCCAGGTGCAATAGTCTGATTTTCTGTAATTGGCAAGAGAAAGAAAGCTGAGTCCAAATAGCTTTCTTGCTTCCTTTTCTGGCGTTGTCGTTCTGTCTGCTCCACTGGTGTTTCATAACCTGTTGTTTCTGGGCCTCTAGTGGTCTGAAAGGCAGCACAGCATCAGCTGGGAGGTAATTGCCAGAAACTAAGTCAAATCCCTTCTGCACATGTTCCCACGCGTGCAGGCAAGCAAACAACTTGAAGGGAGCAGGAGAATGAAGACAATAAACATTTGAAGCTCAGCTGACAATGAGTTTTTCCATGGTTGTAAGTAAAGATCATAGCAACAGCGCTGCAGGAGAAAAGACATGAGTTTCTCTTCAAAAAGTTGTGGTCCTCATAGTTTAGGATTGAGAAGGACCAGGCAGGAGTGGGGAAAAGAGACAGAGCCATCTGTGTCCTTCTGTTCTAGGATGTAGGCACTCTGCTATCCAATAAGCTGTGATGCTTTCCAAGAAAATGAGTTTTGAGAAGGGTGGGAGTGGGAGGTTAAGTTACCTGCTTCATTATCCTACTGGTCTTTTTTGATCATCTGAAGTACTTGATTCTTAGGGCTCTCTCAGATGAAGTTAGAAGGATGTCTGCGCTTGCGTTATTTAACTCCAGGAGTCCAACTGCCATAGGGAGGGCAGCAAGACTCTGTAGGAGGGATGTTGTAGTCACTGTTTCCTATTTGTCTCAAACATTTGGCTTTATACAAAAACAAATGCAGGGGGGAGACTCTCGCCCTTTCACTTCATAGGTACAAGTTCAATCTGCATACAAAGGCAGTTTCCGTTCCACGCTTGTGTGGGAACAGAGGCATTTCGTGTCACTGCCAAATGTCATGAGAACAAAATGGAAGAATGTGGACCTCAGCTTCGTGACTCACTTTTCCAGAGCTCACTTGCTGCTTCCTTCCTTAACACTAGTAGATTTGAAAGTCAGGGAGGACAAGATGACTTGTGTGCACGCACCATAGTTCTCACTGTGCTACGGTTGATTCATAAACATGGCTGTGTCGAGGAGAAGGTGAATGGGATCTGTTCTGAGTAGTTTCTGTGCAGTTTTTCTAGATTTGGAAAGCTCTAATTTCAGAGATACCCAGCACTGCTTAATAGAGGCTGTGTCCCGGGAAATTATTCATTTGTTAGCAGGAGAAAAGTCCTCGGAGCTGAAAATGAATTTATCATGCTTTTGATCCAGGTCAATTTCAACTGAATGTAGTAGCTAGATGTCATAAGATGTAAAGTTCAGGTATTGGAATGACAAGTGCCGTGAAGAGTCAGTGTCATACTTGAGAGAAGTCATAAAAAGGCCCTTTCAGTGCAGACTGCCATCTAAAGAGATTGAGAATTTGCTCTCCTACCATGCTGTGTATTTGCGTTTTGGCACAGTTGCAAAAGGGAATAACTGTCTTGTTTAACTGAAAGCAAACTCCTTTACCCATTCATCTCCACAGGGTACAATGAAGGTTTTCTGTTTATTTAAGGACATGCAGGGCAATGTTTTTCACTCATCTCTTAACCCTCTTGAGAGAGTGCTGAATTTGGTTTACGTAAATGACAGGAGATGTAATTTCTGATCTCAGCATTAGGAGAATGATGTGTAGGCTGATGTCACAGAAACTGTAATTTTATTGTTCACAGTTGATCTTCATGGACTTTGCTTGAGAACTTCTTGTATATGTTTTAATTTCAAGCTGCCAGGAGAGGGAGTGAGACGCTGATGATTGCAAAAGAAAAGAATTGGGACTGTAGATCTTTGCATTGCCAACTGAAATAGGAGGAAGGCTGACTTTTTATGTATTCTGATAATGGTAGGACAAGGGGGAATGGTTTTAAGGGGGACTGGCTTTACACTAAAAGAGAGGAGATCAGATGTTAACAGGAAATTCTTGACTCAGAGAATGGTGAGGCAGTGGCACAGCTGCCCAGAGAAGTTGTGGATGCCTCATCCCTGGAGTTGTTCGAGACCGCATTGGATAGGGCCCTGGGCAGCCTGAGCTGGTGGGTGGCAGCTCTGGCCTTGAAACTAGACAGTCTTTAAGATCCTTCCAATCTAAACCATTCTATGATTCTATGACTTAATGCCTTTTTTGTTTGTTTGTTTTGTTTTAATTTCTCCTTAGGTTTGAGAGTGTGAGTGACTTTACCTCAGAACTAGAAGACAGTGATGACCCAACAGCTTATGTCACCAATTTGACATACTACCACCTGGTCCCATTTGAGACTGATATTCTGGACTGAGACTGTTCAATGCTAGTCAGCCAGCATCCAGCCAACCTCTTCATCCATAAGCTCTGCTGTCTCAGTGCATCTCAGTGAATAAGGCTGTGCAGGCAAGACCAACAGCTGAGAAGCTGCAGCAAGTACACCACAAAGCTGGCTTTGTACTCTGGCCTTTTGTTGTGTCTTTCAGAGATGTCTTGTAAGGAGGTAACTGCTTCACTGTGAACAACAAACTCATTTTCCATGAAAGCAAGGCAGCAGAGGCCTCCTGGGACTTGAGGAAATCTCTGCAGTGTCTGTGGTAACTGCAGCTGTGATACAGCCACTAGAACTCGTGCTGTGGTCTGCTGTCATGCTCCTTGGCTTGCAGTGCAAGTTGAAACTTCCTCTTTTAGGATACCACCAGAAACTTCCCCTGATGTCCTGCCCACACTCTTTACGCTGTGTAAGCGAGAAAGCGAGAAAACCAGCTGAATTTTGTCGGTTCCCTCTGCAGTTGCTTAATGGATGCCTTGCAGGTCACTTTTTACTCAGCTGTCGGATGACTGGTGCCTTACAGGAGATGTCAGAAACACCATTGAGTGCCTCCAGGATACAGAACATGAGCTGACTGCTTTACTTCTTTTGATCATGGGTTTTTATATAACCACCAATGGGATGACTACTCTTTCCCTCTTTCCACAAGTACTAAAGCAGACAGCAGCTGGCATTGCAATGGACTACACACTATGATTAGGTACCTGAATGATGTCAGAGATCTGGAAAGCTGATGGGAAAGCTGAGCTGCCCTGCTAAGGGCGGTCAAGGCTACGACAGGCACTTGGATATGAATTTTGTCACGTGGACCAGAAAATGTGAATGGTGCTTACAGTTGTTTACATCAGAGAGATAGTTCCCTATGCATGTTTCTCCCCAGAGGATGGGGAGGAAGCCAATGAGATTTATTTCGTGTTTGGACTGAAAAAGAACAATAAGCTACAGCGTGCCTACAATGGTAGGAAAAACACCCACTCCCAGGCCAGCCTGACTCAAAGAGTCTTACTGGCTTTCTGAGATACACCTGCTGGGCTGGGTGCAGGCTTTGTTGTCATGTGAATGCATTGGTGACGGTGGGAGCACGAGCAGGATTGGAACCTGCAGCCTCTTGACTACTGAGTAGTGCAAGGTTAAAATCTCCTTGGGGTCTCTCTCTTGCGGAGTGCTATGAACTCCCAGCTCTCACGGTGAGAGCTCAGCACTCAGTGTCGTGGCCTGTCGTTGAGTTTTTTGTGATCTAATTGCAGACACAAAATTGAAGGGATTGAAACGTGAAAGAGGACATTCTGAACGTATTTCCTTGCAGTGGGGCTTACGTTGTCCTGAAGAAGTTGGTACAACTCCCTTCCTTTGCAGACTTCTCATTTCTATCTGTAGAATAACAGTCAAACAGCATTTGCTAATGTAAATAATAAATTATTTAGAATCCTAATTCTTTTACACAGTATGTTTTTAAAATATATTTTAAATGAAATAAAATATAACTCACCTTCAGTACGCTTTTTTGCAGCTTAAGATGGTGGCTTCTTTCTTTTTCTTTTTCCATCTTTCCATTTTTCAGTGCCTGGTCCTACTGTCAACACACTGTGTTGCTTTAGGTGAATCTACTTGGTCTGCTTATTTCTTTCCTAGAGTTTATGTTTTCTAGAGCACCAAAGAGTCGTTTTTTGTCGTGCTGTTGTCCCCTGGTTCGTTTGAATGTTCTTAAGAACTTTTAACCCCATTATAACTACTTACCTTTTTCAAAGCACTTTAAGATCTATCGTTTAAAAACAAAAGAGAAACACTGCTGTTTTTTGAATGGTAAAACCACATTTCTCCTTTAAAACAGTTGCATGCATATTGAAATCTGCATGGAAGGAGGAGTGTAATGCGAAGGAACTCACCTACAAACAGAAGTTGCACCATTTCACTTGGATTTTGCAAAAGTCATTTTTATCAAGTAGTTTCAAGTGGTGTTGCTGTGTAATTTATTTCACTTCACTAAAATCCATTTATCTGATAAATCAAAAGAATGTAAATGACTCTCTATATTGCTTTGTGCACAGAATCAATTTAAAATTACCTTTGGTTAAGTCGCTGCAACTTTCTCCTCTGGACCAGGTCTCTACAACTGGGAGAAGTTCAGAGTATGAATTATGCATGTGGTAGGTTCATACATTCAAAACAGATCTGTGGTGAAGCAGTCTTTGAGGAATAAAAAGAAGCTTGCCTTTTACAATTCAAGATACAGATTATGTGTGCACAAGGTTTTGGTAAATGATTACTAAGACAGTACTTAGAATCGTAGAAGAGTTGATCCTACTGGAAGGGACCCACAAGGAACCCAACATTCAAACCCTATAAGAGCGCTGTCCAAACACTTCTTGAACTCTGGCACTTGGGGCCATGCCCACTGCACTGGACAGTCTGTTCTGTGCCCGCCACCCTCTGGTGAAGAACCATTTCCTAGCCCTCTGCCTGACCTGGTCCTGAAGTAACCTTATGCTGTTCCCTCAGGTCCTGTCACTGTCACCAGCGAGCAGAGATCGGCACCTCTATATGAGTGAAACAGTAGAAAGCTAGAAATTTAAGTTTCCAGTGGAGCCTTCGTATGTATGTTATGGTACAGTCTTCAGAATTGTCTGCATTTCTGCAGGGTTCTGTTTGGACCAGCTGATATCCAGTAATGTTCCTCCACAGTGCAGGAGGGAGCAACATCACCACTGGGAAGACACACCTTCTCCTGTGTCCTGACAGCTCTTCGTATGGTGCTTGGGCCACTCCTATCATCTTCCCAGGTAATGTCCTCAGTGCTACACAAAAGTGAGAGGAGACCTTGGCCTGTGGGAACTGCGTCAGCTAAGCCATCAAGCATTCAGAAGCTAATAAAAGATGGCAAAGTAGAGTCCCAAATGCTCACTCTGTGGATTAAACATTTTTCTTCTGTTGGAACGACTCTCTTCCAGGTCACAAAACATCCTTGCATGTGTTTGTTGGGCATCAGGGGAGAGTTTACGTGCATTTTTCCCTTTTGCGGAACCCTTTTGGGGAATTTTCAAGCGGTGAAACAATTCCTCACAGAACAGAAATTGTCTCAAAGGAGTGAATACCTTAAAACAAGCCCCCAAAACATTTCTTGGCTTCTTCCTCTTCTTCCACCCTTGTGGTTGGCTTAGTCTTTGGCTAGGAGTGCTGGGAATACAAGCTGCTCCCCAGGCAAGGGCAGGGAGGACATAGAGCACAGGCAGGTGTTCTCCATTCTTGATTCATGGTAGTCGTATGGGAATTGGTAATTTCCATAGTCCAGTCCTCCTGAAAAGGAGTAAAATGATAGGGTTTGCATGGCTTGTGGTCATCATTAATACATAGAGATAATGTATGTTTGTTTGCCAGTTCATGTATTTGTAAACAAGCCTCTAGATGTACTAAAAGTGCAAAAAGACAAAAGCTGTTGGTGAAGTACAACTTGTGTTGTAGTGCTTAGTAAGTGGAAAGAAACTTATCACAAAATTGGTTGCCTATCATAGAAATATAGAATGTCTTGGGTTGGAAGGGACTTTAAAGATCATCTGGTTCCAACCCCCAACTATGGGCAGGGCTGCCACCCACCAGCTCAGCTGCCCAGGGCCCCATCCAATTTGGCCTTGAGCAGCTGCAGGGATGGGGCACCACAGCTTCTCTGGGCAGCTGTGTCACTGCTTCAACACCTTCTGAGTAACAAATTTCTTACTAACTTCTCACCTAAATCTCCCCTCTTTTAGTTTAAAGCCATTCCCCTGTCCTACCACTACCAGAATGTGTAAAACGGCAAATTTTGTACCTGGGGAAAGACCTCATAGCTGAAGTGTAAGGATCTGTTTGCTGCTGGTGCCTAGATAACAGCCTGCAGAAACATTCCTTGCAGTCCTTTGCTTAAGTGCTTAATGTCTGCTATGTGTAACTGTTTATCCTTTTCATTATTTGGACATGTTGGGTGTTCTTCCTTTTCTTTCCTGCATTCCCAGTTTCTCAAGCTGAAGCAAAGAGCACTGGGGGGCAGCAGGGCAGGCCCAGCACCTCCTGTGTTCAGAGACAGGCCAAGGCTGGACTGGGCTTTGGGTTTGCAGGTAGGTCTGACTGGGCAGGAATGGTGGCTGGGCTGTGGGGAGCTGAGGCACTGCCTCCTGCAGCATCCATAGGGCAGGGACTGAGGGCCCTAGGGCTGATGTAGGGGTCTAGGCCATAGGAGTGAGCAGCAACAGCAAGGCCTGTGGGTGTCCTCTGGGCCTGCATGCTGGATGTCAGGATTTTTGCAGGAAGCTTCTTCTGATACGCAAAGCACTACCGTTCATCTCAGTGTGTGTTGCTTCAGCAACTTGATGATATCACCCTATGCAACATCTTGTCCGTCACTCTTTTTGTTGTTATTTGTTAGAGCTAATACCTTTAAAAGCTCAGCCTTGATTCCAAGGCTACCCTTTATAGCAGGAATAGTCTAAAAGTCAGCACCAAACCCTATGAAAAAAAAAAAAAATAGATGACTGTTTTCTTCTTGCTTCCTATAATAACGCTCATTCCTGCCCCAGTTAGCTACACCTGAATTCCCTTCTCCCCCTCCCCACACAAATTATTCAGACTATTTTACCAGTCAGCTTTCATCAATGTAATTGCTTGCTTATGGAAATAGTCACACCCTGAAGTGCTGTTCCCAAGCTTTATAGCACACAGAACATGCTCATTTTCCCTGTCGTCAGGTAATTTCTTCTTGCTCTAAACCCATTCTCATTACAGTTAATACTGTTAGCAATACATATACTGGGGGATTTAGACAAGGGAAACACACCGAGGTAATATTGTGTATGAAGTCAGTATATACAGATAGATTTAATAATGGGAATTTGCACTCACATAAGAGATCAGAACAACAGTGAAGATACGGAGGTTGTTCAGATGCATTTTTTTATTGAATTCAGAATTTCTCAGGGTCTCCCAGGCACCACTAACATAACATCTATCCTTACTGTTAAAGCACATAACCCCACATGCACTGCTGAGAGAGAGAACAGCTCACACTTCCATATTGTACAGAGGGGCACCAAGAGATGGTAAGGACAGGATTTTGCAGTGCTGTGTTTTGGCCTTGTATACAAGGTTGATACAGATGCCTTGTATCATAGGACAGGCCTTGCTACAAAGGTTTTTTTGTCATTCTTTGCTTGAAAGGCTGCTGTTATGGGAACTTGCTCAGGTTGGAAGGTCGAGAAAAGCTCCTTCACATTTAAGGATACTCTATATAGTAGTGAAATTCACTTTCTGCTGCCTGGCAAGATTACTTACATCTGTGAACTGACCCATTCCAGCTGTATGAGGGCCCACTGTTGCCAGAAGGGCAAGGATGAGTCCCCAGCCCACACTGCATGAGTGCCCTCAGCACCACCTCCTGGTATTCAGATTCTCTTCTAACTTTACAATAAACATAACACTGTGGGAGGCCTGCGGGCAGCTTTGTAATTTCCACGGGGAAGTTAGCTTCATTTAGCACTGTAGTTTGATTTGAAAACAGCCTGCAAGCCATCATGACCTCTTGATTGGCGGTACCACCTTGGTACAAGGTGAAACTGGAAATGTAAATTGTTACAGCAGAAGACAACTTGGTTATGTAAAACAAAGAAAGCAGCGCAGCACCACCACTCCCAGAACAGCCGTAGCAGAAATGCTAAGTCCTGGCCTGAAGCAGTGATTGAGCACAGGAAGGCAGGGCCAACCCAGGGGAGCTCAGGTGCAAGCAAGCAGCTGAGTGACTGGAAGGGGTGGAGCCAGAATCTGACCCTTTCCAGACCTTATTTGGCAGTGGAGGCAGGGGAAGCTTGCTGGAGATCCCTGTGTATCTAAGGATCTTCTGGGCTATCTGAAGGGTAAGTGTTTATTTTGTTATATGTTTCTGTGTCTACTGCTGTTGTATCTAGGCAGATCCAAAGAGCTTGCTGTTCTGACATCTTGTTATGCTTTTTATTGTGCTGTGAACACTGTTGTTCATTATTTTCTCTTGTAACTATTACAATTACATTGAACAGAATCTATGACTTCTGAATTAATATATGCTCTTCCTACAGTGGAAGCTTCCATAAATGTGTGAAGATCCTTTTTGCCTCGTAGGAGCTGGGTTTAGAGGTTCTGAAATGGCTTTCAGATATATACCTACATGTGTATGAGGAGGGGATGCAAGGGGAGCATGTGCACAACTTGGAAAGAGAGGGATGGAGAAATAAGGGAAGGATTGTAGTACAAACAGAGGATATCATGTTGGTCATCTTCAAGTGCAATCAGGGTGATTTCTTCTTTTCAAACTGAGCAGCTTTGATCTTTCTACTTCACCCCTACTGAAGTGCAGGTGGGAGAGCATCAATACCTTTGGGTTTGGTTGTGAGCTGATTGAGGGAGCTTCCCAAATTCAGGTTTATCCTATTTTGTATTGCAGTACCCATAGCAGCAGTTCACCAGGCTGTAAGAAGGCTTACAATTAAATCTCTCTGTGCTTAACAACCTGAGAAATGGTGAAGGAGGAGTGCCAAGTACAGAGGATGGGTATTTAGATATTTGAGGAGGCAAATCCTAGCAAATGAGGAGTGTTAGCAGATGTTGGCAAACAGGAGCAGGAACTCCAGGTTAAGGATATGGTAACAGGTACTGTTGCAATAGATAATTAATCTATCAGGCTTTGGTTTAAGGGGTTTAAAGTGGAGGGGAAAAAAACAAAAATACAAAACCAACATTATTTTATGTAGACGCACAGTGTTAGGGTTTCTGTAAGGCAAATAATAGGGTAGAGAAATACATTGCTAAGTGAGACAAGGAGGTGTTGCAGAGTAGCTATATGGCTGTGATAAATAGAGAAGATGGCATCATTACTTTAGACAGCTTTGAGCTTACAGCTCCAGATCCAGGGTTTTAGGCTGAGCAGAGGCTGTCAGGCACTGTGGTACCTCCTGGAAGAGCGGGATTTTCACTGGTAGAGTGCTTCAGGTTAATGAGGGAAGCAGGAAGCAATTAGATCTTAATGTGCAAGCTTACTAGGCATATCAATAGTAATACACTAATAGCTGCAAAGGGAGATATCTGTCTTCTGTGCTTTGTATGCAGTTACATATGTTCACTCAGGGGCCTCCTTTAATCAAACTGAATAGGGGAAATATCCTGTCTGCCTATGGTGATGTTACCATTCTGGTCCTTGGCTGTAGGGCTAGAAATAGTTGAGGGCTGTCATGGCTGCAGCAGGCGTTGTGGTTACAGATCAGGAACAGAGACACTATTAGAGCTTGTGAATGTGGAATTTTAGGGTAAAAGGAAGTGCACAGAGCATGTATGTGGAAGAAGGGCTATCCTGAATAAATAAAACCTGCATTAGGCTGTTTCTACCAAAGAAGCTATTCCTATCTCATCAGCTTTCTGCCTCACTGCTACTGTGCTTTAATAAGTGGTGAAATCTAAGTGCTGCTTTGATTAGGATTCCAGATGCCTCTGTTCTGTGCACAGCTGATGGCATTCAGGCAGCCAAGCTGTTCCCAAATGAGACACCTGGAAATCAGTGTCAGGACAGAGCAGAGCAGGGTCTGCTGCTCTGTCAGCTGGTGTGATGCTGTATTTCCCTCACCATCCTGGAGTTCTAGGGGAAGGCCTGGCTTCCTTTCCAGGTCTGCCACGGCATTAGACCTTTTGAGTAGGAAAGGCCTGGGATGTGATGTGCAGTCCTGGTTTATTTTTTTAGAGCTTGCAATAACAGCACCCACCTGTGTGTGGTAGCCAAGGCAATCGCCACATTGCTGGGCTGGGCGGTGGAGAAGATGCATCTTTCCTTTGGGCAATGGATTGTAGTCAACTTAATGCCGTAGGTATCAAGCGCTTTCTGGAAGCCTTTTGAACCAAAACTGAAAGTACTCATGCCATTCCTACTGCGGATCTGAGCAATCTCCTGTTACCTCCTGCAGCTATTACTAGTAACAAACTGTCCATGCTCTGTGGAACTCCCTGCTCAGAATGCAGACTTCCTTCATAAGCTTCACTGTGTTCCTGAACACTCTACCAGCTGTATCCAGTAACCTTAAAAGAAACATGGCTGTAAGCCTTACATTGAATTTTACTTCAAAAATTTCTGTGCATGTACCTCAACGTGCAGTTACCTGAACTTGTGTTAGCACTGTTTTATTTTGAAGGTAATACTGCAGGAGTGGTTTTCTAAAGCCTAGTGAGAGGTAAAGGGCAGGTCTTTATAGCTTAGCATTGCTGCTAGAACATGCCTTTTAAAAAGGGAAGCCTGCAAGCTGAGTCTCCAACTAGTGATGCTAATGTAAGAAATTTAATGGAGTATACTTGCTAGTGAAGATTTTTCTTGCTGCTTTTATATGGAGAGCTTCTTTCTGCAAGTGTAAGTAAACTGGTACAAAGCTCAGGAATAATACCTGATGCCCTGTTTATATTCTAGTACCAGTGTGATATCTTTATTACACACAGTGGAGAACCAAGCTCTTCTCTGTAGTTTATTTTGTCCCTGCTCTGTAAATGAAGCCTCTGAACTTGCTCAGGCTCATGGCCAGCTTCCAGACCTCCCAGCCCTGGTCAGGGCTGCTGCTGTCAGCCCTGGTTACAGGGAGGGAGGAAGCAGTTTGCCTTTGCTCTCAGGAAGATACTTTCATCCCTTCCTATAATGCGAGAGACCAACAGGGAGCATTTAAGCAAGTAGATGAATGTCGTGCACAGGAAATGTGGAGTAAACAGCTGCCCTGCTTCCTTGTCTCTTACCAGAGCAAAGAGGAGGCCCTGTTGCTTCTCTCTGCCTCTCTATCCAGATACACACCACATATTCATCTTCATGAGTCCGGAGTTTCATTACTGTGACACATTATGATTCTAATTTGAGAACTAGTGAAGTGAATGAAGCTGCCTGTCCTCAGGAGCATGGGGAGGCTGGCAGGTCATGGCTAGGCCCAGTCCTTCAGTGAGCAGCGCAGGTTAGGTGTTGGTGATTGGGGTACACTCAGTAGTCCAGCTAGTCAGATAGGCCCATAGGGGATGAAAAGGACCAAGGCTGGGAAGTTGACTTGTTGGATTTTGGCTGGTGAGGAACAAGTGTGGGCTCATAGCTTGGTTAGGGACTAATAGAAGGGTTTAATGCCTCTCCCAAGGGAAAGAGGAGCAGAGGACCCCAGAGAGGCTTTTCCCAGTTCTGTTTCCAGCAGCCAGATCCAAGGTCACACAGCTGCACACTGTCAGTGCTGCCTTGAGCAACAGCTGTGAAATCCCAGGGAGGAGGAGAGGCTGCATGAGCAAACACCAAGATCAAAGTCATGTGGACAAGACTACTACAAAGAAGCTAATTAGTTTTCTGCTCACTGCAGAGGAGGAAGCTGGGGAAATTCCTAATGCTCTTTTCAGTAGGAGTTTAGCAAATAATCAGCCTGAATTTTGAAGTAATAGTGGAACCGGCAGTGCTACAAATGAACAAAATGAAAACAAATGGATATCCAGCCCTGCTGGTATTCACCCAGGTGTTCTGGAGGTGCTGAGGCATGGGGAAGGCCTTGCTAAGTTTGAGGCATATGATAATAACATTTGATGCTGATAAATCTGAAGTTCTGGTGAAGGCCTCATGTACAAACTGAGCTCTGATTTAGTTATTGTGATTTAAGTGTGACACTGGGCTTATAACAACTGTAACCATTTATTTCTCTGTGGTAATGAAAAATACAGTGGCTAAAAGAAAAGCTTGGAGATTCATGCTAGTCTCCACAGCCCTATTTCTTCCATGTTAAGAGTGTTGCAGCAGCAGGAGGAGAAAGATATTGTCTCATACCTTTCTTTGTGCACAAAGCTGTTCAAGGGGGAGTTGAGTAGACTGAGTTTTCCATCCTTGGAAAAGGGCTGTGTTAGAGATGTACAAAATGAGTGATGTGAAAGGAGTGAATAGAGAGATTATTTCTCCTAGCATGAGTACAGGGGGCCTTGAAGCAGCACTAGCAGATTGGCTCAATGTGAACAGGAGGTGGCTGTTCATGTGGAGTGGGTGATGACTTTTGTGCTGCCTGCATAAGGATGGTGCTGGAAAAGGGCTTAGAGAAGATTTGCCTTGAGTTTTAGTATCTAGACAAACTTCAGCAGGCTCAAGGAACCCCTTGAGGCTGGAGAGTTACTGGTGAGGGGACCATTAGGGTGGAAGGGTCTCCCAAATGGTATTTACTATTACTATTTACAGGCCCTGCTGCAGGCAGGGAATTAAACTAGGAAGACTAAGGTCTGCTCAGATGACTGTTCCTCTTATGGTTTTACACAGGTGCATGCCTTTATCTATTTTCTTTTTATGGTAATCCAAGTTATCCTTCTTAAAAATAGAATTCTGTCCTGGATTGTCTTATACTACTGTGAAAATTCAGTGCTGGGTCCTTTGATTCACTAAGTGTTTGGAAAAGCTCTGACACTGTATAAGTGCAGGTCTAAGTAGTCTGAGCTTAAGTCTTCAGTTTTGAGTCCAGTTAGAAAGGTGAGCATCCTGGCAGCCAGCCCTCTAACATCAGGAACCTGTGACTTTATCCATTTCTGCATAATCCTCAGGCCATTTGGAATACTTCTGTGGAGATGCTGTCTTACTCTTTGTGTGAAACCTTCTTATAATGTTTGTTCGTTTGCATCCTTCTGCTTCTGTATTTTGAGGGAATTCGCTGAAAGTGGTTTCCATGGTTACAAGGACACAGTTGCTCTTGGAATGAGAAATCTGCAGAAAGCAAATGCACAAACCAACACATCTGGAGCAGGGAAAATGCTTTGTATCCATAATGGCCATTCCATGCTAAGTAAAAGCCAATGTGAAATGAGGAAAAAAAATTGACATTCTTTTCAGCCCCTTTGTCTTGCTGTGAAGTGTAGTGCTCTTTTAGTGTTGTGTCTTTTCAGACTGCTGGAAGCACCGTTATTTCTGTAGTAGCTCGAGTGTTAAAAGGTAGGAAATAGCCTACGTTGCAAAATATGCTATTAAACCAAGTTGTGTGGTTTCATTGTGTAAGGAAGAAAAGTACTTTCTTTAACCCAGGATTATACTTAAGGAAAGAACCAAACTCAAGTGCGAAATCCAGAATTTTGGGAGGGAGGCAATGGTTTCTTCCTCATTGTTAGAGTCCTTGGTAGCAATGGTAGCTCTCTGGCCAGTTCAGCACAGTGCTTGATGTGTTGGCCACATTTATAGAGGTAGTACAGGGCATGCTTTAAGCATGTTTTTTGTGATGCATGTTACCTGGTTGCTATAAGCCTGAAGCAAGCCTTGGTCCTTTAGTAGTGACTAAAGAAATAACTACTCTTAACAAAGCTTTAAGGAGCCCTGACTTTGCAAGCAGGGAATAAGTTAGAAGGCCTTTCAGAAGAGGTCATTGCAGAGCTTCTGCATGCATTTGTAGCCTGGACAGAATAACTAAGTTACCCAAATCACTCTTTACCAGAAAAAAAGTGCTGCTCATTGGCAATCAGGCAACTTTGATTAATGTTCTGCAAGTCATGACTAGTGAAAAGGAGAAGAGCAGACTACAGATAAGCTTAGTAGTTACTCCTCCTTTATTTCCTCCTCCACGATGCTTAACTGTATCTCTTTGCCTCTTCAATGCAAAACTGTTTGAGCAAATACTAACGCCTCCAAGGTGAGTGCAGCTGCATCTCATGGATGCTGATTAAAAGCACTTGGGACTGACTGATATTCCTGGCAAGGCTATCAAATGATTTATGTTAATGTCTTTTATTTGCATTAGTTTCTTCGAGTTTCCTTATCTGGCTACTGTTAAATGTGAACCTTTTGGCTGAACGTACCCTAAAACCTCCCAGTTAATTTTAAGCATAGGGTTTTGGGACTTCTTATAAAGCCCAAGTTGCAGATGTCTCTTTGTTAGCAATTTCTACAGCTCTGCAGTACTTAGGAAAAAATAAAATGAGGTTTTGATGGAAAGAGCAGCTAGCCATTTAGGGGAGCTTACCAAGCAGTAAAACACTGCAAATGGCAATAAGCATTCAGTTCCTAAAGCAGACTGCTTTGTGACTTTCATATTCTAATGAAGTGACTAGAATTTATTCCTTGTTATTTATTGCAGGTGGTGGCTTAGCACTACAGGATATCCATATTTTATAGTGTGCTCTTGTGAAGCTTTCACTGCTGAGGACTTAAGCAGCTACTGGCTGCGATGAATGTGTTTCTGCTGGGCATGTGGCTGGGTGTAGCTTGTGTTGCTCGGCCACTATGGTCTCCTAAAGCCGTGAGGATCTTCCAGCAGAGCAGTGGCTGATTGGTGGGGAGAGCTTTTGAAAGGTGTTTATTGATGGCCTGATAGGTCAGCTAGTGGTCCACAAATGCTTCTGCAAAGGACAGCAGTGTTTGTGGTTGGTTCCTTTTCACCATCCTACTCTGTTGTGAGAGGAGCCTCTGCCAGCTGTGTTAAATGAGATGACTAATCTGCCACATACTCGTTAAACATTGTATTTTTATGATACACCAACTCTTTGCCAACTCAGTACTAATTAGGATCCATAATGAGTGTTATTTGCCTCTTAATTAATATGAGCAGAGTAGAAACTTCAGTAAAACCTAAGCAACTAAGGAGCTCACATCAGCCTTTACAAAAGCAGCTTAGAGACAGGAAAGCATTCACACTGGACTGAAATGGTGTGCCAATAGCAATGCGCTGGCTACTTCTGAAAACTGGGGCATGGCTGGCATTAGAGCCTTTTGGTCACCTCAGGGTAAAGCTGCACAACATGGCAAGGATGAATTCATTCTGTTATTTGTCACTCCATCTGACAGTCAGCCCTCTGTACGATGTTACAACGCTTTGAATATGAGGATATTTATGATTCATTTGGAAGTTGGCTGCTCGTGCACCAGAAGGTCAAGGTAATCTTGCAGAAGGCTTCTATGGATGTCTGCAGCTGTATGTTAAACCCATCACATCAAATTCTTCAAGGCTATCTTGCTGTGACCTGGTGTGCACTGAAATTACGTGATGATAGCAAAAGAAAAAACCCTCTGCTTTATAGACAGTACCTGTCAAGATGCATGCAAGAGTGAGTGGAAGAAAATATGAGAAATCAGCACTAGGGCATGTGTTGTTTTATGAGAGCATAAAGCTGCATTCTTGCCTTGATGACTTCTGGAGGACCACTCCCTTGGGTTAGTCTGTCTAAAGTTGATACAGAGAGAAACATGATGGGAAGCAGCTGGAGAAAAAGAATCTGTTCTCAGGGCTTTCTTGGTTGCTGATCAAATCCTACACTTTCTCCTCCTTCACTGAGGCCAAGTCTCTTTGGACAATGGATGAGCAAAGAGATGATCTGAAGGTCTGACAGTTTGTTACTTTAAAGGAACATTGTCTTTTCCAGCTGACCTAGCCTAAATGACCTGGCCTTTTATCCTTTTAGCGCAGGAAAAATGTTAGTTTAAAACTACTGTAAATGTGCTCGTAACCATCTCCTCTCAAACTTGCCTTTTATGTATCTATACTTTGTATCTGTAAAAACTAAAAAATGACAAGTCAAAAGATCAGAGCATCATTTTTAAAAACAAGGCTTTCTTTCTAACCAAACTGCTTTAAAAACTGCAGCTCCAGAAGCTGCAGATCTGGGTGTGCGGAGTCATTTTTACAGCTTAAAAACAGGGAAATGGCTGAACTGATCCTGCAAACTCTTTCCAGTTGCAGCAGGTAAATGCTGTGCAGTCGGGAGTGCAGGGGCTCTTGGGTGGAGGCCAAGGTCTTGATTCAGCTCACAGTGAAGCAAATGAAAAGATGCCCATTCACTTTGAGAAGAGCTTTAGGCATGATCCTTGACCCATGATGTGAAAGATATTAATGGAGCCATTCGCGGTAGTGGAGCTTGCTCTGACTCTCTCTATGCAGTAGCTGCCTTCTGATGTTCACAGGCAAGCAGCAGTGCCCTTCTGGGGGAAGAGGAACCTTTAAAGTAACTTCTAATACTCAGAGAACTTGAGTTCTGTGTACATGAAGTCCGTAGGGAGGAAAGAGGGAGACCTTGGAGAAAGGCCTGCTAAAGGCATGTGTCAGAAACAGACTTGAGGAGCAACTATGAGATCATCAGGAAAATGCGCTCTGTTAAAGCCATTATGTTCAGCTCAGAGCTGCAGTGTATGGATAGCTCAGCAGTCACATAACTGAAGATTTTACTTTCCCAGAGCTAAATTTGTCTAGACTTAAATGTTGCAGCCGATTCTGGATCTTCCTTTCCAATGAACAGTCTCCACTTTGTGGTTTGAGCAGGGAAGAATTTGTGTATTCTGGAAAGAGGGGATCCCCATTTTGTGATTTAGATTTCCCCTTAACATGGACCCAGTGAAAGGAAGACCGGGTCTCAGTGCTGCTCAGGAGAATCTGTCTTTTGTGGGAAGGTGCTGGAGCAAATCTCAGCATGTCTTGTGCTGACTAAGCATAGGGTTAGAATCCCAAAGGTGTTTCTTTCTGCTGTGTTTGACTAATGTGTGTCTGAAGAAGGTGATGAGTCTGTGGAGAGCCTGGAGCATTATGAGGTGTGGCTTAGGCAACTGGAACTGTTGCTTTAGAGAAGAGGAGGCTCACGAAGATTTTATTGCTCTGTATGATCACCTGAAAGGAGGTTGTGGTGAGGTGGGTGTCAGCTTCTTCTTCCAGGTAACAGTGATAGGATGAGTGGTAATTTTTGAAGTTATACCATTGAAGTTTCAGGTTAGATATTAGGAAAACCTTCTCAGAGAGATTGGTGAGCACAGGCTGCCCAGGGAAGTGGTAGAGTCACCATCCCTGGAGGTGTTCAAGAAATATGTGGTTGTGGCACTGAAGGACATGGTTAGTGGGCACTGTGGGGATGGGCTAACAATTGGACTAGATGAGCTTAGCAGTCATTTCCATCCTTAGTGATTCTATGCTTGGTGAGGGTCTAGCAGGCTTCAGAAGTAGTGAATAAATCCATGTAAGTAGAGCTGGGAACAAATTAATCAAAAGTCAGAGCAGCAGAGAGCTATTCTCAACTGCTTTTTATTGGGTATTACAGACAAAAGGAAGCAACTGAGTTACTTGTACAGTGAGCCATCCCAACGTGCTTTGAGGAAAAAATGAGCTTTTGTTGCTGTAATCCAGAAGTGATTTTAGTAATAAGGATGGCTGATTCTCAGATTAGTTAGACTTCCCATCAGATTTAGTGTTTCCATTTAGAAATAAGTGCCAGAAAGAAACCAATATGCTGCATTTCAAATGCAAAGGATGTATCTCTCTTCAAAGGAAGCGTAGCTGCAGTTCTGATTTGATCTCCCAGCATTAGCTGAATGTACGCTCCCTAGAAAATAGGTCACAGCAAGAAAGGCAGTGAAGTTGAAAGGAAAAAAGGATGAGCTGCAGTAACTCGAGAGACAAGGCTTTGGTGTTCAGTAGATGAATGATACTGACAAGCTGCTTGCTTTCAGTTGAGTGTAAATATTAATACCTTTCATGTTGTCAGATGCTGCCTTTTACTAAGAACTACTAAATAACAGTATTGCAACCTACATTTGAGCTCAGAGGGTTATATGGCAAAGGAAGTTGTAAATGGTCACACTTAATCTCTCTTGAATGAACAATTCCAAGTCTTATTTATGATCTGTGTGAAAGTGACAGACGTTGCTTTTCGGTGGCTCACTAAACACATACAAAACAAATGCTACTATTACTGCCGTGCTGCAAATGTCCATTTACTCCATGGCTGTTTTCTATCCTAACATGTCCCTTAGAGCTGTGTTTCTGTACTTGTTCTGTGAGACAGTCAGTTCTCTTGCTTGAATCCTTTTCTCTCTGGCTGTAGCTCCAGTAATGATATCACACCTGTCTACCCTAAACCTCCTCGTTCTGTCAGAAATACTTTATCCAGGACACAGATGGATCTCTACCTTGCAGTAAGATGCAATGGGCTGCCCCATTTGTACTGGCCAAGTGCTGTGGGTTTCCATTCTCCTGCATCCCTTCAGCTTCTGTGGAAGTCAGTATTGTCTGACTCATTCCTAAATAACTGTTCACTTTCCTGAACATTTTTTATGTACTTTGGGTACAGTGAACGCTTGCTTTAGTTTAGTATCAGAATTTGGCTAGCCCGTGGCTGCAGAGGGATGTTTTTGATGGCTTCAGTGGTATCTGATAGCTCTGTGGTTTGCTTTTTCTGCTTGTCTCATTGTTATTTCAAGCACATAATTGTGTTGCTAAAATGGAAAGGGGCTAAACAGATATATTTATTTATTTATTTTAAAAAGGGTGGGTTTCTTCCAACCTGGGGCTTAACATGCTGAGCAAAAGCAGGATGCTGACCGAGTTTGCTCCTCGAGTTCAATTTTCTCACTTTTGCTATGGCTCTACTATTATTTTTTCCTTGTAACAAAGAACTTTTATGGTACTGAACTACTTCCTAGCTAATTATCACAGCCGTTTGAGTGTAATTTGAAACATCATGTGGTATAGACAATTCTGTGATTGTGTTTCATTCTTGTTTGCAATAATTTGCATTCTCGTTCCCCTAGTAATTGCAGTATAGCAATCTGGAAAGAGTTTGCCATGTCATTCTTATCAGCATAAAGTTATTCCTAGGGAAAACAACTCTTTTAGGACTGATACTTTCTGGTGTGGTTGAAGGAATGACCCTTCAGTGCCAAATATATATGTGAGTCAACTGTATGTAGACAGTCATATCTATCCAACACACCACCCATTCTCATATGCTTAAAAAAAACACCCCTTCACAGTCTAAATGACTAAAGAACTTGGATCTAAATACTGGTCTAGAACTAAAATAATGGTTAGGACAGAGCTGAAGCAATTTGTGTTCCTTGGCTGCTTCTAACTTTGCATTGTATTCTAACTTTGCATTTGTATTGCTGTGAGGTTACATACAACTCACCCCATACCTCTAAGATGTTGCTTTAGTTATCAACCATAAAGGTGCATTAAGCCCATGAGTCTGGTAGGATTTAAAGCTGTGCTGCTAGTAACAGTGCTTGCACGTTAGGGTTTTCACATTAAGCAGCAGCACTGTACACAGATGCATTCCATGAAGGAGCCAGCCTCTATTTGCCCAGATGATGTTCTGCCAGCTGAGGAAAGGGCCACAAAGGCCCTCTTGGCAGATGAAATCTAGAGTGTGGCTTGCCTCTGAAACTTGGCTGTAAGATCGATTCAGCTATTACTTGTAGATTCTGCCCTTCCTATGGCCCTGCAGGGTGGATAAGTGCCAATTTGGAGTGTAAATTCCTATATGATTGTCTGAAGTCAAATGCATTGTTTGATTCAGGTGTGTTTACAAGTGTTTCTGATAGGGATTTAAGAGTAGAAATTGAAGGAAAATCTGTATTATGCCATAGAAGAAGCCTATTTCTGTATTTATCTGCCATCTGATGGCTCTATGAGTTGAGACTGGCCATGTTTCAGAGGGGTCTGTCTTTGTGGTCGCATTCATTGGCTGTAAATGAGCTGTAAGGCTCATTTAGCGATCATGTTAGTTGAAGGCAATCAATGAAATCATCCTTCTCATTCCAGCTGTTTCCATCTTGTGATGCTTTGTCTACTCGAGGCATCTTTTGTGTGTGTTCACCAGGCTTTACAAGTCATCATGTTTGTTAACTACTGCTGCATTCCAAAGCCTCAGATGTCCAAGTAACGTCTGTTTTTTGGGAGGTAAAATGTAACCATGAGGTATAATGCTAGTGAAATTTTTAGCTAACAGCAGTCCAGAGAACTGCAGTTGCGTGTATCTTCAAGTAAATTCATTTGAAGTCTGTTAGGGGATGTTATTTTCCCATTTTCTGTGTTAACTAGCCGTGAATGTTGTTTGATTGGAATGACTGACCCTGGAATGTGTTCAAAGGAGGGCAACAAAGCTGGTGAGGGGTCTGGAGCACAGGCCATGTAAGGAGAGGCTGAAGGAGCTTGAAATGTTCGGCCTGGAGAAGAGGAGGCTCAGGGGAGACCTTATAGCTCTCTATAACTTCCTGAAGGGAGGTTGTAGTGAGCTGGGGGTTGGCCTCTTCTCTCCTGCCATTAGTGATAAGACCAGAGGTAATGGTTTCTAGCTGCAGCAGGGATTGTTTGTGCATGTGTTCACTATGGTAGATCTTTGCCAAGCAAGAAAGTGTGATTTACTTTGAGAGATGGTCAGAGTGTATCCTTAGATTTGCTCTATGGAGTGTAACTATGGCATCGCTCTGCTCTAGGCTTCAAGACTGAGATGTACTTTCTCTTTTATTTTTTATTTTTAATAAAAACACCAAGGAGGTCAAGCATGCCAGGAAAGCCAGAGCAACATCATGTTCAATATGCAGAATTTAAAGTATGTGAGTGTATCAATGCACTTCCTGTATTTTCAAATGTCATTCCATAAGCTCAGGCAGAATGAAACTGCAATTGGAGATCCAGAGGTGCGTTCCTGAGGGAGAGACAGATGTCACTACGTACATGTGGCCTGCTGTGAATGCCTATTCAGAGCATGATGGTATCTCACCTGTCAGAGCCTGTTTAGAGAGTGAGGTTATCAGCTGAAATGGAAGACTTAGTCTGTGTGCCTGGATATGATGTCTAACAAAGTAAATCTTCAGGATCTCTACCACGTAGAGATGATGTTACTGCAACCTGGGATTTCTCTGGGGCACTGGGTTGCTATAAGCTCTTGGTTTGAAGTGAGCCTCCAATGATGTGGAAGCTCGTTAGGAAAGGGAAAGCTATATAACAGCAGTGGGTTTTCACTGACCTTCACAGAAAGCATGATGCATGTGTTCATCTCCTGTTCAACATTTGTAAAACCTTTTCTCTTAAAGGGACTCAGTAAATGAGCAAGGGTGTTGAATGGTGAGGCTCCTGTTTGTCAGCAGTTCATGCTATTCTTGGCCTGCTGGGTGCACTCTCCCATGAATCCTGACAATACTGAAGTTTGTTGCTTTCTGTTCTGAGCAACCTGGATCTTCTGGGTAAGACCTGGGGGCTGCACTTTGAAAATGTAGCTGGTCGAGGAGGATAGAAAATCTCTGCACTTACTGATGATGGCTCTTTAAGTGTTGTTCAGGATGGCAGCAGAAGGAACAAAGTGTTCTTCTGAGAAGTGACCTGTTTCTATATATCCTGCTACTGTACTTTGGGTCAGAGTAGCATTATCTTTGCAAATGGCTCTGAACCTTCTTTTTCAGAATCTGGGTCTGTTTAGAATCTGACATTGCTCTTTATCTTCCAAGCAAAGTACATATGTGTATACGTGTATGCATGCATACTGCCCTTAGAAACAAGTGCTTCTCTTGCTGCCTATGCCAATTTCTAGTGGGCTTCTACCACTGCATGACATTTACCAGTCCTTGTGTCTGTTACATGATAAGGTTGCCACTCAGATATGTGCTTGCATAGGATGGTGCAAAAATATTCCAGCTTTATTTCACTGGAAAGGCTCAGAGGCCGAAAGCTTCTGTTGATTGAGAGGACAGAGGAAGGGTTGTTGGACTTAGGTCCTCTGTAAGCCCCATTAGATTGGTTATGCTACCATTGAATGTAAGGTATTCAAAGCCTAGTGCAAGGACAGGTTTTGTCCATGATTTGGTTAGGACTGTGGATGTTTCTGTATAGCACTTCTTGATTCTTTGTGTCTCTTACTTCCTGGCTGCCTGCTCATTGCAAGGAGCTGCACTGCCAACTGTACAGACAGCTCTGTCTTTCACCTCTAGATCCTGCCATATGTCAAGGTCTTTCTTGCAGTAACAGAAAATGCTTTCCTAGAGTGAAAAATAACCGGTGACAGCTCGCAACATCCCTGCAGGCATTTCTTAAAACAGGCTGCTTGCTTGTTTCACTTGCAAGGAAATGTGGAAGACCAAAAAGAGAGCTTGGGCAACTGATTGACCAGATTCTAAATGTGGCAGCCTTAACCCTGCTGTGTGCCCATCTCTCTTCCTGATCTATGATGTCCCTTCTGCTTCAGACTCTGTTATGGTGGGACCTCTTTGGCTCAGCAGCACTTCTGCTTAAGGCATCCATCAGGGAGAGACATTGTGTCTGGCCTTAGCTCTGTTTCTGAATTGGTGTGACTGAGGAGGGCATTTGGCCTTCATGGGCCTCAGCTTTCCTTTTCATAAATGGAAATGGTGACAATTCTGACATGCCAAATCGTAAATACACAGGGAATACGAACAAATTTTTACTTTTGGACAGGAAAATTGTGTAGCCACAGGGGCAACGAAGTAACAGTAGAAGCCACTGGTATAATGCAGAGATCCCTAACTCCACTGGGTGGCAGCTGAGACTCTCTTTAGATAAGGAATAATATTTTCTTCTTTTAGATTGAAGGCATCACCCTCTGTAGTAACAATAAATGGATTCGGAACCAAGCCTTCTGCAAGCTTGGTTCTGAATCCCAAGCATGGGGTTTTAACCATCTAAGATGGCCCTTTTCCCTTTGTCAGCATTTCTTGAATCTTTCAGTTTTAGAGTCTTTTAATACAGATAATAAACCAAGATCTGAACAGGGAAACCCACTACACAGGCTGGTTTTGGATTACTAATGACCTACAATATGTTTAAAGGATCAACAGAAGCCTGCCCCTTATTTCATTTGATGTTTCCTGTTGCTGTTTGTATAAACACCAGGACAACGGGATCATATTTCCTGTCTATGCCAGTGAAGGTGGCAGAAACCCAAACCAGTACCTCCCCTTGTATGGAACTGCAGATCAGATCAGATTGCATACAAATACCAGGTTCCCTTAGCTGTGTCTGGC
Source organism: Coturnix japonica (assembly GCF_054131305.1). Taxonomy (NCBI): domain Eukaryota; kingdom Metazoa; phylum Chordata; class Aves; order Galliformes; family Phasianidae; genus Coturnix; species Coturnix japonica. Next base: position 75,666,882 of record NC_140664.1, read on the forward strand.
CGTGACAGAAACCAACCACTTCATGGAAGGCCACTGGGCCTGGAATGGTGTTCTGGTAGTCCTGTGGTGTTCTATGCTGGGTAATACCCTGATAGCAGAGACCAAAGCACCACACTATGCCCTGTTCTGCTCAGCTCAATGTTACCCTCCATCCCTGCTGACCCTGATGTGAAACAACTTTTAAATGATCAGTTTCATTTCATTTTGGTGCTTTAGCAAGCTGCTCAGGGGCTGGTTCTTATTTTCTGTTCAAGTGGTAAAGCTTCTGTAAACCATAGTCTCATGGGTTAGATTTTAAATTACCTATGTAGCTAAAAGCTGGTCAGATACTTTATCAGTGTTTGAGGAGGAAATGCTGTGTCTCTAGTGGAAAACCAATGTTTCACCAGCCCTGCTTAGAGGATTTCTGCTATGGTACTTGAGCACTGTGTCCTTCCAAATAGCTCTGCCAGCCCAGACTTGCTTGCCATTAGCATAGGGGAAATGGCCTTTTTACTTTCTTCCTATGCTGCTTCAAAGTGAGTTGCACCTTGAGTTGCTAGATGAGCGTGAAGATGGTTGTCTTACCCTGCTTGTCTCACTTTACTTTAAAAGTCATTGGATGGACATGGGACTTCAGCACTGAAGTGAACGAGACTGTGGAAATACCAGATAGGTGATAATAATTGTTTTATACTTCATAGACCACCTGCCACTGAGCAGTATACTGGAAGCTTAAAAAAGGTAATAGCATCACATCAGTTTCTTGCTACTTGCCATGCTGAGCAGTATTAATACACTGGGAGGTAAAAGCCAACAGAGAAGCTAATGGGGGCTCTGCCCAGGTGGCACAGACAATCCATAGAGAACCCTGGAAAAATGTCAAAGCAAGAAAAACAGAAGTTAACATTAACTTCAAGAAGAAAGCAAAAAGAAAAATAAAAGCTTCAAGGTAGCTCAATGCACAGCTCTGACACATAGTGCCCTCCCAGAATAGTACGGGACTTCAAAAGCATGTGTTGATGAAATGGAAAGGATCTGTCCTTTGATGATGGAACTGGGTGAATGCCCAGGACTGACCACCAAGCTGAAACACAAACATTGTTCTGGGGATACTGTTCCCTGAAATGGCTGTGGTACATCACTGTCTCTGATGCTAAGCAAGGGGAGTTTGGTGCTTTGTTTTATGCTGTCACCCCAAGGTGCCTCTCTGCTGTTCCTCTGCCATCATAAAGGAAAAAAAAAAAAAAGTTATTTAATTTTATTAACATAATTGCATTTATGTATTTGTTTCTGTAGCTAATTAATCCGAAGGTGCTGGTTAGGAGGAAAACCCACTTGGGAAAACTACTGTAACAGGAGCACTTGCTTTTAGCTGAAACTCTTCCCTTGTTTCAGTACATTTTTTTGGCATTGCCTTCTCCAAGCTTCTGAAAACAGAGGTCTGTTCACTTGTGTACTGTAAGAGCAGCTAATGGTTCTGTCCTAGGGGATAGCTGCACAAAACATCCCAATTAGGTGCTGGGATGAGCATGGAAAGCATACATATGAAACCCACTGTTTGCTAATATGCTGCCTGGTGCTGGGGCTTTTTGAGGAGCTATGGGCTGAAAGGAGAACCTGTAGGTCAAATTCTTCCTTGCTGCAGCTTCATTTTTCTGCACGTTCACCTCTTGTTTAAAAATGGGTCAAGCAATGCTTATGCTACCCATTTGTTTCCCAGAGGACAGATAAGTCATTCACTTGTGTGTTGATCAATGTTTGGAAGCAAAGAAGGTGTAATTGAGGTAGGGTATTTGTGGCTGGCGTGCACAAATAGTTTGACTAATTAGTCATCAGTTGCTGAAAATATCACCTAAAACACAGCTGGAGACAATGTGCTAGCTGACAGCTGATGTCTTACCTTGGTAGTTTATTAACCCAATACCAAGTTTTAAATTGATCTCACGATTAACTCACCAGCTGAGAGATAAGTTGCTGTGAGCCATAACTGCTATAAATGAATTTCACTGTGTCCCTCAATGAGTTTCTGAAGGATTAACTGAATCAGTTTAATAACAGATTGTAGTTAAACTGGGAGTTATTTAGTGTGAGCCAGTTCTTGGGGCTGGGAGGTTTTGTAGTGAATCAGAAGAAGGTCTGCCAGCCAGATCTTGGGGAGAAACCTCATACTGATGCTTCTACCTGTGCATCAGCAGCCATCAGTTCCTCTGCTGTCACTGGGGAGATAAAAATTTTCCTTAAACCAGATAAAAAATGCTACAACCACAAGAGACAAACTGCCAGGACAGTGTAATTACTTTCTGTCAGTTCCAGTTTCCTGAAGACATGTCAGTGTAACACCTGTTTTTCAGCAAGCTGTGGATCAATTATTGTTCATCTCTTGCACCTGGATTGAAGCTTCTGGATCTAGCTATCCTATAAAGAGTGCAAATTTCAAACTGCACTAGGTCCTTCTGACAAAAGTGTTTGTGTGAGTATATTTAAGTTGGATCAGCCTTGCACTGGACACAGGTGTTTAGTATTAATTACTTTTTTTAATCCCAGCCTAAGAAATAGCAGCCTGGATGTGTTATTCTGCTCAGTCCCCTGCTGAGGTCATGTAGGTTGTGCCACACATAATGCTGTTATTTTCTCTGAAAGATAACTGCTTTTCAAATAAAGCTTTCTCTCTGTGATAAGAGAGAAAACATAAGCAAATGTTTTAAGGTGGTGCTAATGAGAGCACAGGTTGCAAAATTTGTGGCATCTTGGGAGGCAGTAGCTCAGATAACATTCCCTTGGGTACCTGAGAGCGCTGCATTTGCAATACCATCTTGAATACAGATGGCAAAGGCAACAGCTATTCACTAAGTTGTGCAAGTGTAAGCAATGTGCTGTTTAATGGGCACAAAGTCATCTGTCTTTGCAGTCTGTGTGGACCAGACACAATGAGGAAATGTTTAATGTTATAGAGTCATCAAGGCTGGAAAAGACCACTGATATAACCTAGTCAAATCACTGATCCATCACCACCATGCTCATTAACCATGTTAACATCTACATATTTCTCAAACACCTCCCTTGGCAGCCTTTGTCAGTGCCTCACCCTTCTTTCAGATAAGAGATTTTACCTTGTATCCATCCAGAACATCCCCAGATGAGAAAGAACTGTAGCAAAAGGACAAGGGTGAGAATGGGGAGGGAGACTGGGTGCATTGGTATAGACTCATAGAATCCTTAAAGTTGGAAGGGACATTTGAAGGCCGTCCAGTCCAGCTCCCCTGCAGTGAACAGGGACATGCACAGCTAGCTCAGGTTGCCCAGGGCCTGATCCAGGGACAAGGCATCAACTGCATCACTGGGCAGCCTGTTCCAGTGCCTCACCATCCTCACTGTAAAAGCTTTTACTTATTTCCAGCCTAAATTTTACCCTCTTTGAGCTTGTTCTATCACCACAGGTCCTGCTGAAGAGTCTGTCCCCTTCTTTCCTTTAATGTTCCTTAAGATATTGAAAGGTCGCTATCAGGTCACCTGCTGACATGTGCTATGTGAGTGATCTCCTTGATCCATTTGGCTAATCTTATTGCTCCTCTACTATGACTCAGGGGTTAGGAATGAGGGTGTAACACAGCCAGCCACTACAGGCTCTCCTGGGGCTGGCAAGCACTTGTGTTTTCAGATCACTGAAGCAGACATATGGGAGGAAAGACTTACCCCTGTCCTTTATGTTAGCTTCTGACCCAAATAGCCTAAATGAGGACAGGAGCTGGGTGTCCTTAGTAAGTTCCACCAAATAAGGGAAGCAGCAAATAAGAAGAAATATCAGCACTGGTATTGGTGATCCAAAAGATAATTCAAATCACAGATTTTCAGGGAGTCCTCATTTTCATGTTTTGAGGATTTCTTCCAGTGTCGTCTTTCATAGAACAGAAAGTATCTTAGGTAAAGATGATATTTCAGTTGGCAGGTGCTGTAGCTCTTTTCATTTAAGAATAGTGATTCTTCATGCAAAAGCTTTCGTTGCAGGATGCAAGTGAATGTGCTGTAATGCAGGGGCTGTGAATGAAGTATAACAACCATCAGCGAACTCAGCACCACACAAAGCTTCTCCATCACAGCTAGGAATGAAGTGTGTATTCCTTGAACAACTAGGAATAAATTGTATATTCTTTGATTCCAAAACAAGTTTTTGGTTTTTTTTTCCTCAAGAATAATAACTTTAATAATGGTGTTATTGACTGACATCCTTGTGCTCTAGTGTGGTCTGCCTTCTTTTGGTTCAACTCAAGAAATTTATAGATCAGATGCATTTTACTGTCATCGTTTTCCTTCTCAGTCTGCCTTGTCCCAACTTCCATTCCTTTCATGCTGAGTTTTTGAGGTTTTTATAGGAAGAAATGTAGTCTGTTCTAGAAAGAAAGAAGTGAAATCTAAACTCCCCTGCTGCATATTGTTTGAACTTCCCCACCCTGTGCTTAAGTATGATGCTCATTTTAAAGAAAGAAATTAATTTGGAGGACAGGTAGGGCTAAAGCATTTTATTTTGCATCTTTGTGCAGGCTTTTAGAGCTGTGCAAAAGAAGAAACTAACATTTATATCTCACCCCGATAACACTAAGCTTTTTACCCTGGTAAAAATGACTGCACAAGTGGTAGAGGGGAAAAAGCAATCCTTTTCACTTCTGGATGATTGCATCAGTGAGTGTGGAAGACCAAATGTAAGGGCATTGAGTCTTATCAAAAGGGGAACTCCAGGCTGTGACTGCCCTGTTTCAGCAAATACCAATCTCCTTTGTTGCAAGACTTTCTGCATGCATCATCAGTCACTTGACATTCTGTGAACCCGGGAAACCTAGAAACAGCAGCATCAATGCTAATTTGTTTATCTGTTTTAAGGAACTCGTTTACAGTTTGACTTTAGTCACATTGTTTCCTAAATTAACTTTCAAGTGCCTGACTGAGCCCAGGGTTACTGGAGAGCAGCCAGCCTGCCCATGGCCTTTAACCATTTTTCCTCCTTACTCCCCATTCTAATGACTAAGCTTACCCACAGTGTTCAGACACTTGTAGTGCTCATGACCTTCCCAGGCTTTCTAACATTATTCATAATCGTGATTCATTGGCTGTCACCAAGGCCTATGCTCGTGGTGCATGGGAACAGCCAAGCTGCTTGAGCTGTAGGTTTGATCCAGTAGATGGAGCAGCTGCCTGACACTGCGGAGATGCCCTGTGGCTCTCTCTCAGGCACTGTGATCTGGTGGTGGGAGGCAGCTGGTAGTTATTAATTGAAATGTGGTCGTTATTTGTTAGCATCCACAGGTGAGAGTGAAATCTCTGCTCCACTGAATGCTCCGAGTTTTGATTTCTTCCTTCTCTTGCAAGATCCCATTACAAAAAATAACTATAATCTTTATTTGTTATTAGGCTTTTAGAGCTTGCAAGTCAGAATGGGATCACTGTTGCAGATGGTGTAAATCTGGGATATCATCTGATGCTGGTTTGATGGATGGAAACTGATCTGAGATTCAACCCATCTTGGGGTTTCAGAGCAGCAGGCAGTGCCTGCATGTCTTCTATAATTATCAGTGACTGTAGTCAAAGATGGCCTGACGCACCTTGTGGAGTTTGGGGTTTCCAACTCGTAGCTGTGATGCATGGAAATGCCCCTTACCTTATGTGTAAACTGTTCCACTGTGTCCTGTGGGAATGGAGCGTAAAGTAAACTTTCCATTCACAAAGCTTTGTATGCTTTCACAGTGCTTTCCCTACACTCTCCTGGATCAATTTTCTCTTCTCTGTTCTTTCTTAACCTTCCTAAATGGTGCCCCTGTACTGCTGACAGTGACATGCTACTAAATTGTGATGTGGTTTAGAGATGACAATTTCAAACAATGTACGATAGGCCTTCATCCCAATACTGCTTAAATGTATACTTTGGGAAACAAGAAAGGTAGATAATTATGTCATTTATATCTTGACGTGAACCTGTATCTATGAATTCAAAGCCCATGGCTGCCTTGAACCCAGTTTGCAGTGTCCTTGCTACCCCAGGCAGCTGGAGCTCATCCTCACAAAAAAGCAACCATCACAACATCTTTGTGTGTTCTCAAGGCCCATTTGAGAACAGAAGAAACAGAATTCATAGAGGTTCCAGTGTTACTAAGGCAGCACGATGCCTCTCTTCACAGGGTCAAATTTGTGTTGCCCACTGAGCTCTTGCCCACTTGCGCTATTTAGAGCTGTTCCATGGCCGTGTAGAGATGTTACCATGATGATAACAGAGTGCAGAGACAATGTTAGTGGCTTCTTAATATTGGCCAGAGCCCCTGGGAAGTTCTCTATCTGTCAGTTTGGCTTATTTCCCTAGCAGAATAGAGATAAGGCCTACCAGCAGAACCATTCTGTTGCTGTGTCTTTTCTAGGAGCACTTGCCAATGCAGTTCCATCTCTGTCCAACACAGAGACCAGTTCCCTCTTCATGAGAACTGTGGGCAAGATTCCAGTTACAAGTGGTGGATGCTAAATGTGCTAGCCTGGAAATTCCTTCAGGCAAACTCCTGGGTCCATCTTTCACTTCTGCTCTGTTGCCTTGAGTCAGGAAATGGTTTGGGCATAAATGACCCTCTGCCCAAGGTGGCACTGCAGGAATTTGGGCCAGTGGCATTAAAGAAAGTACTGCCTGGAGTGCTGCCACTGCTTTCCTGTGAGTCTGGAGGTGCTGTCTCTTTGCTCTTGCATTGAGCAGAGCTCTGCTTCTAGAGGGAATCTGGCCCACTATGATTAATTCTTCAGTTGAAGCCTAGGTGCCGTTGCTTTAATTTCTTGCTTCTAAGATATCTTTTTGTGTTGCAATATTAAATATCTAGATCCCTCAGGGATTCATTAGGCAATAAGTGATACAGGATGTAGTCTGAGAGCTGGGAAAGAGAACTTGTTGACAAGACACAGAGACCAGTGTTTGGTGGAGACCCAGCTTCTATTTTGCTTTCCTGAGCACTGGACTAATTTATGTCTGTAACATACACGCTCCCTTCTCATTTTCTGCCTTTGGCTCTTGTTTCTATACCTTCTCTTGGCCATAGTAGAGAGATCCCAGTCTCCTTTAAATTCTTGTTTTCAAACCTCTTTTTGGCCTTTGTATGATATTAATGACTTGGAAAAATAAAACTGAAGGCTATATTCAAATCAGATGTTATTCCTTAGACATGCAGCTTCCTATTATTTTGGTAATATTAAATACAAGAAATAGTATTTGCATAGTAGAAATAATAATTTCTGGGATTTCTAATTATCTACCTTTCATATGCTTCAGAAAGGGAATGTATCCATGGTTGGTAAATCACTTGTGTTCCTCTGTGATCCTTAAAAAGTTCAGCTTGAACACCACGACTGTACAGGTAGTAATAGAAATAAGTCTGCATTTTTAAAAAAAATTTTTTATTTTTTATCATCTGTTGTTTAAAACATAGAGTCCAATTAAACCCAATGGTTCCTTGGCTGGGGTAAAGCAAGACTGGCTTCTTCTCAGCTGGAGGCTGCCCTGCCTCTTTACATCCCCATTCAGTGCTCTGCCCTGACTGACTGAGGTGCCAATTAGTACAGCTGCCCTTTGATGTTATGGAAACTTGTCTGGGGAGAGCCAAATGGAGATTAAATTGCCATCAGAAGATAATGATCACTTTGCTGAGCAGGTTGACTCCTGCAAAGAAGGTGCTTGCAAGACTGTGTCCTTAGCAAGACATGCATCTCTCTCCTAATCTTTCTGTGTGGGTTTCCTCTTAATACAACTTTCCTGTTTGACCTCTGTCAGTGTAAGAAACCTGAATGTTCTTGAGGTGTTAACAACAGCAATACCTCATCTCCCTATCTCCCTACTTGCCCCATTAAAATCAGCCTCTGCAAGTTGCAGAGTGCTGATGCCCAAGAGAAACAGTGAAACCTTTCTCCAACTGATGAGCCCTGACAAGCTCCGACACTTCATATTGCTGTTTTCCTGGCCCCATGGCAGGTACCCAGTGTGTGATCCTGGGACGTGAGCCCACCAAGCTGGAGAGCAACTGCTTCAGAGAAGTTTGAACAGGTAGAACAGATCCATTCCTTCCCAGGTTGTGTCCTGGCAGAGCAAACTGACTCATGAGAGGGTCAGATTGGGAATTCCTTTGGAATGAGAAACATTACCTACAGCAAGCATTTCCTCCAAGATGAATGCTAGATTTGTGGTATATACAGAAGTGAACTAATTTCTAGCTTGTTTTTCTTATCTCTGAAAATCTCAACATGCATCTGCCTGTGTGCTGATCCAGTTCACTGGTGAAAAGACATTTTTGAGGCACTGGTCTTTGTCAGCTGATATATCCCTGCTTACCCTACCATGCTTTATCCTTCTACCTGGCAACTTGCAATTGGTGCAGAGGACACCAGCTCAAGGTCGGACAGGGACGGAAAAGGAGGGAAGCTGCAAAGATTTCTAAGAGGGTGAAGAACTGTGGGCATGGAGAGATGCTACCAAAACCTAATTTTAGCTTGAAGTTTTCATTTCCACAAAAGCAAACAACCAAACCTGGAATCAGAACATTAAATCAGCTTGTGTTTTGTGAGTTCTTTCTCTTTCTTCTTGAAAATGCTTTTTCTTGGGAAGCCTTTGAGTATTTAACATTATCTCAAACCCAGAATTAATTCTGGGAACTCTAAAGCATCTGGGGAGTACATATCATTTTAATTATAAGTTGTTTCCCTTTTTATTTAACAGAAGGTGGGGGGGAAGATAGAATCACTTCAACTTAGTATAAAGGGCTTCTACCGTAGAAGTTGGGGCTGGGGTCTTAAAACAAATGTTTTTGTCAAGTCCAAGCTATGACCTCTTCCTTTAGAAATACCAGACCAAGAATTTGGTTATGGTAAATAGAAAGGTGCGTGGAAAAGTCAGTGAGTTAAACTGTGCAATGATTTCATTCTGGTGCTGTCCTACTGGCTTTACTGGAGCTGCTCCATCACAGCAAAATTTCTGACTGCTCATAGTTTTTATCCATTTTCAGCAGTGGAATTGTTACACAAACCTGGAGAAATTGGTGGGTTGGAAAGAGATCTACTGTGGTAAGATTAATGCCAACGTGTCAGGGAGCCTCTTGTCCAATCCTGGTGCAAAACCTAAGCGAGCTCTGGGGCAGTTTGAGATTCAGCATCAGAGATCATCCATTCCTCTGCTCAGGACAGGGTCAAAAATTGTGTCACAAAGGAGAGCATAGTTTGGCAAATACTAGTATTCAGCTAAAATACTACTGGTCTTCTGCAGTGCTTGGAGAGAGATGCATTCTAGAAGTTAGCCTGCATGGAGCAACCAGTGTTTACGGTGCTCCTTGCTTTAGGCATTGTGTTTAGTAGGAGCTTTGACTTGGCCTGTGGGCTGAACTTTCTCCTGTGTGTTAGAGCTGGGTAGATGGAGAGAAGCTGATGTAGGCACTGGGCAGACATCAGCTGGGTCCTCTCCAGGGCTCTGCTGACCTCCAGGTAACCTTCTCTTAGATTTAAAAGATCTGCCTCCTTTATGTAATGAGCAGCATATGTCTGGGTGCAAAGCCCTCCACTGCTCAAAGCATTCACAGATAAGCAGAACCCTTAGAGATCATCTCATCCTCTGTAAAATTTGGCTGACATTAATGCAGGTGCTATTTTGAAGGTTTGATAGAAAATTCATCCACAGTCAAATAATTTGAAAGTAATCTTTTGGTTTAGGGGAAAAATGCTAATGGAAATCAGCCAAGGTGAACAGCCGGAAACATGCCCTGCTTCTGAAAGAAACATTTAAGTCTACTGCTGAATCTTGAAGACTATACTATCTTGATAGCATTATAGGAAAGTAATGGTCCTCAGATGTTTGTACACTCTGTCATGCCAGAAATTGCTTTTATTTGAATGCAAATAGGTTCGTGTATAGCCTAGCTGTAAGCTGCTGCTTAAAATTTTCCATTGCTTTATGGGAAGCTGAAAAGTGGATAAATGAGCCTGGCTTTATATGAGGGCTTCTACAAAAGTAATGTGTCCTATTTGATTATACTGGCTCATGATGACAGAGGCAGATGCTGATGGTATGGCAGTAGAAGTTGAACCTTCCTACCAGTATTGCCTTACATGTTGTTGCTGTGTGACAGATGGAAGCAGAGGGGCAGTCTGACAAAATGGTGTCTGACGTGGAAGTGTGTATGAAACAGAGGCATGTCACTGAATTCCTCCATGTGGAAAAAATTGAATCCATTGATAATTCATCAACTCTGAATGTTTCTGGAGATCAAACAGTTGATGTGAGCACAGTGAGGTGGTGGGTGGTGCCTTTCAGCTCTGGCAACAGTGATATGAAAGAGAAGCCACGTTCCAGATGGCCATGCATGGCTGTTACATCATGATATGAAGAGTGACTCCATCAGCTCATCCATGTGAATCAGCGATTCATGACAAGGGAACTGTGGATGCGGCTGGATATCAGCTTCAGTGCACTGGAGATTATAGTAGCAATTTTGGGATATCACAAAGTTTTCACTGGGTGAGTCCCACAAATGCTCATACAGGAACACAAAGAACAGCTTATGTAAGTTTGTCAGGACTAAGCGAGTCAATATGAGGCTGAAGGTGACAGTTTCTTGGATCACATAATTACTGGTGATGAGATGTGGTGTCACTGCTATGAACCAGAGGCAAAACGGCAGTCCATGGAGTGGCTACATGTGAATTCCTCATCGAAGACAAAGCTCAAGATGCAGCCCTCAGCAGGTAAAGTGATACACACTGTATTTTGGGATCAGAAAATAGTGATCCTTCTGGATTTCTGGAACACAGACAAATCATGAATTCTGACTAATGCACTGTGACACTATCTAAGATGAAGGCTCCAGCTTCCAGAGTCAGGGTGGAGGAGAAGATAACCTTTCTCTTGCAACACAACAATGTTAGGCCCCATTCCATTGTGAAGACTGTGGAGCTCATTGCCAACGTTGGCCATACTGTCCTACCACACCCACTTATAGTCTAGATTTGGTGCCTTCTGACTTCCATCTGCTTAGGCTGTGTGGGTAACATTTTCCTGGCAAAGATGGCATCATAGCAGCTGTGAAGCAATGGGTAATTTCTGCTGGTGCAGATTTTTACAGACACTGCATGCAGGCTCTTCACTGACAAAAATGCAGAGCTAGTGGTAGTGACTCTGTTGAAAAATAGTGTTTTGTAGCAGAAAATTTTCTCTATCAAATAGTGTAGTTGTGCTCTCTGTATCTGTTGTAGTTTCCATAGAAATAAGTGGGAGGCATTACTTTTGGAACAACTCATGTAAGCTCACAAAAAAACACTTGTCTTCCTTATGCTCTAATGAACTCTTAAGTACCTGGATCAATTTTGCTGTACTAATAACTTCTGAAATAGCTTAGTTTTATTTTGATGCCTTAGAAGCACCTTGCTCTGATGTGGAACTCGGATGCTTTAATTTCCTGGAGTGCCTTAAAGAGATATGGGCAATTTGGATTGTAAAGATGTGTGTATGACTAAGTGTGTCATCAGCATTCTAGGAGTGGCTGAATATTTGCTGCTCTATTAGGTCCTGTGAGAAATGAAATTATACAAACCTTAACTAAACTACCTTCTGCATAAATAAATCAAATTAGATAATAAGGTGTTGCAATGTCCAAAAAACAATTGGTAGCATTTATCACTTACTTTGTGCTCTAGAGTTCTTTTCCAAAGCTTTTGGTACATCAACTGCTTTGCAATTTGCTTACACAATGTACTGATGAATCCCAGCTGATGCTTCTGACCACTTCTTCCTTTTCCTTTTCTTGATAACAGTGATTATAATAATGATTGAGGGACAGTTCTGTCTCCTGGTCAAAATAAGAGCATCCTTTTTTTCTCTTAAGGTTCCATTTCCTTCTTGGTTCATAAGGGTGCCACTTTAGTGTGGCCATGTAACATAACTAATACACACATCTTTTTGAGAGATTGGCTGGTTGTGTTGGGTTTGTTTGTTTGTGAAGTTTGGGATTATTTCAATTAAGTACTATGACCATCATGAATGGGCATGGCTATGGCTTGTAGCACGATCATGAGAGCTACTGGTTCAGAGAAAGGGAGAAAGCAAGAGCTTTGTGATGCACCAGACTGCATGGGTTAGCACTGTTGTGTCTCAGCACTTTTGCTGAGAAAGACTGTGAAAATAGTCCTCTGGTGTTTAACTGAGTAAAAATCATCCTGGATCTCAGCATAAAGGGCACCAGTGAAACTGTTGGTGTCTGACTATAATGCAAGAGAATGTAATAAGCCTGCCTGCTTGTTAGCTTTTATCACTCCCCCCTGTCATAGGCTTGTATGTATGGCGTTTACTTATTTATGCCAGGTGATCTATGTGAACGAAAGCTGGCAGGAGCTGCTCAATAATGGATGAAACACTGCAGTTCTGCTGGTGGCAAGCTCGACAACACAGAGGAGTGCTGGGGGCTTGCTGCTCCTGTAGCTGAGCTGTTTGCTCAAAAGCTTTGCCTGCCAATAGCCAGAAACTTCCAGCAAGTCCTGAGGTGCCTCAGTGAAGAATGCTTTTCTGCAGAATACACCCTGCCATCCTACCTCACGGTCTATTTCATTTTCTAGCTGGTTGCTCCCATATCTAATGAAGAGCCTGACTAGCACTGGCCTAGGGGAACAGCACTCCCATTTTTTTGCTGCCTGTAGGGCTTTGATCATTAAGTTTGGAAAAGGCCTCTAAGATCACCTAGTCCACCACCAACTCACCACAGCTATGTGCATTAATCACATCCCTCAGTGCCACATCTGTGCATTTCTTGAACACCTCCAGGAACCTGCTTTACTAAGAAAAAGCAAAATGTATGAAATTAGGGTAATCTGATAGACTGACTGATCTCTGAGTGCAGTGCTGAGAGTAGGTCACTGAAAAGCTTCTGCCTTTATCATACCTTAATCATATATCTTGGTTTCCAGGATACTTGGAGGCTTTATTCTGATGGTTCACAGCTTACGCTGACTAATATGAGAACAGAGTCATTAGCATAATAAATACTTAAGAAAGGCATAGATCCAGCTGTAGGAAGCCTTCCTGTATTTGGCCTCTGGGATCCATTGTAGTGGAAGTCTATAAAAGGTAAGCATTGACATCTGGTGCAGGTTACCTGCATGTACCTCTGAAACACTAATGCTGCTGGTTTTGCAGCAGAATGGGGCCAGGCAGGCTCAGCTTGGGCAGCACATTTTGCTATATGCTCTGAAGGATGCTGAGCAGTTCCTTGCTAATCATTTGTCTATTAAAGTCAGCTAATAGCAAAGGTCTGATTACAGTTCAGTGACTTGTTCATAAAGCGATTAATTATTCTCTCCACCAAGTGAGGAACTTGCTCCTACAGCACAGCTGATGAAATAGGTATTTATAACCTCATTTGCAGGAGGGAAAGGAGTTGGTTGAGCTACGGTAGCCTGGTTAAAAACACCTGACCGCTTGATCACACAGCTGTGGTTAGGGACTCATTCCACTTCCTCTTTTATCCGGGCAGGGTTTGACCTCAGTAGAATCTCACTATTTTCAGTTATCTGATGGCTGTTGGGAGGGTGCTGGCTGGTTCATAAGCCTGTGTTTTACTGCTCTGTTCTGAGAGATGATCACTATTTCTGTCCTGTAACACTGAAGCTCAGTGCCTGAATGGCACAGGAAAGGCTGATGAGGAAGCAGAGTAACCAGAGCATGGTGAGAATATTGGGGTACAAGCCAGCTCCTTTCCAGCAGCACTAATCCACCGCCACTGGGGATATCTCACTAATTTTAATATAGTAATAGCAGAGGAACAGCTACCCTGCCTCAAATGAAGGAATCTGCTAATATTCAAGGATGGTGGGTGTTTGAAAGCACACCAGCAAGGTTATGCAGTAAGTGTGCCTTTGGGCAGTGTGATTAGATTGCATCCCAACGAGTTTGTTGCTAATTCCATCCCAGTTTGCTCTACTGCTGTGAGCTGCTGGAGATATCTCTGCTGGCTCCCTCGCTTTTGCATACAAAGGCATCTCTGAGTGTGTGTAACAGTGTCACTATTTTCTTTTTTCTTTTCTTTTTTTTTTTTTTTATCTTTCACTCCCAAATGGCCGTGAACAGACGGCTTTTTCCTCTGTGCAGCTTTGTGCAGATATTACAGTAGGGAAAGCAGCCAGGGAGCTGTGGGGGAGACTATTAACACTTTGTTCCTCTTTTGAGGTCTGGTGAGCAGATACAGGGGTTACTTGGCTCTGGGAGGACTATGACCCCCTGCTCTTGGGCTGGGATGCATCTGTACATTGCTTAAAAGCAGCAGAAGGATGGTATGTGTTGAGGTGGCCCAACGAAGCATTGGTGTATGTGGGATTTTGGAAAGCCTTTGTGTAGAACGAGGCATGAAGGCTGATACCAAGGGACTAGGGAAGGTATCTGTCCCCTGCAGACCCTTGGTGGCACTTTGCTGATGCAGTGACAATGGCTCAGAGAGGGAATTGGACAGGGCTGGCAGATAGCCTGTGTGAGCCAAGGGGCTTCCCTGTCTGCTGAAGGGACTGCACAAAGACAAAGGCAAATGATGTTTGGTCTGGTGATTAAACTTGAAAGATCAGCTTCCTCGGGCCTCTCAGAGGCTCTTCTTTGGGCTGAAAATACATACTTTTCTGCCTATCCTCTGTCACAGTGGACTTCTGAATTTTCTTGTATAAAAGACAAAACCAATTAAAAGGTGCAGCTCCCTCCTATGCTATTTGCACATCACCCTCTCTGCCTCCAGGTACTGCCCATCCTTCCACAAACAGCAGCCCTGGGCCTGGAGGTCACCTGCTCTCAAGTTCCCTCTGATAGTAATTCCAGCAAATACCTTTAAACAAATATTTAGCAAACGTGCAGAGCTACTGTTAAGAACAAGGAAGTCTGCTCTGAAGTTTCAGTAATGCCTGGTCCTTGGTGAAGTGAGGGGGTTGGGGGTGGGATATAAGGTCATCACACCCCTGGTACAAACTCTTTGCTTTCAGTCAATGCATTTTTCACTTGTATCCCTCCCTGTGCAGCTTCCTTCCACCTTTAAAATAGCTGTGCTTGCCTTTAATTTACAATGGAATTTGTATGACGCATGCTAGGATGCCTTGTAGTGGTGCAGTCTTCACCTGCATTGACTCAAAGACAAGGAAGAGTGCTTTGATTTGTTTTATCCCTTCAATTTTTACTTCTTCGATCTGGGTTTCTCAGTTACTGAAAACACAGCTTTTAACAGGAACTGGGGAATCCCATTTCTGAGTGTAGATCTAGTTTTATTTATATTTAAATATACTCTGGAGTTTATATTTCAGTACTTTCTTGTGTGTTTGTTTTTATGCTTGTGTTTTCCCTTTGTCCTCAACTACTTGATCTTCCCAGTAGGCACCACACCACACGTAAAGCAAGAGGTTGTTTCCAACGCCCAGCTGCAGGCTTGTGGTGAGGCATTTAGTGGGGACTTTCCTCTGTGGACTCCTTCCAGGCCTGCCCTAGCTTTTTCACCCTAACCTCGTCTGTTCCTCTGCAGCGTTTGTTTTTTATCTTTGGTATAAGCAGTCATTATTCATTAATAAAAAATAATGTGTTGAGAAAAGCTGGATCTGTACCATCTAGTCAGGTGCTTTTTTATCCTGCTTGGAAGTGAGAGGTGGGAGGACAAACTGACCCCTCTAACTATGTTTCTGGAGTAGGTTTCTGGACACCTATGGCAGTTCTTTTGCCTTCGGGATGCTGACAGTCATTGCTAGAGGAGCAAAATGCCTTATCAGCCCCTCTCAGAGCTGCTCAGAGTGGAGTGATGAGACCAGCTGCAGGCAGCTGCCCATCTGGGTGGTGATAAAAGGCATGAAAGGCTGCATCATCACTGCAAGCGCCATGCCACAGAGCATGGTTACTCTCTGTCTGTGAATGATGAAAACAAAGAGCACTGGAAACGCTATTTCTGAAGTCATGGGAGAAACGATGATGTCTTTTCTAAAATATCCCTGCCCTGTTGGTAAACAATGAGACTGTTCCAAAGCTGTGATTATAGTTATAAGTTTTCAGTCCCCTAGCTTGAAAATGTTGAGAGAAAGGTGGGGTTGGTTTGGCAGTTTGCTGTCCAGCTCTTCCTTCACTTTCTGGAAGAAGCTGGAGCCACCCCAGGGAGGCTCAAACAATCACTGTTAGTCACCCCATGTGGTCACGGTCTTCTACAGGCTCTGTTTACTCTTGGTATGAAAGGGGAAAGTCCAGCGTCAGTAAATCTGGAAGCATGAATGCATGCCTTAAACGTTTGTACTTGGTTGTTTGGTTGGTTTTTTTTTTTTTTTATTCCCGGTTCTGGCTTTATCTAAGATACAAAAATTAGGGCTGACTCCTCTATTTAATATCCCTTAATGTTGAAGTGAAAAGATCGATGCGAGATAGAACTTTTTATTTCAAAAATATTTTATTTTTCACTCCCTTGCCCCTACATATTGCCTAGGGCCAATTTTTATCAGGTCTGACTATTTGCATGAGGGTGATATCTCAAACAGGCTCAGGACATGAAAAAAGCATGGGAGTCTGCAGTTGTTCTCATTGAAATCGGTTTATTTTCCATGTGGCTTGTTGTCTTCATGCAAGCATGTGTGTTTTATGTCCTTGTTTACCCAAGCTACGCAGCTGGTAGCATGAACCAGGCTTCGGCTATGGGAGGTCCCGAGGGCTCAAGCCGAAGCTTGACCCTGTAACCTGAGCGCTGGATCCAATGGAAAGGTGCTGAGAGGATTAGGCTGCCTTTAAAATAGAGCTTTTTGACTGTCTGTCTTCCGGATGCAGTTGTTTGGAGCACATCCTGAGCCCAGGTTGATGTTGCGGAAGCTTGGCTATTAATTTCCTGGTAAAATGACTCTGAACCACCTCATGTTACGAGGTTTCAGAAGTGTTTCTTCATCATGTCTGGTGGCTCCGAGGCCTTGTTGCAGACTGGATGAGCCTGGGCATCTTGGAGGCTCAGAGATGTGCCAAGCAGGTATTAGCTACAGTGTTTTTCAGTAGTGTTAAGGCCTTAACAGCATAAAATAAATAAATAATGTGTAGAGCTAAATGCTCCAGTTTTAGCCATTCACTGATACTGTGCGGGATACTGACCACTGAATGCTGCATCTACTAGGTTTTACTTTATTCTGTGGAACCGTGCATTATGTGGGTGTCAGGAGAGCGGCTCATAGTGCAGTGCTTCTCCACTCATGGTCTGTGAGACCTTAGAGCTTGGAAGTGCAAGTGAAGGGGAAAGAAAATCAGAGCAAGCAAATCTAGTTGGAGAATTATGGGGGTAAGAAGGAAGCAATAAACAAGCATTAAGATTAACCTAAATTTTATATGGATGTTAGTGAAAGGTATGGGATCTTACTGTAACACTTTGATGAGGGTTTTTGTTTGTTTGTTTGCTTTCAAAACCTTAAGTAGTTCTTCCATTTCAAAAATGAAAAAAAAAAAAAAAAGTTAGGAAATGCTGACCTAATGTTAGGTTTGATCTATGAATAAGGTCTTGGTAAACTTTCCAACCCATGAGCAAAGGCTTTGAAATCTTCGCCTGCTTGAAATGGAGCTGAATGAGTTCAGTGGTAAATGTGCAACAAGTTGCAATGCCTGTTTCCGCTCTTTGTTCCCCTAGGAGTCATTTAAACAAAACAAATTCAGTGCACACTAATAAAGAGGGTAGGTAGCTATTGCAGCTTAATAGCCTGGGCTCAACCATTTTCCTTGGCAGGGAGTTGAGGGAATGTTTCCAGCTAGGTTATGATATCTTCATCGTGTACTGTTAGCAAGACTTTCATTTCCTGGTGTCAAGCCACAGTGCTGGAGATACGCTGCTCTTTCTGCACCAGGGAGATCCAGAGTTGTACACTGCATATGTGCTGCTCCACACAGCTCTTTGTTATTGCTGCCGCCTTCTCCACTGGCTTTCAAAACATTCTCCAAACAGAGCATGTACTGGGAGTTTGCCTGTTTGCTTTTTCTTTTTCTTTTGTTTTTTTTCAAGCTGTCAGTGATTGCTGGGACTAGCCAGACCATTTTTCTCACCTCTACCTCCTATCTTTAGCTTCATTTTAGCAAGAAGCAGGACATAAATGTTCTGGTCTGGGCTGTACCCCAAGCCTGACACTGCTACCTGCTCTGCATAGTCCTCAGCCATGGCTTGCCATGCACACTGGAGGTGAGGAGATCAACTGCAGAGCTGGAAACACAGACAGGATTTACTTGGTGAATGAGGTTCTATGCCTCACTCGCTTCCTTTACCCAGCCCCTTTGCAGTTCTTGTGCTGAACTGGGGCACACACCTCCAACAAATGGGACAGTGTTACCCTTCCTCTGCAAACAAATAATTGCATTTGGTGTTTTTTTTTTACTAGTCTTCAGAAAGTGGTGCAAGAAACTGGAAAAAGATCTGCATACTGACAAAACAAATAGTACATGGTTTCCAAACGTTTTATGTCCATAGCTCAGCATCTCAGGTTTGTCTTCTTTTGGGGGTTCATAGAATAGAATCATAGAATTGTTTAATCATTTGAATTAGAAGGGTCTCTTAAAAGTCATCTAGTCCATCTCCCCTGCAATGAACAGGGACACCTACAGTGAGATCAGGTTGCTCAGAGCCCCATCCAGCCTGACCTTGGATGTCTCCAGGGATGGAGCATCCACCATCTCTCTGGAAAACCCGTTCCAATGCCTCACCACCATTATTGTAAAAAACTTCATCTTTATATCCAGCTGAAATCTCCACTCTTAGTTTGAAACCACTTCTTCTTGTCCCCCACCCTTGCAGATGAAGGTTTGTCCTTCATCTACCAAGGTGGGATCCTTCTCTGCAGCTTGGAACTTCCATGAGAGGTTACTTATGACACCTCTACTTTCCTCTATTCTTGTAAGCATAGCGAGCATATTGAAATCTGAGACGCTGAAATTTGCTGGAGGGGTTGCTCATTACTAAGAGTTGAAAATGTGCTAGGTAATGTGACAGTACATCTTTTCCAGGAAACTCTAACATTGCTCTTCCAGCTTGGACTTGCACGTTGTTTTTTTTTTTCTTTCTAGTTTAGTGTGAATGCATTCTCCTTTGCTAGAAGATTGATTACCAGGAAATCGTGCCTGAAAGATTTTAAATTTACCTTCAACATCTAGAGGGAACTGATGTTCAGACATGCAATATGATGAAGTACAGCCTAGTTTAAATCAGAAAACTATTAATCTTGCCATCTGGACCCCTAATAAGAAAGAAGCAAAGCATTTCTGGTGAGTGGCAGATTAACTGAGAAATTCAGATCAGAATTATTCAGAATCCCGAGTCAAATTAAGTCAATAACTGAGCAGAATTAAAAAGATCTCGAAACATAAGCATGTAGAATATATTTTGATGCTTAATTGCTTATTTCTAAAGGCTTTTTTAATTATTTAAGCTTTAGGAAATTGAATCAAACCATTATAGAAATGAAACTCTTAGTCATTTTGTCCCTGGTTTTGTAAGGAAATAAATGTTTGCTTCTGTAGTTTTGGTTCTGTCTAACAAAAATTAAGTAATGATAATTGTGATTTGCTCTCAGAGATACTTTATTATGTGCCCAGTGTTACCACTAGTTACGTGTTCAACTTTGCACACACTGGTGGCTATTTTTTATGATAAAATCTATACCTGAACTCTAAAGGTTATTTCAGCTCTCAGTACAATATTACCTAAAATGCTATACATTGAACCATGCACTTTAGAGACTGATTTTTATGTGCCTTACCTTTTCAGGTGGCCCAGATCACTTTTAAAGAGATCTGTGCAGTCCTCACTGCTATTGAAACACCAGCTGTTGCCATTGCTGCTCACATGTGGATGTAGAGCCTGAATTCTCAGCCTGAAAACTTAAATACCTGTAGCACACTTCACAGCATATTTTTTATTGTCTATGTATTTGTCTGAATAGCTACCCTGAGCAGAACTGCTGTGTTTGCAGTTATGATTTTCAGTCACATGATGATCATCACAAAAGCCTAGCTCTTTCCTCTGTACTAATGGAGTGGTATAACTAGATGTTAGTGTTCAGGAAGGTTATGTTTCCTGCAGTTTCAGTGGGTACCAGTCCCACTCATTCCCCAGCAACTTTGGCCACTCATGGCTGTGTTAGTGGAGAGGCTGCCTTGCCATATGTCTCCAAAGTGACTACTTCTCTCCTCTCTTGATACCAGGTCCTTTCTCCAGTATTGCTACTGAAAATTAAAACAAGACCATTTTTCTTTTCAGTGTATGCACTGTCCTCTCTTTGTGCAGGGCCAGCATCTGTTTGCACCAAAAAGTATTGGAGCCCTTGAGGACTGGTGGCGAGACATAGATGTGGGTGCTGCACCCTTGGGTGTGCTGAGACCTCACGTAGACAGAGACAAGCGTGGATAAAGCAGATATGAGTGCCCAGAGTCTCCATAGGGAATATGACTCCAGCAGTGTGTAGCACGTCCTGCAAATTGCTGTAGCTATTAGAATTCTGCCATGATGAAGCTTGTTCTGTGGTGGTCTTCTGTCCTGCAACACAGACATCAATGGGCTGCCTATTCTGTCCTCATAAAGGAAGCTTGTTTTGCAGGGGACATGATGCAAAGAGTCTGCAAGCTTAAGATATCTGAATGTCTTCCAGCTTCTATTCCCAGAAGTCTTGTTCTAAGAAATAGTGTTGTATATACAGTACAAAGGGGTGCAGGGAGAGACTCAGCAGGAGATGGGATCGTGCAAAAGATCACCAGTCTTGGAGAAGCACAATTAAATAGCCTGCCTTAGATCTTTTAACTCAAGTTGCAGTGATTTCTTCTTTAGGAAACCACATTGCCTGTGAAAAGCAATAACCTGATGTGTGTTTGATCAGCCACACTCTTGAGTCCAGAGGTTTATTTTCCAGTCTTCATGTGGTTATGCATATGAATTTCAGGATACATTTAGGTGTAAAAGCCAGCTGATGTTAGGAGTTCCCTCACTCACTACAGCAACTGGGTAGTCTTCATTTGCCAGTCTAGCAGCAGGAAATATTAGCAAAACTTTTCCACATTCTCAAGCCCCCAAACTTTCCCCTTAGTCTGAGTTCACAGCAGCCAGTAGTCCCCAAGACTGTCACTGCTTCCTGTTTGTTTAAGTTTAGACATTCACAGACATGCTTTGGGAAATGACTGTAGCAGAGCCAAGTTGTGGAGTTTGCCGAAGGAAGTTCTGTGGTGGCAGAAGGAACTGGAAAGATTTCTCCCTTTGCTTTCCCCAGCCTAGATGAGTTATTGACAAGTTCAGCAGAGCCATTGGCCTCCAGCTGTCTCTTAATATCCTTAAACTTCAGCGTGAGGAACCAGACTCCCTGTACATTTGCTCTTGGGAATATGGTAACAAAAGCCAATGCACTCCTCTGGAGAGGTTAAAGAACCACCTTGAGAAACAAGCAAATTGGAAAAATAAACCACAGCAATAAAAAGGAGCGAAGGAAGAAGAGCACAAATGTATTAGTCATCTCTTAATTGCTCTTGGAGCCCAATATGTTTAACATCCTGAAATAGAAAGCCCATCAGTTCAGTTCTGTACATTAGCAATTTAAAAAGAAAGTAAAGTAAGACCTCCTGAGAATGGAGTTGTCTATATTTTCATATTGTCAAACGAGTGCTTTTCCTGTTTGCAGTCTCTCAGCTTAATCCTTGATACTTTATGATATTCAAGACTTCTAGACAAATTCCATTTTGGACAAGAGAGAAGTGTTTTTCTGGACTTCCAGGAAACATATTTCATATTGCGTGATCTGAGTGTACCAACGTCCTACTAATATAAGGACTCTTATATGTGAATAACCCTGAGAGCTGTGCAAGAACTCTCAGTCTTCAATTTTTTCTTGCTTGGAAATCTCCCTTTTGAAGCCTGTGTCTCAGAGGTGAGGGCATCTATAGATCCATTCAATTCAGCATAGCTCGATTTTTTTCTTGATAAAATCTGTATTTTTTCCTAAACCATTTACCAGGCCAGCTAACTCTCTCCCTCTTGCACAGTGAATGTAATGGAAATTGCTTAAGTGGGAATGTTTGGTTTGCATGTAGTAGACCAAGTGATCTTCCCTACACCTCTCTGGGGTCATCCTTTGTTCCCATTACTTGGGTTATTAGCTGTGCCTAAAGTTGCCATCACCTGTCTTCTGTCAAAGAACATTTCCCCCACAGTGTCTATCCCCATTTCCTTCCTCCCCATGACTTCATTCTTCTCTCATTACTGCTTCATGCACTGGTATTACTCCAGTTCCTGGGTGCTATTTCTTGGTACTTCATGTAGATGTGGTCAGCTCTGGTTTGGAGGCATCAGGTACTTTCTGCAGGGCACACTGAGGCTGTGAAGACAGCAACCTTTTGAAATCTGCTTGTGCACAAATTAATGGTAGGAACAGTGCTGATGCTGTGGGTTATTGTGTGACCCATAATTTTGCTTGGCATTGCTGACATAACTGATCCCACAGCGGTAATCAAGCAGGTTTACATTCTTTAATGTGTTTCCCATGAGGTGTTACTCATGGTGATATTTTGATGGTGGAGAAAATTATGTATTGGAAAAAGCATTGTGTTCACAGTTGCATGGCAGAGATTAAATGGTACCATGTTGAAGAACGGTTGTTTTGTGAAAATAACCGATATTTTAAACTGAAACTGTGTTTTTAACTATTTTCTTTGAGATTTATAGCTAGTGCTTTATTTGTTTTGCTGAGCATTAAGACTCTTTGGCAGTATGAATTACTGTGATTTTTAGAAGCACTTCCTAGCAGTGGATTAAAAGGTCATTCCAAAAGGGGCCAAACAGATTACCAAGCCTTCTGATTTCTGGATCACCACTCCACTCTTTCTAGTGGTTGCTCAAGAGTCTATAAATGCACTGAAGTGATGGCTCTGTTTTTAACAGAGAAAGAGCGCACACGCTTGGAGCAAAATCTGAAATCAGAACTGGAGGTCTAAAATAAGATTTAGGGGTTCAGACAAGTCTCCAATTTTGGTCAAAATCCTTACTCTCCACTATCAACACCACAGTGCTATCATAGGTATTTGCATTCCTTATAATTTCTAGTGCCAAAGCCAGCAGGACATGAAGACATTCAACTTCCATAAGTTAATCAGTGCTTGTAGGAAGCTCAGGTGAACAGTGCTTAATGCTATGCCAGTTCCAGGAAGGAGAAGAAGAATTTCATTCTGCAGTGTTCATTGTCTCCAAGCACTTAATCAGAGCTAAATTCGCATGCAACAGTCTCTCAAATGAGCTCAGCAGGGAGCAGTGGCATTTGCAGCATCTGCTGAGCTGACTTCTAGCCCTCCACTTCCCATGAACTTTAGTGGTAGCGGTGAGGACAGCAGGAACATTGGTGTCAAAGGGAAGAAATTCAGACAGGGTTTGTGGAGAGAAATCTTCAGACAGTCATTTGTCATGCTTGTTCTGTATTCCTATATTGCTGAGAGCTAGTACTTAAAGCAAGGGTTGAAGGAGAATAAGTGGGGTGAAGCAGTATTGGAGTAATACCTGGGGAAGAGGATCCCCGTTGTCAACTCAGTACAAAGGGACAAAAGGAAATTGATTGTTTCTCTTTTGTTTCCTGGTGTAATATCCTAGGGCCTTGGACTCTCCCCTCATTACATCAGGGTAACTGATCTAGAGTCAGCTGTGAGCAATGAAAGCTGTTGGAAAAAAAAACAACACAACATTTTGGTTTAAAATGCAGGATAACCATAGCATGCTGAGTTTCACTTTTAGAGCACTTCTTGGCTTTGAAAGTGCTGTTGAGCTGCAGTGATGGAGGGAGTTATCTCCTTGATAAGGAGATAACTGGCTGTGGTGTACCACACAGGAGAAGTGGCCATGGGGCTCGTAAGAGTGGGTTTTAGCATCACTTTAAGCAATGCTCCAGGCCCACTTGTATTTTACAGTCTGTGACTGAGGGAAGTCTATAGTCAGGCCATTTTGGTGACTATCTGTGTCTGCTGGATGAGCACAACAACCAAATGACAAGGTCTCATCACAAACCAGTTGGGGAGAATACTGAAGTCATTCCTAGTGGGGGGAGTGCCATACTCTGGTTTCCTGTTGCAAGAAAAGAGCAGGAAAAGTCTTTCTTTTATGGAACAGGAGTGGACCAAATTCAGTACTGGGGTTCATTCATAAAACGTCCCATACCTTTGTAACTGGGCTGTTTTCTAATATCTAATTTCTAATAATAATAGATATTTCTAATATCTAATATACATTGCTAAAAGACTTTTTAACTTTCTCTTTCCCTTCACAGCTTGTACCTTCAGGCTCTTTAGTACTAACAAAATCGACTTGTACTGATAAAACTAAATGTTCATCTGCTTTTTTATCTGGGGGTATCTAAGCTATTTTGCGTGTCTACAGTGATGACACTGAAGTAGAAAGGTTCTTGCTGAGATGTGTGTTGATGGGTTAAGTGTTTGGTATGACGCTAGGGCAAACAAATTACCAGTGCAAACTTCTGAAGCTCCATAACAGAATGTAATACCTAGAAAGACTGAATACAGACTGTACACACAAGCTCTAGGGGTTATGTTTGTTTTGTTTTCTAAGCCAAACTTGACTTCATTTGAGCACAATGAACAACATAATTTATTTATCTCTCCAAACAACTAAACTTCACAAAAAATCCCCTCTGATCCCTAGCACATACACTCAGATCAGATAGGTGCCCCCACAAACACGCGTGGCTCTCTGGGTAGAATTGCAGTCCTTGCAGTGAGCCCCATCGCCTACAGGATGAAACAGTCAACATTGAGATCTCTGCTGAGCAGCACCCGCAGAGGGGAACTTGTTGCTATTTCATTCTGCAGCTGAAGAAACACACAGTAGTGGCAGGGAGCCTTGGGGCAGCTGATTTAAGGGTTGGTTTTGTAAGCCGTTCCTTACTATCTGGCATTCATAAAATTAATCTTGAATAGATGTCTTTTTTTTTTTTTTTCTCCTGTTTTTGTTTTGTTTTGTTTTGTTTTCCCTGCTAACCAATTAAACTCCTACCAGAAGAGCATCATGTTGTTCCAGACCATTTCTTGAGCTGCACCAGTTGGTACCATCCATGCTGCAGTCCAATGAGTAGTGCTGTATTCCCCACTCCAAGTTAAGGTCTGCTCCACTCCTTTCCAAGGCACTTTGCTAACGCAAACAGTAAATTCTCTCCCCAGAGAGAGCTTCCTACCATCCTCTGTTCTGTTCTGAACAAAAGAGGTAGGGTTAAAAGAGAATAATTGCTTCTGGGCAGTCAGTTCCTGGCCAACCACATGGTGATTCCATACAATTTGGACAGAAACTTGAATTTAATGCAGAGTTGCTAATCAACATCAAACACATGAATGTCAATGGCTGATAAAATTTAATTGGGTGTTTGTTTAAAAGTATTGCAGGAAGTATGTACTTGAAGCATCAAAGGTTGGGCTTCAGAACTTCAAATGATACTCCTGTTAATGTTTTTGGGAATTGCCAGTCTTCTAGGTCCCTTTCCTTCATTCCCATTTACCCTGAAACTGTCTTCTACCCCTTCTTTGCTAACAGCAGAAGTTGGAGGGCATGTGATGAATGAAGCAGGCATTGGTAGAAGGGGAAAGCAGTCTCAGGCAGCTGAACGTGTTCCTAGAGAAAGTGATTCCTTCCCAGCCTGAGCTACAGAGCTCTGGTGAGGTGCTACAGGTGTTCTGCTGCTCTTGGTCATTCCTGTTCCCATCTGCAATCTGTTTTGATGCATTAAACCTTCCAAATTTAAACAGAAATTGGCAGAATGTGCTCTGAATACATAACTTCGACCTTTCAAGAAAACTACATCTTCCCGAGTGTCCATTGCCTCTCTGTAAAATAAGGGCAACAGAGCATTTTCAGGGGAGTTACATAAGTTTGTTAATACTCTCCAAGGACTTGGATGCTGTAGTGCAGTGCGGATGAGGCCATGAGGAAAAGATGAATTCTGTCCTCACCACGGGGGTTGGACAGTATGCCATGAGGAAGGCCAACAGTCTCATGCTGAGCTTTGACAAGAAGAAAACAACATATTAAACGACTGCTGATTAAGTGAGCACTTTTCATTCTTTGCGTTAAAATAAGGTAGGAATGCCAGACAAGAAGTCATATGTAGTATCTTTCTGCATAGGGCTTAAGGTGGGTGATTTGCCTTAGTTTTCTGTGAGGGACTGAAAGCTTTCAAATGCTACCCACAAGCATGTACAATGAACTAAGATAAAGAAACTATGCAAACAACAACAGGAAATCAGCTCCATGGATTTTACGTCTCTGTGATTGACCAGCTGGTGGATGACTCAGCCCAATATGGACAAGTTGACAGCAGTGATAGGTTGACCTTCTCTGGGTTGAAGAGAGACTTCCGTCACCCTCACCCTGCAGGAATGGCCCCAAAACTTATGCTTTTATGTGAAGGGTGTTCAGCAGCCAATGTACTGCAGTTCTACCTGCAGCATCCTGCATTTGTGTTGTTAATGGCAGCAGTGGCCTAAAGCTGTAGGAAGATTTAAAATTGGTTATTAGAACAACTTTGTAGAGCCAGAAAGAAAACCTAGCAAGCATTAAGACCTGATGGTGAATCTGCATCTCCAAGAGCTCGTTTGTTTGGCTGTGCCATAAGAGCTACTACATCTCTGTACAGACTTTTCTAGTCTTCAGAATGTTAAGCAGAGTGTGTTCGGCATCATAGTGCTGTGGGCCTATGGATTAGGAGTGAGCTTGGAAGAGCATAAAAGAAATACACGCTGGTTAGTGTGGGGCTTGGTGGCTGAGGTCTGCTCTGATACAGTAGAGTCATGAGGGTGCCTCACCTTCCAGCTAGAAGAAGAGGCTATCCTGGTCTGGTTAGTGAAATTCAGGAGTGAAGTTGAATCTCTCAACTGTGCTCTCATGATCTGTACATCTTGTCGAGGAGAACGTCTCGTTTATTCCAGCATCTTGCTCTCTTCAAAAATGCCTACATCTTTATTTTGCTGGACATAGGTCATAGACCTGTAGGAGCATGTTCAGAGGAGGGCCACAAAAATATTTCATAGGATGGAACTCCTCTATTATGAGGACAGACTGAGAGCTGGGACTGTTCAGCCTGGAGAAGAGAAGGCTCCAGGGAAACCTATGAGCAGTTTTCTGTATCTAAGAGGGGACTGTAAGAAAGGACAGACTCTAGCAGGGTCTATAGTGACAGGACAGGGGGTTTCAAACTTAAAGAGAGGAGATTTAAGTTAGATGTATGGAAAAAGGATGGTGAGGCACTGGAATATGTTGCCAAGAGAGGTGGTGGAAGCCCTATCCCAGGAAGCGTTCAAAGCTGGTCTCTAGATAGCCTGATCTCACTGTAGATGTCCTTGTTCATTGCAGGGGAGTTGTACTAGATGACCTTTAAGGATCCCTTCCAGCTCTAAGGATTCTATGATGCAAGGTAGGTATTCTACAAATTGGTTTGCAAAGGCGTTTCTCACTGCCTTTGTTCTATCAATTAAAGGAAAAACTGAAAGAATTATGCAAACTGGTAAAACATTTCCCACTCCTTGCAGTTCCTCTTAGGCAAATGACACAATACCTGAGGCTGCTGGCACATTGAACTGGTATTGGTTAGGGGTCAGAGAAGCCAAAGCTGAACATGAACCATCTAATGGGCTTTGATGCCTTTGTGTGACTTCTTATGATCAAGTAGTATTACATCAGCAGAAAAGAAGACCAGAAGAGATTATATCCCTCTGGGGCTCCCTAATTTTAGATTACAGAGTGAGTTAGTCAGATGAGAGATGTCTAAAATGAATAGGAACTTCTTTCTATGCACACTTGGGAATTCCTGGCTTCAATAACAAAAACCACTAATAGAGCACAGTGGCAAAGAGAAGGCTGAAATTCTCATTTCAGTCAATTTCTGCCCTCAATTACCCCAGTGTAGGCATGCTCCTTCCTGGTGGCCTGGCTTTGCTGCAGCCAAGGACACTGGGTCACTCCTGGCAGATCTCTGCTGATGCTTGCACTGCACAGCGTCCTGCTCGATCGCAGATGGAAAAATCCATATTTTAATATTTTTGTTAACAGAATGCATTGCATCCAGTGGTTGAAGCACTGCAGTTATAACAATTCATCACTGTCCTCAGTGTTTACTGCTTTGTAAAATAAACAATGGTCTTACCATCTTTAAAAATGTGGTGGCCTTCATCAGCTTTTTCCCGGTTACAGTTAACATCCTCAGTAGGTGCTCAGTCAATGGTCCCTCCTTCACAGTGAAGACTGAAATAATATTTGGAATATAATGGAGTTAATTTCAAGGTGTCTCGTTATATCTGTGGGAATTCTTATTTTAGCTCCATCCGATGTTATTAATGATACTTTTGAGGGAACGTGGGTTTCTTTGACATTGTACTCTGAGACTTATTGATTAACGGTGACAAAGTCTGGCCTGACTTGTCTATCTGGAGTTTCAAGTGAAAAGCTGCTGGTGCAGCACCACTACCTAATTGACTGAATAATTTTCCCCCGTCAGATATCACAAAGATAAAAGAGATCAGGGCCTAATTGTTTTCTAGTGGAGATAGCTGATGTGCAAGCCACAGTTGTGTTAACCGAGGAATGCAAGAGTGCTGTTTGCAGAGATTTGGATGAAATCAAGCTGAGCATGCCCAAATGAAGAGTGGTGCATGCAGAGTAGACCCACAGTGTGCTACCAGCCTTTTGCAGGAGGTGTTCAGGAGGCACCCGGTTCTTTGTGAAGAAAGCCCCAGTGCTCTTGTGAGACCAGGGCAAAGTCAATGCCTGCTTGCTGTACTTCCAAGGGAAGGGTCAGGTTGGATATTAGGACAAACTTTTTCTCAGAAGGAGTGGTAATACATTGGAACAGACTGCCCAGAGAAATGGTGGAGTCATTGTCCCTAGAGGTGTTGAAGGAACATGTGGATGTAGCACTGAGGGATATGGTTAGTGGGCATGCTGTTCTTTGGTCAATAGTTGGACCATAGTGTTTTTTTCCAACCTTAATGATTCTAAAAACACATCCACATGCAGCCTGGGGGATGGCACAACTGTGGATGCTGTGTCCTGGTGCTGCCAGTGAACAAGAAGTAAATAATAGATTGTATTCAAAAGCTAAATCTCATAAATCGGTGTAGTGTCTACAGAATAACTGGAGAGGAAATTGAAAGGGTCTTGAATTGCTTCAAGGATAACGTCACTCAAATATTAGTAGAACCAAAGGCCTCCTAGGCTGAGTACCTTAATAAATGGTCTGATCTCTGAAGCAAGTCTGTAACATTCCCACTGTTTGTGTGTGAACTGCAAGGGCTCTGTCATTACACAGACTCCGATCTGAGATGGATAGTGCACCCATACGCTCAAGCACCCTCTCCCCAAGAGCCCATATTCTAAGGTCCCTGTTCAGCAGCCCACCCTCAGCCCCACCCTGCTCCCCAATGACTTCAGACTGGTTTAAGATCTAAGGAATAAAATCTAATCTCTTTTCATAAACTTCCCTAATTATTTGTGCCTTGGCTCTCAGTAGACTCAGAAATTGTCGTATCTCTGAATTGTCTTTGCCAGCACCCTGGGGTGCGAAGCTCCTTGCCCTACATGTTTACCCTCTCTCCTAACTTTGAAGCCATCAGCCATCCCCTGGCTGCTGTGACAAATCAAGGAGAACAGTTTCTTCACCTTGAACCACACATAATTTCTTTCGCTTTTTCATCTCCTGTGTTGAGCTTCTCCTTAGAGAGACAAACCCAGGGGGGGTTCATTGCTTTAACGTGAACCTTTATAAGCCTTTGATGGGATTTGTTAGTCTCTTGTGAAAAACTTCTGGTTATCCAACAGCCGCTTTTAGGATAAGCTGCACTGAGCGTGCTGTTCCAAGAGCCTGGCCCATTCATTCATCTTACAGCATTATGACCCTTTCTTTGCGTTTATCTTCATCTCATTCCTTATAAATCCTTTTTTGTTTCCTTTTGACTGGAGTTGGAGATCCAACATAAATCTTCACCGAGCCGCCTCAGTTTGAAAAATGTGTCTCTTTCCCCTATTTTATCTGCATGTTTAGGAGAAAAGAAAATCCTGTGGGAGGAGAAGAATGCAGTTTGTATGTCTGCCCTGCCCACACACACGTCCTGCTGCCCCTTGCCCTGTAAGATCCATCATTTCCTAACAGCCTGAGGGGGCTCTTGCTGGCCCTTTAGTTGCTTGCTGACAGCTCTGTGCTGCAGCCCAGACTCTTTTACAGTTGCCCTGCAATTTTGCTCTCACAGCAGAAAGTTCAGAGCTTTCTTTACTGCTCTGTGCAAAGTTTTAAGGGATTTAACTTAGAAATGTGCAGTCTTGATTTGACTGGGGGGTACCCTGTGGGTAATTCAGAGCAGAAGCAGCTCATTGGAACAGTCTTTGTTTGAAATAAAATCTGCTTCGGCATAAAGGTCTAAGATCACCTGAAAAACGCTAAGCTTGTTTTGTTCTACTACAGTGTTTCTTTGTGGACTTTTGTTTCTGTATCTTGGCAGTACTGCAGTAAATAAGGAAGTCACAGAGTTCAACTATGGACAAACGTAAGATATCAGCGGTAAATCTGTGGAAACATTTGACATCAGAGCACTATCAATCTTTAGTCTCATTAAGATCTAGTGGATAATTACAGTCCCAGGCTCTTGCATGTAGATTGATGTGTTTGGATAGTGGGACTTACATTTATGACTTTGTGCTGGCATAAATGCCTATAGATTATTATGGCAGCCTAGAATAGATAACCCATAGGGGCTGTGGAGTCTCCTGGATATCTCCAGCAGCCATCTGGACAGAGGCCTGGGCACCCTGCTTCAGGTGTCACTGCTGGAACAGGAGCTGGTTTGGATGGACCCAGAGAGCCCTGCCAGCCTCAGAGCTTCTGGGATTCTGCGATAGCCACAGCCTGGATGCTGTTTTGTAGCATCAGCAAGTTTAACATTTGTGAACCGCAGGATGGAGCAGAAACCTGAAAGCAATACAGCTTCTCAGTTTACTGTGCCCTACTTGCAGACTAAAGCCTGCATGAGAAAAGAGGCAGGCTCATGCTGCATTCAGAACCCAGCACAGGTGAGACATTACATGCACAACAGGCTCATCAGCCTGCCCAAGGTCTGCAGACCAGGGCTCAGTTCACAGCAGCCATGTCTGACATTGGCTTTAATAAAGCAGGCAAGAGGAAGAAGTGGTAGAGCCCTCACCTAAACCAGATTAGGATGCTGAGCTCATCCTGGTCTGGAAACTAGCACAAAGCAGAGCATTGGACAGAGCCAGCAGAAACTCTTGTTTCATTGCTGGTTGCCAGGTAGCGTGAGCTTCGTGGAAGGTTTATTATCCAAGTAACAAAAGAGAAGGGTAAGTTTTCACTGACACAGAAAGATTACACTGGTGAGGTCCATGTATGCACAGTTGTTTTTATTTAACTCTTATTGCTTTTTACTGTCTCCTCCCTGCTACAAATAGAAAATGCCAGAAATGGGAGAGAAAAAGCAAAGCTCAGCCTGCAAGAGGGGCAGAAACTTGATTTCAGAGTGGTTTGAAGAGACTTCAAAACTTATCTAGCACAGGGAGCTCCGGTGCTAGAAGGCAGTGAGCAAGATAATTTTTTGTTATGCAAATTAATAATAACAAGCAAACAATTTCTGCATTCTTCTGCTCGTTGCTTTTATTTTTATCCTCCTCTCACGCACAAGGGTTTCCCACAAAGAATGAATTTTACGGCTGCTGGGCTTGCCAACAGGGGAGAGCCTCACTTTACAAAATAATTGTCCCCTGCTGCAGTGTCCTCATCGCCCGTTGCCTGCCACAGGCCCTGCAGTGAGCTTGCTGCTCCAGCTGGCTTTCACACTGCCCCTTGGCTGCTCTCCTGCCCCTGAGGAGCTATTCACAGGCTCCAAAAAGCCAACTGGCCCCACGTGTACACTTGTGATCTTGCACGGACTTTGCCTTGGTCTCCAGAGTGCAGAGCCTGGAGTCCAGGCCGGGCTGCGCGGTGGCATCCAGCGCCGTGTCAGCACACCTTGCCGAGGGCTTGCATTTAGCACTGAGAGTTGTTCCTTGGAGGAAAAAGTGTTTTCAGAGGGCGAGAAAGAGAATGGCTGTGCTTTTCTAAACCTGCCAGGAATGCTTCCTATGCAGGCTGGTTTTCGCATTGTGTTTTCTTCCTCTCCTCTGGGACAAACTCTGCTGTGTCTCTTTGTCAAAAGGAAGGATGTAGTTGCTCATGACCTGGGGGAGAGGGAGGCCACTCTGGTGTCTTTGTTGTATTTGTTTGTCATTTCTGTAGCCTGGTTTCTTAAGATAAGCAGAGTTAGTTGAGCCGTGTCATCTGTTTGCCTTCCTACACCATTCTTCTTAGTTTTATTGGCAAACTTTATTCTAAATTGATGGAGGTACTTGAGATATCAGTGATGCTAGATGTCTGTAAGTTTTAAGGAAATGATGATAGATAAGCAAGAGAGATTGTGTTAACATCCTTACTGTGGAACAAGCTAATAAAGTGGCCCTTTGCATCAGAGAATCCCTGAGGAAAAAAGAGGTGCCTGTAATGCTACTTATTTTAGTAGAGAACTATCCGGCATGCCAAGGGGCATACAAAGTAAATAACATACTGTTAAGGTGTGTCTAATGCTCAATTAAACATGCAAGTGGGCACATGGAACACACAGGGCATGCTTTGGAGGAAGGGAAATATTACAGCTATTGCTGTGGACTTTCTTGTTTGAAATGAGCTGCTGTGTTGATGTGGTGGTGCTGTTCCCAGCCTCACTGCAAGTGCTCATCAAAAGCAACAGCATGAAGAGCAAGGGCACTAGTTGCAGAAAGGACAGTGGGTCAAAATCACTGTCGTCATCTCCTATAAATCTCACAGTTCTACCTTCAGGACTAAAACCAAAAACTGCCCAGTGTGCAACTTCTGTGTGCAACAGCACAGACCTCAAATTGCTGGCACTGCACTCCCCCGTGCTTGAAAACCCACTGTCTGTATTTTTAACTGCACTTAGGTTGCATACTGTCAGGAGAAGTTAGAAACTCCATCTCTTTGGATTCAATGATATCGATGACCCTTTAAATATCGGAGAGCTACTTGCAGCTCCTGGGCTTTTGCATACAGCCAAGGAAGCGCCAATGCTGTACTGTGGCCACCGCATGCTCTATTTTGTGGCACTTTAGATTAGTAAGCTGGGATTTAAAAAAGACTTTTTTTTTTAAGTGTTCTTAATCTACCAGATGCCCATGAATAACATTAATGATGAAGCTCCTACCTGCTGACAAGTGAGGGAGGCAAAGGAACATCTGCCACTGAGCGTGCAAATGGCAGGTCTCAAGTGTGTGCGACTGTGAAGGGGGGAAAAAGAGAACAGAGACCTCAGAAGAGCACCTGGTTTAGGTGAAATGTCAGACTGTTGCAATTAATAAAACAACAGACATGCTTGCCACACAGTAGGTGCCCTGTGGTCCGAGAGGCCTTTTTTGGCATGGATTTCCTTTCCCAACCTAAGTACCTCATCCCACCTTAGCTGTGTCAGTTCATTGCCCCATAGCTCCCTTCAGATGAGCCACTTGACATGAGCAAGAGGAGTAGGGCTCAGCCTGATTGAATATACTGCAGAGGCAGCTCAATCTTTGTCAGAGGAGAAAGAAAACCACGTTGTTCCTAAATGATCACTGTAGTCTGTACAAACAGGAGTGCTTGTATCTTGAAAAGTAAATGCTGTCCAGCCTTCCTTTGCCAACCTGTCACTGAGGAATCTCATTCTGGGAGCAGGAAGTGCAGAAAGGCAGGGTTGTAGTTTAGACCTCCAGCAGAGAACATGAAGACTCACAGGATAAATAGCATGAAAATGCCAGTCAAATTTGTTTTATACATAGCACCATTTTGGGATCTTAGCTCATTTTTAGCTGTCATTTTGGTGTTGCGCGCGTGATCAAACTAGATTACCATTGAGATCTGTGCTGTTTGGATGGAATAATTGGGCTTTATTGGCTGTCTTCAAGTTCAGGAGGCACTGGGACAGTGATTACAAACCAGACACAGGGTCTGAATTTTGGGTGGTCCTGTGGGGGATCCCTGTGGGTCCCCTCCAGTTTGGGATGTGCTATGATTCTGCCACACAATCTGAAACACCGATTACTAGGTTTAAAAAGAATTGATGGTACAGCAAGTTTGTATTCCCGGGGTGTCTTACTGGAATTTCACATATCTACATTTTTTGCAGCCATTCTACCTACTACAGAGTCTCCATGACTGGTATGTGAATCCTAAAGGAGACAGGGAGAAGGCTCTGTTCAACAGCAACTCTTGGCTTTGTCAGCTCTTGACTTTCAGAGAGAAACTGGAGTTAAGGAAAATAAAAGGGTGAACAGAGATTTGTCAGCTGAGCATCACACCCCTGGTACTGGCAGTCAGGAATCATGAATCCCTGTCACTGACTTAGCATCAGCATGGTATGAGACCTTCACTAGTCATTGCTTCTCCTATCACCGCCTCCATGACATTGCCCTAGGGAATGTATAAAACAGAGTAGTGGGCACATCAGTCTTTGAATGCAGATTTATGATCTTTGCTTAAAAACTTTCACAGATGACATGATAATAGCAATCATAGCTGTGCAATGAGGTTTCTTTGGTATTTATGTGCACAGCATGACAGAGAAATATATTATTAGCATATGTTTTGCCTTATGGTGATTTATTCAAGCTTTTAACCTTGCTGTTGAAATTTCACACCTTTAATTGCTATCTGTGTCAGAAAATGGATGTCACCTACATATTCCCCTGCTCACTGCCACACACTAATTAGCTCATAGGACAGCGCCAGTGAAACTAAAGCTCAGTAATAGGTGGGGATGATAAAAAGTGAGTTCAGCCAGAAGTCAGGAGGTCTGATACAGCGGGCTCTGCATCATGGGACAAAATAGACAACACCTGTTTTAAATGACTAGCAGTCAGTTACTGAAGACTTGCGTTCTTAAGTATTGCACAACATTACAGAGTCACATGCCAACCTGGCAGAGCAGACAGCAATACTCAGGAGCACTAAAACACATAGTTTTTCTGCTCTAGCTTAGAGAAAACCATTTAATGAACCATTCTGA
This sequence comes from Coturnix japonica, assembly GCF_054131305.1. Classification (NCBI taxonomy): domain Eukaryota; kingdom Metazoa; phylum Chordata; class Aves; order Galliformes; family Phasianidae; genus Coturnix; species Coturnix japonica. The sequence continues at coordinate 75,701,977 of NC_140664.1, forward strand.
AAAATGGCTTGAGAAAAATAGCAGTCTTGCACAAAACAGAGGCTTAGGGCCAGTCCTCAGTAGGAGCTACCATCTTATCTTAACATGGTTTGCCTTCAAATCCAAAGGGCTACTTGGCTCTCCTTCCCCTTTCATTTCAAGAGCTTTTCTCCATCTCCCCAGTAAGAATGTTGACAGCGGTATTCAAAGCCTAATCTACTGAGCTCAACTTATGTATTAACTTGTGCTGAACTGGCAAGCTGTGCTTATCATTTAAGTCAACTTCCTAAATTTCGGGCAAACAATACAAGCTCACTTGAACATTTACATGAAATAACACCGGAGCTGTGGGGACACTCTGTCTACTCGCTTTGTTTTCATCTCATCTCTTTCATTGTTAACCCCACTGTATTGCAGCTGGTTGGAGATACCAGTGATCTTTTCTGCCCTTGCTGACTGCATAGGGTCAGTTGTCTTAAAGGCTCAAAATGGATGTGCTGCCTTGTTTTGCTAGTCGCAAAGGTACACAGTAAACCAGAAAGCTTAAGAAAAACATACAATTACAACACAGAGCTACACACAGCTACTTAGCAATGAATTTAAATGGAGGCTTCAAAATACATATATACCCATTCCTTAAAGATAAAACAAAAGGCCAACAGCTTGAGTGAGCTGTGAGAGCCTAAGCTCTGCAGAAAGCCTCACTGTCTTTTTCTTGGTTTCAGCAAACAAATAGAGCTTGGAGTGCACTTAGCTCCCATGGAGAGAATCAGCACAAAACACACGCATCTTGAAGACCCATTTTGAGGACTCAACCAGGACTTAATTGGTACATTCTGTGGTAGATCATTACCAGGCATGAATTCCACTTCAAGAGAGTTCTCCAGACTAAGGGATTTTGTTTGTTAGTTATTTGTTTTGAGATCTTCATTTTATGTTCAAGGAGAACAAGCTGAATTACCTTCCCTGGCATACAGTAGTTGTTCTGCAACTTCCAGTGAATTACACTGCTCAAATCCTTTAAAAATGGGGAGGTTTCCATGGCATCACTAAAAGACGCCCTTTGAAGGGAATGTCATTGCCCTTGCACAAATGAAGGTAGAAATCACCCAGAGAATTTTCATTTCTCCCATGTTTCACAAGAAGTATAAAAAGAAAGGAGGCCTCTCGTGATTGCAGAGACCCCAGCCTACATCTGCAGAAGCAGCAGCTAGAGAAATTGTCTACTCAGTGCGTGGAAAAGAAACTGAGAGCTGCTGTGAGAGCTGCTACTCCTTCTGCCCTGAGGAGGTGGGTAGTCCAGGTCTTACACCCATGCAGCATATAATAGGTGCCATGCTGCCTCCCCCTTGGGACAGCTGAGGGCAGCTCTGTTCCCAGGCTATGAACGCAAGAGTCCTCTCTAGGCTGGCACTAGCCCTCTCAGATGAGGTAACACAGGAAAGTGCTGCTCCACACTGTGTAGCTAAATTGGGAATTACAGTCAGCAGCCCTCCGTTCCCAGTATGGCTCCTCGGGAAGCCTGTAAATTCACACATTTTCTTTTTTAAGGGGATGCCTGGAAGGCATTCCTGGTGAAGGCAGTGGCTGCTATGACTAGTTTAATTAGTGCTTACACACACTAATTCTACTAAATTTAGCACCTGGGTCTGCTAATCTAGCACCCAGCTGGAGGGCATTGGATATCAAAGGATAAAGGAAAGTAATTGCTCTGGCCCTGGGGATTAAACATTAAAATTATGATGGAGAATTGAGTCAATTGAAACATTTTACTCTCTCAAGGGAGAAAAAAAAAAAGAAAAGAAAAAAAATAATTATTACAATTGCTTGGTAAACAACTAATGTATTGAACATCTGCCTGACATGTACACCCAGAACAATACATGGCACTATTGAATTGTTTTTGCATTGAATCACAAACAGAATTTTACAGACTAATGCCATTAATTAACATCTATTAGTTATCTAGAAGTCAGAGCAACCCAGCTTCTCTGCACATGAGCTCTCCAGCAGTGAGTAGAGGTCTTTCATGGGGACTTATAAATCACTGTCCCGCATTCTGGTGAGAAGGAGGGAGACATATACTCTCGTGTTATTATCATTAATAGCATTCAGTTAAATAGTTAAATGTTGCTTTTCATACTCTCTCTGGAGACTTTTAAAAACTTGTTCTTACTGGGCCCTAAGGAGCATACATCTCCTGATAGCCTCAGAGGGATTACAGGCATATCCTCCCCAGGGAAACAGCCAACTCTGAGTAGCACAGACCAAGCTGAAGATCCCCAGGGTGTGCCCTGGTGCCTTTCATCCCTCCCTAAAAATCATCTCGGTGAACCCAGGTTCTGCACTCATGTACATCTCCCCTCACTGTGCTGCTTCCTCTCCTCCTGCAAGACATTTATGTTTGAGAAACCCTGTCCCCTTTCCTCCCTGCATCACCAAGGTGAGGAGAAATGCCCCACTGCCTGCTCAGCTCTACTGCTGCAGGTTGGGACCGCCTGTCCTAGAATCATAGAGCTGTTAAGACTGGAATGACCTCTAAGCTCATCTAGTCCAACCACCAACCCATCCCCACCATGCCCACTAACCATGTCCCTCAGTGCCACATCTACAGGTTTCTTGAACACCTCCAGTGACAGTGACTCCTCCCTAGATTTCCCTGGGCAGGCTGTGCCTCCCCACTCTTTCTGAGATGAAACTTTTCCTAAAGGCAAGGAGTGTGGTGGAAACCTGTCTTCACTGAGTCTTGGTTTTATTGTTCTTCACCCAAGCCTCACTGTGCCAAGGCACAAGGAATGCATGGCATTGCCTTGTTCTGCCTTCTGGGCCTTTTCAAAGCCTCCGAGCTTTTGGATTTGGAGTTCATTTTGTGAGAAGTCGTCATTTTTCCAGTAAAATCAATAGCTAAGAGACAAGCTCCTTCTTCTCCACTATTTCTTAGACCCTGAGAAAGAGTACTGCACAGGTGTAAAGGCAGGAAAATAATCCAGATTAGCTGAGTACCGTAAATTATTGTTAAAACTGCATTTTCCTCAATATTCAGGATTTTAAGGAATCCTGGATTCCTGAAGGGGTAAGTAATCATACTCTGTTTCCTCTATTTGAAAAAGAAATACATGTATTTTAAGTTTAGCTATAGTGAGGTGCTGTTTGAAAGCGTTCAGTGTGGAGAGACACAACAGCTACTGTAAGGCATGCAGCTTTGGATGCTATGCATTGCTTTCTGGAGGTGTCCAGCTCTTAACCCTGCCTGCAGAGGTATGTTAGGCTCCAAACATCATGCATCTGACATGGCATTTAAACTAGATGCTAAAAAAGTGAGGGAGATTGGATAGTGCTCAGAATGTCCCTTGCTACCAGCAATTAGAATCAAATGCTAATTGCCTGCTTGGGTTTTGAGGTACTTCATTAGCCACAATTTATGCCTATAGCTCTGGAAAACATGGCTTCTATCTCTTCATGCTCTGTTCACTCTCTTTTCAGCAGCAATCTCATTGTTCAGATACCCGTAACAGCAAATTTTGCTTCTGTAGCAAATTTTGGGTGCAAATTGCTTTCTGCAAAGTACAGCGAAGTTTCACATTTTCACACTGCTTCTGTTCCTTCTTTTGGGAAAAGAAAAAAACACTCAGGACAAATACTAGAAGCACCGGGCTTTTGTGTATCCCCACAAAACAGATGAGGTCCTTCAAAGTGAACAAAGAGAGTAAGTGATAACCTAGGTTTTTAGAATTGGAGGAAGAAAAAGGTAAAAGGCAACATCCTGACATAATGAGCACAACACTTAATTTAGTCAAACAAACAAAACCAAAAGATAACAACAACAAAAAAGCCCACCTTGCACTGCAAAGCCATTATGCTCAACAAGAGGAAAATACATCCCTACATGGAGATGTAGACTTGCAACTCAGTTCAGTTTCTCCATGTATAAGCAGACTGTCACCTCGGTGTTTCAAAGACTCACAACAGATACTCAAACCTGGCTTGTTTAAAATGAGATAATGGAAACCACGGCTCTTCAAAGCACAAGGGAAGTGAGAAAAAAATAATGGACTGAACTGTGGTGGGCAAAATTACAGCACTTTATTATAAAGTACAAGCAGTTCTGTGCCTGCTGTAGTGGCTAACAACATGACTGCTCATGTAGCATTCACCGGATTATAGAAGGTGGTTACAGGATCTGTATAATTCCTACTAACGCTGAGACTTACCAATTACTGAGAATAATATTATGATGCAGCTCGTGAAATGGCATCCTGCAGCAGACTTTGCAGTCAGGCTGTCAGAGAAGGCTGTAAGCTGGAAACTTGGCACTCTAGGAAACTGTTATGGAAGGTACTGATCCTGGGGATACTCTTGACAGCCTTGGTAAAATCTGGAAACAGAATTTAATTAAATACTTAAAGGAGACATTACATTTTGAGAGACAAAATAGAAGTACTATGTATCTTGCTCCCCTCTGTCCAGGTAAGTAGTCTACAAGCAATGAAACTCTTCACTCTGTGAGAATTTTGTTGCACTGTACTTGATGGGAGAGGCTGAAGAAGGTTCAGAATCAACAAACGCCCTAGAACATTCAGTAAAATTGATGGTAAAGTCCTTCTGGCCCAGAAGAGCCTAAATTTCTCTGTATTAGTGGACTAGATTTGAAAAGGATGTTGCCAGTATTGTGGGTTGTCGCAAAACCCACAGAGAAGGAGCTTGCTAATAAAAGAAGGTGAACCACTTGCTCTCTCCAGTGCTCTTAAGGACCAAATCTACAAGAAGAATCTGACTGTGGATGGAACCAGAATTTTTTTCCCTCTGAGGAACTGCAAATTTCCCAGGAAGATGCATACAGAACAGGAGGAGCCAAACTCCACATCCTCCCACGTATCACCTGTAACGTACCCTACACAGTGAAAGTCTGATGAGGGGCTCTCCAAAGCTGTTTTAAAACCTGAATGCCACAAAGCCTATTGCACTGGAAATGCAAGATACGCTACAGATATATGGGTTGAATTTCAACCCCATTCAACTGATGACTCAGCTTTGCTTGTCGAAAGCCAACTATCAATTTGCAGAAGGTCATTGAGGTCCATTCCAAAATATTTTTTGTTCAGCCAAACCAAATGCTGACTGTTTTGCAAAAAGGTGAAGCTGATACCAATGTTTTCCATGACAGTAGCAGCCAACTTGAAAAATGAGAGGATTATGGATGCCTAATATCTGTCACAGCTCAGGAGTCTGCACCTCCTGCAATTAAAAGGGAAAGGCAGCAGAGAAGTCTGATTTAAAGTTCGCAGAAGATTTAGGTAATTTCACTTAAAGCAAACTGCAGCCTGTGAACTTCATCCAACTTGGACTCTGTTCTCCTATCTCTGTTTTTAAAAGAAGTAATTATGAGCTTTGTACCATGCCTACTTTTTCTATCTATAATGAAATCTGGTAAAGAAACTTGGTCTTAAACTTTATAACTTGCTACCCGTAATCTTCTTCCTTTTTTTCTGTCAGCTAATGCCCAATGAGCACAGCACTGATCTACACTGAGGTCTTTGATGAGTGAACAACACAGCCTGCATCTGCATTAACTGATGGAATAAAGGTTTGTCTTCTTGAAATAACTGACTCCAGGAGCATTCTCCCATAGCAACATGCTTTTTAAAATAAATGAGAGAGGTTAATAGAGAATTGCTGCATAATTACATAGATTGGTCCTCATCTCATAGGTATTGGGGCAGTGTAGAGGGGCCACTCATGTGAGGAACATGAGTAAATGCTGAAGAGGAGAAGCTGAACTGGGCACCAGTTAGTCACCAGCTAGGGGTGAGGTTATGAAAATAAAGAGGAGCCAGAGAGGTGACTACTGAGGATCATTATTTGACACTGAGTTGAGAGATTGCAGATGGGTCAACGCCACTGAGAATCTAACCTGTCAGTCTCCCCTGCCTAAAATCCAGAAACAATATTAAAGCTAATAAATGTACACAGCCTTCTGACAAAACCAGGAATATTTCATCACTGCGGAAAGGAGCTAGACATGAAAATGTCCCCCCGAGGTAGATGGCAGAGCAACTATGTTATGAGATATGTGAGATGTTTGCCAAGACAGCTTTGGCTTATTTCCTATCTCATCCCAAAGAACCATGAAGCTGGTGGAAGCCTTTTATGTTCTCCCATGACAAAGTCACAAGAGGGAACAATTTACAACAGCTGCAGTCACCAGTACAGACTGTTTTTTACAACTACAAGCTACTTGGTGCCTGGTTCATTTCTTCCTGAGAAAGATGGCAGAAAATAATGATTGTCTGAAGAGAAATGCAGGTTTGCTAGCAAAACTCACGCTTCTCCCTGCAGATGGAGGCCGCTGGCATTGCTCTGCAGGCTGACCACCAGGGGATCAGCAAATGGGTACAGGGGAGTCCAAAGTCCACAGCAAAGGCTGAGCTTCTCATATACACTCCTCTGTCCTTTTTTATGTTAACCAGTTGGTAAGACAAGGAAAAATGGTTTCAAACTAAAAGAGAGAAGATTTAGATTGGATATAAGGATGAAGTTTTTAATGATAAGGGTGGTGAGATACTGGAACTGGTTGCCCAGGGAGAGGGTTGGCACCCCGACCCTAGAGACATCCAGGGTTAGGCTGAAGGGGGCTCTGAACAACATGATGCATCTGTAGGTATCCCTGTTCGTTGCAGGAGAGTTGAACTAAATGGCTTTTAAGGGTCCCTTCCAACACAAAGGATTCTATAGCTCTATGAACCACAAACAGGAACTCTGCAGGGAGGAAAGTTTAATTTCCCTTTCCCCTGTCATCCTATACCAAGTTTGTTTCTTCCCAGTATTGTTTACTGTTAGCTGTTTCCCTTTTTCCTTAAGCCAGACCTCCCCATACCAGATGTTGTTTCCCTCTCTTGTAGCATTTCTCCTCTCTCCAGGTGTAACCTCTCATTCTCCTCTGGCTGCTGCTGGCAGCTGTTCTCTCCAAGCAATATGTTGTTAAATAGAAGCCTCCAGATGGAGAGCAACTTGCCTTTTCTAGCTGGCTGCTGTGTTCTCAGACTCCACAAACCCAGCATCAGCAGAAAAGGCTGGGGCAGATCTGCAACAGCCGTTTGGTACAGAACATTTGGTAGGCCTGATAGCTTCAGCTCCCCATAGACACACGAGGTGGCGGCATCCTGGTGAGCCACACATCCTGCCTGGTCCTGAGCAAAATTGGCTGCTCTGTGATATTAGGCTGCAGATGCTCAGGCTGAAAAAAAAACAAAAAACAACAACCAACAAACACCAAAACAGATTATTAAAGAGGAGCTTGGTATTTCCAGGATCAGCTCTAGCAGCACAAGACAGCATTGCTAGAGTGCTGGAGAGGGAGTAGTGACCTTTGTGGGGTAGGGTACAAACCGGTGGATGTGCCTGGAAAGACAAAGTCTGCTGAGCTGACCGCACCACAGAGCTGTATTTACACAAGCTGACCTGGATTCTAGGTAGCTACAAGCTATTTAACTCCTAGCAGTGCAAGCCTGTTCTCTCCCGAATCTTCACATCTTGATAGAAAATAAAAAATAAAAAGCTATGATTTCCCCCACCACCACCTCTTTCTTTTCCCTTTGTTCTTGTGGTGGTTATTTTTTTTCATAACAATTTTCTTGAGCAAAGTCAACATGCACTTTCTCTGGCTTGAACTAATTAACACTCTTGTTTCCCCTCTGAAACCATATGTGCACGGTCACGCTTGGGTGGTATGCAGAGAATTGGCAGTGTGCTCTTCTTGATATTTTTGTAAGGATTTATTGCGGAGAACCCAAATCAGGAGATGAACTATGGCCTATGGTGCAGGTACCCCCTGTGGGTAGGCAATGGGAGAGTATCCTGGTCTGTATTAAGGAAGGTCAAATTTAACAGGGTCTTTGCCAGTTATCCCACTAATTCCTGTCTGTGATTTAGGGAACAGCATCAGAGAATGCCATATAATGCTTAAAAGGATGGGTGTGATCAAGGAAATACAAAGAACTGTGTTCCTTGGAGCTCACTCTCTGACGGCAAAGCCACTTGGATGACAGGTGAGTTGGAGCTTGCATGTGCAGTAGAGGAGCAGGCATGGAATGAAACACTTTCCATTGAGCATTTCTTTTACTCAGGTATAATTTTAAGAAAAAGCAAAAGGAAATATTTCATGTGCAAATGAGTTTCTTGATTATATGTTCTGTCCTTATTAAATATGCCGGTTTAGTCCTGCAAGGTTGGAACCTAGTGATTAATACATTCGAGGCAATTAGGCTTTGAGCTGCCGTCCTTACGTTTGTTTGGTTATTTTCGGTAGCACATATACACACTTGCACAGTTAGTCTACATGCAAGGTGTAATTTATCTGTCTGAGGGCTGCACTCTGAGTCACTGAGTTACCTCAGAATGTCATGATTCCTTTCCTCTAAATCCTCAAGGAATATCCGAGGTGCTGTCTGGCTTTTGCATTCCCATTAGAAATCAAGTTACACTGTAGAAGTGGCAGTAGCCATCTGCATGTAGCAGGTTGTGATTCCCATTATAGGTGAAAATACACTCATCTTTCTACTGAACTCTAAGGATTCCTATACCAGTCTCGTTATTTCCATAAAGAATCTGTCAGCAGCCTCAGAGGAGAATGCAGGAAATATATGCAATATGTTTCCACTTGGTGATGTTCAACATTAGATATTTGACTGCATTCTCACAACCAAGGGAATGTAGAATGAATGCTGTTTGAGACTTAGGTCCTTCGAAGCAGGAATCCAGCTCAAAGCCTGTGTTTAATTTAATTTAACTTAATTGTTCATTTCATTAAATTTATTTAATTCTAGTATTTGAAGATCTGTTTAAAATAAAAAAGCCACTGGACTGACTTAATTCCTACCTAATTTCCCTATATTCCATTAAGGCATTCAAACCATCTGTGTCTAAAAATTATACACACTGTGTAACTTGTCTTGTGTGAGCACTCATTGTTTTTTGCATTGTTTTAATGTATACACACAGAGAAAAAGCCCGACATTAAAACACCACAAAGAATGCAAAACCAAACACTGGAAAGTAAGGAATTACACTGGGTAAAGAAGCCTATGTAAATCTAATTTGGTCTCTATGTGTGTCTGTATTCACATAATGTCTACGTTACACACAGATATATAATGAGCGCAGTGTTTCTGTTTGTACTGGGATAAAAGGCTTTAATTACATGAGAACCTCCTGCCTTTTCCATAAAGGGTTTGCCTTGTTCGGTGAACAGGACGAACCTGCTTTCAATGTGGGTCACTTTACAGTGAGGAAGGCTGTTCCCCATATGACTCTGCCCCATTTGTCCTAGCGGTGAATCATAAACGAGGTGGGAGGCTGCAAGAAGAGCTGAGGTGTACCACCGCTTCTGCAGGGAATTGAATTCATCATTTAGAAAGACAGCTGGGCGACAGCTGACAGGTATAGAAATATCTGAGCCTAGCTCCTTAACTCCACTCAAGGAGAATTCTCCTGACAAGCTCATGCAATTTAAATTCCCCATCAGAATGAACTCTGCCAGTTTACCCTGCTCTGAAGCAGGGGTGAAAGCAGGAGTAGTTCTGCACGCAGACTGCAAAGGGAGCTAATTTCTAGCAAGGAAACGGTCCCAAGAAGCCGATGGACTTCAGCTCTTCTGGTGTCACCACTGTGCCTAGAAGAGAACAGCTTGGTAACATAGAGCTACCTCAGGTTTATCTTTCTTACTCTCCAGTTGCTAATACAGTACAGGAGGACCTTCATCTTCATTAACCAAATTTATGAGCTCATTTAAGAACTGGTAGTGTGGCAAGGTTTCTTTTTCTTAAATCCAGGTCAACTGTCTCTAATTATCTTACTCGGTTTTAATTCTTTATTAATCAAGTGCTGCCTCAGCAGCTCCAACATTTTGCCCAGGAGTGATGTCAGGCTTCTGCCTGTTCCTCCGAGCCCCATCTGATGTTATTCCAGTTGCTTTTGTCTCCTTTTATGAGTGCATGCCTTGAGACTCCGGACTCTGATGTACAAAAGCACTGCATGTTCACGGTTGCCAAGAGGAGCTGTGCTTAGAAAATACAAAGTGCTGCACCGTGCTCAAGAATGCTAAACTGCTAGGAGCTGCAAGCTAGGCACCCAAAACTTCATAGTTTTCACCTTAACCTATCTGCCTCTGGGTTTCCCAATAAAGAGAAAGGCAATAAATCTTTATTGTATGGAGATGCCATAAAAATAAATGCATTAATATTTGTGAAACACTTGTATACTTCAGAGGGGAGAACTATAAAAAAGCCCATGAGGACATTAATCATTAGTTCTTGAGAGCAGAGTTTGAAGATAGTGCATTAAATAAGTCATGTGGCTCCATACTGAACAAAGAGAAAACAAAATATTGAATCGCTCCTCATTAAGACCCAGATTCTCAAAGGTATTTTAAGAGCCTAAATCCTGCTGAGAGTCAGGGCTTCTTAAGTGGCCATCATTCCCCTCCTCCCTCCCCCCTCATCCCTTTTTTTTCCTTCTGAAAATGGTAGGAGTCCTGTGAAAAACACTGTATATGATGGTGTAATTACAGATTGCATCACAACGCACGCATAATTAATGGTTGCGTTGGAATGCACATGCACAAGATTTGGGGCACAAATTAACATTACTCAAGGAATCTTAGTTGCAGCATTTACCAACGCCAGATTGCTTGGCTTTGCAACATTCATTATCTTTTCCAATAGCTACAGTACAGGTAATATTTTCTCTGGGTATAGGATAATAAACATCCCTGGTAGACAGAGGATGGGAAGCTTGCCCTCGCTGCACACCACCCTGCATGGCGGTACAGACCTCTGCCAGCAGCGTGAATGGTACAAGTAATAGGTTGCCATCTTCTGCTTGAATCTGCAACGGGGAGGGATGGGAGATTTTGCCAGTGAGTTTCATTTCCTATGGTTTTCTTCTTTATACAAATAGTCTGTGTTCTATTAGGCTATTTTATTAATCAGTCTTTGTACCAGGTAGCTTTGATTTATTGCATTGTCATAACTTCACCCCTACAGTACAAGATTCTTTTAGATAAAAAAGGCAACCAAGCATACATCCCATAAAACATTAAAATATAGCCATGGTTGTTATTATACAAAATAAGGCTGTTGCAAATTCTATATAAAACAGGAATTTGTGCCAGGTGCTCTTCATAGTGCCATGGCTGGCCTTCCAAGAATCTGGAAATGCTAATTCCAAGGCTAAGGAAACTTGGTTTCTTTTCCTTCTCTGTAAACAAGATGATATTTGTCTCAGTCCTGACTCTAAATCTTGCAAGCCGTGGCTGGGTGCTGACAGACAGGATGCCAGTTATGTGACCAGAGGCTTGCTCTGCCCAGGGCGACACTCACTGGTTTCCAGTGCTGCCCCAGTGCTGAGAGTCCTCCATGTTGTGGCAGGGATCAAAGTGTTACTTTCAGCTCTGAACAGCAGAAGAAACCAAAGCCACCTTTCCTGCTCCTCCTCCCCAAAATGCTGAGAACACAGGTTAACAGCATGCAACTTCCTTAATATAATCCAATGACAGTGGAAAAAATATGCTGAAAGACACTGAATCATTCTTGAGCACAGCCTATCTTTTCAATGGTATTTTTATTTTGTCTCCTAACAGAGAGTCACGCCAAAGACCTTTTGTCAGAGGTCAATGAGGCACTGGTTAAGAAGCCCTGCACAGGAGTGAAAGGCTCGCTTCTGTAATCTTACCCTCAACATTTACTTGCATGTAAACTCCACTGTGCAGTTGGAATATTCCTTTCAAGCTGTTTTTGTTTCTCAAATCAAAATCAATTTGCACCAGAACATGTAATGACCTTTCTGTTATTTGAAAGATATTTTCAGTGAAGAACTACTTCAATACTACTTTTTCATCAAAAACACATTTCTTAGCTACTAGAAATGTATTTTCTTTCCTTCCCCCCCCACCCCCTTTTTTTTTGTTCTTTTGTCCTCAACCCTCCTGTGCCCAGAAACAGTCTCTTGAGGATCCTATTTCAAGGTTGGGAAAACTTCTGCTACATAAAAATATGTGATTCCCAGCAATGTACACCTTGGAAATTTTCTGCTCCAAACATTATCTTAGAACACAGCAGCAGCCCAAAAGAGGTGTTTTGCATGATGGTATATTGTCACCTCTCGTTATATGCTTTTCATCACCCTATAGGATTTGTGCTTATAGAACTGTTTCTACAGATCTACTCATTCACATCACTCCTGTCCCTCTCTCTGAGGCTTTTCTTTTCATAGAATCACAGAACAGCTTGAGTTGGAATGGACCCTTAAGAGTCATCTAGTCCAACTCGCCTGCAAAGAACAGGGACACCTACAGTGAGATCAGTTTGCTCAGAGCCCCATCAGCCTGACCTTATGTGTCTCTAGGGATGGGGCATCAGCCACCTCTCTGGGCAACTTGTTCCAGTGCCTCACCACCCTTGTTATTAAAAACAACAACATCAATAACAACAAAGAAAACCAAAGAAACAAACAAAAAACCACACCTCCTTCCTTACGTCCAACCTAAATCTGCCCTCTTTAAGTTTGAAACCATTTCCCCTTCTCCTGTCTCAACAGACCCTACTAAAGAGACTGACCTTTCTTATAAACCCCACTTTAGATACTGGAAGGCCACTATTAGGTCTCCATGGAGCTTTCTCTTCTCCAGGCTGAACAGTCCCAGCTCTTTTAGCCTGTTCTTGCTGGGGAGGCGTTCCATCCCTTGGATGAATTTTTTCCCTCCTATCTCTTCCAGAGTTTTCTGTTCCTTGCTTTTAGTCAAATGTCTCAAAGCTGTGTTTGACCTCTGTTCCCAAAGGTCATTTCTGTTTATTCTTCTATTCAAAGGCCTTGCCCTTTGTGGGAAATGAGATCTGGTGGTATTGGGGAACTGCTAGGCCAGTCCTATTGCAGAAGAAATCCAGGAAGAATAGTGAGCAACCGACTGGGGTAAATCACAAACTCACAATGGCACAAGTGTGGAGAAATCAGCTGAGGTTCCTGTGGGTTAAGTACAGAAGCACTGGATAACAGGAGCCTGCAATGAGGCTCAGCGCACTCAACTTGCACTCAACTGCAATAAGCTGATGGAGAAAATAAAACTCAACTAGTGAGAGCATCACAAGTAACAAGAAATCATTCAGTAAGTACGGCAGCGGGGAGAGGAAGTCAAAAGAAAGTGAATTAGTCATCAGAGACAAAGCTATTGACTGATGCTGGGAAGGCTCAGAGTGCCTAATGCCTTCTGCGCACCAGGCTTTGCTAAGAGAGTTCGCTTGTGATTAGGTGATTGCCATTACACACAGCAGTGACAAAGGAAAAGGAAAGAAGAAAGTACAAGAGCATTCAAGCAGGTTAGAAGTGTTCAAATCAACACACTGGCCTGGCTATGGGTGAGGGTGCTGAAAGGAGTGGCTCTGACAAGGCTGGAAACATTAATGTCCATCCCTGGGAGCTTGGGAAGGGCAAGTGAGGAATGTGCTGATGGAAAAGCATGAGTGGGGCCTGTCTGTGGAAGGGTGCTTTAAAAACACAGAGAGCAGGCAGCCATTTTCTTCCCAGCACAAACAGGCAAATCCATTGCAAACAGCCTAGATGGTCAAGCTGATCAAATTGCCTTTGGCAGAAGCAGAACAGACCTTGTGGTGGAAGAATGGAGTGACCTTAGTTAAGTTCTTGTTCATAAATGAAAAAGTTCAGTTTATGTCAGGTAGTGGGCACAGAACTCTGATGCCAGCAGTTACTTGGTCACTTCCTGGCAATCAAATGTGTTACAGATGCATTTCCAAAGAGGTCTGTTTCAATAGCAGCCTCCACAGGCAGCACCAACTGGGGAGTGACCAGAAGGATGAAATGGGAATTAAAAATAATCTATATTAACACAACTGGAAGCGACAGGAGGTAGCGCTGTGGCCGTGGGGGCCAGCAGGCTGAGGCCTACAACTACATGAGGGCAACAGGGGGACATGAGGCAGCAGGGTTGTGAGAGGGTGTGATAACACAGTGAGGAGATGGGTGAGAACTTCCTGGGAAGGAGCTGCTCAGTAGGGTACGGTGGAACCAGATAGAGGGTGAAGGAGCAGGGTGAGGGGCTGCCCTATGGGGACTGGGGACTCGGCGTCCTGCCGAGCAGTGCTGAGGGAAGCCATCCAGACAGCATCCAGAGCCACTGGTGGAGCACGGGCCTCATGGTGCCCTTTGTAAGAAGGAAGCTGAGGGGAACGAGATCCAAGGAGTTAACGATGCGCCATAACTCGCTTGCAGAGAGCAGATCAGATAAATACGGTTGTCCACCACCAATCTGCCTTTCCATTTACATTCAGTGAAGATCCTCTACTAATGCACTCACATATTTTCTGCTCGCTAACCATGTTCCTGTGTATGAGCACCTATCGATCTGCTATCTCTGCTTCTCTTCTTCCATAGAAACAACTGCATAGCTCAATAATGCACACACCGAAGCACTAAAGTGGGCTTAGCCGAACACAAAGTAACCTTCACCAATCCGAAACGCCTATGTTACAATTTACGGGAGGCGTTCACACGATTAATTTAAGCTCTCAGCGATCCGAAGAGACGCGGTCCCTCCCTTCGCCCCGCTTCTACTCCCCGAATCGCCCCCTCGCCCCGCATCCCCGACCCCCCTCAGCCGCTCCTCCTCCTGCAGCGCAGCCAACCGCAGCCGCACTGCATTAGTAAAGGCGCACCGCGTAAATAATTGATCCGCGCAGCACGGCGGCCCCGCCGCTCCCAGCCCTCTCCTTTCAGCGGGGCGGTGCGGCGGGTCCCTGCGGGGATCCGGCTCGGCGGCTCGGTGGGAGCAGGTGCGGCTGCCCGACGCGGTGGGGGCGGAGCGGAGGGCCGGGCCGGCAGGTGGGGGCTGCCGGGAGGCGGAGGCGGAGGCGGAGGGTCGGACGGCCGGGCTCGGCGCGGGGCGGCTGGGCGAGTAGCCGGGGAAAAGGGAGAGGCGGGCGGCGGCGCTCCCGCAGCCCGGGCCGAGAAAGAGGCCGGCGGGGCCGCCCGCTGCTGCTGCGGAGCCAGATGTGCGGGACGGGAGGCGGCCAGGGGCCCGCGGGGGGGTGTTGGAGGCTGCCGCCGCCTCTGCTGCCGCGGCCGGGGGGGGCCCTTTAGCTGCAAGCCGGGCAGCCGCATCGGGAGCTGCTGTTTTCTTCCCCTCCTTCCTTCGCCTTTCTTCTCCTTCCTCCTCCTCCTCCTCACCAAAACCGGGAGAGGAGGCGTGTTCGCAGAGCCTTGCTGCACCGGTTTTGCTTGGTTCGCTGTTGCCGGGTTTGGTTCGCAGGGTGATTGGGCTGCGGGATTTTTTGTGTTCTTTCTTCTTTTATTTTTTTTTCCCCCTTTTTTTCTTTCCCTTTTCCCTCTCCCGTGGCCCTTCGCATGCTCGGCTCTGGCTGGATCCTTCCCTTTATTTTCGGCGGTGCCGCTCGGAGGGGGAAGGGAGCGCGGGGATGAGTGCAGCCTGACGCACGGGCACGGCGAGGGGGGCCCGCCGCCAGCCGCAGCCCTCCGCTCCCGCAGGGCGAGGGGCTCGCCGCCGCCGCCCCCTCCCCTCGCCCCGTTCCGCCGCAAGGTGTGCGTGCGCGGACGGCAGAAGAGGGAGGAGGAGGAAAAGCCGCCCTCCGCCTCGCCGGCAGCCGCCGGGCGCCAGGGCTGCCGCCGTGCTCCCCCCCTATGTAAGGCCCCCCGGGCGGCCGCATGGCGATAGAGCGGCGCCGTGAGGCGGGCGGCGGGGGCCGGCCGCTGCCCGAGGAGAACGGCTCCGTGCCGGGAGCCGCCGCTCCCCCTCCGGGGTCGCCCCCCGCCGGGGTCGCCGAGATCCAGGCGGTGCCGCCGCCCGCCGCCGCCTGCAGCCCGCTGCTACTCGACTACGACGGCTCGGTGCTGCCCTTCCTCGGGGGGCTGGGCGGCGGGTACCAGCGCACCCTGGTGCTGCTCACCTGGGTGCCGGCCCTCTTCATCGGCTTCAGCAAGTTCTCGGACTCCTTCCTGCTGGACCAGCCGGACTTCTGGTGCCGGCAGGCCGACGGGCAGGGCAACTGGAGCGTGGCTCCCGGCCACGGTAACCGCAGCGGCAACGGCAGCATCTTTCCCCCGGCTGCTCTGCCCACCCCCGTCGCGGGGAACGCCAGCGAGTGCGATTGCCATGAGTGGCACTACCGCATCCGGGCCGGCCTCGTCCAGAACGTCGTCAGCAAGGTGAGCGGAGGGCTCTTGGGTCCCCGGGTTCACACCCCACTGGAACCAGTTCCCCCTTCCTCGTTTTCTTGTCCCCATTTCTGCGTGGGTTTGTCGTCGTCTCACGCCTTGAGATGGTGTTCTCGGCGCTGTTCATGTGTAGATATGTCTGGCTGTCCCAGGATGCGGGACTGTCCCAGACAGGTGCCCGTGGGAGGGCTGGGGCAGGGCTCGGGTGATGTGGCCCTCAGTTCTGTGTGCCATCAGAACCGAGAGCTGGGCTGGTGTGTGGGGAAACTGATGGTGCGGGGTAATGGACAAAGTTCTGCTGAATTCCTCTTGTTCTGCAGCCCCTCCCTTGATAACGTTTCCAACAGAGTGAGTAGTAATAGAAGAAATGTCTCGTGCAAGTTGTATACCTCTTCCGAGGTAGAAAGCTCTGTTTTCTGCTCCCTGATGCAATGGCTAAAGTGGAAAATTTCTGATAAAGGAGGCTGAATTTGCAAATAGAGGCTTCATCTCTTCACCTTCTCAGGTTTTGCTTGTGCTTTGGCTGTGTGAAGGCTCTGCCGTGGGCCTGGTGGTGTTAACAATGCTCCTGAAAGCGCTGTGTTATCTGTAGCTCTTGGAAGTGCAGAATTAAACTGTTACACCAGGAAAGCGGTTCCCCTTTGGCTCAAAACTCTGAACTCAGCAGAATTGCTTCCTGCCTAGAAGCGTGTTAGGGATTAGCTGCGCTTATCTGGTTGGGAGAAAGCAATGCAGCGGTGGCTGGGTGGTCGGTGTGCTCGTGCTTTGCTCTGCCAGCGGGCACTGGTATTAATCATCAGAAATCATCACAGTTTCTCTTCATGTCCCTCGAAAGCGTTTGCAACACTGGGAAAACAAGCACAGCAAATCCTCCAAAAACTTGAATCTAGAATGGATTTAAACAAGCCTGCTGCACTCCTTCCATGAGAAGGAGCACAGGCACATGGTGGACTTGGTTGGCTTGTGGCGTAAGAGAGCGTAATGAAACCTGACATTTTAAGAGAAGCAGATTTCCTTCTGTTTATAACAGGAGATGGAATGTTTCATATGTTTTTGGGCTTCACACTGATCCTGAAGTGTGAAGAAGCGATCTTGAAATATAGTGCAAACTGTAGCAAATCTCTTTTTTTCTCAGAACGCTGGAGATCTTGTGAAGGTCACCATCACGTTGGCCTCAGAAGGTCGAGGGAGAGTTAGTTTGCTATCTTGCACGCTTTCATAATAATAATAATAAAGTGTTCTTTGGAAGAACTTGCGGCAAAGGGCAGATCAATTTTAATGGATAAATAAACAGCTGTGGTCCCTGCTGTCTTGTTTTCTACTAGAAAGAATAATAATCATCTTTTGAGACTCTGGGTTTGTTTTTTTTCAGTGTGGAGTTCTTGTTGTGTGTTTGCTTCCAAAAACTTGGCAGCTTTTTCTCTTCCATTTCTAATCCCTTATAATTATAATTAGGTTGTTTTTATGGGGTCAGGGTTCCTCCCCAGCTCGTGTTTTTGTTCTCTTTGGGGCTTTCTGGGTGGGTGTGCTGTCTGTTTTCATCACAGTGAAGAAAGAGGAAAAACCCAAACAACGTTAGCGTATGGCTGAATGGTCTGTTTCCCATAAACTGCCAGGCACTCCTGTGATGCAGGAGTGTTCCTCATCACTGCTGGCTCTCCCTGTGTGCATCCCACTGGCCTTGATGCAAAGGGACTTTGCTGGGGGATTGAGGAGGTGTTCCCATCCCAAGGTATTGAGATCTCCCTTAACTCCTCCCAACAATACTTTTGTTTCTGTAAAGGATTACGCGATGTTCTCATCTTTCTAAGTAGAGTTTTATTAAATCTTAGGCTAATATACAGTCATCTCTGTAATAGCCAGGGGTTATATGGAAATATTGTAAACAGAGACAAAAGTATATCAATAAAAAGTGTACTTTTGTTTGGCCACTGAGCCACTTTGTTCTTGAGGTAATGCACTGGATCAGTCTGCCCAAGGAGTTGCTGAAGTCACTGTCCCTGGAGGTGTTCAAGAACTGTGTGGATATGGCACTGAGGGATGTGAGTTACTGTGCATAGCGGTGATGGGTTGATGGTAGGCGATCTTAGTGGTTATTTCCAACCTTGATGATTCTATAATTTCCACCATCTCCACATCCTCTCCTCTCATGGTACCTCTATCCAGTGTTGTGTCTCTGCTCCTGTTCTCTCTGATGACCCATCCTCCATCAGGCCTAGGGCTCATGGATCCAGCCCTGCTTGTTGTCTGGCTTCTCCCTGTTCTGACCCAGGAGGTTGCTGGGGCTGGAGGTGGCCTCGTGCTCCTTGGAGGCCAGCACTGCCTCACCTTAGTGCTGCCATCACCTTGCCCTCCTCCAATGAGTCACTGGGAGTGCTGCTTTTTATAGTGCTGCCAGTCATTAGAACTGGGAGCGGTAATAAAGGACGTGCTGCTCGTTATTTAATGCCGTTGAGATGCATATAGCAAAAGGGTCAGGTGCATAATTTAACCACAGGAATTCCAGTGGCCATATTAAATCATGGATCTGAGCTCATGTCCTGCCTTGGTGCATAAATCTTGGTCTCGAGCTATTTCATGTGTAAATATCCCTAGGAGAATATCTCTCTAGGAGAATTCACTTGTGAGGCATCTTAATGTTAAATGCTTCTTGGGAGATTTTCATCTGTTCTTTGTCATGTCATTGCCACTGTCACATCACCACAAGCAGAGAGTGCCCGTATCACTTGTGATATACATATCCTCAACTGTCCTTCGGGCTAAGAGCTGGCAAGTGAATCATGTTAGCGGGCTGTGTCTCACTGCTGTCCGAAGGGTGGATGCTGAGAAATGTTTCCTTCTTTTTTTTTTTTGAAGAGGAGAAACCTGAGTCTCACTTTGTCTATTTGCAGAGTGGCCATTCCAATAAATTATTAACATTGACATAACAAGCAACGTCATTACAGTTAAATGTATGTAGCTGTGCAGTATATTGGGAAATATATATAGGTGTGTGCACCTAGCAGGGACTTTTCCAGTCTTCTTGTCACTCTCTTTAGTGGCTGCATCTTCTGTCAGTTTGAAAAACCAGCTGTACTCCTGGGGTGGAGTTTTCATGGCACTGTGTAGTTATGGGGCCGATGGCTGTTGCTTTTCCCTTTGTTACCAGGATGACCAGTCTGTTGTATTGAGTGTTGTTATGTGGTGCTGTGGTGTAGCTCTGAATGCTAATCTGTATAATGAACACCAAGAGCTGGCAATGGGCAATGACTGAGGCTTGATTAAATTGCAGTGGATGGTAGTGCAGCTTCTCTCCGTGCACACTTGTGGTGTTCCAGATCAGCTGTGTAGGGCAAAGTGGTTAGTTGGAGGCTGCTTTTTAATCATCTAGAACAATTATGTAATAGCATTTTGTGTCTGGTCACATGGGAATTCTTGTTGTGGCTGCTTTTCTGTTCCAGATGCTTTGTTTTGCTGCAGTGCTGTTCCTCTTGGCTCTTTGCTTCCCACTTGATTTGGGTTGAATCATCTTCCTTCTCAAGGAATGTGCCATGATTTTACCTACTTGCTGCTGGTTTGATCCTTCTCATTCCAGTTTGGCTGGGTGTGCAGCTAATTGTCTTCCCTAAAAAGGGTTCGTAATTCAGGGGAGCCCCTGTGTGGCCCAGTTATGAGCATGGGGCAGCGCTGTCTTGGTGGGGACTTGGGTTAGTTCAGGCAGTGATGTGATGCTCTGTGCCTCTGCAATGGCATGTCTGTGCCCTGCCAGGTTTTATTCCCTTCTCTTTCTTGCAGTTATGGAATTTTTCTGGTCTGGCTTCTGTTGTTTTGTCTCTCTTATCTGGCAGTGTTTTTCCTATTTTATTTTATTTTAAATAATTGATTTCTTTTTCCCTCTTGAGTTTTTTTGCTGAGTTAATGAGGTGAAATGGCACTGCGTGGTGACTCATGCCCTGGGCTGTGGTGATGTCTCACAGGTAACTGCAAGTAACCTGAATGTGATAACAGTGAGAAATTTGGCACTGCTCATTGGTTGGTAGTTCTTGGAATAGGAGACAGGTGTGAGTTTCAAGTGCACTTTTAGAACTGTTATTAATTCAAAGGGATCTCTGGCAAGGTCCTTCCCAAAGGAGGAGTGACCAAGCTCTGGCACAGTGCCTGTGGAGTCTCATCCTTAAACATACTCGAAAGCTGTCTGGACATGGTCCTGGGCTGCTGGCTGAGTAGCTTCTTCTTAATCCCGAATCTATTAAACCCTCAAGTTACGGTACCAGGCACAGTAGGTGGGCCAGAAGCTGTAAGATCAAAACTAGTGCACTGACTTTGCCCTTGCTTGCCTTGTATGGATTGAAGGGGGCAAAGGGACACACAGTATGGTAATGAGGCTTCTCACTTATCGGGGTGCTAATGAACACCATCCTAAAACAAGGCATGAATGTATGTGTGTTCTGGCTGAGCAGAGTGTGGCGTGTGGCTGTTTTGGTTGCAATACCCGCATTTCCCAGTGTTGGAGCTGTGCAGAGCTGGCTGTGTCTGCCTGCAAACAATGTGTTATCATCATATGCTGATGTATGCGATAACCAACTGTGATCTCACTAGATGACAAACATGTGCCTAGTGAGCTTACATGTCTTTATTTACTTTTGAGGGGGTGTTATCTGCACACCAAAATACTTCTAAGCAATTGGTGTAGGAAACAACAACTATTTAGGATCTGTAATGCCACCAGGACTCGTATAGGCTTTGTTTGCTTTTTGGTGTGGGTTTTCTGTGCTAGAGGGAATGTGTACAGAGTTAATGTTTATTATCAGCTTGAAGATAGTGTCTTGGATACTGGATTCTGTTTTCAACCTACTGTGAATTTTTGCTTCTACAAATGGCACGAAAGATTTTGTAACATGTAGCTCCATGTTACAAAATCTTCACGTCATTCTCAGCTTTCCAAGACTGATTTTGGACCTTTTGCTATTCCTCATTTTCTGTGAGTGTGTGAAACCACTGTGGGTTTTTGTTGTTGTTTGTTTGGGATTTGTGTTTGAAGAGGTTGGAGTTTTGTTTGGTTTTGTTTCCACTCCCTGGTAGATCCTGTATCTCAGTCTTTGAGTCTACACATACCAGCCCTGCACCTGTTGTAGCGGGAGTTATAAGCTTCAGTGTGTGTTTCCCAACTGTTCAGGCGGTTTCATTTCTAATGTGCTTTAGCAGTTGTCTCTCTGCTTACTCTGGCCGCAAGTGTGTGATTGTAAAAGATACCCTCTCCGTTTTCTTAAAGAAATTGTCAAGGAGGATGAACTGGTGTTTAGGAAAAGCATTTAATCTTGGGCTAGTCATGCTGTTTGTCATGGTAACACTGAGATGAGGATTACAGGCCAGCTGGTTGTGAAGGTGTCCATTTTCAATGAAGTAACATCTGGAATAGCATGAGATTTGTGGTTTTCCTTAAAAAATTGTTGGCTTAAATTAAAGCTTTCCAGATAAATTCTAGAGAGCTGCTAAATTTGGAAGGTGCCAAAAGAGATTTAAGCTTTCCCGTTGCTTTGGTTCTGTTTTTCCCATTAGCCCCCTAGTTTCCACCCGTGTCCCCCCTCTGCACTATCTGGTGTCCGTGCCTGAAACAACCGTTCCCCTACTCCTTCCTACCCTTGTGCTCCTGCAGCGTAGCTGGCTGCCTCAATATTATTGAGGATAGGTCTTTCTTAGCTGAGTTACAGTGGTGAGAGGGCAGGGTCATGGCAGTAATAACTGCATGTCAACATTAAGGCATCTGTTCTTTTTATGTGCAGCAACGTTGAGGAAGTGTTTCTCTTGAGGAATGGCTTTCTTTTTCTCATCCCCTTCCCTTGTCCACATTCAGGAGTTTTGTCCCGTGCTTGACATCAAGCAGTGCTTAAGAAGGCTCGTGTGGTTTGTTAGGAGTATGTATTGTCCTGCAAAATACCGGCCTTGAAAGTGTTAACTTGGTTTTGATAATCAAATGATAGCAAATGTTAATATTTAACTAAAACATTGTGGGTTCTTTACGTATGACTTCTGTTTACCATGAGACCTGTTCAAGATACCAACATGACAACTTGTTCAGTTTTTTATTTATCTGGATGGTGAAGCCAGCCCCACCAGAATGTGCCTTTCCAGAATGTGGCATTAGGGCACTGTAGAAAAGATCTTTGCATGTCTCAGTTCTAGCAAGAGGCGTCATTGCTCCAGTCTTTTCATGCTTCTGGAGGGTAGCAAACATCTGTGGGTATTAAAGTAAAGCATAGGTTTGTAGTCACTCAGATTTGTGGCAGTGGTTTCCCCGTGATGTCAGAACATACGTAGAAAAGTTGAAGCACAGAGATATAGAAGGGAGGTGAAAGTATCATACATGTGAATGTAGTGTCCATGAAAGCTGCAAGACTTATTATCTCCCAGTGCTTTGATGTTAGATGATACTGTGGAGTTGGCAAAAGGGGAAGCAAATTATAACAGCTGGAAAACAAGTTAGTCAACTAATCTTAATAGGGTGAAGTCTGGAGAAGATGAGAATGTCTCGGGATAAAGGAAACTGCTAGTGAAAATGAAAGAACTGATAGAGAAGTGGGTGGTATGTGGATGCTACTAAAACTGATTTAATCATGTTGAGTATTCACAAGGGTGTCATATGGTTAACAAATCATCTTCTAATTGTTGGTGTATTAGTGATGATTATTTACCTAGCCAGCTTCCTTCTTCCCTATCCTGGTGGGGAAAAGAAACAGATCTGAGATGGGACTGAGGCTGGAAACAGAAGAGCTAATTGCTCCTGTTTGAAATGTGAAACTGTAGATAGGAAGAAACCTGCATAGTTTTGTGGTGTTTCAGACTGCATCTTGTCCCTGTTGGACTCTACTGGTGTTGTGATTTTTGGATGGCTTGGAGGGTCATCTTCACCTGTTGCATAAACTAAGGAGTAATTTGGTGCAGAGCAATGAAATTTTAGACAGAAGCCTTTTCTGTGTTAACACAGTGACTGAGTGACAAAGTTAGTTTCTATGGTCTTGTGTATTTGAAGTTTGTGGCTTGTTTTCTTGATCACATCACTGCTGGAGCCATGTCACCACAGTGGGGAGAAGACCATCCTGGGTGAGCCATGATTAAAAGGCATCAAATACAATTCTGTGCACACAGGTGTGAGTGGGGCAGCTCAGCTGGCAGGCATGGAATTGGGGTGCAAAGCCATGCTGGAGGAGAACAGTCATCAGCATCTTGTCACAGGGAGTAGTGGGGCCAACTTGTTTAGCCTAAGGTGTTATATAGGGCAGTGGCTGAGAGTGTCTTAATGTACCCCATGCCTTATGTTTGCCTCTATCACAAAGAGCCGAAGTTTACAAAGCAGGTGGGAGCACTGTTTTAGGTATCAGTGTTTGCATAGAGATGTATGGTAGCATGGCGCCCAGTCCTCGTGCTTTATTTGTAAGGCTGAAATACTAGACTTTAAAAAAAAACCTTCAAAAGTTAGTGTGGAAATTTCACAGTGAAATCGTGCCTATCCCAAGGATGTATTTCAGCATCTCTGGCTTTGTTATACTTCAGAAACTGTTAGGTCCTAAGCTTGTGAGAACCACGGTTGTGTACTGTTTTGAAGGAATGGAAACTGTTTTCATAGGTACATGAAACTGCTTTCATGCAACACTGTGTGGTCTAATTATATCTTTCTGGGAAGCCTGCTGAGCACATGTCCTCTGGCTCATGCATTCACTCCTCTTTCTCTCTTCTTTCCTCTGTCCCCCAAACCCTTGGCTTTGTGGCAACTGTCAAAAGTAGCTACAACCGAACACTCAATACTATGCTAACAACAATATATTTCTTGCTACCTGAGTACAAGTTCTTGCAAACATGGGCAGTTACGAACCCCTCAGAATACCAGCGGGTGCTTTCTTAGTAGTGATTTTAGTAGAAGCATTTCTGTTTAACAAAAGCATCCATTGAGGGTGAAGTTGAAAGAAGTTAAATATATGTGGTGCTTGGAAGTCTGGTGTCATGCAGAAAGGAAACAGCTTGAAAGTCAGGTGTTCTGGGTTCAGGAATTCCAGCATGTGAGGTGCATATTTCTTTGATAGCTCTTGAAAGAAAATATACAAAAAAAAGCTTTCAGTAGCACTGTGCTGGCTTTCTTCTTGTTCTTTTTTTTTTTTTTCTTTTTTGCCTTGACTCTCATTTTCCAAGTAAATAGGTTGTACCTGGTAAGAAAATAGGACTTTTGCAGGGATTTCCCCCCATCAATGGGAAAGTCTTCTTTTGGAAGACTGTTGCTGAATGTAGTGGGTCAAAGAAAAAGGAATTTTTGTCCCTTATTTTGAAGCCTTTCAGGATTATTTAGTTTACATTTAAAACTGCAAATTGCTGTTTTGGAATGTGACATTATACTTAGTTACAGATGGCTGTATTGGTGATCAAAAATGCCGGGTGTTCCCAAAAACAATTTACTGATGCTTGAAGTGTATTTGAGATTGGGGAGTGTTTTGCCCAGCTGTGTGCTCAACGGAGTGGCATTGCTGCCCTTGGCCTTGAAGATTAAAAAGATTAAATGCTCTTTTGTTGCCACTGCTGGCAGGAGCTAGAGGTTGGAAGTGTGACTGGGCTGCCCCTGTTGTATTATTTGTCTTGATTTGTTGTTGTTCTGGTGGTTTTTTTGTTCAAGGATGTCTGTCAGTAAAACCACCCTAACTCTGTGCTGTGGACAGGCTGGTGTGTGTCTGGGTGGCTTTTCCTGCAGCCTCTTCAGTGTTACAGCTGCAGGGTTACTTCCTGTAGAGCTGAGCATTGTGGTGTTTTCGGGATCTTGTACATTTTCTCAAACTTTAATATTAAAACACAGACAAGTTGTTACTTCTGGCCAGAGGCTGAGACAGCAAGAAGAGGAGCGTTGTCCTGTAGTGGCCTGTAGGGACTTCTTGTCACTGTCCTCAACCGTGGCTGTCACTGTGAGCAATTGAGTTACTGGGAGAAGGCATTAGTGATATGTGTAGTACG